>NC_136070.1:759481441-760976765 GCF_964261635.1 Lissotriton helveticus
AAATTGCTCTAAAATCTGTTGTGGGTATTCATAGAGTCTATCATCAGACCCCTTAATAACTTTGATATGGGCCTTAGCTCTATCATCAGCTACTTTATAGGCAAGAATTTTCCCAATTTGCTCCCCATATTCATATTGTGATAGGCGATATTTATTGCATTTTGCCATACTCTTCTCCCTGAATGTTTTCTTCAGCCTTGATCTAAGATTAATTACCTCAAGCCCCAACTGTTCCATATTGTCAGCCCCCCTCAGGACAGCCTCAGTATGTAGATCTTCTGCAAAACATATTGCTGAAGTTGTCTCTTTAATTGCTTGTCTATCAGATTTATTTTGACGCCAGATACACTGTTGAGTGTACCCCCTGATAGCTGCCTCTCATGTGTCCCAAACCACGTTGGGAGAGGCTGACTCTGTATTTTCCTTGAGAAAACCTTCAATTTGATCCCTAGTCCTGGCTACATAATCCGCATCCAACAATAGGTATCTAGGTGGCCTATTCTCATCAAGAATCTTGAAAGTAAAAAAGATAGGGTTATGATCCGAAGTGACTTTCGGACATATGTCTATTTCTGATGTCCATATAATTTGTTCAGATATCCATGCCATATCGATTCTGGAATACAATTTATGCAGGGCAGAATAATATGTATATCCCAGTATATTTGGGTACAATGTTCTCCAGACATTTCTAATGGCCTGCAGCTGACCTAGTTCCCATATTGCCGTACGTGTCCTTCGCATCCTGTGGAATGCCCCTCGTCTTTTTGTATCTATTCCATAATCCATAATACAGTTAAAATCACCCATCACCACCCGTTCCCCCTCCCAGTTCAGCAGCTCCAAATTTATATCATTGAGTACAGAACATTCAAGGTCCCTTACTAAGCCTATAGCCCCGGTATTAACAGTATATAATGGTAAAGTAGTTACTTCCACTCTATACGGAGTTGAAATATGGGGGTTTGAGAATTTAAGGGGATTG
Organism: Lissotriton helveticus; assembly: GCF_964261635.1. NCBI lineage: Eukaryota > Metazoa > Chordata > Amphibia > Caudata > Salamandridae > Lissotriton > Lissotriton helveticus. The sequence goes on from NC_136070.1 coordinate 759,482,427, forward strand.
TCAGTTTCTGAGAACCGTTTTCTCAGGAACCTAATTAAACTACCCCAGAGCACCCCCATGAGCCCTTTATTTTATGATTTGGGATTGTGTCCAATAGCACTCATTGCGTCCTTGTGCCCAGTTTTATACTGGAGGCGGATCTGGACCACGCCTGAACTGGAAATATATACCAGGGGGTTGCTGGACGTAATCAGGTGTGATACTTTCCATAAGATTAAATGGCTAGTTAGCATCCGGGGTGTACTAAGGGATCTAGGCCTCGGGGAATTGTGGGAAGACCCAGCAAACGCTGGGTTTCCTCCCAAGAAGGCCTTAAAAGACCTGTACTGGAAGTTTGTGGCCTCTAAAACTTCTAGGAAAATAGCTTCTCTTTCCTTGACCGGCATCTTTCTGCACTTTAAAGAAGGGCCCCATTTTGAAGTATTTTGGGATGTTATTACAAAACCTTTGGATCGCAAACTTTACTTCCAAATGAGAATTGGGACCTTGCCAGTAAGAGCGTTTTCCAACAGATGGACTAGTGGGGGAAAGGTTGTCTGCCTGGCGTGCCCGGCCCCAATTGAAACTATTAACCACTTATTGTTTGAATGCCCTGTGTATGCATCTCCCCGCCGAATCTGGCTACGCCCTATGTGCAGATCACTGGGTACTAGGAGCAGGTTGGTTGCTGTTAGAATAATTCGTACTTGCACCAACCAGCCAGTGTACACAGCTGTGGCAAAATTTTGTGTTTGGGCTTGGACAATTAGAAGTAGACTGATGGCAGAATAATCTTCTGATTGGGGTGGGAGACTAGGTACTTAAATACAGCCTTTCATCTCCCCTTGCTCATTTCAGGTAACCAGAGAAGAAGGCAGTATCTCGCTTCTTATCAGGTAAGCGGCAACAGGAATACTAGGATTGAATAAGGCGAAGTCAGAGAAAAAAACGGGAGCCATTTGACAACCACGTTTTAATTGACTTTATTTTCTTGTCCCGATCTCCAGGGAAATATCCCCTTTTCATCGCACAAACATGATGCAAGCACCCCTGGCATTTTAACCAAACGGGCCTTACAAAACCAGAGAAGTAGGCAGTCCTCTGCGCTTGAATTGGTAAGCACTTGTAGAATTTTCGGCAACACAGGAAGCTGGTTCCAAATTACGCTCCACTTCTAACGGCCCTTCATTTACTTATGTCCCAAACCTTAGAGAACCATAAGCTCACACCGCGAGGACATGACACAGGCGCCTCTGGGTTTTAATAGATCAAGAAAAGAAGACTGAACGCTTTATGGGGCCTAAGTATTTCGGAATGCCCATATTCAACGCTTAATGTCCTAGCACCAGGTATGCGAGAATCAGGATAACTACAAAAAATACTCCTGTTTTGATTAAGATATATATACCTCTTGTCCACCTTAATTACAATCATATTTTTTGCCCTATAGGACGGTTTTACTCTTAGCCAGACTTTACGATATTAAATGGATGCATGAAGCTAGCAAATCTCTCTGATACACCACATTCGGATTTGGATAACAATTGATACCCAACAATTTCCAAAAAGCAAACCCTAAGGTAACTTAATATTAACAAATACTAAGGTTTATAAGGCAATTTAAAATTCAAAGAGGAAATAGCGAGTATACAATTTCCTGCTCATTTTAAATGATACCAACCGGAACATATAGGTATTAACCTATAGACTTTGGTTTCTTAATCTGGTATACGGAATCAATGTAGTACCAATTACAAATATAGGTCTTTCTAAAGTTACAGTTTTATCAATCTTAACATAAAAAACGTCAGTAACAAAAAAACGAAAGCTCCTTCCCAAATGAAGGGTTTAAAGAGAATTGGGATCTCTCACAAATGTGATAAGGATAAACCTGCAAAACTTAGGAAAATGAGTGATTCAGTGAGACAAATGTATATACATTTTTTGCTACAATGCATTATAGAATGTAGTAGACCAAGGGCAGGGGAAACGTATAGTTAGTTTCCATCCAACCAAGCAATGCATGTCGATCTGCTATTATTGAAAAGAAATACAAGTATTTGTTTTTCTGAGCTTGTACCAGGGAGAACTTTATAAATTTCTTTGTACTATTGTTACCTGCTTATTACAGATCTCTCAGACAGAAAAGAAACTGCCTGTGACAACCACAAACTGTTATGTACTTGAGACAAATGTATATACATTTTTTGCTACAATGCATCATAGAATGTAGTAGACCAAGAGCAGGGGAAACGTATAGTTAGTTTCCATCCAACCAAGCAATGCATGTCGATCTGCTATTATTGAAAAGAAATACAAGTATTTGTTTTTCTGAGCTTGTACCAGGGAGGACTTTATACATTTCTTTGTACTTTTGTTACCTGCTTATTACAGATCTCTCAGACAGAAAAGAAACTGCCTGTGACAACCACAAACTGTTATGTACTTACTGCAACTTATGTTGGTTCTATCTATTTTTCTAGGGTGATTTTATTGACCCCTACACGACAACAGATATTATATGTAGTCTTGACAAAGGTGGAGAATATTGTGGAAAACCACCGAAACGCGTCGACGCACCATTTAGTATAATTCACAACTCGGACATCTTTGTTGATATACTATATTATAGAATACATAATTTAGGTGTCAAAAATAGAGTACGAATATACACCCAGTATTGTACGAATCCAATGTCTTACTTTTTTTCTGTCTTTTTGTTTCAATTTTGCTGGTCAATATTGAATATTAAGTGTATCTTTTATTGTCATTATCTTGTTTTAATCAGTGTTGAGTGGTCTCTTAACTGTCCACTATTTTAAATGTTTGTATTACCAATAAACTGTAAGAATTCTTTTTATACACGTGAATCTTGTTATTGTTTTTGACTTTCTAGCTTTAGTATTATTTAGTCCAGTTCAAGGGAATCTCTCCTTTATCTACGGTTGGTTAACCCTAATTCCCTTAACTTCCGTTTAAGGGGTACCTCTCATACTCATCCCTACAATTGTACAACCCTTTGGTTGGAGAGGAGCTTGTTCTCCCGGGACCCTCTTTCAGGGGCCCCCAACATCTTGTTGAAACACACACCTGACCCATTATGGATAAACTGAAAACATTTGGGTTCTCAGAAGAGAAGTATACCAGATTAATGAATCTGGACTCCAAAATTGGGGGTTCTAAAAATCTCCAAAACACAAGCCATGAGCAATTGATTAAAATCTTAAATCTGAAAAAGAAACTTATCAGAACAGAGCTCCATGCCGAATTTCGGATCAATTATTTAAAAGAAGGGGTTATTCCCGTAGGATTACAATTACGGAACGAGCCTGGACTGTTTGTCGAACATCCCAAATTCATAGAGACCTGGACGCTAATCGCCAACCGGTGTAGCCGAGATTGGCTGATTTTAATTATAGAAACAGCCCAGGAGATAATAGAACTGGAAAAAGAAGAGATAGACAAAATAGAAACAACACTGAAACAGTCCCCGGCATTGGAAGATGCCAAAAAGAAATTGGAGGAAATTAACTTTGAGGCAGATGGATATAGGGACTACCTATTTAACAAAAAGCTTAGGAAATTTAAAAAAGATGTAGAAAAATACTCCATCGAGGGAGTATATCCCTATACCCATAAGGACTATTACTCCAACAAAAATGAACCCCGCTGGGAAAGACCAAATCCACAAAGACCACTCTATTCTAGAAACAACAACAAGAGGATCACCTTCTCAGAATCCTCAGGGTCAAGTAGCGAAGATGAACCAGACAGACCACAGGAGAATAGGGCAAACTCCAATTATGAAAGGGAGCCTTTTTTAGACAGGTGCCCGAATCGGGGATACAGGAACCCCAGGGGATACAACCGCTCGGACTATCCGAGGAAGCAACAACCTCAAAACAGTTCCAGGGAATATATAGCCACCAGGAGCACCCAATATTGGAGGTAGGCGAATTCCCTATAGTTAACCTCTCCAAAAGGACCCTAAATAGGACAGAACAAACAGTACTACAAAAAGGCTTTAGTTTCGCTCCTACCAATGCACCCTCCTTGTTCCACATGGAGAGTGAACTGAAATCATTTTTTAGAAAGATCCGTCTCAATCGCTTCTTCGAAAATCGCGATTACAATCCCCCCCCAAGTGTCACGGGGCTAAAACCCAAATCGACATTCTTTCCCAGTATCCATCAAATAGACAAAAACGTAGAGGTGTTTGAAACAATAGTGGAGGTAGAAGTAAAGAACTTATTCTCTAAAAAAACCCATCTATAATAACAACTTCTCAAAAGCACAGAGAGATGCCCTTACCAACATGCAAAATAGCGAGGAACTTACAATCAAACCCGCCAATAAGGGCGGGGGAGTAGTGGTTTTCGACACTGAAAAATATGACAACAAAATGAAAGAACTCCTTAGTGTCAAGGAACATTATCAGAAATCCAAATTCGAAGAACTTAGTAAATTAAAAAGTGAAGTAGTCAATCTGTTGAGTGAAGGGAGAGACAGGGGTGCCATCAGTGAAAGTGAATATGAGTTTCTCTTCAACCAACATCCAGTCACCCCGGCAATGTATGGACTCCCGAAGATCCACAAGAACCTCACAGATCCACCCACGAGACCAATAATCAGTGGAATAGGGTCAATACTAGAGCCTTTGAGCAGATATGTGGATTTTTTTCTACAGCCGATTGTTAAAAAACAAAGGTCGTACCTCAAAGACACCTCCCACGCGATCTCGGTATTTGAGGGCAGAGGGTTCAATAGGGTGACCCAGTTTTTGGTCACCCTAGATATTGAAGCCCTTTATACAAATATCCCCCAAAATAATACCCTGGAGGTGATAGCTTCCATTCTTGAAACAGAGGACCTTAATGGTGGTGACGATACCTTTATTATGTCATGTATCCACCTTATTTTGAAGAGAAATTTTTCTCTCTTCAAAAATGACTCATACCTCCAGATCAAGGGGACCAGCATGGGGGCCACTTGTGCCCCCAGTCTGGCATGTTTATATGTGGGAGACTTTGAACTCAGACACATATTCAATGAGGCTGCCCCCTTTTTTGAGAACATCTCCTGCTGGCATCGCTACATTGATGATATCATCTTCATCTGGAGCGGTGCCAGCCAGGACCTACTCAGCTTCCTGGAATGGCTCAACCTGGGTGATCCAAACCTAAGGTTTACAGGACACCACAGCAATTCCAAGGTAGAATTTCTGGACATAGTGGTTAAAGAAGAGGAAGGTGTCCTGAAGGTGGAATTATTCACCAAACCAACGGACAAAAACTCTCTGTTACATTACTCTAGTAATCACCCTAAGGCACAAAAGGACAATGTGCCATTCGGTGAATTTCTAAGACTAAGGCGAAATTGTTCAAACCTGGAAGATTTCTATCGAGAATATGACAAAAAAACTTAAGGAGAGGGGCTACCCCCACAAACCTATTAAACATTCCCTTAAAAGAGCAAGATTTTATAACCGGGATAGTCTCCTTGATCAAGACAAAGTCCGTAACAAAATGGACTTAGACAGAGTAGTATTCGTGACTCAGTTTTCACATCTAAGTAATCAGATCAAAAACATAGTTAACAGAAATTGGTGTATACTAAATTTTAATACTGCTAATCAACTCAACAAACCCTTGTTCTCATTCCGCAAAAACAAAACCCTTCGCAACTGCCTGGTACACACATATAAACCACCCATGGAAACCCAACAAACTCTTGCCGGCCCAATAGCGACAGGTAACCACAAATGTGGGACATGCTCGGTGTGCTCCCATTGTATCACAGGCACTAGCCTTGAATTTAATGGAAAAACTCTGACCTCCAAGACATTCAATAATTGCAGGAGTCAAAATGTAATGTATCTGCTGATCTGCCCCTGCAACCTGGGATATGTGGGGGAGACCAGCAGAGAACTCAGAATCAGAGTTTTGGAGCACAAATCGGCTATACGCACAAACAAGTGCAATGCACCCCTAACAGAGCACTTCAGCCAGCACAATCACACCTGTGATGATCTGCGTTGGTATATTTTAGAGAAGATCAGGACCACTAGACGAGGCGGCGACATTGACAGACTAAGAAAAACTCGTGAACAATTCTATTTCTGTTTCCTTAATACCATCCTCAAAGGTTTAAATACCAGGGAGGATTGGACCAAATGCATTTAGACCCTCTGTTCTCTGTTCCAACACAGAAGTACTAGCATCCTAAATTAGTCCCTTGACAAACCCCTACCAAAATTGCTCACGCAAAGGTTAACAAATAATTTCTTTCTCCTCTCTGAAAGTGATTAATCTACCCCTTTAGGATTTTAGCACTGCAAAACAATTTTTTTTTTCGATTTTGTCCCCTTGTAAATATCTTTTCCTTTCGATAGGTCCCAGTAAGCCTGCGATCATTTCCCAAATACAGAAAAGAGCGTCAACTAACTCCTTTATTGCGCTGTAAATAACCGGAACACTGAGAGTCCCATGATGTTGATTACATTAACTTTAAACTGTAACATTACTGCTCTGTAAACTACACGATCACTGCCAGTGTATTTTCGTGGTCTAAATAGTTTCAGCAACCTTCAGAACATAGGCCCATTATTTAGACCAATCGTAAGGTAGAGGTACAAGCCGGTAAATGTAAAAAATTTGGCCGGAAATAGCTCTTTTCTATTGGTTGCGAATTAGACCTATCAAGTGCCAGAGCCGGTATCAGGAAATGCTAGAACACGGGCCGTCTACACCGGCCAATTGGAACGTAGAACTTCAAGTCGGCGTATGCAAATCCGGCGTCTCGAAACTCACCTTTCTAATTGGCCCATAACTTGACCTATCAGGTGGGAGACTAGGTACTTAAATACAGCCTTTCATCTCCCCTTGCTCATTTCAGGTAACCAGAGAAGAAGGCAGTATCTCGCTTCTTATCAGGTAAGCGGCAATAGGAATACTAGGATTGAATTAGGCGAAGTCAGAGAAAAAACGGGAGCCATTTGACAACCGCGTTTTAATTGACTTTATTTTCTTGTCCCGATCTCCAGGGAAATATCCCCTTTTCATCGCACAAACATGATGCAAGCACCCCAGGCATTTTAACCAAACGGGCCTTACAAAACCAGAGAAGTAGGCAGTCCTGTGCGCTTGAATTGGTAAGCACTTGTAGAATTTTCGGCAACACAGGAGGCTGGTTCCAAATTACGCTTCACTTCTAACGGCCCTTCATTTACTTATGTCCCAAACCTTAGAGAACCATAAGCTCACACCGGGAGGACATGACACAGGCACCTCTGGGTTTTAATAGATCAAGAAAAGAAGACTGAACGCTTTATGGGGCCTAAGTATTTCGGAATGCCCATATTCAACGCTTAATGTCCTAGCACCAGGTATGCGAGAATCAGGATAACTACAAAAAATACTCCTGTTTTGATTAAGATATATATACCTCTTGTCCACCTTAATTACAATCATATTTTTTGCCCTATAGGACGATTTTACTCTTAGCCAGACTTTACGATATTAAATGGATGCATGAAGCTAGCAAATCTCTCTGATACACCACATTCGGATTTGGATAACAATTGATACCCAACAATTTCCAAAAAGCAAACCCTAAGGTAACTTAATATTAACAAATACTAAGGTTTATAAGGCAATTTAAAAATCAAAGAGGAAATAGCGAGTATACAATTTCCTGCTCATTTTAAATGATACCAACCGGAACATATAGGTATTAACCTATAGACTTTGGTTTCTTAATCTGGTATACGGAATCAATGTAGTACCAATTACAAATATAGGTCTTTCTAAAGTTACAGTTTTATCAATCTTAACATAAAAAACGTCAGTAACAAAAACACGAAAGCTCCTTCCCAAATGAAGGGTTTAAAGAGAATTGGGATCTCTCACAAATGTGATAAGGATAAACCTGCAAAACTTAGGAAAATGAGTGATTCAGTGAGACAAATGTATATACATTTTTTGCTACAATGCATTATAGAATGTAGTAGACCAAGGGCAGGGGAAACGTATAGTTAGTTTCCATCCAACCAAGCAATGCATGTAGATCTGCTATTATTGAAAAGAAATACAAGTATTTGTTTTTCTGAGCTTGTACCAGGGAGAACTTTATAAATGTCTTTGTACTATTGTTACCTGCTTATTACAGATCTCTCAGACAGAAAAGAAACTGCCTGTGACAACCACAAACTGTTATGTGCTTGAGACAAATGTATATACATTTTTTGCTACAATGCATCATAGAATGTAGTAGACCAAGAGCAGGGGAAACGTATAGTTAGTTTCCATCCAACCAAGCAATGCATGTCGATCTGCTATTATTGAAAAGAAATACAAGTATTTGTTTTTCTGAGCTTGTACCAGGGAGGACTTTATACATTTCTTTGTACTATTGTTACCTGCTTATTACAGATCTCTCAGACAGAAAAGAAACTGCCTGTGACAACCACAAACTGTTATGTACTTACTGCAACTTATGTTGGTTCTATCTATTTTTCTAGGGTAATTTTATTGACCCCTACACGACGACAGATATTATATGTAGTCTTGACAAAGGTGGAGAATATTGTGGAAAACCACCGAAACGCGTCGACGCACCATTTAGTATAATGCACAACTCGGACATCTTTGTTGATATACTATATTATAGAATACATAATTTAGGTGTCAAAAATAGAGTACGAATATACACCCAGTATTGTACGAATCCAATGTCTTACTTTTTTTCTGTCTTTTTGTTTCAATTTTGCTGGTCAATATTGAATATTAAGTGTATCTTTTATTGTCATTATCTTGTTTTAATCATTGTTGAGTGGTCTCTTAACTGTCCACTATTTTAAATGTTTGTATTACCAATAGACTGTAAGAATTCTTTTTATACACGTGAATCTTGTTATTGTTTTTGACTTTCTAGCTTTAGTAATATTTAGTCCAGTTCAAGGGAATCTCTCCTTTATCTACGGTTGGTTAACCCTAATTCCCTTAACTTCCGTTTAAGGGGTGCCTCTCATACTCATCCCTAAGGGATCTAGGCCTCGGGGAATTGTGGGAAGACCCAGCAAACGCTGGGTTTCCTACCAAGAAGGCCTTAAAAGACCTGTACTGGAAGTTTGTGGCCTCTAAAACTTCTAGGAACATAGCTTCTCTTTCCTTGACTGGCATGTTTCTGGGCTTTAAAGAAGGGCCCCATTTTGAAGTATTTTGGGATGTTATCACAAAACCTTTGGATCGCAAACTTTACTTCCAAATGAGAATTGGGACCTTGCCAGTAAGAGCATTTTCCAACAGATGGACTAGTGGGGGCAAGGTTGCCTGCCTGGCATGCCCGGCCCCAATTGAAACTATTAACCACTTATTGTTTGAATGGCCTGTGTATGCATCTCCCCGCCGAATCTGGCTACGCCCTATGTGCAGATCACTGGGTACTAGGAGCATGTTGGTTGCTGTTAGAATAATTCGTACTTGCACCAACCAGCCAGTGTACACAGCTGTGGCAACATTTTTAGTTTGGGCTTGGACAATTAGAAGTAGACTGATGGCAGAATAATCTTCTGATTGGGGTGTTACAAGTTTCTGGCTATTCAACATGTGTAACAGTCCCCTCAATGGTTCTATTATCAATGAATTTTATGAACCTGTATTTTTAACATATTTTTTTTTATTGATGTTTTCTACATGTATTATATGCTATTATGACAATCGTCGAATAAAGCTTGTTTGACTGACTATATCATCTATAACTGTTGGATCATCTATATTAGGGCCATACAATACACAAAACATGTATTTCTTCTCTTTAATCATAATCTGCATAATAGCCCACCTGCCTCCTTTATCCGACAATGTCTTGCAGACTATCGCCCTAATCCGTTTATTCTTTAATATTGCCACACCCCGAATAGAAGCACTTTGAGCAGAGCATACTATCACCTCAAAACCCAATTATTTTAATAATCCCCTATCTTTATCAGAAAGGTGCGTCTCCATTAGCATAATTATTTGCGGATTATACATTTTTAACTCTTCTGCCACTAGTTGTCTCTTAATCCTGCTATTCAGCCCGCCACATTCCAAGCTAGACATTTTACCCTCTCCATATTAAAAAAATGCATTACTCCTTTTAGTATCTAACTTAGCTACCTGGATATAGCCTCCAACTACCCATTTATCATCTTTTTTCCTCATCGCCCATAAGTTGACCTTTTTTTATGCCCCACCCCTTCTCTCCCTCCCCCGAGCCTCCAAAGGAGACTGGCCCATCCCCCAGCATATAGAAGGAGGAATCTTTCTCTTTCTCAAAGCTGCCGCTGGTTTTGGCAGCCCCCTAGGAGTCCGAGTCCATAGAGGCTCCAAAGGCTTTTTCACTCCATATTATTTACAAATTATAAAGCGAATGAAAGCATTTAAGAAGAAGGAAACAAAAAAAAAGCATTTTTAGCGAGCACACCAAGTGGACTTTTACATAACAGTAAGAAAGAAAGATAATATGCATTTTTCTACCCTCTTGAACCACCCTCCTCTTTCTGCCAATTGCAAAGCGCCACCTTTGCTTCTATCTCAGAAAAGAATAAATGGGATTGGCCCCCGCGAACTACTTTTAATCGTGCTGGTTCTTGCAAGTATGCTTGCGCCCCGATAGCTTTCATTGGGTCAATCAATTGCTTATGTTGCCAGCATCTATCCATTGTTACCTTACAATAAGCTGAGCGGAAGAAAATTGAGTAACAATCAATAGACATAGAAGACCTGGGACCAGCCTTTAAATAAACCGCTTGTCTCAATAAGAAATTGCCAAAATATATAAAAAAAGGCAGAGGATATCGATAATCCTGTTGCTTTTGCACAAGTAGTAGCCTATGAGCTCTTTGAATCTGACAATCCCAGTCCCAGTCCCCAAGATCTGGAAAAGCTTTTTGCAATGTTTGAACTATAAAAGTTCGGGGGTCTGACCCTTCTTGCCTACAGGGATACCAAACATCTTCAGATTTTGCCTCCTCTGATTATCCTCTAAATCTTCTAGTTTAAGTTGCATCGTGACCAACAAATTGCCATGCTTCTCAGCCAAACCAGATGTTTTTGAGGTAATTTCTTCTGTCAGCCACTCTCTGTTGTAGTTCAGCTATCTCATCTATCAATTGTCCTACTTTAGTAGTGTCTTCTTTCAGTGACTGCTGAATACCCTGATTATCAGATCTAACTTGAGCGAAGAGTTCTTTAGTTTCTTCTCTTTGGTCTTTAAGGTTTTGGAGGATCAACGAGAGCATCATAGTTTCATTTTTTGGTGTTTCTTTATTTTCTGATTCTCCAGGAGTTTGCTGCAAACTTGTTTCCTCAAGCAAATCCATTGAAGCTGGCTCAGGGCCTCGCTCTAAGTCATCAGTAGCCTCGGCTGAAAGCCCCAGTGCCACTCCTGCTTCTTCCACCACACTAGTATCTGATAACCTAGATATCAAGTTTTTAACCCCCCCCCTTTGGTCGAACTCACCGCCATATAGGGCTATCAGCTGAAGCTCATTTCTTTTGTTGTTTCAACTTCGACTTCTCATTTACTGACTTCTGGTCTACGCCCCCAAAAGTATTTTTCAATTCCTTCACAGCTTTAAATTTATGATTTTTCTTTTTAATAGCCGCTGAACATGAGGTTTGCTTTCGACTATGTTGTTGGCTCACCCCAGCCATATGTTACGAAGCCGAGGGGCTTTGATTCTGCTTTTGTGCTTAATCAGTTACAGAGTCAGAGGACGAGATACAGGAGTCACTCAATATTAAGTTACTTGGCATAGTAAGCTGAGTTATAGGGATTATAGGAGTTCCAGGAGTACCAATCTCAACAGGAGCCATATGAGTTTTGCCTTCAGGCCTCCCTTTGTCCTGCTCAAAGATTCCATGGTTAATATTAGCAGCATTGTCCCCTTCTGAACTTGAGTCTACCACACCGTCTGCAGGGAGCCCAGCCTCGTCTACCGACCCTGCTACCTCAGTCTCAGATATAGACACCTCTCCTATTCAGTCAATCTGGCATCACTTCTAGAGTAGGCGTCTCTTTCTTTCCTCCTTTAAGAATCTTAGCCTCTCCAGTCCCTTCAGCGAAGTCCAGAATGTTTGACTTGCCAGAACGGCCACCGAGATTCTCACACCCAATAGGGGCCTCTCCCCCCTTATCCTCGGTAGTCATAACAGAAGTTCTACCTTTATCTGAACCATCCTTAAATTGAAGAAGTGCCTGTAGATTATTTGCAACGTTGTATCCTGTAGAAGTAAGTGCCGTGATACTTTGTTGCTCACTGATGGCCGAATTTACCATATCTGCTAGTGTGTTACAAGTGTCCGCTTCCATTACGGCATCGGAAGCAAAGAGTTCTGCTGACTTCCTAGAATGCAGGAATTGTAATACAGGCTTCCCCAACTTCCCTGACCCAGCGCTTGGACTGAGAATCTTGAACAATAAATACAAGGCTCCTGAATGGATCTATATAATATTAGAAGAATTTGAGAATTTACACTTAAGCGAGGATTCAGAAGAAGATACTGCTGCACAGATCAATGAAAGAAAATTGAGACCACCTTAAAGACAAGAGTTTGAGTTTCCAGTGATGAAAGAAAGAGGAGAAAATATCTTCTCAGATTAAAATAGTGAAAAATTAAGTCACTGAGCAATCGAAACAAAGTTTTTTTTTTTTTTTGAGAGTTTTATATAGCGCGAACTTGAACCGAACCGAATCAGTTATCAGAGCGCTTTACATAGCACCAGTTACTTTCATTTTTTTTTAAATTTTTTTTTTTAGGCACGGGGGAGATTAAGTGATTTGCCCAGAATCACAGGGGTTTTTGGCGTCGTTACCGAGACTCGAACCGAGTTCCCCAGGTCCGAGGTCGAGCGCCTTAGCCGTTAGGCCAACCCCTCTCCCAAAGTTTGACCCGAAGATGTTGTAGAGCTTGCATATGTGGTATTTTATTAGTGATCTTTGTGCGGTTAGTTCTAACAGTAGCAGTACCCTTATTAATGATAACAAATAAGAAGAATGATACAGTTGCTAATGAGAAAGCAGCTACAATAAAAGGAGATAGGATAGAATTAGAAGCAGCAGATGAGACAGATTTTCATCACACAGTATCAGATAATGACACGTCTTTCAATATTTTTACAAAATTGTTATTGCAATATGTAGATACAATGGAGATTAGTGATTGTTATGTATGTATGAAATTACCAGCGTCAGTATCAGAGGGAGTCACATATCACCATTTACCTTTAACATATGGTATATCATGTAGTTTTCTAGCAAGTCTGTTTTATGCAACTGGAAAACTTCTGTATTATTATTCAAACTTAGATGTAGTATTTTCAGAGATCCCTATTCGAAAGCATAGGAATCCAGTACTTAGTAGCCAATATGCACAGTTCATGGGGTGAATTTTTCTCAACAACAAAATCAATAGATATAGTCAAGGCCCACAAGAATAATTTAACATGTATATTACGTGAAGAAGAGAAAGTGATTTTGAATTTAGTTGTGAGAAGGAGACAGGATTTCTAAAAGAAAGCTGCTGAACAGAATACCTGTGTACCACCCTGGGCTGGGAAAGAGGGAATTTATACAGCTGGCAAAGCTCATGCTGCAATGTCCCTGGACTTTGTAAAGAAAGGGAAAACCTGCCTCCATAGATTAAAGACCGATTAAAATAACATATTTATTGGTTCCAGTGACTATGAACATAACTTCCTAATGTTGGGAGGTTGGGGACTAAAAGGGGGAACTGGTCCAGTATTTCCTGGGGTTTACTACGTGTGTGGGAATAATGCTTATTATAAATTGCCTGCACAGTGGTATTGACGCTGCTACTTTGGGAAAGTATTTCCGAAAATGTATTATGTCAAAAGAATCACTGGAAACAATGAAAACACTAATGGACTAACAGAGAAAGAGAGCAAGTTTTTCTGAAAAAGTACGTGATATATTTGGTGCGTTGATACCTTCAGTGGGAGTCATTTTGAATTCACATAGAATTTGTCAGTTGTCGACAGTAGTTGATCGTGTCTCGACTGATACTGCTGGGGGTTTCTTGATGATAAATACAGAGATGGTTGCAATTAGGTCTATGGTTTTACAAAATCAACTTGTGCTTGATATCTTATCAGAAAAGGAGAGCGGAGTCTGTAGAATGCTGAAAGTTCAATATTGTTGCACTTACATTCCTGATAAAAGTAAGGAAATCAGAGGGTATATAAAGAATATTACGAAGCTTCATGAAAATTTGAAACCACTGGAGGTGGACAGTGTATGGGGAAGACTAACAAAGAGTATTTCTTCAATAGGGACTTGGTTTTCTTATTTAGGGAAAATTATTTTAGGTCAAATAATTCTTCCAATAGTTGGTATAGTAATAATAGTTTTAGCAATAATAATTTGGTGTAAATGTTGCAGAAACAAAGGAAAAGGGAGAATATATGAAGTGAATGGGAAAGGAAAGAAAAGAAAGAGGGAATACGATGAGATACAAATGGAAGAAATGAAAGGGAGGATATACAAAAAGATGAGAGACTTAGAGAACAAAGATGAAAATGAGGAAGAAAAGGAGGAGAATGAGAAATGCTAAAAGTTGGAGATGGGTTTGTAAACAATGGTTTAACTGAATTAAATGACATGTAGGCATGGTGTGATAATCTTCAGCTTTGCCTGACCAATTAGATCTCGTATTTTTACAATATTGAAACTTTTAGTGGGTGGTACATGAAAAAACGAAAGGCATTATTGAGATAGCTTAAGTTAGTAAGTTAGCGCAGAAGAGAAGAGAACGAGATGCTGAGATACTGTGAGTCGGAAATACTGTTGCAGGGAGGGATGCTGTGAGATGCTGATGAAGAATCGAATGCAGAGCGTGAAGCAGAACTTTCCATCCTAATTTAATTGGGATAGATCAGAAGATCGCTGAAGAATCTCGATGTGGAAGAGAGTGTCAGAGAGGGGTGCAGCGCAGTCATCAGTATTCTAGAGAAGTCATCTATCCTGTCCTGAGTCCTGTCCTGAAGTATTTGTCTCCTGACCATTCCCAGGGGACCCTTACCAGCCCTTTAGCCCGGGGGGCTTTGGTCTTCACACCTTTCTCGGTAATTATAAATTCATGTTATTTGCAGATGTTAATTTTTCTCTATTTTTTCCTTAGGCATTGTTTCATTGAGTAAGTCCATGTTATATTGTTTGATGATCTAATTGATTTTCTCTCCTCTGAATGATGACGAATGCACTGTGTATTTGAGCTGGTTCACATGCACTTGAAATTTAGATAAAGATTTTAAACCTTCCTGAGTCTGTGATTATTTGTTTCAGAATTAATGGTAAGAATTAAGAGTTAAGTTAATTTTCACCATCAACTAGTTAAACTAATGGTCTATCGACCAGAGGAAAGAACTTTTTGATCAGTGAAAGGTGAGTTAGGAATGTTGAATAACTAATCTTGGATATTGTGAATATACTCAAACGCTGACTCCAGCGGTTTACTCAAATTGATAGGTTTGTGTTTATGGGCCCAGGTGTGTATATGATAGTAGAGTATCTGCTGTTGGCACGCCGCTGGATCACAGCGACCAGCGAGACTCTGCCTATGCGCTTCAAGATGGCTGATGGACCCAAAATCATTACACATGATACTCTACTCCAGCGCAACGCTTGGCACGCTGCCGCCCGCGACCCGGACTGTCTTTGCGATCTGACGGCAGGCTCTGCGTAGGGTCGGCTGGTGGGGCAAACTTACCAAGGAGACTCCCTTCTAGCAATTGGCCTTCTGCCACACCTGCTCGAGCTCCCTGGGTTTGCGGGCTGGGATGCTATTGGAATATCAATGGTCGGGGATGTCCTTCGGGGCCAGACTCTCAAGTCATTCCAACAATTGCAATGTGAACAATAAAGAATTTGCTAGCCCCCACGAAAATAGTTAGATAAGGGATTTTTTAAGAAAAGCACGAACAAAGGAATTCTTCTGCTCGTGCAGGTATTTTATTTAAACCTGTTTCAATTTTTTTTCAAATTTGTTTTTTCATGGAAGACAAAGGTACTTATGAACCACATATATACATATTTACAACAATTAACCAACAAACATATATACAAATATAAACAATTATTGCACAATCTTCTTTTACAAAAGCTACGTATTCACAAATATTAGTTCTTTGTGAAATATTTCTCACTTGGGATTACCAAAAGGTGAAAACAAGAAAAAGCAACCCGATTATTGCAAGGGGAAGATCAAAAACAATTAGTAATGTGATCAGAAATGAATTCCTGTTCCCTTTCTTTAAGTGCCGACGCGTTTCGAATCTGAAGATGAATGACAGATTCTCTTCAGGGCGCTTTCATTGGGGGTAATCTAAATAAAGAATGTGAAAGAAGATCATTCAGTAACTGGGTCTAAAAACTTTAACCTCCCTTTATAAAAGACTGATGTCACACTGCCTGTTACCTTAATCTATGGGCAACGCGGTCCCGCGGGTCCAATGTGTGTAACGAAGCTTATGACTCCTTGGGTCCTTTTGCTGTAACTGTGGACCTAATGTATGAAATGAGGGATATTTACTGTTTACATTAATAGCCAATCGGAAGACAGTCTGTTATACAGACAGAAAAGCTCGAAATTCATACCTCTATTGGTGTCGGAAACGTGGAGGTTTCTTTTTTTCTTTTTTTCGAATTTCTGAGTTTTATTGGAGATGTCCTCCGTACTCGCACTGGGATTTCAAACTCCTGGAATGTGTGGGGAATAACGCTTATGAGAGCCTGTTTTTTACTTTTGCTGTCTCTTAAAGCTTATTTCACACGGGAGCCCAACGTACCTGCGCTGTTTTCTTTTGCTGCACAGAGAATTATTATTCTTCGCGGGCCTCGTATATTTCTGCTGTGTTGTTATCACCGGTGAGAACCGTGATCCAGCATACTTCGCGGTACAATCAGCAGCGTTTTAATTCGCTCTGTACATCTGCAATGAGATATTGCGGTGTGGGTTAGGGAACTGATACATCGATTTACAAACCCGCGGTATTACCCCTTCCTTCCTCGCTCACCTTCCACTCAGTATGGATTCCTATCGTTGTAAACCATCAACCAACACCAAAGCCACGGATTGGCTCATCCACTATATCAAGTCACCGCTAAGCATTATGGTCTCTGTAGTTTGAAAATCATTTGTTGAGGTTCCAAGTACTTCAAAGCCTCGAAATCTCTGACAATGAATTCAAGCCTGTTTGGGCGCTGTTAAATTTTAAAATCAAGTAAGCCTCCTTTTTGAGCAACACTTGTTCTACATTAATTCCCGGTTTCATTTGGTTCATACTGTACAGCACAGTCCACTGAAAGTTATTATCCACATGTTTATTTTCAATGAAGTGCTGTACTAGGGGTGCCGTCTGGATTTTATTTTTGAGCCGTGATCGGTGTTGTGTCATGCGTGCATTTACTTGTTGGGTCGTTTTCCCTATGTACACTTTTGGGCAGGGACAAACGATGGCGTATACTACATTTTTTGTCCTGCAGTTTGAAAAGGCAGTGTGTGGCCAACTCAAGTTTGCGTGGTGAAAAGTGTTTCCTTCGATGGTAGAATCACATGCCACACAATTTCCACACCTATGGTGACCTTCGATCGGTTTTAAGCCCCATTTTGATAACAAATCACTTTTGGGATTGTTTATCCTTATGTCCGCACGGACAATCTGTTGTCCAATGCTCTGGTTTTTCCTATACGCAAAGGTCGGGCGTGGGAAAGGTACTTCAAGTTCTTCAAGAAGGTGCCAATGTTTAAGCACCATTTGCCTTATGTTATGTGTCTCTGCACAGAAGGTAGTGACGCACACCAGATTCTCTAGGTCACGTTTGACTTTAGTCTCAAAGAGGCACTCTCTCGGAGTGTAGCGTGCTCTTTTGTAAGAATGTTTAAGCAACTTACTGGGATATCCCCTTTGACACATTTCTTCACAGAAGGTTTGTCCATGTTGGTCAAAGTGTTTAATTTCTGAGCAATTTCTTCTAATGCGAAGAAGTTGTCCATATGGGACATTTGCCCTTAAGTTCCTTGGGTGCGAACTCTTGTAATGGAGAATGGCATTTTTATCTGTTGCTTTCTTGTGCAAGGAGGAACTTAGTCTGCCATCTACATTAATTATTTCAACATCCAAGAACGTCATTTTTAGATTGCTTGAATCTACAGAAAACTTGATATCCTTATGTCTAGCATTAAGCCAATTATGGAAGTCAATCAGTTCGGTGTGGCTCCCCTGCCACAGGAGCCACACGTCGTCGATATATCTGTACCATTGGATTATGTGATGTTGAAAGGGATTATTATCTTCCACGTATTTCTTCTCGTACTCAGCCATAAACAATACGGCCATCTCAGGCGCATAAGGGCACCCCATCGCGGTGCCCTTAATTTGCATGAAGAAATCATCATTAAAACGGAAATAATTCCTTTTCAGTGTGATTTCCGCTAGTTTGAGGATAAAAGACGTGGGGACCCTGTGAGGTCTTTCCCTCGCGTCCAAGTAGAGCTCTATCACTTCCAACGCCTCGTCTTGTGGGATCTGCGTATAAAGTGAGGTGACATCCATTGTCACCATCAATTGGGTAGTTTGATCAAACCAGGTTCCTTCAACTTTTTTTAAAAAATCTGATGCATCTCTCAAATACGCTTTAACTTGTGTCACAAATGGCTTCAAAAAGAAGTCCACGTATTTGGACAAGGGCTCAAGGCATGAATCGCACCCGAGACTATTGGACGTCCCGGGGGATTAGACAGGTCTTTATGTATTTTAGGCAAAAAATATGCCACTGGGGTTCTTGGGAATCTTTTCATTAGGAAGTCCCCTTCTTTGGGGCCTAAAAACCCACTTTCCTTTCCTATTTCGACAATACTCGAAATGGAGGCCTGAATTTGTTGTAATGGATCCTCTTTCAACTTTCTATACCATTCTGGATTGTTGACTTGGGAAAATCCTTCTGCCAGATATTTTTCCCTAGACCAAACCACAACTGCACCGCCTTTGTCGGCCTGTTTTATGACCACTGTAGGGTCTTCTTTAAGAGTCTTAAGTGCGGCCTGTTGTCCTTTAGTGATGTTATGTTTTACAAACTTTTTCTTACTTTCCAATTTGTTTATGGACGACAACAAAATTTGCTCAAAGGCATATATTTGTTTGGGAATATTGTGACTAGGAACAAAAGAAGATTTGTTCCTAAGTCCAGTGGTTTCGGTGATGGTATTAGGTGGTTGGTTGGCAAAAAATGCTCTTAATCTAATTTTACGGCAGAATTCAATAGTTTCCAGCTTAATTTTGGTGAAGTCCGTCTGTCTGGAAGGGACAAATTTAAGGCCCAGATTAAGGACCGATTCTTCATCTTTTGTTAATACTCTAGCAGAGAGATTAACTATAGTAGAAGAGCCTCCTACGACTTGTAAAAGTTTCGCCGCGTTCTCATCTCCCATGGCTGTTTGAATCTTACTTTTGGCTGTTGGTCTTTGTCTAAAAAAGGGGTTTGTTTTTTATTTCCTCTTGAGTCTGACCCTGATGATTCAGAAGATGAAGTTTCTGAAAAAGTTTTAAACTTGTTGCGTGACCTCCCTTGGAAGTTAGAGAGTGCTCCACGGGAAACCGGTTGGGAGTAGTAATCGTCTTTTAAAAAGGGATAAGCCCTTTCTAACGTAAAGGATTTAGAATCCCGTTCGTACTGGGCAGATTTTCCGTTGATGGTGTTGTCTTTAAAGGTCTGAATTTCTTTATCTAGCTTCTCTAAGAGAGCCTTGGAGTCTGTAATCACCTCACTGTCTCTAATGGCTTGAGTTAGCTCCTCAATTTCCTGTAATTCTTTCGCACAAAGTCTCTGGGCGGTTTCGATGGTATGGACCATCAGGTCCCGGCTGCACTTGGTGTTGATGCAGCTGAAGCCTTTCTTATAATCTACATCCTCAGTGAAGATCACTGGGACATTCTTCACCTGGAGCCCCCACGGGATGGTCCCACCCCTAAGGTGCTTCAGGAGAAAATGCCCGTGAAGCTCAGTGCGGATGTGCTTTTTGCGAAGTCTAGTGAGCTTGTCCGTTTCGTTCTGCTGTTGGGCTGAAGAACTTAGTGTGACATCAGAAAAGGGGGAGGTGGCCAACAAGTTCTGAATATGACTCTCGGAAAAAGATAAAGTATCTTTCTCTCCCATAACTTAGGAGGGACAAGATGTTGCTGTAGATTATAAGAAAGGCTTCAGCTGCATCAACACCAAGTGCAGCCGGGACCTGATGGTCCATACCATCGAAACCGCCCAGAGACTTTGTGCGAAAGAATTACAGGAAATTGAGGAGCTAACTCAAGCCATTAGAGACAGTGAGGTGATTACAGACTCCAAGGCTCTCTTAGAGAAGCTAGATAAAGAAATTCAGACCTTTAAAGACAACACCATCAACGGAAAATCTGCCCAGTACGAACGGGATTCTAAATCCTTTACGTTAGAAAGGGCTTATCCCTTTTTAAAAGACGATTACTACTCCCAACCGGTTTCCCGTGGAGCACTCTCTAACTTCCAAGGGAGGTCACGCAACAAGTTTAAAACTTTTTCAGAAACTTCATCTTCTGAATCATCAGGGTCAGACTCAAGAGGAAATAAAAAACAAACCCCTTTTTTAGACAAAGACCAACAGCCAAAAGTAAGATTCAAACAGCCATGGGAGATGAGAACGCGGCGAAACTTTTACAAGTCGTAGGAGGCTCTTCTACTATAGTTAATCTCTCTGCTAGAGTATTAACAAAAGATGAAGAATCGGTCCTTAATCTGGGCCTTAAATTTGTCCCTTCCAGACAGACGGACTTCACCAAAATTAAGCTGGAAACTATTGAATTCTGCCGTAAAATTAGATTAAGAGCATTTTTTGCCAACCAACCACCTAATACCATCACCGAAACCACTGGACTTAGGAACAAATCTTCTTTTGTTCCTAGTCACAATATTCCCAAACAAATATATGCCTTTGAGCAAATTTTGTTGTCGTCCATAAACAAATTGGAAAGTAAGAAAAAGTTTGTAAAACATAACATCACTAAAGGACAACAGGCCGCACTTAAGACTCTTAAAGAAGACCCTACAGTGGTCATAAAACAGGCCGACAAAGGCGGTGCAGTTGTGGTTTGCTCTAGGGAAAAATATCTGGCAGAAGGATTTTCCCAAGTCAACAATCCAGAATGGTATAGAAAGTTGAAAGAGGATCCATTACAACAAATTCAGGCCTCCATTTCGAGTATTGTCGAAATAGGAAAGGAAAGTGGGTTTTTAGGCCCCAAAGAAGGGGACTTCCTAATGAAAAGATTCCCAAGAACCCCAGTGGCATATTTTTTGCCTAAAATACATAAAGACCTGTCTAATCCCCTGGGACGTCCAATAGTCTCGGGGTGCGATTCATGCCTTGAGCCCTTGTCCAAATACGTGGACTTCTTTTTGAAGCCATTTGTGACACAAGTTAAAGCGTATTTGAGAGATACATCAGATTTTTAAAAAAAAGTTGAAGGAACCTGGTTTGATCAAACTACCCAATTGATGGTGACAATGGATGTCACCTCACTTTATACGCAGATCCCACAAGACGAGGCGTTGGAAGTGATAGAGCTCTACTTGGACGCGAGGGAAAGACCTCACAGGGTCCCCACGTCTTTTATCCTCAAACTAGCGGAAATCACACTGAAAAGGAATTATTTCCGTTTTAATGATGATTTCTTCATGCAAATTAAGGGCACTGCGATGGGGGTGCCCTTATGCGCCTGAGATGGCCGTATTGTTTATGGCTGAGTACGAGAAGAAATACGTGGAAGATAATAATCCCTTTCAACATCACATAATCCAATGGTACAGATATATCGACGACGTGTGGCTCCTGTGGCAGGGGAGCCACACCGAACTGATTGACTTCCATAATTGGCTTAATGCTAGACATAAGGATATCAAGTTTTCTGTAGATTCAAGCAATCTAAAAATGACGTTCTTGGATGTTGAAATAATTAATGTAGATGGCAGACTAAGTTCCTCCTTGCACAAGAAAGCAACAGATAAAAATGCCATTCTCCATTACAAGAGTTCGCACCCAAGGAACTTAAGGGCAAATGTCCCATATGGACAACTTCTTCGCATTAGAAGAAATTGCTCAGAAATTAAACACTTTGACCAACATGGACAAACCTTCTGTGAAGAAATGTGTCAAAGGGGATATCCCAGTAAGTTGCTTAAACATTCTTACAAAAGAGCACGCTACACTCCGAGAGAGTGCCTCTTTGAGACTAAAGTCAAACGTGACCTAGAGAATCTGGTGTGCGTCACTACCTTCTGTGCAGAGACACATAACATAAGGCAAATGGTGCTTAAACATTGGCACCTTCTTGAAGAACTTGAAGTACCTTTCCCACGCCCGACCTTTGCGTATAGGAAAAACCAGAGCATTGGACAACAGATTGTCCGTGCGGACATAAGGATAAACAATCCCAAAAGTGATTTGTTATCAAAATGGGGCTTAAAACCGATCGAAGGTCACCATAGGTGTGGAAATTGTGTGGCATGTGATTCTACCATCGAAGGCAACACTTTTCACCACGCAAACTTGAGTTGGCCACACACTGCCTTTTCAAACTGCAGGACAAAAAATGTAGTATACGCCATCGTTTGTCCCTGCCCAAAAGTGTACATAGGGAAAACGACCCAACAAGTAAATGCACGCATGACACAACACCGATCACGGCTCAAAAATAAAATCCAGACGGCACCCCTAGTACAGCACTTCATTGAAAATAAACATGTGGATAATAACTTTCAGTGGACTGTGCTGTACAGTATGAACCAAATGAAACCGGGAATTAATGTAGAACAAGTGTTGCTCAAAAAGGAGGCTTACTTGATTTTAAAATTTAACAGCGCCCAAACAGGCTTGAATTCATTGTCAGAGATTTCGAGGCTTTGAAGTACTTGGAACCTCAACAAATGATTTTCAAACTAAAGAGACCATAATGCTTAGCGGTGACTTGATATAGTGGATGAGCCAATCCGTGGCTTTGGTGTTGGTTGATGGTTTACAACGATAGGAATCCATACTGAGTGGAAGGTGAGCGAGGAAGGAAGGGGTAATACCGCGGGTTTGTAAATCGATGTATCAGTTCCCTAACCCACACCGCAATATCTCATTGCAGATGTACAGAGCGAATTAAAACGCTGCTGATTGTACCGCGAAGTATGCTGGATCACGGTTCTCACCGGTGATAACAACACAGCAGAAATATACGAGGCCCGCGAAGAATAATAATTCTCTGTGCAGCAAAAGAAAACAGCGCAGGTACGTTGGGCTCCCGTGTGAAATAAGCTTTAAGAGACAGCAAAAGTAAAAAACAGGCTCTCATAAGCGTTATTCCCCACACATTCCAGGAGTTTGAAATCCCAGTGCGAGTACGGAGGACATCTCCAATAAAACTCAGAAATTCGAAAAAAAGAAAAAAGAAACCTCCACGTTTCCGACACCAATAGAGGTATGAATTTCGAGCTTTTCTGTCTGTATAACAGACTGTCTTCCGATTGGCTATTAATGTAAACAGTAAATATCCCTCATTTCATACATTAGGTCCACAGTTACAGCAAAAGGACCCAAGGAGTCATAAGCTTCGTTACACACATTGGACCCGCGGGACCGCGTTGCCCATAGATTAAGGTAACAGGCAGTGTGACATCAGTCTTTTATAAAGGGAGGTTAAAGTTTTTAGACCCAGTTACTGAATGATCTTCTTTCACATTCTTTATTTAGATTACCCCCAATGAAAGCGCCCTGAAGAGAATCTGTCATTCATCTTCAGATTCGAAACGCGTCGGCACTTAAAGAAAGGGAACAGGAATTCATTTCTGATCACATTACTAATTGTTTTTGATCTTCCCCTTGCAATAATCGGGTTGCTTTTTCTTGTTTTCACCTTTTGGTAATCCCAAGTGAGAAATATTTCACAAAGAACTAATATTTGTGAATACGTAGCTTTTGTAAAAGAAGATTGTGCAATAATTGTTTATATTTGTATATATGTTTGTTGGTTAATTGTTGTAAATATGTATATATGTGGTTCATAAGTACCTTTCTCTTCCATGAAAAAACAAATTTGATAAAAAATTGAAACAGGTTTAAATAAAATACCTGCACGAGCAGAAGAATTCCTTTGTTCGTGCTTTTCTTAAAAAATCCCTTATCTAACTATTTTCGTGGGGGCTAGCAAATTCTTTATTGTTCACATTTAACTGGTCCAGCTTCCCCTGCATCCCAGGACCACACTCCCCTTTTTCACAAATTCCAACAATTGCAGGCAGACTTCCAAATGCCCCGCTCCCAATTCTATAAATATCTTCAATTCCGACATTCCTTTTCCCCTTATCTAACACAACAAGATACTATACCCAAGTTTAGCCCTGGTCATTCACAGCCACGATACACTTTGCAAGACTAGGGAGGCTTGACAGGGCGCCTGGGTCCACTTGATGAGGACGACTGGATGGAGGCTCTAGAATCCCCGCGGAGTGCAGCCATTGCAGCATGTCTTCAACTCATCCAATTCAAATACCTCCATAGAGATACTTTACCCGCCGTCGGCTCTGGCGCGCTGGTATGATTGTTTCTCCCTCCTGCCTCCGCTGCGGGCTGGCCGAGGGCACCTTCCTCCACATAGTCTGGGAATGCACAGCCCTGTCAAACTTTTGGCGTGCGGTGCTGACCTACCTTTCTGAGGTCATGGGTTGGGTCGTCCCACAATCACAGCGCTTAACCATGCTCCACATTACTGCCGAAAAAGGAGGGAACAGGTACAAACAGCATCTGCTGTTTTTAGGGCTTACCCTTGCTAAGCGGGACATTGCCAGGGCATGGAATGTGACTTCCCTGCCTTTCGGTTGGGGCCAGGAAGCGTGGCCTTGACTTCTCTATGGGGCTTAAAATTCCAATTTTTAAGGTACGCGGCTGCCCCCAGAAACACCCAGAAATATGGAAGCGGTGGGCCGATTATCGTGGATTCTACCTTGAGCCAGTTCCCCCAACGCGAAGTGTTGAAGATTTGCCCCGCTGAATTTATAATGGATGAGGCTCAGGGACCGATTATACATCTACTGTTTTATCACAACTGGAATTATGTATAAATGTAGGATGTGTAGATCAGGTGACACCTTTGTTTTTGGTTTTCAATGTGCATATGTTATGGACTTCCCATAATATACCCTCGTGTTTCAGGGGGACTCATTGTAAAATGTTGACATCTTTATCACTGTCATATTATATATACACAATGTTTTGCCCTGGACCCTCCTGGGCTTTTATGGTCTGTCAACAATAAAATCTGTTGTGAAAAAAAAATGATATTCTTGTCATGGTTTTCCTGGGGAATTTTACCGTTGGGTAAAACCAGAAACAATAAATGCCCTTTATGAGGCCTATGAAGAAGCAGAGGAAACTGATAGTCTCTCCTCACTCTCCAATAAAGCTAACATAACAGTCCTTCCCAAACCTGAGAGAGATCCATTATACTGTAGTAACTATCATCTGATTTCCCTTCTGAATACAGATCCAAAGATATTGGACACCATTCTTGCCAAAAGACTCAAACAAGTTATCTCTAAACTCATACATAATTCTCAAGTTGTATTCATGCCTGGCAGAAACTCTCATAGCCATTTCTGCACTTTGGCTCACATACTCTAGATTTCCAAGGATGCTGGAGAAGACATGGTAGCATTATCCTTAGTTGCAGAGAAAGCCTTTGACCGCATTGAATGGAGCTCTGAGTTCAGTAGATTACATAGGTTGGGATTAGGTCATGAATATGTCTCTACGGTCAAATGGTTATATGAGACACTGTCAGCACAAGTGAATTGTGAAGTTTCTTTTAAAAATCTTTTCTAGTGCAAAGAGGAACCCACCAGGGTTGTCCTTTATTACCCCTTTTATTCCTTCTTTCACTTGAACCGCTGACTGCAGCAATACGATAGTGTTCACAAATAGTAGGCATTTCTACACTGGCAGGCATCTCAAAAATACTTATATTATGTGGATATCATATTACTTACACTTACTGAATTATCTACTTCACTCCCAGCACTCATGTCTACCATTTCTCGCTACTCGACCATTTCTGGCTACAAAGTCAATTAGAGTAAGAGTGAATTTCTTCTGCTATCCCAGCGATCAACAAAAGCAGCTATCTTAGGCGACAATTGTCAATGGAAAGTGGAT
Organism: Lissotriton helveticus; assembly: GCF_964261635.1. Lineage (NCBI taxonomy): Eukaryota > Metazoa > Chordata > Amphibia > Caudata > Salamandridae > Lissotriton > Lissotriton helveticus. Next base: position 759,508,685 of record NC_136070.1, read on the forward strand.
CACCTGAAGTATCTAGGTATTTTAGAACGTATGGTTCAAGATAACTTAGATCCGCTTATTTCCACAACGAAGTTGGAGTTTGAAATATTGCCCCATCTTAACCTGTCCTTTTGGGGTAGAGGATAGGCAATAAAAATTATTATAGCACCTCATTTATGGTTTTGAGTTATGTTGCCTCTGACAGTAGAAATATCAATATTGCAAGCCAATGTGGGGGGCGCTAGGTGGCGCACTTGCGGAATGGCCGCGGCAATGTGAGGCTCCCGTTGTCCGGTATACTATCCTACATTTATCCTGTGTTACCAAGCTTCAAACCAACTTTTATTTACTGCTGCCGATTGCTGTAAACCTGCTGATGGGAGCGGTGAGAGACTGACTTCTCTCCTGCTTGGGCCGCGACTTGTCCGGCTGCCGACAGGATCCTGCGAGGACAGCTACCAGGAGGTGTGGAGCTTGTGGGTGGATACGGGTGCTATGCAGGACCCGTGGCTCCCACGTGGTGACCGCCCCGCGCCGCTGTGTTTGCCGGCGCTGCTGGGGGAAGTTCAGCGGTGAATGCAGCGGTGACATTAGACGGCGCCCTGACGATGATGTGATTAAGAGGGCAGAAGGTTGGTGTTTACCCCGGCGCCGCGCGGTTTGACAGGTACAGGGCGGCTCCGCTTACACACTCCGATCTCCCCACAAAATGGCGGTGGCCATGTTGAGGCACTGAATCCCTCTGAACATCGATAGTGCCCATGTTGCCTGCGGACTGCCTGGCGGTGGATAAGTGTGAGGAGCCTCTGTTTGGCCTCGCACAGACTGGGAAGCGGTGTGCTTTACCCCTGAGTGGTTTGGGTGGTCCGATAACGAATACTCTCGGGGCGCTTGCACTTGCATTACCGGCAGCCACTACTTCTCGATATTGCAGCGCTGCGGCGCCCTGAAACGCATATACTTCAATAGTGAAGGACTTGTGCACCCCGTGGTATTCTGTTTCCTGCTTCTTGAGGAATTCTTTGTCGGTTTTGTGTGGGTGAGGGACACTGCAGGAGCCCACGCTATTGGCGGGAACATATTGGCAATATGGACGACCTTTGAGCGCCATAATCCTAGCAAACTAGTTGGTGGATGTACCCAGGGGCCCTGGTACGCTGAATTAGTCGCACGGAACGGCTGCAACGCGACCTCCTGAGGTGTCATTTTCTGCGGGGCATTCCTGTTCTAGAATTAGTACGTGGCTCTGGCGCACACCCTGTGGTGCAGTACAACACAATATGGGCAAAGCCGGACGCCCGTCAACCGTGACTCACGTTTGAGTCCAAGAGAGGCGCTAAGCAAGGGCCTGCGGAGACGGAGAGAGGAGAGCCAGCTGTGGTGTAGGGCAGTACTGACATGCAAACTATCCTCACAGAAATGTGACAGGGATTTGCCACAATCGTTGACAAAGTGGACACGCTTACCAGTCGTATAGATACCATCGCCTGTAGGCTAGATACTCATGACACTCTGCTTAAAGAAGCAGAACAAAGAATATCTGATATGGAAGATGTTACGGAACAACTCAAAAATGCTACGACGCAAATGGATAAACGAATGCCGGTTATAGATGCCAAGAATGAGGACATCGAAGCCCGTAGCAGGCGCAATAATGTGCGAATACTGGCCGTGCCCTAGAGTGCCAACACGGGCCGGATGGAGCACTACGTCTAGAGGATGCTACTGGCGAACACTGGAGAAGGGATACTATCTCCTCAATTTATAGTGGAACTAGTACATAGGTCATTGGGTCCGAGACCGCCTCCTGGGGCCAACCCCAGGCCCATTATTGCCCGTCTTCTCAACTATCGTGATAGGGATGTGGTCTTGAAGGTGGCCAGGGAGAAGAGGCAGCTCACCTACGAGGGAGTTTCATTCACTGTCTTCCCTGACTTCACTTTGTGGGTACAGGAGGAGAGGAGGAAATTCAACGGTGTTAAGCAAAAGCTCAGGCAGGAGCAGGTGGACTACTCGTTGCTATATCCTGCGCGGCTTCGAGTGACACATCAGGGGAAGCAGACAATACATACCTCACCTCAATCTGTTGAGAAATTTCTAAAGACAATACGGCAGAGAAATGCACAGGCTAAGGCACAGGAGGGTGTCGAGGAGGCGCCACTCTCTGATGTTGAGTGATGCGAAATCACCTGGCGCAGCAACATGTATTCAAATGAGGGGCCCTGCTTGACTGGTAGTGCTTTATTTTTCCCTACCTTTATATTGACCTCCTATATGGTCGTGTTTGCTTCTGTTGTGTTGATTTGTCATACAGGGTACTAGTTACCTGTTCACCGTCTGAGAACTTGAGCAACACATGACTGAACCATACCGGACACCCCTGTCTCTTACTGGAGGATGGCTCTTGTAGCTGGTTTCCTACCTGGAGATGGGGTTTAAGTGTACCACCTGGAAATTAACACCCCAATGGGAATACCTCTATTGCATTATGCACTGTTTGAGTTTTGAAAGGGGGGGGGCGGGATGGAATTTTACTGGCATGTTTGGGATGCTTCAGTGGGTGGGGGTGGGTGGGATTGAGGGTCGGAGTATGCAAGAAATAAGGAGACACACGTTTTGCGATGCCAATGAGAGTCACAGTGAGGGAGGTAGTGAGCAATGTCTACTATACTGCAGCAGTGTTCTACAGGTTTCCTATATGATCATGGCAGTGCAAGAGTTTGAAACGAATCTTAGGATATTGTCTTGGAATGTCAGAGGACTTTGAGATGCTAGAAAGTGTAGACAGATACTGGCATATGCGGATAGGCAATGTATATAGATTCTACGCTTACAAGAAACGCACATACACCCACACTCTCACACTACATTTGCAGGCAGATGGGCGACTATCAGGTTATTTTCCTCTTTCTAGTCATATGCTAGGGGGACGGCGATACTGATTAAAATGAATGTACCATTTACAATACTTGGACAACTGTTGGACCCTTCTGGGAGGTATGTTATCCTGTGGGGTAGATTGGGTCACAAAAATGTCACCATTGTCAACTGATATGGCCCAAATGTAGATACGCCAGAATTCTTCACAGTATTGTGGGGTAAGATTGTGGATATTGGGTCCTCACATATCATTTGGGGAGGGGATTTTAATGTGACACTGACGCCTGCCCTAGACAGGGCAGATGGAGGAACCCAATACAACAGGAAGGCGAGGGAGATGGTACTGGATATCATGGAGGAGGGGAATCTGGTGGATAGCTGGAGACACATCCCACGCAGCGGGAAGGCACCCACTTTACATCTTACACGGGCACATGGGCACGTCTGGATTACTGCTTATTGTCTAGAGGGTTGGTTATGGGACTCGGTGGAGTGACACACTTGGCCAGAACGTACTCTGATCATTGTCCTGTGCTGGTCAGCATACAGGTACCTGGATATGGTAGACCCCAGCAGTCTTGGCGCCTTCAACCTACTGCTCTTCTACATACAGTATTTAGGGACGAGCTCGGACAAGAGATCAAGGATTTCTTCCCGCACAACAAGGGTTCAGTAGACAGTGTTGAGGTTGTTTGGGAGGTCTTTAAGGTCACAGTAAGAGGATGCTGTATGGCTAAGAGTGGAGAGGTTTTAAGAAGCATACAACAGACACTGCATAACCTGGAAAAAGACTTACGGGGGTTAGAGACACGTATGCAGCATGGAGATATGGGACATGCACAGAGGGATTTTAGGGTAAAATTATCTGAGTACGAAGAGGAGGCTGCCCGGGAAACCAAATTCCGTGGTCGGTATTGGGTTGCTCGTAAATATGGTGAAGGCGAAAGGCCTGGGAAGGCCCTGTCTGAGATCACACGACATCTTCGCGGTAGCACCAACATATTGGAAATCAGCAGTCAAGAGGGTGAGATATGTCGAGATAATGCTTGCACACTTGATGTTTTCACCAAACACTATACACACCTCTACACCTAACGTAGTTCTGGCGACACAGACCTAGAAGGGTTTCTAGGGGAGATTGCTTTATGCTGGTTAAGTGATGTTCATAGGTCCTCCCTGAGCACACCCCTAGAGCTCGATGAGATACATGAAGCGATAATGTCACTCAAAAATGGTAAGGCGCCGGGGCTCGATGGGCTACCAGCAGAATTTTATAAGTGTTACATAGACATTATGGCCCCGGTGTTACGTGAGGTATTTGAAGAATCATTAGAGGTGGGGATACTACCTCCTTGCATGCGCAAAGTTCTGATCACCTCATTGCTTAAGCCAGGCAAACCCCCCGAGGTCTGTGATTCATACCGCCCTTTATCCTTGATGAATTGTGATGTGAAGATCTTGGCTAAAGTATTGGCGAATCGGCTATCGTTGCTGATGATGAAAATAATTCTTCCAGATCAACCAGGCTTTGTCCCAGGTATGGCCACCTCCCATAACCTGCGTACTCTTTTTTCCCTTATCCAAACGGTGGCTCCAGAGTTCCCAGTAGCTGCTGTGTTCCTCGATGCCTCAAAAGCGTTCGATTCTGTGGAATGGAGTTTTTTATTTACTGTATTGCAAAAAATGGGGTTCCCGAGCGTTTATCTTTCTTGGTTGAAACTGCTATACAACCAGCCTACTGCTAAAGTACTGATAAATGGTTGTCTCTCGTCTGCAATGTCCATAACACGGGGCACCCGGCAGGGATGTCCTCTATCCCCACTCCTTTTCGCGATTGCGATAGAGTCACTGGCTTGTAGATTGCGTCAGTTACATCGAGAGAGTGCCTTTCAGTTCGTCCAACGCCAGATCTCCACCTCACTATATGCCAATGACGTGACATTATATGTCACAGACCCTAAACGAAATCTGAATGCCTTACTGCGAGAGTTTTTAGTTTTTGGCAGACTATCTGGGATTAACATCAATTGGGGAAAGTCACAATTCTTCCCACTTACTCCTGCTGTTACAGAGTTTCCAATAGATTTTCCCTTAGAGTGGTGTCAGTCAGATTTGCGGTATTTGGGCATCCTGGTGTCTAGAGACCGGGAAGAAACGCTGAGATTGAATTATGATTCAGAAAAGGGGGTGGTGATGAACAGAGTGCCTGAATTAAGCAGACCACTCTTACCCAGTCCAAAGATCAGGGCTTGATCCATCACCGTTCTTTAGCTCACTGCACCATCCCAGCTCAGAACTTGGCTATATGCAAATTAGTCTGTTCCTGTCCCAGTGCATGATGGGAACAGGGCAAACCAAACTACCAAGCCAATTCTTATACTGGGAAGGAAACAAGCTTCCGGGGACCGGTTTCTGCCATTTCAGGCATCTTCGGCCCGGCTTGCTTGAATCCTGATGGTGCAATGAGCAAGGGACTCACATCTGAGTATACCTTTCCACGCTTATGGTGGACAAAATGATTCAGAAAAGGGGGTGGTGATGAACAGAGTGCCTGAATTAAGCAGACCACTCTTACCCAGTCCAAAGATCAGGGCTTGATCCATCACCGTTCTTTAGCTCACTGCACCATCCCAGCTCAGAACTTGGCTATATGCAAATTAGTCTGTTCCTGTCCCAGTGCATGATGGGAACAGGGCAAACCAAACTACCAAGCCAATTCTTATACTGGGAAGGAAACAAGCTTCCGGGGACCGGTTTCTGCCATTTCAGGCGTCTTCGGCCCGGCTTGCTTGAATCCTGATGGTGCAATGAGCAAGGGACTCACATCTGAGTATACCCTTCCACGCTTATGGTGGACAAAATGATTCAGAAAAGGGGGTGGTGATGAACAGAGTGCCTGAATTAAGCAGACCACTCTTACCCAGTCCAAAGATCAGGGCTTGATCCATCACCGTTCTTTAGCTCACTGCACCATCCCAGCTCAGAACTTGGCTATATGCAAATTAGTCTGTTCCTGTCCCAGTGCATGATGGGAACAGGGCAAACCAAACTACTAAGCCAATTCTTATACTGGGAAGGAAACAAGCTTCCGGGGACCGGTTTCTGCCATTTCAGGCGTCTTCGGCCCGGCTTGCTTGAATCCTGATGGTGCAATGAGCAAGGGACTCACATCTGAGTATACCCTTCCACGCTTATGGTGGACAAAATGATTCAGAAAAGGGGGTGGTGATGAACAGAGTGCCTGAATTAAGCAGACCACTCTTACCCAGTCCAAAGATCAGGGCTTGATCCATCACCGTTCTTTAGCTCACTGCACCATCCCAGCTCAGAACTTGGCTATATGCAAATTAGTCTGTTCCTGTCCCAGTGCATGATGGGAACAGGGCAAACCAAACTACCAAGCCAATTCTTATACTGGGAAGGAAACAAGCTTCTGGGGACCGGTTTCTGCCATTTCAGGCGTCTTCGGCCCGGCTTGCTTGAATCCTGATGTTGCAATGAGCAAGGGACTCACATCTGAGTATACCCTTCCACGCTTATGGTGGACAAAATGATTCAGAAAAGGGGGTGGTGATGAACAGAGTGCCTGAATTAAGCAGACCACTCTTACCCAGTCCAAAGATCAGGGCTTGATCCATCACCGTTCTTTAGCTCACTGCACCATCCCAGCTCAGAACTTGGCTATATACAAATTAGTCTGTTCCTGTCCCAGTGCATGATGGGAACAGGGCAAACCAAACTACCAAGCCAATTCTTATACTGGGAAGGAAACAAGCTTCCGGGGACCGGTTTCTGCCATTTCAGGCGTCTTCGGCCCGGCTTGCTTGAATCCTGATGGTGCAATGAGCAAGGGACTCACATCTGAGTATACCCTTCCACGCTTATGGTGGACAAAATGATTCAGAAAAGGGGGTGGTGATGAACAGAGTGCCTGAATTAAGCAGACCACTCTTACCCAGTCCAAAGATCAGGGCTTGATCCATCACCGTTCTTTAGCTCACTGCACCATCCCAGCTCAGAACTTGGCTATATGCAAATTAGTCTGTTCCTGTCCCAGTGCATGATGGGAACAGGGCAAACCAAACTTCCAAGCCAATTCTTATACTGGGAAGGAAACAAGCTTCCGGGGACCGGTTTCTGCCATTTCAGGCGTCTTCGGCCCGGCTTGCTTGAATCCTGATGGTGCAATGAGCAAGGGACTCACATCTGAGTATACCCTTCCACGCTTATGGTGGACAAAATGATTCAGAAAAGGGGGTGGTGATGAACAGAGTGCCTGAATTAAGCAGACCACTCTTACCCAGTCCAAAGATCAGGGCTTGATCCATCACCGTTCTTTAGCTCACTGCACCATCCCAGCTCAGAACTTGGCTATATGCAAATTAGTCTGTTCCTGTCCCAGTGCATGATGGGAACAGGGCAAACCAAACTACCAAGCCAATTCTTATACTGGGAAGGAAACAAGCTTCCGGGGACCGGTTTCTGCCATTTCAGGCGTCTTCGGCCCGGCTTGCTTGAATCCTGATGGTGCAATGAGCAAGGGACTCACATCTGAGTATACCCTTCCACGCTTATGGTGGACAAAATGATTCAGAAAAGGGGGTGGTGATGAACAGAGTGCCTGAATTAAGCAGACCAGACAGTAGATTGAATTATGGCACCGCTATTACGAAGCTGGCAGCAACCATAACTCGTTGGATATCCTTACCCCTGTCAATGGCTGGCAGAGCTTCACTCATCAAAATGGTAATACTACCTCGCTTCTTGTATTTCTTTCTTAACATCCCGTACTACCCAGGGGCTTTTTTTTTCAAAACGCTGCGATCGGGGCTGATACGGATGATCTGGGGCGGTAAACAGCGGAGGTTAAAATGGGAGGTACTGGCGCAACCCTACGACAAGGGGGGATTCGACATTCCTGACTTTGAAGTCTATTATGTGATTGCACAAGCGCATTATGCCTACCATTGGTTGGCATCCACGCCATTTATGCCCCAAATTACTGTAGAGGATTGGATCGCTAGACCACATCCCCTGAGCGGTATTATACACGGGCCTGCTGGTATATTGGAGACGCCGCCTACAACGGTGTCCTGTACGATTGATGCCTGGCGGCGGGTTACTCGCATCCTACAGGTTCCACTACTATATGCCCCACGTATGCCACTTACACACCACCCGAAGCTAGAGCTCCTGCAGGAAACTGGATTCCGAAACATGTGCAAACGTATCCAAATTGCCACATGGGGAGATCTGTTCTCAGACGTGGCGTTTTGCTCCATGGAGTCTTTTTTTAAAGCAACTAGTCCCACGCCATTGGAAGTTTTCAATTACGCGCGACTGAGACAGGGTATGCGAGCTATCTTGCCAGATTTCCCCCAAGAACCTGAAAATCTGGCTCCGTTACTTGCCCTTTTACAATCCACTGATGGCACGCACTTGGTGTCTGGTTTATATAATAGTATAAGGACACAACATACAGAGATAGCAAGTTCAGCTCGTTAACGCTGGGGTACAGATTCGGGGATAGAAATTACGGACGAGCAATGGGGATACTGTTGTGAACTAACACACAATATATCAGCTAGATGCAGATGTAAAGTTATTCATTAGAAATTTCTACAAAGGATCTATTATACTCCTGAGAGAAAGTTCAGGTTCCAGCTCTCTGATACTGATCGATGTGAAAGATGTCGGCATCCTGGTGCTGGTTTCTATCACCTGGCTTGTGAATGCCCTGTTGTATGGCAATACTAGTCACAGATACATGCATCCTTGGAGGCCATGCTAGACATCACATTTGATAGAGATCCCCTGATCATGCTACTGGAACATACTGCGTTTATCCCTAAGAGCTGTAGAAAACTTCTTCACATAACTCTTCTATTGGCTAAACAAAGGCTTGCATGCCGTTGGGGGAGAGGGAGCGCCCCAAAGTTTAAGGAATGGCTACAGGACATTGTATATTGTCAGGACCAATCCGCCATCTACGCAGAGACTCAGCCGCTTGCATCTAGACCCAAAGATATCTTGGGGCCCCTTCAGACTTATCTTCTATGCACAGGGACGGCTAGTCCTGAGAGGGAGATGGCAGACACTGCCCAGAATGCAGACACTGGGGTATGACTGTTCAACAATGGTAAGGATGTGCTTGTATAATGGTTTAAATCTGCCAGTCACCAGGAATGAAAACAGTGTAAGCTAATGTAAAGTGCGGTGAAGATGATGTAATTATGCTATGTACATGCATCTGATATGCCTATGTATATGAATTGAAGAACTGTATAGGCCTAGGACACGATATTGCCTTTTGAACTGTTATCATATAATCGCTTCACAAGATACTACCTCACGAACCTCCCACTGAATGCTATCTATCTGTAGCGAAATGCTCACTGTACCGTATGGAATGGTTGTTTGTAAGAAAACTTGAAAATAAAGGTTTAAAAAATATATATATTGCAAGCCAATGTGCAGATTGTCTCAATAAAAATGCTTTTTGATATTTTGAAAAATTAAGAAAATTCCCTCTACCTGCAGCTTTGGGACATTTTAGTTTTACCAATTACCAAGGACATCAAAGGTTGTTTAATATTCAAAAGAAAAGAGAAAAGTATGGAGTAGATTTTCCTATAAGAGGAATATTTAATGGCATATTAGAGATGGTATAAAGAATGATTGGTACCTACATCATCTTAATAGTGTCAAGATGACCCCAAAAGGGAAGGTGTAAGGGGTGCCATTAAATAGTTAATACATTTATTTTATATATACATTTGACCTAGAAAGGTTTAAGGGGTGCCATTGAATAGTTAGTGAAGTTATTATAAATATACAGTTCTATATTTATGGAGATAAGATATTTAAAAGATTGGCTGAATTAGAGACCACGTGTTGATTTTGTTCAGATTTCCAAAGCTGTGAATTTGAGCTGTACCCGTGGCAACCGTCAGTCTCCTTACTATCTCAAGGCACCTGTGCCTCCTCTTCTCGTCCTCTGATCTTCCATAGGATTTAGGTGTGAGAAGTTGGCCTGATATGTGATGTCCATTATTCTAGTGAGCACCCTGTATCAGTCCAAACAACCCTTATGGTGATGGTTGTAAAGTTAACCTTATAGACCAGCTATCCTAGTGGTTGCATGGACAAAGCAGTCTTAGGCTAACACTTCAGAGAGCATGTGAAGCCAATTCTTTTACCAATAATAACCCCTTGAATACCAGATGAAAGGACACCACACAAGGTATATATAAAATATATATGTATTTATTTCTAACACAACCCCTCTGCACTATGAGGTAAGAATTCGAGATGCAGCACAAGTAACTTAATAAGCATACGTTAAGTTGCACAATTACAATTCTGCCCTAGGGGTCTTGTAAACCATATACTAAAGAAGTGGTATAAGAACCACTTCAGGACAGGTGAACAGGCCTAGGGCCTTGGAAATCGGTGGGGCTACACAGAGTAACCAAAGGTTAGGAAGCAGGAGTCCCACAGGATGTGTGTGCAGTGTCTAAACACACACGCGGGTTCTCATAGACTTTCAATGGGAACTTAAAGTTTAGAAACTAGTTGATTTCGGACCTTCCGGGTGGACTAAGGGAAAACCCGGTTATAGTAGGACACTTTGATAGTTATTACCCACGGGAGCACCGGAGTACTCGAGTTACCTCACGCAGGGAAGCCGGGTGCATAGGTGTCAAGTCGTGTCGGGTTTCGTCGTCGAATCCTATGGAGAGCTGCAAGAAGATGCTGCAGGCGACCAGGAGGAAGATGTCCGGGTGGATCCAAGGGTGGATCGAAGAAGTGAAGAACCTGAAAGCAGAGGGGACAGAGTCTGGGTCACTAGCCAGTGACCAGGATGGAACCAGGACGGAACCAGGTGATGTCGAGCTGCGATCAGGTGAAGAAGTGAAGCTTGTCTCTACAGCCACGTGGACCAGGAGGCGGCAATGATGACCAGGAGCTGGATACGGACTGTGCTACAAAGGCTCTCGCTGTTGGCGGTGTCAGCTTCCGGATCAGAGTCAGCAAGCCTTGGCAAAGGCAACCCACGCAGGATACAAAGATCGGCTTCTGGTACAGACCAGCAAGCTCTGTGGAGCTTCCCGTTTGCAGGAAAGCAGGAGCAAGCCCAGAGCAACCAGGTAAGCAGCGGTGTTTCAAAATGGAGTCTTCAAGATGGCCACTAGCCAACGGGCTAGCAACTGCAAAGACGCATCGAGGAGAAATGCAAGAGCAGGCCCCATCCGGCACTCGTGGAGTGTTGAGGGCTGAGCTTCGGTGCACTTACGACTCGGTGTTGGGGCTTCTCAAGTCCCAATGCACAACTTCGAGGATGCCTCAGAAGCTGCAAAGTTTAGCAAAGAGCAAAATGACCAGGTGTCCGTTCCCACGTCTCTCGTTTCCGCCTCGGGTCTCAGCTTTGCTGGAGGTGTGGGACGTGGTCGGAGAAGTCTGGAAGTCTAGTCCTGTGAAGCAGGGTCATCGCGATCCTTCAGGAGCGGTGACAAAGCAAACTGGCAATTCACTAGTTGGTGCCTGTTTGCACAGGGTGGTCACTCCTTGACCACAAGGGAGATTCTTCAGTTTTGTAGTTGCAGTAGAATGTCGAAGGTCCAGAGTTTCGTGTCAGAGTTTCAGTTCAGGATAATCTAAAGTCTCTAGACTCAGCTCCTAGCTTTATACGAATTAAAGGGGCTGGATTACCTGCTAGGTCCCTCCTATGAGTGAGACCAGGGAAGGGGGTGGTTACACCCCTTTCCCTTTGTCCAGTTCCGTGCCAGACCTGGGGCTGGAGTGCCCCAGCAACTGGTATGAACCGGGCTCTGCATGGAGCACCTTGTGGGCCCCAGGCAGTGTCTTATTCCTTTCAGCCCACCCTGCCCCAATACACTATAGCCTGTCTGGGGAGGTGCTAGCACCTCCCAAGGCAGGAAACCTATTGTCCAGGCTTCTCTCACTGGAAGGGCTCCCAGCTGCAGGAGGTCATACTTGTATATGTGGCAGCAGCATCCATTGTGTGATGCTGAGGCTCTGTTTAACTTTAACCGGGTAAAGCTACACCTACATGTCTTCTCCCTCTAGAAGGGTGGAATGCTACCCCCGCCGCCAGAACTGGCTGGGGGGGGGGGGTAGTATTCCAAAGCATATGACACCTTACACTACATGTTTTGATAAAGCCAAACCAAAGTTAGCAATAACCGCGAGGATTATAATGCACTTAAGAGTATATGGTATGGCTATATCATAGAACAGCTATAAAGACATGGTTCTGAAAGCTGCAGACAGGCTCAGCTCATGCTAGAGCACCATCTCACATACAACCAAGCACTCTGCCTCCAGGATTGTTAAGGCCTGCCATAGGAGTTACTTATATGTATATATGTGTCTATATATAATGGTAGGTATAGGAATACTATACCTAAGCAAGGGGTGATTACACAACCTTGCCCCAGCTGAGTGATCAGCCAGTGGTGTCAATTTGGATGGCCAGCCAGGGGTGGCATAATTCATGCTGCAGCCCCTGGTAGGCCTTGGATGCACCTATGCCCTGGGTACCTATGGTACACTATACAGGGGCTCACAAAGGTGACCCAATACCCAATTGGATATGTACCTAAAGTACATGGTATGAATTTAGAGAGAGAACAGCTGGGCTGTGGGTCTGATTAGCAGGCCCACAGCCACACTAGACTCGAAAAACCAGTGGATCAGAGAAAAAAGTGGGGGTGAGCATAGGAATCAGACCCTACTCTCCTACACAACCCCCGACCCAAACGCAGGGACATTAAACTAACCTTGAACAGTTGAGTCTTCATGTTCTAAGTGGAAATATCTGGAGAGTCCATCTGCATTGCCATGGTCAGTTCCAGGTCTATGTTCCACTGTAAAGTCCGTACCCTGTAGGGAAATGGACCACCTGAGTAGTTTGGGATTTTCACCCATCATCTGATTTAGCCACAAGAGGGGCTTATGGTCTGTCTGAATCTTGAAGTGAGTACCAAACAAGTATGGCCTCAGCTTCTTCAGGGCCCAAACCACAGCAAAGGCCTCCCTCTCAATAGCTGGCCAACGTTTCTCTCTAGGGGTCAGCCTTCTGCTAATAAAAGCAATGGGCTGGTCTTGACCAGCTTTATTCAATTGTGAAAGAACAGCTCCCACACCCAACTCAGAAGCATCTGGACAATGAATTCCTTGGAGTAATCTGGACTTTTCAGAATAGGTGCAGAGCACATGGCCTGTTTCAGGTCATCAAATGCCTTTTGACAGCTGACTGTCCACTGAACTTTCTTTGGCATTTTCTTTGAGGCCAAGTAATTAAGTGGTGTCACAATGGACCCATAATTCTTAACAAACTTTCTGTAATAACCAGATGGGCCCAAGAAAGCTCTGACCTGTATCTGGGTGGTTGGAGGAGCCCAATCCTTGATGGTCTGGATCTTACTCTCCAGTGGTTGAACCTGCCCTCCACCTACAAGGTGACCCAGGTACACAACCTTACTCTGCCCTATCTGGCACTTAGTAGCCTTGATAGTTAGGTCTGCCTTCTGCAGGGCCTCCAAAACCTTCTTCAGGTGGATCAGGTGATCTTCCCAGGTGGAGCTGAAGACAGTAATATCATCTAGATAAGCTGCACAAAATTCATCCAGACCTGAGAGGACTTGGTTCACCAACCTTTGGAAAGTGGCAGGTGCATTCTTCAAGCCAAAGGGCATCACCACAAATTGGTAATGACCTCCTGGGGTTGGAAATGCTGTTTTGGCTTTTGCATCATCAGCTAGCCTGATTTGCCAGTAGCCTGCTGTCAGGTCAAATGTGCTCAAAAACTTGGCAGATGCCAATCTGTCAATGAGCTCATCTGCCCTGGGTATTGGATGGGCATCTGTCATTGTGACAGCATTGAGACCTCTGTAGTCCACACAAAACTTCATCCCTCTCTTACCATCTTGGGTGTGAGGCTTTGGCACAAGGACTACTGGTCTGGCCCAGGGGCTCTCTGAGGGCTCAATAACTCCCAGTTCCAACATCTTTTGGACCTTTGTCCTGATACAGTCTCTGACATGGTCAGGTCGCCTGTAGATTTTACTCTTCACAGGCAGACTGTCACCAGTGTCCACCTCATGGGTGCACCAGGCCTGTAGATCTTGTCTGCAGCCCTGTGCTGTTGGTCAGTGTGTGGTAAATATTTTAGTAATTTACCTTGATCGGAATTTCTATATTATCAATAAGGTCAAGTATGAAGAGCAGAGTCCGTGGTGGTTAGAATTCAGGGTCTTTATTCAGTAACTCGAGTTAAGGGAGAGCTCCGTCACCGAAGGAGGCTCGGGAATGGTCTCTGGTTTAATCACAGAAAACATAGCGTTTTATGTACAAAAAAGAGGAAGGAGCTTCCCTTGAGTAAGATTCAATTAGAGAGAGTGGCAATCATACAGAGATCATGGCAGTAGCGACGTAACTGTGTCACAATCATGAGGAAGTCATGGCAGAGGCAGAGAGTTGAGAAATAACCCTAGGCTGGTTCCTTAGATAAGAAAAAGAGAAATGGTTGTGACAGGATGTCTGGTGTCATGTGTTTAGCAAACAGGAGCTGGTTTCTCGGAATTGGTCGTGTTCTTGGTAAACGGGGGCTTATTTCTCGGAATTGGTCTGACCAGAAGCGGGGGTGGTTACAACGGGGGCTCGTTTCTCGGAATCGGCCTGACCATAGGAATGTGCAGTTGCAGTTTGAGGAAGAGATGTGTTTGCGTGCAACCTTTCGTTAATGTGACCGAATTTACTAGTTACCGTCATGATGAACTCGGGACGTGGAAGACTGAAGGACTGGACTTTTAACAGAACCAGCGGTGCCAGGGAACAACACCTATAACCTTCATGGGATACCTGTTTCGGCGCACAAGTGACAGAGACACGGGACACTTCCTTCGGCGTCAAAGATCAGCGTTTATTTACTGCAGGGAAACAAGAGTCATTAGAAGTACATCGGCATGTAGGTTCTGCGAGTCTGCTTCAAATTGCATATGTGGGTCGCTCTCTTTTATACAAAATGTTGCCATTGCACAACATGCGACCAAAAGGTTACAATCCAGTTCCCACAGTAAACTTCAAAAGGGTCGCTTTCATGTTTTCAGAATCCCGGAAC
The DNA here is from genome assembly GCF_964261635.1 of Lissotriton helveticus. Taxonomy (NCBI): domain Eukaryota; kingdom Metazoa; phylum Chordata; class Amphibia; order Caudata; family Salamandridae; genus Lissotriton; species Lissotriton helveticus. Next base: position 759,523,689 of record NC_136070.1, read on the forward strand.
ATAATTACAATAGCGATGCCGGTTCCCAACTGTATAAGCACATCTTCCCACCATTAGGCACACCCATTAGAGTTGTAAATGGTCAAGAAGAAGAGACAAGAGCAGCTGCAAGGAAGTCAGACACGTGTAGAGAAAAGAGTGTGGGGGTAATATCGGAAGCACGATCGTGGGATCAAAGAGCTGGATGCCAGCACCTGCACGGCTGTCACAATAGCCCGGCACGGCCAGATTACCCTCACGCTGAGCCATCTGCCTTCGCTGTGTCATTCCTCCTGCCATAAAAACGCATGAAAGGAATATGCGTCTTCCGCAAGGCTTGGGAACTAGAAGGGCAGGAGGCGAACAGTTGCCTGCTCGCTGACTACGTGAGGGCAAGAAACAAAATGGATGCCGTGTCTAAAATGGAACCCGAGGGTTCAGATGAAGAACCAAGTAAATTAGGCGAACCCTTCCAGGTAGTGCAGCGAAAATACGTACACTTACTGAACTCGCCATTTACGGCTCGTGGATACCAAATTCGTCCATATTCGGTAATGCTATAATTTTTACGGAACCACAGACGCTCCTTTTGCCCTCATGTAGGCAAACACTAGTCAGAATCATAATCGATCTCGATATTCATCAGATCATTTAGATGTTGCTGATACATTATTCTATCCATCAATGCCTCTCTGGTAACAGGTGGCCTTCTTATACACGTTGTAGCGCAAAGGCCACATAAGGCAGGACCACACTGTACACACAGACAACACGTGAACAGAAATGTCACAACAACTCCTATGATCATCAGAATCTTCCAACCCCAAGTCGACATCAGGCCCCAAAACCATCCTAGAAGCGTCCAATTTCCCTCGTCCACGTGTATGGACTCCGAGATTTTGTGCAACTTAGAGATGGCTTGATAAACCGTTGGAGCGTTATCAGGTATGAATATGCAGCAGCTCGAATGGATGACCTTACATACACCACCTCTATCAGCTAGAACAACGTCTAGAACCATACGGTTCTGTAACGTCATCAGTCTATCCGCCTGAAGCTCGGCTGTCAAATTACCAAGGGCACTTGCAGTTATGTTGGCAGTTGATTCCACTACACGAGTTAACTGCCTCAGGTTCCTGCTATTGACCATAGGGCCCCAAAACGGTAGGAAACCCTTAAAGAAGTCTCCTGCTTCTTGACCGGCAGTATCTTCTTTGTTAACAACACCTCTCACGACTCTAGTTCTGTGGTAATCTGAGGCAACAGTGAAAGTTGGAGGCAAAAGATTTGCAATGTAGCAGGTACCCGAGAAGTCATGGGGTAACCACGTATAGGCTCGATCATAACATACAAAATAGGTACCCTTAGCAGTTAGGAAGACAGGGGAAGAGAGCGTTGGTAAGACATATGTCTCAGTACACGCACTCTCCCCAAACTGAGCTCTCGGATTTCGACCAAGACCTTTCAGACAGAGGTTACCAAGGTGAGGTACAATCCATATCGGTGATGAGCTTTTAAGCTGCCTATCACCCACTGATAAGCTATACTCAGCCTCACTCAGTTCCTTATATGCTCGCACCTCCTCTTCTGGAATAAGCGATGCGTCAAAAATATCTCTATCTAAGTCGGCAATAGCTCTCGCCAGAGTCTTGTGGTACGGGCCAGGACCAGAGTTTGCTGAGCGTGGTTCTCGATGGGGGTAGGAATCTAGTGCGCTACGGAACATAGTTTGCAATGCTCGAGCCGACCCTTGGGAACTATAAGGCAGCACCAAATACGGAATACCCTTATCCATGGTATGTGGCATTAACCCACACACCCAACAATTGGTAGTGTTTACCACTAACTGATGCTGATGCAAGAGTTGAATAAAAGAGTTGTTTCTAAATTCCGCACGTCTGGCTTGTTCGTGTTGAGGCAGAAAATGAAAGGAATGCGGAGAAACAGTTGAAACGAAATTTAGATCATGAGATGGAAGAGTAGATATAGTAGAAAGCAGTAAGAATTGGGACCCAAAATATACTCCCCCCACCAGCAACATAGATACAGTCAGGAACAGCATGAAAATCTGTAATAAAAAACATTTTGTACGAAACACCTTATCTAATGCAGATCTTCGCACCGACATTTTCTCTCTTTTCGACAGCTCAAACAATGATGATTCCATCCCCTAACGACCGTCCGCCACGTTCTTGACGCACTTCGTTTTGAGTAGCGATTGCCAATTCCCGGGAGTTCCCAGAAAATGACAAAAGAAACCGACCTAGTGTCGATAGCTGCTAAACAGAAGGAAGTACCCGCACGGCCCTACGGCCAACCTGGATGGTAGGTTCTAGCTAAATCAATTATTCAATTTATTATAATGTTCTTGGCTGTACGGAAAAGGAAAAAGATACTCAATATACAATGTCCACTATGTTCAGGGCAAGTGTGGAACCTAAAAACAAAAATCTTTTTAATAATCTCTTGTACGTGGACGAAGAAAGTATCGGCTGCTCCCAGGGCGAGTCTGATCTTCAAATAGTGGATTGGACGGCAAATGAGTGTCCGATTGTTCAGGCAATTGTTCAGCACTCGAATTTTCCAGGGTTGACGGAAAGGAAATTGTTTGAGGGCGATCAATAAGGGTGTCAGATATGGGCTGAGCTTCGCTAAATGGGACAAAACGTTGTGGAACGTCGGTTTCAGATGAAGTAAAACCTCTTCTCATCCAGGTGTCCGACGGCAAAGGAAACGGGATCTTCTTGGTGTGGGTAGCGTGTACCCAGTGCTTCCGGCCTTCCAGCCGAACTGCCGTCCTCGTAGCTAGTTGCACCTGGAATGGTCCCACAAATCTCGGCTCAAGGTTCCGTTTTCGTCCGAAGTTGCGGACAAGGAGCCAGTCCCCGGGTTGGAGCCGATGACCAGGACCCTCTGTTCGTGACGGCAGAGCCTCAAAGACCTGTTGATGAATCAAACTCAATTTAGCAGTCAGATCATAAAGATAATCAATCAACATGGGATATTCGATTCTATCAAACTCTTTAGGCCTTGGGACTCCCCATATATTAGCAGGACGGCCAAACACAATCTCATATGGACTAAGCCCTACTCGTGAGTGTACAGTTGCCCTGGTCGATAGGAGAGCTAGAGGCAAAGCATCGGGCCATGATAAGCCAGTTGTCGCCTGAATTTTTGCCAATTTTAGTTTTAGGGTGCCATTGTATCCTTCCACCAAGCCCGCTGATTGTGGATGATTTGCACTATGAAATTTTTGATTTATGCTGAGGCCGCGACATACACTCTTCATCACACTTCCTACGAACTCACTTCCGTTGTCCGACCATACAACCCGAGGCATTCCATATCGGGGAAAATACTCTTTGAGCAAAATTTTTGCCGTGGATAAGGCAGTATTGTCCTTAAGGGGGTAAGCCTCAATCCATCTGGAGAACGCGCATACCACAACCAACACATACTTCAAGTTATTACATCTCTCCATGTGGATGAAGTCCAACTGGATAACCTCAAAAGGGCATGTAGGAGGAGCAAAATGGCCAGGTGGAGTGGGAGTGCCCTTACCGGGATTGTGCATAAAACACACCATACAATTCTTAACCACTCTCTCTGCACACTTAGTAATCCCATCATTCTTCCATACATGAGACAACAACTTGCATATACCTTTCGTGCTGATGTGTGCCGTACCATGGGCCATTGTAACAACAGCGAGCACATACGCATCCGGTAACATCCATCTCTGTTTTTCTGATAAATCGACCCAACATCCGTTCTCATCCAATCTTCCCATGCTCTCTTTCCATTTAGTCCTTTCCATCTCAGTGGCCTCATTCTGTATTCCTTTCACACTCTCAATCGTGTCCTCACACATACTAGTCTCTGTTGGCCATCTCACTGAATTCGTAACATACATTCGATTAGTCAAATCCTTAGCTGTATCTTTGGCCGTCTCATCAGCAAACGCATTACCACGACCCACGTCATCCGTCACTTTCTGATGCGCACTACATTTGATTACGGCCACCTGTTTAGGTAATGTAAGTGCATCTAAAAGCTGACCATGCTGAATCTTCGTGCCATGCGACGTAAGGAATCCTCTTTCTCTCCACAATCGCCCAAAACTATGGGCCACACCAAAAGCATACTGGCTATCTGTAAACACATTCACCCGTTTATCTTTAGACAACACACACGCTCTTGTCAAGGCGATCAGCTCAGCAGCCTGAGCCGAATTCTGACTCAATCTTGCGCTTTCTACAACCGTACTTAATGTTACTACAGCATACGCAGTCGTCACATCACCATTCGGCAACTTAAAACAGGAACCATCCACATACAAAGTACCGTCGGAATCTACCAATGGAGTATCTTTTAGGTCAATACGACCCTTTGTTTCCTCTTCAGTTCGAAGATAACAGTCATGTAGTGCTTCACCACTTGACTCCGTGTTGATCGGCAGCAATGTTGCTGGATTCAACACATTACATCGTTTTATCCGTATGTGACTGGCCAGTAACGTCAACTCATATCCAGACAATCTTGCGCTCGTCAAGTGTTGAGTTTTCGTTCGATTCAAAAGAGTGTCAACTGCATGCGGGACCATCACCGTAAGCATATTATCCATGACCAGACCTGCGGACTGTCGAATGGACGCCGCAGCTGCCGCTGTTGCTCTTAAACAACTCGGCAAGGCTCTAGCTACTGGATCTAAAGTCGAGGAAAAATATGCGCATGGACGTTGTTTGCCGCCAAAAGGTTGTGTCAGAACACTCAACGCACAGCCATCTCTCTCGTGAAAGTATAGTGTAAACGGCTTACTGTAATCAGGGGTACCCAACACAGGAGCCAAACACAACGCATCACGCAATTCAGAAAAACCTTTCTGACACTCTTCAGTCCAAGGCAAAGGAGATGAAACATCCTTGCACGTAAGGGCTATCAATGGTTTCGCCAACAATGAAAAATTTGGAATCCATTGTCTGCAATAGGACGTAATACCTAAAAGGGCACGAACATCTCTCTGGGTTTTTGGCACAGTCATTCGGGAAATCGCTGCGATTCTCTCTGGGGTCAACCTTCTCCCTTCTCTTGACAATAAGTGACCTAAATAGGTAACTTCTTGACAACAATATTGTAGCTTAGAAGGTGACACCTTGTGATGTAAGTCATGTAGATAGTGCAATAATGATACTGTAGCTGTTTTGCAAATAGCCTCTGAATCAGCTGCTACTAACAGGTCGTCAACGTATTGAATCAAAGCCGCACCCGTCGGTAAAACAAAGGCATCAAGCTGACTTTTAAGTGCTTGACTGTAGATTGACGGACTCTCACAGTAGCCCTGTGGAGCGCGTTTTAGCCTAAAACTGCGACCACCTAATGCGAATCCGAATAGGTCTCTGCTTTCCTCAGCAATCGGGATACTAAAGAAAGCATTCTTTAGATCGATCACCGTGAACCAGGAGGCAGAGGCCGGAATCATTGTTAGTAAGGCCGTGATATCAGGGACCACGGGAAATTGTGGAATCACTATTTTATTTACTTCTCTCAAATCTATTACGAAACGATACACAGGAGGTTTGGATGGGTCAGTTCGTTTCAAAATAGGCAATACAGGGCTATTACACACGTTTCCACGAGTTTCTTCAACAACACCTTTCTTGATTAGATCATGAATGATTGCTAACAGCGCTCGCTCACCATCAAGGGAGATACGATATTGAGGTAAACGTGGTAATCGCACATTTGGTTTCAATTGAATCACATAAGGTGGAATGTCCAACAGACCCACATCATTGGGACCTGTGGCCCATAGAGACGCAGGAAGGGAACTCAATTCCGGTGGGAATTTATCGATCGACAAGTACATAGGAGAGATCACTCTCCGACCTAATGTAAGCTCCACTCCTTCAGGAGAGCAATACAAAGTCGCGTATAGTCGTTTCAACAAATCCAGACCCAAAAGATTCTCACCACAGCCGGTAGACAGAATCAGTGGAACCTCCAGCTCACGAGGGCCAATCGTAAGGGGCAAAGGGCTAGAGACAGGATTGCTAACAGGGGCGCCAGAGAATCCAACGGAAACGTTCGTTAAGCCACACAAAGGTGCGCCAGGGAGTTTCGAATGCATGATGGAACTTTTCGTCGCACCAGTGTCTAACAGAAAAGGCTCAACTATGCCCGATGTAGCCACTGCAACGTAAGGTCCACTCTGATCAACCGGAACTGATACTACTCCCTCTCTTTGTCGGTGGCTGTCCTAGTAATGGTCGTTTGCAACAGTCTCATGTTCTACGTAATAATCGTCCACATTATATTGTGCAGATCGAACTGACCCCGCATTTCGCTGGTCAAAACAATTATTCGTATCCGATTGATTTTGATGGCGATCAATCTGATTTTGGGGTGAACCACGACCTCTACCTCGTGATGCCTGTTGAGGACCACCACCACGGTTTCCTCGTGTCGACACACCATTTAGACGGTCACGTAAAGCAGGACAATCGTATTTTATGTGTCCCTCTCTCCTACAATATGCGCACTGATTATATCCAAGTGAAGATCTATAGTCAGAGTTGTCAGAACGCGGCTGCATCCTATCGGGCTGTGCTCGTGGTCGATACTGCTGTTGTGAATCATTTTGGTTTGATCGTGGAGGATACGCTTGCTGCAACAAAACCTTCGTTTTGAGCTCCTTCGTTTTCTTATCTACACGATCACTTTCTTCCTTTTCCCTATTCTCATAGTATTGAGCCGTTGCTAATATCTGTGCAGTGGTTGAGACAGCCCACGCACTTTCAGAATTCTTCAATTTGCTGCATAGCTCAGGCAACAAATTCGACACGAACTTATCTACAAATAACCGCTGGCCTCCTTCAGCGCCCATGTCCTGACCGCTGTGGTCAACAAACGCTTCCTCAAACCTTGTAAAGAAATCCGAGACACTTTCGTCTTTCTTTTGCTTACAAGCTGATAACTTATCCCAGTTCACCTTCATCGCTGGCATGAGAGTTTTCATGAGCGTAATGATTTTCTGAGGTAAATCCAAAACCAACTGCTCAGGCTTAGCCCCTCCAACTTGTAAACCATCAGCCGCTATAAGTGCAGCCCAATCACCACCTAACTCATTTGGATGATTTGCTTGACGAATTTTCGCCCAAACTGGTTGTGGTACAACATTACCAAACAACATGTCGATGTCAGCAAGGTTCATAACAGAAGCTTCCACCAGTTGGGATAGCTCCTTATAATAACCAGCTGGATTCTTACGCGGATCAGGCAAGGATTGCTTCACTTGCAAAACTTCCGATCGTTTCCATGGGAGGTGTATCCACACTCTTCGAAAATGCGGTAAAACCGGAGGGACAGCTTGTGGATCACCAGGCACCCAAAGTGGCGGAACCTCTCGCATAGGATACTGACCAGGGGCCGCATTCCAATTCTCAGTGGCATCATCAAATGACACTCGAGAATGCACTGTGGATCTGAACGCTAACAAACGTTCCAAGGCACGTCGTACATCACCCCCTACAATCATACCGTTCGAAAAGTGACTCTGGAGTTCAGTTATATCGGGCGGTACGTTATCTAGATCATCGTTATACCATTCTTCCCTCAAAAAGTTACACATTTCTTCGAATACGAATCTCTGCGTAGGCTCATTAAACTGAGAAAACGTGTCGAAGACCACACGTGGAGTGTAGTTAGCAGGGTGTCTTATCCATCTATGTGCCATAGTCACTAACGTCTCTTTCTCCCTTCCACTAGGGATCTGACTCCGTCTCTGGGGAGTTTCAGAAGTATCGAATGGGAATAACTGACCAGAAAGCGGTGAATAAAGAGTAGCGACAGTGTTAGGGATACGATTACGAACAGAAGGAGAAGAAGAAAGAAGAGCAGGAGCAACAACATTAGAAGCGAAGGAAGGCATAGTAGAAACAGACAAGGTAGTCGGGGTAACAGAAATAACAGATTGCGGAGGTACAGGTCCAGGGGCAGATGGTGGGACAAACGTAGGATTAACAACGGGCTGACCCGCAGCCGCCGGAACAACAGGATGTACTACAGGGGCTGTAGCACCCTGTGCATAAGGAGGTGGCGATTTCATTAAATACGCTAACAAGGAATCCTCCTTCGAATCTTCTTCTTTCCCATCTAGACTAGTCGGTAAAACCGGATAACATTTATCTACACTCATGTGATGTAGTCTAGTGGAAACTTCCATTTCTTTTTCTTCTTTTTCTCGTTTACTTTGTTGTACAACTTGCATTATCGGAACAAACCCTTCTCTTCGATCCTTTTTAAACTGTTTGATTTCCTTCTGCTTGGCCTCTTTACGCCAAAGCCGAAAAGAATCAAACATAGCTGGCCTAGCTTTCTTTTGAAATAATTTAGCTTCAAGATTATCTAAAATCGTAAGTTCAAAACTTCCATGTGGTGGCCAACTAAGGACACCGTCTTTTTTCGTGTAGCGGACCCAGTGTTCATTATATATAATAGGACCCACACCATGTCGACTGTAGAGCTCATATATCGGAGTTCCAACTGGAGGTATCGGACACGAGTCCTCCAACCGGGAATCCATTGCGCAACATTTGAAGATACCAAACAAACCACTATGGCTAGGCATCATGCACACTAACCTAGTATCAAACTTCAAGGGTTACCGAAGTGCTAAATCTTCGTGTAAGACAAAACCCTCGGTTTTTGGCAATTGCAACTGTCAAATAAAATACTAAGAACCACAACTAAGAACCACAAATGCAATGGAACCATGCAATACAACAAAGCCTTAAAAGGCTACAACAAAGCTCAATGAGCTAATACCACAAAGCTTAAAAAGCTACAACAAAGCTTCGAGAAGCTAGTACAACCACTAAGGACTGGGAGCGACCCACAAATACTTAACTCAGAACTTCAATGGCGTCACCAGGAAGGCCCGTCTATCGTCTCGCTTGTACGTAAGGTCTGCGCCGAGCGTCGAAGACAGGTCGACAGTCAGGGCATCGGTCCGTCGCAGCCGTCAGGAGGCGGGAATCTTCGCAGGGAAAATCTTCGGGCCACTTATTTCGACAACAGGATCGATGAAGCGGGGTGCACCTTCCCTCGGAGATTTCACACGAAGTTCCTCACGATCGTCAGGCTTTGGACCGGTACCGCTGATGTCGCCCCACGTTGGGCGCCAACTGAAGGACTGGACTTTTAACAGAACCAGCGGTGCCAGGGAACAACACCTATAACCTTCATGGGATACCTGTTTCGGCGCACAAGTGACAGAGACACGGGACACTTCCTTCGGCGTCAAAGATCAGCGTTTATTTACTGCAGGGAAACAAGAGTCATTAGAAGTACATCGGCATGTAGGTTCTGCGAGTCTGCTTCAAATTGCATATGTGGGTCGCTCTCTTTTATACAAAATGTTGCCATTGCACAACATGCGACCAAAAGGTTACAATCCAGTTCCCACAGTAAACTTCAAAAGGGTCGCTTTCATGTTTTCAGAATCCCGGAACATAATTACAATAGCGATGCCGGTTCCCAACTGTATAAGCACATCTTCCCACCATTCGGCACACCCATTAGAGTTGTAAATGGTCAAGAAGAAGAGACAAGAGCAGCTGCAAGGAAGTCAGACACGTGTAGAGAAAAGAGTGTGGGGGTAATATCGGAAGCACGATCGTGGGATCAAAGAGCTGGATCCCAGCACCTGCACGGCTGTCACAATAGCCCGGCACGGCCAGATTACCCTCACGCTGAGCCATCTGCCTTCGCTGTGTCATTCCTCCTGCCATAAAAACGCATGAAAGGAATATGCGTCTTCCGCAAGGCTTGGGAACTAGAAGGGCAGGAGGCGAACAGTTGCCTGCTCGCTGACTACGTGAGGGCAAGAAACAAAATGGATGCCGTATCTAAAATGGAACCCGAGGGTTCAGATGAAGAACCAAGTAAATTAGGCGAACCCTTCCAGGTAGTGCAGCGAAAATACGTACACTTACTGAACTCGCCATTTACGGCTCGTGGATACCAAATTCGTCCATATTCGGTAATGCTATAATTTTTACGGAACCACAAGAGAGGGTGTATAATGGGACATACATGACGATAATATTCTATTTTCCACATTCCTTCCTTGTCCCATAATATACCCTTTTAAGATTGTCTTTCTTAATCTACCTCTATGTTCATTAAATTGTCCACTTGTTCTTGTAACATAATTTTTTCCTTGTTTTTCTTTCTAGTTTGGGGTCTGGGAATGCAGGTAGTGATACAGAAACTACAGAGTGCTGGACCGCACTGAATACAGAGGCAACAGGTGAAGAGAATGGCTAGAGCAAGACCTATAATTGTAAGCGCCTTCCATCCCCATGAGGACAGAAGGCTCCAGAGCCAACTCGTCAGGGACCAGGCATCAGTGTCTGCATCTAGTTTTCTGGAAAGTATATGAAGGCGGGAAATAGCGGAATACACCGAGGGTGCATTATCTGGGATAAATATACAGCAGCTGGACCCGATCAGTTCACATACGCCTCCACGGTCGGCCAATATGATGTCTAGAACCATGCGGTTCTGTAACGTCATGAGTCTGTCCGCAGCCATCTCAGCGGTGATGTTACTTAATGCACCAGCTGTTTCGTTTATGGCTCCCTGGACTACACGAGTCAGTTGTCTTATGTGGCGGCTGTTGATCATAGGCCCCCAGAATGGGATGACTCCTTTAAAGAAGTCGCCAGCCTCTTGGTCCGCTGTATCTTCAGCGTCTATGGCCCCCCTTCGCCATCTATTAATTACGGTCGGAGGGTCACTTAGAAGGTAATCTGCTGGGGCAGTGTAGGTAGGGGGGAGGAGAAATGCAATTTGGCACTTCCCGGACCAGCCTTGAGGTAGCCAAGTGCGTGCATGAGGTCCACAGATAAAGTAGGTGTTGGGGCAGTGGCCATCGTTGGGAAGTTTGGATCAGGTAGGGTGCATGTCTTGTTACATTCACTGTCTCCCATTTTCTGACCCTTGCCCTTTCCTCTTACGCAGAATAGGCCCTTATGGTGAACGGCCCATCCTCCCTGTTCTGTCTGTCTCTTCTGGACTGAAAACGTTTCTCTAAAGGATATAGTATCATTAAAGAGGGAATACCTGGTGTTTTCACTATTGTCTGCTCGTCCCCATGTTGCTGTGAAGGGTACCATCCTTTCCACGGCTCGTACTGTCTTCATTTTTATCTCGTTCCAGGTACTAGCGTTCTTAGCCTGGGTCTCAGGAATGTTCCTAACAGAAGCAGAGAATATCATAGAGAGTGCATAGGTAGATCCAGCATAGCCAAAAGGGAGAGGAATAAAAGGCATTCCTCCGTGTACGGAGTGTGGCATTAAACCACAGACCCAGCAATTGGTTTTGTTAATCACCAATTGATGTTGGTGGAGCGTGGAGATGAATGTGTTATTGAAGAACTCCTTTCTTCTGTTCTTGAGATGTGGGGGAAGATCTACGTGAGAATGCATAGCTGTGTTGTTCAAGGGCGTGGGGGAAGACGGTGGGAAAGCTGGATGAAGGAACCAACCTAGACAACCCATGATACAAAAGATAGAAATCATAAAGAGTAGGAAGATAGAAACTTTGTTACATAATAATTTTACATTTTTAAATAAATTCTCCATATTCTTGTTCGCTAGTCTGAGTCAATTTTGCATACGTGGCCCGACACTTCCCAGCAACCGCTTCACCAAACCGACGTCCTGGACTTAAATAGCCACCGGTAGGTCGAGGTCAGATGCAATGTCTCTAGCTTGTTTCTGATGGGATCGCAGCCGCGATCTGTACTCTTCTTGGGGAGAAAGTTCAGGAAGGGGTGAAACAAAGTCTGTTGTCTCAATGTCAATGTCCTTGGGGTTAGCAACAATGTCAGTAGGAGTGGGTCCGAAGAATCGTTTGCAGTGGCTTGCGTGTAGCCACCCTTTTCGTCCTTCAACCTTGACGGCAGTCCTCGTTGTGAACAGCACCAGCTTGGGAGATGTCCACCTTCTTTCCAGGGGGCTGGCGCGATCAAAGTTCCGGATTAGGACCCAGGTGCCGGGTTGAATGGCGTGGTCCTCTGGCGTTGTTTTGTCTGGAAAGGCAGCAGCCACCTGTGAACGACAAGAACGTAGTGCAGACATCAAGGAAGCTAGGTAATCTGTCAGTACATTAGAATCAATGTCAGTTAGCTTTTTAGGGGATGGGACACCCCAGATATTTGGAGGTCTCCCAAAGGTTATTTCGTAGGGGGATAGACCCGTCCGGGAGTGTGCCACCATTCGCATGTAAAAGAGGGCAACCAGAACGGCTGTAACCCAGTCTATTTGCTTGTCAGCACAGACTTTAGCCAGTTTTGTTTTTAAGGTTTGATTATGCCGCTCGACTAGACCTGCGGCTTGAGGGTGTCGGACACAGTGGAATTTCCAGGTGTATCCTAACAGCAAGGAAACAGCCTCCATCAGTTTGGAGGAGAATGGTTGTCCATTGTCAAAGTCTATGACTCTTGATAACCCGTACGGAGGGAAAAATTCCCTCACCAATTGCTTGGCAGTCATTTGGGCACCATAGTCTGGGACGGGGTATGCTTCAGTCCATCGGGTTAAGGTACAGACTACTACGAGGACATACTTATGTCCCCGACATCTCTCCATTTGTATGTAGTCCATTTGGAGGACTTCGAAGGGGTGATCTGGAGGATGGAACCCTCCTTGTTCAACTGAGACACTCTTCCCTGGATTGAACTGACAGCAAATCATACAGGTTCGTACTTTTTGTTTAGCCGCTGAACGTAGGTGTTTGTTATGCCATATCAAATTTAGACTGTCTAACATCCCTTTTTCTCCTAGATGTGCAGGACCGTGAGCAGTTTCTATGATTACAGGGACCATTATGTCAGGGAGAAACCATTTGGACCTATCCTTTGTTACCCAACCCTCATCTGTGTGAGAACCTCCTTCTTCTTCCCATTTCCTCTTTTCGGTCTCTGTAGCTTGGTTTTGGATGTCTACTACATCCTTGGTAGGGTCGATAACTGGATAGACAGTCTTGATGGAAATTTCAGTGTTCAGTGTTCCTGTCTGAGCAGCGTGTTTAGCTGTGGCATCCGCCAGAGCATTACCTCTAGTGATAGAGTCTATGACCTTTGTGCGTGCTTTGCATTTCAGTTTAGCTACTTCTGTGGGTCTATGTATTGATTCTTGTAGCTGAAGAATAAGATCTCCATGTTGTATCGTTGTTCCATGATAGGTTAGGAAACCTCTTTCCTTCCAAAGGGTACCAAAATTATGGACAACCCCGAACGCGTATTGCGAATCGGTGTAAATATTGACTCGTTTTCCTTTGGACCATTCACATGCTTGTGTGAGAGCTAGGAGTTCTGCTGCTTGGGCTGAATGCACGTGTATTCTAGCTGCCAGAAGGACTGTATTTTCTGTAGTAACAGCATAAGCTGCAGAAAGTTCGCCTGATTGGAGGCGCATACAGGAACCATCTACGAACAGTGTGTGTTCTGGTGCATTTAAAGGTACATCTACAAGATTAGACCGGGGCTTTGTGACTAGTTTGACTATTTCTAGGCAGTCGTGGGTTTGGTTGTCTACTGGAACAGTGGGTAATAGCGTAGCTGGGTTGAGGATGTTGCATCGCTTGATGATAATGTGGGGTTGGAATAATGTAACTTCATAACCTGTGAGACGAGCTATGGTCAAGTGTTGTGTCTGTGTCCTATTCAAGAGTAGTTCTACTGCATGTGGGACTTGTACTTCAAGAGGGTGTTCTAGGACAATGGAATCAGTTTGCCGAATTGCCAGAGCCGTAGCTGCAACGGATTTTAAACAGGCAGGCAAGCCTTGTGCAACAGGGTCGAGAGTACTGGAAAAATAAGCACAGGGACGATGTTTATTGGCCTGTGTTTGTGTGAGCACTGATAAGGCTGTACCTTCTCGTTCCGTGACAAAGAGGACAAAAGGTTTGGCATAATCTGGTGTGGCTAGGACAGGTGCAGAACATAATGCTTGTTTCAGGGTGTCAAAAGCAAATATATGATCAGGTGTCCATGGCAATGGAGAGGAGGTGGCAAAATCGGAGGTCGTTAATTGTATCAGGGGTTTGGCCAAATAGGCGAACTGGGGAATCCACTGCCTACAATAGGAAGTGGGGCCGATAAAGGCACGAACTTCTTTCTGTGTCTTAGGGGTAGGAATGTTAAAAATGAGTTGAATTCTTTCAGGTGTGAGTGCCCTACCCTCCTTTGACAGCAGGTGTCCTAAGTATGCCACCTGCTGTAAACACAATTGCAATTTAGAGGGTGACACTTTGTGACCATGTTATGCAAGGAACATTAGGATAATTCGTGAAGCTTGTTCACATTCTGGTTCGGAACGTGCAGTGATCAGCAAGTCATCGACATATTGTAACAATGTCGTATTTGAGGGCAGAACAATGTCGTCTAACTGTCTTTTAAGTTCCCGACTGTAGATACTGGGACTTTCTGTATATCCTTGGGGAGCTCTTGTTAAACAGAAACTGCGACCTTGTAGGGAGAATCCGAATAGGTACTGACTGTCTGGGTGAATGGGTATACTGAAAAATGCATTCTTAAGTTCAATCATGGTAAAATGTGTGGCCTCAGGATCTATAGCCGTTAACAGAGTACTGATGTCTGAGACCACAGGGTATTGTGGTACCACACATTTATTTAGTTCACGTTAGTCAACCACGAGTCTGTAGACTGGTGGCGCACCATCATCAGTTTTCTTTCGGACTGGCAGAACTTGCGAGTTACATATGTTGGAAGGTACTTCTCTGACTACTCCTTTTGTTATCAAATCGTCAATAATCTGGATAAGGGCTTGTTCCACATCTGGAGGCAATTTGTATTGTCGGACACGAGGTAGGACAACGCCTTCCTTCAATGTCACTAGGTGTGGTGTAATATCCATGAATCCTACATCTGTTGGATCAGTAGCCCATAGTGTAACAGGAATATCCCTTAGTCTGACATCTAATTCTCGTGTGGTGAAATGGCCTTTGAAATCTCGGAGGAATAGTCAGATTCCTTCCGGGGAACAGCATATTACAGCACCCAGTTCCTTTAATGTCTGGATGCCGAGTAGATTTTCGGGACAGGACTTCGTAAGTACCAAATCGGTGGAAGTGGTAAGAGGGCCAACCTGAAGTGATACTGGTTCAGAAACTTTGTTGATGAAAGGTGTACCTGAAAAACCCAAGGAAATACTATTTGAGCCAGAGAGGGATACCTTAGGAACTTCGTTGTGCTGCACTATCGTCCTGCTAGCCCCGGTATCGATCAGAAATTTTGTTTCTTTACCTAGGAGTTTAGCATGTACATAGGGACCCTTTTGGTCAACCGGGACCGGACTTAGTAGACGACTATCGTGTTCCTCCCAGCTGTCTCAAGAAATCGTGGGGAATTCAGGATAGGATGACACCGGACACGGATAGAGTTGTGTCGTTAACTTGGTATCAGTTGGGGTGGCTGACGTTGTAGCAGAGGGACGAGTGGTATAGGTGCGAGGTTGTGTCTTTCCAGTAGCAATATTGTGTTGTAAGACTGGACAGTCACATACAAAGTGACCAGGCTTTTTGCAATAATTACAGGTAACCCTTTCTTGTGATACTGGGGTTTGCTTATGGATCTGAGGAATTGTATTAGTCTGCGCTACCAATACCTTCATTTTAGTATCTTTTGTCCTTCTTTTCTCCTGTTCCTGTTCCTCCCTCATTCTGTTCTGAAGATACTGGAGCATCTGAAGTGCTTGTGAAGGGGAACTAGCTTGCCAGGTACTTTCAACTTTTAGTACTCTATTTTTGATCGTAGGTAAAGCATTTTCTACGAATTTTGAGACAAATAATCGACTATAGGCGTCTCCACCTGAGGAGAGGCCGCTATTAATAAGGAAACATTTCTCTAATCTTGTATAATAGTCCCCTACATCTTCATCTGGTTTTTGTTTACATGCGGATATACCATCCCAATCTTCTTTCTTAGTGGCAAACAACTGAGATAGTATTTTTGGGAGAAGGCGAGGGAGTTCCAGAACCAGAGGTCCCAGGCCTTGTCCAGGATCACGAGTAGTGCCTTCTTTCTCTAAATCTGCCCAGGCTACCTTTTTCCCTTCAACCTCCCAATCTTTTCCCTTTAGTTTGTCGTATGTTCCTAGAGATAGCAGGACTTTGAGGAGAATAAGGAGGTCCTTATAAGTAAAGGAGCCCATTTGAAGGATGTCGTTGAGTTCCCTATGGAATCCTGTAGGATCTTTTTCATGAGAAGGGACCATTTTCTTCATTTCTAATATCTCTAATTTTGTCAAGGGAGTATAGACAAATGTTTGCCGTAGTTTTCCCGCAGAATCTATGATGGGGTGTACTTCTCATAGGGGAAATTGACCTTGGCCGTACTGAGGAGGATTTGAGTCAAATGTATCAGAAAAGCATTGGACATAGCGTTGTCTTTGATCTAGGAAAGTATTGAGGAATTCTTTTCCCCTTGCCACCCACCTCCCTTCTTGTCAGAATCCCCGGGACGCGGTGGGTCACCGATGACGGCAACCGCTGAATCAGACGCCGATCAACATGTCACGAGCGGCTCAGGAACCACAAGGTCCAGCATGCCTAGCGCGCTCATCGCGCACCCGGAAATGCGTACTTAAGTCGCATTGGACGCAATGTTCACTGTCGGATATTTTGGTTACTTGCCGGTCTTCTGGTTGTGTCCCGCTGTACCTTGGATCCCGGGGACACGGAGTTGTGTGCAGTTCGGCCTTTGTGGCGGCCCCGCATTTCGGAAACCTCGTACCCTTTGCAGGAAGAGAGCGGCTGCTCGTTTCAGCTTACCGACTTGGAGTCCGGGTAGAGCATTGGTGTCTACGCTCCCGGGACGGACTGGAACAGAGACGCACACCAAAGGAGGTGGTTGCCGCGTCTCTGTTTTGGGGGCTTGTTTACCGATCCTGACCCCTCGGTGGAGCGCCCGGCCGGGTGTTCTCGAGGCGAGTGTCTGGAAAAGCAAGAGGACGCCTTGGCGAGTTATTACCCCATCAGTCGTCCACGAACGGCATTTTCGGCCGTTACTTTGCACGGTGTCCTCTGTTGGCAGAATACCGGGACCGGTGTTCATGCAGAGGACGGTTGGATCTCGGCCCTCCTGAGCACAGGGCAAACGACTGATGGGTATCGTATGATTTGCATTTATACTGCGAGACTAAACATCGCATTTATTATTGTTTTCCCTAAACCTATGTGTACTTGTGTATATTAAACAAGAACATAGTAGTACACTTGTATCTTGTTGGTTTTCTTACTAATTCTCGATCCCGAGAAATAGGGAGATTACATAATATCCGACCGCATCATACCAATCCTCTCCCGATCGAGGCAAGAAGACCATGGCCACACTGGACAATGTGGTGGCGGCTTTGGCAGCCATCCAAGTAGAGCTGACGGCTTCCAGGCAGGAGACCGCGGACCTAAAGGCTAGGTTTGAAGCAACGCAGCGGAATCCCTTTGATACAGGAAGCCAAGCAACGCCCCCACGGTGGTGGTAGAGATGCCCGTGACCGTTCCCCTGGCCACTCCGGAATGCTACAGCGGAGACCCTGAGTCCGTGCAGGTGTTCATGACGCAGGTAGCATTGCATTTGTCCTGCAAACCCAAGGTTTTTCCCACGAGCCAGGCCAGAGTGGCCTTTCTCATATCGTACCTCGCTGGAAACGCGGCTCAATGGGCAGTGCCCCTGGTGAGCAGGGACGACCCCATTCCATGCGATTGGGGGGCGTTTCGTGAGGAATTCCTGAAAGTGTTCGACAGACGGGCGGATACTTACACCGCAGACCGTGAACTACTGGAACTACGCCAGGGCAACCACGACGTAGTACAATACTTGAACTCCTTTCGTCGTTTGGTTGCAGAAACCAAATGGCCGGTTTCGAAACAAATAGCAGTGTTCCATCAGGGACTGAGCGAAGAGCTCAAGGATGTCGTGGCACAGATCGACCCCCAGCCCAAAACATGTGAAGGTCTGATCGCCTTGGTCCTTCGCTTGGATCATCGTTTGGGCGAACGCCGAGGAGACCACAAAAAGAAGGGGAAAACCAAGCCAGTACCAGGGACGTCCCGAGCCCTAGCGGGCGTCGTCTCCACCAAGGCCGAACCCATGGATATCGGAGCTGTTCGGGCAAGCCTGACTTCTACGGAAAAGGAGACACGCCGTAAACAAGGCCTCTGCCTATATTGCGGCAAGAAGGGACACTACGTCCGTGAGTGCCCTGCCAAACCCAAAACCAGCCGCTATAGGACCATTAGGCCAGTAACCGCAGCAGTCGACATCCAGTCGGAAAACTAACGGACTCCCTGAGTAGCGAAGGGGCCTCTCGGAGTCGCTCTACCATCCCTTCTTTGTTGAGTCCTTCGCGGTCACAACCACAGCACCTTTACGTCACCGTTCAAATATCTATAGAAGCCAGGTGGAGGGCCGTAGAGGCCATGGTTGACCCTGGGGCCACAGGCCTATTCATGGACGAAGATGAGGCTCGTCGGTTGGGGATCACCCTTGTGCCCAAGGATCGCCCTGAGGATGTGTATGCCGTGGATGGAAGACGACTAGTCACCGGCCCCATAGGGCATCACACGGGGGTACTACCAGTAAGATACAGGGAAGACCACGAAGAGGGCATTGATTTCAGTATCATCCGAGCACCTAGGTACAGGATCATCCTGGGTCTGCCGTGGCTCGAGAAGCACAACCCGACCATGGATTGGGTAACCCATCAGATCAGGATGACATAGTCGCACTGCCGCCAACACTGTGGGGTACAGAAGGGGCTCGCACCCGGTTCTGGAACGGGTTACATGGTGGCCACAGCAGCCGAGAAGGCAATTACATTGCCCGGAGCTTACCTTGCCTTCCAGGACGTCTTTGATGAGGCTTGGGCTGAGGTCCTTCCCCCACACCGGTTCTACGATTGTCAGATTGATTTGGTTCCGGGTGCCAGTATCCCCAGTGGCAGGCTGTACGCACTAACAGAACCGGAAAACCTCCATCTGCGCTCCTATCTCGATAAACTTCTGGGGTTGGGGTTCATCAGACCCTCTAAGTCACCAGCAGCTTCACCCCTTTTTTTTTTATCCCGAAGGCCAACGGTGAGTTGAGGGCCTGTGTGGACTTCAGGGCGTTGACCGCGATCACAGTAAAGAATCGGTATCCTCTGCCGCTCATAAGCATCTTATTGGAACAGGTGAAACATGCACGGGTGTACACGAAATTGGACCTCAAAGGGGCTTACCATCTGGTGCGTATGCGCGACGGCGACGAGTGGAAGACGGCGTTTAAGACCAGATTCGGCCTCTTCGAATACCTCGTCATGCCGTTCGGGCTCTGCAACGCCCCTGCGGCCTTTCAATACTTCTTGAATGAGGTCTTCCGGGACATCATGGATGAGTATGTAGTGGTGTACATTGACGATATCCTCATCTATTCCACCACTGAGGAGGAACATGTACACCACGTGGCCACGGTACTCCAGAGACTCAGAGACCACCTGCTGTTCTGCAAACTCAGCAAATATGACTTCCACGTCACGTCTGTGGAGTTCCTGGGAGTGATGCTGAGCCCTGAGGGACAGGAAATGGCAGAGCGCAAGGTCAAGGCCGTGGAAGACTGGCCAACGCCACAGGGGGTGAAGGACGTGCAGTGCTTCATCGGGTTCGCCAATTTTTATCGCCGCTTCATCAACGGATTTTCAGGGTTGGTGGCCCCGATAACACAGCTGCTCCGAAAGTCACAGCCTTTCATATGGAACGCGGATGCTCAAGACGCCTTTGTGGCGCTGAAAAAGGCCTTTGTTTCTGCCCCTATCCTGGCACATCCGAACCCTGAATTGCCATACGTGGTGGAGGCGGACGCCTCCGAGGTCGCAGTAGGGGCCATCCTGTCACAACGGCACCAACACTCCGGAGTGCTACACCCCGTGGCGTTCATGTCCAGAAAATTGAACCCCGTGGAACGGAACTACCACATAGCGGAGAAGGAGCTTCTGGCCATAAGGGACGCTTTTGCGGAGTGGAGGCACTGGCTGATGGGGGCCAGACATGATGTGACGGTGTACACAGACCACCGCAACCTGCAGTTCATGACGGCGGCAAAACACCTGTCGCCTCGGCAGATGCGGTGGATGCTGTTCTTTTCCGGTTTTCGCTTCCACGTCACCTATAGACCTGGCTCGGAAAACAGGAAGGCGGACGCTCTGTCCCGTCAATCGTCTGCTCTGGCTCCGCCTCCTGCGCCGGTGCACTCCATCATACCACCGGGCGCGGTGATCGGGGCGGTGCAGCCGGACCAATTCCTTAGGGGCATCCAGAAGGGGATTCAATCGTTTGCCTGGAAACGTTGGCTATCGTGCCATAAGGAATGGCGAGTGGTAGACGGTGTGCCTGTGCACGGTAGCGGATTGCTGGTGCCCACTCCCCGATTACGGAAGCAGGCCTTTGCTTGGTGCCACACTTCGCCCTGCGCGGGCCATCTGGGATTTGAGAAGACAGAATCCAGTCTGGGAAGGCACTTTGGGTGGCCGTCGTTGCGTTCGGATGTCCGCAGATGGGGGGATGAGTGTTCCGTCTGTGTCACCGCGAAAACGGACCATCGCAGGCCACAAGGCCTGCTGCAACCTCTTCCGTCGTCCAGTAGGCCATGGGAGAGCATTTCCGTGGACTTTATCGTGGGATTACCCAAGGATCAGGACAGTACGGCGGTCATGGTGGTCGTGGACTATCTCACGAAGATGGGGCACTTCGTGGCCTGCAAGCAGGTACCCTCGGCGGGCCAGCTAGCCTTGCTCCTACTGAAGAACGTGGTCCGGTTGCATGGGTTGCCCACCACTATTGTGTTGGACAGGGGCTCGCAGTTCACGGCCCAGTTCTGGAGGAAGTGGTGTTCAGCGTTATACGTCATGTCGGCTTTATCGATGAGCTATCACCCACAGACGGATGGGCAGACGGAACGCCTTAACCAGTCGCTCAAGCAGTACCTGCGTTGTTTCGTGGACCAGGGGACGGAGGAGTGGGTGGATCACCTATGGCTAGCGGAGGTCGCTTACAACAATGCCACACACAGCTCCACCAAGTCGTCTCCGTTTTACACCAACTATGGCCATCACCCCAGGTTTCTGCCTTTCGTTCACCCGGTGAAGATCCTTCGGGTGCCAGAAGCCGCTAGGAGAGTGGCGCGCATCAAGGAGACTCTGGTTCGATCTTGTGCCTGCCTGGAGGCGGCCAAGACAGCGTACAAAGCCACGGCCGACAGAAAGCGACGGCCTGGACCTCTATATACGGTGGGGGAGCACGTTTGGGTATCCACCAGAAATCTGCAGTTCCGGAAGCGCAGCGTGTTTCAGCCTAAGTTCATTGGTGCGTATCGCATCACTAAATGCCTCAGCCCTGTGAACGTGCGCCTGAGTTTGCCTAGCCACCTGAGGGTCCATCCAGTGTTCCACGTGTCCCTCCTGAAGCCTGCCGCTCTGGGAAGACGGGTGCCTTCGGTGCCTGTGTCGGTGGACGCCGATGTGGAGTACGAGGTGGCCGGAATCCTGGACTCCAAGAGGCGGGGCGGCAAGCTCTGGTATCTAGTGGCATGGAAGGGGTACGGCCCGGAGGAACAGTCCTGGGAGCCCGAGGCTGGCGTCCACGCCCCACGGTTGGTTGCTGCGTTCCACAAAAAGCACCCTGCCTGCGCGGGTCCTGTTCGGAGGGGCTGGTGAGGGAGGATGTACTGTCAGAATCCCGGGACGCGGTGGGTCACCGATGACGGCAACCGCTGAATCAGACGCCGATCATCATGTCACGAGCGGCTCAGGAACCACAAGGTCCAGCATGCCTAGCGCGCTCATCGCGTACCCGGATATGCGTACTTAAGTCGCATTGGACGCAATGTTCACTGTCGGATATTTTGGTTACTTGCCGGTCTTCTGTTTGTGTCCCGCTGTACCTTGGATCCCGGGGACACGGAGTTGTGTGCAGTTTGGCCTTAGTGGCGGCCCCGCATTTCGGAAACCTCGTACCCTTTGCAGGAAGCGAGCGGCTGCTCGTTTCAGCTTACCGACTTGGAGTCCGGGTAGAGCGTTGGTGTCTACGCTCCCGGGACGGACTGGAACAGAGATGCACACCAAAGGAGGTGGTTGCCGCGTCTCTGTTTTGGGTGCTTGTTTACCAATCCTGACCCCTCGGTGGAGCGCCCGGCCGGGTGTTCCCGAGGCGAGTGTCTGGAAAAGCAAGAGGACGCCTTGGCGATTTATTACCCCATCAGTCGTCCACGAACGGCATTTTCGGCCGTTACTTTGCAAGGTGTCCTCTGTTGGCAGAATACCGGGACCGGTGTTCATGCAGAGGACGGTTGGAACTCGGCCCTCCTGAGCACAGGGCAAACGACTGATGGGTATCGTATGATTTGCATTTATACTGCGAGACTAAACATCGCATTTATTATTGTTTTCCCTAAACCTATGTGTACTTGTGTATATTAAACAAGAACATAGTAGTACACTTGTATCTTGTTGGTTTTCTTACTAATTCTCAATCCCGAGAAATAGGGAGATTACACTTTCAGACAATCCCGTAAGAGGGGATGTAACATTTTGGGCGGGTAGCCAGTGTCTTTGTACAAGGTAATGAGGTGCTGAACCATATATATGCTGGCTAGTCTTTGAGAAGTCATAGGGAGCGATAAAAACATTTGAGCAACTATGTCAGGGCCGTATATGGAGTATTGAGACACCCACTGAGCGCTTGATCGAGCGAGTTCTTTTTCTTGTGTGGTGAGTGGAGGCTCGTCGTCCATCCAATCATCCAAGGCTTCTTGTGTTCGTTGGAACAATCTATCTGAGGAAGCTGACAATTTTTTTGTCTTATTCCTGAGTTGCCCACTACCTAGCGATCGAGGGATACGGGAGCGTACTGCTCCTTGAAAAACAGCTCCTTCTTCCCTGTCCTCGTCTATACCCTCATTCTCGGTCTCCTGGGTAGGGGCATTTTTCTGGTGTGAGTTGGAACCCTTACTAGTAAAGAGAGGAATAAAGAGATCTATTTCTTTTATTTTATTATAATTTCCAGCTACCACTGCTTGATCTAGCTGAAGTAGGTCATCGGGAACTCTTTTTCCCGCACTCGAGATCATGCGGATGAAACAGGTAATCATAAATCGTGAGAGGCATTTTCTATGAGCGATAGGTCTATTTTTAATAGCCTCTTGTAGGACTTCTAAATCTTCTCCTGTTCGGAGAGCCTCGTAAATTTTGTTTAGGCAATTTGTGATATTTGGTACCTCCCATATGCTTTCTAGAGCTTCTCGTAAGCGATAGGAGACATCTGCTTGTGGACCCTCCCCTGGAGTAGGGTCATATTCACATTCTAACATAGGCAGAACACCACCCGAAGTGTCAGGGATGGGTTCCGTCTGGGTGACTATTCGTCTGGTTGTTATTTGATTAGTATAAGCAGGAGGTGGTTCCATTAAATAATAATAATAATAATAATCCACATTTGTAAAGCGCACAATCACCCGTAAGGGTCTCTAGGCGCTGGGGGCCGTCGGGAAGATTAAGCAAGCTATTGCCCAGAGTCACATGGTGCTGGGCTAACCTGCCGCCGGTGCCAGGGATCGAACCGTGATCCCCAGATTACAGCGTCAGTCGCCCTGGCCGCGGCGCCACACCTCTCCGGTGGTAATGGGTGTAAATAGGTGGTAATGAAGTCTTCGGGTACAGAAGGAACCTTAGGACCTGGAGGTGCTGTGGGGATGTTAGGGCCTGAACTACCATCAGATCCTGTCTTTTGCGAGAGGTCGGGGTATATACCCGTCACGGAGGCCGAGACCTCCCTTTTCTTTTGTTCAAAATCAATATCATCATTCTGATCCTGTAACTTTCCCATCCTACTTTCTCCTGGCATTCTCTTTGCTTTCTCTACTTTCCCTTGCTCTTTCTGTTCCCTTCGATGTGCTTCCTTTCGCCATATTTCAACATTCTCTAACATCGAGGGTCTTGCTTTCTTTTTCCAACATTTCTTTTCAACTGCCATAATACAATTCAAATCCCATGTGCCACTCTTTGGCCATCTAATCGCAATCTCTAAATCTTTAGTGTAACCTTCCCAAAGATCCCACATACAAGATGGCACCAATTCCATATTTCGTATACATGAAGTAACCAGGAGTATCCTTCGGGGGGACTGGTACAGATTGTTCCAGTAACCCTTTCCGGGTACCCAGTTTACACAATTTAGAAAACTAAGGCATTTTCGTCAATAAATAAACAATTTACCCTTGATAACTTGATATACCCTGAGTATCAGAGTACAAACATACCGTTTTCTAGAAACCTAGAACCCGTCTTGACCGTGCTCTGAAAAATCAGAACCGGTCTTGACCGTGTCCTGAAAAAGATCAGAACCTGTCTTGATACACCCCCAGCAGTACTCACCGAGGTGCAGAGAACTCGAAGACCTTGGAAACCAGGTCACTGGACTTTTTGCGCTGCGCTCTTGATCAGGGGCTTTTAGGGGTTCTGAAGACCTCGGACTCGGCAACTTCACAATGTTCGGGCTCTGGGTCGAGACTTCCGCTGTCGTCCTCACCGCCTCGTGTGGAGGGCTAGGCCTCGGCTCGGTCCCTCTTTGACACAAAGGAGTTCATGCAGGAACACCCTGCAGTGTGCACTTGGAAATCCGTCGATGTCTTGGAGAGGCAGGTTCGGGTCCGCATCACCGGCGTGTGGGGAGAAAGGGAAGTCCATGTTCGGGCGCCAATTTGCTGTGGTAAATATTTTAGTAATTTACCTTGATCGGAATTTCTATATTATCAATAAGGTCAAGTATGAAGAGCAGAGTCCATGGTGGTTAGAATTCAGGGTATTTATTCAGTAACTCGAGTTAAGGGAGAGCTCCGTCACCGAAGGAGGCTCGGGAATGTCTCTGGTTTCATCACAGAAAACATGGCATTTTATGTACAAAAAAGAGGAAGGAGCTTCCCTTGAGTAAGATTCAGTTTGAGAGAGTGGCAATTATACAGAGATCATGGCTGTAGCGACGTAACTGTGTCACAATCATGAGGAAGTCATGGCAGAGGCAGAGAGTTGAGAAATAACCCTAGGCTGGTTCCTTAGATAAGAAAAAGAGAAATGGTCGTGACAGGATGTCTGGTGTCATGTGTTTAGCAAATAGGAGCTGGTTTCTCGGAATTGGTCGTGTTCTTGGTAAACGGGGGCTTATTTCTCGGAATTGGTCTGACCAGAAGCTGGGGTGGTTACAACGGGGGCTCGTTTCTCGTAATCGGCCTGACCATAGGAATGTGCAGTTGCAGTTTGAGGAAGAGATGTGTTTGCGTGCAACCTTTCGTTAATGTGACCGAATTTACTAGTTACCGTCATGATGAACTCGGGACGTGGAAGAGAGGGTGTATAATGGGACATACATGACAATAATATTCTATTTTCCACAAGTGAGGCTGCCTGCCAAGGCCACTCCATCATTGAACCATCATCAGGGTTCTGAGAAAGCAGGTATGGGAGAGGGTCACTCTCTTCCTCCTGCCCCTCATCTGTAGCCATGAGCAAGCCCATGTCTGCCCTGTCAACATATGCCTTCAGTCTGTTGACATGAAGTACCCTGTGGGGGCTTGTGGGAGTCCCAAGATCAACCAAGTAGGTTACCTCTCCTTTTTGCTCAACAATAGTGTAGGGTCCAGACCATTTGTCTTGGAGTGCTGCTGGGGCCACTGGCTCCAACACCCACACTTTCTGTCCTGGCTGGTACACAGTCAGCACAGCCTTTTGGTCATGCCAAGCTTTTTGAAGTTCCTGGCTAGCCTCAAGGTTTTTAGAAGCCTTTTTCATGTATTCGACCATCCTGGAGCGGAGACCAAGTACATAGTCCACTATGTCATGCTTAGGCTTTTTGAGAGGTAACTCCCATTCTTCCTTCACAAGACACAGGGGTCCTCTTACAGGGTGCCCAAACAAAAGTTCAAAAGGGCTGTAGCCAACCCCCCTTTGTGGGACCTCTCTATAAGCGAACAAAAGGCAGGGCAGCAAGATATCCCATCTTCGCCTAAGCTTTTCAGGAAGTCCCTTGATCATGCCCTTTAAGGTCTTGTTGAATCTTTCAACTATACCATTGCACTGTGGATGGTAGGGTGTGGTGAACTTATAGTTTACACCACACTCCTTCCACATAGCAGTCAAATACCCAGACATGAAGTTTGTACCTCTATCTGAGACAACCTCTTTCGGGAACCCGACTCTGGAGAAAACTTCAAGGAGGGCTCTTTCCACAACAGGTGCTGTTGTGGTCCTTAAGGGAATAGCTTCTGGATACCTGGTAGTATGATCCACTACCACCAGCATAAATTTGTGCCCAGAGGCTGTTTGGGGATCCATTGGGCCAACAATGTCAATCCCAACTCTCTCAAAGGGTACCCCTACCACAGGTAGTGGTATAAGGGGTATAATGTCATCCTGAGTGAATTTGTAATTTGTATATATATATATATATATATATATATATTACCTACTGGCGGTCGCCAGTAGGTATATATAGTTAGGATTTTTTCTCTATGGGATTTTTGAAAATTCTATGTCTAATAACTTTGCCGTTTGTGGACGGAATTGGCTGAAATTTTCAGGAAAATGGCACATTTTGTTTCTGAGCAGCCTTTGAAAATTTGGGGGGGGTTCGTCAAGGGGGGGCCGAGAAAAAAGGGGGGTCCCAAAACGCGTTTTTCCCATGTTAATTTCCATAGGGCGGTTGGCCTCACTTTTAGCCCGAACGGCTGAATGGATTTGCACGAAACTTGGCAAAATTGTAGGGACTGGTAGCCCGATGTGCCTTTTGTAGGTCTCAATATATGTGCTCCAGTGGATTTTGAGAAATTAACGTTTAAAAAAAGATATATATCTGTAAGCGCGGACCGGGCAGCGGCCTAGGACGCGTACTTTTCGCGCAACGGAGCTTTGTGAAGCGAAGCTGATTGGTTCTCCGGCGTCTGTCAACATTCCAAACAGTCCGTAGTGGCCGCAAACAGTCCGTAGTGGCCGCCATCTTGTCTCTCGGTAGGATCGAGAGACAAGAGGAGGCCAAAGCGAAGGGGTAAATGACCATAAGGGGGAATAGTAGATCCTCGCTGACCCCCTAGGTTTGATGTGGAGGTTTTAAAAGGGCCCCGCGGGGCAAAAAAAAAAAATTATAATAATAATCTTACGGCTGAATGGATTTGCACGAAACTTGGCAAAATTGTAGGGACTGGTAGCCCGATGTGCCTTTGCTAGGTCTCAATATATGTGCTTCAGTGGATTTTGAGAAATTAACGTTCAAAAAAAGATATATATCTGTAACAGCGCACCGCTTCGCGTACTTTTCGCGTTACGGAGCTTTGCGAAGCGAAGCTGATTGGCTCTCCGGTGTCTGTAAACATTCCAAACAGTCCGTAGCGGCCGCCATCTTGTCTCTCGGTAGGATCGAGAGACAAGAGGAGGCCAAAGCGAAGGGGCAAATGACCATAAGGGGGCATAGTAGATCCTCGCTGATCCCCTAGGTTTGATGTGGAGGTTTTAAAAGGGCCCCGCGGGGCAAAAAAAATAAATAATAATAATAATCGAACGGCTGAATGGATTTGCACGAAACTTGGTAAAATATTAGGGACTGGTAGCCCGATGTGCCTTTGCTAGGTCTCAATATATGTGCTTCAGTGCATTTTGAGAAATTAACGTTCAAAAACAAGATATATATCTGTAACAGCGCTCCGCTTCGCGGAGATAAAATTATATCTGTATTACCTAGCTGTTGCTAACACCAGTTAGCGACGGCTAGTAGGAGATAGCGACCATCTTGGGCCCCACTTTGCATGTGAGTGATATTTATCACTAATGACATGCAAAGTGGGCATGCCAAGATGTTAGCGACTGGAAACAGTCGCTAACATCGCTATCTCCTATTATCAACTTTTGGAAATATTCGAGATAAGCGCGAATATCTCCAAAAAGTAACAGCTGCCCTGAGCAGTTCTTAGCCATGTTATCCTATGGGAGGTGGATAACATGGCTAAGAGGATTAGCTCGGTAATGCATGAATATCGCTGAGTTTTCAGCGATATTAATGCATTGCGGTCGGTTTTTATCGTATTTGCGATAAACTTTGATAATAGCAAGGTTTATCTGCGATAATTTCTGACGGTAAAAAAATCTTTGCAATGCATCGTTAGGGATAAATATCGCTTAACTTTGGTAATATGCCCCAACGTCTGTTAACGTTCGATTCGAAGGAAATCAGGAAGTGTTGAAAAACATTGTCTGCGCCATCTTGTCTTTTTTCAAATGCCACACTTTTGTCGTGCACGGCAGCCATTTTAGATGCCTTGACCAGACCCACTCTGTGCACGCTGTCGATCCTTAGCATGGCTCCCCACCCTCGCAAGCATCTCCCCCAGGCAGTGGTCACCCCCGCTCTCTGTCTTATGCATGGGTAATAAACCTCCCCCCATCTGCGCTGCTCTTTCCTGAGAATCACACCCTGTGCCCGCCCGACACCTCCCTTTCGCCCTATTCACTACTGCACCCTCTGACACTCCTTTTCCTCTGTGTCCGATTGTCCAGGCTGGTCCTAGGGTATCAGCTAGCCCTGCAGATGTAGTTTATGGCCACAGCTGTAAAGATTCACCCCTCTTCAAAGGAGTTATAGTAGATCAAGGCCCACACTCGATGAGATCCGTCACAGCAGAAGCGTTGCTATTATCTGAAAACCATCCTGTATTGTGATTGGGGAGGGGACCGAGCGTGAAGCGGAAGATTCCAGGGATGACTCTTTGTACATCAAAGTTTTTACAATTATGTGTCACATTAAAAATATATAGCACTCCGACAAAGTAGTAAGATTATAAAACTTTAATAATTTATAAATATATACAAGAAAACAAAAATAGTAATAACATATAAACATTTTTAGGGAAAAACAACGAAGTAGCGGTCGGCTGTGCGAATAGTCCCAACGCAGCACAACGTCCAGATTTCCGGCGTGGGGCGGGTCATCAGTAGCAAACTGTTGTGCGAATAGTTCCAAGGCAGCAGAACGCGCTGAAATCTAGATGACACGAAAGTGATGTCTAGTAAGTTGCCACCCAGCAAATAACGGCGTGGGGCGTCGCGGGGGGTGGGTCTTCAGTAGCAAACTGTTGTGCGAATAGTTCCAAGGCAGCAGAACGATGGCACCAAGGTGATGTCCAGTAAGTTGCCGCACTGGTTTTGGTATCCTACAATGCTGCTCCGAATAACGGCGTGGGGCGCCCCGGGGGAGGCGGCGTGAACGGGCCTCTCCAGGTGGAGTGTCATCTGTTGTAGTGGGGCGCCCCTTTACCGTTTCAGTTGCCATTCCGTCCGTTTTTGGTCCACTATGTCAAAAGCCGCAATTCAGCTGAGTTGCGCCCACTCTTGCGGTGCAGCGATAGGCGGCTGTCACAGGACTCTCAAAATGGCGGCAGGCTCTTTCCTTTTTGGGCCTGGTCCACTGAAATGGCCCTGGGACACCTTGGAAATCGGACGCTTGTCTGCTAGGTCTTGGACCCCATTCTCGAAAGCGTCCCCTCCGCCTTGAGAATTCATCAAAAGTTTTGGGGGCCCCGACTCCTGCAGGCTTCTGGTGGGGAGCGGCTGCCATGATTGCTCGCGGAATGACTACGACGGAGCTACGAGATGGTGGTGCTCTCATGCTGACGCCAGCTTCAGTCTGAAACATCCAGAAACAAGGTGGGGCTTTCATCGTTTGGAAAAAAAAAAAGTTTTCATCCAATGAAAAGTGTTGTTTTTAGGTCATATGATCAAGCCTTCCATCATTAGGAAACCAAAAGTAAAATGAACCAATGAAAAGTTTTATAAACAAGTCACATGACCTGTTATGCGGCATAGGGTATAAAATGCGGAGAAAATACGTTGGCACGTGAGGCGGCGTCAGTAGCGGACCGATGTGCGAATAGGCCGAAGGCAGCACAACGCGCCAAGATCCGGATGGCACCGAGGTGGTGTCCAGCAAGTTGCAGCACTGGTGTGGCCATCCTACAATGTTGAAAGTCGGCGTGGGGCGCCCCGTTGGCCTGTGAGTTTGCGTCAGTAGCGGACCGATGTGCGAATAGGCCGAAGGCAGCACAACGCGCCAAGATCCGGATGGCACCGAGGTGGTGTCTAGTAAGTTGCCGCACTGGTGTGGCCATCCTACAATGCTGAAAGTCGGCGTGGGGCGCCCTGTTGGCCTGTGAGATGGTGTCAGTAGCGGACTGATGTGCGAATGGGGCCAAAGGCAGCGCAACAATATTTTCTGACGAGAAGACACCACAAGGCGCTGAGATGCCAAGATCCGGATGGCACCGAGGTGATGTCTAAGTTGCGGACTGATGTGCGAATGGGGCCAAAGGTAGCGTAACAATATTTTCTGTATGGAAGATACCACTAGGCGTTGAGATGCCAAGATTCGGATGGCACCGAGGTGATGTCTAGCAAGTTGGTGTGGTCATCCTACAATGCTGAAACTCGGCGTGGGTCGCCCCATTAGCCTGTGAGATGGCGTCAGTAGCGGACCGATGTGCGAATAGGCCGAAGGCAGCACAACGCGCCAAGATCCGGATGTCACAGTGGTGGTTTCATAGTTGAGAGGCACTTCATCTGCAGTGGGGCGCCGAGATCCGGATGGCACCGAGGTGATGTCTAGCAAGTTGCTGTACTGGTGTGGTCATCCTACAATGCTGAAAGTCGGCGTGGGGCGCCCCATTAGCCTGTGAGATGGCGTCAGTAGCGGACTGATGTGCGAATGGGGCCAAAGGCAGCACAACGCGCCAAGATCCGGATGGCACCGAGGTGGTGTCCAGCAACTTGCCGCACTGGTGTGGCCATCCTACAATGCTGCGCCGAAAGTCGGCGTGGGGCGCCCCGTTGGCCTGTGAGTTCGCGTCAGTCAGTGGGGGCTGTTTGAGGATCTGACTGCATTGGAAAGCAATGTGATGCTGTGCGTCGCCCCCAAGATGGAGGTTCCTCGGCTGCAGTGGGGCGCCCCTTGGTGTTTCACTCGCTATGCAGCTGAGTTGCGTGCGCACTTGTGGCGAATAGGCCGAAGGCAGCACAACGCGCCGAGATCTGGATGGCACCGAGGTGGTGTCCAGCAATTTGCCGCACTGGTGTGGCCATCCTACAATGCTGCGCCGAAAGTCGGCGTGGGGTGCCCCGTTGGCCTGTGAGGTGGCGTCAGTAGCGGACCGATGTGTGAATAGGCCGGAACCAGCACAAGGCGCCAAGATCCGGATGGCACCGAGGTGGTGTCATAGTTGAGAGTTCTGAGCAGCGCTTGTAACACTGTCTGAAGCTTATTTGCACCTGCTGCAGCTTCACTATTGCCCTGGTGTGGCCTAAGATCGCCCATGACATAGGCGGCCACCTCCCGGGGTCCGGCGGAACTTTTTTCCTTTTCCTTTCTGCATCTTGTCCCAAATTCGTTTGACCTGAAGACACGACCAGGTCCCTGAATGTGTGCAGGGGGACGCTATTGATTGAATCAAAATGGCGGCTTCACACAAAGCTGACTCAAGCGTTTTCTGGTGGTTTCATAGTTGAGAGGCACTTCATCTGCAGTGGGGCGCCGAGATCCGGATGGCACCGAGGTGATGTCTAGCAAGTTGCTGTACTTGTGTGGTCATCCTACAATGCTGAAACTCGGCGTGGGTCGCCCCATTAGCCTGTGAGATAGCTGTTCTTTGGATTTGGGCCTGGTCCACTAAAATGGCCCTGGGACACCTAAGAACTCGAACGCTCGATTTTTTTTTCCTTTCCTGTACATGCAAAAAAAGGTAAATGCCCGGTATGTTACACGCTTCATCTGCCACGATGAACTCTCCAGAGGAACCGAAAAAATATATAGTTGTGGTAACTATACCATGCATCGTCATATGGAGAGGTGGCACCAATTAATTATAGTGCTGCATAAAAGAGAGATTTGGAGGAGAACCCCTGACCTGCTAGTACATTCATCAAAGAAGTGGCACTGAGAGCTTCAGAGGCAAGGGAAACGGTCCCAAATATTTAGAAGAACTTTGGAAAGATTAAAATGACATGTTTAGATTGTGGTAAATTAATTTCATGTGGGCAGATGAGTGTTACTCTAATAAATACAGCATATGAACATCATCATAGTCGATGGTTGGTAGAGACATTTTGACTATATCCTGGACCTGCCCGTCCTCGCCCAAAATGGCGCCGGAATAAATGGGACTCGTAACTCCTTGTTGTGTACTGGTTGCAGAACCTTGAAATCACGAGATACGTATGCAGTTTTGAAGCACATGGCGGGCGGGGACGAGAATTGATTGAATATTTCGACATCCCTATTGATATTAAGTTCTGATGTGTTATTGATTACTGTACTGTTGAAAGTTCGAATTAACGTCACCCATGGTACTTGCCCGCAAATGTATATCTAGATAATTTTATTGTAACTGGCCCTGTCGTATTTTAATTATAAAATGTACGTCCACCGATTCCGTAACTGTTAGACACCTTAGTTCTTGCAACCTAATGGCCCGCCCGTTACGTTCCTCTACAGTGTAAATGTCTACTCATCACATACGATTACAGTTTGCTCTGTGGCCGGCCCACGTGGTTATAGGCTCGTATTTGTATAATGAAATTTTCACAATAAAGGTTTTTAAAAGAAAACATGGTAGTAGTATATACATTGGTAAAGTTTGTAATAATAGTCACTGTTTTAGAATCATTAAAAGGCAAGTGAAATAAAGCAGACCAATTACATGAAGGGTAAAAGGTATAATACGAAGGAACGCAGTAAAGATAAATGGTCAAGGGCTGTTGTGTTTTCTATTCCTGCAACATAAAGTGATCGATAAGAATCTCATATTCAGGCGTATCGGCGACTAAGACAGCAGGTCGACCCTCTTTTGCTCAACGGCTCCATCATGGGACGAAGAAACGCTCTTTTTCTCGAAAAAAGAATATATTTTACTTGCAGGACAGTTGTAAAATTTCCGGGAAAGTACATTAGCCTGGAACATTATAACATATATTTAAGAAAAAATAATGTTCGGAAGTAATGAAAAGCGTAATTTTTAGGTCATATGAGCAAGCCTTTCATCATTACAATAAGAAAAGTAAAATGAACCAATGAAAAGTTTTATTAACAAGTCACATGACTTGTTATGCTTACGTTACGCGCTGCGCGCCCCGGATGACTTCCGGATGCGCTAACGCGGCGCGTCATATGACGCATTACGCGACAACGCAGGTCCAGAATATAGTCAAAATGTCTCCACCAACCAGCGGTCGGAACACAACCCCTTTCAGCAGGCTAAATAGTTCTGTTAAATGAGAACAGAAGGGACAGGCAACAAGAACCATCAGTGAAAGAGGGGAGGGCTAGTTCTTCTCTACCGGGTTACATTGGGGCGCTACCGGAACTGATCGAATTGGTAGTCTACAGTGTTTCTGGATGTTTCAGACTGAAGCTGGGGTTAGCATGAGAGCAGCATCATTTCGTAGCTCCGTCGTGGCCATTCCGCAACCAATCATGGCAGCCGCTCTTTATCGTTATTTTGGGCGGGGTGGGTGGCGGAGCCGAGCTGTTTTGCAGCCATCATTGTGTGGAGTTCAGTTCATCTCACTAGTTTTGTATTTGTCATGAGGGGTTGTTCCTAATGTTTCTATTTTAGCGAGGTCAAAAAGAGATCCCATTAGTGGCCTACTGATTTTGCTCGATTCCTTTTCTTTTTTTTTACACGATTTTTCGTTATCTGCAAAGACTAAACAGAGTATTGCGACTCTGTGTTTGTTTGTAAATAGAGAATGAACCAAAGAGAACTAATTCTAAAACAGTAAATACTTGGATAACAATCAATCAAATGGAGAGAGAAGCAGGCACGACGGATTACAACGGGGGCAAAGGCCTGCGTTAACTACCTTTCACTATCTGCAAAGAGAGAGTACTCCTAATAGAAATGAGGGGGGGGGGCACCATTCAAAGCAGATCAGTGTGCATAAACACGAAAATGTTTTCACTTACCACGTACTTGACATTCGACAGCTTATGATATTTGCTATTAAAAAACCATTGAAATTCACTGAAAAAACCATAGGTTATAGACCATATATAGTTAGGAATTAGCATTTACAAAACCTTGAAAATTCACTGAAAAAACCATAGGTTATAGACCATATATAGTTAGGAATTAGCATTTAAAAAACCTTATTTTACTCACACAAAACCATTGAAATTCCATATATAGTTAGTTGCACTAACTATATATCGCGCACCTGCAATCC
The DNA here is from genome assembly GCF_964261635.1 of Lissotriton helveticus. Lineage (NCBI taxonomy): Eukaryota > Metazoa > Chordata > Amphibia > Caudata > Salamandridae > Lissotriton > Lissotriton helveticus. The sequence continues at coordinate 759,558,032 of NC_136070.1, forward strand.
ACTGCTGATCATGTCACATATTACATCATTCATGACATGGTCAGTGACATCACTGATGACATCACTGATGACATCTCAAATGACATCACTGATGACATCACTGATGACAACATCCAGTGACTGTATGTTTCTGTAAAGTTAAAATATATCTTACATATTGAAGAATGAGTGGATGTATAAGTGTCTGGATGAAGGATTTAGTAGGTGCGTGACTGACTGTATGAGTGAGTGATTAAATGTGTCTCACTGAATGCATGGGTTAGTGACTAAACTGTCTTAATTTGTGCATCATTATGTCTGTTGTTCTGTAAACTGCTGCATGTGTTGATCATTAGCTATACGAGAGGCTATATGTGTTATTAATTGCTTGCCCAAGTATTTCTATGGGAGATTGAGTTTGTGTGGGGGTGGCTGGAAGGTGTGTGACTCTATGCATAGATGTGTGAACAGTTTATTCACTAGGTGTATGAGTTCAAGAGTGCATGTGGAAACAGCTACATGGGCAGTTGACTGTGTGCATGAGTGTATTGATGAGTGAATGGATATCTCAATGCTACATGTCATAGTAAGTACATATGTAAAACACAGTACATGTGAGAGTTGGCATATATAAATAACTGTGCATGAGAGCCACCGAATGAGTGAGTGGTTGTATCGATCATTGTGAACTTGTATCAGGGATTGTATAAGAGAGTAAATATGTGTTAGTATATGTTTCAATAAGTAAGGTGTGTTTAACTGTATAGTTGAAGAAATGGAGATGAGATTGTTTCTTTGCATGACTGACTGGGTGTGTGAGTAACTCCATGGATGAGTGGAAGTGTGTGAGTGTCTGTATACACTGAGTGTATCTAAGGTTATATTAGAGTCTGAAGAGGTTTATCGTATTAGCACAAGAATGATGTCAAATGAGATGTCATCAGTGATGTCATCAGTGATGTCATTTGAGATGTCATCAGTGATGTCATCAGTGATGTCACTGACCATGTCATGAATGATGTAATATGTGACATGATCAGCAGTGGATTGCAGGTGCGCGATATATAGTTAGTGCAACTAACTATATATGGAATTTCAATGGTTTTGTGTGAGTAAAATAAGGTTTTTTAAATGCTAATTCCTAGCTATATATGGTCTATAACCTATGGTTTTTTCAGTGAATTTTCAAGGTTTTGTAAATGCTAATTCCTAACTATATATGGTCTATAACCTATGGTTTTTTCAGTGAATATATATATATATATATATATATATATATATATATATATATATATATATATATATATATATATATATTCCATAGCATTCTCCTTCCCTCGAAGTAGAAGAGGCGGCAAAGCGGGGATGTGTGAAACACCATTTTATTCATTCAAAGAGGCATGACGCGTTTCGGATACTTCCTTCTTCAGATGCCTAAGTGTAGAAATGGTTCCACTGGTGCAAACAGTCTCTGTCTTAAGCTCAATCACTGAAGTAGGGTTGAGGCTATCTGTAAAACATGGCACGGATTTACCACTGCTCCCATGATTTGGACTGCATTACCCAGCATGCATTAGTTCGTGCTTGCTGGTTTGGTGGTCCGTTTACTCGGCTTACACTCCATTTTCCCATCGTGAAGCCGAGTGGCGATGTCAGCAGATGGAGATTTTTGCACATGTACGGGGAAAAACGGAGTTCAATTCCCTCACTCCCAAGCCTCGCAGTTACATCGGCATGCAGGGTCGGGGGCTTCGATAAGGTAAGGAGGCCCCTCCATGCAGTATGGATTGTCCTTGACAACGTTCTCTCTGCAGCCTCCGTAGTGCGAGGCGGTCCGGGTTCTCTCATTTACACCCTTACATCAGACGCTTGCTGGGAGGGCCATCCTCGCGTGTAAATGAGACCACGCAATATGTTCCATAGCATTCTCCTTCCCTCGAAGTAGAAGAGGCGGCACAGCGGGGATGTGTGAAACACCATTTTATTCATTCAAAGAGGCATGACGCGTTTCGGATACTTCCTTCTTCAGATGCCTAAGTGTAGAAATGGTTCCACTGGTGCAAACAGTCTCTGTCTTAAGCTCAATCACTGAAGTAGGGTGGAGGCTATCTGTAAAACATGGCACGGATTTACCACTGCTCCCATGATTTGGACTGCATTACCCAGCATGCATTAGTTCGTGCTTGCTGGTTTGGTGGTCCGTTTACTCGGCTTACACTCCATTTTCCCATTGTGAAGCCGAGTGGCGATGTCAGCAGATGGAGATTTTTGCACATGTACGGGGAAAAACGGAGTTCACTTCCCTCACTCCCAAGCCTCGCAGTTACATCGGCATACAGGGTCGGGGGCTTCGATAAGGTAAGGAGGCCCCTCCATGCAGTATGGATTGTCCTTGACAACGTTCTCTCTGCAGCCTCCGTAGTGCGAGGCGGTCCGGGTTCTCTCATTTACACCCTTACATCAGACGCTTGCTGGGAGGGCCATCCTCGCGTGTAAATGAGACCACGCAATATGTTCCATAGCATTCTCCTTCCCTCGAAGTAGAAGAGGCGGCACAGCGGGGATGTGTGAAACACCATTTTATTCATTCAAAGAGGCATGACGCGTTTCGGATACTTCCTTCTTCAGATGCCTAAGTGTAGAAATGGTTCCACTGGTGCAAACAGTCTCTGTCTTAAGCTCAATCACTGAAGTAGGGTTGAGGCTATCTGTAAAATATATATATAAAACTCTAACCACTAGTAGACCATTGTACTTACTACAACTCCTATGTGATTTTAGAGTTTATCTGTTTATATCTCTTCCTTAAGTGACTTTACAACTTGTACATTTGCAATTTTTTTTCTGTTTATATCTCTTATGTAACTTTTATAATCCAACGTCCTTATGTAACGTAACTGGTTCTTTTGTAAAGCGCTCTGACACCTTTGGGTAATGTTCGCGCTATATAAAATCGCATTAGGAGGCGTGGCCTAGAACGTAAAGATGGCGGTCGCACTTTAGGAGTTCTCCGGACCCCCCATCTATCATCCGTCCTGCATCCGCCGGTAGTAGACACCATCGGCCGAAGACTCTGGCACCCCTGCACTGCCTGGCCGAGCTGCGTCTCCTTGGGCCTTTTTGAGCTCTTGTTGGAGGTCTCCCGCCACCTCTGCCGCCCTCACTCCTCCCGGCCGCGCGCGCCTGACAAAATGGCGGCCCCCAGTGGATAGGTGCGGTTATCCCGACCTGCAACCAGTGGTGTCAGCTCAGCTCCCCGACTCCCGGGCTGAATACCTGCTGGTTCCTCACTCCTGTTCTGTGCCCTGCGGAGCCTTCCGGGTGCCGCCGAGCCGCCTGGCCGGCCCGAAACTACACTGTGCCTCCCGAGGGCGACGAGGTTCGCGAGGATCCCGCCGGTGACCTGACCGGGCTGTTGGCCCTGCTGGGCATTCCGGGGCCGCCTGGACTCCACTGGTTGGGGCCCCTCGGCACCCGCCGGTGGCACCGAGGACCTCTTGGCCGAGGGAAGGACTGATCCATGACGCTGAGCCCCCCCCCGCTGGGCCTTGTTGTTTGCTGCGTGGGGAGCTGTGGGCCTGAGGACCCGGGGACGAGGTTTGTGGCTGGCGACTGGGGCATTTTCTGCACCCCCGGCGGTGCAGCAATACTTGGGAGACCGCCTCCAACAACCTCCTCGGCAGTGCTGAGCCGGAGGGCCCTGGTCGAGTGCCCAGACAGGTGAGGAGAGGCCTGGGCGGGTGGAGGGGGCCCTCCGTCGACCCTGCCTGCAAGCCGCCTGGTGGGCCGCCACACAGACGCTCAGGTGCAGCTTGGGCAGTGATAGCCCCCCTCGCCCTATTGTGGACTGGTCCCCCCTCTCGTTCCGCACCTGGCCCTGGCCCCCCTTGCTCTGTCTTGCTGTGATCCCCGAAGGCACCGGGCGGACTGAGACTCTGGGCTGGACAAGTGACTGCCCCCTGGGCCCGACTTGCGGTCCCGGAGGACTGAACCTCATGGCCGGGCTGGTTGCCCCCGATGACACTGAGGCTTGTGGGTCACCCCGTCCTGCCGTCCCTCGCTGCGGTGATACCTGCCCATCCCGCCGCCCCCAACGGGCCTGGAGTCCCAGATACGCCTTGCCGGTCCTTCACTGTCCCCCTGCTTCCCCCGTGGACCGGGTCTCCGGGGCCTGGACCGGTGCGGGGGACCTGCGGCGGGGGGGCCCGGCGGCGCATTGACGAGGCCTCGACCTGCTTCGTTGGTCTCTGACTGGCCCTTGCCGCTGTCCGCCACGTGGACCACCTGTACGGCCGCGGACGGCCCACTCGCCCGGCCCCCCCTCACCCTTCGGAACTCCGGACCGCTGTGTTGTGTTGCTGGCGGGGCCTGGTGGGCCGTGACCTGCGGTGGACCTGCTGCAATGCTTTTGGGACCTGCGGACCAGACCTCCTGAGAAGTCGGGTGACCTACCCGTTGGCATGCCCCCTGCAGGTGTGGGTTCTTCGCGCATCCACGTTCCACCCCTGGTGACCATGGGCAGAGGGAGGGTCACACAGACCCCAGTCCCCCGTCTCAGAAGCGCATGGACCAATTTACCATATTGGACCGCGCACTCGGCACTGATCCCCCGCCTCCGTCCGGGGCTGAGGGGGGAGATTTGTCCGCAATCTTCAACACGATCAGCTCTTTTCAGGCATCTGTTGAGAGCAAAATTGGGGAAGTGAGAGTGGATGTGGCCCTTATCCGCCAGGACCTTCGGAACGCCACGGCGCGTATCACTGAGGCCGAATCCCGCATTTCCACGACGGAGGACGACCTCGCCACCTTAAAGGCCCAGGTGGCCAAGTTGCAGACGATGACGTCGGACCTCCATCACAGGGCAGAGGACACCGAAAACCAAGAACAAATTGCGCCTCCTGGGATTTCCGGAGGGGGTGGAGACGGGTCCCGCTGCCGTCTTCCTGGAAACCTGGTTTCGTTCCTTGATGCCTGCAGAGACACTCTCCCCCTGGTTTGCGATAGAGCGGGCGCACCGCTCCCTGGTGCCCAGGCCCCCCCCTGGAGCGCCGGCACGACCCTTTATCCTTCGCATCTTCAACTTCCGGGATCGTGATGCCATCTTGGGGGCCGCCAGGGAGCTCTTCCAGGGCTCTAAAATCATGATTTTCCCGAACTACTCCAGGGAGGTCCAGACCCAACGTAGATCCTATGAGGAAGTCAAGCAAAAACTCAGGGCGCTGGGGCTGCGTTATGGACTTCTCTTTCCGGCCCGCCTCAAAGTCCTCTTTCAGGGCAAGTCCTTCTTCTTTGACACCCCACAGGTGGCATGGACCTGGCTCACAGAGGAGCACCCCCTAATGTCCGGGCGAGTCTCGTCTCCTGTTCAGGGGCCAGCATCCTGTCCTCATCATGAGCGGCCCAGGCCTCAGAGGAGCGCACTGGATCCCGCAGGCGAGCGCACCGTCGCCGAGAGGCCTCGCGATCACCTGTGGGAGATGCCCGATGATCTTCACCCCCGGCCCCGGCTCGGGACGCTTCCCCCTCTGCTGCCTCTCCCTCCTTGGTCATCATCGACCGGCCCCCGGAGTCATGTGAGAGCCTCTGCAAGACAAGGTCGGACTCGGACTTATCCGGCAGTCCCGTAATCCGTGACACTCCATACGAAGCTGAGACCTGACCCGGCGTTCCCTGTCACCAACCACCTAGCTCTGGGCGTTTGGTCCGGCTACGCCGGGCCTGGCCGTCACGATCTCCACGCCTGGCATGATGCCCAAGGATCTGAGCGCCTGTACAGGTCTCCTGAGGGAACGCATCCCGAGTCACCTATGCCTGAGGCCTACCCTGGGCTCCTGAACTGCCTCCCTGGGTTTCCTGCTATGTTCTCCTCCTGATTCCTTTTGTGTTTGATGCCACTGGCTTACACTGCATTTACCTTGGCTATGCTGTGTTTCTATACTACTGGCTTTCATCCGTCAAGTGGAGGGGGGTCCTCCTTTGTGTACTCTTGACTTGTGCTACTGTCCCCGCCTAACCGTTTTAGTTTAGGACCTTTCCCCTAGTGAGGGTTTTCTTTAAGTGGGTGTTTTTTGGGCAACAGATGCTTCCCGTTTCGAAGTGTAGGGTGGGGGGAGTTAGGGGGGACTTGGGAGGGGGGAGTCCGTTTACTCCCATAGGTTTGTTGTTTTTAGCCGCCTACGGGCCGCTCTTCCACTCAGCTCAGTTTTGCAGCTCCTCGGCTTCTAACGATACCGCCCGTGGGTGGAAAGTTGCAGCTCCTTCTTCTAACAACACGTCACGTTGGGTAGATCCACCCCTGACACTTATTTCTTACCATCTCATACTCTTACCATCTTGGGCCTACACAGGATGCCGAGGGGGTGGCTGAGGGCGGCCGCCCCTCGCTCAATGCCCGGACCTCTGAGGGTCCTGTCTTACTGCCGCGCCCCCGCCTCTCCTCCGCCTTGGCCCAACGCGCTGCGTTCCCCTTCCCTATGTCATCCCCCGTGAGCCATGTGATCCCCACATTTCTCCTTCCCCTCATGACATATACACTACCTAAACCCTTACACGTTCTCTCCTGGAACGTCAACAACCTCCAGGGCCATATTAAGCGCGCAGCCGTTCTTCGGGCGGCTCATCGCCACGCTGCAGACGTCCTCCTTATCCAGGAGACCCACCTACTGGGAACGCAATGCAGCTTTCTGGCCCGGTACGGCTTTGCGACGGTATGTCATTCAGGGTTTCACCGCGGATCCCTTGGGGTGCCGATTTTGATCGGGAGGGGGCTTCTCTTTACCCTGGTTAAGGCATCCACAGACCTGCTAGGGCGTTATGTGGCAATATCTGGCATGGAGGAGGGATGCCCTCTGAACGTCCTGAACCTCTATGTCCCACCTGCCCTCCTGTCCCCGAAGCTCCGGTGCCTCACACAGATTATTTCTGCCTTGCCACACGGACTCACGGTGGAGGGTGGGGACTTCAACGCCGTCCTGCAGCCTCAACGGGACGTGACTGGGACCCCATCTGCGGCCCGGGCCTCTCTGCAGCGGCCTTAACGAGCTGGGCTTTGGCTCTGGGGTTCTGCGATGTGTGGCGGCGCTAGTACCCCCACGCATCGCAGTACACCCACACATCGGCTTCCCACCACACCCACTCTCGCATCGACCTACTGCTCCTCCCGGCTACCGTCTGCCAGTTGGTCTCCAGTGTGGCTATCCTGCCCAGGGGACTCTCCAACCACTCCCCCGTCTCCCTCCGCCTCGGCTTCCCCCCAGCGGGCCCACGATCGAGCTGGCGCCTCAACGCGTGGTTCCTGCAAGACCCCGCACTGGTGGACACGCTGGAGCAGGAGATTACCCATTACTTTGCCACCAACGAGGGCTCAGTTTCCTTGGCCGGCACCCTATGGGAGGCCGGCAAGGCAGTGATTCGTGGGGTGGCCAAGGGGCATGTCCACGCCCAGCGGGCGGATCGACTGGCCCGGCTTGTGGATTTAGAGGCCTGAGCTGCCCAACTAGAGGCTGAACTCGCTCTCGCTGGTCGCGAGGATCCGACTCGGCACCTGGCGTTGATTCGAGAGGAGATCTGCCAAATCTTGCTGGACTCGGCCCAAATGCTGTGGTGCTCCTTGGTGGCGCGGGTGTACAGTTGGGGCGATAAAAATGGCAAGCTCCTCCACAACCTGGTCTCCTACCCCAAAATCCACCTGGATTATTCCGGAAATCCACGCCTCAGATGACACCCCTCAGGTAACCTCCGCGGCCATAGCTGACACCTTTGCTGCATTCTACGCTCGCCTCTACGCACGGCGACCGGCGGACTCATCTCTTACTGCCCTCTTGGGTAGTGCTGATGTCCGTCTCCCTTCTCTTGCTCCTGAGGCTGCCGAGGCCCTGGAGAAGCCCTTCACCCTCGACAAAGTCCGTGAGGCTATCCCCCTCCTTCATTCCGGTAGAACACCTGGCCCGGATGGGTTTCCGCAGGAGTACTATGCCACGTTCCAGGACATCCTAGCATCCTAGCCCCCCAACTGCTGAGCCTGTTTCGACAGGTGGTGGACGCTGGATCCTTTACCCCCAAATCGGATTTGGCCACGATCGTGGTCATCCACAAGACCCAACCGCCTTCCACGAACTGTGCGGACTTTCGTCCCATTTGTGGAAAAGTAAATTTTGCCTTGCCATATGTGCCTACGTGTTCCCCATCCTATGCCATATGTGCATGATCGATATGCATGTATCCCCCTATGATCGATTAAAGACGCAAGTATAGTTGTGTCCGACTCTAGTATGTCAGTATCCAGTTCTCGTGAAAGCAACGAGTATTAGGCCTATGTTGCCACGTTTTACAGTGTGCACGTTAATTCATTGAATTGTCCCCGTTTCTAGGCCTCAAAAGGGCCCGGACATCAGATTCAAGCTCCAGTCTCCTGAACCCACTCTGAGGAGCGATGCAGCCCCCACCTGCATCCCTGACCCTTCACTTACTTCCTGCCGCGCAGCGCGGTGCCCGGCCTGGCTCTGCCTGCCTGTCTGCCAAGAGTATGTTATGCTTCTAGTTATCAGTCCAGCTTTCCTTCTTCGCATTCCTAAGCTACTGAACCGCATCAACAATTTAAGCTATGGTCTAGTCTTTCTGTCTCCATGTAAGAGAGATACGGTATTAATATTCATAGAATATTCATAGCACACGCAATACATGTAGAATAGATGCATGCACCAGTCTTAGTGTCAAGTAGCCTTTGCCCTGATAACTTTTAGATTCTATCAACATGTACTCCAAACACCAGATACCAGATATGCTATAGGTACATGTCATCCTGACATCGCAGACTTTAGTCTCCTCTTCTAGTGTAGAAGTCATAGCCCCCAGTTCTCCCTGGTAACACGTCATTGCCCGTTTGCGCGCACCACTAGGTTAAAGGTCCCAGCTGCTCTCAGGTAGCCCCCTCCATGTTTCCGCCCATTAATGACACTTCTATGACGTTTCTCATCACATGTCCACGTGCACGCCCTGTGCACGCCTTCTTTTTCCACCCATATGTTCTTATCTTACGTTTGTCATAAGTTACGCCTACTGTATGTAATGTATTTGAAATGTCTTACTATATATATGCTGCACTGTCGATGAAATGGTGCAGCTGCCTTCCTTCCTTCCTATTTTATTTCAGGCTGTACCGTTCCAGTCCCTTCCCTTTTGCCTGAATAAATCCTTCTGACTCGGACACATCGGATCCTGCCTCTTATTTATTGAGCTATCTGTTATTGTTAATGTAATTCAAAAATAGTCCCGGTATTATTTATTTATATACCACATAATGGCGCCCGAATAGGGACGAGCCCCTTCCTCACGCGCTGGCGATGCTACGCAGGCCCCCTGACCCTCTGCAGCCGTGACGGAACTCTACTGCGCACCGGCAGATATTTCTGCTTCAAGTCTCCCTCAGGCCCACGGAGGAAATGGAGACTGCGGTCCGACATCCAGACGAAGCGGTGTGGAATGCGGTTCGTCCCGACCAGAGCCCAAGCCGAGAGAGCAAGGTCCGAGGTATCCGGAGGCCCACCTGTAACCGAAGTTTCCGAAGTTCGTAGTCCGACGTCGTAGCAGTCCAGTCCAGTCCGAGGCCTTCCAGTTTCTGCTTCCCGGTGAGTACCGTCGCGGGGGAAGTATCTAGACAGGATCATTAGTAAGCATGAGCGCAAAATCCGCTCCGATCGCGGATTTTGCGGATTTTCGGTAAATCCGCGATCCGCGAACTCTCGCGAATTTACCGAGAATCCGCAATCCGCGATCGGAGCGGATTTTGCGGTCAAAAGTTCAAGCCTAACATAATTTACGATGGCGCCGGCAAGCTACCAGCGCCATCCTCAAATGGTTACTTAATTAGCTTCGACAGGAAGCTCTAACAGATAAGATAAAGCAGGGGCTCGAGCGCCTGCTTTATTTTATCAGTTGGAGCTTCCTGTTGAAGCTAATTAAGTAACTTTTGCAGGATGGCGCTGGCAGCTTGCCGGCGCCATCGTAAATTATTTAACCGGTGGTGTCTTCATCTTGAATAAATATGAAGGGCAGGGTTCATTCGGGCACGACGGTCCTGGCACAAAAAATAAACCTCAACAGGAAACACTTGCAGATATCAATAAAGCATGTGCCCTAGTTGAAGCTTAAATTCAGTGACTCATTTGCATCTTTGACTTTCACGAGCGCAAACCCCTTTTATACACACAAGAGGCATGTGCGCTCGCATGGAAGCCCCGTCCGTTTGGCCCCGCCCACACACTCGAGGTGTGCACTGTCTTCCCGCCATTTACCCACTATGATGGACATTTCACTCAAGGGACCCCTGCGCACTTCGGCGCGATTGCATAGTAACACACACTTGGTCGCTGGAACTAGTTGAAGCGCAAATGCAGTGACTCATTCATCAGCCCAAAAAAAATCGTGAGCGTTGGGAGGCTGGGCAGATGTGCCTTCTTCCCAAATATACCATCGAAAATCCGCTGTGATGCTGGCCAGAGGCATTTGCATCTTTGACTTTGACGAGCGGAATCCCCGTGCTGTTCCTGTGACCAGGGGCTTCTGTCTCTTAATCTGCTGCTCTGATCGGTCTCTGACCTTTTATACACACAAGCGGCATCTTTGACTTTCACAAGCGCAAACCCCTTTTATACACACAAGCGGCATGTGCGCTCGCATGGAAGCCCCGTCCGTTTGGCCCCGCCCACACACTCGAGGAAGCCCCGCCCCCAAATCCGCTGATCCGCATAATCCGCGGATTTTGCGGATCCACGATCCGTGAATCCGCAAATTCGTGAATCGTGGATCCGCAAAATCCGCCCATGCTTAATCATTAGTTTGTTCCTGGTCCGTTGGGTTTGGGTACGCAGATCCAGTCCGAAGTATTCACCTAGGTGGGTACGGTCCGACGTGTCTCTTTATGGGACCGGTATGTTCTGTACTGTTTTAGCAGTGCATCCAGTAATTCTAGTGTCATGTATTCCTATAGGTTCTGAATCGATCCCCCTATTCCTGACCCTATTCTAGTTAAACAAACCAACAAGTTAACTAGCAGTCAGCCCATGAGGCAGAAAACCCCCATGATGCAGATACCGTTATCTGACGCAGTCACACTACGGCACAGGAACGTGTTATCTGATTAGGTCATAACACTTGCGATCTAATTAGACAAGCGATATTCCTCCAGCCCCTGATAAGGCATACGGAGTTCTCATAACAAATCAAACTTATGACAACCTGGGCAAAACCCTGCGGCCATTGTTTTGATTTCACCGAGAACTTTAGTAAAAGAATGTGCTAACGAGCAAATCGTATGACATCTTTATTGACGTATCTATGTCCATCCTTACGTCAATCTCGGCACCTTAAAGGTATAAATATTACCGATCTTGCCATATGCAAACACACGCGTGGTGACGAGACGGAGCAGCCATACTTGCCGAAGCCAAGAGCAGAGCAGACCCCGCTGGCAGCAGCCCCGCCTTCCTGACGCGCTGAGACGCGCTGCTTTCTCCTGCCGAGAATCCAGCACCGGCGTTTCCGGGTAGCCCTCGCAGGCAGCCTGGAATATCGAGACCAGAGAGAGAGATACCATTCCTCATTCATCCTAAATTCCAGGTACAGAACTGAATAACCCCTCACAGAGAATTCTTTAGTTATTCACTTGGCAAAAACAAACTTAACTTAAACTGTAACTATCTATTCCCGCCCACGTATTAGACTTAGGTCAGGTACACGGGGTAGGCGTATCTAGAAACACCAGTTGAGTACGTTTAGTCAAATGTATATGTGTATATAATATATTTTATTCATTTTAAAACATCTTATGGCTTAGAAACCATATCAATGTTTTTACAGTATTATTTTATACTATTGCTTTTAATGTATGCACTTTACTTAGCTATAAGTATTGCAATAATATCGATCCATTTCTCTTGTATGAGAAAAGAGACTGATCAATAAATAACACCTTTTTATTGAACACGCCCGTCTCTTCCTTTTCTCTACATTCTGATGAGACTAAGAATGCACGTACTGACTGAGTAAAATAATTTGCCTTTTGTTCACACGACTCTCGAGATTGACTCTTGATTAGGGGAGAGCAAAGTTGTCATGTTCTATGGTTGTCAGAAACTAAATCCCTTCTTGTCTAATCAGGGAAGTTAATTCCTCCTTGAACATTCGAGAAAGTTTCTAGTGAACTCTGAGCTACGCTGGCAAACCCAAAACTTTAAGTCTAGTATCGACAGTAGTAGACCTAGTTAACGTCTGGCCTAGGCCTTTACTGCTGTAGGTATTATTCCAATGCGCAGAGCCTATTGGGAAGATAGGAACTACACTACATGGCGCCCAACGCGTTTGGAAAGGGCGATAAAACTAACGTAAGACATTTAGAGTAACTCAGTCGTGCTTTCTCACTCAGACCCCTTTTCCCAAATACTCCAAAGACGTCTGGAGTGGGTGAAAGGTTATATCCGCCAGACCTCGCAGGAGGGAACTCCTATGTATGGTTCTTGGTATAGTCAACGTTGAAGGATAAACAGTTCCAAAATATTGTGCATCTAATCTTTGTTTCCATAAGAAACCTGATCTGCAAACAAACAAAATAACCATCCGGTCAGTAAAATGACAGACAGTGATGAAGATAGAGAGGCAGTTAGATTAGCAGCTGACATAGCAGAAGCTGATACTGCACTACAAAATGCAGACCCGGATATAATACTCATCCCGGTCATTAAAAGAAAATCTATAACCTTGAAACTTATAGAAAATGGACTGACACCTAGAGGTGGCACAGTCATATTCGTAATTGAGGCACACGAATATCGGCAGACAGAGGTATATTATTCATGGATACATTTTCCAGCAGCAAATGCTGTAACAAAGTACTTCCACTATTACAAAATAGAGGAACCTCCTAATGAGTACACTCCTTTCGAGGAGGTGGAAGTACCACTCAAATTCCAAGAGCATTTGCTCTTATTTGATGGCGCCCTAAAACATAATAATCACATCACCAGGCTCGGTCCTTTAGGTAGACCAGGAGCAACGTGGCCGGTCCTAGCCGGATACACACCACATCCAGACATCAATGGAGTGTCTGCAGCAGAGCTGTTAACACAGCTAAAACAATTAATAAAAATTCATAGACAATTAGTTCAGTATGTGATGCGGTCTTCAACAATTCAGCCAGCGATTAAACTTCCACAGCTGACCCCTCACCAGGGGAACACAAATAAAATTACACCACAGAACATCCAATCCTGCCTAGGTAAAGTACCGGCTAAACGGGAACAAATACCATTCTGGTTGGCACAGAAAATTACCCAAATAGAGGCGGTGTTTCCTGACACCACCCCGCTAGAAAAACACAGGATTCTGACTATCTGTCTTCCAATGGGAATCGCACCACACATTGAGGACTGTGACACTTGGGGTACAGTCTTTGCTTCTATCTACACAAAAACGCACGGTGTTCCATCCATTTCGGTGATACCAGATGTGCTGAAACAAATTCAAGACGAATACGGTCCAGAACCCGCTTTAACTCTTGGTATGAAATTACTGAAAGACTTCAAGCAGGTCTCGGCTATATTATTAGCCAACATAAAAGGTGAAGCAGCCAACGTGGCGATCCGCCAGAGGTTAAAAGAGACAGATATAGCAGACCAACCAGCTGAAATTGCCAGAATCATAGAAAAATCCTATGAGGAACTAGGTAGAGATAGTTTAGGTGGAATACCAGTAAAACCGCAACTGACTGAAAGTCCAGAAAAAATATTTTTTAATAATAATTCACCAAAAAAGAACTGGGATGGAAACAAACAATCCAATCCTAAAGAAAAGAAATTCCAGTCCAGAGGAAGGTCTCCTAGGCGAAGAGAGAAATCTCCGAACCAAAGACACAGGTCACCCCAGAGTGACCCCTCTGGGAAAAGATATAACCTTAGAAATAGGGATAATATAAAAAAACCTGATAGATATCAAGACATTGATACACGTCCCTCTCAATCTTTTCAGACTTCCTCGCAGAAATCGGAAAGAAGAGGACGATCAGAACAACGAGAAGAGCACGCCAAGTCCAAAGACAAGGAACCTGCTCAACTAAAAAAGAAATTACAATTTCCAAAAAAGAAGGTAGCCAGTATCAAGGTAGTTAACAATGCCGAGAATACTGAGGACACAACTGAAAAACGGAGAGTGGGCTCAGACAATGCTAGACAGCGCAGCAGAAGTGAGCATAGCTCGCAAAGTCCTTATGAATCATCTGGAGACAGTGGACACGAATGAATATCTTCAAGTGGAAACTGCAGACACCAGGGTTAGCAAACCTCACAAGATATACGAGATAACATTACGTATAGAGGGAGATAAGACTAGGAAAATAAGGGGACTATTTTGGGATAACCTCTCCAAGGGTTATGACATCCTTCTAGCTGAAAAAGACTGGCCACCAGAGTTTGTCAGGGAGTGCCCTCATGGCGAAGAAGTAATTATGCCTGCCTTCTCAAATCAAATTCCAATTCATAAAAAATACACACTTGCTAGAAAGTGGGCAGTGGCTCTAGCACCTGCTTTATATAAAAATCATGTAGGATGGGATGAGGATTCTCCTCCTCACAAAATCCAGTTAAAATCACAACCTACTGCACAAAGGCAGTAACCAATTAAGCAAGAAGCTAAAAAACAGGTAAATGAAATACTAGATCAGCTAGAATACCAGGGGGTGATTGAAACTTGCACCTCACAAATGAACAATCCTTTGTTTCCGGTCTCCAAACCAGACAATTCATATCGTCTAGTTTTGGATTACCGACACCTTAACACATGTTGCAAAACTTTTGCAGTGCAAAACTCACACAGTGCTGCACTAATGAATAACATAGTGCGCAAAAAATACAAAACAACCTTAGACATCTCTAATGGATTCTTTTGTCAAAACATAGCACCAGAGAGCAGATATTTAACTGCATTCTCAGCAAATGGCACTCAAAAACAATTCTGTCGGTTAGCCCAGGGGTACAAGAACAGCCCGGGGGTATTCTCAGCGAGAGTAACAGAATTACTACAACTATATGGTTGTCAGAAACTAAATCCCTTCTTGTCTAATCAGGGAAGTTAATTCCTCCTTGAACATTCGAGAAAGTTTCTAGTGAACTCTGAGCTACGCTGGCAAACCCAAAACTTTAAGTCTAGTATCGACAGTAGTAGACCTAGTTAACGTCTGGCCTAGGCCTTTACTGCTGTAGGTATTATTCCAATGCGCAGAGCCCATTGGGAAGATAGGAACTACACTACACTAGTAAGTTTCGTTCTCGAGAAATTCATGTGTTCTGTTTTCAGTGTATCAGGTAGTATTCTGTTCGAACTGTTATTTATGTATTTTTATGTCGTGGTATGAGTGATTTGTTCGCTATTTTTGTTACTGTGATTATTGTGTATTGTGTTCCAAGTATACAACCGAAATGCCTCTGTTCTCGAAATTACGTCAGTTAAAGACCAGAAAAGGGTTACTCGAAGAAGCAGTTCCTGTCCCTCCTAGGGACAGTCCAGGACATTTTATGTATCACAAGCATGGCTTAGATGCCATAATATATCTAGACTTATGGGCGGACTATACTAAGGAACTAGAAGAGAAATATAGATGGCCCGTATCAGGTACATGGGATGCCGAGTGCATCATGCGAGTAGAAGAAGCATTATGGAAAAAGAAAGCCAGACAGTCTCAGAAAGATGCCATCGAGTTATGGCGCAAAGAATCTCATAAAAGAACCGAAAAAGAATTCAGAAAAACAGAATTAAGTAGGGAATCCGCAGAAAAAGCCCAAGAAAGGGAATTAATCGAAGAAGGTGAACGAGTTAGAGCAGAACAGTCAGACAGACAGAGAAATGCCCTTATTAAGGGTATGTATCCTCTTCTTGCCGAGGGCTTGCCAAAAGCAACCCCGGAAGCACCCTGTAATTTCCCGCCACCATTGGTCCCGATTAAGCTACGTCACAAACCGACCGCAGCTGATATTTTTCTTTCGTCCTATTTGGACGATACAGTCCCAGAATATGCAAATCCTGTCCCGCCTGTTCCCGTTAATAATGTAATTCCTGCTCCTCCAGCCGCTGGTCCCGTGGGTCCAGTTAATGTTACAGTACCTGTTACAGCACCCCCGGCCCAGCCCACAGTACATGTACCCGCTTTGCCAGTCACTCTACCAGCCCGTACAGTATTCACCGACGATTCTAGTTTAGGAGCCGCGGGGGGAGGTTCTCCTCGTACCCCGCCTCAACCAAGACGTCTGACGCTACATGAACTAGCGTTACAGCGTACGCCAAAAGTGTCTACATACGTAGATATCATGCGAGGTCTTACTGAATGTCGTTATGATCCAGTTCCAGGCGAGGATCACATGGTCATATATTCATTACGTTTAAGACGGGTTGCCGGCTATTTGGACACCCTGCCCGATATGGGAGAACATCTAGACAGAATATATCGTTTTATCCGTACAGGAGTGAATCCAGGAAGTATTCACGAAGCCATGGTTCAAAGAAAAGTCGAGACTCAGCTCATGATTTTAAAGTTCCTGATTAACTGTTTAATAAGAGAGCAAGATTGTCCAGATAAAGATCAAGAAGAACTGGAAGTCCTGACTAGGTGGAGTGACAATATAGCCGATGGAAAACACAAGACACAAGGTTGTATAGAGAGTATGTACAAGAAAATTCGTAGGGAAATCATAACTATACACGAGAAACGAGAAGCAAAACAAGCAACCGAGAAAGAGTATGACTCTTCTACTGAAGAGGTAGATAGCGAGAATCCCTCCAGAATAGCGTATGTAGGTAGAACTAGACTTTCCGACCGACATTCACGCCTAGATTACAAGAAAGCTTCTCCTCCTCCAGTACCAGAACAGTGTTCTCTTGAGCAAGTATTCCAGGCCACCGATCACATTCTGAAATCACGAATAGGGTATAGCGAGCTTAGTACAATGCATGAACAAGAACTAGCCCGATCAGCAGTCCGATGGACTAATGATTCTACCACGTTTCCAGATGAAATAGTGGCACAAATGTTTCTGAAACTGCCCCCAGCCGAGCAACGTCTGGTGGGTATGTATATGATCCAGCACCTCATTACACTGTATGAGGAACAGCATTCTGATCCAGGTCCTCTACATGATATATTGAACGAGTTACTCCAATTCAGATGGAAAGGTCTAGGTACCGATTTAATTAGTGTCATTCTAGAACAGCGCCACAAATACCGAACGTTTCTGAATCCACATTTTGTTCACGTCTCACCCCCCGAAAGTAAATCATTCTACATAGACAGACAGAATCCGTTACGAGAAGTGCATCCAGTCAAGAAAGAGGGGGGTGGTCTAGAACGAGTATTTGTTTACACCCCTATCACGAAAATAGAACTCTTAGAAATGAAAAAGTTAATTCCCTGTCATGATAAAGACCCAGCAGGGTTTCACCGTGAATTAAAGGACATGCTCCGTATGGGAGAATACACGTATCCTGATATCATTAAAATGCTAAAGGTCCTGTTGCCTGCGGGCATATATGAAAAACTCAAAGAAAAAGAATGGGAGGTGGGAGAGAAAAAGATAGATTGGACAGCTCTAGAAGCTGAAGATAATTCACGAGTACCAGGTACCGGTCTTGGGGATAAAGCTAAAGAATTGCCCGAGTTATTGATACAAGTTTTGCCAAGATTACTAGCCACGAAAAAGGAAGATTGGGATGCCATCTCAGCCTGTAAACAGAAACAAGACGAAGATACTAGTGATTTTTATTCTAGATTTGAGAAATGCTTTATTATTAATAGTGGTCTGAAAACAAGTAGTGAGTCGTACCCTCATCTTTTTGTTACCAAACTAGTCGAGAATTCAAGTCCACAAGGTAAAAATCGAGTCCTGAAAGTCGAAAGTACCTGGCAAGCTAATACTCCGTCACAGATGCTCCAAATGCTCCAGTACCACCAGAACAGAATCAGGGAAGAGCAGGAACACGAAAGGAGACGTATGAAAGACACGAAAATGAAAGTACTAGTTGCACAGTCTGTTCCACAAGACAGTCAGAAGAGAAATCCGAATCAAGCCAGTCATCCTGCAGCTCCCGTTAAAGGGACATGCAATTACTGTAAACAGCCAGGTCATTTTATAAACGAATGTGCAGTTCTGAAACACAACATAGCTACTGGTAAAACTAAAGAAAGACCACGTCCGCCTAGACAAGAACAAGTTTCACAGACTTCCCAGCCACCACAGAATGCACAACAGTCAGTCACAGCACCGCAGCCTATAGCTGCAACACAGCATGTTACACAGCAGATGTACCAGTATGCACAGTCAGAGTATCCAGATTATCAGCCATATTCATGAAACAGCCTAGAGAGGGAGGTAGGCTTGCCTCTCATCGAGATTCCTGTAGATCAAGAGGGTCCCTATGTACATAGTCAAGTATTAGGGAAAGACAGAAAATTTCTTATTGATACAGGGGCAAGTAGGACTACCATCAGTCATGACGAGGTTCCAGGGGCTCCACTCTCAGGCTCTAGAAATGTTTCCCTTGGATTTTCAGGAAAACCCATTGTTAATGAAATATCGAAACCAGTTACTCTAGAAGTTGGTCCATTGTCCCGAACAACAGACTTGTTACTCACGAAATCTTGTCCAGAGAATCTGTTAGGCATCAAAACTCTTAAAGAATTAGGAGCAGTCATATGCTGCTCCCCAGAAGGGGTCCGTCTGTTCCTGCGTGATTTTAAAGGTCATTATGTATTACGTGATTTTGATCCAAGATTATTGAATGTACCACAGCATTTATGGGCGCAAGGTCCAACTGATGTAGGTTGTATGCATATCACACCCCATCGTGTTACTCTGAAGCAAGGTGTTGTTTTACCACGAATCAGACAGTACAGATTGCCACCTGAGGCTGTAGCAGCCTTATCCAAGATTATTGACGAGCTTATTGTTCAAGGAGTGGTTGTAGAAACTGACTCCAATATATGTAATTCTCCTATCATTCCAGTCCTGAAACATACTGATCCTAATGCACCTCCAGTTTATCGATTAGTGATTGACCTTCGAGAACTTAATAAGTGTATCATACCCCAGTACCCAGTAGTCCCAGATATTTCCTCACTTTTGACAGCCATTGATTCTGAAGCCACATTCTTTACAGTTATCGATCTCAAGAACGCATTTTTCAGTGTCCCCATTCATCCAGACAGCCAGTTCCTTTTCGGATTCTGTTTAAATGGAAGAAGCTATAAATTCACACGAGCACCTCAAGGCTTTACAGAAAGTCCTAGCATTTACAGTCAAGCACTTAAGAGACAACTAGACAATATTCACATGCCAACTGACACTGCCCTGCTCCAGTATGTCGATGATCTATTGATCACAGCCCGTTCTGAACGTGACTGTGAGCGTGCGTCACTTACAGTCCTGTATTTTCTGGCCGAGATGGGGCACAAGGTGTCCCCTTCCAAATTGCAATTCTGTGTCCAGCAAGTGGTCTACTTAGGACACTTACTGTCCAAGAGGGGTAGGCAGTTGACACCTGACCGTATCCAGTTAATAGCACGTCTTCCACAGCCCAAGACACAGAAGGAGGTACGAGCTTTTATCGGCCTCACTTCTTACTGCAGACAATGGATTCCCCAGTATGCATTTCTAGCCAAGCCACTGATACAGTTAACGACACAGGAGGCAGCCGTATCGACTGTCCTCCCTTGGACCCAGGAACATACCCTTGTTTTTAATGAGTTAAAGAAAGCTTTATGTAATGCACCTGTTCTAGCAACACCGAACTACAGTAAGCCTTTTACACTTTTTGTGACAGAATGTGATGGTACTGCATTATCTGTTCTTACACAAGATCAAGCAGGACAATACAAGCCCTGTGCTTATTTTTCTAGCACATTAGATCCAGTGGCCCAGGCTCTGCCTGCGTGCCTCAAGTCAGTTGCAGCCACAGCTCTAGCTATCAGACAGAGTGATTCCATAGTGTTAGGACACTCCCTGACAGTACAAGTTCCACACTCCGTGGAAGTTCTTTTAAACCGAACACAGACTCAGCACTTGACAATTGCACGTTTAACAGGTTATGAACTGACATTGTTTCAGCCACACATAGAAATCAGACGCTGCAACATTTTAAATCCAGCTACACTGTTACCGTCAGTTACTTCAAATCCTGCCACACATGACTGTGTGGAAGTTGTCAACACCATGACAAAGCCAAGACAAGACTTGACAGACATTGCATTACCTGATCCCGACCTGACATTTTATGTGGATGGTTCATGTATGAGAACAAGTACAGGAGAACTAGTAGCCGCGTATGCAGTGACTACTGATACCGAAGTTATAGAAACACATCGTATTGACACCCTGTCTGCTCAAGCAGCAGAGCTCATCGCTCTGACCCAAGCCTGCATACGTGCCAAGAACCTGAAAGTAAGCATATATACAGATTCACGTTATGCATTCGGAGTCGTACACGACTTTGGAGTGCTCTGGCAGGAAAGGGGTTTTATGACCTCTCATGGAACCAAGATTCAGCATGGTCTCCTCATTCAAGCTCTGTTAGATGCAATACATTTACCGACAGCTATCGCTATCATGAAGTGCAAGGCCCATACGAAAGTCACTGATATCATTTCCCAGGGTAACGATCTAGCAGATCGAACAGCCAAGCTCACAGCTCAGACTCCAGACACTCCAGTTAACACGACACACATTCCAGATCAGACTACTTGTATGACAGTTAAGGACCCTACACAAGATGTCATAGACATACAGTTACATGCTACTCCCGATGAAATCAAGAAATGGTCCGAACAAGGAGGGGTCCAGACAGATCAAGGATGGTTAACGAAGGGAAAAGCCACATGGTTTCTCCCCGACTCTATGGTTCAAGTCATTATTAACACCGCACATAGTCCAGCACATCTAGGAGAAAAAGCCATGTTAGACAGTATCCAGAACCTTTGGTTCAACAAGCATTTACGAGCAGCCGCCAAACAGAAAGTACGTACCTGTATGATATGTTGTCAGTTCAATCCAGGTAAAAGTGTCCCGGTGGAACAAGGTGGATTCCATCCTCCTGACCACCCTTTTGAAGTCCTCCAAATGGATTACATTCAGATGGAGCGATGTCGAGGTTTCAAGTATGTCCTCGTAGTTGTATGCGCTTTGTCCAGGTGGACAGAAGCATATTCAGTTCCAGATTACACAGCTGCGACCACTGCCAGGCAGTTGGTTCGTGAGTTCTTTCCCCGCTATGGATTACCTAGGGTCGTGTATTCAGATAACGGCCAGCCATTCTCATCCGAGCTCATGAAACAAGTTTCCCTTCTGTTAGGGTACCAGTGGAAGTTCCATTGTGTACGCCATCCTGAAGCAGCCGGTCTCGTAGAGAGACATAACCAGACCCTGAAAATCCGCATTGCCAAAGTGTGTGCAGAGAAAGGCGTAGATTGGATGGTAGCACTGCCAGTTGCCCTTTTTTATATGAGAATGGTCGCTCACTCCCGTTCAGGTCTATCTCCCTATGAGATAGTGTTTGGTCGTCCCCCTAACATGTGGGGTACACCTAGACCCCGTACCATAACTGATGTTGACAGTAATATGCTGACAGATTACCTTGCCTCCTTGATGTCTGCACTACAATCTTGTCGTTCACAGGTTGCCGCTGCATTTCCAGACAACACCGAAGTGAAACCGCATGAAGTCGTCCCGGGTGATTATGTTTTTATAAGGAACTTTGATCGTTCAAGTCCGCTGGAGCCCCACTGGAAGGAGCCCCGTCTCGTTCTCCTCACCACCCGGACTGCGGTGAAAGTGGAAAACAGAAAAGGGTGGCTACACGCGAGCCACGTCAAGAAATTCCATGGACTCAAAGCTAAAACTTTTCTCAAGGACTGCCCCGTTCTCAAGGACTGCCCAGACAATGAATCTAAGCTTCCCCTGTTAGAGAAAACTCCGCAGCAGGAGTATAAATCCAAGTTGAGGTCTAGTAAGTCAGCCAGTTTAATTGTCTAAGTCCCTCTCGGGTGAAACGGTTAGACAGGTTCCTGACATGTATGAGATAGACCCACACAGTGAGAGAGTTAGTCAAAACTCTAAGAGATGTATCGTTACTCTATTCTTTTTATTGTTCCTGAGTCTTATGGTTACATGCATAAGTTATGCTTTACATTTATGTTTTCCTATTTCACATGTACATATGTTTTCTAATGTTACAGTAGAGCACACATTTAGTGATCTGCCTCCTCACGAGTTATCCTATCGTCTTGCTATGCGTAATAATACTTTTATCCGAATGCTGCATTATTCACACCAGACCAGCAATGCCACTAATTGTTGGGTGTGTGGTCGACTCCCCCCTTTCCAGACACCGAAGGGAGTTCTGCCACTCTTTCCCTATCCGTTTTCACATAATGGGTCGTGTGGAGCATGGTCCACGTTAACGTCATCCTCAACTGATATGTCCCTTCTGAATCAAACATGTTTTCCAGACAAGCAAGGTCTCTCCCATAGAACAGGGTTAGATCTAGAAAATGAAGTATATGATTTAGGTAATTATTCCTCGAATTTCATGGTTTTGAATGTTCAGTCCGATACTACTCCAGATTTGCCTGCTATTTCAGTACTACCAGTCAAAGGCGAATTATGTGTCAGAAAGAATGGTTCCGCACATGTAGGACATAGTGACTGCACTACTGTGGTCAAGTATAGTGACAGTGGGAAATCTATTTTCAAAGCCTCACGTCATTCTTATTTTGTTTGTGGCCAGACCGCATATGTTCGTCTGCCCCTCGATTGGGATGGAACATGTTACATTGCCTTCCTACTGCCACCAGTTTTCCTAGCCCCATCTGATTATCACAGAAACACACATCTAGTACACGTTAGACATAGAAGGGAGACTGAGTCCCCAATTGTCGATCAAACTGAAACTGCTCTAGAACAATATCAAGACTTCAATAAAGGTTTCTTTTTCTTTATAGGTCCTGTCCAAAATAGTAAGCTAATACGTAGGTTAACCAGAACCCTTGAAGCAGTAGTGAATGAGACTACTTCCGCTCTAGGTAACTTAACTGAAGAACAATCTGCTATGCGTTTTGTTGTGCTCCAAAATCGTCTCGTTCTTGACGTCATACTGGCCGATAGAGGAGGAGCCTGTAGAGTGATCGGATCTAGTTGCTGCATTTTCATTCCTAATAACGCGCCGTCTGTTTATTCAGCTATAACCAGACTTCATAAAATTGCCCATCAGTTACACCAGAATCCAGGCACCTGGACATAGTCCGGTTGGCTCTGGAGTATCATATCTGCCTGGGGATGGAAAGTATTGTCATTCCTAGGTATAGCAGTAATGATCATATTCAGTTGCTGCCTCTGTTTACAATGTGGCCCTGCGATTTGCGGCATGTGTGCTACCTCTTGTATTCCTAGTCCTAAATCCCGTTCCAAGACAATTCGAGACGAGCAAATGATGCTATATGAACAGATAGATGGTATCATGAATATTGATGTTTCCTGATGGAAACGTAGGGCACAAGGAGGGAATGTGGAAAAGTACATTTTGCCATGTTATATGTGCCTACGTGTTCCCCATCCTATGCCATATGTGCATGATCGATATGCATGTATCCCCCTATGATCGATTAAAGACGCAAGTATAGTTGTGTCTGATTCTAGTATGTCAGTATCCAGTTCTCGTGAAAGCAACGAGTATTAGGCCTATGTTGCCACGTTTTACAGTGTGCACGTTAATTCATTGAATTGTCCCCGTTTCTAGGCCTCAAAAGGGCCCGGACATCAGATTCAAGCTCCAGTCTCCTGAACCCACTCCGAGGAGCGATGCAGCCCCCACCTGCATCCCTGACCCTTCACTTACTTCCTGCCGCGCAGCGCGGTGCCCGGCCTGGCTCTGCCTGCCTGTCTGCCAAGAGTATGTTATGCTTCTAGTTATCAGTCCAGCTTTCCTTCTTCGCATTCCTAAGCTACTGAACCGCATCAACAGTTTCAGCTATGGTCTAATCTTTCTGTCTCCATGTAAGAGAGATACGGTATTAATATTCATAGAATATTCATAGCACACGCAATACATGTAGAATAGATGCATGCACCAGTCTTAGTGTCAAGTAGCCTTTGCCCTGATAACTTTTAGATTCTATCAACATGTACTCCAAACACCAGATACCAGATATGCTATAGGTACATGTCATCCTGACATCGCAGACTTTAGTCTCCTCTTCTAGTGTAGAAGTCATAGCCCCCAGTTCTCCCTGGTAACACGTCATTGCCCGTTTGCGCGCACCACTAGGTTAAAGGTCCCAGCTGCTCTCAGGTAGCCCCCTCCATGTTTCCGCCCATTCATGACACTTCTATGACGTTTCTCATCACATGTCCACGTGCACGCCCTGTGCACGCCTTCTTTTTCCACCCATATGTTCTTATCTTACGTTTGTCATAAGTTACGCCTACTGTATGTAATGTATTTAAAATGTCTTACTATATATATGCTGCACTGTCGATGAAATGGTGCAGCTGCCTTCCTTCCTTCCTATTTTATTTCAGGCTGTCCCGTTCCAGTCCCTTCCCTTTTGCCTGAATAAATCCTTCTGACTCGGACACATCGGATCCTGCCTCTTATTTATTGAGCTATCTGTTATTGTTAATGTAATTCAAAAATAGTCCCGGTATTATTTATTTATATACCACACATTTCCCTGATCAATACTGAAATCAAACTCTTCGCCATGTTGCTGGCCCAGAGGCTCAAACCTCATCTGCAAGATCTGGTCCTCCTGGACCAGTGCGGCTTCATGCCGGCCAGGGCCACGCGCCACTGTATTCGCCGCCTCCACCTCGCCTTAGCCCACCGTGCCCGACTGACCCCATACTTGGCTCTCCTTTTCCTCGATTTCGAGAAGGCCTTTGACACGGTGGGGTGGGGGTACTTACAGGACATGCTGGAGACGATGGGCTTCGGTCCGCTGTTTCGCCGGTACATTGGGGTCCTTTATGCCAACCCTAGAGCCTGGGTGCTGGTTAACGTGGTGCTCTCGGAGGCTTTCCCGATCTGTAGAGGTACGTGCGAGGAACGTCCACTCTCCCCACTCCTATTCGCGTTAGCGATGGAGCCACTGGCGGTGCTCATCCGACACAACCCCCTCGTCCACGGCTGGGCCTGGAACACAAGTCACGTAGACAAAATAGCCCTCTACGCTGACGACGTGCTCCTATACCTTGCAGTCTCGGCGATCTCAGGCCCCCAATGCCTGCACATCCTCATGGAATTTGAGAGGGTCTCAGGCCTTCACCTCAACATGGCCAAATCCACCCTGCTTCCGCTGCACCCTTCCCGGGAATGCTATGACTGGCAGTCGACCATTCCCCTCAGGCATCATTCGGTGAAGTACCTGGGGATATGGGTGGCCCTCCTGCCGGATTTGGAATGGGCACTGAACATCACCCCCCTGGTGACTCGGATGAGGTCGGACCTTAAAAAGTGGCAAGCCCTTCCCCTCAACCCCCTGCGGCGCAGCGCATTGTTCAAGATGATGATCCTCCCCCGCTTCCTATACATCATGCAGAACGTCTCCAATCCCCTTCCCCGCTCCTGGTTCCGCGAACTCGACGGGGCTCTATCCCGATTCCTTTGGGGCAGTGGGCGGGCGCGGATTTCCCTAACACACAGTTGCATTGCCTCCTTCGACGGCGGCTTGGGGGTGACTCATCTATACCTCTACTACCTCGCCACCAAGCGTATAGTCATACACAACTGGCATGCGGGCGGCTGGTCCGACCCAGCGTACCACGTGGAACTGGATGATGTGGATTTCTCTCGGATCCAGGCGTTCCTCTACGGCAGCCCGGTGCCACAAACATTGGCTCCCATCACTAGAGCGGTCCTCCTGGCCTGGCGCGCCGCCCTGCGTCATACGGGGTGGGACTGCAAACTCACTCGTCAGACGCCGCTGTGGCACGGTACTTGGCTCCGGGTGGTGTCGTCCTTGGCTGGGTTTCGCCGCTGGGACCTTATCGGGGTGTCGGTCCTGGGAGACGTCTGGGTGGGAGACCATATCCGTGCCTTTGCTGACCTGCAACAGCGCTATGCCCTCCCCCATGCCAAATACTACCAATACCTGCAGCTGCAATACGCCCTCCACGTTCACCTCCCTTTACCGACCACCCTCCCTGAGTTTAGCCTGCTGGAAGCACAGCTGATGATGGGGAACCTAGGCAAGGGGGGGAGTCTCCCGTATCTACCGCTCCCTTGTAAATAACGGCCCGCGTCCCTAGACCAGCTCGGTACCCGGTGGGTGGGCCCCTTGGAGGAGGCAGATTGGAGGGACGCTCTGATGGCTCCACGCACTCTGACCACGTACTCCAAGCTGCGCCTAGTCCAGACATACTTTCTACACACAGCTTACCTCACCCCGGAGCGCCTCTTCCGCGCCCGCCTGCGCCAATCCCCGGACTGCCCGAGATGTGGCCTCTCCCCTGCTGACTTCTATCATATGATATGGCGATGCCCAGTAGTGGAGAAGTTCTGGAGGAGGGTGGAGCGGGAACTCACACAGGTCCTGGGATGGGAGGTGCCCCACAACCCATTGCCGCTGCTGCTGGGGATCTTCGATGGCCTAGATGGGATGAGAATGGATAAACGCCTGCTGGGCACGGCGGTAGCTGTAGCCAAACGAGATATAGCGCGCCAATGGTCCCGAGCCGATGCCACCACGGTGGGTGGGTGGAGGAGGGGGGTGGACTGGTGTGGCACCCAGGAGGAGGCCTTGTTCGCATCCAGGGGATGTCCAGAGATGTTCCTCAAAATATGGGGGAAATGGTTCAACAAGATCCCACCATAGGCCCGGGTATAATGATTGCCCTATGGTGTACTACCATTGTTGCTCAGGATGAATTACTGGACTGGAGTGGACTGATCCCATCTGTATGTGTCGGAGCCTCTGTAACCCTGTCTCAATTGATTTGCGAGCTCCTCTTAATGAATATTTTGTTTTTTATATGCCTAATAAAGTTGATTATCAAACAACAAAAAAATCGCAACAAATAAAATAAAATAATAAAATAAAGGTATGACCAACCTCCTGGAAGCACCAGGCTTGGGGTCTCTAGCCTCTGAATAAAGGAGCCCTTCATCCCAATATACCCTGTGGGTACCTGTAGCATTCCCAGCAGCCTCAGCAGCAGCTTGCTGTCTGAGGGTTTCAAGAGAGGGGCTGTCCAGCCAAGCCTGACTCAGGTCTGCCCTGGAAGGTCCCCCTGTCCCAAGAAACTCAACCTGACCAGGCTCAAGCTCTTCTAGGACAGTTCCTTCTTGGGTCTCACTATCAGCTTCCTCAGAAGGCTGATCTTCACTCTGAGGCAGGGGGAAGGCACTGCCTTAACCCTACTGCTCTTTCTCTTGGTAGGCAACTGGTCCATAGTTTCAGGATCCAGGGCCTGTTCAGTTTGGCACTTTTTGGCCTGTGACCTGGTCACAGCAAGGACATGTGCTGATATGCCCCTCATCTCTGCAAGAGTCCTATACTCCACTTCAGACCAGACTGAAGATTCTAGATCATTGCCCAACAAACATTCTACAGGGACGTCTGAACTTACAACAACTCTTTTGAGGCCAGTTTCCCCTCCCCAGGGGAAATTAACAATTGCCATACTATGGGTGGTACTGACATTGCTAGCATAGGTCACTAGGTAATTGTCACCTAGAATGATCTGTCCAGGGTCCACAAAGTTAGGCGTCACAATGGTGACACTGGCACATGTGTCCCTGTAGGCCTGAGCCACTTTATTATTAATCAAAGGTGTCTGTCTGTACTTGCCCAGGTTACTGGGGCTCACAGTAAGTAGAGGACATAGCCATGCCCACATCACGGACAAGGACAGCTTGAGTTGGTACTTTGACTAGGCCAGAGTCCATCTCAGTTCCCAGGGTTAACCCTACTACACCCTTCTGTTGAGAACCACCACTATTAGCTGTACTAGGGAGAACAGTTGCCTTAGGGGCAATGGTGGTTGGAGCTGCCTCCTTTTTGGTGCAATCACTGGTCCAGTGAGTATTACTTTTACAGATGTTGCACCAGGTTTTTCTTTGGCCATCTTTCTTTTTGGATTTCTTGGAACCTCCCTCAGTAGAAGCTTTTTGGGGACCTGTTGAAGACTTCTGGTCTTTTACTTTCTGATCCCCACCCTTTTGGTCTGGCTTCTTCTGCTCACCACCTTGTTTCTGGTTTTTCTGCTTCACCCTGGTTCTGACCCATTTGTCTGCCTGCTTTCCCAATTCTTGGAGAGAGGTCAGATCAGAGTCAATCAGGTGCTGATGCAACAACTGGTTCTGACAATTATTAAGTATTTGCTCTCTCATGATCAAATTATACTATCCTGTATAGTCCTTAACTTTACTGCCCAGCAACCAGCCTTCCAGAGCCTTAGTGGCACAATCTATAAAATCAGTCCAGTCCTGAGTCTGTGTCTTCTGGGTATCCCTGAACAGCAACCTATACAGTTCAGTGGTTAGGCCAAACCCATCAATCAGAGCACTCTTCAGGACTGTGTAGTTGTTAGCATCCTCATCACTAACTGTGAGGAGCTTGTCTCTGCCTTTTTCTGGAAAGGAGAGCCATAAGATTGCTGCCCACTGACTTTGGGGTACCGGCTGTACTTTGCAAGCTCTCTCCAAAGCAGTAATCCACTTGTGGATGTCATCCCCAACTTTTTAGGGTGGGACAATCTTGCTTAGGTTTCTATAATCATAGGACCTATCTTTATCCTTGGGGATAAGGCTGCCACCAGTGGGTTCTACCCCACTTAACTTTTGCTCTCTTGCAAGAGCAAGTCTCTCTTTGGCGATGGCAAGTTCTTGCCTCTCAATTCTCAGATTGACTACTCTCATTCTGGCCTGATGTTCTTTTCCCTCAGGGGAAGACATTCTCCTAATAATATCTGACCCTACTGAGACTCCAGAGTGGTGAGATTCCCTGGATAGGGATCTCCTCCTCCTGGGCTTAGTGTTAAGCCTGCTTGGGGGTCTGTATGGGGCTATGCCCCCTCCAGCCCCATGTAGGCTTAGGTTAGCCTGGCTAAGTGTTCCCACTAAGACCTGACTATCAGTATCCTCCTCAGAGTCCTTCTCCTCTACTTCATCTTCATCAATAAGATGAGGATCAGGGGAATCCTCTGCTGAGGGCTGTCCCTCATCTGCATTAACTGACAGACCTGTGCTAGAGGCCTTCAGAGCATTATATTCTTCCATGAGCTCAATCAGGTGTCGGAGGGTAGGGTTGGAACCCTGTTTTAACTTTCTGGATGTGTACAAGTGCCTTAAATCATGGAAAGTTAGGGTATCATATCTGGAAGGTATCCTTAAAGGATCTACCTCCACTGGGAGAGATCCACTTGGTTCTGCTCTCAGAGACATGATCTAGTGTGGTGTGGTGTGTGCACCTACGTAAACTAAGTGTTACCTACTAAACCTCTCTAGGAGTTGTATTCAGGGTGTGCTAGGCACTTTGCTCTACAACAACTAAGTTCAGTAGAACTTAAGTATTTAAGACTTGAATTATATGTACCTCTAGGTACCTTAATGTGATCTTTCAAATAATATCTTAAGATATTATGGTAAAACAATCAGCAAGCTCTTATCCCAACCGCTGCACACCAATGTGAGAAGTTGGCATGATCTGTGATGTCCACTATTCTAGTGGGCACCCTGGATCAGTCCAAACAATCCTTATGGTGATGGCTGTAAAGTCAACCTTATAGACCAGCTATCCTAGTGGTAGCATGGACAAAGCAGTCTTAGGCTAACACGTCAGAGAGCATGTGAAGCCAATTGTTTTACCAATAATAACTCCTTGAATACCAGATGAAAGGACACCACACAAGGTATATATAAAATATATATGTATTTATTTCTAACACAACCCCTATGCACTCTTTATGAGGTCCGAGTTCGAGATACAGCACAAGTAACTTAATAAGCATACGTTAAGTTGCACAATTACAATTCTGCCCTGGGGGCCTCGTAAACCATATACTAAAGAAGTGGTATAAGAACCACTTCAGGACAGGTGAACAGGCCTAGGGCCTTGGAAATCGGTGGGGCTACACAGAGTAACCAAAGGTTAGGAAGCAGGAGTCCCACAGGATTCTGTATCTGTTTTAGTAGAGACAACAGAGACACATTGTAAATGTGAATACATAGTGAAGGTGTTTGGATTTGTGTGAAGAAGATCAACAAGATTATTTTCAGGAACCAAGGTGCATGGGATGGTGGATTTAAAGGTGTATACATTGAAAATGATGTACTTTAGTAGTTGAAATTTAGTTTTGAAATGAGGATGGAAATCCAAAAAGTGTTTTGGCTTGGGTAAAACAAATCAGGGAATAACGGAACAAGGGAATTAATAATTGATTAACCCAAATCACCCTCCCCCTTCCTCCAGGTTTCCCAAAAAATAGGTATTGTTTAATTGTATAAATTATTGTGCCAAACAGTGTAATGAAGAAAAGTATGTAGGTTTTTAGGAGTGTGTGATATTACTTTTTCTAGTAAACTTGCAAGTGGTTTTAAAAATGGTAGTGGAAAGCTTTTGAGGTTTGCCTGTGAATGTCTGGTATTCTTGGAATGAGAAGGGCGATATGAAGTGGCGTTCCAAATCAACCCATAACATGCAATATTTTAAAGAGGTGCAAGCCAATGTACAAATTGTCTAAATAAAAATAGTTTTTGATATTTTAAAAATTTGGAAAATTCCCTCCACCTTCCGCTTTGGGGCAGTTTAGTTTTAGCAAGGACATCAAAGGTCATTTATTATTCAAAAGAAAAGAGGAAAGTATGGAGTGGATTTTTGTGTAAAATATAAGAGGAATATTTAATGGAATGTTGGAGATGGTATACAGAATGATGGGTACCTACGTTATCTTAATAGTGTCAATACCACCCCACCAAGAAAGGTGTAAGTGGTGCCATTGAATAGTTAGTGAAGTTATTATAAATGTACAGTTCTATATTTATGGAGATGAAAGTTTTAAAAGATTGGCTAAATTAGAGACCACATGTTGATTTTGTTCAGATTTCCAAATGAATTTAGAGGAGAACAAATCATGTTTAAAAGTGTATTTTTTTTTATTGGTACTGTCTGACATTTCTCGTTGTTTAATTTATAGCTAGACACTAAGTACTTCCTTCAACACAACACGGGGGCTTACCCCAGCATATGTACTAACTGAAGACCGAGTTGTTAAAGCAGTGACAAAAGGGAGACAAGATGGAGCACCAGGCCCGAATGGCCTGTCACAGAGGTTATTTAAATCGGATATCCCCTTCTGGTCCACGATGTTACTAAATCTCTTTAACCACACCTTGAGGACATCGACAATCCCGGACTCATGGCGGGGTGCAATAATTCATCCCATTCACAAAGCTGGATCACGTGCCATGCCGAATAACTACAGACTAATCGCCCTACTGGACGTTGAGGCGAAACATTATGCAGGGCTCATTTTGGAGGACCTCAGGCAATGGGTAAAGGACCATGATCTGATTCCTCTGAATCAAACAGGGTTTGTTGCCAACTCAGGAACCACGACAAATTTACTAGCAGTTTCCACTATCATTGATAAAGCTTTATCAACACACAGGATGGCCTATTGCTGCTTTGTCGATTTCAAAGCAGCATTTGATAGAGTGCCTAGGGCGGCTCTCTGGAAAAAACTGAGCCAGTGGGGAATTCCAAATATTATCCTGAACCCAATCGTCCAACTCTATTCTGACACATGGGTTCGAGTGAAGCTACGGTCCGGCTCGCATCTCTCGTGAAAAATCATGACCTCACATGGTGTCAAGCAGGGATGCGTGCTGGCCCCCCTCTCTTTAACTATTTATAGCCGAACTGTCAAGCACACTAGACAAGGTAAACAGTCATCCGCCCAAAATAGGAGGTATGGCATTATGTAATCTTTTATATGCCGATGACCTGGCCCTGTTTAGCCTCACTAGAGTAGGGTTACAAAGGCTCCTTGATGCACTATCGCAATACACGATTGGCAATCAATTAGAAATTAATATGGAAAAAACCCTGATAGTCCATTCGGCAAGAAACATTACAGTGGTGGTGGCTGGTCAATTAATAAAATAAGTCTTTCAATTGGCCAATCATACAAATATGTAGGTATCCATTTGGACTCAAGGGGCAGCCTTTCAAAGCAAAGTAATGCGATCGCAGCTAAAGCCACGGCCCTAGTGGTATCCTTGGCCAAGCCTTCGAAGAAACTTTCAGGTCCAACCTTTTTTCCTCTATTAGAAGTCCTTAGAGCAAAGATCGGGCCTACCCTTTCATATGGCATAGAGATCTTTAAAGGCAAAATGAACACTGTCCTAAATAAACTCACAATTAAAATCTATAAAAAGGCACTTCATTTGCCAAGTACTGCTTCCCCGGCCCAGATCAGATTAGAGCTGGGATTAACCAACTATGAAGCCTCTAGTGTTGGTATCTACCTCAAGCTTTGTCATAAACTAAGACAGGCCGAACCAGGTACACTAGAATCTCTAGTCTGGAAAGAATTCAATGAAATTAATCCAGGGGGAACATTCGGCTGCCTTTTGAATGACTATATCCATCAAATGTCAGCTGCCGACCTTTGGGCTCTTAACCCCAGTCAGACCGTCTTTAAAAATACAATTAAAAAATGTGTAAGACTGAAATCTCTGGCTTCAGATAAAGTTCTTGTCACCAAACGTAGTCATTCCTGGGCAGTAGTTAAATCTTACAAACAATTAACCCCCGCCGCCTACCTTTCTACGACATTTTCACTCTATCTAAAGCACTGCCTGATTGCCCTAAGATTGGAAGATTGGCGCTTCCTTCAAAACCTTCCCACCTGGCGTCGCAAGAAGGAGGACACAACATGTAGAGGATGCGGGTTAGCTACAGAAACAATCCTGCATGTGCTCTGTATCTGTCCTTCATTCAATTCTCAACGCAGTTATCTGCTTAGGCCAGAATGGAACAGGCTGGGAGTTCGGATGTGTAGGCACGCCATTATTGCTGCTTTGTCTCCAGACAACACTGTCTTAAATATAAAATTGGCCAAATTTATTCAGCAAGCATATCGCAATCTAGATGAAATGGACACTGCTAAGGCCTCATTACTTACTGTCTAGATTGAATATGTATTTTAATAGAACTTGTAATGATTTTTAGGTTTAAAGTATTTTATTAATTAAGTACAGTGGTACAGCAGTGAAAAATCGGAAAGAAACCAGGCAATAAAAGACAGTTTATAGCGTGAGAAATTGATGCTTTCTCCAGAGCACACCGCCACCTGCAAAGTCCAACAGTCCCAGCTAGGTGAGAACCGCCGTGGGTGGCTTCCTTGAGCATTGAGTCCGAATGTGGATAAGAGAGCAAATAACAACCCCTCTGTACTTCACATTTAACTTAACAAACTACCCCAACAGCCACCCATGCCCACCCCCCTTCCCACCCCCCCCCCGCCCTCTGTCCGGTGTTGCGCAAGGAAGATCTCAGATACGCACAGGTCCTATCCTGCTCTCTCTACCCCTAATGCGTATAGGGTTCCTCCCTCTTCCTACTGGTTATTCAAGTGATCGGTGGTGTAAGCCTAAGGAGCCTCAGGTATCTGGGGCACGTAAGCTCCCTGAATTCAGTAGCTAGTAATGTATGGAATGGTTGCCACAGCTCCGTGAATTGATTGACCTCCCCAGCCAGTGTAAGCGAAATTTTTTCCATACCCAGTACGTGCCACAGCCTGTGTAGCCAACCCGTGATGGAAGGAATGGTGGAGGTGCGCCAGTGTATTAGGATGTTCTGCACAGCTGAGCCCAAAGCGATGGCAATGTGTCTCCCTCTCCGGGATTTCAACGGGTACATTAAGGCGTTGGGGAGGCCCAGCAGGGTATAGGCCGGGAAACGGGGTAACTCTATGTCAAAGCATTTATCTATTTCATCGATCACCTCCTTCCAATAATCCTGTATCAGTGGGCAGTCCCATAAAATGTGCGTCAGTGTCCCAGTGTGCCCACAAGCGCGCCAACATGCAGTGTCTAGGAGCCTGTTCATTTCATGCAAGCGCTCGGGAGTGTGGTACCAGTACGTTGACACCTTGGTGAAGGTTTCAGTTAGCCCCACATGATATGCAGAATGTCGCGCTCGGTATGAGATTTGCTCCCATTCCTTGTGGCTAAGCGTTCTCCCCAGTTCCCTGTTCCATCTCTCCCTACCAGGATTATAGATGTGTGTGGGCGGCGGCTGTAGCATCTTATACAGATCAGATATGAGTTTTGCATCCGATGTACGCGTCGCCATCCATCTCTCATAAGGGAGCAGGTTTCTGTCCGCAGCCTCCCGCACCTGTGGTTGTAGCGCCCAATGTCTGACTTGCCAGTATCTCATCCTATCTGCCTCGGCCAGCTGGTAACTCTCTTTAAGGTCCTCAAAGCAGAGGATCCCATCCTCACCGTACACATGAAAAAGTGCCCTGCATCCCTTCTCTCGCCAGTGCGTAAAGGCTCCCGGTTCAGTCCCAGGTGTGAAGTCTGGGTTGTCCACAATAGGTGTGAACGGCGAGGGGAATGAGGTGAGCTCGAAGAGGTCACTAGCGGCATCCCATACCCTCAGCGGCACCCTTGTAACATAGGAGGCGTAGAGATTCGGGGGTCTGTGTTGTCTGCGCAGGAATGGTATTTCCTGCAAGGGCCGACCCGCCACTGCCTGGTCCTGGAAGAGCCAATGCTTATCTGACTCCCACCTGCTCCATTCCACCAGGTACCTCAACTGTGACGCCTGGAAATATTTGTGAAGGTCAGGGACTCCCAGTCCCCCCGCCTCCGGCGCTAAAGTCGTCAACGCTCTCTTCATTCGGGGTTTACGGCCCTGCCAGACGAATTGGGATAGTGCAGTCTGCATCATCCGTATCCAGCCTTTGGGGGGCTGCAGCGGAAGTGCCCGGAAGAGATACAGGATCTGTGGTAGTACCGTCATCTTCAGCGCCGCTATCCTGCCTAGCCACGATATCGTCCCCTTGCTCCACCTCCCCAGTTCCTCTTTCACTTTCTTGCCTAGAGTCTCGTAATTAACCGCCACCATCGCCGACAGCGTGGGAGCCAGCAGGATACCTAAGTAAGGCACGTGGTTCCGTGACCACCTTAGCGGGAACCGCCCCTGCAACTCTCGTCTCGTCCCAGGCGTCAGGGAGACATCCAACGCCGTGGATTTCCCCATATTCATCTTAAACCCAGCCGCTCCCGCGAAAGCCTCGAGCTCTGCCATACATGCGGGTAAAGCCCGCTGCGGATCCTCTAGTGTAAAAATAACATCGTCCGCATATAAGCTGACCGTGTGGGTATAACCTCCCATCCGCACCCCAGTGGCATCTGGGTTTTGTCTCACTCTCTGGGCAAAGGGCTCCATATAGAGGGCGAAAAGGAGAGGGGATAGTGGGCATCCCTGTCTCGTGCCGCGTTCAATATAGAAGCGCTTCGATCCACAGCCATTGACACGCACCGTTGCCGACGGGAACTTATAACAATTAAAGACCATGCATCTAAATTTCTCCCCTATGCCCATTCGAGTCATCACCTGCTCAAGATACGGCCAGTGCACCCGGTCAAACGCTTTTTCGGCGTCGACCGAAAGGAGCATCCTTTCCCCAGGGATCCGCAAAGCTTTTTCCAGTATGTGTACCAACCTCTTGGTATTATCCACCGTTTGCCTGCCGGGTACAGTCCGGGGAGATACTGCGCCAATCTCGCAGCTAGGATCCCCGTGTAGATTTTAAGATCGACGTTTAGGAGGGAAATCGGTCTGTACGAGCCACACTGGGCCCTGTCCTTCCCTGGTTTGGGTATTACTGACACTGTGGCTTGCAGGAGATCCGGTGGGATAGCACCGGGACAGTCAAAAGAGTTAAACAGCTTGGTCAAAATAGGAGCTAAAGTAGTGCAAAAAGTCCTATAGAAAAGGGTGGTGTATCCATCTGGTCCCGGGCTTTCCCGAGTTTTAGCCTAGCGATCGCTGCGATAACCTCTTCTATCCTAATCTCTCGGTCCAGGTAGTCGGTTTGTATTTGAGCTAGGGATGGGAGAGTCACTGAGTCAAGGTATTCATCAGGGTCCCCAGTCGTTGTGCCGTCCTCCTTATAGAGCTCAGAGTAGAACTGTCGAAAAGCCTCGGCTATTTCGACGTCTTCTGTAACCGTGCGCCCTCCTGTCACCGTAAGTTCTTTGACTCGACGGCATTGGTGTGCTATTCTGAGCTTAGCCGCTAGTAACCGGCCACAACGATCCCCTCCCGTATAATATGCGTGTTTCAGACGGAGAGCCGCATATTCAGCTCTGTCTAGGTCCAGAGACGACAAGAGTTTTCTCGCTGCCTTCAGTTGTTTCCAAATTCTAGGAGCCCCCGTTCGCCGATGCACCTGTTCTAATTCCCTGACCTTTTGCGTGAGTTCTTCCCGTTTAACTTTCCTTTCTTTATTTTCGGTCGCCGATATCTTCATGAATTCGCCCCGTAGAACCGCCTTAAGCGCTCCCCATTGAGTCGCCAATGTAGTGTCGGGGTTAGAGTTATGTAGTTGAAAGTCAGTCACCGCCTCGGTGATACGTTGCACCACAACCTTTTTGTGTAAAAGAGTGTCTCGAAGACGCCAGACCCCACGCCGAATTGGGGTCGACGGGGGTAGGAAGGTCCCCGAGACTGGTGCATGATCTGATAGGGAGATGACCCCTACTTCGGAGGCAGTGGCCATGTCCCGCACCGGGCCAGAGACCAACAGATAGTCCAGCCGAGCATATGTTTTGTGTGCGTGCGAGAAATAGGAGTAGTCCCTATCTGTGGGGTGAAATCCCCTCCAAAGATCGTGCATATCGAATTCAGCTAGTTGTGTTTTCAGAGTGTGTGACAGTTCCCCGGTCTGTGGAAAGCGCTGCGCTGATATGTCTAGTGAGGAATCAAACACCAGGTTCAGGTCCCCCCCCCCAGAATGAGATGCCTGTCGGGAGATGCTGTGACATCTATCAGTGTAGCATGAAGGAAGTGGTCCTGACGCTCGTTTGGGCAGTAAACCGACCCTACCGTGAATTGCAGAGGCCCCATCTTAAATCTGTATGCCAGCATCCTCCCTTTTTGCTCTGCCAATTTGTGTAGCACTTCACCTTTAAAGGATTTAGATACCAAGATCGCTACTCCTGCCGTTTTAGTGGTATTGGAGGAAAAGAACTGTGTAGGGAAGGAGCGGGACCGTAACCTATGACAGTCACCAGCCAGCAGGTGCGTTTCTTGTAGCAGACAGATGTCTGCCTGTGAGGCCTCCAACAAGGAAAGAATCGCCCTACGTTTCGTGGGATTGTTTAGCCCTTTCACATTCAAAGTCACTACTTTCAATCCTGCCATACCAGATTAATGTAACCTACCAGCATCTGTCGAGCAAGAGCAGGAAGCGCCAAGCCTACTCCCGGAATGGTCTGTGAGTTCTGGCTAATCTGAGTGAACATGACAGAAGCACCGGACAGAGCTTCCCCGAACTCCCCCCTCCCGGATCCCAAGGCCCCCAACCCCCAACTCCCCGACCCCCTCCCTCCCTTCCCCCTAACCCCAACTCGAACCCCAAACGGACCCTTCCAACCCATCCCTCTCAACCTTCTGTAGTCCAAATAGTCCCAGGCCTGCCCTTACCGGACACATCTGTGGTGAATTACCTTTGTGGGCGACTTGCCACAAGCACTCCTCCCTCGCCGTCCCGCGCCCGCCCCCCCCCCCAAAGCCAGCTCCATCAGTAATGCATTGTCATTCTCCCCCCGGAGCCACATTATGCGGTTAGCGCCACTTCTTCCCCAACCACCGAGGTCTCGGTCGCTGTTCGAATTGCTTCTGCCATCCCAGCTCTGATCGTGGGCGAACTCGGTCTCTGTGAGGCACTCTGTGTCCTGCGTCTCGAGACCC
Organism: Lissotriton helveticus; assembly: GCF_964261635.1. Lineage (NCBI taxonomy): Eukaryota > Metazoa > Chordata > Amphibia > Caudata > Salamandridae > Lissotriton > Lissotriton helveticus. Next base: position 759,596,025 of record NC_136070.1, read on the forward strand.
TCCGCCAACCTCCATTAGTTGAGTTCCACCTCCGTGGCGTGGATGATTCCTCCTCCTCTGCTGTGATCCCTAATACTTCACAGACGTCTTGAAGAGACCGCAGCTGGTGCGGCTCTCCATTCCATCGGAATATGAGGCGAAAAGGGTGCCCCCATGAGTAGGGCGTATCATGTTGTCTCAGGAAGTCTGTTGCAATCTTAAATGCTCTGCGCTTTTGGAGCGTGGTCGCAGCCAGGTCTTGATACAGCGCCACTTGGTGACCTCTAAATGTTATTGTCTGTTTCTTCCTTGCTTCGTACATAATCCGCTCCTTCAGCGGAAAATCGGGAAGGAAAGCCAATACATCCGGTGGGGGCCCTGTTGTACGCCGTTGCGGGCCTACTCTGTGAGCCCTATCTATCTTAATGGGGAAATCTGTAGGTTCGCCAATGACGGTGCGGAACAGTTCCTGCAGATAGGCCACTATGCCGGAGGTCTCTTCTGTGGACGGCACTCCCCGGACCCTAATGTTGTTCCGTCTTGATCTGTTTTCCAGATCCTCATTATGCTGTTGAAGATCTATGTGTTGGTCTCTGAGGCGGAGTACCTCCTGCTGTAAGTGCGTAATCTCTTCGTCCTGTCTTTGCGTGGAGCTCTCAACTGCATCTACCCTCTCCCCGAGTCCATCCACCTCTCTGCGTAGTTCCCTTACTTCACCGGCCACTTCCTTTTTTAACTCTTGAAAGTCTTCCCGCAATGTCCCGAAAAGTGATTCCAAAAAGGATCTGGTGACCGGGGGCTCTCCGCTGCTACCCCCTTGAGATCCGCTTGCGCCACCCGACTGTGGTGAGGTCTTGTCTCCTTTACCAAGTGGTTTATTGAGCATTTCGGTGAGCGTGCGGTTACTTCCTTTGCCGCCCTTCTGCCCGGCCATCTTTCTTAGTGCTCCGCAGCTCGTGTGCTATCTGCAGCAGGCCCCAGCCAATTCGTCACCCGACCAGGCCCGTACCCCTGGCGTGAGCCTTCGGGAGCCTCCGGTACGTAGCCCTGCCCCAGATGGCTACCGTGACACAAGGCCAAGCCCTCGAAAGGCCCAGACTGGCCACGTGTCAGGCGTGATTCGGGCTCAGTTGTATGTTCTTTGATGGCTTCAGATGCGTGTAGTAGCCGGGCCCGGGCCCACAGACCGCCCGGCCCGATCGCAGTGGGGGAGCACCGCCGTGTCAGCCGCCACCACTGCTTCACCCTGCTCTGCGAGCGTTTCCTCTACCCAGATTAGGCGGTTCACCCCTGTTGCAGGCGCCGCAAGGCCTCAGCCGCTCAGGACCAGCGCTCCACTGTCTTAATATGCGCTACACCATTCGAGGGATCCCCCCTCACCTCCAATGTCTGCGCACCCAGGGGGAGCTCTGCGCCACTCAGTCACTGTCCCCAGTTTGCTTCTCCTTCCCGGTTGTGCACAAGTTACCAGGTGCCGCTGCGTTGTTCAATCCACCCCGGTGCAATATGTCGCAAGCTTTCGCTCCGCTCAGGGCAAATTGTAACCCCTCTGGGGGCTCCGCATCCAAATACACTCACCCAGCCCGCACCTCACCTCCTCTGCTGAAGTCGTGGGGGAAGGGGAAGGCGCTGTCCGGGGCCCGGCTCCAAGCCGTCCTTCTCCGACGTGCTGGCCTGCACCACTCCGGCCCCCAAGTGCGATCCACAGGGCGCCAAGGATCCTCACTTTTGCGACCGACCACTCAAGGGGAGCCCCTCCCGGTCCCTTCTCCGCTCTCCGGGGTAGCGTCCCCCATCTGGCCCTGCTTCGTAGGCCCGGTGCCGCCGCGGTGCCAGTTCCACTCTGGTGTTGCGCTCCACAACCTCCGGCTCTTCTCGAGGTCAATCCGCAATGCCCCTGGGCGCTCCGCTCTCTCTTCGTCACCCCGAGGCGCTCCTCACCGCTTCTGCCGGATCGTGGGGGGGAATTATGCCCAGGGCCTGGTTCCGTCACACTCCGGTCTCGATATCCCAGACCAGTACCGCTTCAGCTCCTGGGTGCAGGCCGCCGATCGTCGGCGATCTTCCCGACAGAACTCGCCACCCCACTGGCGCCGCCTCTCTGGCGCACTCAGCCGTCAGCCTTTTCCAGCTAGGCCGCAGCCGCGGCCTCGCGTAGTCCCTGGGCCGGGACCGAGCCCTCCTCTCCACCGGGAAACCGGTCAGCGGTCTTCCAGTCCAGGCTCACTGTGCCGGCGGGTCGCTAATGCTCCTCCGCGCCCCTCCGGACCTTCCGCCAGTACCAGCAACTGCACCAGTGCGGCCTCGTCAGCAGTCCCGTCCTGCGTCCTCTCCCGGCGCAGCCGCGGCCTCGATTAGTCTCGGGGGCGGGCTTGGGGTTCACCGCACTATTCACGGTCCGAGCAGCTCACTCCGGTCCTAGACCGTCGGCACCGCTGGTTCATCTACAGGTGGCTTCGGCTCAGCAGATCTCCCCTCGCAGCCCCCAGGGTCCGCGCTATCGCCAGCCGGGCCTCCAGTCGGCTTTGCTCCACCACCACCGCTCGGGGTTTCAGCAGCCAGGTCCACCGCCCCCGACACTGCGACCGACGGGGGAACCGGCGCTCCACTCAGCTGCGTCCCTATGCTCTCCCGACCTCACCCGGTCCTCCGGGCCGATTGGGGGGGAGAAAAGCGTGAATTCAGGGCTCAGGGCCTAGGTGGGCGCGGGAGCTCGGGAAGAACACGTCCGTTCACTCCGCCATCTTGGCCACGCCCCCTTGTAATGATTTTTAACTGTACTTTTCCTACTTTTTAATTATCTTTTATACACAAAACTGTATCCAATGTGATTTGGGAAATCTTTTAAAGATATGTTTTATATCTAAATAAAGGACCTACTACTTACTTATATAGATTTGCTGCCAGACTCGAACCTGGTTCCCCAGCTCTGAGGTCTGCCGCTTTAGTTATTAAGCCATACCCTCTAAGATCAGCCGTGTGTCTAGAATGTCAGCAGCCTTCAATGTACAGAAAGACAATTGTAACTGTAGTGAGGGCTGGGCCTTCTTACTTACACTGCTAGGTTAGCATGGGCTTATAGCTAGACACTAAGGCATAAGATGTTACTTCAGATGAAAAAGCAAGGATCGAAGATTGAGGTTTAGATATAAATAATAAAATGTCGACAGCATACGCAGCCAGTTTAATCTGCTTAGCATTATGGGTAAAGCCATGTATGTCTGTGTTTTGCCTGAGCGGAGTTAAAAATGGTTCTAAGGCCAGATTAAAAAGAAAAGGGGAGGAGGGGGCATGGCTAGCACCCGAGGGAGATGGCTGCCGGCGCCTGACGCTCCCGGAGACGCGTAAGGGATTTTGGTCTTGGCTGGCGGTGAACCAACTATACAGCAGCGGGAAATTTCAGCTTCTTTGTCGGAAATGCTGTGAAAGTGAAAAATGATGCTCTGAACTCCCGCAACGGAACAGAAAAGAAGGTATTTGGCATTTTACCTCTGGAGCGCCCCTCACACGGACTTTGCTGCCATCTTGTCCGCTCCACTCGCTCCTCATAACTTTCTCTACGCATCTCATTTACATTCCAGCGCTTTCACTGGCATTGATGTCAGGATAATTGATATGCCCTTGAACTGCAGCGGATGGATTTAAAAGATGCTCTGGAGTTCTTTCTCTCCTCCTATGTTCATATTTTTGAAGAAATTAAGCGTTTTCTGCATTGAACTGGCCGCCATTTTGTACTTTACATTTCATGAAGGCATGTTTTTTTTTGTTTTGCACATGCTTCTCTTAAGATATATTGGAGGGTGCATAAAGCTTAAACTTTGGAAAAACTAACCTGCAATGTTGTAATTCATTTCTATATTTCAACTCTCTCAAAGTTTTTCCTCATATGCCTACATGCTACTTTGCTCTCATCTTGCTTATATCTCATCCATTTTAATTGCGAGACATTGCTAACCATACTGGATTTTCTATTGTACCGGCCTAATTTAAATTTTACATTAAGATGAGGTTGTTAGAAGGAATCGTCTGTGATATGTCGCTTTGATTATTGTTAATGTGTTTCTTCTTCTATTTTCACCGTATGCGACAATATAAATACTTATAGTATTTATATTCTGTGAGGTTCTTCGCTCTAGCTTTTCTGACCTGCTTTAGCTGAATGGGATAACTACTCAAAGTTGCCTCACTCTCATCGTCTCAGGAGTGCCATTATCCAACCCGTGCTAAATCTAGTTCAGATTGTGATACCATGGATGACTCGTCAAGCACTTCACCTAGGCCCATCATAGCTACTAATGTTACAACCTCCTCTGGCACAAGCAAAACACCAAGTAAACGTCTCAAAAAGGATCCTCCGTCTCCTCCCAAACAAACATCTTCGGTCTCTTTAGACTTATTACTCGAAGAAATTAGAGCTCTCCGTCCATTTGTTGAGGAGACAAATTCTCAAATACAAAGTCTAATGGAAAGATGGTCAAGCTTGGAGGACAGAGTCACTACATTAGAACAGCCCCTTGAATCACTGACTTCTGCCAGTAGCAAGACAGATGCCCTTCATGCTCATGTGTTGTTTCTCCAGAAACAAGTCGAAAACTTGGAAAATAGAAATAGATGGAATAATCTCCGTATTTATGGATTATTAGAAAATTCCGAGGGCTCTGATCCTAAAAAGATTTTCAAGTCATTTTTACCTAAAGTACTTAACTTGCCTCCAGACACCCAGCTAAACATCCAAAGAGCTCATTGTTTGGGTCCCGCTCCTGCATCGTCTTCTACCAGCATGAAAAAACCAAGAGGGGTTATCTTGTATTTCCTAGAGTACACTGACTTACTTAAAGTTTTATCAGCAGCTAGAGCAGCTAACCATGTCTCTTGGGCTAGAAATGTTCTGTTTTTCTCTCAGGATTATTCAAAACCGACTGCTGACCAAAGAAGAGACTTTTTAGCAATGATACCTCAACTTCGATCTATTGGAGCTCGCTACGGTCTTTTTCACCCATGCCTCTTTAAAGTAACCTTCAATAACAAGACTACCATATATGAAGATCCTCTAAATTTGAAAAGCTTTCTCAACTTCAGTCACACGGATTCTATGGATACATCTGCATCTTCCTCGTCGACTAACAAATAGATGATGCTGTTATGTTGGTTTGTTCATGTTGCTGTTATCCTATTTGGATTGAATGTTTATTTTGTATAGGGTTTTTTCATAATTATTGTTGATGTTCTATCTGTTTCTGCTGGTATTTTTGTTCATTTACTTATTAACTTCCTTTTCTTATTACAGGTTCTGCTCCTTAGATTTATTTCCCTATATGTTGTACTGCTCATTGTTTCTCGTCCCTTCCCATTCCTGCTTGACGTCTGGAGTCGTCACTCTTCCATGTGGCCCCACCTCCCCCCACCTTATATGTGTCTTGGATTATTTGTGAGTATGTTCTTTGTGTGATCTTTATTGTGTTGCATATTACTTCTTTTTCTTTTCCCTTTTCTTTTTCTTGTTTCCTCTCTTCTTCTCCTTCATTTCACTAGTTCTTTCCTAAACTGTATTGTTATTCCTTCATATTTCCTGCGAATGACTTCTTCAATTTATTCACTCTCCTTTTTTCCTCTCTGTTTTCTCTTTCTCCATTTATCAAGTTTCACATTTTGTACGTCATTAATGGCATCTTATTTATACATGGCTGGTATACGCATTATGCTTGTTTCATATCATTATACATTTTCTTTCCCTGATATATGGCTTTAAAAACCATTACATGGAATGTTAAAGGTTTGAATTCCCCTATTAAAAGACAATGGATTTTATCCTATTTATCTAAATTGAATGCTAAAATCGTTTTGCTGCAAGAAACTCACGTTACAAAATCTGAATCTTTAAAGCTCAAAAAGAATTGGGTTGGTGAACTCTTTTTTTCCCCGGAGGATGGCAAACGCAATGGTGTTATTACTTTAATTCACAAATCATTACGGACTTCTCTTGTTGCTCAAGAAATAGATGATGAAGGCAGGTGGTTGTTTACTAAATTAGAGATTTATGGGGTTTTGCTCTCTCTGTTCAATGTTTATGCCCCAACTTCTGGAGATGCCCCCTTTTGGTCCCATCTACAACAATTGATTTCCCACTATTATTCTAGTAATATTATGGTAGCCTGGGATTGTAACCAAGTTTTTGATCCTTTTTTAGATCGAAAATCTACAGTACCCTTTGTCTCTTCCAAAGCACACAAAACCTTCACACAAGCAATTAAACATTCACATTTAACTCTCGCTTGGAGAATATGCAACCCGTCTGTGCAAACATTTCTTTCTACTCTGCACCTCATCAGACACAATCAAGAATCGATTATATTTTTACATCACATAATATCTCTCAAGCACTAATTTCTGCGGAAATAGGTCCCATTCTTATTTCCGATCATGCTCCTGTCTCCATCTTGTTAGATTTACTGCCTTACCCATCATATCCCAGAAGATGGAGATTTAATAATACTTTGCTTTTGGATCCTCATTTTAACTCTTCCTTTATTTCCTTTTTTAATGAATACTTCCTCTCTAACAATGATGACAATATGCTCTTTCACATAATTTGGGATGAGTTTAAGGCTTCTGCTCGAGATTTTATTATTCAATACACTTCTAATAAGCAGAAAACTGCCAGAGCTTCAAATAATGAACCCCTCTCGACGATTAAGAAATTAGAACATACTTATTACATTTCCAAATCAAAGCAATGCTTAACAGACCTCATTAAAGCTAAATTTCAATATAACAAAAACACAACCAATGCTGCCTCTTTGTTTCTTTTAAAAACCAGTGCTAAATTTTATGGAGGACAAAATAAATCTGGTAAATTATTAGCTAATTATTTAAAGACTAAGCAAAATAAATTGAATATTGAATCCATATTGTTGGATAACAACATTTCCAAGCAAAAAGATGCTGACATTTTGCAAGAATTTGTTCAATTCTATGAGCAACTTTATACCCCTGGAATGCACCCCTCTGAATATGTTATCTCCCTATATCTTTCTTCAATTCACAAAAATTCAAATCGTCTTCCACATTTCGATATCCTAGAAGCAGACCTGACTTCGACTGATCTACTTACTGCTCTCAAATCCCTTAAAAAAGAGAAGGCCCCCGGTCCAGATGGTTTCATTGTTGAATTGTTCTTACACTTTGTCCAAATAATCATTCCTAAGCTTCACTCTTTAATTTCCTCTTTTCTTTCTGCTGGCAATTCCTCTGGGACTTTCTTAGAAGCCTTAATTTGCCTTATCCCTAAAGAAGGGAAGGACCTACATTATTGCAAAAATTATAGACCCATCTCCCTAGTCAAAATCTTCTCGAAACCATTAGCTCTCCAATTAGAATCCTTTTTGCCCCAACTCTCAGGTAAAGAACAATCGGGTTTTGTTAAAGGTCGATCTATCAATAACACCCGTTTATTTTTTTTATATCATCTCTAAGTCGTCAAATCTTACAGAACCCCTTGCTGCCATAGCTCTAGATGCCGAGAAGGCTTTTGATAGAGTTTACTGGCCTTTCATATTTCAGACTTGAAAATGGTTCGGCTTTGGCCCAAAAATCATCTCCTTGATCTCTTTATTATATTCCAACCCTAAGGCCGCTATCTTTGCTAATGGTCTGACTTCTTCTGATTTTACTTTACGTAGAGGTTTGAGGCAAGGCTGTCCTCTGTCTCCTTTCCATTTTAATTTAGCCCTTGAACCTTTCTTGTCTAAAATTTGACAAAATCAATCTATCATGGGCTACTCCTCTAAATCTTTATAGATCAAATTAGCTGCTTATGCAGACAATGTTCTTTTATTTCTCTCCCAACCCCATACTTCCATACCAACCTTTCTTATTTTTTAAATTGTTTTTATTGGACATCAGATTCAAGAAAAAGGAAATAAATCAGTATAACATATATTCATATACATAAAGCAGAGAAAAAGAAAAGCCATAACTGATGTCCACATTTTTTTCATTTTTACCATCCCCCCTCCCCCCTTCCACTGTGGATCCCCACATAAGAAAAAAAAGGAAATTTAAACCGAAAACAAACACTTGATAACACACTTGGGAGTACCTACAGTCATATAAGCAGTTACTCCTTATTCAGCCATTTAGTTAGAGAATCCCAGATCTTTTCACCGTTGGCCCTTACCCTATTCCCTCTTCTTCTAACCACTGATAACTCCCCATTATATGTAAATAATAATTTACTGAACCAAACATGAAACAAGGGAGGATTTGGATCGAGCCACACCATAGCCAAACAAAACCAGAATACCGCCATTGCTATATACACCATTTTCCGGTCTGCTTCCTCTATTTCTTGATTAGAAATCCCTAGCATGATAACCAGGGGAGTCAGTGATACTACATATCCTGGTATAGATTCTAAACGCTGCTCTATTTTGACCAATTGTTGAGATAGACCAGAACAAGTGGCAAATATATGTATACTATCTGCAGCCAACAGCCCACACCAAGGACAGTGTATCCCCGAAGTCCCCCTATCGGTGAATGTGTGCCGGAGTCATATATAAGTTGCACCAAGTCTTGAAGCATTGCACTTGTAAATTGGAAGAAATACATGTTGTTTGGCTATACAAAAGTGAGTCTTCACACTCCCCTTGACCAGCTAATAACCTCGATTGCCATCTCTCAAAGTGCTTAATCAGGTCGCCCCTCTTCTGCACATTAATAAGTTTATATAATGAAGATGTTGTTGATTGGCCACCGTTATTTAGATCTAGTGTAGGGATTCGGTCCCGATTAATAAGTCTTTTGGCAATGAAATCCCTTATCTGTAAATATTTAAAAAAATCCTTATTCCCAATCCCAAATCTCTCTTTGATGGCCTCAAAGGTAAGCATTTCAGTATTCGATATAAAATCCCCTATGCACAAAACACCCTTCTCAGTCCAGTTTTTAAAATACGTATCTTGAAAAATTGCCGGAAGTGAGGTGTTATTGCAAACAGGGGAATATAGATGTAGCCGCCCAATCCCAAACTTTTTCCTGACAGTGATCCAGACCCTATAGGCACCTAGTAAACCCTTAAACTTAACCCTCTTGAAGTAGGCCAAATCTATCTGGCGCAACAAAAGTCCTCTAGCTTCTGTCCCATAAATCTATACTACTATTATAAAGAGAGAACTGGGAACCTTTGAGGCAGGTAAACTCCAGAAGTACAGCACCAATCATAACACCCAATACACCATTGTAAAGGGGAGTGAAAGCAGATGGACATAGTACATCTGGGCACCATATACATTAGAAAGGTAAAATAACATAGGGGGTCAAGTAGTCCCCGAAAGTAGTCCCTTCTGTGCGTTGTAAACTACAGTGGCGTGTCGTGGGCGTCATTGGGGGCGTGGCATGTGCCGTCTCATCGAGCTCAAAGTTCGCCACCTTCACTACAGTGGGCGTGTCGTGGGCGTCGTGGCATTATGTTGGAAACTACAGTGGGCGTGTCGTGGGCGTCATTGGGGGCGTGGCGTGTGCCGTCTCATCGAGCTCAACCTTCACTACAGTGGGCGTGTCGTGGGCGTCGGGGCGTTATGGTGGACCATTGCCACGGGATACAATCAATCAATGTGGGCGTCAATCATATAGCCGTCTAAATGGCAGCGAACTACAAATGAAGTGCCGCTTTATGCGCAACTTTCCTCATATCGACCTGTAAATAAAACATAACGCATATTAACAACAATATGCCGCATGACAATAGCGTTAGCCGCCTGCATCACGCCCCCTGAGAATAGCGTTCAACGCACCCTGACAACGTCACACGCCGCCTGCATCATGCACCCTGAGAATAGCGTCAACGCTCCCTGACAACGTCACACGCCGCCTGCATCACGCCCCCTGAGACTAGCCTTCGCCCTAATCGCCGCAACGGAAACACAGGTACGGCTAAAAACAAACGTACCCCCAGCATTAGCCTGTCTGCAAATATCAACAAGACAGGTAAACGGACAATCTCTCCTTTTAAAAAATAAAGCGTGTTAAGGATTTGAAGGATTGAGCATTAACTTAAAACTCTATAAGTAAGTTAAGTAAGCATTGAACACATTCTCTTTTTATGCCCGGACAACGTCGGGACGGGCTGCTAGTTAAATGATAAATTGAAGTCACTGAACATACCAAATTCACCCCATTTAGCAAGTCCGCCATTTGTTTCAACCTAGTTACCCAGTAATAGATTTGAAAGTTAGGGACGGACCAGCCTCCCCTGTCTCTAGATAGAGTCATATATCTAAGAGCCCTTCTTGGGCTCATGTCCGGCCCATAGGAACCAAGAGACTAACTGATCTAGCTTCTGGAACCAGACTTTATGGATATCTTAGGGGATTGCTCTAAAACAATATAACATTTTGGGGAAAAAAATCATTTTTAAAACCTTATTCCTCCCAATTAATGTTAAATGTAAGTTGTTCATTCTTCGGGAATCTGACTTGATTTTCTGAAGTAAAGGTCTAAAGTTAATGTCAGCGATATATTCGGGTTTGGCACTTATTTCTATACCTAAGTATCTGGCATTTGCAACTATCCACTGATCAACAAGTGTAACCTTATCATTAGCTACAACTTGTGTTTTGCTATCATTCAAATGATAGCCGGATATCTTGCCGAATTGCGATGTTAAGGTACTTATTTCTTCTAATGCCTGATGGAGAGCCGCTGTTGTAATGGCTAAATCATCTGCATATCTCAAAATTTTAACGTCTCTCCCTCGGGCACAAATAGGTTGAATAATTGGATTCTCCTGGATCTACCTAATTAGAGGGTCAATATAAATAGCAGATAAAAGGGGGAGCACGGACATCCTTGTCTTGTTCCTCGCATAATACTAATTTCCCCAGACTGTGCCCCCATCAAGGTGATTTTCACGGTTGGATCTTTATACATGCTTTGGATAGCTCTTAAAAATCCTTCCCCGATCCCGTAGTACCTCATAACAGTCCATAAAAAAGGCCAGGAACCCTATTGAATGCCTGTTCTGCATCTAAGAGGATAAGGGCCATAGGGTCCCCTGTAACCTTGGTGTAATCAAACAATGTTATTGTCCGTTGTATATGGTCAATAGTTTCCCGACCGGGGACAAAACCATGTTGTTGGGGAGATACCAATTTTTTGATGACTAGTGCCAATGTGTTGGAAAAAATCTTAGAATAAATCTTGATGTCACTATTTATTAATGTGATTGGCCGATATGCCCCAGGGTCCGTCGCCACTTTCCCCTTTTTTTAAAATACCACAATCCTTGCATTCCTCCATGACTCTGGGGGTGTATCTCAACTCTTAACTATGCGAAACATCTCAAGCATTATTGATACCAGATGTGTATGAAAGATCTTAAAAAACTCGCCAGGAAGGAGATCAGGCCCAACAGCTTTGCCTGATGGTAATGAATCCAAAGCCCGGAATATTTCTCCCGGACTAATCGGAGCATCCAAAATATCTCGATCTACAGGAGACAACTGATCAAATTTAACCTCTTCGAGATATTTCTTAATTTCGTCCTGAAGCCCATAATTGTCCCTTATATCTTCAGAGTATAACTTCTGATAACATTTCTGAAATGCTGAGAGAATATCCCTTGGGTCAGTTACAAAGTCAATATCTGGATCTAGAATACCGGCGATCCGATTTTGTGCTTCCTTTTCCCTAATCCGCACAACTAGCATGTGGCCCACCCTTTCATTGCTCTCATAGAGCTTGGACCAACAGGCTATATATCTGCCCGCAGATTTGGAAAATGAAATCTCTGTTATAGCAGATTTTGCAATTGCGATCCCAGTTTGAGCTGCCCTGCACCAAACCACGAGAGATAAAAAAGTGATCCAGCCTTGCATGTGATCTGTGCGGTGCAGAAAAGAAGGTAAACCCTGGATCATTACCCTCTGTCTGTGCCCACATATCTACAAGCCCATGCAGCTCTTTCAGTTGACTAAGAGATCTAAAAACTTTCGGCTTACGCCCATGATATATTATTTCCGGATGAATTGATATCGCACAACCCAGATTAATGTTGAAATCGCCACAAAGTATGATCGGAAATGGCTAACCCACCAGTTCTAAACTCAGCACATTGTATATTTTAGGATCATCCAATACCGGTACATAAACTGAACATACTTATCAGAGTTGGAGCGAGTAAAGTTTGAGATACCTCGCCGTGCAAATATAGGCACACCCTTTGTCCTAACCTCCTGCTTGGTGCACGAAATTAATTGAAACCCATCCAGTTCCATGATTTGGTTTCTACTACCTTCTATATGCATTTCCTGGAGGCAGATAATGTCTGCCTTCAAGACTCGAATATCTTCCCTTGTCCTACTTCGTTTAGCAGGGTCATTTATTACACAGATATTGACGGAAGCTACCTGATACACCCCATTGTATATGATAAACAGAACCAAATAAAATATAGCCCGAAACGTCACAAGAAAGAAGCACCCCATGTCCCAACAACCATACACCTATGCCCACAAAAATGACCTCTAACCCAATTAGGATCCACCCCTCTTGCCCCCCATCCCACCCCAAACCCCTTACTGTGGCAAGAAAGGTCCGCAGACCCTTGTGATGCCTCCTGTGAGAATGTGCGCCCCATGTCACTCCCCAACCTGCCTAAAAAAACAACCCCCCAGCCAAAAATAAATGAGGAGCCCTGCCCTGCCAACTCCATTCAAGGATTGAGACGGCCCCCCAGAAGAACTACAACCATAATCAAACATTTTCCATCAATACACCACGGGACATTAATTTAAGCTGGCCCCCTCCTAAAGAAGGGAAAAAAGAAAAAGAGATAGAAACAGCCCCAAAGAAAAAAACCCTGGAAGTCTCGAGCTCAATCAGCCACCAGTTAACTCCTTCAGCTAGTTCTCAGCCTGCATCTCGGAGGTAAATACCCTGAACCGCCCCTGAAGTATACCGAGCAGGGTTCATCAGATACACTTCGCATCTGTGCTTTTGAAAAGGGTTGATCCGCTGCCGCAGACGCCACCTTCTCTCCAAGGGGGTGTGGCAAAAATCCAGCCGCACAAAAAATGTGTGCCCCTCTGCTGATCTTTTGGCGTCCGGTCTAGCCTTCCAAAAAATTGCCTGCCGCAGTAAAAAGTTCCAAAAGAATATCAAAATTGCTCGGGGTTTTGGGTTGGGACCAGGATTGCTTTTGACCATTAGAGGAAATCTGCAAACACGCTGGATCTCTGCTTCCCAATTCCAATGTGATAATTCTGGGAAAGCCGATTTAAAAAGCTGTAGCACAAAACCACGTATATCACTCCCCTCAGCTTTCTCCTCAATACCCAGCAGGTGTAAGTTATTTCCCTGCTGTCTATTTTCGGATTCCTCTAGTTTCCAGAGGCTATCCATCATTCTTGCGTCGTTAGCCGAAGGTTTTTGCTCAGTAATCTCCAAGCCGGCCTCCAATCCCAATTCCCCTCTCTTCCAGGGCAGTGGTTCTTGATACCACCTCTGTGCAGGCTTTAGTCGTTTTACGAATAGCGCCCTGGATTTCTTTTGTCGCAAGTTGTGCTCTTTTGTGCTCCTGACAAGCCTCTACTTGCATTGCCTTAAGAGTTGCATATATTAAGCTGATTGAGGGGACAGGTTCCGTTTTTTTATCTGAAACACTGAGATTTTCTTCCTGAAACCCGGGCCCTGCCAACCCCTCTGCTTCTAAATTAGTAGTAGAATAGTCCCATTGAAGATGCTCACTAGCTTCAGAATGAGAACTTTCATGCCTGTAGCCCGCGTGACTTTTCTTTCTGGGTCGATTAGCAGCCCTCCTTAGGGTGTCTGCAGTCGTAGGGGGGCTGTCACTATTGTCCCCTGAGGTGTCAATATACGTATTGTCTGGATCGCTGACATTATTTAAATCAGATTCCTCTGCCAGTGAGAAAAAGTTTTCTCCATCTGGAGTACCTGGCACTATTTCTCCTAACTCTTGAAATTCACCGACGCCCTCATTGAGAGTGGTAGTTACAACAGCCCCCCCCCAGTTCTCCTGCGAGTGTCCCTTCTAAGCCAATAGATTGAAAATCTAAAGCCTCTGAGGTGTCATACACACTGTCAGTTTCTCCAGTGCGGAGGGGGAGGGGGGGGTCCTAGCTAGTAATCCCCTTTGAAGCAGATACAATTTTGCATGTTTTATTAGTAATAGTAACGGTAGTAGAAACAGAAGCCGCACCTGAGCCTGTACGTGTGTCTATGTGTCTCCCTGGGTTAGGGACTCTCTCCAGCAATAGGTTAGGCTGTTTGGACTGTTTCCCGCTTACCGGCTTGCCTGAAAACATCCCTGGAATAGATGGGGTCTTTTTCCTTGCTCCCCCCTCTGGCAAATGCCGTTCCATAATGGGAGACCCATTCCTGCTCCCTGCCTTCTGTGCATTCTCCAGGGTAGGGGCGGCATCCGCCTCAGATTCTTTTGTGACAGGTAGCTTCTTGGACACCACCGCCCCCTTCACGCTGGCAGCTCCCTCCTTGAGCGCGATTCTCAGAGGAGCCATCTTCCTCTGACTCGCCTTGTTCCGCAGCACCTTGCTTGCCAGCCACGCCCGCCAAACAACCAGGTACCATGGGCGTCCGCAGAAATTTTTCCAGGGGGGGGCAAACCTGGCAAATGAAGGGGCGTGGCTAATGTTAATCAATAGGGGCGGGGCTAAAATGGCAAACAATCAGGATAGGGTTATGCTTAGGCCAAGCTGAGACAAGCATTTGCAATGCAATAGGTCTCATATTTACGCATGTTTGAGCTATTGACATTGCAAATAACAATGCCTTTTATTTTTGTTTTCGTTTTTAAAACATAAACAAAAGGCATCATCATTTACAATGCCAAAAGCTTAAACTTGTGTAAATGCGAGACCTATTGCATTGCAAATGCTTGTTATATAGTATGCAACAGCTCAGCTGCAGCACACAGTTCAGGTAGGTCGATGAAGGAAGCCCCTGTTGGCTGTAACATGTATAGACTACACACCAAGTTAGACATTTACCTTGGAGCTAGATAGTGCCAAGCAAACATTCCATATTTGCCCAGCAGATGGTGAGGGTGGTACAGGCTTGTATTAGATTGTGAAAGAGATCAGTTTGCAATGTACCGTTCTGGGCCATTCATCCGTTCCAAACACTGAGGAAAGATATTTCCTTCTTGAGATGGCAGGTGGTAGGTAGATTGCCACATAGTAGGGAATACATTTATGCAAGCCCAAACATTATTCCGGGTAAGAGTAGGTCAATTTTTTACAATATACCAAAAGTTGCACATAAAGTCAGAAGTATCTGGAGTATATTCCCAGAAGCCCGCCAGAACATAAGATTACGAACTAACTTTTGAAATTGGGGGAGGAGGTTCCCAAGAAGCTGGTATGGATCTACCCAGATAAATTAGCAGCATTCGTTAGAATCAGCATGATCATGCGAACTTTTGATCTAGGACGTCACGTAAAACTGCTTGCAGGTGAAGGAGTTTTGGAGGTTGAGTGTTAAAGTGGAGAAGCAGCTTATCACAGATGTCCAGGGTGTGGCCGTACAGAAATGTTTATTAGGAATATTTCCTGTGAAAAAATGACAACATTATTACCGATGCTGGCTTTGGGGACTATTTTGTCATAAGATGTATAGCAATCTATTTTGCATCTCCTGTGCAAAAGGGGATCGCCAGATGATAGTAAAATCTTGCACAAAAAAACACAAGGGTCAGAAAGCGTCTGTATGCCCTTTGGCTAAAACAAATTAATCTGTCTAGACCTTCTTCCAAAACACACGGCATGTAAAGGAAATATATGGTGGAAACACAACGAAGAAAGTTAACAATGCAACTGACGCACGAATGAGTAGGATTTATCTAGACTGTAAAGCATATATGAATCTATTCGTGTCGTCACAGTGAGATAGAAACTGCAGAGTCTGTGTTCATAAAATGGATTATGTAACTCCTTTCTAAAGACGGGCTGGTGGACAGATACCAGAAGAATATGCGTCGCATTAAGGCAGCATCAGTAGTATGTGTCCAGGCACATTCAAATAAGAAAAAGTGTTGTTCTTAACAGCACACAAAGGTCTAGCCTCGGCTGGCATTAAAACGGGTTCAAACAAAAGTTACATGAAAAGTATGCATAATAGCAAGTCCTGAAAGAATTTGGTTGTGTTTAATGAAAAAATGAGTTTGACCCACTTGACCCAAGTGTTGCCTAACAACCTGGTGGCATATTATCAAGGACGGAGTTAAAAATTATCGCCGCTTTAGCAGCAGAAAACTGCTGCTAAAGCAGCGATAATGGGCTTGATAATATGCCCTTGTGAATTCCAATGGAAGTCCATGTTCTGGTGTGAATGTGGGCTTCTATTGGAATTCTCAAGGGCATATTATCAAGCCCATTATCGCTGCTTTAGCAGTAGTTTTCTGCCGTTAAAGCGGCGATAATTTTAACGCCGTGCTTGATAATATGTCCCACAGTTGGCTAGAAGAACAAATAGACACTCAGGGCTAGCGCGGGCTTGGGCATTGGATCTGTACAATACTGTGTAGCAAGAGCACGAAGGTCGGCGCAGAATGAGGAAAAGCAAAGGGGCAGATTAACAAGTCCCCTCCGCCACTTTTGCGTAATTTTTAACATGGGAAAAGTGACGCAAAAGTGGTGCAAGGGGCTTGTAAATCTGCCCCAAAGTATGCCCTGCTCAGCGCAACTCTGAGGGTGGCCTAGGCAATCCACGGTAATAACTCAAATACTAAGCTGGTGCCTCATAAAGATGGAGGAAATTGTGCGAATATTATCAAAATCCACTCTTTCTTCATAAAACCCAAACTACTGTCACTACCGGCGACCGCCATTAACATGGGTCCACAAAGGGTGCCCGAGACCAGATGGCAGCCGCCAGCTAATTTTAATTAAAGCTGTATTAAGAAAACCACTATTTGCCGCCTTTCAACTGTGGTGGGTACAGCTAGGAGAGGCATCTGGATACCGGATCGCAGCATGATGTGCACCAAGAGGGTTGCTACTAAACAGTAATCTGGGCAGAATGGGGCAGAAGATGATCTTCAAATATAAACAAATATGTCAGGTGTCTAACCCCAATATCGGGTGAAATATACCCCCCCACCCTTATCCTAGGACACATCAAAACGGAATCCCTCCATGTATTCTTTCTCCTTGCCAGTACAATGCATATAACCTGCCTGTGTGTCCCTGTAGTCCTCCATTTACCCCTCTACCCCTATCAGTACCACCCACGCTACCGACAGCGGCGACCCTGTGTGCAAGATTGGCAATCCCTCTAAACCTTTAACCAAACGTAGACCAAGTTCTTTGTAGCAAATAAGAACAGGTCTGTGATTAAACTATTCAAAAAAATAAATGACTTTGTATAGTACCTGAGAGAATAGAGAATGGCAGCCAAAAAGCAAGTACTGCAACTTCAAACACACGGAAATAGGTAATCGGCTTCCAGAGATTGCTGAACCTATGCCGAGTAAATGAAGACAATCAATGGCGGCTCTATGGAAGAATGCGCCTTGACTCGATCAGAAATGCCGTAAGAGCGCGGGCAGGAATCACAAAAAGGTGACAGCAACATAAAGGTATTTACGGGGTACGGGCGATTTCTCATACTACATGAAGCTAATTTAGCATCTAAGAAAGGAATAAAAAAAAGTCTCCGTCTTTAATTTACTGGCTGCAGCTGAGTTAACTGTGGTTCCGACACAAATATGCTTCGTTGTTCGAAAATGTGATAGCAAAATAAGTTATTTAAGGAACCCCAGCCAAGCGCTCAGGCAAGTTAAAACAAGCACTCGCCAGCCGCTTTAGAGGTTCTAGGGTGGGAAGTATGCTTTGGCAGCTCAAACTGCCCATTGTCATTCTGTATGTGACAATCGGCCACAGACAGAATGACAATGGGCTGCGAGGAGGAGTGCAAGGCACCCACTCAGGGAGTTGAGGGCTCTGGCAGGGAGCAGCTCTGCTCCCTGCAGGGCCCAGAATTAACGACAAAAGGCGTTTGTAAAATAGGTGTTAAGTGAATCTTTCATGGCCTCCTGAGTGAGACAAAGCAGGCTTCGCTCTGCTTCAGCCCCTATGCCCCTCCCAGGCCAGGGCCTCTCACACGGAGATGAAAGGAACTGTTTCTCTTTACTATCAGTGACCACTCCGCCATGGGCGTCCGCAGGGGGGGGGGCAAGGAGGGGCGCTCCAGGGGGGGGCAAGTGCCCCTCCTTGCCCCTCCTGCGGACGCCCATGCCAGGTACGACCGATTTAGTAGTGCACGGGTCGGAGTTTCACCACGCGTTGCCGAAAAGTATTAAATCCCCCGAAGCTGATCAAGCGGGACTGCAGGTAGGGTTTCGTAACTCTATCCGCAGTGAAAAACCTCCAGGTTCAGCAGGGCATTAGCTCGTCTCTTGACCGCTCGATACCACAGCAGTCGGGGAGTGACGCTCGCACACCTCACGGAGCCCCCATCTTGCCGTACTACAAGTGCAGCCTACTACCCATGCCAACCTTTCTGAATCAAGTTAAATCATACTCCTTAGTCTCAGGTAAAAAAGTTAAATAATGACAAATGTGAAATTCTGCCCCTTTCCAAATACACTTTTAAAGAAGATCTTTCCTTGTCTACTTTTACTTGGAGTCCCCTTCATATAAAATATCTTGGTATTTGGTTTACTTCTTCACTTAAATCATCAATTCCGCTGAATTTTAATAAATTATTATTTTTTTTAAAGTTATTTTTATTCAGTTTTTTCCAGAGATCAGCACACATTTGTAAGCAGATTTATACGAGGTTAGCACAAAACTTAATTATCATAACATTTTACAGAGAATGAGCAACCCATCCTCCCGATCCTCTAACCAACGAAAACCAAATAATACAGTCATGATCTATGACAAATCCATCCCTAGTTATAAACCAAAAATTAAAATTAAACAGTGAAAAAACATATATCATGCAGAGAGCCCCAACCTAGGTTCAAAAACATTTAAGTTGAAGCCCCGCTGGATATTTTATCCATTTATTTATTTATTTATTTATTTATAGAGTTTTGTATAGCGCGAACAAGACCCGTGGGTATCAGAGCGCTGAACATAAAAAGATTACAGAAGTGACAATTATCACACCAATTATAACAACAAACAGTTGTGAGGTAGAAGCGGTATGGTACAAGGTGACTAGATAAAAGGCATTGAGAGGTGCATTAGTCTCAGCTTGTGTCATAGTCATATCTTCAAGCTCGTTGAAGTAGGGTTACATAACATTATCAATACACATATTTATATAATTAGCAGTTAAGAGTTGCATAGGTTTAGCTTGTCATAGTAGTCATAAATATAATAAAATAAAGTGAGGTAGAGGTTATATAGTTTGAGCTGTGAGATACAGTGTATAAGCTCCCAAATATATGAGGTAGCAGTATAGGGCGTAGCCGAGGCTTGGACGGGAGTCTTTCATTTATTTGATATTGAATTTCAAATTATTCAAATTATTCATGATGAGTATCCCCTCTTTGGAGTAAATGTTCAAATCAATCAATGGTCTGTAGTTTTCTCTACGTGGGGTATTTACTCATCAAGTGGCTCTTTAGTTCCCGTTTGAAAGTTACCGTACTTTGAATCTTCCTGATGTTTGGAGGGAGTGAATTCCAGACTCTGGGTGCAGCTCCGGAGAAGGCTCGATCATAGGTCCTTTTCTTACGGAAGAAGGCCGGCCGCAATAGCAGCTCATTAGCGCTTCTGCTTGGTCTGTTGCCTCCCGAAAGTTTAATTTTCTTGGCTAGGTATCTAGGCATGTTGTAGTGAACCGCTTTGTGGGTAATACAGGCCATTTTCATTTGAATTCTGGCCTCATACGGTAGCCAGTTTAGGGCTTTCAGGTGGGGCGATAT
Source organism: Lissotriton helveticus (assembly GCF_964261635.1). Classification (NCBI taxonomy): domain Eukaryota; kingdom Metazoa; phylum Chordata; class Amphibia; order Caudata; family Salamandridae; genus Lissotriton; species Lissotriton helveticus. The sequence continues at coordinate 759,615,919 of NC_136070.1, forward strand.
ATGATCGAATTTCTTCGTTCCCGTGATGAGTCTTGCCGCTGCGTTGAGACAGGCTTTTAGTGGTGCTATGGATGTCTTGGGTAGGCCAGCTAACGTGGTACAACCATATTCAATCCTTGAGATAACTAGCGATTGGGTGGCCAGTTTTAGATCTGCCTCAGAGATAAAGGGTTTTAATTTTCTTAGATAGTTCAAATGGAAGCGGGCACTCTTGGCCATTGAGTTAATGTGGGCTTTCATGTCGAGGTTCTCATCTAACGTGATTCCCAGTGATTTAGCTGAGTTAACTAGGGTCGGAGTGCAGTTTAGCGCAGTCACCAATTTCACCCATTCCTTTACCTCCGGTTGGCTCCTTTTTGGTGAGATTAGCAGGAATTCTGTTTTGTGGGCATTTAGTTTCAGATGGTTATTTGTTAACCATTGCAACGCTTTCTTTAGTGTGTCATTCATTCGGTCGACGTCATCACGGGAGGTGATCTTTATGTATATTTGCGTGTCGTCTGCATACATGTGATAGGATATCCGTGATTTTTGAAGAATCTCCGTAAGGGGTTCTACATATAAGTTGAATAGATCTGGTGATAGAGTTGAGCCTTGTGGGACCCCGATAGTGTTAGGGCATGGGGAGGAGGTTGCTTGGTTGATCAGGAATAGTTGAGTCCTGTTCTGTAGGAAAGAGTTGAACCATTTCAGTACGTTTCCGGACAGACCCATCCTGTCTTGAAGCCTGGTCATTAGTATTTCGTGATTTACCGTGTCAAAAGCTGATGACAGGTCTAGTAGGATCAGTAGGCATGCCTGATTTTGGTCTAGGGCTTGTAAGGCGTCATCAACAATATGCAGGATCGCAGTTTCAGTACTATGTCCTGTTCTAAATCCTGATTGGCAGTCGTCTAGTAATGCGAACGTAGCGATGTGTTGACTCAGTTGGCCCTGTACGCATTTCTCAATCAGTTTGGCCAGTAAAGGTATGTTGGTCACTGGTCGATAGTTATTCGGGTCTGTCGCATCCGCTGTTGGTTTTTTGATGATGGGTACTACCTGCCCCGTTTTTAGGCAGTCAGGGAGGGTCCCTTGTGTAAGTGAGGCATTTATTATCTCGGTCCAGATCGGAACTAGAGTGTGGCTGATTTCTCTTACACACTTTGACGGTAGAGGGTCTTGATAGTGGTTGTTCGGTCTAAGTTCGGCTAGCTTTCTGGTAATCTTACCCTGGTCATATAGTTCGAATGTGTCCCAATTTGCTTTATTTTTTGTTTGAGGACCCTCTGTTGTCTCATTAGCCTCATTTTTAGGTGAGGGAAGGGTCCCAAGGTTGGCCGCTGCACTTGTGAGCTCGACTTCTAGTAGTTTGTTTTTTTCCGAGAAAAATGCGGAGAATTCCTCACAGCTTATGGGAGTTTTTGAGTTCTCGTGGGTTGTTTTGGCTAGTTTGTTTGACTGTTGTTTTAGGATCTCGAAGAGTTTTCGTGGTCTGTTTATGGCATTATCCAGTTCGGCCCTTATAAATTCTTTTTTGGAGTTGATTATCTTTTTGTTATATTGTTTTCTGGTTTTTCTGAGGGCTTTCAACTCGGGGGAGGAGGGATGTTGTCTCCATTTCCTTTCGGCCATTCGTAGTTTTCGCCTGTCCTCGTTCAGTGCCTCATTAAACCAAGGATTTTTTGGCTTTTCTGAGACGTTTTTCAGTTTTTGAGGCATGGTGTCATTGACGATGTTACCAATTGAGGTTATGTAATGGTCAGTCAGCTCATTGACATTCTGCCTGTTATTAGGTGGCTTCAGGTCTTTTTCACATCTTTCAACTAATAGTTGAATATTGGCTTCTTTTGTCTCACGAATCAGTCTTTTGAACTTGCGAGGTTGCACGGTCTTGCCCTTTTTTATTGTAGGTATCGTGAATGTTATGGCGTGATGGTCCGACCAATCGCATGGATCTATAGCAAGGATTGATGTCTCATTATTTCTTGAGATAATCCAGTCCAACGTCGCTCCTTGTGAGTGAGTGGGCTGGGTGCATGCTTGAGTAAGGTTTAGCTCATTGAGGAAGTCTTTCATCGAGTTAACCAGCTTGTCATTGTTGTTGTCCCAGTGTAGGTTAAAGTCACCTAGGAATATATTGTTGGCATCCGGGTTAGAGTTGGCCGTTATGATCTCTATTAGTTCCTCTGTGAACTTTGCGTTATCCCCAGGTGGGTGGTAGAAAGCATGCAGGTTGCAGCTTTGCTTATTTAGTGCTCTTATATTAAGACCAAGGTATTCACAGGACTCTAAGGGGTCAGATTGGAATTGGCTGACCTCGATCTCCGAGCGATGAATGCACGCTATACCTCCTCCTACTTTCTTTGGTCTGTCTAACCTGACGATGTTATATTGTGGTGGTACTAGGAGATCAATGGTAGGAGATGATGATTCATTAAGCCATGTTTCTGTGAGGATGGCCAGGTCGATATCCTTGTTAATGATGAGTGCGGCTATGTCAGATGCATGTTTATTTGCCGAACGGCAGTTGAGTAGTAGGCACTTCAGGGTTTTATGTGAATTATCGACCTTACTATTTTCGGTTTCCGTTGTAGTTAACTGGATATGTTGTAGGTTGTGGTGTATTGCTTTCCTGTCATTCTTTCTGGACATTCTATGGGAGTCAATGGGTACTATTTTGATATTCTCCTCGCTTCCTCGGGCCGGATGTTCATAGGATCGAAGTAACAGCAGGGTTTCTTCATTTGACAAGGGATAGGTCCTGTTAGGTCTGTTGGGTCGGAGTGCAAGATTCTGGATGTGTGAAACCTTAGTGTGCATACTTATCGTCATCTCCCAGATTTTTCCAATTGTCTGTGCGACTTTCAGCGAGTCTTGTGCCATGTTTCCTACAAGTTTCTTGAGTTCCTTGATTTCTTTCTGGGTTCGGGATAATTTCTTATGTGAGCTAGACTTGGCTGTTTGGGTTCTGCATTTTGCTCTTCTTCGTGACTGATTAGTTTTCGTAGCCCCAGATCTTTCCATTGACTCCTTAGTTTGGTTGTTGTTCCTGACTCTATTGGGAGTGTCCTCATTGTTTCCTATGTTGCGAGGTGTAACGTGTGTCTTTGTGGATGGGGATCTAGGGGACTCCAGTCTCGAATTCGAGGGGGGTTGAGGGAGGTAGATATCTTCTGCTTTGTTCATTTCGTGGTTATCTTCATAGGGGGACTCGTTAGGTGTTGAGTTACCCTCTTCCGGTGAAGTGACATCAATTGATAGCGGCAACCGTTCTTCCATTGGGGCCACTTTCTTTTCTTTGTTTCCCAGGTTATTAGATGTCGCAATCCTTTCATTCTCCTTCTCCGGTGTTGCCATCGCCGTTTCCGGTAAATCTCCGGCGTTAGAGATTTGATTGTTCTGGCAGTTGGTTTGATTAGCATCTCTAGTGATAGAGTCGTTGTTGGCAGTTGTGGTAGCTGGTGGGGTCCTGTTTTGCTGGTAGTTTTGTCCTTCTATGCATTCCTTTAAGGTTTGGAAAGCTGCCTCAAATTTCTCGAGTTCTTTGTTAGTTGCTTGTATCAGCACTGTTCCCGTTTTGTACATAGTAATGAATAATTCTGAGCTACATCCTCTAGTTAGAGAAGTCGTTATTTTTGTCCATTATCCAGTCTGAATTAGCTTATAAACCTAGGTTATTTGATTTCCTATGAATCCTTCCATCTTGAAAGAGGGGCCCAAATACACCGTCCCAACAGTTTCGATTTTTTCCTCCCCTTCCTCTCATAGATAGGTCTTTCCATCGTAGATAAAGAGAGTAAACGCGAGAGCCACTGTTGAAACATAGAGGGTAGAAGGTCAAGCCAGGCAGAAGCGATACTTATCCACAATACCGCCATGGCCACAAAGAGAAATTGATACGCCGGATCTCGCAGTTCGCTACTGCTGACTCGCAGCAAGACCAGAGCAGGGGTTATTGTAGCATTAACCCCGAGTGACAAATCTAAGAATTTTGTGATGGAATCTAGCAAATTCTTGAGACGTGGACAAGATGCGAACATGTGTACGAGATCAGCACCCGACGAACCACACCGTGGACAAGTAGTCCCTGCTGACCCACCCCACTGTGCTATTCTCGTTGGGGTATATTAGAGCGCAAAAACAATTTTAAAGCGCTGTGCTTGAAGCCAGGCCGAGCACAGAGCCGTCTGACCTAGTTCTAGAGGCTCAAAAAACCTCTCTGGTACAACACCCACACGTTCCATCCATTTCCCCTCCTGCTTAGCTAGATCATCTTGCTTTAATGCTATCAATTCGGCATTAAATAGCCTGATAACACCCTTCGTGCTACCCCTTATAATATCTATAACATTAATTCTGCTTCTTACAAAAAAAACTGCGTAGCTTTAAATATTTGAAAAAGTTACCTCTTTCCAGCCCAAACTCCAACTGAATATCCCCAAACTGACGAAAGCCTTCGTTCTGTATTAAATCCCCGGCCTTCAGGACTCCCTTCTCTGACCAAACTGCCATAGTCTCATCTGTAAAGATTTCCGTTAGCGTGGTTTTTTTTTTAAGCTGGGTGTAGGGGCTAAGCCTCCCTAGACCAGTCTTTCTTTTTAATGCCACCCAGATCTTATAAGCGGCCGCAAGAGTCTTGAATTTTGTCCTTTTATAATAACTTTTATAAATCTATTGAGAAAATGTCTTCCCTTACGACCAAATGGCACCCTCTATATCTCTCATGGTGGGATCATCTTGATACCATTAAAATGATGCTGACACCTATTATTCTTTATCTTCTTTCTAATATACCAATGACTATTCCCACAAAAAGGTTTCATAAAATAAATTCCACTCTCATTTCTTTTCTATGGTTGAATAAAAAAACAAGAATGTCCTTATTAAAGTTGTCGCACCCGAAATCTGAAGGGGGTGTTCGATTTCCTGATTTTTCTAAACACCACAAGGCATTCTTAATGAAACATCTATCCAAGTGGTTGTCGACTCCATCGCCTGATCTCCCTCTTTATGTAGATTTAGAGAGCTCCTTTCTTTTCCCGTTTTCTTTTCAAGAATATCTATCTTTTACGAGGAAACAACAAAATTTACACACACCTATTATTAAATATTCATGTAATAGCATGAATAAACTTCTTCATGTTGAGCCACATAATCTACATACGTTTCTGAACTGCTCCATATGGCATAATAAACTCATCTGCATCAAAGGAAAACCAGTCTATTGAAAAACCTGGAGAGATAAGGGCATTTTGTGGGTACATCAGTTATTTGAGAATAATTATTTTCTTACTTTTTCCAAGGCACGTTCCCTATATCACCTACCATTATCATTCTTACATAAATGTCTAGCCTTACATTCCGCCATACTAGAATCTTATAAACATTTTCATGCCCTGCCTCTTGCCCCTGTACTATTAGACCACGCCTGGTTAAATATAATTTCCAGATCACCGGAGGCCTCTACCCTATACTCCTGTTTATTATCCCCGCTCTCAGAGATCCAAAACTAAGGTTGAAGTTTCCTGGGAAATTGATTTAGGCATACAATGGCCCATATTAATTTGGAATAAGATGTGGACGAAAGTTAGGAAATCCTCCAGGGCAGCCAGCACTACACAAACTCTTTTTTATTTATAACAGATTATTACTAACACCTGTTTCCTAACACAAAAAGCATTCTGACAATCCTGGCACTTGTTGGTCTTGTAAGTGTCAGTGTAAGTGTCAAGGTATTTGTAGAGCGCACTGTCACCAAGCGGTTTCCTGGCGCTATTACTCATACCGCTGTGGAACCCTTCCTGGCTTTCCCTTTGAAGTCCACTCCTGGGCACCCCCAGGGTGAAGCCAGGCATCCTAGCACTGTTGGGGCCGGTGTGGAGGTTAAGCAAGCTATTGCCCAGAGTTGCAGCGTGGGGCCCATGATTAGAATAGGCACCGAGGCGAGAATTGTCAGGTCCGAGGAAATTGAGCCCAAGACCCGCCGAGGCGGGAATTGAACCCTGTTCCCAGGCCAGAACTCTGTATCAGGGTCTGCCGCTCTAACCATTGAGCCACACTCCTCCTTGTTCATTCCCACAAGCTGATCTTCAACATCTACTTTTTTCATGCCCACAAGTTCTGCAGTTTTGGAAAGCAGTCTGGTCCCAAATCAATTCTATCCTTAAAACTAACGCTCCCTTGACATTCGCTAATATCATCCTAGGTAGCCTTGCTAACTGTTGGAACAAACCGAAGTCACAAACGCAAATCATTGATCTGCTAATTGCCACTGCTTTTCAACAGATAACAAAAATGTGGTAAGATTTCTCTAAACTTTCGTACTTAGCTTGGTGGTACTCCGTCTGCCATAATCATAGACTTGACACAACTTTTGTTTTTCCCATGTCCCTGAAGCAAAAACGATTATTTCTTTGGTCCGATGTTACAACATTTTTAGATAATAGCACCAAAAGCTCCTTTGTTCCTATACCATCGATTCAAGAAGTTGCTTTACCACCTTGGTGTTTTCAAATACAACCTTAATTTATTTAGTATAACCTTGCTTTGTTATGCATGTTTATTTATTTGTAATTATTATTCCCGCTGTCTGTATCCTAGATCTTTTCAAAATATGTATTCATATGCCTAGATACCATTGTTAATATGTTAAATAATATTTTTCTTTTGATGATATGTCAATTGTTATTTGATGATACATTTTATTGCATTTCCAATAAAATTTCATTTGAAACTTAAAAAGAAAAGGGCAGTCGGGGCAACCTTGACGAACTACTCTGCCTAATGTAAAGTATTAGGAAGTCAGCTCATTTACGCAGATGGCCGCTTTAGGAGAGATATATAAAAGGTAGATTAAAGCAGTAGTTTTAGGATCAAAACCAAACCAAGTAAGGGTGTGAAATAAAAACGACCAATTCATGCGGCCAAAAGCCTTTTCGGCTTCACAGCAATGGCAGCTAGGGGTTCAGTCATACCTGTGGATTTTGAGAGAATGTCAAAGAGCAAACAAGCGTTGTTCGATATGTACCTTTCATTAACAAAACCCTGATTGTTCTAGCCTTGAAGCTAATACCTTTGAAACGTTTTTCGAATCTACTTTAACAAGAGAAATAGCTCTGTAATTTTTACAATAATACGGATCATTTCCATCTTTTGGGATAAAGCAAATAAGTGTGTCTAGAAAAGAGCCTGATGATTTACAAGAGTGAGTGAAAGACTGAATATGGGTATATAATTTGGGAAGAAGTAATTTGGGAAAATCCATGTCAAATTCAACCATGAAGCCATCTGGTCCCAGAGTCTTATCCTTTTTGAGTGAAAGTAGTTCAATATAAGGAACTGGGGGTGCAATATCTGATTCCAAGGATAAAAAATCCATCTGTGGGTTAAAAGGATTTTGAACAGATGAGAGATACTGTAGAATTTCAGGATCTGATGGGTTTTGTTTTGGTGTGTATATATTTTTGTAGATATTTTTAAACAGGTTTAGAATTTTAAAGTCTTTATAATGGGAAGTGTTGGTGTTATTCGTGATTGATTACATTTGTAGTTTGTTTTGCAGGATTTTGAGATAATTTTCTAGCAGATTTTTTGATTTATTTTGGCCACCATAGAATTTGGCACTAGGTTTAAGAATATAAAATGATGCACTTTCAGTAGATAGTTTGTTATATTAGAGTCTGGCATTGATAAGTTGTTGTAAACTTTGTTGTGATCCAGAGGTCTAATAGGAACTTTCTAATCACTTAATTTCTTCAAAAATATGTATGGATTGATTTTGGGATAAAATTCTTTTTTGGATAGAAAATGAATTATGAAGTCTCGAGCTGAGGCTTTGAATTAATCCCATATAGTATGAAAAGCAATGTCCTTCCCTTAATTAATATTCAAATGTTCATGAAAGAAATACATAAATAAGAAGGTGAAGGAGGTATCTAGTAGTGGTGAATTAAAGATTTCCTAGCTATTGTAATGGAGAGTTTTGATTCTTTTAACGACACAGAGACCAGGACTAGGCTTAAAATTTCTCCACTTTATTCTATCCAGCAGCCATTAAACATTATGTAGATCTCAACCTTAAACTACGTTTCCCATGAGACATTGGGAACAAAACAGAAAGAGCTAATCGGATCCGAATGCCGCAGCTCCTTCTAATACTCTCTGGATACGCTCAATCCCCCTCTTTCTTCCTCTAACCTCATGCCTGGCACTGTTATTGGGATACGTCCAAGCGGTAATATTAATTTCCTGATATATCAAAGACAGCACACTGTCTAAGGGGCCACTCTAGCTCCTAATTTAAAATCTCTACACAGATCCTTCTTGTTAATTCCAGGGCTTGCCTCAGAATTCCCTAGTGCCCTCTGCATTAGGGGATTTATTTTACATCCCCATTAATAAATCATGCAGGCCTCCGAGGAGTACATGTAGAAGGAAATTACCTACCTCCCTATAGATAATTTCTGTCAGGTAATGGTCACCTCCACTATGTGTGGGAGGGTATGCTCAGACGTGAGTCCCTTGCTCATTGCACCATCAGGATTCAAGCAAGCCGGGCCGACGAAGGCTGTGATGCCAGAAACCGGTCCCCGGAAGCTTGTTTCCTTCCCAGTATAAGAATTGGCTTGGTAGTTTGGTTTGCCCTGTTCCCATCATGCACTGGGACAGGAACAGACTAATTTGCATATAGCCAGGTTCTGAGCTGGGATGGTGCATTGAGCTAAAAAACGGTGATGGATTAAAACCATGATCTCTTGACTTGGTAAGAGTATTCTGTATCATTCAGAAACTCTGTCCATCACCACCCCCTTTTTCCACAAGCGCTTTTATCCACACTATGTGTGGGAGGGTATGCTCAGACGTGAGTCCCTTGCTCATTGCACCATCAGGATTCAAGCAAGCCGGGCCGACGAAGGCTGTGATTCCAGAAACCGGTCCCCGGAAGCTTGTTTCCTTCCCAGTATAAGAATTGGCTTGGTAGTTTGGTTTGCCCTGTTCCCATCATGCACTGGGACAGGAACAGACTAATTTGCATATAGCCAGGTTCTGAGCTGGGATGGTGCATTGAGCTAAAAAACGGTGATGGATTAAAACCATGATCTCTTGACTTGGTAAGAGTATTCTGCATCATTCAGAAACTCTGTCCATCACCACCCCCTTTTTCCAAAAGCGCTTTTATCCACACTATGTGTGGGAGGGTATGCTCAGACGTGAGTCCCTTGCTCATTGCACCATCAGGATTCAAGCAAGCCGGGCCGACGAAGGCTGTGATGCCAGAAACCGGTCCCCGGAAGCTTGTTTCCTTCCCAGTATAAGAATTGGCTTGGTAGTTTGGTTTGCCCTGTTCCCATCATGCACTGGGACAGGAACAGACTAATTTGCATATAGCCAGGTTCTGAGCTGGGATGGTGCATTGAGCTAAAAAACGGTGATGGATTAAAACCATGATCTCTTGACTTGGTAAGAGTATTCTTCATCATTCAGAAACTCTGTCCATCACCACCCCCTTTTTCCAAAAGCGCTTTCATCCACACTATGTGTGGGAGGGTATGCTCAGACGTGAGTCCCTTGCTCATTGCACCATCAGGATTCAAGCAAGCCGCGCCGACGAAGGCTGTGATGCCAGAAACCGGTCCCCGGAAGCTTGTTTCCTTCCCAGTATAAGAATTGGCTTGGTAGTTTGGTTTGCCCTGTTCCCATCATGCACTGGGACAGGAACAGACTAATTTGCATATAGCCAGGTTCTGAGCTGGGATGGTGCATTGAGCTAAAAAACGGTGATGGATTAAAACCATGATCTCTTGACTTGGTAAGAGTATTCTGCATCATTCAGAAACTCTGTCCATCACCACCCCCTTTTTACAAAAGCACCTCCATCTTGAAGCCACTGTCCCAGGTTGTGGAGCCCTTGGAGAAGAAAATTCTCCAATTACAATCTCTGTGCCAAAAACCCCTTGCTTTGAGGGAAGAACCTTCTGGGCCTCTGGTCCCCACACCTCCAAGGCAGACTTCGGCACTATTACCGCACAAGAGTGCAGACGACCCTGGGGTCGATCTAGACACCTTTGCTCACCTAAAAAGGCCTTTAAGGACTCCCAACCTCCCCCTACAGATCCCCAGTGTTAGACCTGTCAGCCTTTGGGTGGTCTCCCCCTATTTTTCCTCTCTTTTTGCCTCACATTTCTTTTTTCCCACCATTCTTTTTTGTGTGGCCTTAGGTATCCGCGCGCCTCGCCACTGCCAATCAGTGCTGAGGCGCAGGTGCGCCTTTCTAAAATGGTGGAATAGGTGAACTTCATAAAATGGTCGCCTGTCAGAAATTACCTCAGAGCTCTAGCACATAGGATAGTATTAGGAGGTTCCAGAACCTTCCGGACCACTCTAGTGAGCAGAGCCCAGGATATATAAGGGAGGGTACTGGGCGGCCATTTTGTCACACTGCTGGGTTGGCTGGAGTGCAGGCTGCGGCGTCAGGGGGATTGTGTCACAGGCTGAACTGACTGCTCCCAGGGGCTGCGGTTAGGTCTGAGGGTGCTGCCCACCTACCTGTTGATCTGGCCCTGTCCTAAAGAAGAACAGAGAGAACAACGCCCCAGTGTTTCCACGTGTAAAGCGGACTGCTCCTCTTGGTCAGCTGGTGAGAGAGACCTTGAACCGACCCCGGGAACCTAGGAGGGTTGGCGCTGTGTGCTGAGGAGGCATTGGACTGGCCAGGAGGGGGAGGGTGAACGCTGTACAGAAGTCCCTCTCAGCGACCTCTGAAGTGAGGCTGGGACCCAACCTTTGCCCTTGCCTCCTGGCTGCCACTTGGCGCTAGTGGCTGTTGTTGCCCTGGTTTACTACCGCCAGCCTGGTGTCTTGAAAGCACACCTTTATTGCTAGCGCTGAGTCTGTTGGTTGCATCACCGGAACAACGCAAGGTCTGAGGGAGACGCTGGAAGGGGTCGCCTAGCAACCAGGAATCCCGCCTAACGCGTCACCTCCCTGTCTCTGAATTAGCGCTTCCACAGGAGAGGGGAAACCACCGCGGCCCTTCAGGAGGTTGGTCCAACTACCCTCTGCCAGTTCCTGAGGGCAGGAGAAAGAGCAAGAAGAGGAGACCTCCGTTTACAGCGGAATTACGGCTTCACTGCAGGCCCCTAGCCCCGCCCCAGGCGAAGTGCTGTGAGGTCTGGGCGGGAGGAAGGGGGAAATTTGTGCTTCACCTCCCCGACCCGAAGAGGTTATCAGAAGCGCCGGGTGGGCGCAAAGTTTTCAGGGAAGGCCTGACTTAGGGTGGTGTTGGTGGAGCTGAGTTCCCCAGAAAAAAGGGGGGAACTGCTATGAACGGGGTTACTAGGAACTGAGCCCCTAAGTCTGTCCTCTCTCCCTCAGGGCCCCGTGACCAGATCCTTTAAAGAGAGTGAGTACCTGAGCATATTTGAGCACTTTCTTGCGTAGGAGTTGGGTCAAGACAGTGCAGGGAACTACTAACGATCTACGGTGGCACTTACCTGCTTGGTTTAAACTGATGCATATACCGGCTGAATCCATACTTAATGCACCTACCTGCTTGGTTTAAATTGTTGCATGTACCTGTTGATCTATGCTTAATGTACTCCGGTGCTTGATATCTACAGGGCAAGAGGTGTGAGTGCGGCACTCTATGGGGCGGAACTTTGGGGTGCACAGAATGTGGACCAGCTGTCTTGCTCAGAAAATAAATTCCTCAAGGACCTAATGGGGCTTCCACACAGCACTCCAACCTTGCCATTACTCCTAGATATGGGTAGTTGCCCCATTAGAGATCAGGCAAGGCTGCGTCCTCTCCTTCTGTGGGCTCGCATTTGGAGAGTTCCAGAATTGGCCAGCTACGCAGATGGTTTGAAAGATGTCTTATCAAGGCCAGGTTGGTCCAAAATCAGCTGGTTGAAGGAAGTCAAGCGATTATTGGTAGAACTGGGTCTAGAAGAAGCTTGGCATGCAAGGACTGCTCCCCCTAAGTCTGTCTTGAAAACGTTGTATTGGAGCTGGGTGAGAGATGTGCGAAACAATAATCCTAACCAATGTAGGTCTACTGACGAATTTCTTCTAGCGAAGGATGTCCCATTTTGTGAGCCCTACCTCGATATCATATCAAAACCTAGAGACAGGGTACTTTATTTTAAATTTAGAATAGGAACACTTCCCGTGGGCGAACTGACAGCCAGGTGGAAGACTCCGGGTCAGACAATTCCCTTCTGCCCGTACTGTACGACAAGGATAGAGTCAGTTCCCCACCTCCTATTCGAATGCCCCGCTTATGAAGCTCCCCGCCACAGGTGGTTGAAACCTCTCTGTAGAGAGTTAGGCACCAGATTCCATAGGGAGGCCCTACGAATCCTGAAAACAGACCCACGGCCTCTCTTTGCCTGTGGCATGGCGAAGTTCTTAAGCTGGGCATGGCTGATCAGATCAAATAGGCTTTTGTACCTTGTTTAATTCTGGTTTTAGATTGTCATTCTTTTATGTAATTTATTGGCGCCTTCGTACCATGAATTGTATGTACTTTTTCTATGAATTGGCTCCTTTTATCTTTTTAAACTAATGTGTGCATATGTATTGCTTTTTAAGACATGTTTTTTGTCGAAATAAAGCCATTTGACTGACTGACTGGCTTAATGTACTTATCTGTTAATTGCCTATTTAACGTGTTTAAATACCTATTTTTAGCTACTGCAAGGTATTGCAGTGCAATGTACTGTTTTAATTGATACAGATGATCCAATAATGAAATGCCCGAAGTCCTAATGTATTAACTATTGAAAACTTCAACCTTCTTTAATGCAAAAGGATAAAGCATCTCCATTTTCTTCTTACCTAAGACGGTGTGGTGTCATTTTTGGTGGGTTTGCACTGGGGTGTTGTAGTGTGTGCTGCGCAAGTACGTCACCATTGCCTTCAGGATTTAGCCTTCCCACTCTGTGCCATGCTACCCTAAGTGGGCCAGTGGTCCCGGTTCTAACATTTGGTGTTCAGTGGTGGGATTAGATTTGTGCTTGCGTACACCCTACTGTTATATAGTACAAGGGATACCCAAAGGACCAATATGTGAGGGACCTTGGGTGATATTATTTCAAGGAACAGTGGTCCCTAACAAGTAGTGAATAGTAAAAATTCATATAGATCAAGATTGGAATCCATATAGTCTGTCCAGCCGGACAGGGTTTAATAACACAAATGTAGATATACTCAATCAATTCAGTACAATATCAAAGTGGGACACAGCCTGTGTCCTACTACTGTACAGGGACATTTGTGACATACATAGACAGGTGAGGCAAGCTTAGGAAGTCTGCATATATTCCAAGTTTTTGCAGACGAATATTTACAGACAATACACTGTTGTGATTTAGCAAATACTGAAATCAAATCATCCAGTGTAAGTTGTCGACGGCGTTTCGATCCCTTTGAAATATAGCGGGATCATCATCAGGACATTAACCATTCATGCCTTTAAATTACTGAAACCACAGTCAAGCCCGAACACATTAGTGAACCATACAAACAAAAACACAATACAATAATAACAATAATGAAGTTAAGAGGGGGAAAAACGGGGTGGGTAATAGGGAGGAAAAGTACAAAAGGTCATGAGATATACATTCATATGAAAGTTAAAAAGACATACATGACAAGTCTGCCGAGTTCAATTAATCCTTATATATTAACTTTAGGACACACTAATTATCGTGGAGGACCGTGAGCCATGTCATCCAAGTGAGCGTTAATTAGGGGCCACGAAGAGTGAGGATTACAAGGTGAAATAATTTCTAGCGTGAGAGATGAAATGGTTGACCCGTGCACTTAAAGGAAAACACGACTGATGGTAAAAATTCTGGCATGAACGAGAAAATGGTAGACCCGTGCACTTAAACGACATCACAGTCAAACGGATGTGGAGAATTGTGCCGGCCTAGTGATGAAGTTGTGTCGTGAGCAGCCGAGTGCGAGGCTTACCACAATAGTACACGGTTGACATCTGTGAAAAAGTCTGCTTAATTAATTTTGAAACATGGGCCTATATCGGAAACCAAAAAATAATAACAGCATGAGAGAACCGAGCTGGAGCCGCAATTAATAAACATGCCAAGATCGGGCGGGGTAAGCTTACCGCAAATGCAGGTCTGCTTAAAATGGGTATTCAATTGTTGCCCCTGTGAAGCAGAATCTGAGGGAGTTTTTTAGGGATCGAGACGCTTTAGTTAAACGAGGGCTACGAAACTAGGGGGTAAGGGGTGGTGCTTACCGGGGAATTGCCGCGATGGAATTCCTCTGCCAAGTAGCCGATGCTCAAGTGGACAGTGAAGCGTAGGAGAACTCCTACGTTAGAAGGGTAAACCGATCATGTGATCATTACCACGTGACCCGGGGGTCTGATGGAGGAACTTGGTTGGGAAAATATGGAGGCCATCTTAGAATGTGCAATTATATATACAGTGAAGGAGTGATTCAATAGAAGGTGCATGACGTGAATAAATTGTGCACAATGTGGTAAATAAATAAATAATTACCGGTACTATTTTTCTATGCATTAACTGAAAAGGATAGCTCAATAAATAAGAGGCAGGATCCGTGATATCTGAGTCAGAATGGGCTTTAATCAGATGGCTCGAGCCAATGGACCATCGGGTTCCATCACCTGCAAAGGCTCAGGAAGGGACAGACACAGGACAAAGGGAAGTAAAGCCTAATGTCATATTAACATCATACAGTATATATAGTAAAACAATACAATTGCATTGAATACAGTAGGCGTAACAAGTGACAAACGAAAGATAAGAACATATGGGCGTGAAAAGAAGGCGTGCACAGGGCGTGCACGAAGACATGTGATGTAAACGTCACAGAAGTGTCATGAATGGGTGGATACATGGAGGGGGCTACCTGGGCAGCTGGAACCTTTAACCTACTGGTGCGCGCAAATGGGCCATGACGTGTAACTGGGGAGAGCTGGGGGCTCTGACTTCTGGCACTAGAAGAGGAGACTAAAGTCTGGGATGTCAGAACGACATGTACCTATAGCATATCTGATATCTCGTGTTTGGAGAACATGTTGATTGAATCTAAAAGTCATCCGGGCAAAGGCTACTTGTCACTAAGGCTAGTGCATGCTTATATTTCTTACTGTATTGAGTGTGCTATGAATCTTCTATGGATACTAATTCAGTAATTCTCTTGCATGGAGACAGGAAGACTAGACTATAACGGAAGATGTTTATGCGGTTCGTTAGCTAGGAATGTGAAGCCGGGGAGCTGAACTGATAACTAGAGGCATAACATATTCTTGGCAGACAGGCAGGCAGGCCAGGCCAGGCACCGCGCTGCTTGGCAGAAAGTAAGTGAAGGGTCAGGGATGCGGGAGTGGCTGCATCGCTCCTCGGAGTGGTTTCGGGAGACTTGAGACTCGAATCTGGTGTCCAGGCCCTGTGAGGCCTAGAAACGGGGACAACTCGATGATTTAACGTGCACAATGTAAAGACGTTGGCAACATAGGCCTAGAAGCCTAATTCACGTTGCTTTCAGGGGGACTGGATAACTGACATATTAACGTTGGACACAACTGTAATTGCGTCTTTATTCGGACAAGAGGGTAAATATGCATATCGATCATGCACATATAACATACGATGGGGAACACGTAGGGACACATGACAGGGCAAAATTCAATTTTCCTCAACAAGGAAGGAAAATAAAGCATAACATAACATTAATTTATATGTACATTTAACCGTTTACCCAATAGCAAGGCCAAGCGAGCCTTTTCAATTGGATACTTTACATACTCCAAACCAAAAGTTAATTTCAAGATAACGTCTATTTCAAAGTCAAGGATTATAGGAGCGAAGTCCAGTCCTCAAGTCTGTTAAGTCCAGTGTGGATACTTTTGGTTCGAAGTATCCATTTCAACTCCTCTTTATTCAAAAGTGCACTCAGATCACCTCCTCTTGGTGGACTTTTCACCACATCAATAATTGTCCATTTCAAATCCATTTCAGTGTGTTTCTTCTCCACAAAGTGATCAACTAATGGCGCATTGGGTGTCTTGCATTGAATTCGGCTTTTGTGTTGGCCTATTCGCAGGCGTGCCTTTTGGGTAGTCTGTCCTATATATATCAGTTCACAGGGACAGAAGATTGCATAGATTATATTGGCACTATTACAGTTGGTGAAATGTTGTCTGCCAAAAATAATTGAGCCAAACACAAAATCTTTTCCTTCAATTGTACACTCACAAACAATGCAGGAGCCGCATTTGACATGCCCAGTTAGAGGTGGGAGCCCCCATAGTTCATTGATAGTACCCTTGGTGTTTTCAGAGGGAATAGCTGTTCTCACTAAATGTTCTTTTATGTTTTTAGCTTTTTTAAATGCAAAAATTGGGTGTTCTAGATTCAGACAACCTGCATTGAGTGTATGCCAATGGTTAGTGATGCTTTTTTTGATGGCATTTGAGATTGGGGTAAAAGTAGTAACACAAACTAGTCGATTCTGTGCTTTTTTCTCTATTGGTTCCAGTAGGGTCTCTCTTGGACAGTACCAAGCCCATTTCATTGAACGACGGATGAGTTTTATAGGGTAGCCTCTTGCTAGGAGCTTATTGCTAAGAGTACCTGCTTCTTTAAAATAGTCTTGGTTATGGAAACAGTTTCTTCGAATACGGAGAAACTGTGAGTAGGGAAGAGAGTCTCTCAGTGCCCTGGGATGATGGCTTTGGTAACTAAGCAACGTGTTGCGTTCCATCGGCTTGCGGTAAAAGCTAGTAACCAATTTTCCATCATTGTCAAGGATGTTAAGATCAAGGAAGGGAATGTGCTGCTGGTTGGTGGACAAGGTGAACTGAAGACCATTACAGTTGTTGTTCAACCAATGTTGAAATTGTAAAAGGTGACCGTGGGAGTCATGCCAGATGAGAAAAATGTCATCTATATATCTCTTCCACAGGGCAATGCCACTGTGGAAAGGATTCATAGAGGACAAGATGCTTTGACTAAGCATGAGCGCAAAATCTGCTCCGATCGCGGATTTTGCGGATTTTCGGTAAATCCGCGATCCGCGAACTCTCGCGAATTTACCGAGAATCCGCAATCCGCGATCGGAGCGGATTTTGCGGTCAAAAGTTCAAACCTAAATAATTTACGATGGCGCCGGCAAGCTGCCAGCGCCATCCTCAAATGGTTACTTAATTAGCTTCGACAGGAAGCTCTAACAGATAAGATAAAGCAGGGGCTCGAGCGCCTGCTTTATTTTATCAGTTGGAGCTTCCTGTTGAAGCTAATTAAGTAACTTTTACAGGATGGCGCTGGCAGCTTGCCGGCGCCATCGTAAATTAGTTACATGGTGTGTCTTTCTTCGTGAATAAATATGTGCCCTAGTTGAAGCTTAAATTCAGTGACTCATTCATCAGCCCAAAAATAATCACGTGGCTTTCACGTGCGCAATCCCCGTGCTGTTCCTGTGACCAGGGGCTTCTGTCTCTTAATCTGCTGCTCTGATCGGTCTCTGACCTTTTGTATTCACACAAGGGGCATGTGCGCTCGCATGGAAGCCCCGTCCGTTTGGCCCCGCCCACACACTCGAGGTGTGCACCCGCCCGTCTTCCCGCCATTTACCCACTATGATGGACATTTCACTCAAGGGACCCCTGCGCACTTCGGCGCGATTGCATAGTAACACACACTTGGTCGCTGGAACTAGTTGAAGCGCAAATGCAGTGACTCATTCATCAGCCCAAAAAAAATCGTGAGCGTTGGGAGGCTGGGCAGATGTGCCTTCTTCCCAAATATACCATCGGAAATCCGCTGTGATGCTGCCCAGAGGCATTTGCATCTTTGGCTTTCACGTGCGCAATCCCCGTGCTGTGACCAGGGGCGTCTGTCTCTTAATCTGCTGCTCTGATCAGTCTCTGACCTTTTGTATTCACACAAGGGGCATGTGCGCTCGCATGGAAGCCCCGTCCGTTTGGCCCCGCCCACACACTCGAGGAAGCCCCGCCCCCAAATCCGCCAATCCGCAAAATCCGCGGATTTTGCGGATCCACGATCCGTGAATCCGCAAATTCGTGAATCGTGGATCCGCAAAATCCGCCCATGCTTAGCTTTGACACTCGAGGTGGTCCATATATAGAATGGCCAGGTTTGGGGCAAAAATCGCTCCCATGGAGGTGCCCCTTACCTGGCCATAGTACTGGTCATTGAACAAAAAGAGATTTTTTGTGAGACAAATCTCCAGCAATTGCAGGATGAACAATGTGGGAACTGCATGAGGGCGGGGACGCGTGTCCAGAATTTTTTCTATGACCAACAGAGAGTCCACCTGGGGGATATTGGTGTAAAGGGACTCCACATCCAAGGTGCAAAGGATCTCGGATGTGGAGTCAAAAGGGTATTCCTCTATCATGTTGATCATAGCCCTGCTATCCTGTATATAGCATTCAGTGCGGGGTACAAACTCCTTTAGGAAATGGTCGACATAGTGTCCAAGGGGCTCAAGAACAGATCCACATCCGGAGACAATAGGTCTACCGGGTGAGTTTTCGATGTTTTTGTGAACCTTGGGTAAGGGGTAAATCACAGGGGTTCTTGGTGCTTTTGTATTGAGGAATTTGAATTCCTTTTTGGTAAGGTATCGTGCATTCAGACCCTCGGTGGTTACTTTTGTTATCAGTTCTTGTATTTCCTTTGTTGGATTTACAGGCAGCTTACAGTAGTGCGCGGTATTACCTAGTTGGCGTAGGATCTCATTCTGATATTTTTCTTTTTCCTGCATTACAATGCCACCCCCCTTATCGGCAGGCTTTATGATTATGGCATTGTTACTTTTAAGGTCTGCAAGTGCTTGTTTCTCAGCTAGTGAAATGTTATAGAGAATGAAGACTCGGCTGTTTTCTAATTTGGTCAGATCTTTTAGTACGAGTTTTTCAAAAGTCAAAACTTCACTAGGTATCATATTCCCAGTTGGGGAAAAGGTAGAAGGAGGTCTGAACGGAGTGTTGGAAATATAATTTGAAGTGGGTGGATTTAATAGAAAGAAACTGTGTAATCTAATCTTTCTAAAAAAACGTAAAAGTTCAGTTTGTAGTTCTAAGAAATTTGGACGAGTGGTAGGTACAAAAGAAAGTCCTTTGTTAAGAATGGAAAGTTCATAGGGAGATAGACAGTGCTTAGTCAAATTGAAAATAGGCAGCGTGTTAGTATTAGACATGGTGGCTATGATGTTGTCAGCTGTAGAGTTAGTCATATTGGCTAGGGTGTTGTCAGCTGAGGTGGTCTCATTGGGTGTCACCATTGGTAATGCTGGCGGCGTGTGAAACGCTCCCCTGGTTGGTTCGGCCATCGTAGCGGCTCTTCCCCTTTTGGGTTGTTCTGTCTGGCCCCGTTCTAAAAAAGGCTGTCTACGAGGGGTGTGTTGTCCCTCACTTTGATCAGAGCTATCGGTTGACTCAGCTGAGCTTTCAGAGAAACCGACAATATTCTGTCTCCTGTTGAAACGACCCCAAAGACGTTGAGTTTGAGGGCCACTATAAGATCTATTTGTGTAAAAATCTTTGGAAAGGTAAGGGTAGGCCCTTTCCAAGGTGAAAGCTTTTATATCCTTTTTTACTTTAATAGTTTTCTTGTTCTGTTCAATTCTGTTAAATTCATCGATTGTTTTTTGAACCTCCTCTAGGAGTTTCTTTCCTTCTGTTGGAGGGACTTGGTCTCCAATCTGTTTCTCTAGATCTTTTATTTCAATAATGATTTTTTTGAGTTCATCGGTAGCAATATCAATACCAAGCACCATCCAGTGCCTGGAACATGTGGTGCTGATGTAACTGAATTCTGTGATATATTTGGGATTATCAGTGAAAACTCCGGGTACGTTGCGCACTTGCAAGCCTAGTGGGATTATTTTTGCCCTTAGATATTCTGTAAGCAGCTTTATCATTAGTTCTAGCCTGATAGCTTTTTTCTTGCTTTTCTCTAATTGTTCTTTCAATGAGCTGTTAGCTGGTATTGGAGCGTCTGTACTTTTTGAGACGAGTGAAGGGCCTGCGGGGATTCTCTGGATATCGTTCTCGTTGTACAGAGGTGTGTGGTCAGACATGTCAATTGGGGAAGGGGGGTGTGTGGGCAACAAACAATACAGTAAGGGTAGGAGGGATAGGACGTGAACCCACTTTGGAAAGAAGTGGTAGAGGTGCTAGACCCTTGCAATCCAGCGATTGCGCAACATACTGTTATATAGTACTAGAGATACCCAAAGGAGCAATATGTGAGGGTCCTTGGGTGTATATATTATTTCAAGGAACAGTGGTCCCTAACAAGTAGCGAATAGTAAAAATGCATATAGATCAAGATTGGAATCCATATAGTCTGTCCAGTCGGACAGGGTTTAATAACACAAATGTAGATATACCCAATCAATTCAGTACAATATCAAAGTGGGACACAGCCTGTGTCCTACTACTGTACAGGGAAATTTGTGACATACATAGACAGGTGAGGCAAGCTTAGGAAGTCTGCATATATTCCAAGTTTTTGCAGACGAATATTTACAGAGAATACACTGTTGTGATTTAGCAAATACTGAAATCAAATCATCCAGTGTAAGGTGTCGACGGCGTTTCGATCCCTTTGAAATATAGCGGGATCATCATCAGGACATTAACCATTCATGCCTTTAAATTACTGAAACCACAGTCAAGCCCGAACACATTAGTGAACCATATAAACAAAAACACAATACAATAATAACAATAATGAAGTTAAGAGGGGGAAAAAACGGGGTGGGTAATAGGGAGGAAAAGTACAAAAGGTCATGAGATATACATTCATATGAAAGTTAAAAAGACATACATGACAAGTCTGCCGAGTTCAATTAATCCTTATATATTAACATTAGGACACACTAATTATCGTGGAGGACCGTGAGCCATGTCATCCAAGTGAGCGTTAATTAGGGGCCACGAAGAGTGAGGATTACAAGGTGAAATAATTTCTAGCGTGAGAGATGAAATGGTTGACCCGTGCACTTAAAGGAAAACACGACTGATGGCAAAAATTCTGGCGTGAACGAGAAAATGGTAGACCCGTGCACTTAAACGACATCACAGTCAAACGGATGTGGAGAATTGTGCCGGCCTAGTGATGAAGTTGTGTCGTGAGCAGCCGAGTGCGAGGCTTACCACATTAGTACGCGGTTCACATCTGTGAAAAAGTCTGCTTAATTGATTTTGAAACATGGACCTATATCGGAAACCAAAGAGATATATAGATGACATTTTTCTCATCTGGCGTGACTCCCACGATCACCTTTTACAATTTCAACATTAGTTGAACAACAACTGTAATGGTCTTCAGTTCACCTTGTCCACCAATCAGCAGCAAATTCCCTTCCTTGATCTTAACATCCTTGACAATGATGGAAAATTGGTTACTAGCCTTTACCGCAAGCCGACGGAACGCAACACTTTGCTTAGTTACCAAAGCCATCATCCCAGGGCACTGAAAGACTCTCTTCCCTACTCACAGTTTCTCCGTATTCGAAGAAACTGTTTCCACAAAAAAGACTATTTTAAAGAAGCAGGTACTCTTAGCAATAAGCTCCTAGCAAGAGGCTACCCTAGAAAACTCATCCGTCGTTCAATGAAACGGGCTTGGTACTGTCCAAGAGAGATCCTACTGGAAACAACAGAGAAAAAAGCACAGAATCGACTAGTTTGTGTTACTACTTTTACCCCAATCTCAAATGCCATCAAAAAAAGCATCACTAACCATTGGCCTACACTCAATGCAGGTTGTCTGAATCTAGAACGCCCGCTTTTTGCATTTAAAAAAGCTAAAAACATAAAAGAACATTTAGTGAGAGCAGCTATTCCCTCTGAAAACACCAAGGGTACTATCAATGAACTATGGGGGCTCCCACCTCTAACTGGGCATGTCAAATGCGGCTCCTGCATTGTTTGTGAGTGTACAATTGAAGGAAAAGATTTTGTGTTTGGCTCAATTATTTTTGGCAGACAACATTTCACCAACTGTAATAGTGCCAATATAATCTATGCAATCTTCTGTCCCTGTGAACTGATATATATAGGACAGACTACCCAAAAGGCACGCCTGCGAATAGGCCAACACAAAAGCCGAATTTGATGCAAGACACCCAATGCACCATTAGTTGATCACTTTGTGGAGAAGAAACACACTGAAATGGATTTGAAATGGACAATTATTGATGTGGTGAAAAGTCCACCAAGAGGAGGTGATCTGAGTGCACTTTTGAATAAAGAGGAGTTGAAATGGATACTTCGAACCAAAAGTATCCACACTGGACTTAACAGACTTGAGGACTGGACTTCGCTCCTATAATCCTTGACTTTGAAATAGACTTTATCTTGAAATGAACTTTTGGATTGGAGTATGTAAAGTATCCAATTGAAAAGGCTCGCTTGGCCTTGCTATTGGGTTAAACGGTTAAATGTACATATAAATTAATGTTATGTTATGCTTTATTTTCCTTCCTTGTGCACAATTTCTTCAAGTCATGCACCTTCTATTGAATCACTCCTTCACTGTATATATAATTGCACATTCTAAGATGGCCGCCATATTTTCCCAACCAAGTTCCCTCATCAGACCCCCGGGTCACGTGGTAATGATCACATGATCGGTTTACCCTTCTAACGTAGGAGTTCTCCTACGCTTCACTGTCCACTTGAGCATCGGCTATTTGGCAGAGGAATCCCATCGCGGCAATTCCCCGGTAAGCACCACCCCTTACCCCCTAGTTTCGTAGCCCTCGTTTAACTAAAGCGGCTCGATCCCTAAAAAACTCTCTCCGATTCTGCTTCACAGGGGCAACAATTGAATCCCCATTTTAAGCAGACCTGCATTTGCGGTAAGCTTACCCCGCCTGATCTTGGCATGTTTAATAATTGCGGCTCCAGCTCGGTTCTCTCATGCTGTTATTATTTTTGGGTTTCCAATATAGGTTCATGTTTCAAAATTAATTAAGCGGACTTTTTCACAGATGTGAACCGCATACTATTGTGGTAAGCCTCGCACTCGGCTGCTCACGACACAACTTCATCACTAGGCTTGCACAATTCTCCACATCCGTTTGACTGTGATGTCGTTTAAGTGCACGGGTCTACCATGTTCTTGTTAACGCCAGAATTTTTACCATCAGTCGTGTGTTCCTTTAAGTGCACGGGTCAACCATTTCATCTCTCACGCTAGAAATTATTTCACCTTGTAATCCTCACTCTTTGTGGCCCCTAATTAACGCTCACTTGGATGACATGGCTCACGGTCCTCCACGATAATTAGTGTGTCCTAATGTTAATATATAAGGATTAATTGAACTCGGCAGACTTGTCATGTATGTCTTTTTAACTTTCATATGAATGTATATCTCATGACCTTTTGTACTTTTCCTCCCTATCACCCACCCCGTTTTTTCCCCCTCTTAACTTCATTATTGTTATTATTGTATTGTGTTTTTGTTTGTATGGTTCACTAATGTGTTCGGGCTTGACTGTGGTTTCAGTAATTTAAAGGCATGAATGGTTAATGTCCTGATGATGATCCCGCTATATTTCAAAGGGATCGAAATGCCGTCGACACCTTACACTGGATGATTTGATTTCAGTATTTGCTAAATCACAACAGTGTATTCTCTGTAAATATTCGTCTGCAAAAACTTGGAATATATGCAGACTTCCTAAGCTTTCCTCACCTGTCTATGTATGTCACAAATGTCCCTGTACAGTAGTAGGACACAGGCTGTGTCCCACTTTGATATTGTACTGAATTGATTGAGTATATCTACATTTGTGTTATTAAACCCTGTCCGGCTGGACAGACTATATGGATTCCAATCTTGATCTATATGAATTTTTACTATTCGCTACTTGTTAGGGACCACTGTTCCTTGAAATAATGCGTACACCCTACAGCAACTCAGTGGGCACCACGCACCTTACACCTATTTTTTGTTCTTTCTATGACTGGCAATTTTGTTTTTCTCTGGTTAGTCTCTTCAATTGGTATTTTTGGTTTTTCCAAAATTCTCCCTGAAGTGGTGGTTGTAGGTAGCTCCTATTTAACGTCCTTTTTATCAAGTTTCCCATCAATTCCATGCAAATGTCTGATGGCCCATCTGGCAAGATGGAGTTTGAGCTGGCTGAGATGGAAACCTACTCAGTGACGCAGCTTAGAGAATTTTGCCACGAAAAAGGGGTGTTCTTTAAGCGTGGCGCAAAGAAGGCAGAACTTCAAACCAGCTTGAGAGCATGGGTAACAGCCCACCCGGACGGGGGAAGGGACGAGGGGGGACTGGAGCCTGACACCACCGAAGAATTAGACCCACTGTTCCAAACTGAAGGTGGCAACCTGCTAGCAGGGCCTGGGACGCCTTCTATGGCAGGCAGTAGTGCTTCCGGGAGGAGCCTGTCCTCAGTAGAGTTAGCGGACAGGAGGGAGGAGACAGCTAAAATTGGAGCTAGCACGGTTAGAGAAGGAGCAGGAGGACAGGAGATTAGCCATGGAGGAGAGGAAGCTTGTCCATGAGCTTACTTTAAGGGAACTGGATGTTAGAGCCCTGCAGATAGGGACCCCCAGCAATCTCACTGGTGGCAGCATACCTAATGAAGTTACCAGGGAGCCCAGACTCTACCTGCCCAAGGATGTGGTAGCCAGTTTTAGCATAGGGGACGACATTGGCAAGTAGTTGGCTGCCTATGCGATTAGATTAGAGCCATGGGGTCCCTGAAAGTCATTGGGGGGTGGCCTGTTTAAGTACATGCCCCTGGTGTACTCGGCATTACAGTTCCCATCGCGTCCACTCCACATATCACTTTATGCGGACGACATGCTTCTTTATGTCCGCGATCCTGAGCAGAATCTAGCTCTGCTCCTGAGAGAGTACGTTAAGTTTGGCAGGCAATCTGGGCTACAGATTAATTGGGAGAAGTCCTCCATAATTCCAATAACAGACACTACTGAACCACACGTTACTGACTTTCCTTTAGAGTGGCTACTTGAACCCATTCGATACCTAGGAATATGGTTTCACAGAGACCCGGAGCTTGTTATTCGCACGAATTATGGAAGAGTCATTACCACACTGGAAGATAATGTTAAGCGCTGGATACAGCTCCCACTATCATTAGCAGACAGAATAGCGATAGTTAAAATGAACATTCTACCTAAATTTCTCTACTTATTCAACAACATCCCTATCCACCCTCCTAGGGAAGTGTTTAATCGCATAAATTCACTAGTGCTGAAACTAATATGGACAGGCAAGCAA
The DNA here is from genome assembly GCF_964261635.1 of Lissotriton helveticus. Classification (NCBI taxonomy): domain Eukaryota; kingdom Metazoa; phylum Chordata; class Amphibia; order Caudata; family Salamandridae; genus Lissotriton; species Lissotriton helveticus. The sequence goes on from NC_136070.1 coordinate 759,641,209, forward strand.
GCCAGAATAGAGATGCGCACACTAACATTACCATACTCGAAGGGAGGGTTCTGTGTACCCGATTTTTATTTATATTACCTATGCGCGCAGGCACAATACGCTACCTACTCGTACCACCCAGTCCCGTACTTGACACACTCAGCGGTAGAAGAAGGCGATGCACTGCCTATACCGCTGACGGCAATCATAACACACACACGTCCGCAGATGCATGATAAAGATATTAATACCATAGACACAACCAACAAAGCCTGACAACAACTGGGAAGGACGGCACACAAGTTACCTCTATATGCTCCTCCTCTCCCACTATATGATCATCCAGAGTTGTTCGGTTACTAGGGAGAAAGTGGGAATGGACTTGCTGAAACGGGTGGGAATGGCTACTTTCGGGGATTTGTACAATGAAGGGTTGTTCAAGACCCTGCAAGATCTGTCGTACATCACAAATCAGACACTATTATTTAAGTTCACGCTTTTCAGACTGCAGGAAGCCATTAAAACTGCAGGGGGTTCCCTGGTGAGCCACCAACACTGAATACGTTACAATGCATGTTAACTTCCTCGGACACCACACATTTAGTCTCCAGGTTATATACCGTAGCGCAGTCTGAGTTGCCATATAATACGGACAGGGCTAAAGAGAGGTGGAGAGCGACATTGGAGGAACCGCTGACAGAGGAAGAATGGCGTATTACTTGTACACTGACTCAAATGTTGACTCCCAATGGCAACCTGCGAATATTACATTTCAAATACCTCCACCAAACGTACTATACACCTGCCAGGCTGTTTAGGTATGGCCTCAGACAGGATGCCAGTTGTAAACGCTGTGCTGCTGGGGACGCTGACTTCACACACCTAGCGTGGAGTTGCATGAAAGTGCAGAGCTACTGGAACGAGGTGGTCATGTTAATATCGAAAATGATGGGTGCTGTGCTGGAATGTACTGTCCGTACCTGTTTGCTAGGGCTGAATATAGATGCTCGTGCCGGAAAGAGGAAATTGTGCACGATAGCTTTATTATTGGCTAAACACAGGATTTCCATGTGTTGGGAGAGTAAGCAGGCACCTACTGTTAAGCAATGGATGGGAGATATAGCTCACTGTTGTGATATGCTACATACATACGAGGAAGAGATCCCACCTAGATCTAGGCCCAAAGATTTCTGGGTATATTTCACTGATTATGTAAAAGAAAACCAGATATCATAAGGAAGTGTCAGGTGTATATGTTGTTTCATGCCTATAAGCGGAACTGTAAGCTTTACGTGTTTCTCTCATTGTAACAAGGTCACATATAAGCTAAGAATGCAGTAGTGAAATGGTCTGTTCTGTTTACTGTATCGAGATGTATCGTACAAAATTTCAATAAAAAGAATTTTTTAAAAAAAGTACATGCCCCTGGTGGGGAGGGATGCCCTTCTGGCCCTAGAACAGGAAGATCAGACCAATTACCCCATAATGAAGATCGCCTTAGTCAGGAAGTTTGGGCTGACCCCTGAAAAATACCGGCAGAAATTCCGGAACAGCCACAAGCTTCCCACGCAAAACTGGGTGGATTTCTTGGACTATGCTGGTAAGGCATTAGAGGGCTGGGTGCGGGGCAGCGAGGTACATGCCCCTGGTGGGGAGGGATGCCCTTCTGGCCCCAGAACAGGAAGATCAGACCAATTACCCAATAATGAAGATCGCCTTAGTCAGGAAGTTTGGGCTGACCCCTGAAAAATACCGGCAGAAATTCCGGAACAGCCACAAGCTTCCCACGCAAAACTGGGTGGATTTCTTGGACTATGCTTGTAAGGCATTAGAGGGCTGGGTGCGGGGCAGCGAGGTCACTGATTACCAGGGGCTGTACAATCTGTTCCTAGGGGAGCACTTCCTCGAGAAATGTTTTCCGGAGCTGCGCCAACACCTGGTGGACTGCAAGCTGACTAGCCCTAGGAAGCTTGCAGAGGAGGTGGACACCTGGGCCAGTACCAGTGTGTCTTCTAAGGGATCTGGGGGGGGGGACTCCCAAAAGGCTGGTCAGGGTTCTTCCCAGAAGAAAGAGGGGGGGAGACAAAAAGAAGGAGTTCTACAAAGGCCCCCAATATAGCTCGCATGGGAAGGAGTCAGGTTCCCCATCCAAATTTGGCCACCAAAAACCTACTTATCCTGACCGTAGTCAGCAGCCCAGAATTGTCCGGTGCTACGAGTGCGGCGAGGTTGGACACTATAAAGGAGATCCCAAGTGTCCAAAGAGAGCGCACCCTCCCACTGGAGGAAAAAACCCCAGGGTGGCGAGTGTAGTGCTTGGGGAGGAGCTGCACCTAGATAAGGGGGGTGAGTAGACAGGGCTGACCCTAGTGTCCCTGGGAGTGAGCGAGATGGTTCCTAAGACCCATGTGCCCTCGAATACCACCAAGTATAGGCAGTGGTTCACCATCAACGGTCCGAGGAAGGAGGCTCTGAGGGACACAGGTGCCAAGATTACTATGGTAAGAAGACAGCTGGTGTCCTCCGAGCAGGTGATTCCCAACGTACTCCACTCAGTTGTGATGGCTGACAACAGAGAGGGTCACTATCCCGTGGCTCAGGTTCCCTTTGAGTGGGGAGGGGTTGCGGGCCTTTTACGAGTTGCAGTGAGCCCTGCCATGCCAGTCGACTGTCTGTTGGGGAACGACCTTGAGCACAATGCCTGGAAAGAGGTAGAGTTCAAGGCACATATGGAAAGGTTGGGGTCACCTGAGTGGACCTGTGTGAACACGAGGTCCGTAAGTGACCGGAGGGGTAGGTCACAAGGGCTGGAGCCTGGAACAAAAGCCCAGCCAGCTTCCAACAAGGGGAAGATCCAGGGATGGGGGAAACCTACCCCGTGATCCACACCCCGTGAGATGGATGGGGCACCTGAGTGGTGGTCCTGGAGTCCACGGAGGGGGATGTTGTCTCCCTGGAGGACTTACCTACCCCTGCGGAGTGGCAGGTGGAGGGAGGACCTACCAGGGAGGAGTGCCCTACCCTTGAGGGCCTGAGGCGACAGGGCGAAGCCCAGGCAGCAGGTAACGCTTCAGGGAACTTTCATATGTACTGGGAGGATGGTCTATTCTACTGTGAGTCCAAGGCTCCGGTGCACGGTTCGTCCCGGGCCTTGGTAGTTCCCCAGCGTTACCGAGCCTTCCTTTTGGAGTTGGCACACGAAATTCCTTTGGCAGGACACCTGGGCCAGGACAAGACCTTTGCCCGGCTTGTCCCACACTTTTATTGGTCTCAGATGAGGGTCGCATCCGACACTTTTTGTAGGACGTGTGTGTCTTGTCAAGCCAGTGGGAAAACAGAGGTTAAGCTGAAGGCTCCTCTGGAACCACTACCCGTCATTAGCACCCCCTTTGAAAGGGTGGGCATCGACATTGTTGGGCCATTGGAACCACCAACTTCTGCAGATCACAGGTTTATCCTGGTTCTGGTGGATCATGCCACCCGGTACCCAGAGGCTATTCCTCTGAGGACCATCACTGCACTTGCGGTGGCCCGGGCCCTGATGGGGATTTTTACCCGAGTGGGTTTCCCCAAAGAGTTGTGCCCGACAGGGGTGCCAACTTAATGTCGGCATACATACAGGCTATGTGGAAGGAGTGTGGAGTTACTTACAGGTTTTCCACCCCTTACCACCCCCAGACCAATGGTCTGGTGGAAAGGTTTAACAAAACCATGAAGGGCATGATCAGGAGTCTGCCTGAGAGCCTGCGGAGGAAATGGAACATCCTCCTACCCTACAGGGAAGTACCGCAGAAGGGGGTGGGCTTCAGCCCCATTGAGCTTCTGTATGGGCACCCTGTTAGAGGACCTCTCAGCCTGGTGAAAGACGGATGGGTAAAGACTCCCAGGAGGCTTCCCCAGGATGTGGTGAGCTACATGCTAGCCTTCCTTAGCCAAATGGCTAAGTTGTGGAAGCAAGCTTCTGACAACCTCGAAGCCAGCCAGGCGGTCATTAAAGAGTGGTATTACCAAACGCTCACCCCGTGGAGCTGGATTCTGGACACAAGGTGTGGGTCATGGAGCCTGGAGAGCTTAGTGCCCTCCAGGATCGCTGGACAGGCCCCTTTGAAGTGGTTGAGAAGAAGGGCAAGGTCACCTATTTGGTGGACCGTAAGACCCCCAGGCACCCCCACCGGGTGCTCCAGGTCAACCGCCTCAAGCCCCACCATGAGAGCTCCGATGTCACCTTAATGATGGTGACTGATGAGGCAGAGGAAGAGGAAAGCGAGCCTCTCCCTGACCTCTTTGCGTCCCAGGAGATGGATGGTTCGGTGGAAGGAGTAGTCCTCTCACCAACCCTGACTCCCGAGCAGCAGAGGGACTGCCGCCAAGTCCTGGAGCAGAACTCCTCGCTGTTCTCCCTTATCCCGGGGAGGACGCACCTGTGTACCTATGATGTGGACACAGGGGACAGCCCACCTGTAAAGTCCAAGTCCTACTGGCTGTCAGATAAGGCGAAGGCCAGCATCCACAGTGAGGTCACCAATATGCTGGAGCTGGGAGTGATTGAACCTTCCAACAGCCCCTGGTCCAGTCTGGTGGTACTGGTACCAAAAGCTGCCCCACCGGGTTCTGTGTGGATTACAGGGGGTTGAACTCGGTGACAAAGACTGATGCTCATCCCATCCCAAGGGCGGATGAGCTTATTGACCGGCTTCGACCTCACGTCGGGGTAGAGGCAGATCTCCCTTACAGATGGGGCGAAGGAGAGGTCTGCCTTCTCCACCCCTGAGGGCCACTACTAGTTCTGAGTGATGCCCTTTGGGCTCAAGAATGCCCCTGCTACCTTCCAGCGGCTGGGGAACCAGGTCCTCTCCGGTTTGGAGGCCTTTTCTGCTGCCTATCTTGATGACTTCATTGTCTTCAGCAGCAGCTGGGAGGATCATCTGTGTCACCTTCGGGAAGTACTTCAGGCCTTGCAACAGGCAGGCCTGACGATCAAGGCCAGCAAGTGCCAGATCGGGCAGGGGTCGGTAGTGTACCTAGGCCACTTGGTGGGTCAGGGTAAGGTGCAGCCCCTCCAGGCCAAGATTGAAACAATCATGGCCTGGGAACCCCCCAAGACACAGACTGAGGTCCGAGCTTTTCTGAGCCTCACCAGCTACTACCGCCGCTTTATTAAGGGATATGGTACCATCGTGGCTCCCTTGACTGAGCTTACATCCAAGAAACAACCTCGACAGGTAGTCTGGACTGAGGCGTGCCAACAATCCTTTGACACCTTAAAGCAAGCCATGTGCACAGCCCCTGTGCTCAGGGTCCCAGACTTTTCCAAAGAATTCATCGTCCAAACAGACGCGTCTGAACATGGAATCGGGGCGGTGCTAATGCAACTCAACAAAGAGGGTCTGGACCAACCAGTGGTTTTCGGTTCCAGGAGTCTACTCCTACGGGAACAGCGGTGGAGTGCGATAGAGCGAGAAGCCTTTGCGGTGGTTTGGGCCCTGAAGAAGTTGCGGCCATACCTGTTTGGTTCGCACTTCCTTGTTCAGACCGACCACTGGCCCCTCCGGTGGCTTATGCAAATGAGGGGCGAGAATCCCAAGTTGCTAAGGTGGTCCATCTCCCTACAGGGAATGGACTTTAGGGTGGAACACCGGCTTGGATTGGACCACGCCAATGCTGACAGTCTCTCGAGGTTTTTCCGCCTTGGTGATGAGAACTCCCAAGGGAATGGGTAGCTCTCCCCACTTTCAGCTGGTGGGACGCGTCTTAGACCTGTCAGCCTTCGGGTGGTCTCCCCTTATTTTTTCTCTCTTTTTGCCTCACATTTTTTTTCCACCATTTTTTTTGTGTGGCCTTAGGTCTCCGGGCGCCCCGCCACTGCCAATCAGTGCTGAGGCGCAGGTGCGCCTTTCTAAAATGGTGGAATAGGTGAGCTTCATAAAATGGTCACCTGTCAGAAATTACCTCAGAGCTCTAGCCCATAGGATAGCATTAGGGGGTTCCAGAACCTTCCGGACCACTCTAGTGACCAGAGCCCAGGTTATATAAGGGAGGGTACTGGGCGGCCATTTTGTCACACTGCTGGGTTGGCTGGAGTGCAGGCTTCGGCGTCAGGGGGATTGTGTCACAGGCTGAACTGACTGCTCGCAGGGGCTGCGGTTAGGTCTGAGGGTGCTGCCCTCCTACCTGTTGATCTGGCCCTGTCCTAAAGAAGAACAGAGAGAACAACGCCCCAGTGTTTCCACGTGTAAAGCGGACTGCTCCTCTTGGTCAACTGGTGAAAGAGACCTTGAACCAATCCCGGGAACCTAGGAGGGTTGGCGCTGTGTGCTGAGGGGGCATTGGACTGACCAGAAGGGGGAGGGTGAACGCTGTGCAGAAGTCCCTCTCAGCGACCTCTGAAGTGAGGATGGGACCCAACCTTTGCCCTTGCCTCCTGGCTGCCACTTGGCGCTAGTGCACTGTTGTTGCCCTGAGTTACTGCCACCAGCCTGGTGTTCTAAAAGTGCACCTCATTGCTAGAGCTGAGTCTGTTGGTTGCCTCACCGGAACAACGCGAGGTCTGAGGTAGACGCTGGAAGGGGTTGCCTAGCAACCAGGAATCCCGCCTAGCGCATCACCTCCCTGTCTCCGAATTAGCGCTTCCACAGGAGAGGGGAAACGACCGCGGCTCTTCAGGAGTTTGGTCCAACTGCCCTCCGCCAGTTTCTGAGGGCAGGAGAAAGAGTGAGAGGAGGACAGGCGGTGGGACCTCCGTTTACAGCGGCATTACGGCTTCACTGCAGGCCCCTACTCCCGCCCCAGGCGAAGTGCTGTGAGGCCTGGGCGGGAGGAAGGGGGACATTTGTGCTTCACCTCCCCGACCCGAGGAGGTTATCAGAAGCGCTGGGCAGGCGCAAAGGTATCAGGGAAGGCCTGACTTAGGGTGGTGTTGGTGGAGCTGAGTTCACCAGAGAAAAGGGGGAACTGCTATGAACGGGGTTACTAGGAACTGAGTCCCTAAATCTGTCCTCTCTCCCTCAGGGCCCCGTGACCAGATCCTTTAAAAAGAGTGAGTACCTGAGCATATTTGAGCACTTTCTTGCGCAGGAGTTGGGTCAAGACAGTGCAGGGAACTACTAACGATCTACGGTGGCACTTACCTGCTTGGCTTACACTGATGCATATACCGGCTGAATCCATAATTAATGCACTTACCTGCTTGGTTTAAATTGTTCCATGTACCTGTTGATCTATGCTTAATGTACTTATCTGCTAATTGCCTATTTAACATGTTTAATACCTATTTTTAACAACTGCAAGGTAATGCAATGCAATGTACTGTTTTAATTGATGCAGATGATCCAATGATGAAATGCCCGAAGTCCCAATTTATTAACTATTGAAAACTTCAACCTTCTTTAATGCAAAAGGATAAAGCATCTCTATTTTCTTCTTACCTAAGATGGTGTGGTGTCATTTTTGGTGGGTTTACGCTGGGGTGTTGTAGTGTGTGCTGCGCAAGTACGTCACAATTGCCTTCAGGATTGAGCCTTCCCACTCTTTGCCATGCTACCCTAAGTGGGCCAGTGGTTCCGGTTCTAACACCCAGTGTGAGAAGTTGGCCTGGTATATGGTGTTCACTATTCTAGTGAGCACGTTGCACCAGTCCAAACAACCCTTATGGTGATGGTTGTAAAGTCAACCTTATAGACCAGCTATCCTAGTGGTAGCATGGACAAAGCAGTCTTAGGCTAAAACTTCAGAGATTATGTTTAGCAAGCTGTTTTACCAATATAACCCCTTGAATACCAGGTGAAAGGACACCACACAAGGTATATATATAAAATATATATGTATTTATTACTAACACAACCCCTCGGCACTCTTTATGAGGTCAGAGTTCGAGATACAGCACAACTTATTGTGCTGTATCAATACTCAATAAGCAAGCTATAAGTTGCACAAATACAATTCTGCCCTGGGGCCTCACGAACCATATACTAAGTAAGTGGTATAAGAACCAATTCAGAAAAGGTGAGTAGGCCTAGGGCCTAGGAAATCGCTGGAGCTACACTGAGCAACCAAGGGATTGGTCGCTGTTTCCTATGGAGAGCTGCAAGAAAGTGTTGCAGGAGAGCAGGAGAAAAGTGTCTGGGTGGATCCAAGGGTGGATCGAAGTCATGAAGAACCTGAAAGCAGAGAGGACAGAGTCTGGGTCACTAGCCAGTGACCAGGAAGGAACCAGGCGATGTCGAGATGCAACCAGGTGAAGATGGGAAGCTTGTCTCTGCAGCCACGTGGACCAGGAGGCATCGAAGAGGACCAGGAGCAGGATACGGACTGTCCCATGAAGGATCTAGCTGTTGGCGGTGTCAGTATCCAGATTGAACCCAACAAGCCTTGGCAAAGGCAACCCACGCAGGAAGTGGAGATGGGCTTCTGTTCAGACCAGCAAGGTCTGGGGCGCTTCTCTTTCACAGGGAAGCTGGAGCAAGACTGGAGCAACGAGGCAAGCATTGTAGTTTTGAAAGTATGTCTTCAAAGGGGCCACTAGCAAATGGGCTAGCAACCGCGAAGACGCGTCAAGGAGAAATGCAGGCACAGGCCCCACGCGGCACTCGTGGAGTGTTGAGGGCTGAGCTTCAGTGCAAATGCTGCTCAGGTCTGGGGCATCTCAAACCCCAATGCACAACTTCGAGGGAACCTCAGAAGCTGCACGGTTAGCAAAAAGCAGGTAGTTCAGGATGTCCTGTCCCACGTCGCTCGTGTCTGCCACAGGTCTCAGCTGTACTGGAGTTGTGGGTATGATTCAGAGACATCTGAGAATCCAGTTCCTGGGTTGCTAAGTCTTTGGGATCCAGCTGGAGTGTCGACAAAGCAAACTGGCAAGATACTGGTGGTGCCTGTTTGCACAGGGTGGTCACTCCTTGACCACAAGGGAGATGTCTTCAGTCTTCCAGTTGATGTGGAATGTGGAAGGTCCAAGAGTTAATGTCAAAGTTTCTTCCAGGATAAATCTAAAGTCTCTAGACTCAGCTCCTATCTTTATACTAAACTAAGGGGCTGGATTACCTGCTAGGTCCCTTCTATGGGTGGAACCTGGGAAGGGGGTGGTTACACACCTTTCCCTTTGTCCAGTTTCATGCCAGAGCTGGGGCTGGAATGCCCCAGCAACTGGTTTCAACCGGACTATGCGTGGCGCACCTGATGTACCCCAGGCTGTGTCTCATTTCATTCAAACCACCCTGCCCCAATACACTAAAGCCTGTCTGGGGAGGTGCTAGCACCTCCCAACCTACTGTCCAGGCCTCCCCTGTCGCAGTATATACAATTTTATGACAGTAGGGAACGTTGCGCAAAAATACTACCCCCTCGCCAGTCCTGGCGACGGGGGTTAGTATTCCACCTTTCTAGAGGGAGAAGACATGTTACTTTCCTTAAACGCGGTTAAAACTAACCAGAGCCTCAGCATCACAAAATGGATGCTGCTGCCACTGACACAAGTCTGGCCTCCTGCTGCTGACCGAAACTCCGGCAGGGGATGCCTGGACAAAAGGTTTCCTGTCACAGGGAGGTGCTAACACCACCCCAGACAGGAGATAGTGGATTGAGGCAGGGAGGGGGAGTGAAACTAGACACTCGGGAGCACACAAGGTGTCCTATGCATAGCCCAGTTCAAACCGGTGCTGGGGCACTCCAGCCCCAGCTCTGGCACGAAACTGGACAAAGGGAAAGGGGTGTAACCACCCCCTTCCTGGGTCCCACCCATAGGAGGGACCTAGCAGGTAATCCAGCCCCTTGATTTGGAATAAAGGTAGGAGCTGTGTCCATAGACTTTAGATAATCCTGACTGAAACTTTGAAACATAACTCTGGACCCTTCAACATCCTACTCGACGTAGAAGACTGAAGAATCTCCCTTGTGGTCAAGGAGTGACCACCCTGTGCAAACAGGGACCATCAAGCTCTCCCAGGTTTGCTTTGCCACTGCTCCAGCCGGAGCTCGAGCGACAGAGATCAACAAGAACCAGACTCCCAGATTTCTAACAGCCCGATCCACAGCCACAGCAAAGCTGAGACCCGTGGAGGCAACGTGAGACGTGGGACCGGCCATCTTGAAAAGCCAGCAAAGTGCTTCTTGTGCAGCTCCCGAGGCACCCTCGAGGCTGTGCATTGGGAATTGAGAAGCCCCAGCCCCGAGCAGCTCTTGCACCCAAAATCACCCCTCCACACTCACCGAGTGCTGCATTGAGCCCTTTTGCATTTTCCTGCTCGATGCGTTGTCCGGTCACTTGCCCGTTGGCTAGTGGCCTCTGTGACGATGAACCTATGAATTTACACTGCTGGTCTGGTTGCTCCAGACTGGCTCCTGCTCCCCTGAAAAGGAGCAGCCCATCAGACCTTGCTGGTCTGATCCAGAAGCCATCTTTGATTCCTGCGTGGGTTACATTTGCCAAGGCCTCTTGACTCCAATCCGGAAGCCAACACCGCCGACAGCGAGAGCCTTTGTGGGACAGTCCGTATCCAGCTCCAGGTCATCATCGATACCTCCTGGTCCACGTGGTAGCGGAGACAAGCTTCACGACAACCACCTGATTGCGCCCGACATTGCCTGGTTCCTTCCTGGTTCCATCCTGGTCACTGGCTAGTGACCCAGACTCTGTCCCCTCTGCGTTCAGGTACTCTATATCTTCGATCCACCCTTGGATCCAACCGCACTCTTCTCTCCTGGTCGCCTGCAGCATCTCTAACTCCAGGCTCCATAGAACTCCACGAAGAAACCCGACACACTTTGACACCTATGCACCCGCTTCCTGTGGGTGAGGTAACGTGAGTACTCCTGTGCTCCTGTAGTGGTTTACACCTCTAGTGTCCTAGTTTAAAGTGGTTAAGTTCTAGTCCAGTCGGAAGACTTCCAAATCTGCAACTTTCTAACTTTTACGCACCATTGACTTGTATTGGTGCACGCGTGTGCATTTAGACACTGCACCCGCAGCCTGTGGGCCTCCCACGCCCTAACTTCTGTTAGTCCAGTGTAGCCGAAGCGATTCCCAAGGCCCTAGGCCTTACCATTGTTCGTGACGTGGTTCCTATTCCACTATTTTAGTATATGGTTTTAGGGGCCACCAGGGCCTATCCATATTTGTGCAACTTTTGTATGTTATATGAAGTTCTTTGTTTAACGCTTGTGCTTCTGGCCTCATAAAGAGTACAGAGGATTATTCTAGTAATAAATACATATATTTTATAATATATAACTTGTGTGGTGTCCTTTCATTTGGTGGAGGTGGAGGGAGGACCTACCAGGGAGGAGTTTTGTCGGGTACAGAAGTAGTGCCCTCCCCTTGAGGACCTAAGGCGACAGGCAGAAGCCCAGGCAGCAGGTAATGCTTCAGGGAACTTTCATATGTACTGGGAGGATGGTCTCCTCTTCAGTGAGCCCAAGGTTCCGGTGCATGGTTCGTCCCGGGCCTTGGTAGTCCCCCAGCGTTACTGAGCCTTCCTTTTGGAGTTGGCTCACGAAATTCCTTTGGCAGGACACCTGGACCAGCACAAGACCTTTGCCCTGCTTGTCCCACACTTTTATTGGTCTCAGATGAGGGTCGCGTCCGACACTTTTTGTTGGACGTGTGTGTCCTGTCAAGCCAGTGAGAAAACAGGGGTTAAGCTGAAGGCTCCCCTGGAACCACTACCCGTCATTAGCACCCCCTTTGAAAGGGTGGGCATCGACATTGTTGGGCCATTGGATCCACCAACTTCTGCCGGTCACAGGTTTATCCTGGTTCTGGTGGATCATGTCACCCGGTACCCAGAGGCTATTCCTCTGAGGACCATCACTGCACTTGCGGTGGCCCGGGCCCTGATGGGGATTCTTACCCGAGTGGGTTTCCCCAAAGAAGTTGTGTCCGACAGGGGTGCCAACTTCATGTCGGCATACATGCAGGCTATGTGGAAGGAGTGTGGAGTTACTTACAGGTTCTCCACCTATTACCACCCCCAGACCAATGGTCTGGTGGAAAGGTTTAACAAAACCATGAAGGGCATGATCATGAGTCTGCCTGAGAGCCTGCGGAGAAAATGGGACATCCTCCTACCCTGCTTGTTGTTCTCCTACAGGGAAGTACCGCAGAAGTGGGTGGGCTTCAGCCCCTTCGAGCTTCTGTATGGGCACCCTGTTAGAGGACCTCTCAGTCTGGTGAAAGACGGATGGGAAAAGACTCCCAGGAGGCTTCCCCAGGATGTGGTGAGCTACATGCTAGCCTTCCTTACCCAAATGGCTAAGTTGTGGAAGCAAGCTTCTGACAACCTCGAAGCCAGCCAGGCGGTCATGAAAGAGTGGTATGACCAAACGCTCACCCCGTGGAGATGGAGCCTGGACAGAAGGTGTGGGTCATGGAGCCTGGAGAGCTTAGTGCCCTCCAGGATCGCTGGACAGGCCCCTTTGAAGTAATATTAATAATAATGAAGCCATTTTTAGAGCGCCTGGTTACACTCAAGACAGCGTGTCCCCGCGCTAAAATTGCTGCTGCTCCCAGAGAGACAGAAGTCCAGAAGCAAGTGGCCTAAGTCAAAGGAACAAGAAAGCTTTATTTACATGGGAAGAGATGGGTTTTAAGTCTCAGTCTGAATCTAGTTTCAGAGGGTTCCATGCGTAGATCAAGCGGAAGTTTATTCCAGTGTTTGCTTGCTAAAAACCTGAAGGAGCGACCTCCCATCCTGGCCTTGCGAATGCGGGGAAGTTTGAACAACATCGCTCCGGCAGATCTTAAGTTCCGGGTAGGGCGATGGATGGTAAGAAGTTTTCGCAAGTAACCTGGGCCTTTTCCCTGGGCAATGCAGTGTGCAAAGCATAGCGCTTTAAACTTAATGCGTTCCTCAATAGGGAGCCAGTGTAGTTTAAATAGTGCCATCTTTCCTGATGCTCTACGCGGAAGGTTGAGCACCAGGCGAGTGGCAGCATTTTGAACGCACTGCAGTTGGTGTATGCCTTTTTTGCTTAAGCCTAAGAGAAGGGCATTGCCGTAGTCCAGATGCGGTGTGACTAGAGCGTGGATAAGTGTCTTCCTGGCGCTGATGGGGAGAAGGTCAAGAATTTTGAGAAGAGTTTTGAGTATACCAAAACGTCTTCCCGTCACTTTGCTGACCTGTTGTTTAAAAGAAAGCTCAGCATCAAGCATGATTCCAAGATTTCTGACGGATTCCGCCGGGGAGGGAATCGCGCCCAATTCAGTGGGCCACCACGCATGTGACCAGGCAGAGGGGGATTTGCCAATAACCAGCAGTTCTGTTTTGTCGCCGTTCAGGCGCAGGCAGTTGTTGTTCTTCCACCTTGCCACAGATAGCATGCAGTTGGAAAAGTTGGTGGCGTCTTCCATCTGATTGTGCGTGAGTTTAATCATCAGTTGGGTATCGTCAGCATATGTGACAATATCCACTCCGAAAGCTTCCACAATGTGAGCCAGGGGTTCCATGTAAAGATTGAACAACGTAGGGCTCAAACTGGAGCCCTGTGGAACCCCATGTCTCAGCTTCCGCGGGAGGATTTGAAAGGAGGGCAATGCATCTGAAAACTCCTGTTTTCTAAAAAAGATCTTATCCATTCATGAGCAGATCCCTCCACTCCCATGTCTGAGAGGCGAGACAGCAGCATTGTGTGCAGCACGGTGTCAAAAGCTGCACTAAGATCTAGTAAAACCAACGCTGCTGTCTGCCCCTCATCCACTAACTGTCTGAGACATTCTGTGGAGAAGAGAACAGCTGTTTCCGTCGAGTGGCCTGCTCTGAACCCTGACTGCGTGGGATGGAGGAGGGATTCCTCCTCAAGATATTTCATGAGTTGGCTGTTAACCACCTTCTCCACAACTTTCACGCAGAAAGGAAGAAGGGAATGGGACGGAGATTCTGTAGCTGGGAGATATGTACATTGTTTTTTTTTCAGAGGGATGACTTGGGCCGTTTTCCATGCGTCAAGCACATGGCACTCTTGGAAGGATAGGGTGACCATGTGTCCAATCTGGTCGATCATGCATTCTAGGACTCCCTTACAGCGATTAGGAGGAATCAAATCATAGGGGGAGCCGGATTGAATGCTGTCAGTATTTTTTTTTTTTTCAAATATGTTTTTTATTGCGAAAGTATAAAAGAGGCACAAAATACCTGGTCATCGAGACCGCTCATATGTAAAAGGTGATAACATGCTGTTTCAAGGACAATACACAGCCAAATATGGCCCACATCCCGGAGGCTGGGCGGCGTAGGAGCAAAGCATGTAAAAAGGAAAGGAAAATTGCATTTGTGCTCTAAGGATACTAAACCATCATTACATTCGCTAATTTTCTTATTTCGTATTCTTATTCTTTGTAAAAATTGAACAATAACCAAATACCCCAAAAATGGCACAGTAGTGCAGAATCGTACAAAGCAGGTCATTTATGCGAGGCCCAGCTAAGGCACAGTCATTATAACGTAATACGGACCTATGGGGTTCACAGCTACGTATAAGCATACATATCAAGGAATAACGGCGTGGCTACGTAGGGTCCCTACACTGGATCCAAACACCTCAGTGCTGGTGGCATCCGAATCATCCTCCGCCAGCCCCTCCATGCACAACGTCCTCCAGGCAATCAGATCATCCTGCAGCTTCTCATCCCTGCGAGTGCGTTGCATGTGGGTCTCCTCAGCCAAGGCCCATTCTCTTGCATCCCTTAGCCAAAGGGAAATCTCAGGCACCCTCTGACCCATCCAAGTGATAGCCAAGCGCCTCCTCGCCAGAACTAAGTATTTAGAGGAAGGGGTCCCAGTAAGGAAGGACAAGACTTAAGAACAGTGAAAATATAAATCACACAGAAAATAAATCTATCCTCATTGTTTTAACCACAATGGGAATGGGAATGCATAATGAATATACAAAGATTGGTACATCAAATACGTAGTTTTAGGCAGTGCCCCAAGAGAGGGAGGTGGGGGTGGGGGTTATGTGATTGTGTGAGGACGTAGTGCAGGAGAAGAAAAATGATTTAAAAGTGACAGTACAATCAACCAGTAAAAATCTTCAAGTTGACAAGGTTACACATTATGTACAGAACACAAGACTCATTAGTCAGTTTTCAAAATAGAGCATACTTCACATTATTCAATTTATGAAACATTCGGGCGTGAAGTTGACATTCAGAAACGAATGGATGTCGACGTTTCGACCCTTAAGAGGTGCGCAGGATTTAGTTGTGTCCTTGCAGTAGGGTCTTCATCAGGACAGGAAGACGGGGCAAACAACCGTTCTTTTATGCGCAAAACATTCACCGCTTGGAGTTCAGTGACAGTCAGGGGTGAGATAGACCGGCGATTGGGTTAAATCAGTTAGTAGCGTTATACACCGCGTTCAGCTTACGGTGAAACCACCATTGGAGCGTTCAAAAGTGAAGTAATCACAGGGAGTCTGACGAAACGACGATAGTGTGGAATCAGTGAATAATGTTGAAAACGCGGTAACCAAACGGTAATCTCAGATCAAGGCTTTCAAGGGAAGGGTAATCTCACAATATCCGATGCGGAGTGAATCTCGCTGTCAGTAACACTCAGGCTCACCAGAACTAGCAAGAGTTGCAAGAATTTATAAGACAGGTTCTTCTTTCTGGGCTTGGGCACCAGCGCCAGGAGACAGTGGAGGGGGTCTAAAAGAAGACTAATTTGTGTGGTCCGGGCAATGTGGGCCACCACTTTCCGCCAAAAGTCCTGAACCAGAGGGCATTCCCACGCAAGTGCAGGAAACCCGCCCTCTGTACCCCACACCTAGGGCAATTGTGTCGTCTATCCGCCGATATGCGATGCAGGGAGACAGGGGTCATATAGGTTCGATGGACAAAGTTAAAATGTATAAGTTTAAAACGTGCATTGCAGGAGACCTTACGGGTCAAGCGCCCGATCTGTTTCCATTGGTCAGGTTCCAGTTCCACCCCTAGGTCCGCCTCCCAAGCCGCCCAAGCCGGTGCCATCGGGGGGGTCGAGTCTCGGCGCATGGCCGAGTAGAGAAGGGAGATCAACCGTTTGCCTCTCCCACAGGATAGAATGACGTCGAGAGTATAGGTGAGTGGAGGTGCCTCTGGATATTGGGGCCACGTTGTCCTGGCCACGTCCTGGAGGCTTCTGTAGTGGAGGTATTGCCCCTCGCTTAGCTCAAAGTACTCCATGGCACGTTCAAAGGACACAAAGGAGTCGTCCGGGTAGAGGTCCGCTAGAGTCTTGCATCCGCCAGAGCGCCACTCCCTGTAGGACAAATACTCTTCCAACCGGAGTATCGGGGCCAAGATCCATACTGGGAGCTCCCTATGAAACGGTGCCCGTCTCAACACCCTTTCGACAAACCGCTGCCAAATTCCGGCTGTGTGACGCACCACATATGGTAGAGTGTTATCAGCGCCTCGACCCTGCATCAAGGCCTCCCGTAGGGCCTTTTCATTTACCGTGCCAGCCAGGAGTGCCAGTTCCCAATTGTCCTCCTCAGCAAACCACCTTGCGGCTGGGAGAAGCTGCGCTGCATAATAATACAGGTCAAATCTCGGGGCCTCGAGGCCTCCTTCTTCCCAACACCGCGTTACTGTGCGTAAAGCTACCCTGCTGCACCCACCCGCCCAAAGTAGGGAGGTGAGGAGCGAGTCCAAAGTGCGAAACACTCGGGGAAGTAATGGACATAGGGCGTTCTGTAAGACATATAGGATCCTAGGGAGCATCACCATTTTGGCGATCGCCAACCTCCCCATGAGGGAAAGAGGAAGCGTGTTCCAAAAGGTAACAGATTTGTGGAGGGCTTCGAGTACTCTGTCGACATTGTGAGTCAGTAGGGCCTCATCAGATGTGGCCACTTGAATGCCAAGATATCGGAATGCCTCACGCTCACAACGAAGGCCCAAATAGGGCATATCCATGCCCGGGTCTGGGACACAGCCCGTCAGCGGGAAAACCAGAGATTTGTTAAGATTAATACGCAACCCGGAGGCCGCACCAAAGCGGTCCAGGATCTGCATCAAGACGGGGAGGGCCTCAGAGGGGGAGGTCAGATAGAAAAGCGCATCATCTGCGTAGAGGCAGACTACATTGGTAGTGTCACCCACTTTTATCCCCCATTGCTGTAGTTCAGTGCGGGCGGAAACGGCAAGGGGCTCAATTGCGAGAGCGAACAGGAGAGTGGAGAGAGGACAACCCTGTCGGGTGCCTCTCTCCAGTGGCCACTCTTCCGAGCGGGCCGATCCCAACCGCACCCTGGCCCGGGGCGTTCCACAGAGCGAAATCCAGGTCCAAACCCCGTTTTCTGGAGCACCTGCATTAAATACCCCCAATGTACCGTATCAAAGGCTTTAGCCAAATTAATTGACACTAACACATGAGGACCCTCTCTTCCGTGTACCTCATGCAGGACATGATTCAAACGGCGCAAATTCATCGCCCTGTTACGACCCGGGATAAATCCGCACTGGTCGGAGTGAATCAGTCGAGTCATGAGTGGGGCAAGGCGGGTGGCCAGCAACTTAGTAAGGATTTTGCATCCGTATTATTCAAGGTGATAGGGCGGTACGCTGCGGGATCAGTACTATCACCGCCTGGCTTCAAAATCATGCACACCTCTCCTTGATTCATGGTGGGTGGAAGGGCGCCAGTATGCAGAGCCTCATTGAAAACGTGCACCAGGAGGGGAGCCAGGACGTGCCCGAAGGAATGATAGAACTCGGCCGGATATCCGTCCCCACCAGGGGTCATAGCACGAGGGAGGGCGGCTATCGCCGCACTAATCTCCCCCAGTGTCAGCTTTGTATCGAGTTCTTTTGCCACCGCCTCCGGCAGGGTTTGGAGGTCCAGGTCCTCAAGGTACGAGCGATAGGCACCCTCCGTAACCAATGGGTCAGCCTCATATACAGCCTGCAGATGGCACCGGAGGACCTCTAGGATATCGGACTCAGAGTGGACCATAAATCCATTCGAGCCGCGTAGGGCAACTATCCTTTCAGGTGCGAACTCACGGCGAAGTATCCAGGCCAATAAGCGGCCAGACTTATCACCCTCGCGGTGGAGACGTTGCCTGTATTGGCCCAACGTAAATTTGTCAAGTCGGGTGAGGATGTCGTGTATCGAGATCAGGGCATCCTTCTCCGTTTGTTGATCTAATGCGTCCGGCTCGGATCGGGACTGGGCGCGTTGAAGTACAACTTCTGCATCCTGCAACTCAGACAACAATTGTTTCCGGACCCCATAAGTGAGGCCCATACACGGTCCACGCCTTCAAAGCATCCCATTTAGTAGAGTAAGGTAGCTCATCGCCCCCCCAGTTGAGCTCCAAGTAGTCCGACAGCGATGCCGCCACATGGTCCCTGCCCACCTGATCCTGGAGGAGGTCAGCGGGCATTCTCCATGTACGGAGACATGCTGCTCGATCAGGCCACTGTGCCATGCATGTCACTGGGGCGTGGTCCGATAAGTATCGGGCCTGATGAGTAACCGTCAAGGTGAGAGACGGTGTGAGGTTAGCCGAAAGAATGCGGTCTAATCTGCTATGGGTACCATGTGTCGGAGTGTAACACGTGTAGAGCTTCTGGGCAGGATGACAAGTTCGCCACACGTCCCGTGCCCCAAGATTGTGCATCACTTCCCGTAAACGCGCCGTCATACGGGGCTTAGTGCCCGATCGGGGTGGGTGACGGTCCAACTCAGGGTGCAATAAGCAATTAAAATCCCCAAACCAAAGGAGGGGTGCATCCAAACTTGAAGCCACAAGATCTTGGATTTGAGAGAAAAAGGCCGGATCATCAGTGTTTGGGGCATAGGTGTTAAGGAGCAGGAGCTCCTTGTCGTCTAATCTAAGTCTCACTAATAGATATCTGCCGTCCATGTCCGCATCAATGTACTGAACAGCGCAAGGAATCCCCGGGGCCACCCAGATGAGGACCCCCCTAGCATATGTAGAGAAGGAGGAATGGAAAATCTGGCCCCTCCATTTCCTGGACAGCCGCAGCGCGCCGTCGTCGTCTAGATGAGTCTCTTGTAGACAAGCTACCGAGACCCCATGTCGCTTAAGGAAGGTGAGAACTCTGTGTCTCTTGGTGCAAGTACCCAAACCACGCACATTCCACGCTAAAAATTTAAAACCCATGGCCAACGATTACGCCCATTCGGGCCACAGTATATGTACAATATGACCTGCCACCACTCGGCCCCCACTGTAGTTAGACCTGAAGGAGTAGCCCTGTCAGTGAGCCACCCACAAATCAGATTCAATATGCACATGATGCCAGCAATACCCTCTTCATGAACCCCAACCCACCCCCCAAAATCCCCAAAACACGGAACTTTTGCAAAACCAGGTTCCCCACCCCCACCCACGAGCAAGGGGATAGCAACAAAGAAAAACGCCACCCGCCCTTCCCCTGCCAGTGCCAGGACGTACACAGCCACCCCATACAACTCACTCAACACACACACAACAAATCAACCCCACCCACCCTCCCTCCCAGCTCTCCGAAAGACCCAATGATCCTTAAACCTTAAGCCTGTCTTCTCCCCTCTGTTAGCTGTTCAGGCAAGGCGTTACTCAAGACGAATGTTGGCCCCATCACCCCAGGCCATAAGGGCGCAAGTCCTCTGCTATGGTCCATTATCCAAAACCCACAGTAGCAATGAGGAGCCGTGGCAGCCTACCAAGGTGTCAATATGAGGTCCCCCAAACGGGGGACATCTGCACATGCAGGAACATTCAACTCAAGTCAATAATTTATTCCAACCTTGGCTCAGGGAGGGCCGTCTCTGGGACCACCGGGGCTGTAGAGTCTGTGTCCAGCGGTGTTTCCTGCAAAGTGTCCGGGACCAAAATCTCACCAGGGGCAGGAGCTCCAGGCGATCCCGATCCCGCTCTCATCAGTGATGCTTCCATATGAATAGCTCCATCCGTCCCCACCGTAGGTCGAGTTGCAGGAGAACCACGGGATCTAGAGCGGCGTCTTCCCCTACCTCGGCGCTTCTTCTGCGGTCTGGTCCCCCAAGTTTCACGGGGGCCACCTCGCTCACCCGGGGGCAGGTCATCTCCTCTGATCTCAAGCCACTTCCACACCTCCGCTGGCGTCTCAAAGAAGTGCGCACGGCCCTGGGAGAGCCCTTGAGTTTGGCAGGATATAAAAGCATATACTGGAGTTGCATTTCACTGAGTTTTTGTTTAACTCCCAAGTAGGATTTTCTTTGTTCCTGCACTTGTTGAGTGTAGTCAGGGTAAACCGACACGCGGCTATTCTCAATCATGAGGGACCCCTTCTCCCTTGCAGCCCTCAAAATACAGTCACGGTCCTTATAGTTCAGGATCTTTGCGATGAGGGCTCTAGGAGCTTCGCCCGGGCGCGGAGGGGGCACAAGGGCTCTATGCGCCCGTTCCACAATGAATACACTGGACAAACCAGATGGGCACAGATCCAAGTTTCTAGGAAGCGTTCAGGGTTTCCCGCCTCCAATCGTTCCGGCACTCCCAGGATCCTTATGTTGCTTCGACGGGCCCTCCCCTCCACGTCCTCGGCCCGTCTCTCCAATGCGCGGGTGGTAGACGTAAGTTGCGCAACAGATTTCTGCAAAGTGGCCACCTCACCCTGTAATTGTGTAATATTGCCCTCCGCATCCGTAACTTTGTCTGCCACTTTGCGGAGATCGGTTCGGAGTAGGTTCACATCTATAGAAACAGTCTCAATCTGGCGCTCCAGGGCAGAGTGGGAACCCTGAATAGCTTTCAAGATTTCGGCCCTCGATGGTTTTGCAGGGCCCCCACTTCCGTCTTCGGGCTCCGTCTGACGCGTGATCCTCTGCGATGGCAGATGAGGCGTAGTATATTGCACAATAGTGTTAGGTTGGGAGCCCTTTGAGGACCGATCTTTGCGAGCCGCCATCTTACAAGGTAGATGCTGCACCTATCTAGTGTGCGCTAGAGGGCTCTCCCTAGGTCGCTGTTCTGAGAAAGCAAGTGCGAGGAGGCCCAGGCCAGGGGCAGGTAGCAATAAGGTCGCGGTAAGACTTGCGACAATCAGATAATGGGCAGCATTCAAGGCAAGCCAGGCGACCCCACAGCAAGGACAGTACGGTGGTAGCGGCCTCCCCGACCCCCCCACAATGTGAAGAGTCCAGCAGTGATCAGAGTCCGGCGCCCGTCAAAGGAGCGAAGAGGGGGCGGCTGGCCTGCCCATCACGTCACCCCACGAAGATCCCCACACCTTCAGTTGGCCGTAGCTCGGTCACAAGGGTTCCAGGAGCGCCCCCCGGACGGGCCCTCAGTTGCAGCTCAAGCTGTATCAAAGATCTCCCCCTACGCAGGCATCCACATCACCATTCAGGAATCGCCAGATCATGCAGTCAAAGTTGGCGGACGAGCACGGGGCGGGCGCCAGTGCTGCTGCCACTTTCAAGGTGCCCCGTCCGGCGTCCCCCCCGGGAATAGGAGCACCAGCAACGCTCAGCGGGGGGGTATAATTCAGGCGTCTGCGCTGGAGGGGGGATAGTAAAGCCGCAGCTCTTTTGTGTCCCGGCCAAGGGATTAGATTAGGCCGGCTGCCCCACAGTCCAGGATTCTGCAACGAGCGACTCCTTGGCGGACCCCGGTGCTCTGCACTACACCGCTGGGGTGCATCTGGAGGTGACGTTTGGCAGCCACGGAACCCCGGTGTTATCCACTGGCCGGAGTGGGAGAATTGTGGCGCCGTCCTTCCCGAGTGGTGTCCTTGCAGCGGAGCTCCCGACCGAGCAATAATCCGGCCGAGGATCGGCTGACTGACCCCCAGGACCTCGGGGGTCCTACGAGGCGCAGAGGAAACTGTGAGTGCTCTGGCCCTGACCCCTGCTATCTAGCTAACTAGCTAGCTATCTAGCTATCTAGCCATCTATCTAGCTATCTAGCTATCTAGATATCTATCTATCTATCTATCTATTTGTCTATCTATCTATCTAGCTATCTAGATATCTAGCTATCTATCAATCTAGCTATCTAGCTATCTAGCTATCTAGCTATCTATCTTGCAGAATCCTCCACGCGTCTCTTCTGGGCGGGCCACTCGCAGGTCGGCTCCACGTCACAGGCCCAGACTGCGGCGTCGCGTAGTTCAGAGCGGCGCCGCAAACGCCGACATTGCTACTATCTCCGCTCACGGGTGAACCCCGAATCTCACTCGCAGCTCAGGGGTCTCAATCGAGATGGGAAGGTTTCCGGTACCGTTTTCAAGGACTTTGACAGCCCAGGCAGGATGTCTTATCAGGATTTGCGGGTCTTCGGGACGGAGCTGGTGGAGCTCACGTCCTGTCGGCCATGCTGCTTGGCCACGCCACCCTGTTAGCAATATTAAGCAGGTCTTGCCTATCAGGTACTTTAAAGCAAGTCAGATGAGGTTTGATGGCAGAGTCATCTCCAACTTCCGTGTGTTTAATCGGCAGGTCCATGCCGCCTGTGAAAGTGGTATGTATTATATCCACTTTGTTTACGAAGTAATTTGCTATGTCATTACATAGCTCATTGGAGTAGGTGTCTTGGGCCTCAAGTCTGATGGGGACCGTAAGATCTTTATAAATGGAACAAAGTTCTTTGGTGGGGTTATCGGCAAATTCTATTCGTTCCCTAAAATAAGCGCCTTTGGCTGCTCTCACAAGTTTGTTGTATTTTTTTAGCTCTATTTTATAGTTAAGCTTACATTCTGGATTGTAATTTTTCCTCCAGCCTCGTTCGAGGTTTTAGCATATGGCTTTGGCTTCCTTAAGCTCTTTGGAGAACCATGGGCAGTTTTGGTTTTTCTGGCTGGGGGATTGAGTGTCCATGGCGCTACTGTGTCCAGCGCCCTGGACATCCATTTTTCATAGTCGTCCCACGCCTCCAGCAGAGTGTCGCTACGGGGGGAAGGATCCTTGAGCAAGGCGGATTTTAAGGTTTCCTGATTAAACTTCTTCCAATCTCTAGGTTTCTGGGGCCTGGGCTTTATCATCCTGATTTCCTATGGGGCACCCTCTACCTCGAAGGGAATGATAAGATGATCAGACAATGTTATTCTGATCGGGGTGGAAACTTTAATACCCTCCCAATTAGCGAATACAAGGTCCAGGAGGTGACCTAATTGATGCGACGGGGACACTGATTGTAAGTTGAGCATCAGAGATTTCAGTGCTTCAACCACAGCCTGTGCCTCCCCGCAGTTAATATCCTCGAAGTGGAGGTTAAGGTCTCCCAAGATGAGAAATTTTTTATACCGGAGTGCAGGCTGAGTTACCAGTTCTGTCAATTGGTTACAGAACTGTGTGGTCCTGCCTGGGGGACGGTAGAAGAGGAACCCGTTGATAATATTTTTAGGGCTTACTTTTATCGTAAAAAAGCCACTCTCACTGTTGGGCAGTGTGGCCTTCTCTAAGGTGCATTGTAAATCACTTTTATAGATTAATGCTAGTCCCCCACCTCTCTGCCCTTCTCTATCGATTCTGAGCAGACAATAACCTGGGGGAATAGCTTCCAGAATTTCGGGCGTCGAGGCTTCGTCTAGCCATGTCTCTGTTAGGAAGAGCACATCAAGGTCCCCCTCTGTCAATAAATCATGTATCTCTAATGTGTGCTTTTTCATGGATCTGCAGTTTAATAATATCATTTTTATTTTGGTCGGCACCATATCATCGCTCTTCTGCTATTGGGTGGTAACATTGCAAGTCTCGCAAAGAAGCGACGGCGAGTCCACTGACAGTGTATGGCAACAACTGTCTTTAAATTCAGGGCATAGGGTTAGTAATTCATTTTTAGTATAACGAAATTTTTCCCTGTTAATACCATCACTATCAACGAGGGCGAGAGGATCAGGGGGTCCGGCCCCGCGCCCCTTCCGGCCGCGGATGGGCGCAGACGGGCGCAGACGGTCTGGACTCTGGCTTGACTCCGGTGCGAATGCGGCGCGTCCGCTGAACGCGTCCGCTGCGCGGAGTCATGGCCCTCTGCTTATGTAGAGGTGACTAGAGCGCCAGGAGTGGGGAGCCCTACCCAATATGGCCGCCACCAAAGCACGCAGCCCGGGACCCGTGGCTATGACCCGCAACTCGGCCAGCAGCCTCGGGGAAATGTGAATTAAAACTGCCAACACGGGGCATGAGTGATTTAAAATTCTATTTGGCCCGTGAACCTTAAGATCGGTTAAATAGTATGTGGCGCTTCGCTAAGATCCGAGCGCTGATGCTAAGCAGGGGGGAATGGACACAGAGGGAAATACAAGTAGTATACAGCACAAGATTTAAAAATGACAACCACCCGGCTTCAGCCTCAGGTGCAAAGTGAGCAAAGCAATCTCGCCCCCTCCCTACGAGAACTGCTTATGTAGAGGCGACTAGAGCGCCAGGAGTGGGGAACCCTACCCAATATGGCCGCCACCAAGCACGCAGCCCGGGACCCGTGGCTATGACCCGCAACTCGTCCAGCAGCCTCGGGGAAATGTGAATTAAAACTGCCAACACGAGGCAGCGCGCAGTGAGTGATTTAAAATTCTATTTGGCCCGTGAACCTTAAGATCAGTTAAATAGCATGTGGCGCTTCGCAAAGATCCGAGCGCTGATGCTAAGCAGGGGGGAGCGGACACAGAGGGAAATACATGTAGTATACAGCACAAGATTTAAAAATGACAACCACCGGCTTCAGCCTCAGGTGCAAAGTGAGCAAAGCGGTTGGGAAGAAGGGCAAGGTCACTTATTTGGTGGACCTTAAGACCCCCAGGCAGCCCCACCGGGTGCTCCATGTCAACCGCCTCAAGCCCCACCATGAGAGCTCCGAAGTCACCTTAATGATGGTGACTGATGGGGTAGAGGAAGAGGAAAGCGAGCCTCTACCTGACCTATTTGCGTCTCAGGAGAAGGATGGTTCGGTGGAAGGAGTGGTCCTCCCACCAACCCTGACTCCCGAGCAGCAGAGGGACTGCCGCCAAGTCCTGGAGCAGTACTCCTCGCTGTTCTCCCTTATCCCGGGAAGGAACCACCTGTGTATCCATGATGTGGACACAAGGGACAGCCCATCTGTGAAGTACAAGTCCTAACGGCTGTAAGATAAGGTGAAGGCCAGCATCCACAGTGAGGTCACCAATATGCTGGAGCTGGCAGTGATTGAACCTTCCAACAGCCCCTGGTCCAGTCTGGTGGTACTGGTACCAAAAGCTGCCCCACCGGGCACCACACCGAAACTCAAGTTCTGTGTGGATTACATGGGCTGAACTCGGTGACACAAACTGATGCTCATCCCATCCCAAGGGCGGATGAGCTCATTGACCGGCTGGGAGCTGCCCAAAACCTGAGTACCTTTGATCTCACGTTGGGGTACTGGCAGATCTCCCTTACAGATGGGGTGAAGGAGAGGTCCGCCTTTTCCACCCCTGAGGGTCACTACCAGTTCCGAGTGATGCCCTTTGGGCTCAAGAACGCCCCTGCTACCTTCCAGCGGCTGGTGAACCAGGTCCTCTCTGGTTTGGAGGCCTTTTCTGCTGTACCTTGATGACATCGCTGTCTTCAGCAGCAGCTGGAAGGACCATCTGTGTCACCTTCGGGAAGTACTTCAGGCCTTGCAGCAGGCAGGCCTGACGATCAAGGCCAGCAAGTGCCAGATCGGGCAGGGGTCGGTAGTGTACCTAGGCCACTTGGTGGGTCAGGGAAAGGTGCAGGCCCTCCAGGTCAAGATTGAAACCATGATGGCCTGGGAACCCCCCAAGACACAGACTGAGGTCCGAGCTTTTCTGGGCCTCACCAGCTACTACCGCCGCTTTATCAAGAGATATGGTACCATCATGGCTCCCTTGACTGAGCTTACATCCAAGAAACAACCTTGACAGGTAGTCTGGACCGAGGCGTGCCAACGAGCCTTTGACACCTTAAAGCAAGCCATGTGCACAGCCCCTATGCTCAGGGCCCCAGACTTTTCAAAAGAATTCATCGTCCAAACAGACGCGTCTGAACATGGCATTGGGGTGGTGCTAACGCAACTCAATGAAGAGGGTCTGGACCAGCCAGTGGTTTTCCTTTCCAGGAGTCTACTCCTACGGGAACAGCGGTGGAGTGCGATAGAGCGAGAAGCCTTTGCGGTGGTTTGGGCCCTGAAGAAGTTGCGGCCATACCGGTTTGGTTCGCACTTCCTTGTTCAGACCGACCACCGGCCCCTCAGGTGGCTTATGCAAATGAGGGGCGAGAATCCCAAGTTGCTAAGGTGGTCCATCGCCCTACAGGGAATGGACTTTAGGGTGGAACATCGGCCTGGAGTGGACCACGCAAATGTTGACGGTCTCTCGAGGTTTTTCCGCCTTGGTGATGAGAACTCCCAAGGGAATGGGTAGCTCTCCCCACTTTTAGCTGGGGGGGACGCGTCTTAGACCTGTCAGCTTTTGGGTGGTCTCCCCTATTTTTTCTCTCTTTTTGCCCCCCCTTTTTTTCCCACCATTTTTTTTTGTGTGGCCTTAGGTCTCCGGGCACCCCGCCACTGCCAATCAGTGCTGAGGCGCAGGTGCGCCTTTCTAAAATGGTGGAATAGGTGAGCTTCATAAAATGGTCGCCTGTCAGAAATTACCTCAGAGCTCTAGCCCATAGGATAGCATTAGGGGGTTCCAGAACCTTCCGGACCACTCTAGTGACCAGAGTCCAGGTAATATAAGGGAGGGTACTGGGCGGCCATTTGGTCACACTGCTGGGTTGGCTGGAGTGCAGGCTGCGGCGTCAGGGGGATTGTGTCACAGGCTGAACTGACTGTTCCCAGGGGCTGTTGATCTGGCCCTGTCCTAAAGAAGAACAGAGAGAACAACGCCCCAGTGTTACCAAGTGTAAAGCGGACTGCTCCTTTTGGTCAACTGGTGAGAGAGACATTGAACCGACCTCGGGAACCTAGGAAGGTTGGCGCTGTGTGCTGAGGGGGCATTGGACTGACCAGGAGGGGGAGGGTGAACGCTGTGCAGAAGTCCCTCTCAGCGACCTCTGAAGTGAGAATGGGACCCAACCTTTGCCCTTGCCTCCTGGCTGCCACTTGGCGCTAGTGTGCTGTTTTGCCCTGAGTTACTGCCGCCAGCCTGGTGTTCTGAAAGTGCACCTCATTGCTAGAGCTGAGTCTGTTGGTTGCATCACCAGAACAACGCGAGGTCTGAGGGAGACGCTGGAAGGGGTTGCCTAGCAACCAGGAATCCCGCCTAGTGCATCACTTCCCTGTCTCCGAATTAGTGCTTCCACAGGAGAGGGGAAACCACCGCGGCTCTTCAGGAGGTCGGTCCAACTCCCTCTGCCAGTTCCTGAGGGCAGGAGAAAGAGTGAGAGGAGGCCCACAGGCGGTGGGACCTCAGTTTACAGTGGCATTACGGCTTCACTGCAGGCCCCTACTCCCGCCCCAGGCGAAGTGCTGTGAGGCCTGGGCGGGAGGAAGGGGGACATTTGTGCTTCACCTCCCCGACCCGAGTAGGTTATCAGAAGCGCTGGGCAGGCGCAAAGGTATCAGGGAAGGCCTGACTTAGGGTGGTGTTGGTGGAGCTGAGTTCCCCAGAGAAAAGGGGGAACTGCTATGAACAGGGATACTAGGAACTGAGTCCCTAAATCTGTCCTCTCTCCCTCAGGGCCCCGTGACCAGATCCTTTAAAGAGAGTGAGTACCTGAGCATATTTGAGCACTTTCTTGCGCAGGAGCAGGGTCAAGACAGCGCAGGGAATTACTAACGATCTACGGTGGCATATACCGGCTGAATCCATAATTAATGCACTTACCTGCTTGGTTTAAATTGTTGCATGTACCTGTTGATCTATGCTTAATGTACTTATCTGCTAATTGCCTGTTTAAATACCTATTTTTAACTACTGCAAGGTTATGCAATGCAATGCACTGTTTTAATTGATGCAGATGATCCAATAATGAAATGCCCGAAGTCCTAATTTATTAACTTTTGAAAACTTCAACCTTCTTTAATGCAAAAGGATAACGCATCTCTATTTTCTTCTTACCTAAGATGGTGTGGTGTCATTTTTGGTGGGTTTGCGCTGGGGTGTTGTAGTGTGCGCTGCGCAAGTACGTCACAATTGCCTTCAGGATTTAGCCTTCCCACTCTGTGCCATGCTACCCTAAGTGGGCCAGCGGTCCCGGTTCTAACACCCAGTGTGAAAAGTTGGCATGGTACATGATGTTCACTATTCTAGTGAGCACCTTGCACCAGTTCAAACAACTCTTATGGTGATGGTTGTAAAGTCAACCTTATAGACCACCTATCCTAGTGGTAGCATGGACAAAGCAGTCTTAGGCTAAAACTTCAGAGAGCATGTGAAGCAAGCTGTTTTACCAATATAACCTCTTGAATACCAGATGAAAGGACACCACACAAGGTATATATATAAAATGTTTATGTATTTATTACTAACACAACCCCTCTGCACTCTTTATGAGGTCAAAGTTCGAGATACAGCACAAGTTACTCAATAAGCATACTATAAGTTGCACAAATACAATTCTGCCCTAGGGGCCTCATGAACCATATATTAAGTAAGTGGTATAAGAACCACTTCAGAAAAAGTGAGTAGGCCTAGGGCCTAGGAAATCGCTGGGGCTACACTGAACAACCAAGGGATTGGAAGTAGGAGGCCCACGGGAGGCTTGTGCAGTGTCTAAACACACACACGAGTTACAATAGGGATTCAATGGGAACATAAAAGTTACCAAGTAATAGATTTCGGACACTTCCGGATGGACTACGGGAAAACCCTGTTAAACTAGGACACTTGGATAGTTGTTACCCACGGGAGCACCGGAGTACTCGAGTTACCTCACCCAGGGAAGCAGGGTGCATAGGTGTGAAGTCGTGTCGAGTTTCGTCACTGTTTCCTATGGAGAGCTGCAAGAAAGTGCTGCAGGAGACCAAGAGAAAAGTGTCCGGGTGGATCCAATGGTGGATCGAAGTCGTGAAGAACCTGAAAGCAGAGGGGACAAAGTCTGGGTCACTAGCCAGTGACCAGGAAGGAACCAGGAAGGAACCAGGGGATGTCGAGATGCAATCAGGTGAAGAAGGGAAGCTTGTCTCTGCATCCACGTGGACCAGGAGGCATCGACGATGACCAGGAGCTGGATACGGACTGTCCCACGAAGAATCTAGCCTGTCCAGCCCCATGAAGCCACCCATGTAAGTGCTCTCAATAAATGCTCATTAACATTAACATTAACATCTAGCTGTTGGCGGTGTCGGTATCCAGATTGGACCCAACAAGCCTTGGCAAAGGCAACCCACGCAGGAAGTGGAGATGGCCTCCTGTTCAGACCCGAGCAATTCCCGGACAGCTCGTTTGGCGCTCTGATCTAGTCCTGATCGCCTACGTTTCATTCTGCAATTTCAGTACTGAGGGTTGACCGACGGGCTTCCCTCTGGAGTCACCTCTTACTCGTACAGACCCCCATCCCCCCTGTCTTGATAAAGACCCGCCGCGACCACCAACTGGGGCGCAACTAGGGTCGAAACGTCGACGCACTTACCTGGCCAAGATAGCTCCAGGAACTTGGACATTAACTATCTGTTTTCCTTGGAACATTTAACTTTGGAATACTGGCCTGTTAACGAAATAAACCACCCTTGGCTTTTCTTCCCCCCCCTTTTTTCCCCAAAGTGGTTTTATTGTATAGAAATTTGTATATAAGTGTCACTATATGCAATGCACCAGTCACTTTATTCACTGTAGTCACTATTCACAATTTTTAAGTATTTATCATTACCAAAACGGAATGAAGTAATTCCCGTGTATTGTTTATCCTTGTTTTTCAATATAAAAACTTTGCCTTCAGAGAGGTTTGTTTGCTTTGTGTTCTGAGCTGGTTTAGCCTTCCTCTAAAGCAATACTTGTTGCCACCCAACAGAACCAATTTTTTTGTTAATCACGCATACCCAGGTTCTGAGGGACACAGGGTTACCCCTTTTTTGTAAAAATCCTCCTGTTCAGACCAGCAAGGTCTGGGACGCTTCTCTTTCGCAGGGAAGATGGAGCAAGACTGGAGCAACCATCAAGCATTGTAGTTTTGAATGTATGTCTTCAGAGGGGCCACTAGCCAACGGGCTAGCAACCGCCAAGACGCGTCGAGGAGAAATGCAGGCGCAGGCACCACGCAGCACTTGTGGAGCGTGGAGGGCTCAGCTTCGGTGCAAATGCTGCTCGGGTCTGGGGCTTCGCAAACCCCAATGCACAACTTCGAGGGAACCTCGAAAGCTGCACAGTTAGCAAAAAGCAGGTAGTTCAGGATGTCCGGTCCCACGTAGCTTGTGTCCGCCACGGGTCTCAGCTGTGCTGGAGTGGTGGGTAGGAGTCAGAGACGTCTGAGAATCCAGTTCCTGGGTCACTAAGTCTTCGGGATCCGGCTGGAGCGTCAACAAAGCAAACCGGCAAGTTACTGGTGGTGCCTGTTTGCACAGGGTGGTCACTCCTTGACCACAAGGGAGATGTCTTCAGTCTTCCAGTTGATGTGGAACATCGAAGGTCCAAGAGTTCATGTCAAAGTTTCTTCCAGGATAAATCTAAAGTCTCTAGACTCAATTCCTATCTTTATAATAAACTAAGGGACTGGATTACCTGCTAGGTTCCTCCTATGGGTGGAACCTGGGAAGGGGGTGGTTACACCCCGTTCACTTTGTCCAGTTTCACACCAGAGCTGGGGCTGGAGTGTCCCAGCAACTGGTTTTAACCGCACTATGCGTGGAGCACCTGGTGTGCCCCATGCAGTGTCTCATTTCATTCAACCCACCCTGCCCCAATACACTAAAGCCTGTCTGGAGAGGTGCTAGCACCTCCCAAGGCAAGAAACCTATTGTCCAGGCCTCCCCTGCCGGAGTTTCGTCCAGCAGCAGGAGGTCAGACTCATGTCTGTTGCAGCAACATCCATTTTGTGATGCTGAGGCTCTGTTTAACTTTAACCGGGTAAAGCAGTAACTACATGTCTTCTCCCTCTAGAAGGATGGAATGCTACCCCCGCCGCCAGAATTGGCGGGGGGGGGTAGTATTCCAAAGTGTATGACACCTTACACGACATGTTTTGATAAAGCTAAACCAAAGTTAGCATTAACCCCGAGGGTTATAATGCACTTAAGAGTATATGGTATGGCTATATCATAGAACAGCTATAAGGACATGGTTCCGAAAGCTGCAGACAGGCTCAGCTCACGCTAGAGCACCATCTCACATAAAACCAAGCACTCTGCCTTCAGGATTGTCAAGGCCTGCATAGGAGTGACTTATAGGTATATATGTGTCTATATATAAGGGTAGATATAGATATACTATATCTAAGCAAGGGGTGATTACACGACCTTTCCCAAGCAGAGTGATCAGCCTGTGGTGTCAGTTTGGATAGCCAGCCAGGGGTGGCATAATATATGCTGCAGCCCCTGGTAGGCCTTGGGTGCACCTATGCCCTGGGTACCTATGGTACACTATACAGGGGCTCACAAAGGTGACCCAATACCCAATTGGATAAGTACCTAAAGTACATGGAGTCCATTTTACGAGAGAGCAGATAGCCTGGGGCCCTGATTAGCAGGATCCCAGGCCAACTAAGTCGAAAACCAGCTAAACACTAGGCAAAAATCTGGGGTAACCATATAGTCAGATATCTACCTTCCTACACCCAGTACCTAGGGAGGTCCCTCTCCCCCATCTCCAGACACTTTAGACTGTGATGATTCTCCGATGCCTCTGATGGGGACAATGACTCCAGTAGACACTGGCGTCTTTCTCTCAGGGCAGGATCCCGCACCAGACACATCTCCTCAAGTCCCAGATTCAGAACTTCTGGACCATGATGACCGGTAGGGTACAGTGAAGCCATCATGGAGCTAGAAAACTCGTGACGACAGGTATCCGTCCAATGTACTCTTTATGGCTTCCCTGTGCACTTATTATATCCAAGAACGGACTTAAATATTATAGGGTCATATCTGCTTATGCTGATATGTCCACACATGGGATATAGTGCACTCTGCATTAGGGCCGTAAGGCCTATAGTAGGGGTGACTTACCTATACCTCATGCAGTATATGGGGGCATGGCACACAGGGCTGTGTGCCATGCAGACTTTTCAGTTTTTCCAGCACCAAGGCACACAACCTGCAATGGCAGTTTGCATAATCTTGATGAGGAGACTCTGGAGTAGCACAATTTGTGCTGCAGCCCTAATGGACCCTCTTCAGTCCCAATGCCTAATTACCAATGGTACAATTTACTAGGGACTTATATGGGTTGCTGAAGTTGTGCCAATCGTGGTACAGTTTTAGAAAAGAGATCTGGCACTGGGAACTTGGTTGGCAGGGACCCAGTGCACTTTCAATTTCAAATCACTTCATACACCAGGCAAAAGGTGGGGGCTAACCATGTCAAAAGAGGCACTTTCCTACAGCTGTATAACATGGAATAGCAAGTGCAGAGGCAGAAAAACTGAACTGGGGTTGCTGGAGTAGCGAAGAAAGACGGGCAATGCTGCGGCATTCGGATTGAATGAACTGTTCCTCTGTTGTTCCCAATTTCTCATGGGAAACGTAAAAGTGGAGAAAGTCGAAGCCTAATCCTCGCTTCCAGTCCTGACATAGAATTATCAAATCACCATTGTTTTGGTGATATAGATTTAGGTGATATAGATTTAGGCAAAATGTCTAATTGTATAGAAACAGAGGCATGATCAGATATCAAGATGGTACCTATATCTGTGAAGTGTAAGGTCTGGGATAAATTGTGGGCAATAAAGATGTAATCATTAAGTGATTATGTGGGATGTACCGGAGAGAAATGTGAGTACTCTCGTAAAATGGGGTTACACAATGTTAGACCCGGGATCCCTGGTTGGCTGAGTTAGGTACCTTGGGCCAAGTAGGGACCCGTGTGCCAACGTCAGGGAAAGTAGGGTCACCTTCTGAGATAGCCCCGCTCACCCCCTAGGTAGCTTGGCACGAGCAGCCAAGCTTATCTACAAGGCAAATGTGTAAAGTATTTGCAACCACGCTCACAACAACCCAATGATGACACCACAAATAGACGCCACACGAGTTTTATAAAAACGAGTATAAACTTTACTTAAAAAGATATACGATAAGATCACACACTATAAATCCAACATATGAGTTTGTGTACTATTTCTCCTGGCTGGTTATTAGGCCAGCCAGCCCTTGTAAGTTGTGGTGGTATTAATGAGCACTTCTAAACATTCGCCTGTAGTTCTAATATCATGTTATACAGTTCGTAATGCTAGAATCAGGCACTTTTGCAATGTAAAAATACTGTGAGGCATAACCCAGCAATCAGACACTTTGCAATGTAAAAAGAATGCAATGCGTAACACAACAATCAGGCACTTTGTAAGGTAAAAATAATGCAATATGTAATATAACCACCAGGTATGTCGTTATGCATAAATAAGGCAATGCGTAATAGGCTAATCAGGTCATTTGTTATGCAGGAATAATGCAATGCGCAAAACGCAATCAGGTAGCACGTTATGCAGAAACAATGCAATGTGTCATCCGGCAATCAGGTAGTTCGTTATGCCAATATAATGCCATGCGTCATACACTAACAAGGTAGTTTGTTATGCAGGAATAATGCAATGCGTAATACTCTAATCAGGTACTTCGTTATGCAGAAATGATGCAATGTGTAATACGACAGTCAGGTACTCCGTTATGCAGAAATTGAATAATGCGTAATACACTCGGGCACCGATCAATGTACCTTAGGTGGTCTCTCAACCTCTCCTTCTGCCTTGCAGTCAGCCTCTCAACAGTTTCCTCCAATATTGGTACGGTGTAATCAAAAAGAGCAGCTCCGCACTCTGGCACCGGTACTGCCGCTGCCGGAATGAGAGAGATGCCGAGAGCGTCTACTTCCGAGCCCGCACCCCGCCCCAGTAGTCGACACTCGTTACCTGGGGGGTGCAAACTCACTCTCCTCATCCAGCGGCTGGGCCTCCAATGGGATGTTCATGAATTGGCAACAGCGGGTTCCGGCCGGAGGCTCAGCTCCTCCAGGGCTGCTGGTTCGGGTCACTACAGTTACGAAGATCTCAGGCTGCCACAGGGCACACGTATACAGCGTCGCTGAGACTTTCTTGAGCTTCGGGTGCACAATCCCCGGGCACTCCCCAGGTTTCAGGCTGCACGAAGATCACGCGCAGAGCGTCGCTGAGACTCACTTTAACTCTGGTGCATACGATAACAAGGCAAATCCTCACGAAGGTCTCATGGTGCACAACACACATGCACACAGCGTCAATGAGACTCACTTGGATTACAGTGTACACAACAACAAGGCAAATCCTCACGAAGGTCTCACGGTGCACAACGCACACAGCGAAGATGAAATTCACTTAGATTCCGGTGCACACGATAACTGGACCATCCTCACAAAGGGGTTCAGGTTGCAAAAAGCACACGCACACCGCATCGCTGATCCTTGCTTGCACTCCAGGTGCCCACGATCACAGAGCACACCTTACGAGGGTCTCAGGCTTTTGTGTTCCTGTGTTTCCGCAACAGGGAGCCAGCTCACCTTGGGCCCTTGGGGATAAGTTACTTCAGGACACAGCACACAGCAAAGTCCTTTCAAGCAGGGGGACACAGCACACAACAAAGTCCTTTTAGTCTTTCCTTGGTTAAAACAGCAAACTGCAGGCCAGCCCCAGAACACACAGCAAGGGTCAGTCTTATCCTTCAGTCTCTTCAGTTATTTCTTCCTTGGCAAAGGTCCTCTTGACCACAAAGTAGCTCCAGTCTTGTACACACCTGATCAAGCCAGTCTCCAAAGTTCAGGGGCTTCAGCTCTCATATTTATACCCCTCAAAGGCTTTGAAGTCTTTGTGTTCAGGGGACGCTGACCCCTGTTCAAACCAGTTCTGGGTACCTCCCTGCCAGTGACACCTTTCTTCCTTTGATTTGTGGGGGTCTGGATTATCAATCCGTCAGCAGGAGATGGGACAATTGTTTCATAGCAGCAACCCAGGCTTCTTCACCTCTAGGGGCTTCTCCTCCCCCTACAGTCCAGATGCAAGTCAGCCTGTTGCTGTCTTAGCTACCCCCTATGGAAAACATATTACACAGCCTCACCATTCTGTCATATGGGCAAGATGGCCTTTCAACAGTGAAAAACAAAATGGAGATTATTTCACTGTCAGGACATGACATACACCTTAGTACATGTCCTACCTTTCACGTGCACATCACCCTGCCCAGGGGGTACCCTAGAGGTGTCTGATGTGCATAGAAAGGGAAGGGTAAGGCCTGGCAAGTGAGTGTACTTGTCAGAACAACATGGCAGTTTAAGAAACTGCGAGCAGGCACTGCAATGGCAGGCCTGAGTTCCTTTTTTAAGGCTACTTGTGTGGTTGGCACAGTTAGTGCTGCAGGTCCACTAGTAGCATATGCATTACCAGTCCTGGCACACATAGTGCACTTTACTAGTAATTATCTTTGCACTTTATAGAGGGAAAATTTGTACTTGACACTGATCAGCAGTGGCAAAGTGTTCAAAGCATCTAAGTTGGCAACATCATGTCAGAAAAAAGGTCTAGGGGGAAAGCAAAAAGTTTAGGGACTTTTGCCAAAAAGGGCAAAGCCCTACACACAACCTCCATGCATCAATTAAGTTACGATGCTTGAGGGCATGAACAAATGATTTTTGTGGTTTGTTAGGGATATACTGTGATGTGGAGTGTCTATCTAGAAACAGATCACAAGTTGATTGCAGTCACCTGCAAAAAGGAATTTATCATCTGGGTGTTGTAAGAGTTTCTGAGTGATATAAGACCATAACTGACAATCTGTAGTATTAGGCCCATATACATTAATGAGAACAATTGAAACTGTATTAATCAACAGTTTGATCAATAGCTGTTGTCTGTAGGAAGGTGGAATCTGACTGCATGCTTGCCCCCACTTTTTTCCTGGCGTTTTGCTAGTTTTCCACTTAGTTTGACTGCGATCCTGCTATTCAGGACCCCAGTATGAGAAGTTGGCCTGGTATATGACGTTCACTATTCTAGTGAGACACCTTGCACCAGTCCAAACAACCCTCATTTATGGTAGGTTGTAAAGTCAACCTTATAGAAAGCTATGCTAGTGGTAACAGTGGAGATCAGCCTTCAGACTAAGACTTAGAGGCGAGTTAAGCAAGTTGCTTTACCAATTATAATCTCTTGAATGATCAAAAAAAAAGCACACCACACAAGGTATATATCAAATATATGTATTTAATATAAACACAACCCCCCTGATCTCTTTATGAGGTCAGAGGTAAAAGTACAATACAAGGAGATAAATAAGCATACGATAAGTTGCACACTATACGTTATGCACCAGTGGCCTCACAAACCATATACTAAAATAGTGGTATAAGAACCACGTGCGGAATAGAAAGCAGGCCTGGGGCCTGTGGAATCGCTGGGGCTACCAAGAACAACCAAAGGTCAGGATGCAGGAGGCCCACGGGAGGCGCATGCAGTGTCTAAACACAGCCGCAGGTTACCATTGACTTTCAATGGAAAATGAACCAGTTATAGTTTTAAAGTTTAAGGACACTTCTAGGTTAACTACGATGGAACCCTTTTAGACTAGGACACTTCGAGCGTCAAGACCCATGGGAGCACCCTAGTACTCGTGTTACCTCACCCAGGGAAGCCGGGTGCATAGGTGTCTTTTGGTGTCGGGTTTCGTCGTCGATTCCAATGGAGAACGGCAAAGAAGTGCTGCAGGCGACCAGGGGAAAAGTGTCCGGGTGGATCCAAGGGTGGATTGAAGATCTGAAGTACCTAAAAGCAGAAGGGATAGAGTCTGGGTCACTTGACAGTGACCAGGATGGCGATGGGAAGATGCCAGCCGATGTCGGGTGATTTCAGGTGAAAGAGGTGAAGCTTGTCTCTTCAGCCACGTGGTCCAGGAGGCGTCGACGACAACCAGGAACTGGATTCGAGCTGTTCCAAGAAGGATCTAGTTGACTGCAGTGTCGGTATCCGGATTGGACCCAACAAGCCTTGACAACCGCAATCCACACAGGATGTTGAGATTGGCTTTGGTGCAGGCCAGCAAGGTCTGAGGAATTTCTCCTTTGCAGGGAAGTTGGAGCAAGTCTGGAGCAACCAGGGAAGCAAAGTAAATCAAGAATTAGGCTTCATGGGGGCTCACTAGCTAACGGACTAGGAACCACGAAGATGCGTCGAGCTGAAATCCACAAAGCGGGCCCACGGGACACTCGTGGAATGTGGGCCTTGGAGCTTCGGTGCAAAAGGTGCTCGGGGCAGGCGCTTCAAACACCCCAATGCACAACTTCAGAATACCTCCAGAAGTAGGTGCAGTTTGCAAAATGCAGGATGTCCAGGAGTTCCGGTTCCACGTCTCTCGTGTCCGCTACAGGTCTCAGCTTTGCTGGGAGCTCGGGTCAGCATGAGAGATGTCTGGAAGTCCA
The DNA here is from genome assembly GCF_964261635.1 of Lissotriton helveticus. Lineage (NCBI taxonomy): Eukaryota > Metazoa > Chordata > Amphibia > Caudata > Salamandridae > Lissotriton > Lissotriton helveticus. Next base: position 759,678,599 of record NC_136070.1, read on the forward strand.
TGTCCTGTGTCACAGAGTCTTTCGGATCCAGCGGGAGCCTCAAAAATGAAGACCGGCAAAGATGCAGTTGGTACCTGTTTGAACAGGGTGGTCACTCCTTGACCACAAGGGAGATTTCTTCTTTCTTCCAGTCGATATGGAATGTCGAAGGTGCAAGATTTATGTTGCAGAGTTTCGTCCAGGTTAATCTAAAGTCCTAGGGACTGGGTTTGTATCTTTATAGTAAAAATAGGGGATGGACTAACTCTTGGGTCCCACCTATGGGAGGACCTGGGCAGGGGGTGGTTACACCCCTTCCCCTTTGTCGAGTTTCGCACCAGAGCTGGGGCTGAGCGCCCCAGCAATCGGTTTGAACTGGGAAATGCATGGAGCACCTAGTGTGCCCCAGGCAGTGTCTGAAAAGCATTCACTGAATGCAATCCACTCTGCCCCAATACACTAAAGCCTGTCTGGGGAGGTGCCAGCACCTCCTTAGACAGGAAACCTATTGTCCAGGCCTCCCCTGCCGGACTTTCGTCCAGCAGCAGGAGGGCAGACTCGTGTCTGTGGCAGCAGCATCCATTTTGTGATGCTGAGGCTTTGTTTAACTTTAACCGGGTTTACCAGTAACTACATGTCTTCTCCCTCTGGAAGGGTGGAATGCTACCCCCGCCGCCAGATCTGGCGGGGGTTAGTATTCCAAAGTGTTTGACACCTTACACAGCATGTTTTGATAAAGCCTAACCAAAGTTAGCATTAACCGTGAGGATTATAATGCACCTAAGAGTATATGGTATGGCTATATCATAGAACAGCTATAAGGAGATGGTTCCGAAGGCTGCAGAGGGGCTCAGCTCATGCTAGGGCACCCTCTCACACAAAACCAAACACTCTGCCTCCAGGATTGTCAAAGCCTGCCATAGGAGTGACTTATAGGTTCATATATGTCTATATATATATATATATATATATATATATATATATATATATATATATATATATATTACCTACTGGCGGTCGCCAGTAGGTATATATAGTTAGGATTTTTTCTCTATGGGATTTTTGAAAATTCTATGTCTAATAACTTTGGCGTTTGTGGACGGAATTGGCTGAAATTTTCAGGAAAATGGCACATTTTGTTTCTGAGCAGCCCTTGAAAATTTGGGGGGGGTTCGTCAAGGGGGGGGCCGAGAAAAAAGGGGGGTCCCAAAACGTGTTTTTAACATTGAGTTTTCCATAGGGCGGTTGGCCTCACTTTTAGCCCGAACGGCTGAATGGATTTGCACGAAACTTGCAAAATTGTAGGGACTGGTAGCCCGATGTGCCTTTGCTAGGTCTCAATATATGTGCTTCAGTGGATTTTGAGAAATTAACGTTCAAAAAAAGATATATATCTGTAACAGCGGACCGGGCAGCTTTGTGAAGCGAAGCTGATTGGTTCTCCGGCGTCTGTGAACATTCCAAACAGTCCGTAGCGGCCGCCATCTTGTCTCTCGGTAGGATCGAGAGACAAGAGGAGGCCAAAGCGAAGGGGCAAATGACCATAAGGGGGCATAGTAGATCCTCGCTGACCCCCTAGGTTTGATGTGGAGGTTTTAAAAGGGCCCCGCGGGGCAAAAAAAAAAAATAATAATAATAATCGAACGGCTGAATGGATTTGCACGAAACTTGGTAAAATATTAGGGACTGGTAGCCCGATGTGCCTTTGCTAGGTCTCAATATATGTGCTCCAGTGGATTTTGAGAAATTAACGTTCAAAAAAAGATATATATCTGTAACAGCGCTCCGCTTCGCGTAACGGAGGTTTGCGAAGCTGATTGGTTCTCCGGCGTCTGTAAACATTGCAAACAGTCCGTAGCGGCCGCCATCTTGTCTCTCGGTAGGATCGAGAGACAAGAGGAGGCCAAAGCGAAGGGGCAAATGACCATAAGGGGGCATAGTAGATCCTCCTTGACCTCTTAGGTTTGATGTGGAGGTTTTAAAAGGGCCCCGCGGGGCAAAAAAAAAAATAATAATAATAATCGAACGGCTGAATGGATTTGCACGAAACTTGGCAAAATTGTAGGGACTGGTAGCTCGATGTGCCTTTGCTAGGTGTCAATATATGTGCTTCAGTGGATTTTGAGAAATTAACGTTCAAAAACAAGATATATATCTGTAACAGCGCTCCGCTTCGCGGAGATAAAATTATATCTGTATTACCTAGCTGTTGCTAACACCAGTTAGCGACGGCTAGTAGGAGATAGCGACCATCTTGGGCCCCACTTTGCATGTGAGTGATATTTATCACTAATGACATGCAAAGTGGGGATGCCAAGATGTTAGCGACTGGAAACAGTCGCTACCATCGCTATCTCCTATTATCAACTTTTGGAAATATTCGCGATAAGCGCGAATATCTCCAAAAGCTAGCACCTGCCCTGAGCAGTTCTTAGCCATGTCATCCAATGGGAGGTGGATAACATGGCTAAGAGCATTAGCTCGGTAATGCATGAATATCGCTGAGTTTTCAGCGATATTAATGCATTGCGGTCGTTTTTTATCGTATTTGCGATAAACCTTGATAATAGCAAGGTTTATCTGCGATAATTTCTGACGATGCTTAGCTGTAAAAAAATCGTTGCTAAGCATCGTTAGGGATAAATATCGCTTAACTTTGGTAATATGCCCCAACGTCTGTTAACGTTCGATTCGAAGGAAATCAGGAAGTGTTGAAAAACATTGTCTGCGCCATCTTGCCTTTTTTCAAATGCCACACTTTTGTCGTGCACGGCAGTCATTTTAGATGCCTTGACCAGACCCACTCTGTGCACGCTGTCGATCCTTAGCATGGCTCCCCACCCTCGCAAGCATCTCCCCCAGGCAGTGGTCACCCCCGCTCTCTGTCTTATGCATGGGTAATAAACCACCCCCCATCTGCGCTGCTCTTCCCTGAGAATCACACCCTGTGCCCGCCCGACACCTCCCTTTCGCCCTATTCACTACCGCACCCTCTGACACTCCTTTTCCTCTGTGTCCAATTGTCCAGGCCGGTCCTAGGGTATCAGCTAGCCCTGCAGATGTAGTTTATGGCCCCAGCTGTAAAGAATCACCCCTCTTCAAAGGAGTTATAGTAGATCAAGGCCCACACTCGATGAGATCCGTCACAGCAGACGCGTTCCTATTATCTGAAAACCATCCTGTATTGTGATTGGGGAGGGGACCGAGCCTGAAGCGGAAGATTCCAGGGATGACTCTTTGTACATCAAAGTTTTTACAATTATGTGTCACATTAAAAATATATAGCACTCCAACAAAGTAGTAAGATTATAAAACTTTAATAACTTATAAATATATACAAGAAAACAAAAACAGTAATAACATATAAACATTTTTAGGGAAAAACAACGAAGTAGCGGTCGGCTGTGCGAATAGTCCCAACGCAGCACAACGTCCAGATTTCTGGCGTGGGGCGTCGCGGGGGGTGGGTCATCAGTAGCAAACTGTTGTGCGAATAGTTCCAAGGCAGCAGAACGATGGCACCAAGGTGATGTCCAGTAAGTTGCCGCACTGGTTTTGGTATCCTACAATGCTGCTCCGAATAACGGCGTGGGGCGCTCCCGGGGGAGGCGGCGTGAACGGGCCTCTCCAGGTGGAGTCTCATCTGTTGTAGTGGGGCGCCCCTTTGCCGTTTCAGTTGCCATTCCGTCCGCTTTTGGTCCACTGTGTCAAAAGCCGCAATTCAGCTGAGTTGCGCCCACTCTTGCGGTGCAGCGATAGGCGGCTGCGCCCACTCTTGCGGTGCAGCGATAGGCGGCTGTCACAGGACTCTCAAAATGGCGGCAGGCTGTTTCCTTTTTGGGCCTGGTCCACTGAAATGGCCCTGGGACACCTTGGAAATCGGACGCTAGTCTGCTAGGTCTTGGACCCTATTCTCGAAAGCGTCCCCTCCGCCTTGAGGATTCATCAAAAGTTTTGGGGGCCCCCGACTCCTGTAGGCTTCTGGTGGGGAGCGGCTGCCATGATTGCTCGCGGAATGACCACGACGGAGCTACGAGATGGTGGTGCTCTCATGCTGACGCCAGCTTCAGTCTGAAACATCCAGAAACAAGGTGGGGCTTTCATCGTTTGGGAAAAAAAAAAAGTTTTCATCCAATGAAAAGTGTTGTTTTTAGGTCATATGATCAAGCCTTCCATCATTAGGAAACCAAAAGTAAAATGAACCAATGAAAAGTTTTATAAACAAGTCACATGACCTGTTATGCGGCATAGGGTATAAAATGCGGAGAAAATACGTTGGCACGTGAGGCGGCGTCAGTAGCGGACCGATGTGCGAATAGGCCGAAGGCAACACAACGCGCCAAGATCCGGATGGCACCGAGGTGGTGTCCAGCAAGTTGCAGCACTGGTGTGGCCATCTTACAATGCTGAAAGTCGGCGTGGGGCGCCCCGTTGGCCTGTGAGTTTGCGTCAGTAGCGGACCGATGTGCGAATAGGCCGAAGGCAGCACAACGCGCCAAGATCCGGATGGCACCGAGGTGGTGTCTAGTAAGTTGCCGCACTGGTGTGGCCATCCTACAATGTTGAAAGTCGGCGTGGGGCGCCCTGTTGGCCTGTGAGAGGGTGTCAGTTGCGGACCGATGTGCGAATGGGGCCAAAGGCAGCGCAACAATATTTCCTGAATAGAAGACACCACTAGGCGCTGAGATGCCAAGATCCGGATGGCACCGAGGTGGTGTCTAGCAAGTTGCTGTACTGGTGTGGCCATCCTACAATGTTGAAAGTCGGCGTGGGGCGCCCCGTTGGCCTGTGAGATGGCATCAGTAGCGGACCGATGTGCGAATGGGGCCAAAGGCAGCGCAACAATAGTTTCTGACTGACACCACAAGGCGCTGAGATGCCAAGATCCGGATGGCAACGAGGTGATGTCTAGCAAGTTGTGCGAATGGGGCCAAAGGCAGCGCAACAATATTTTCTGTATGGAAGATACCACTAGGCGTTGAGATGCCAAGATCCGGATGGCACCGAGGTGATGTCTAGCAAGTTGCTGTACTGGTGTGGTCATCCTACAATGCTGAAACTCGGCGTGGGGCGCCCCATTAGCCTGTGAGATGGCGTCAGTAGCGGACCGATGTGTGAATAGGCCGGAACCAGCACAAGGCGCCAAGATCCGGATGTCACCGTGGTGGTTTCATAGTTGAGAGGCACTTCATCTGCAGTGGGGCGCCGAGATCCGGATGGCACCGAGGTGATGTTTAGCAAGTTGCTGTACTGGTGTGGTCATCCTACAATGCTGAAACTCGGCGTGGGGCGCCCCATTAGCCTGTGAGATGGCGTCAGTAGCGGACCGATGTGTGAATGGGGCAAAGGTAGCGCAAGAATATTTTCTGAAGAGGAGACACCACAAGGCGCTGAGATTCGGTTACCACCGAGGTGATGTCTAGCAAGTTGCCGCACTGGTGTGGCCATCCTACAATACTGCTCCGAATAACGGCGTGGGGTGCCCGAAGGGTGGGGGGGGAGGCGGCGTGAACGGGCCTTCCTAGGTGGAGGCTCGTCTGCTGTAGTGGGGCGCCCCTTTATCGTTTCAGTTGCCATTCAGCTGAGTTTCGGCTGCTCTTGATGCTACAGCGACAGGCGGCTGCAACAGGACTCTCATAATGGCGGCCTGTTCTTTGGATTTGGGCCTGGTCCACTAAAATGGCCCTGGGACACCTTAGAATTCGGACGCTCGATTTTTTTTTCCTTTCCTGTACATGCAAAAAAAGGTAAATGCCCGGTACGTTACACGCTTCATCTGCCACGATGAACTCTCCAGAGGAACCGAAAAAAAATATAGTTATGGTAACTATACCATGCATCGTCATATGGAGAGGTGGCACCAATTAATTATAGTGCTGCATAAAAGAGAGATTTGGAGGAGAACCCCTGACCTGCTAGTACATTCATCAAAGAAGAGGCACTGACAGCATCAGAGGCAAGGGAAACGGTCCCAAATATTTAGATGAACTTTGGAAAGATTAAAATGACATGTTTAGATTGTGGCAAATTAATTTCATGTGGACAGATGAGTGTTACTCTAATAAATACAGCATATGAACATCATCATAGTCGATGGTTGGTAGAGACATTTTGACTATATCCTGAACCTGCCCGTCCTCGCCCAAAATGGCGCCGGAATAAATGGGACTCGTAACTCCTTGTTGTGTACTGGTTGCAGAACCTTGAAATCACGAGATACGTATGCAGTTTTGAAGCACATGGCGGGCGGGGACGAGAATTGATTGAATATTTCGACATCCCTATTGATATTAAGTTCTGATGTGTTATTGATTACTGTACTATTGAAAGTTCGAATTAACGTCACCCATGGTACTTGCCCGCAAATGTATATCTAGATAATTTTATTGTAACTGGCCCTGTCGTATTTTAATTATAAAATGTACGTCCACCGATTCCGTAACTGTTAGACACCTTAGTTCTTGCAACCTAATGGCCCGCCCGTTACGTTCCTCTACAGTGTAAATGTCTACTCATCATATACGATTACAGTTTGCTCCGTGGCCGGCCCACGTGGTTATAGGCCCGTATTTGTATAATGAAATTTTCACAATAAAGGTTTTTAAAAGAAAACATGGTAGTAGTATATACATTGGTAAAGTTTTTAATAATAGTCACTGTTTTAGAATCATTAAAAGGCAAGTGAAATAAAGCAGACCAATTACATGAAGGGTAAAAGGTATAATACGAAGGAACGCAGTAAAGATAAATGGTCAAGGGCTGTTGTGTTTTCTATTCCTGCAACATAAAGTGATCGATAAGAATCTCATATTCAGGCGTATCGGCGACTAAGACAGCAGGTCGACCCTCTTTTGCTCAACGGCTCCGTCATGGGACGAAGAAACGCTCTTTTTCTCGAAAAAAGAATATATTTTACTTGCAGGACAGTTGTAAATTTTCCGGGAAAGTACATTAGCCTGGAACATTATAACATATATTTAAGAAAAAATAATGTTCGGAAGTAATAAAAAGCGTAAGTTTTAGGTCATATGACCAAGCCTTTCATCATTAGAATAAGAAAAGTAAAATGAACCAATGAAAAGTTTTATTAACAAGTCACATGACCTGTTATGCTTACGTTACGCGCTGCGCGTCGCGCCCCGGATGACTTCCGGATGCGCTAACGCGGCGCGTCATATGACGCATTACGCGACAACGCAGGTCCAGAATATAGTCAAAATGTCTCCACCAACCAGCGGTCGGAACACAACCCCTTTCAGCAGGCTAAATAGTTCTGTTAAATGACAACAGAAGGGACAGGCAACAAGAACCATTAGTCAAAGAGGGGAGGGCTAGTTCTTCTCTACCGGGTTACATTGGGGCGCTACCGGAACTGATCGAATTGGTAGTCTACAGTGTTTCTGGATGTTTCAGACTGAAGCTGGGGTTAGCATGAGAGCAGCACCATTTCGTAGCTCCGTCGTGGCCATTCCGCAACCCATCATGGCAGCCGCTCTTTATCGTTATTTTGGGCGGGGTGGGTGGCGGAGCCGAGCTGTTTTGCAGCCATCATTGTGTGGAGTTCAGTTCATTTCACTAGTTTTGTATTTGTCATGAGGGGTTGTTCCTAATGTTTCTATTTTAGCGAGGTCAAAAAGAGATCCCATTAGTGGCCTACTGATTTTGCTCGATTCCTTTTCTTTTTTTTTTTACACGATTTTTCGTTATCTGCAAAGACTAAACAGAGTATTGCGACTCTGTGTTTGTTTGTAAATAGAGAATGAACCAAAGAGAACCAATTCTAAAACAGTAAATACTTGGATAACAATCAATCAAATGGAGAGAGAAGCAGGCACGACGTATTACAACGGGGGCAAAGGCCTGCGTTAACTACCCTTAACTATGTGCAAAGAGAGAGTACTCCTAATAGAAATGAGGGGGGGGGGCACCATTCAAAGCAGATCAGTGTGCATAAACACGAAAATGTTTTCACTTACCACGTACTTGACATTCGACAGCTTATGATATTTGCTATTAAAAAAACATTGAAATTCACTGAAAAAACCATAGGTTATAGACCATATATAGTTAGGAATTAGCATTTACAAAACCTTGAAAATTCACTGAAAAAACCATAGGTTATAGACCATATATAGTTAGGAATTAGCATTTAAAAAACCTTATTTTACTCACACAAAACCATTGAAATTCCATATATAGTTAGTTGCACTAACTATATATCGCGCACCCGCAATCCACTGCTGATGATGTCACATATTACATCATTCATGACATGGTCAGTGACATCACTGATGACATCACTGATGACATCTCAAATGACATCACTGATGACATCACTGATGACATCTCATTTGACATCAATGACCACATCACTGATGATATCATTCATGTGACAATACAATGCATCTCCTCACATTTTAATATAACCTCTGTTTCACCCAGTGTTAAATACAGAGTATAATTTTTGAAACCATTGACACACCAATACTAGTTACTACATACGTACTCACTGATTCCTACGTCTACACACACATTCACTCATTCACCCATACAATCATTCATACATACAATCACTCATCTTTACAACACTATCATATGCACTCATACACCTATACAGACACTCACACTCTGCCACTCATCCATGGAGTTACTCACACACCTAGTCAGTCCTGTAAAGAATCAATCACACTTCCATTTTCTTGTCTATACAGTTAAACATAGAGCACCTTACATTTTCAAACATATACTAACACATACTTACTTTCTTATACAATCATTGATACAAGTACACATTGATCTGCACAGAGTCACACACCTCCCAGCCAGCCACACACACACTCAGTCTCCCATACAAATACTTGGACAATCAATCAATAACCCATATAGTTAATCATATAGCTACTGATCAACACATGCAGCAGTTTACAGAACAACAGACATAATGATGCACAAATTAAGACAGTTTAGTCACTAACCCATGCACTCAGTGAGACACATTTAATCACTCACTCATACATTCAGTCATGCACCTACTAAATCCTTCGTCCAGACAGTTATACATCTACTCATTCTTCAATATGTAAAACATATTTAAACTTTACAGAAACACACAGTCACTGGATGATGTCATCAGTGATGTCATCAGTGATGTCATTTGAGATGTCATCAGTGATGTCATCAGTGATGTCACTGACCATGTCATGAATGATGTAATATGTGACATCATCAGCAGTGGATTGCGGGTGCGCGATATATAGTTAGTGCAACTAACTATATATGGAATTTCAATGGTTTTGTGTGAGTAAAATAAGGTTTTTTAAATGCTAATTCCTAACTATATATGGTCTATAACCTATGGTTTTTTCAGTGAATTTTCAAGGTTTTGTAAATGCTAATTCCTAACTATATATGGTCTATAACCTATGGTTTTTTCAGTGAATATATATATATATATATATATATATATATAGGTATAGGTATACTATATCTAAGTAAGGGGTGATTACACCACCTGACCCTGGCTGCAAGTGCAGACCTGTGGTGTCAGTTTGGAAGGCCAGCCATGGGTGGCACAATACATGCTGCAGCCCCTGGTAGGCGTAGGCTGCACCTATGCCCTGGGTACCTATGGTACACTATACAGGGGCTCACAAGGGTGACCCAGTAACCAATCTGGTATGTACCTAAAGTACATGGTATTAATTTAGAGAGAGTACAGCTAGGCTGTGGGCCTGATTATCAGGGCCACAGCCATACTAAAGTCGAAAAACCAGTGAACCACAGCAAAAACTCGGGGTAACCATAGGAAGCGGACCCTACTCTCCTACACGCAGTCTATCTGATTTCACCTTTAAACTGATTACATGTACTTTAGGTACACTCCAGATTGGATTCTGTGGTACCTTTATGAGTCCCTAGTATATGGTATACTATGTACCCAGGGCATGGGTACCCCAGAGGCCTACCAGACGCTGCATCATGTATTGTGCCACCCCTGGGAAGCCATTTAAAATGACACAACAGGTCTGCTACAGCAGCCTGTGTAAGGTGGTGCATGCATCCCTTACTGAGATATAGGTTTACTATATCTCTCCATATCACTGCACATATAAACCTATCAGTCACCCCCTATGGCAGGCCTTAACAATCCGGAAGGCAGGGCGCTGGGTTTTATGTGAGAGGGTGCCCATGCATGAGCAGAGTCCCTCTGCAGCTTTCGGCACCTTTGTTTGTTTGTGATGCAGCCAAACCATAAACTCTTAAGTGCATTATAACCTCGCGGTAAATGCTAACTTTGGAATGGCTGCATGGAAACATTTGATGTTTGGTGTCAAACACCTTGGAATCATAACTCCCGCCAGTAACTGGCGGGGGAGGTATGATTCCACCCTACTAGAGAAAGAAACATGCCACACCGGTACCAGCTTAATAGAACCCTGGCATCACAAAATGGATGCTGCCAGCCACAGACATGAATCTGCCTCAGTGCTGCTGGACGAAACTCCGGCAGGGGAGGCTGGACAATAGGTTTCCTGTCACAGCGAGGTGCGACCACCTCCCACACAGGCTTTAGTGTATTGGGGCTGGGAGGGTGCACTCCAAGAGTGCTTTGAAGTCTGCACTGGGGGCACATTTGGTGTTCCTGTGCATAGTCCAGCTCAAACCGGTTGCAGGGGCTACCAGTCCCTGCCCTGGCGCAAACCTGTACAAAGGATATGGGTGTAGCCACCCCTCTGTCCTGACCCTCCCATAGGTGGGTCCCCAGAGTTTGTCGCACCCCTTCCTTGGGTATAACGTAGGAACCCCTGGCTACAGGACTTTAGATTTACCTGGACGAAACTCTGACACAGAATTCCGGAACTTCGACGATCTACACTGCGCTAGATGACTGAAGAATCTCCCTTGGAGTAAAGGAGTTACTCCCCTGCAAGGCAGGCACCGAAGACGCAACTGTCCGGTTGGCATCTCCGAAGCTCCTGAGGAAGAATATTGCAACACAGGAGGTGGGTTCCTGTTGTTTCTGAGCTCGATCTGTGCGCTCAGCAACTCTGAGGCCTGTATCCCTCTTGTAGACCGCGCAACCCGAACCCTTGGACACTGTGACCATTTGCAGTAGCATCAGCTTTGAGGCGACCTCTGAGGCTGAGCTTTGGGTTAATTGTAGCCCTGACCCCGAGCAGTGATTCCACCGAAGATTGCCCGCTTACACTCCACAAGTGTTCCGTGAGCTGGCCCTCTGTGATTCTTCTTGAGGTCCCTTCGCGATCCCTTGTCCGTCGACTTGTGGGTCCCTGAGAAGGGTACTTTAACTTTCTGTGGGCTTTCATGGTTCTGCAGACGTGCTCTGACTCTCCATCGCTTGGGGAGTCCACAGGACCTTGCTGGTCCAACTGAAGACTTTTTACTCTCACCGCATGGGTTGCCGTTGCCAAGGCTTGTTGGTCTCCAATCCGGACACCGACCCCCCCCCAGCACTCAACATCCTTCGTGGGACAGCTAGCCTACAGATCGCGGTCATTGTCGATGCCTCCTGGTCTCCGTGGTAGCGAAGTCAAGCTTCACCTCTTCCCAACCCGACATCGGTGGGCATTCGTCTATCATGCCCCTGGTCACATGCAAGTGACCCAGACTCTGTCCCCTCTGCTTTCAGGTTCTTCTTGACTTCGATCCAGGCTTGGATCTCTTCAGACACTTCTCATCGTCCCGGCAGCAGCACTTCTTTCCCACTGAAAACGACAACGCAACTAGACACCATTTGACACCTATGCACCCGGCTTCCCTGGGTGAGGTAACACGAGTACTCCGGTGCTGCCGTGTGTGTTGACCCTTGAACTTCCGTTCCGTTGGTCCTGACTCCTTTCTAAGTGTCCCTAATCTTTAAAAATCTATCCGCAACTTTCCCCATAAAAGCTACTTGGAGCTCGCGACTGTGTTCTCACACTGCACACGGCCCCCTTGAGTCCCCTGTGTCACTACCTTGGGTGGTTCCTTGGGGTCCCAGCGATTCTACAGGCTCTAGGCCTTGTGTCTAGTTAGTGGTTCTTATACCACTATGTTAGTATACGGTTTGGCTCGTACCTATAGCTTGACGTGTATTTGTGCTATATTACTGTACTATGTGAAGTGTAACTTATGTGTTTTGACCTCTAGTGTCATAAAGAGACTAAGGGCCAGATGTAGGTAATTTTTATTTACCGACCTCTTAAATACCGAGTCATACCGACTCGGTATTTAAGAGGTCGGAAAATAAAAATACCGAGATGTAGGTAATTGCAGATGTGCAATTACCGAATCGGAAACAGTCGGTAATTTCCGATGTGGTAAATACCGACCAGTCAATGCCCATGCATTCCTATGGGCTTTGAAGCCCATAGGATTGATTGGGCATATACCGGTCGGTATTTACCACATCGGAAAATACCGACTGTCACAAGGGTGCAGGGGGTGTCACTTTGACACCCTCTGGCACCCCCAAAAGAGGCTCGGGTGCCATGTGGCAGGCATACCTGCCCTAAGGGCAGGTCTGCCTGTCATATGGCATAGGTGTGCATGCACACATGTGCATGCACACCAGAAACGGTATTTTACCATCAAGTAGTATTTGATGGTAAAATACCGATGTGGTACTGCTTGTGGGACTCAGAAGAGTCCCACCTACATACCAATTGTCCGGAATCAGTATTGATACCGACTCGGTATTTTACATACTCGGTAAATTTACCGAGTCTGTAAATTACAGGGACCTACATGTCAAATTGCTTTTACCGGGTGGTAACGGCCGAATTCGGCCGTTACCACCCGGTAAAAGCCTACCTACATCTGGCCCTAGGAGAGTGTGTTTGGAAATAAATACATATATTTTATATATATACCTGGTGTGGTTGTCTTTCATTTAGCCATTCAAGAGATTATAGACTGGTAAAACAAGCTGCTTTACATTCCTTCAAGACTTAGCCTGAAGGCTGCTCTCCATAGCTCAATAGTTGTTTTCAATCTTGGCGTGGGGTCTGTCGTCAGAAGCTTATAGGAACGCGTGTCTCCCAGCTGTTGTAAACACTCCTCCCTGTAGATAGATGTATCTAAAAGGACTGTAGCGCCACCCTTATCAGCTGGTTTGATAATGATGGAACGATCATTAGTCAAAACTTTGAGGGCTTCTTGTTCAGGTTTGGAAATATTCACAAATGGATTGTGAGATTGTTTGAAAAGTTCTTGTATGTCGTGCTGAACGGCTTCTTCAAAGGTGACTACCTTCGCGGGAACCATAGCTGTAAGGGGACTGAAAGTGGATGGTTTCTTAAGTCCTGTATTCTCGAGGAGAGTATCAGGTGGTTCTGCCTTCGAGAAAAAGAAGTGTAGCCTCACTTTACGGAAGAATTTCGACATCTCAATCTGTGTCAAAAATGGGTCGCCTGTGTTTGTACTCACAAACCCCAGGCCTCGGTTCAATACCTTTTCTTCCATTGGTGTAAGATTATGTGAACTGAGATTCACTACGAGGCTGGTCCCGTGCTCTGGCCTGCTTGATCCTGCGGGATCTGTTTGCCGCTCCGGAGCCCCATCGCCTGTGGGGGGACGTTCCATTGGACTTGTCCTTGTCCTTGTGCAGTCCGGCGTCGTCCACGCGACCTCCCTCGGCCAAACCCTAAAAAAGGCACGTTGGGACCTGGATAGTATGGTCCTGGTCCGAAAGGTCCCATCTGTTCACAGTTACGATAACTTAACCCACCAGACATCCATCCATCACTCTGTGTCTCCAATATTGATCTATGGTGATAGAGTGGTGGTAAAACTACTGTGGAGTAGACCAGATGATGTACTGGGTGTCTACGATCGCGTAACTGATGGACATTTTTCACAGTGGTTAACTGTCCAGTCTGTCTTCTATCTTAAGAGGAGTAGCAGACACATAGCCAGCCTTACATAGCATGTTTTGAGCTCACCACTAGACCCACAGTTATTTGTTGTTTTTTGAATGCTTGTGTGGGGGGTATAACTGTGCCCAGGTCTTTAAACACACCCCTTGAACCCCAGAATAATTGTTAGTTGATTGTTGTTGCTCTCCATAGCTACCACTAGGATAGCTTTCAATAAAGGTTGTCTTTAACCTATCATCAATAAGGGGTTGTTTGGACTGGTACAAGGTGCCCACTATAATTAGTGGACATCATATACCAGGCCAACTTCTCAGATTGGGGTGCAGCGTGTTTGATTCCAGCTTGCTATTGTTTTACCAGATAATCTCAATTGAGTGACTAACTGAAAACCACTAAAGGTACCCTAGGTACATATAATATAAGCTTTATAATACAGTAAGTTCTACTGAACTTAGAGTTGTACCCTTTCTACAACTCAAGAGAGTTTAGTAGGCCACACTAGAGTAGGTAGTGCAATACACCACACCTCACTAAGGATGTCTTCAAGGCCAGGGACCAGTGGGTCCCTGCCAGAAGCCAAAGGGCTCCTTACCTCCAAGTATAATAGCCTCCCATTCATGGAATTGGGAGCACTATGCACTACTAGGAAACTGAAGACAGGCAAAAGCCCAACCACCCAGCATCTCATAGAGGTACTCAGGCTGGATGATCTCAGAAGACCTATAGCATCTGAAGGGGTAGGCAGAGTGGGTGGGACAGCACATGAGGAAGGGCCTAGGGGTGAAATTCCCCATGACCTGACCTCTAATGCTGACCAGGAAGATGACAATGTTCTTGACCTGGAAAATCCAGCTCCCCTGGAAGATGAGGAGAAGGGCCACAATGGCCCCCTCTTTGTCCCTTCAGGAAGAGTTGGTGGTGGGCCTCGAAGGTCTAGATCTCCCTCAGTGGAGTCTAACCATTCTGGTTCATCTATAGGGACCTCTATTTCTTCTCATAGGAGGGAGACCTCTCAGGAGAGGAGGGGGGCCTGCTGAAGTATGAGGAAGCACAGCTCAAATCAGAAGGCAGCGGGTAGCCCTAGATAAGGAGGCCCTGTAGCTCTACAGAGCTAGACAAAAGATGGGATTAGAGTCCCATGGTGGCAGCAACGTCCCTAGAGATAAGGAAAGGTCTCATGACCATAGAAACCTAAATAAGATTGTCCCTCCCTACCAGAGTGGGGATGACATCCACAAATGGATAACTGCACTAGAAAGGGCCTATAAAGTTCAAAGGGTCCCCCAGGAGCAGTGGGCAGCAATCTATGGCTCTCCTTTGCAGACAAAGGAAGAGATAAGCTCCTCACTGTTAGAGAAGAGGATGCTGACAATTACAAGGTCTTGAAGAGTGCTCTGATTGATGGGTTTGGCCTAACCACTGAACAGTATAGGTTGAAGTCCAGAGACACCCAAAAGGCTCAGACTCAAGACTGGGTTCACTTTGTAGATTGTGCTACTAAGGCTCTGGAAGGTTGGATACATGGCAGCAAAGTACATGACTTTCAAGGCTTGTACAATTTGATTATGAAGGAGCAGATCCTTCATAATTGTCAAAACCAGCTTTTACACCAGTACCTGGTGGACTCTGATCTTCCAGCTCCCCACGAATTGGGAAAGAAGGCAGACAAATGGGTCAGAACCAGGGTAAGACCTACAAATCAGGGTGGTGACCAGAAGAAAGATTCTACCAAGTCCCAATAGAAAGGTGGGGATGAATCTAAAGATAAGTCCCCTACAGGGCCCCAAAAGTCCTCTCCTGGGGATGGGTCCCAAACTCCTTCCTCCCCTGAAAAGAAACTATATTGCCATGTTTGTAAAAAGCCTGGCCATTGGAAAACTGATCCCAGTTGCCCCAGGACTGGCAATAAAGAAAATGTTCCTCCAACTAATACTACCACTCCTCCTGGTACTACTAGTAGTAATCCCCCAGGCAGTAGTATTGCACCCAAAAAGGTAGGTGCATTTTCTTGGTGAACAAGGTGGATCCTAGATTAGACAGGGCCCCCTCCCAAGCCTCCTTAGTCTGTGATGTTGGTATGGGATTTGCCACTTTTACCATGGGTCCCAACCCTTTGGACAAATACAGACAGGAGCCCTTGATAAGATGGTCAAAAGGATTTGGCATTCAGAGTCACAGGGGCTAGTGTCACCATGGTGACAGGGAAACTAGTCCCCACTAGCAGCTTTTACCTGAGTTTAAATACCAGGTGACGAACATAGATGGTATCAGGACAGATCATCCCATGGCCATAGTCAATCTCAGCTGGGGAGGGGTCACTGGCCCAAAGAGAGTTGCAGTGTCCCCAAACTTGCATGTAGATTGCCTGTTGGGCAATGATCTGGAAATTTCAGTCTGGGTTGAAGTGGAGTGTAGGAGGGTGGATACCTGACTATGGTTACCCCAGATTTTTTGCCTAGTGTTTAGCTGGTTTTCGACTTAGTTGGCCTGGGATCCTGCTAATCAGGGTCCCAGGCTATCTGCTCTCTCTTTAAATGGACTCCATGTACCCTAGGTACATCACCAATTTGGTACTGGACACCTTATCAGCCCCTGTATACTGCACTATAGGTACCCAGGGCATGGGTGCATCCAAGGCCTACCAGGGGCTGCAGCATATCTTTTGCCACCCCTGGCTGGTACTTAAATCGACACAACTGGCTGATCACTCAGCTGGGTCAAGGTGGTGTAATCACCCCTTGCTTAGATATAGTATACCTATATCTAAAACTATATCTGGACATATATATAACTATAAGTCACTCCTATGGCAGGCCTTAACAATCCTGGAGGCAGAGTGCTTGGTTTT
The DNA here is from genome assembly GCF_964261635.1 of Lissotriton helveticus. Lineage (NCBI taxonomy): Eukaryota > Metazoa > Chordata > Amphibia > Caudata > Salamandridae > Lissotriton > Lissotriton helveticus. Next base: position 759,695,303 of record NC_136070.1, read on the forward strand.
ATGTGAGATGGTGCTCTGGCATGAGCTGAGCCTGTCTGCAGCTTTCGGAACCATTTCCTTATAGCTGTTCCAGTGACACTGCCATACCATATACACTTAAGTGCATTATAATCCTTGCGGTTATCGCTAACTTTGGTTTGGCTTTATCAAAACATGTCGTGTTTGGTGTCATACACTTTGGAATACTACCCCCTCGCCAGTTCTGGCGACGGGGGTAGCATTCCACCCTTCTAGAGGGAGAAGACATGTTACTTTACTTAAAACGCGGTTAATCCTAACCAGAGCCTCAGCATCACAAAATGGATGCTGATGCCCCGACACAAGTCTGACCTCCTGCTGAAGACCGAAACTTGGCAGGGGAGGCCTGGACAAAGGGTTTCCTGTCACAGGGAGGTGTTACACCACCCCAGACAGGAGATAGTGGATTGGAGCAGGGAGGGTTGAAATAAACTAGACACTGCCTGGGGCGCACAAAGTGTCCCAGGCAAAATCCAGTCAAACCGGTTCTGGGGCACTCCAGCCCCAGTCCTGTCACAAAACTGGACAAAGGGAAAGGGGTGTAACCACCCCCTTCCTGGGTCCCACCCATAGGAGGGACCTAGCAGGTAATCCAGCCCCTTGATTTGGAATAAAGGTAGGAGCTGTGCAGATGCACATCAGATTATCCTGACTGAAACTTATGAAACAAAACTCTGGACCCTTCGACATCCCACTCGACGTGGAAGACTGTAGAATCTCCCTTGTGGTCAAGGAGTGACCACCCTGTGCAAACAGGCACCATCCAGCACCTCACCATTTGCTTTGTTGCAGTTCCTGCCAGAACTCGAGCGACAGAGATCGACAAGACCCAGCGTTCTTGCCTTCTAACAGCCCGATCCACAGTCCCTGCAAAGCTGAGACCCGTGGAGGCGACCTGAAGCGTGGGGCCGGCCTTCTTGGAAAAACAATGAAGCGCTGACCGTGCAGCTCCCGAGGCTCCCTCGAAGTTGTGCATTGGAGTTTGAGAAGCTCCAGCCCTGAGCGGCTTTTGAACTGAAGCTCACCCCTCCAGACTCACCGAGTGCTGCGTGGGGCCCTTTTGCATTTTCCTGCTCAATGTGTTGGTCCAGTCACTTGCCCGTTGGCTAGTGGCCCCAGTACCGATGAACCTTTGAATTTACACTGCTGGTATGGTTGCTCTAGACTGGCCCTTGCTCCCCTGAAAAGGAGCACCCGCTCTGACCTTGCTGGTCCGAGTAAGAAGCAATCTTTGAATCCTGCGTGGGTTGCACTTGCCAAGGCTTGTTAACTCCAATCCGAAAGCCGACACCGCCGACAGCGAGAGTCTTTGTAGTACAGGTCGTGATCCACTCCTGGATATCCTCGGTGCCCCAGAGTCCATGTGGCAGCGGAGACAAGCTTCACAACAACCACCTGATTGCGCCCGACATCGCCTGGTTCCTTCCTGGTTCCTTCCTGGTCACTGGCTAGAGACCCAGACTCTGTCGCCTCTGCTTTCAGGTACTCTACATCTTCGATCCACCCTTGGATCACACTGGACACTTCTCTTCTGGACGCCTGCAGCATCTTCATCTCCAGGCACCCTAGATCTTCGTCACGAAACCCGACACGCTTTTGCACCTGTGCACCCGCTTCCTGTGGGTGAGGTAACTCTTGAACGCCAGTGCTCCTGTAGTGGTTTACACCTCTAGTGTCTAAGTCTAAAGTTTTGTCCTTCTAGTCCTGTCGGAAGACTCTTAAAACTGTAACTCAATAACTTTTACGCACCATTGACTTTGAATTGGCCCATGCGTGTGCTTTTAGCGCTGCACCCGAATCCCGCGGGCTACTCCCGTCCTAACTGCTGTTAGTCCAGTGTAGTCCCAGCGATTCCCAAGGCCCTAGGCCTTACCACTGATCGATTAGTGATACTTATACCACTTTTTTGATATATGGTTTGAGTGGCCACCGGCCTCATCCATAAACGTGCAACATTCTTATGTTATATTGTGCTTTTGTTTAAACGCTTGTGCTTCTTTACTCATAAAGAGTATAGGGGATTATTCTGAGAATAAATACATATATTTTTATAATATATAACTTGTGTGGTGGCCTTTCATTTGATATTACAGGATTGCATATGGTAAAACAGCTGGCTTCACATGCCCTCTTGAGTTAAGCCTTTAAGGCTGCTTAGTCCATGCTACCCCTAGGATAGCTTGTCCATAAGGTTGACTTACAACCATCACCATAGGGGATTGTTTGGACTGATACAAGGTGCCCACAGAACTGTGGACATCATACATCAGGCCAACTTCTCACATGGAGATACAGGCCCATTTAAGAATGTTAGGCCTCCCTGAGAAGGTTGATGGGGCTGTGGTGGCCACAGCCCAACCCCAGGGACATTTTGGAGTGATGGAGCCTGAAAGAATGGCCCACTCTCCTCCACAAGAGAGCACAAGGGTTGAAGAAAAGTATTCATGCCCCCAGATTTTAGGTAAAGGTCAGCCTCCTCATGGAACTGATCTTACCCCTCATGAAGGAACTGCTCAGAGGTTGTCAGACCTGTCCTGGCAACACCTCTGATGGCAAGGTCCCCTTCCAAGGTGGTACCCAGTCTAGAGCAGGTTACCTGCCCCTCTCTACCCTGCCTCAGTCAGCCCAGGGCTGCAGAGGTCAGGGAGGTCAGTAGACCCCACAGGGCCCCTGTCCAGAGGAACCCCCATCAGCAGATTAGGGGCACCCAGACTAGTAGCCCTAGCCAGGTGAAAATTCCTCAACACACCTGAGGGATCTCCCATACCTTTGTGTACGGACCTACCCCAGAAGGACTTTGTTGGGCCAGGTGCAAACTTGGGACCAAAAGGTTCCAAACCTGCCCTGTCCCTCCAGTATTCTACCAAAAGGGACCCAATCACCAGCTGTAGGAAGCCAAAGGTTGACCCTTAGAGCAAAGTGCAACTCAGTCATGGAAAGAGAGGCATACATGGTGACCTGTGATCTGAGGAAGCCGAGACCAACTTTATTAGGGCCTCATTTCCCTACTCAGACACCTCACCAGCCTTTCACTTTACCAAAACACACCACAGGTAGTAATTCCTGATGGTGGAGACCCTCTCATACCTTTAGGGTGAGGGATAGCTTAGTGGACCATAAGCCAGGGGGTAACCATGCTAGTGCAGGTTCTTCCTTATATGGCCACTTAGTCAATAAAGGTTCAATTGGGCAAGGTTAGCCTTATCTCCTTTCGTTTAGGGGGGTGTTATGTAGGAAAGTGGAATCTGACTACATGGTTGCCCCCACTTTTTTTCCTGGCGTTTTCATGGTTTTAGACTTAGTTTGGCTGGGAACCTGCTATTCAGGTCCCCAGCCTATCTGCTTTCTCTTACAAATTGATTCCATGTACTTTAGGTACACTCCAGATTGGATTCTGGGGTACCCTTGTGAGTCCCTGGTATATGGTATACTATGTACCCAGGGCTTAGGTACCCCAGAGGCCTACCAGGGGCTGAAGCATGTATTGTGCCACCTTTCAAAAGCCCTCCAAAATGACACCACAGGTCTGCTACTGCAGCCTGGGTAAGGTGGTGCATGCACCCCTTACTGATATATAGGTTCACTATACCTCACCTATCACTGCAAGTAGAAACCTATCAGTCACCCCTATGCCAGGCCTTATCAATCCTGAAGGCAGGGGCTTGGTTATATGTGAGGGGGTGCTCAAGCATGAGCTGAGCCCCTCTGCAGCCTTCGGAATCTCTTCTCCGGGGTTGTCAGTGGTGCAGCCTGACCATATACTCTTAAGTGCATTATAACTAAAATGGTTAATGCTAACTTTGGACTGGCTGCACGGAAACATGTTGTGTTTGAGGTCAAACACCTTGGAATCATACCCCCACATCAATTCCTGATGTGAGATTATGATCCCACCCTTCTAGAGGGAGAGACATGGCAGTACTGGTATATCCGGTAGAAACTTAACAGAGACTTGGCATCACAAAATGGATGCTGCAGCCACAGACACGGGTCTGGCCTCCTACTGCTGACCGAAACTCCGGCAGGGGAGGCCTGAACAATTGGTTTTCTGTCACAGGGAGGTGTAACCACCTCCCAGACAGGATGATGTGTATTGGGGCTGGGTGGGAGCACTTTGAAGTCCAGCACTGGGCGCACATTTGGTGTCCCTGTGCATAGTCCAGCTCAAACCGGTTCAGGGGCTTCCAACGCCTGCTCTGGCGTGAAACTGGACAAAGGAAATGGGTGTAGCCACCCCTCTTTCCAAACCCTCCCACAGGTGGGTCCCCAGATCTAGTCCAACCCTTATCTCAATAGATGACTTACCTTCTACACCCCGAACCCTAGCTTCGCTCCGCCGACCGCGCCCTTGGTACCGTCCCCATATCCGAAGAGCGACCTCCGGTGGCTGATCATTCTCCTACCTCGCCGCCAAGACATGGAACGCCCTCCCAATCCTCCTACTGCAGACCCAAGACCTTCTAACCTTCAGGAAGCTACTCAAGACCTGGCTATTTGAGCAGTAGCCGCACCCTCCCCCCTAGCGCCTTGAGACCCTCACGGGTGAGTAGTGCGCTCTACAAATCTCATGATTGATTGATTGATTCCTTAGGTATAAGTAAGGAACCCCTGGCAACAGGACTTTAGATATCCCTGGACGAAACTCTGAAGCTGAATCCTGGAACTTCGACGCTCTACTAAAGACTAGAGGACTGAAGAAATCTCCCTTGGGGTCAAGGAGCGACTCTCCTGCTTGGCAGGCACCAACGAAGCATTTTGCCAGTCTGCATCTCCGAAGCTCCCGCCAGACTCCGAAGTATTTGCAGCCCAGGAAAAGGATTTCCAGACGTCTCAGAGGCTGACCCAAGTCCCCAGCAAAGCTGAGACCCCCAGCTCTCGTGAGTAGCGTGGAACAGGAACTCCTGGTCACCGGGCACTTTTGCAAGTGCATTAACTTCTCGACATCTCTTGAAGTCATGCTTGGGGTTACTTGTAGCCCCTACCTCGAGCAGAGAATCCACCGAAGATTGTCGGCCCAGTCACCCCGAGTGACCCGTGGGCCCCCATTTTGTGTTTCCTTTCGAGGCACCTTCGCGATCCCTGGTCCGTCGACTGGTGGGTCCCTGTGAAGGCAACTTTGATTTTCCTTGGGCTTCCCTGGTTGCTCCAGACGTGCCCTGACTCCCTACCATGTGGTGAGACCCTCAGACCTTGCTGGTCTGCACCGAAGCATCTTTCTCCTTTCTGCGTGGGTTGCTGTTGCCAAGGCTTGTTGTGTCCAATCCGGGTACCAATGCTGCAGCACTCGACATCCTTCGTGGGACAGCTAGAATCCAGCTCCTGGTCATCCTCGATGCCTCCTGGTCCTCGTGGCTGAAGAGTCAAGCTTCACCTTCTTCACCTGAAACACCCAACATAGGTGGGCATTCGTCTATCGTGCCCCTGGTCACTGGCCAGTGACACAGACTCTGTCCCCTCTGCTTTCAAGTTCTTCTCAACTTCGATACAGGCTTGGATCACTTCGGACACTCCTCATCGTCCCAGCAGCAGCACTTCTTTGCCAGTTCCCATTGAAAACGACGACGCGACCCAACACCATTTGACACCTATGCACCCGACTTCCCTGGGTGAGGTAACACGAGTACTCCGGTGCTCCCGTGGGTGTTAACCCTAGAACTTCCTAAGTCCCAAAGGGTTTGGTCCTGACTCCTTTCTAAGTGTCCCTAATCTTTAAAAATCTAACCACGACTTTCCCCATAGAAGCTAACGGGAGCTCGCTGCTGTGTTCTCACTCTGCACACGGCCCTCGTGGTTTATTTATTTATTTGAAAGTTTTATAGAGCGCGAACAAAACCCTTGCGGGTATCAGAGCGCTTTACAGTAAAAAAGTGTATAGGCATAACAAACAGTAAAAATAAGCAGGACCGTAAGTATAATATCAAAAGGCTTACAAAAAAAGCAAAAGGACATATCAAACATTTGAGGATAAGCAGGACCAAAAAGGATGGCAGCAAAGACAGTCAACAGTTAGAAGGGTAAGTCAGATAAGGTGCAACACAGTACCGGTTGGTTTTGAAGGACGATGGTAATACATTGATGCTAAAAACGGCATCAATAAGTGGAACAAAGCTATACATATAATAGCCAAGTATTAAATAGGTAGGAAAGGAGAATGGAATAGGGGTTCTCCACAGTCATATGAGGGAATGTTTATGTAAATTTAGCCATAAGGATGCCTTTTACTTCCAGTTTGAAGGAAGAGGAGGAGGGGTTCAATCTTATTTCTGGTGGTAGGGAATTCCAGATCCTAGGTTCCATTCCTGGGAAAGGAGCGATTATACGTTTTTTCTATTTGAATTTTTGTGGTTTCAAAATGAGGTTGTCCGCACTTCTTGTTGATCTTGACCCTCCAGATATTGAGTTTTTGTGCGAGATAGCTGGGCGCATTGTGATGTAGGGCCCTGTGCATCATGCAAGCTATTTTCAGGTGGATTCTGGCTTCAAATGGCAGCCAGTTTAAAGATTTTAGATCCGGGGAGATGCGGGCCCTTTGTTTTGAGCCAGTGATGAGTCTCGCTGCCGCGTTGGGGGAGGCTCTTAGAGGAGCTGTAGGGGCTTTTTGGAGACCGCAAAACGAGACGATTCCATAGTCCAGCCGAGGTAAAACTAGAGCCTGAACCGCTAACTTGAAGTCATTGGGAGGTAGGAAGGGCTTCAGCTTCCTTAGTGTATTGATCTGAAAGTTTGCTCCCCTCGTTGCATTACTAATATACTTCTGCATATTGAGGTTACTGTCCAAACTTATACCAAGTGACTTCGCCGAATCCACGATGGTTGGTTGAACATCAAGTGCTGTGAGGTGTTTTATTAAATTGTGCATAGTGGGGACTTTGGCGGGTGGAGCAATAAGGAGGAATTCAGTTTTTAAAGCATTCAGTTTGAGATGATTTATTGCCAGCCATGTTTTGGTGGTCCTAAGAGAATTGTTGAGTAAACTAATGTCGTCCAAGGTGTTGATATTGAGGTAGAGTTGAGTGTCGTCTGCATTCATGTGGAATTGCACGTTGGATGTTTGTAACAGATCGGTGAGTGGTTCCATGAAGAGGTTGAAGAGTGTAGGGGATAACAAGGAACCTTGTGGGACACCTAGCATAACAGGAACTGGTTTGGACAGTGTGTTGTTGACCTTGAATTTTTGAGTCCGGTTATGCAGAAAGGAGGTAAACCAGTCTAGCACTGGTCCTGAAGGACCCATTCTGTGTTTCAGCAGATCTATCAAGTGATCGTGTTTGACCGTGTCAAACGCTGAGGAAAGGTCTAATAGGATGAGGAGACATGCTTCATTATGATCGAGAAGTTGTAGTGCATCATCAATGATGTGTGTCATGGCTGATGCTGTGCTGTCATTTGCCCGGAAGCCGGATTGGTGTTTATTTAGGAGGTAGAAGTGGTCGATATGTTTTGTCAGTTGGTGATGAACACATTTTTCCAGAAGTTTAGCCAGGGTGGGAATATTGGAGATTGGGCGGTAGTTGTTGAGGTCCGTGGAGTCAGCTGTGGGTTTCTTAAGAATGGGAGACACTTGTCCTAACGTTAGTGAGTCCGGGATGCAGCCTTGTTGAAGTAAACAGTTGATGATCTTGGTCCATATGGGTAGTAGCAAAGGTGTAAGATCTTTGACCGCATTTGCGGGGAGAGGGTCCGTGAGGTGATTGGAAAGCTTCAGGGCACTGAGAAATGTTCCTGTAGTTTCTTCAGAGTAGGAGTAAAAGTATGACCATGTTGCGTTGTTTTTCAAGGTACACTTTGATGGGATTTGTTGAGAAGCGTTTGGGGGTGGGAGGGATTTGGTGAGGGGGCCAGAGTGAGAGATTAAGTCCTTGAGGAGATCTTTCTTGATGTTCTCCGTCTCTAGGTTAAAGTGGTTAGAAAAGTCATCACAAGGTGGTTGTGGGTGAGTTAGTTCAAGTGGCCTTTGCGGTTGGTCCTTAGATTGCATTTTGATTAATTAAAAAAGTTTTTGGGGGCGATTTTTTGCCTGGTCAAGTTGTTGGCTAAAGAAGTCTGCTTTAGTGCGTTTGACCTTACGAAAATAAGCATTTCTCTTTCTTTTTAGCGTCAGGAGGAGACTGGTGGATGGTACTGATCTCCAGTTGCATTCGGCAGATCTGAAAGAACGTCTGTCCTCGTTAAGTAGACCGTTGAACCAGGGTTTAGAGTCTTTCGTGGAGACTCTTTTTAGTTGCAGGGGAGCAAATTTGTTAATTATCGAGGTCATGGAGTTTAGGTAGTGGTTGGTGAGGTCAGTTACGTTGGAAGTTCCATCGGGGGGTAGAAGTAGATTCTTGCTAGAGGCGGGTAGGGAGTTTGTGTTGAGCTTTTTCCAGTCCCTTTTCCATACCTTAGGTTTTGTAACTTTGGCAGAGGTCTGCTTGATTGATTCATTGATGAAGAAGGTGATGATGTGATGGTCACACCAGTCACAGGGGAGGATCGATTCCAGTTGGGTGGCATCAGTCTTAGCAATTATTAAGTCCAAGATTGCGCCTTTATTGTGTGTCGGACTGTTGCACATTTGGATGAGGTCTAGGGCGTTGAGGAAGTTCTTGAGGCTGTTGACTACTGTGTTGTTAAGGTCGTTCCAGTGGAGGTTAAAGTCACCCAGGAAAATTTGTGTGTTTCGTCGACCGGTGAGTGATGTGATCAGGTCCATGAGGTGTTCTGTGAATAGGAGGTTGTCGCCAGGTGGGTGATAGATGATGTGGAGTACGCAGACAGGTTTACCATTGCTGTTGATGTCGAGACTGATGTATTCACAAGAAGGGAGTAACAAGGGTATGGCTCTGTTTATGGTGATGTTGCTGCGGTGTATGCACGCAATGCCACCTCCAATCTTGCCTCCCAACCTGTCTAGTCTGATGATGTCATAGTTAGGGGTAACCAAAATGTCGATGAGGGGCGAGGAAGAGTCTGTAAGCCATGTTTCAGTGAGTATGATGAGGTCAAGGTTAGTCGAGATAATGACAGTGGCGTGTTTCGATGCAGATTTACAATTCAGGAGTGAAAAATTAAGACGGGGAGACGGGGGAGAGGTGAGTTCCTGGATGAGTGGGACTTTACAGAGATTATTGATGGTGATACCTCTGTGGTTGTGAGACGACGGCCTGTGCGAGGATAGAGGGCATGGGCATGTGTGTAAGAGGAACAGTGGTAGTAGAGGGCGGTTCGAAGGAGAGCAGGAGAGAGAAGAGATCTGTCTCGGAGAGATGGTTGCTGGTACGCGAAGGGCGGGAGGGTAGGTGATGGGAGGGTACTAATATCCATCTGGGAGCAATGTGTTTTGTGCAGTGGGAGTGTGTGGGGGACTTGTTAGGAGTGTTGGATCTTGGGAGCCATGGATGATTCGATAGCACGATTTTAGAAGCGTGAAGGTCTTCTTTGATTAGATGAAGTGTGGACATGATCTCATCCAGTCTAGTGTCTGCTGGGGTTGTGGTGAGGTGGGGAGATGCGCTTAATGTGTGTGCCTGGGGTGTCAGTTTGTTAGGTGAATGTGCTAGTATCGGGGTGCGTGCATTCGATTGTGCAGCTGTGTGCATGTGTGGTAGAGAAAGCGATGTAGATGGTTGGGTAGCGGGTTTGCCATTTCGGTGGGCATGAGTGGAAGGAGAGGAGGGAGGCAAATGTTGTTTAGAAGGTGAACTGGTGTTAGGGAAGTCGAGGGGTGTACCGTGTCATACAGAGGACTGAGCTATGGTGGACTGGTTGGCGTGAGTTATGTATATGAAAGGTGTGATATTGTGAGTGGGAGAAGGAGGGTGAACAGTGATGGTTCCCGAAGTGGGTTCCTTTGTTAATTTAGGTACGTGAGTAGATTCGGACGAGTTGGAGGGGGATAGGTTGAGTTGTATGGAATCAATGTTTGCATCTCTGTTAGCTGTATAGGTAGGGGTAGCTGGGGAAGCTGGGGTAGGGGAAGCAGATGAATCAGAGGAATCAGAAGGGGGGATAGTGGGGGAGAAGGGGTGGAGAGCTATGGTCCAGCCTATAGTGGTATCCGTGGGAGTGTGAGGAGCAAGAGTGGTCTCGGCCATGATGGGTAGGGGGAGCGTGAGCTGTGTCGGTTTGGTGTTGCTAGTTGTATAGGTGGGGGTGCACGTCCGAATAGCTGGGGTCACGGAAGGAGATGAATCAGGAGAATCGGGAGCCAGAGATGAATGGGAGGGAGGGAGAGGAGGGTGGGATAGGGCTATATCATCCCTATTAGTTTTGGAGTGTGTATAGGTGGGTAGTGGAATATGTAAATAACAAGGACCCCCTGTAAAGGTAAATACAATTCCTAGGACAGGGAAAACAAAATATGTGTATAAAACCTAGGCATTCTATAACAACATAGAGGAAAAATGGGATCACAATAAGCGAGAACAAACAAGGCACAACTTTGTTAAAAATTAAATTATTTTTAATCTACACATATATATAAAGAAAACAATTCATATCATACAAATGTGACCAAAATCAGTAATACATAATCGATCATATAAAAATTCATAAACAGTTTAAAAGCAAAACAATCAATCTAAAAACAACTAGTGGCATTAATAGGTGTCTACGCGCGTTTCGGCGTCAAACAAAACGCCTTCTTCAGGAGCCACGTATATTTCTGTGAAAAAACATAAAAATTATGACTATTAATTCATTATATACATTCCACTAACATAATTAGTTACAAATTTAATCCTCAGCCTTATTGTCTAAACATTTGTTCTCCTTACTTTACAATGTTTCCCTTTTCCCTTTACAATCTAATAATCATCATATACCATATTCACAATATGCACTAAAAATAAAGTCAAAATCAAATTAGTGAGCATTCGCATTTGTTAGTTTCTATCGACCTTTAATTTCATCATCTTGATGATAAGTAGTGTATGGGCTAATACTGGCGACCTACACTTGAATTACAACTAGGTATAGCAGTTCTGTAGGTACTGCCTAATGTCTTTAAGAGATTTTAATTTCTAGGGAAATTCCTCATCCTTTTGATTTCTATATAGGAATAAAGTTGTCATTCAACGGAATAGTATCTCTAAAGAAGTTCATCAATATTTTAAATTACATGTGGCAATGGAATTATTATATCCTACCATGGAAATGATGAGATTCTTATTCCTAACGAATACTTACTCTAAAACTTAGCAGGCGCTGCTTTTCATGACCAATCAATGATATGTTGACGGTTTGACTTTACAGAGCTCAATTGCGCTATCTTGATACAACTGTCTCAGTTTGCACCTAATAAACGAAGTAGGCAAATTCATGATTATTTCATTTCATGAGGGTTAAACAGTGGAATTCTCGTTTTTGTTTTAAGTCCTTATAAAAAGGTTGAAAAAGGGGCCTATTATATTACACTCACCAATTAAAGAACTTAAACAACCATTTGTTCTCGAATTCATATTCAACACGATCAAATTTGCGACAACTATGAATTAGTTCTTCCTTATGTTAATGTCTCCTGTTCGTATTCTATCTGGGGGGCAGATAAACAACGAATATTTTTATAGATTATATCCTATGCAATCTGTTGTTAGTATTACTATCGAAGGAATATCTATTCAGTTTACCTTTCCACTGATATTCACATTAATATATTGGTAATCCTTATGCTTTCATCAGAGGCGGCCAATTAACGCTCTATTCAATGGAGTCGTGATGTCCTTCAGATCGGGTACCTAAAAGTAATGATATAGACTCATAAAATTCACTTTTGTAAATCTATCCTAAGGGTCTGATACAGGATAGTCAAATAATGCTTACTAACCACGAACAATGGTTTTTCAGGTTAGAGATATAAAGACTTCGATTACTCCATCGGAAACTGTCATAGATTTTGAGCAGAAAAAATCCTCTGTCAAAGCTGATCGCTGCTAGGTAGGTTCTGGGCAGTCGAGTCTGTATAACAAAAAACACACACAAGCGGGAATTCATATCCGCTCTTTGTGTTTTGTTCGCACCCTTTCCTTTCCTTAAATTCGGAACATTTAATCCTAGCTACGCTGAATATAATTAACCTGCTAAGAGCCCATATTTTATTCTGCACCTTTAAATCAGAGTGCAACATAACATGTGATCACTTAAAGGAATATATTTAAGGCGATCGAGTTTGAGGCGGTTGTCGTCATTTTCAACCGCCAAGAGGACGCTGTCGGTTATCCGCCGTTTTAGGTTCGCAGAAGGTCCCATCTCGGTAAGTGCAATAAAATGCGTAGCTAGGATTAAATGTTCCAAATTTAAGGAAAGGAAAGGGTGCGATCAGCTTTGACAGAGGATTTTTTCTGCTCCAAATCTATGACAGTTTCCGATGGAGCAATCGAAGTCTTTATATCTCTAACCCGAAAAACCATCGTTCGTGGTTAGTAAGCATTATTTGACTATCCTGTATCAGACCCTTAGGATAGATTTACAAAAGTGAATTTTATGAGTCTATATCATTACTTTTAGGTACCCGATCTGAAGGACATCACGACTCCATTGAATAGAGCGTTAATTGGCCGCCTCTGATGAAAGCATAAGGATTACCAATATATTAATGTGAATATCAGTGGAAAGGTAAACTGAATAGATATTCCTTCGATAGTAATACTAACAACAGATTGCATAGGATATAATCTATAAAAATATTCGTTGTTTATCTGCCCCCCAGATAGAATACGAACAGGAGACATTAACATAAGGAAGAACTAATTCATAGTTGTCGCAAATTTGATCGTGTTGAATATGAATTCGAGAACAAATGGTTGTTTAAGTTCTTTAATTGGTGAGTGTAATATAATAGGCCCCTTTTTCAACCTTTTTATAAGGACTTAAAACAAAAACGAGAATTCCACTGTTTAACCCTCATGAAATGAAATAATCATGAATTTGCCTACTTCGTTTATTAGGTGCAAACTGAGACAGTTGTATCAAGATAGCGCAATTGTGCTCTGTAAAGTCAAACCGTCAACATATCATTGATTGGTCATGAAAAGCAGCGCCTGCTAAGTTTTAGAGTAAGTATTCGTTAGGAATAAGAATCTCATCATTTCCATGGTAGGATATAATAATTCCATTGCCACATGTAATTTAAAATAATGATGAACTTCTTTAGAGATACTATTCCGTTGAATGACAACTTTATTCCTATATGGAAATCAAATGGATGAGGAATTTCCCTAGAAATTAAAATCTCTTAAAGACATTAGGCAGTACCTACAGTACTGCTATACCTAGTTGTAATTCAAGTGTAGGTTGCCAGTATTAGCCCATACACTACTTATCATCAAGATGATGAAATTAAAGGTCGATAGAAAGTAACAAATGCAAATGCTCATTAATTTGATTTTGACTTTATTTTTAGTGCATATTGTGAATATGGTATATGATGATTATTAGATCGTAAAGGGAAAAGGGAAACATTGTAAAGTAAAGAGAACAAATGTTTAGACAATAAGGCTGATGATTAAATTTGTAACTAATTATGTTAGTGGAATGTATATAATGAATTAATAGTCATAATTTTTATGTTTTTTCACAGAAATATACGTGGCTCCTGAAGAAGGCGTTTTGTTTGACGCCGAAACGCGCGTAGACACCTATTAATGCCACTAGTTGTTTTTAGATTGATTGTTTTGGTTTTAAACTGTTTATGAATTTTTATATGATCGATTATGTATTACTGATTTTGGTCACATTTGTATGATATGAATTGTTTTCTTTATATTTTGATATTTGATATTTGAGGGGGTATTTATAGAGCGCGGCGTTCGCTCCGGAGGGAGCATCATGGCGCTAAGGATCCTTAAAACCCAGCCTCAAGAGGTAAGAAGAAGGCTAGATGGCAGCTCTGATCCAGTCGTCGGGGAGGTTATAGATCCAAGTTTTAAGAAGTTTTCTGAAGGGCTTTTCTGAGGTCTGTTTTCTCAAATGACTGGGCATGCTGTTCCAGGCCTTGATGGCCAGGTAGCTTAAAGTTTTACCACCCTTTAACTTCAAGTTGAACCTGGCAGAGGTCATGAGGTTGTCTTGGGCAGAACGAAGAGAACGAGTCGGATGATAGTGAGGGAAGCGTCTAGTTAAGTATTTAGGGCCGGTATTGTAAAACGCCCGAAAGGCAACAGTAAGAATTTTGAAGAGAATTCTCTTATGAAGGGGTAGCCAGTGTAGGGTTTTAAGGGCTGCAGAGATTGAAGATCTGCGGGGCAGCTTGAGAACCAGGCGGGCGGCCGTGTGAAGGTCGCTTTGGAGTTTGGTCTGAGTGGATTTTTTAGTCCCGGCCAGAAGACCGTTGCAGTAGTCGATACGGGAGATTATGAGGGCTACTGTTACCGTTTTTCTCGCCTCCAGAGGGAGGAAGACAAAAAATTTCCTAAGATATATATATATATAATATATATATAATATAATATATATGTGTAGATTAAAAATAATTAAATTTTTAACAAAGTTATGCCTTGTTTGTTCTCGCTTATTGTGATCCCATTTTTCCTCTATGTTGTTATAGAATGCCTAGGTTTTATACACATATTTAGGTGGGTAGTGGAACCATTTGCGGTTTGTCCAATTGTTCTTTAATGATAGGGAAGATGTTGTCTAGGAGGTTTAAACTACGGTCATTGGCTTGTATGAGGATGGTGCCGTTGTTATAGATAGTGATTGTTGCTGTACCTTGGAAGAGTTGGGAAGGGGCAATATTAATAGCTAGACCGTCTGCTGATTTTCTAGTGGAGGAAATAGGAAAAGTGGCTAGGAGTACTTTTCTCCATTGTGCTCTCCGTTTAGTGTGGAAGATGATGTCGTTGGTTGATTGTCCGTTGTGTGGTGAGAAGTAGGGATCAGCGAAGAGGGTTTTAGGGTGAAATTTGATGAGGTTGTGTTTGAACTGTTTGGCCGATTTTTTTGAGAGTCCAGTGGGGTAGATGATGCGTGTGAGTGCCTGTGAGTTCCATGTTATAAGTGGGCGGGTGGGCGAAGGTAAAGAAGCACCAAAGAGACTCGGGGATGCTGGGGCCAGGGGGGTCCTGAGAGAGAGAGGGGGAGGGGGAAGGACGAAAGCAAAAGGTCAGAGGCTCATGAGTATGGGCTCTTAAAAGGGACTTTGCTGTGTGGAGTGACGGGTTTGGTAGGGCTGGTGGGTATGGGAGGGGGAAGGAGTAACTATGAGGGCGGTAACAGAATTGGTAGCGGTTGAAATTTGGTCTGGAGAGACGGTTAGAACTGGAATCATACTGATCGATTCAGAGGGTCACGTGGGGGTAGGCTGTGAGGTCGGTTAGGAAAAGGACAAAGAGGCAAAGGGATCGCTTAGATTGGAAATCTGACCTAAAATAGGAGCTAGAGGGGTTGGTGGTCGATGTGTATGTGATGTGCCCTTGTGTAGTGGTCATTCCAATATGGCCGCTTCCTTTGTAGAGAACCTTATAGGCGTCTATGTAGTCCTATGTCAAATTCCATGAAAGTCTAAACATCCCACTTGGGGGGGGGTGGTGGAAGGGGTCTGGGTAGTCCTATTACATCGTTTAGTAGCTGATGATTATAGTCCTTTTTCCCTTAACAGTGGTGCAGACCCCCGAAGTCCAGGATAAAAGAGGCAAAGAGATCTATTAAATAGGAAATATGACCTGAAATGGAGACGTAGAGAGATAGGTGGTCGATGTTTACGTGAAATGCCCTTGTGTAGTGATCATTCCAATATGGCTGCTTCCTTTGTAGAGGACCTTATAGGCATCTATGTAGTCCTGTGTCTATTTCCATGAGGGTCAAAACATCCAACTGAGCGGAATGGTGGAAGGGGTCAGGGTAGTCCTATTACACTGTTTAGTAGCTGAAGACTATGGTCCTTTTTCCCTTACAGTGGTGCAGACCCCCGATGTCCAGGTTTTAAAACAATCGTCCATTTTGCCCTAGGTAAATAGGAAAAGAAGCCCCTAGCCCGGGTGTAAACAAACAGTCAGCCATTTTGCCAGAAACAAAAACAACTACATCAGTAATAGTACAAATAACAAAAATATAACTAAGAAGTATATACAAAAATAATAACAAAAATGTGTTGTCGACACATCAAATATAATAAAGTCGAAGGTTCGAGCCAGCCAATGAAGCAGGCAAGCAAGAAAAAACAACTTGCCTTTGGTCATGTCGATGCGCTCTGCGGGGCTGAATCACAGCTTCAATCCCAGAGCTGCCCTTGATCCGAGCCAGGAGCCAGAATGAGAAAAAATGTTGTGGAGGAGTTTGCACAGAGGGCGGGGTCGCGAGAGTGATCAATTGTGCCAAGCCCACGTTGCCCTCCTCCCTCCACGGGGCTCCCGCTCTGTGGATCCGCCGCCGCCGATCACTATTGGAGGTGGGGCACCGAGATCTCTGAGGCAGCAAGACGCAACCTCCTCCACGCGCCGCCGGGGTGCGAAGGACTTGGCCCCCAGAAGCGAGCAGGCAGGCAATGGTTGGGACGCCTCAAGGGCTGCGCAGCGACTTGGTCTGCGGGGGTCCCTCATGGCTGCTCCGCTGCTGTTGTGGTGGAGGGGCGAGCCTTTCCGTGTCACCAGGACGCCCCCTCTTCCTGGAACCGTCGGAGTGAGAGCGACACAACCTCCTCCACGCGCCGCCGGGGTGCGAAGGACTCGGCCCTGTAGGAGAGTAGGGTCTGCTTTGGTCACCCCACTTTTTGCTTCACTGGAATTCGACTTAGATGTGGCTGTGGGCCTGCTAATCAGACCCACAGCCCTGCTGTTCTCTCTCTAAATTCGCACCATGTACTTTAGGTACATCACCAATTGGGAATTGGGTCACTCTTGTGAGTCCCTGTACAGTGTACCATAGGTACCCAGGGCATAGGTGCACCCAAGGCCTACCAGGGGCTACAGCATATCTTTTGCCACCCCTGGCTGGCCATCCAAACTGACACAACTGGCTGATCACTCAGCTGGGCAAGGTTGTGTAATCACCCCTTGCTTAGATATAGTATTCCTATATCTAACCTTATATCTAGACACATATACACCTATAAGTCACTCCTATGGCAGGCCTTAACAATCCTGGAGGCAGAGTGCTTGGTTTTATGTGAGGTGGTGGTCTAGCATGAGCTGAGCCTGTCTGCAGCTTTCGGAACCATGTCCTTATAGCTGTTCTAGGATATTGCCATACCATATACTCTTAGGTGAATTATGAACCTCGCGGTTAAATGCTAACTCTGGTTTGGCTTTATCAAAACATGTCTTGTAAAGTGTCATACACTTTGGAATACTACACCTCACCAGTTCTGGTGACGGGGGTAGTATTCCACCCTTCTAGAGGGAGAAGACATGTTATTTCCACTAATCCCGGTTAAAGTTAACCAGAGCCTCGGCATCACAAAATGTATGCTGCTGCCACAGACACAAGTCTGACCTCCTGCTGCTGGGAGTCCTTCCAGCGAGGGAGGCTGGGACAATATTATTATTATTATTATTATTATTATTCTTTGCATTTATAGTGCGCAACAGCTACCCACAAAGGGTTTCCCGGCGCATTTACAAGATGTTCTTGTGATGCTCCAGTCAGAAAGAAATGTTTAGATGTTAAAAAGCCAGGTCTTTAAGGCTTTTATAAAGCTCATGTAATTGGTCTCATTACGTAATGAAAGTGGCATGGAGTTCCAAAGCTTAGGCCCCAAGAAGAAAAAGGATTTGCCGCCCATGCGAGACAGTTTGATTTTAAGGATGACAAAGTTATTCGCCGTGGAGGAGCGAAGTGCACGGGAAGGGCAGTAAGGGCGCACAAGTGTTTGGAGGTATTTGGGGGCTTTTTTGCACAAATTTTATACATAAAGCAGAGAGTTTTAAACTTGATTCGATTTTCGATCTTTAGCCAGTGAAGGTCTCGAATATATTTAGTAGTGAAAGTGGTACTCGGATTTTACATAGCAGTCTAGCTGCTGAGTTTTGAACAGTCTGCAGTCTCCGAATTGTAGCTTTCTTTGCCCCCAGGTATAGCACATTGCCATAATCAAGCCTTGAAGTAATCAAGGCATTGATTACAGTTTTCTTAGTCGGTTCCGGCAGCATCCAGCAGATCTTTTTTAGCCATTTTAAAATGGCAAAACATGTGGCCGAGGTTTTAACAGCTTGCAGGTGCATGTTGAGAGAGTCATCAATAATGATGTCAAGATTGCGTGCCTGTAGCACCGGCACAGGGAGCAGACCCATTTCCTGCGGCCAATGATGCGGGCCCCACAAATTTTTGTTTTTACCAAGAACCATCACTTCAGTTTTCTCCCCGTTTAATTTGAGGAAATTATCCTTCATCCAACCGGCAATTTTTGTGAGACCACTTTTAAGTATGGAGGGTGTGTCAGTATTTTCTGAGGAGAGCGAAAGAAACAGCTGAGAATCATCAGCGTAAGAATACATTTGTAGGCCTGCTTCTTCGACCACCTTCGCTAATGGGCTCATATACAAATTAAATAATAACGGACTAAGTATAGAGCCCTGTGGTACACCATGTTCAAAGAACTGGGTAACTGAACAGGCCGAACGAGAAAAAACTTTAAATGTTTTTCCTGTCATGGGAGGTGCTAGCACCACCCCAGACAGGCCATAGTGTATTGGGGCAGGGAGGGCTGAATGAAATGAGACACTGCCTGGGGCACACAAGGTGTTCTATGCATAGTCCAGTTCAAACCGGTGCTGGGGCACTCCAACCCCAGCTCTGGCACGAAACTGGACAAAGGGAAAGGGGTGTAACAACCCCCTTCCTGGGTCCCACCCATAGGAGGGACCTAGCAGGTAATCCAGTCCCTGAATTTGGTATATAGGTAGGAGCTGAGTCCCAAGACTTTAGATTTATTCTGACTGAAACTTGAAACGAAACTCTGGACCTTCGAAGTTCTACTTGAAGATAGAAGACTGAAGAATCTCCCATTGTGGTCAAAGAGTGACCACCCTGCACAAGCAGGCACCATCAAGCGATCAACGGTTTGCTTTGTCGATGCTCCCACCAGAGCCTGAGCACAGAGCCTGACAAGACCCGGACTTCCAGTTTTCCAACAGCCCGATCCACAGTCACAGCAGAGCTGAGACCCGTGGAGGCGACGAGAGACGTGGGAGGGGCCATCTTGGAAAGCCAGTGAATTGCTTTCCGTGCAACTTCTGAGACCCCCTCAAAGTTTTGCATTGGGGATTGAGAAGCCCCAGCCCCGAGCACCAACTTTACCGAAGATCAGCCCTCCCCACTCCACGAGTTCTGCGTGGAGCCCTTCTGCATTTTCTTGCTTGACGCGTCTGTCCGGTCACTTGCCCGTTGGCTAGTGGCCTCTGTGACAATGAACCTTTTGATTTATTTACACTGCTGGTCTGGTTGCTCCAGACTGGCCCCTGCTCCCCTGAAAAGGAGCAGCCCATCAGACCTTGCTGGTCTGATTAAGAAGCCATCTTCCTTTTCTGTGTGGGTTGCCTTTGCCAAGGCTTGTTGACTCCAATCCGGAAGCCAACACCGCCGACAGCGAGATCCTTCGTGGGACAGTCCGTGCCCAGCTCCTGGTTGTCGTCAACACCTCCTGGTCCACGTGGCTGCAGAGACAAGCTTCACGACATCACCTCCCAGTCTGGAGCAGGTAGCCTGCCCCTCTCTACTCTGCCTCAGTCAGCCCAGGGCTGTAGAGGTCAGGGAGGCCAGTGGACCCCAAAGGGCCCCCTGTCCCCAGGAACCCCCCATCAGCAGATTTGGGGCACCAAAGCTAGCAGCCCTAGCAAGGTGAACATTCCACAAACTCCTGAGGGATCTCCCTTACTCTTAGTTATGAACCTCCCCCAGATGGACTCTGTTGTGCAAAGCCGATCCTGGGACCCAAAGGCCCTAAACCTGACCTATCCCTCCAGTAAGCCAACAAAAGGGCCCCAGCCTCCAGCTGTAGGCAGCCAGAGGTTGACCCTGAGAGCACAGTGCAACTCGGTCATGGAAAGAAAGGCACACATGGTGGAAAGTGATTGGAG
This sequence comes from Lissotriton helveticus, assembly GCF_964261635.1. Lineage (NCBI taxonomy): Eukaryota > Metazoa > Chordata > Amphibia > Caudata > Salamandridae > Lissotriton > Lissotriton helveticus. The sequence goes on from NC_136070.1 coordinate 759,715,309, forward strand.
GAAGCTGAGCCCTACATTAGAGGAGCCTCACTTTAGTACTCCATCCCAACACCAGCCTTTTACTTTGCCAAAAATCACCACAGGTAGAGATTCCCTATGGTGGAGACCCTCTGATGCCCCTAGGGTGAGGGATTGCTTAGTGGACCATGAGACAGGGGGTAACCATGCTAGTGCAGGTACTTCCTTAAATGGCCAATTAGGCAATATATGCTTACCTGGTCAAGGATAGCCTTGTCTCCTTTCGTTTGGGGGGGGTTGTGTAGGAAGGTGGACATCTGACTATATGGTTACCCCAACTTTTTGCCTAGTGTTTAGCTGTTTTTTGACTTAGTTGGCCTGGGATCCTGCTATTCAGGCCCCCAGGCTATCTGCTCTCTCTGTAAAATGGACTCCATGTACCTTAGGTACATACCTAATTGGATTGGGTCACCTTGTGTTCCCCTGTATAGTGTACCATAGGTACCCAGGGCATAGGTGCATCCAAGGCCTACCAGGGGCTGCAGCATGAATTATGCCACCCCCGGCTGGCCATCCAAATTGACACAACTGGCTGATCAGTCAGCTGGGGCAAGGTCGTGTAATCACCCCTTGCTTAGGTATAGTATTCCTATACCTACCTTTATATATAGACACATATGTACCTATAAGTCACTCCTATGGCAGGCCTTAACAATCCTGGAGGCAGAGTGCCTGGTTTTATGTTAGATGGTGCTCCAGCATGAGCTGAGCCTGTCTGCAGCTTACGGAACCGTGTCCTTATAGCTGTTCTATGATATAGCCATACCATATACTCTTAAGTGCATTATAATCCTCGCGGTTATTGCTAACTTTGGTTTGGCTTTATCAAAACATGTCGTGTAAGGTGTCATACGCTTTGGAATACTACCCCCCCCCCCGCCAGTTCTGGTGGCGGGGGTAGCATTCCACCCTTCTAGAGGGAGAAGTTATGTAGTTGTAACTTTACCCGGTTAAAGTTAAACAGAGCCTCAGCATCACAAAATGTGTGCTGCTGCCACAGACACAAGTCTGACCTCCTGCAGCTGGGAGCCCTTCCAGCGAGGGAGACCTGGACAATAGGTTTCCTGCCTTAGGAGGTGCTAGTACATCCCCAGACAGGCTATAGTGTATTGGGGCATGGGGGGGTTGAAAGGAATGAGACACTGCCTGGGGCACACAAGGTGCTCCATGCAGAGTCCGGTTCATACCAGTTGCTGGGGCACTCCAGCCCCAGGTCTGGCACAAAACTGGACAAAGGGAAAGGGTTGTAACCACCCCCTTCCCTGGTCCCACCCATAGGAGGGACCTAGCAGGTAATCCTGCCCCTTTAAATTGTATAAAGCTAGGAGCTGAGTCTAGAGACTTTAGATTATCCTGAAGTGAAACTCTGACACGAAACTCTGGACCTTCGACATTCTACTGCAACTAGAAGACTTAAGAATCTCCCTTGTGGTCAAGGAGTGACCACCCTGTGCATACAGGCTCCAACTAGTGAATTGCCTGTTTGTTTTGTCACCGTTCTTGAAGGATCCTGATGACCCTGCTTCACAGGCCTGGACTTCCAGACTTCTCCGACCCCGACCCACACCTCCAGCAAAGCTGAGACCCGTGGCAGACACGAGAGACATGGGACAGGACACCAGGACATTTTGCTCTTTGCTAAACTGTGCAGCTTCTGAGGCATCCTCAAAGTTGTGCATTGGGGATTGAGAAGCCCCAACACTGAGTCGTAAGTGCACCGAAGCTCAGCCCTCCACACTCCACGAGTGCCTCGTGGGGCCTGCTCTTGCATTTCCTCTCGACGCGTCTTCGCGGCTGCTAGCCCGTTGGCTAGTGGCCGTCTCAAAGACTCCATTTTGAAACAACACTGCTTGCCTGGTTACTCTGGCCTTGCTCCTGCTTTCCTGCAAAAGGGAAGCCCCTCAGACCTTGCTGGTCTGAACCGAGGCCGATCTCCGTATCCTGCGTGGGTTGCCTTTGACAAGGCTTGTTGACTCTGATTCGGAAGCCGACACCGCCAACAGCGAGAGCCTTTGTGGGACAGTCCGTATCCAGCTCCTGGTCATCGTTGACGCCTCCTGGTCCACGTGGCTGCAGAGACAAGCTTCACTTCTTCACCTGATCGCAGCTCGACATCATCTGGTTCCGTCCTGGTTCCATCCTGGTCACTGGCTAGTGACCCAAAATCTGTCCCCTCTTCTTTCAGGTTCTTCACTTCTCCGATCTGCCCTTGGATCCATCCGGACATCTTCCTCCTGGTCGCCTGCAGCATCTTCTTGCAGCTCTCCATAGGATTCGACGACGAAACCCGACACAACTTCGCACCTATGTACCCGGCTTCCCTGGGTGAGGTAACTCGAGTACTCCGGTGCTCCCGTGGGTAATTACTATTCAAGTGGACTAATTTAACTGGGTTTCCTCGAAGTCCACCTGGACTGCCCGAAATCAACTAGTTTCTAAACTTTACGTTCCCATTCTAAGTCTATGATAACTTGAATGTGTGTGTTTAGACACTGCACACGCATCCTGTGGGACTCCTGCTTCCTAACCTGTGGTTATTCAGTGTAGCCCCGCCGATTTCCTAGGCCCTAGGCCTATTCACCCTTCCTGCAGTGGTACTTATACCACTTCTTTAGTATATGGTTTACGAGGCCCCTAGGGCAGAATTGTAATTGTGCAACTTAACGTATGCTAATTAAGTTATTTGTGCTGTATCTCAAACTCTGACCTCATAAAGAGTGCAGAGGGATTGTGTTAGAAATAAATACATATATATTTTATATATACCTTGTGTGGTGTCCTTTCATCTGGTATTCAAGGGGTTATTATATCAGGCCAACTTCTCACACCCCTGCCTACACCACGTATTCAACAAAGCTGACGCATCCATTGCACCCCAACTACGGAAGGTCATTAACATGTCCTTCAAGACAGCGACATTCCCGGAGAGCTGGAAGCACGCCTAAATCAACACCCTCCTCAAAAAGCCCAAGGCGGACCCCAAGGACCTCAAAAACTTCTGGCCCATCTCTCTGCTCCCTTTCCCGGCGAAGGTCATCGAGAAAACCGTCAACATGCAACTGACCCACCACCTCGAGGACAACAACATCTTAGACCCCTCCCAGTCCGGATTCAGACGACACCACAGCACCTCCCTGGACAGGAAACCTATTGTCCAGGCCTCCCCTGTCGGAGTTTCGTCCAGCAGCAGGAGGGCAGGCTCGTGTCTGTGGTAGCAGCATCCATTTTGTGATGCTGGGGCTCTGTTTAACTTCAACCGGTTTACCAGTAACAGGGTTCGAAAAATTCCCTCGACCGCTCGCATTTGCGAGTCAGATTGATTAAGGTCGAGCTGTTTTTAGGTCCTACTCGCCCTTTCTGGCGAGTAGGAATAAAAACTGACACTTGACCTCTGCCTCTGAAAGCAGAGGAAATGTGACAAGATAGCAAGATTTAAAGGCATCTTTATTTCTAACAAAGTAAATGAGCAATAAAAATGCTTTAAAATCTTGTTAACTTGTCACATTTGCTCAGTTTTCAGAGTTTGTGGTCAAGTGCCTTTCAGTTAGGTCGAGGAGATTTTGTAGTTTACTAGGCCTGCAGGTCTTGTGCATTTTTTAATGATTTTTCGAGCCCTGAGTAACTAAATGTCTTCTCCCTCTAGAAGGGTGGAATGCTACCCCCACGAGTGGCGGGGGGGGTAGTATTCCAAAGTGTTTGTTTGACACCTTGACGGGGGCTGTTTAAACTTCAAGAGACAGCATTAACTTGTGCGAAATTTTATCTGCGGCGCTATATGTATTTCATTCCAAAGTGTTTGTTTGACACCTTAGACAACATGTTTTGATAAAGCCAAACCAAAGTTAGCATTAACCGCAAGGATTATAATGCACTTAAAAGTATATGGTATGGCTACATCATAGACCAGCTATAAGGAGATGGTTCCGAAAGCTGCAGAGGGGCTCAGCTCATGCTAGGGCACCCTCTCACACAAAACCAAGCACTCTGCCTTCAGGATTGTCAAGGCATGCCATAGGAGTGACTTATAGGCTACTATGTGTCTGTCTCTCTCTCTATATATATATATATATGTGTGTGTGTGTGTGTGTGTGTGTGTGTGTGCGTGTGTGTGTGTGTGTGTGTGTGTGTGTGTTTGTGTGTGTGTGTGTGTGTGCGTGTGTGTGTGTGTGTGTGTGTGTGTGTGTGTGTGTATGTGTGTGTGTGTGTGTGTGTGTGGTGGGAGACCTGAACCAATAAATTTGCCCTATTCCTACCGATCATGAGTACGTGCCATTTACTCTCCGGAGCAGGATGGATGTTTGGGATCAAATTGCAGCGCCGGCGGTTTGCGTTGCTTGCGTACCACCAGTCGGTTTGTGGCTCTGCTCTAGACCGCAACCTTCGTTGGATCAGCATTGTAGTGCTAATACAGCAGAGCCCCCAGGGGATTGCACCGGGAAGGGGATTCAGGATGACTGGCGTGGAGGTTCAGAGGGCGAGGCGGGGCGGTTTTGCAACTGCCAGCTCGCCTTTCTGTGTTCTGCGTCAATAAAGGCCTTAACCAGGATACCGTGGCACTCTGGTGACTGGGCACCGTGGATGCTGACAGCTAAGCGGTGAGGTTGGTGTGGCATATTGAAGTTTAGTCCTATCGGTCCTCTCCGACCCCTCATGTGCGCCCTTGACTTCAACACAGCAGCGTGTTTCTTGCACAGGAGGTTCGGAAAACTTCTTTCCACATTATTTTCAAACATTAAGGTGGCGGCCCTGAAAAGGACATTTTTTTAGGGTTTGAGCAGTGATCCGGATTCTATTCACTTTGCATATTGACGTAAGAACTCTCGCACGGATTTTGATTGACAATTCCGTTGATGGGGATTCTGGACCTTGTAGTTCTACTAGCCAGTAGAGACTGCCCGGAGGCTGACATTCAGGTCGTAAGTGCACTTAGCTGGTGCAATTTAAGCCCCATGTACTCATTACAAAACCGTTATCCCCCAAATGTGTTTCAGATGGTTCATGTTAACAGTAAATGATATCAGTTTCCTGCCATACTCGCCGCTTCTGTTATCTAGGGAAATGAGTTCCCTCTAATCAGTTGACTAAATGTGTGTTTCCGACCTTCATGACAGCAATAACGAGCACGTCTTTTAAAGTTGCTTTGATTTTGTAGATATATTGGATGGGCTGCATATTTTGAGAGCTTTGGTGCCGTACTTACATTAATTACTAACTCATTTAGGAATGTTATTTTTTATATGCCACTCTCCTAGTCTGATAATGCACTGACAATTTTTATGATAGGATATAATTCATATAATAGGATGGCTTTGCATTATGCGGCCTTTGTATTTATTAACTTGCATTATGCACTTTACCTATCTAACATGCTATGTATGTTTTTCCAAACAGGAATTAACCTATGTAGTCTGTTTTTCATGTTTATCAGTGCCTGCATTAAAGGGGAGGGCTATATATACTTTTAAAAGTTAGGCGCCAAATGGGATTGACAAAGCCTGCTGCGCAGGCGAAACGCGTCTCTCTGTCTTTGCGGGGTCGTGGGAGACCTGAACCAATAAATTTGCCCTATTCCTAATTCAGAGAAGCGAGTGGCTTCTCTGAATTGGGCAATGTAATGTGTGGATGTATACCGGCCTGCTCCGGTCGGAGAGGAGCCCAGCCATGATCTTATGGACCCGTGCAGCAGATGTTATCGGCAGCACAACAAGGGGCAGGTTGGTGGCGTGGAGAAGTCGTATGGTGCAGGACGCTGTATCGGGGAGTCTTCCCAGCCCACTGTGGTGTTATTTTATTAATTTTCACTTCTGCAAATAAACTCACTTGAGAACTACTGAAACTACGAAGACCACAATGCTCGGGCGAGCCTACGCCCCAACAGGCATGAGGTTGCAGTATATAATGATGATGAACATTGCACCAGTGAACTACAATGCCTCTGATCAAGTGCGGCTACGCATGAAACGCGTCAGGCAGTTTGAATTCTGGTGAACTTTCCCCGGCGGTGCCTTGCAGCTTGTTCCAAATAAAACGCATACTTTCACCTACCTGCGAGTGGCTTCTCTGAATTGGGCAAAGTAATGTGTGGATGTATACCGGCCTGCTCCGGTCGGAGAGGAGCCCAGCCATGATCTTATGGACCCGTGCAGCAGATGTTATCGGCAGCACAACAAGGGGCAGGTTGGTGGCGTGGAGAAGTCGTATGGTGCAGGACGCTGTATCGGGGAGTCTTCCCAGCCCACTGTGGTGTTATTTTATTAATTTTCACTTCTGCAAATAAACTCACTTGAGAACTACTGAAACTACGAAGACCACAATGCTCGGGCGAGCCTACGCCCCAACAGGCATGACGTTGCAGTATATAATGATGATGAACATTGCACCAGTGAACTACAATGCCTCTGATCAAGTGCGGCTACGCATGAAACGCGTCAGGCAGTTTGAATTCTGGTGAACTTTCCCCGGCGGTGCCTTGCAGCTTGTTCCAAATAAAACGCATACTTTCACCTACCTGCGAGTGGCTTCTCTGAATTGGGCAAAGTAATGTGTGGATGTATACCGGCCTGCTCCGGTCGGAGAGGAGCCCAGCCATGATCTTATGGACCCGTGCAGCGGATGTTATCGGCAGCACAACAAGGGGCAGGTTGGTGGCGTGGAGAAGTCGTATGGTGCAGGACGCTGTATCGGGGAGTCTTCCCAGCCCACTGTGGTGTTATTTTATTAATTTTCACTTCTGCAAATAAACTCACTTGAGAACTACTGAAACTACGAAGACCACAATGCTCGGGGCGAGCCTACGCCCCAACAGGCATGAGGTTGCAGTATATAATGATGATGAACATTGCACCAGTGAACTACAATGCCTCTGATGAAGTGCGGCTACGCATGAAACGCGTCAGGCAGTTTGAATTCTGGTGAACTTTCCCCGGCGGTGCCTTGCAGCTTGTTCCAAATAAAACGCATACTTTCACCTACCTGCGAGTGGCTTCTCTGAATTGGGCAAAGTAATGTGTGGATGTATACCGGCCTGCTCCGGTCGGAGAGGAGCCCAGCCATGATCTTATGGACCCGTGCAGCGGATGTTATCGGCAGCACAACAAGGGGCAGGTTGGTGGCGTGGAGAAGTCGTATGGTGCAGGACGCTGTATCGGGGAGTCTTCCCAGCCCACTGTGGTGTTATTTTATTAATTTTCACTTCTGCAAATAAACTCACTTGAGAACTAGTGAAACTACGAAGACCACAATGCTCGGGGCGAGCCTACGCCCCAACAGGCATGAGGTTGCAGTATATAATGATGATGAACATTGCACCAGTGAACTACAATGCCTCTGATGAAGTGCGGCTACGCATGAAACGCGTCAGGCAGTTTGAATTCTGGTGAACTTTCCCCGGCGGTGCCTTGCAGCTTGTTCCAAATAAAACGCATACTTTCACATACCTGCGAGTGGCTTCTCTGAATTGGGCAAAGTAATGTGTGGATGTATACCGGCCTGCTCCGGTCGGAGAGGAGCCCAGCCATGATCTTATGGACCCGTGCAGCGGATGTTATCGGCAGCACAACAAGGGGCAGGTTGGTGGTGTGGAGAACTCGTATGGTGCAGGACGCTGTATCGGGGAGTCTTCCCAGCCCACTGTGGTGTTATTTTATTAATTTTCACTTCTGCAAATAAACTCACTTGAGAACTACTGAAACTACGAAGACCACAATGCTCGGGGCGAGCCTACGCCCCAACAGGCATGAAGTTGCAGTATATAATGACGATGAACATTGCACCAGTGAACTACAATGCCTCTGATGAAGTGCGGCTACGCATGAAACGCGTCAGGCAGTTTGAATTCTGGTGAACTTTCCCCGGCGGTGCCTTGCAGCTTGTTCCAAATAAAACGCATACTTTCACCTACCTGCGAGTGGCTTCTCTGAATTGGGCAAAGTAATGTGTGGATGTATACCGGCCTGCTCCGGTCGGAGAGGAGCCCAGCCATGATCTTATGGACCCGTGCAGCGGATGTTATCGGCAGCACAACAAGGGGCAGGTTGGTGGCGTGGAGAAGTCGTATGGTGCAGGACGCTGTATTGGGGAGTCTTCCCAGCCCACTGTGGTGTTATTTTATTAATTTTCACTTCTGCAAATAAACTCACTTGAGAACTACTGAAACTACGAAGACCACAATGCTCGGGGCGAGCCTACGCCCCAACAGGCATGAGGTTGCAGTATATAATGATGATGAACATTGCACCAGTGAACTACAATGCCTCTGATGAAGTGCGGCTACGCATGAAACGCGTCAGGCAGTTTGAATTCTGGTGAACTTTCCCCGGCGGTGCCTTGCAGCTTGTTCCAAATAAAACGCATACTTTCACCTACCTGCGAGTGGCTTCTCTGAATTGGGCAAAGTAATGTGTGGATGTATACCGGCCTGCTCCGGTCGGAGAGGAGCCCAGCCATGATCTTATGGACCCGTGCAGCGGATGTTATCGGCAGCACAACAAGGGGCAGGTTGGTGGCGTGGAGAAGTCGTATGGTGCAGGACGATGTATCGGGGAGTCTTCCCAGCCCACTGTGGTGTTATTTTATTAATTTTCACTTCTGCAAATAAACTCACTTGAGAACTACTGAAACTACGAAGACCACAATGCTCGGGGCGAGCCTACGCCCCAAAAGGCATAAGGTTGCAGTATATAATGATGATGAACATTGCACCAGTGAACTACAATGCCTCTGATGAAGTGCGACTACGCATGAAACGCGTCAGGCAGTTTGAATTCTGGTGAACTTTCCCCGGCGGTGCCTTGCAGCTTGTTCCAAATAAAACGCATACTTTCACCTACCTGCGAGTGGCTTCTCTGAATTGGGCAAAGTAATGTGTGGATGTATACCGGCCTGCTCCGGTCGGAGAGGAGCCCAGCCATGATCTTATGGACTCGTGCAGCGGATGTTATCGGCAGCACAACAAGGGGCAGGTTGGTGGCGTGGAGAAGTCGTATGGTGCAGGACGCTGTATCGGGGAGTCTTCCCAGCCCACTGTGGTGTTATTTTATTAATTTTCACTTCTGCAAATAAACTCACTTGAGAACTACTGAAACTACGAAGACCACAATGCTCGGGGCGAGCCTACGCCCCAACAGGCATGAGGTTGCAGTATATAATGATGATGAACATTGCACCAGTGAACTACAATGCCTCTGATGAAGTGCGGCTACGCATGAAACGCGTCAGGCAGTTTGAATTCTGGTGAACTTTCCCCGGCGGTGCCTTGCAGCTTGTTCCAAATAAAACGCATACTTTCACCTACCTGCGAGTGGCTTCTCTGAATTGGGCAAAGTAATGTGTGGATGTATACCGGACTGCTCCGGTCGGAGAGGAGCCCAGCCATGATCTTATGGACCCGTGCAGCGGATGTTATCGGCAGCACAACAAGGGGCAGGTTGGTGGCGTGGAGAAGTCGTATGGTGCAGGACGATGTATCGGGGAGTCTTCCCAGCCCACTGTGGTGTTATTTTATTAATTTTCACTTCTGCAAATAAACTCACTTGAGAACTACTGAAACTACGAAGACCACAATGCTCGGGGCGAGCCTACGCCCCAACAGGCATGAGGTTGCAGTATATAATGATGATGAACATTGCACCAGTGAACTACAATGCCTCTGATGAAGTGCGGCTACGCATGAAACGCGTCAGGCAGTTTGAATTATGGTGAGCTTTCCCCGGCGGTGCCTTGCAGCTTGTTCCAAATAAAACGCATACTTTCACCTACCTGCGAGTGGCTTCTCTGAATTGGGCAAAGTAATGTGTGGATGTATACCGGCCTGCTCCGGTCGGAGAGGAGCCCAGCCATGATCTTATGGACCCGTGCAGCGGATGTTATCGGCAGCACAACAAGGGGCAGGTTGGTGGCGTGGAGAAGTTGTATGGTGCAGGACGCTGTATCGGGGAGTCTTCCCAGCCCACTGTGGTGTTATTTTATTAATTTTCACTTCTGCAAATAAACTCACTTGAGAACTACTGAAACTACGAAGACCACAATGCTCGGGCGAGCCTACGCCCCAACAGGCATGAGGTTGCAGTATATAATGATGATGAACATTGCACCAGTGAACTACAATGCCTCTGATGAAGTGCGGCTACGCATGAAACGCGTCAGGCAGTTTGAATTCTGGTGAACTTTCCCCGGCGGTGCCTTGCAGCTTGTTCCAAATAAAACGCATACTTTCACCTACCTGCGAGTGGCTTCTCTGAATTGGGCAAAGTAATGTGTGGATGTATACCGGCCTGCTCCGGTCGGAGAGGAGCCCAGCCATGATCTTATGGACTCGTGCAGCGGATGTTATCGGCAGCACAACATGGGGCAGGTTGGTGGCGTGGAGAAGTCGTATGGTGCAGGACGCTGTATCGGGGAGTCTTCCCAGCCCACTGTGGTGTTATTTTATTAATTTTCACTTCTGCAAATAAACTCACTTGAGAACTACTGAAACTACGAAGACCACAATGCTCGGGGCGAGCCTACGCCCCAACAGGCATGAGGTTGCAGTATATAATGATGATGAACATTGCACCAGTGAACTACAATGCCTCTGATGAAGTGCGGCTACGCATGAAACGCGTCAGGCAGTTTGAATTCTGGTGAACTTTCCCCGGTGGTGCCTTGCAGCTTGTTCCAAATAAAACGCATACTTTCACCTACCTGCGAGTGGCTTCTCTGAATTGGGCAAAGTAATGTGTGGATGTATACCGGCCTGCTCCGGTCGGAGAGGAGCCCAGCCATGATCTTATGGACCCGTGCAGCGGATGTTATCGGCAGCACAACAAGGGGCAGGTTGGTGGCGTGGAGAAGTCGTATGGTGCAGGACGCTGTATCGGGGAGTCTTCCCAGCCCACTGTGGTGTTATTTTATTCATTTTCACTTCTGCAAATAAACTCACTTGAGAACTACTGAAACTACGAAGACCACAATGCTCGGGGCGAGCCTACGCCCCAACAGGCATGAGGTTGCAGTATATAATGATGATGAACATTGCACCAGTGAACTACAATGCCTCTGATGAAGTGCGGCTACGCATGAAACGCGTCAGGCAGTTTGAATTCTTGTGAACTTTCCCCGGCGGTGCCTTGCAGCTTGTTCCAAATAAAACGCATACTTTCACCTACCTGCAAGTGGCTTCTCTGAATTGGGCAAAGTAATGTGTGGATGTATACCGGCCTGCTCCGGTCGGAGAGGAGCCCAGCCATGATCTTATGGACCCGTGCAGCGGATGTTATCGGCAGCACAACTAGGGGCAGGTTGGTGGCGTGGAGAAGTCGTATGGTGCAGGACGCTGTATCGGGGAGTCTTCCCAGCCCACTGTGGTGTTATTTTATTAATTTTCACTTCTGCAAATAAACTCACTTGAGAACTACTGAAACTACGAAGACCACAATGCTCGGGGCGAGCCTACGCCCCAACAGGCATGAGGTTGCAGTATATATTGATGATGAACATTGCACCAGTGAACTACAATGCCTCTGATGAAGTGCGGCTACGCATGAAATGCGTCAGGGAGTTTGAATTCTGGTGAACTTTCCCCGGCGGTGCCTTGCAGCTTGTTCCAAATAAAACGCATACTTTCACCTACCTGCGAGTGGCTTCTCTGAATTGGGCAAAGTAATGTGTGGATATATATATATATATTCACTGAAAAAACCATAGGTTATAGACCATATATAGTTAGGAATTTGCATTTACAAAACCTTGAAAATTCACTTAAAAAACCATAGGTTAGAGACCATATATAGTTAGCTGGACATTTTATTGACATAAAACCAATGAAATTCCATATATAGTTAGTTGCACTAACTATATATCGCGCACCCGCAATCCACTGCTGATGATGTCACATATTACATCATTCATGACATGGTCAGTGACATCACTGATGACATCACTGATGACATCTCAAATGACATCACTGATGACATCTCAAATGACATCACTGATGACATCATCTAGTGTCTGTGTGTTTTTGTAAAGTTTAAATATGTTTTACATATTGAAGAATGAGTGGATGTATGGAAGACTGAGTGTGTGTGTGGCTGGCTGGGAGGTGTGTGACTCTGTGCATATCAATGTGTACTTGTATCAGTGATTGTATTGTGGTAAATAAATAATTAATTACCGGTACTATTTTTTGATTACAATGAATAAAACAGATAGCTCAATAAATAAGAGACAGGATTCGAGGTATCAGAGTCTGACAGGCTTTAATCAGGCATAAGGGAAGGGACAGGAACTGGATAGCCTGCACGGAAATAGAAAGGATGGCAGCTGCCAGGGAATGGGAATGGCATGGGAATAAGGGGTAACTTTCAGTAACAGTACACAGTATATATACTAAAACAATTACATTACATTCAATACAGTAGGCGTAGCAGTAGGCGTAACTCGTAGCAGTCGCGAAAGATAAGAGTAAAATGGGTGTAACAAGAAGGCGTGTACAGGGCGTATACATAGACATGTGATGTAGACGTCACAGAAGTGTCATAAATGGGGCAGAAACATGGAGGGGGCTACCTGAGCAGCTGGGACCTTTAACCTAGTGGTGCGCGCAAACGGGCAATGACGTGTTACCAGGAAGAACTGGGGGCTATGACTTCTGCGCTAGAAGAGGAGACTAAAGTCTGCAGTGTCAGAACGACATGTACCTATAGTGTATCTAGTATCTGGTGTTTGGAGTACATGTTGATAGAATCCAAAAGTTATCAGGGCAAAGGCTACTAGACACTAAGACTGGTGCGTGCATAATTCTACATGTATTGCGTGTGCTAGGAATATTCTATGAATATTAATACAGTATTTCTCTTACATGGAGACAGAAAGGCTAGACCATGGCTGAAACTATTGATGCGATTCAGTAGCTTAGGAATGCAGAGAAGGAGGGCTGGACTGATAACTGGAAGCATAACATACTCTTGGCAGACTGGCAGACAGAGCCAGGCCGTGCCGGGCACTGTGAGGCAGGGAGTAAGTGAAGGGTCAGGGATGCAGGTGGGGGCTGTATCGCTCCTCGGAGAGGGTTCAGGAGACTGGAGCTGAATCAGATGTCCGGGCCCTTTTGAGGCCTAGGAACGGGGACAATTCAATGAATCAACGTGCACACTGTAAAATGTGGCAACATAGGCCTAATACTCGTTGCTTTCACGAGAACTGGAAACTGGCGTACTAGAGATGGACACAACTATAATTGCGTCTTTAATCGATCATAGGGGGATACATGCATATCGATCATGCACATATAGCATAAGATGGGGAACACGTAGGCACATATAACATGGCAAAATTTACTTTTCCACATTCCCTCCTTGTGCCCTACGTTTCCATCAGGAAACATCAATATTCATGATACCATCTATCTGTTCATATAGCATCATTTGCTCGTCTCGAATTGTCTTGGAACGGGATTTAGGACTAGGAATACAAGAGGTAGCACACATGCCGCAAATCGCAGGGCCACATTGTAAACAGAGGCAGCAACTGAATACAATCATTACTGCAATACCCAGGAATGACAATACTTTCCATCCCCAGGCAGATATGATACTCCAGAGCCAACCGGACCATGTCCAGGTGCCTGGATTCTGGTGTAACTGATGGGCAATTTTATGAAGTCTGGTTATAGCTGAATAAACAGACGGCGCGTTATTAGGAATGAAAATGCAGCAACTAGATCCGATGACTCTACAGGCTCCTCCTCTATTGGCCAGTATGACGTCAAGAACGAGACGATTTTGGAGCACAACAAAACGCATAGCAGATTGTTCTTCAGTTAAGTTACCTAGAGCGGAAGTAGTCTCATTCACTACTGCTTCAAGGGTTCTGGTTAACCTACGTATTAACTTACTATTCTGGATAGGGCCTATAAAGAAAAAGAAACCTTTATTGAAGTCTGTATACTGTTCTAGAGTAGTTTCAGTTTGATCGACAATTGGGGACTCAATCTCCCTTCTAGGTCTGACGTGTACTAGATGTGTGTTTCTGTGATAATCAGATGGAGCTAGAAAAACTGGTGGCAGTAGGAAGGCAATGTAACATGTTCCATCCCAATCGAGGGGCAGACGAACATATGCGGTCTGACCACAAACAAAATAAGAATGACGTGAGGCTTTGAAAATAGATTTCCCACTGTCACTATACTCGACAATAGTAGTACAATCACTATGTCCTACATGTGCGGAACCATTCTTTCTGACACATAATTCGCCTTTGACTGGTGGTACTGAAATAGCAGGCAAATCTGGAGTAGTATCGGACTGAACATTCAGGACCATGAAATTCGAAGAATAATTACCTAAATCATATACTTCATTTTCTAGATCTAACCCTGTTCTATGGGAAAGACCTTCCTTGTCTGGAAAACATGTTCGATTCAGAAGGGACATATCAGTTGAGGACGACGTTAACGTGGACCATGCTCCACACGAACCATTATGTGAAAACGGATAAGGAAAGAGTGGCAGAACTCCCTTCGGTGTCTGGAAAGGGGGGAGTCGACCACACACCCAACAATTAGTGGCATTGCTGGTCTGGTGTGAATAGTGCAACATTCGGATGAATGTGTTGTTACGCATAGCAAGACGATAGGATAGCTCGTGAGGAGGCAGATCACTAAATGTGTGCTCTACTGTAGCATTAGAAAACATATGTACATGTGAAATTGGAAAACATAAATGTAAAGCATAACTTATGCATGTAACCATAAGACTCAAAAATAATAAAAAGAATAGAACGATAATACATCTTTTAGAGTTTTGACTAACTCTCTCACTGTGTGGGTCTATCTCATACATGTCAGGAACCTGTCTAACCGTTTCACCCGAGAGGGACTTAGACAATTAAACTGGCTGACTTATTTTACTAGACCGGAGTTTAGCTTTATACTCCTGCTGCGGAGTTTTCTCTAACAGGGGAAGTTTGAATTCAGAGTCTGTCTTTGGGCAGTCCTTAAGAATAGGGCAGTCTTTGATAAATGTCTTTTGTCGCAATCCATGGAATTTCTTTATATGACTGGTATGCACCCAGCCCTTGCGACCCTCAAGCTTGACGGCAGTCCTTGTTGTCAATAACACCAGCTGGGGCTCCTTCCAACGGGGCTCCAACGGACTTGAACGATCCAAATTGCGCACCAGGACGAATTCTCCCAGAACGACTTCATGCGGTTTCACCTCAGTGTTGTCTGGAAATGCAGCGGCAACCTGTGAACGACAAGAGTGTAGGGCAGACATCAAGGAAGCTAGGTAATCTGTCAGCATATTACTGGAAACGTCTGTAATACTACGGGGTCTAGGTGTACCCCACATGTTTGGAGGGCGGCCGAATAGGACCTCGTAAGGGGACAGACCTGATCTGGAATGTGCAACCATTCTCATATAAAAAAGAGCGACTGGCAGAGCTACTAACCAATCTACACCTTTTTCTGTACACACTTTAGCAATTCGGATTTTCAAAGTCTGGTTATGTCTCTCTACGAGACCGGCTGCTTCAGGATGGCGTAGACAATGGAACTTCCACTGGTACCCTAACAGAAGGGAAACTTGTTTCATGAGCTCGGATGAGAATGGCTGGCCGTTATCTGAATACACGACCCTAGGCAATCCAAAGCGGGGAAAGTACTCACGAACCAACTGCCTGGCAGTGGTCGCAGCTGTGTAATCTGGAACTGGATATGCTTCTGTCCACCTGGACAAAGCGCATACAACTACGAGGACATACTTGAAACCTCGACATCGCTCCATCTGAATATAATCCATCTGGAGGACTTCAAAAGGGTGGTCAGGAGGTTGGAATCCACCTTGTTCCACCGGGACACTTTTACCTGGATTGAACTGACAACATATCATACAGGTACGGACTTTCTGCTTGGCTGCAGCTCATAAATGCTTGTTGAACCAAAGGTTCTGAATACTGTCTAACATAGCTTTTTCTCCTAGATGTGCTGGACTATGAGCGGTATTAATAATGACTTGAACCATAGAGTCGGGGAGAAACCATGTGGCTTTTCCCTTCGTCAACCATCCTTGATCTGTCTGGACCCCTCCTTGTTCGGACCATTTCTTGATTTCCTCGGGAGTAGCATGTAACTGTATGTCTATGACATCTTGTGTAGGGTCCTTAACTGTCATACAAGTAGTCTGATCTGGAGTGAGTGTCTGGGTCGTGTTAACTGGAATGTCTGGAGTCTGAGCTGTGAGCTTGGCTGTTCGATCTGCTAGATCGTTACCTTGGGAAATGATGTCAGTGTATGTTCCTGGGTCCAAGGGAGGACAGTCGATACGGCTGCCTCCTGTGTCGTTAACTGTATCAGTGGCTTGGCTAGAAATGCGTACTGAGGAATCCATTGTCTGCAGTAAGAAGTGAGGCCGATAAAAGCTCGTACCTCCTTCTGTGTCTTGGGCTGTGGAAGACGTGCTATTAACTGGATACGGTCAGGTGTCAACTGCCTACCCCACTTGGACAGTAAGTGTCCCAAGTAAACCACTTGCTGGACACAGAATTGTAATTTGGAAGGGGACACCTTGTGCCCCATCTCGGCCAGGAAATACAGAACTGTAAGTGACGCTCGCTCGCAGTCACGTTCAGAACGGGCTGTGATCAATAGATCATCGACATACTGGAGCAGGGCAGTGTCAGTTGGCATGTGAATATTGTCTAGTTGTCTCTTAAGTGCTTGACTGTAAATACTAGGACTTTCTGTAAAACCTTGAGGAGCTCGTGTGAATTTATAGCTTCTTCCATTTAAACAGAAACCGAAAAGGAACTGGCTGTCTGGATGAATGGGGACACTGAAGAATGCGTTCTTGAGATCGATAACTGTGAAGAACGTAGCTTCAGAATCAATGGCTGTCAATAGGGATGAAATATCTGGGACTACTGGATACTGGGGTATGATACATTTGTTAAGTTCTCGAAGGTCAATCACTAATCGATATACTGGAGGTGCATTTGGATCAGTACGTTTCAGGACTGGAATGATAGGAGAATTACATACGTTGGAGTCAGTTTCTACAACCACTCCTTGGGTAATAAGCTCGTCAATAATTTTGGATAAGGCTGCTACAGCCTCAGGTGGCAATTTGTACTGTCTGATTCGTGGTAAAACAACACCTTGCTTTAGAGTCACACGATGGGGTGTGATATGCATACAACCTACATCAGTTTGACCTTGCGCCCATAAATGCTGTGGTACATTCAATAATCTTGGATCAAAATCACGTAATACATAATGACCTTTGAAGTCTCTCAAGAACAAGCGGACCCCTTCTGGGGAACAACAAATCACTGCTCCTAATTCTTTCAATGTCTTAATGCCTAACAAATTTTCTGGACAAGATTTCGTGAGTAACAAATCAGTAGTTCGGGACAATGGACCGACTTCTAGAGTAACTGGTTTCGATATTTCATTAACAATAGGCTTTCCTGAAAATCCAAGGGAAACATTTCTAGAGCCTGAGAGCGGAGCCCCTGGAACCTCGTCATGACTGATGGTAGTCCTACTTGCCCCTGTATCAATCAGAAACTTTCTGTCTTTCCCTAATACTTGACTGTGTACATAGGGACCCTCTTGATCTACAGGTATCTCGATGAGAGGCAAGCCTACCTCCCTCTCTAGGCTGTTTCATGAATACGGCTGATAATCTGGATACTCTGTCTGTGCATACTGGTACATCTGCTGTGTAACATGCTGTGTTGCAGCGATAGGCTGCGGTGCTGTAACTGTCTGTTGTGCATTCTGTGGTGGCTGAGAAGTCTGTGAAACTTGTTCTTGTCTAGGCGGACGTGGTCTTTCTTTAGTTTTACCAGTAGCTATGTTGTGTTTCAGAACTGCACACTCGTTTATAAAATGACCTGGCTGTTTACAGTAATTGCAGGTCCCTTTAACGGGAGCTGCAGGATGACTGGCTTGATTCGGACCCCTCTTCTGACTATCTTGTGGAACAGATTGTGCAACTAATACTTTCATTTTCGTGTCTTTCATACGTCTCCTTTCGTGTTCCTGCTCTTCCCTGATTCTGTTCTGGTGATACTGGAGCATTTGAAGCATCTGTGAAGGAGTATTAGCTTGCCAGGTACTTTCGACTTTCAATACTCGATTCTTAACTTGTGGACTTGAATTCTCGACTAGTTTGGTAACAAAAAGATGAGGGTATGATTCACTACTTGTTTTCAGACCACTGTTAATAATAAAACATTTTTCAAATCTAGAATAAAAATCACTAGTGTCTTCATCTTGTTTCTGTTTACAAGCTGAAATGGCATCCCAATCTTCCTTTTTCGTGGCTAGTAATCTTGGCAAAACTTGTATCAATAACTCGGGCAGATCTTTAGCTTTCTCCCCAAGACCGGTACCTGGTACTCGTGTATTATCTTCAGCTTCTAGAGCTGTCCAATCGATCTTTTTCTCTCCCACCTCCCATTCTTTTTCCTTGAGTTTTTCATATACGCCCGCAGGCAACAGAACCTTTAACATTTTAATGATATCAGGATACGTGTATTCTCCCATACGGAGCATGTCTTTTAATTCACGGTGGAACCCTGCTGGATCTTTATCGTGACAGGGAATTAATTTCTTCATTTCTAAGAGTTCCATTTTAGTGATGGGGGTGTAAACAAATACTCGTTCTAGATCACCACCCGTTGTCCTAACTGGGTGTACTTCTCGTAACGGATTCTGTCTGTCTATGTAAAATGATTTACTTTCTGGAGGTGAGACATGAACAAAATGCGGATTCAGAAACGTTCGATATTTGTGGCGCTGTTCTAAAATGACACTAATTAAATCGGTACCTAGACCTCTCCATCTGTACTGGAGTAACTCGTTCAAAACATCATGTAGTGGACCTGGATCAGAATGCTGTTCCTCATACAGTGTAATGAGGTGCTGGATCATATACATACCCACCAGTCGCTGCTCGGCTGGGGGCAGTTTCAGAAACATTTGTGCCACTATTTCGTCTGGAAAAGTGGTAGAATCAGTAGTCCACCGGACTGCTGATCGGACTAGTTCTTGTTCATGCATTGTACTGAGCTCACTATAACCTATTCGTGATTTCAGAATGTGATCGGTAGCTTGGAATACTTGCTCAAGAGAACTCTGTGCTGGTGCTGGAGGAGGGAAAACTTTCTTGTGATCTGGGCGTGAATGTCGGTCGGAAAGTCTAGTTCTACCTACATACGCTATTCTGGAGGGATTCTCGTCGTCTACCTCTTCAGTAGGAGAGTCGTCTTCTTTCTCGGTTGCGTGTGTTGCTTCTCGTTTCTCGTGTAACTTTATTATTTCCCTACGAATTTTCTTGTACATACTCTCTATACAATTTTGTGTCTTGTGTCTTCCCTCGGCTATATGGTCACTCCACCTGGTCAGGACTTTCATTTCCTCTTGATCTTTTTCCGGATAATCTTGTTCTCTTATTAAACAGTTGATTAAAAACTTTAAAAGCATGAGCTGAGTCTCGACTTTTCTTTGCGCCATGGCGTCGCGAACACTTTCAGGATCCACTCCTGTACGGATAAAACGATATATTCTGTCTAGATGTTCTCTCATATCGGGCAGGGTGTCCAAATAGTCGGTCACCCGTCTTAAACGTAATGAATATATGACCATAGTGCCATCGCCTGGAACTGGATCATAACGACATTCGGTAAGTGCTCGCTTGATATCTGTGAATGTATGAACTTTTGGCGTACGCTGTAACGCTAGTTCATGTAGCGTCATACGTCTGTGTTGAGGCGGGGTACTAGGAGAATCTCCCCCCGCGGCTCCTAAACTAGAATCGTCGGTGGGTACTGTACGTGCTGGGAGAGTGACTGATGTGGCGGGTGCATGTACTGTGGGCTGGGCCGGGGGTGCCGTAACAGATGCTGTAACGGGTGCTGTAACGTGAACTGTACCCACGGCCCCGGTGGCTGGAGGAACAGGAATTACATTATTTACGGGAGCAGGCGGAACAGGATTTGCATATTCAGGGACTGTATTGTCCAAATAGGACGAGAGAAAAATATCAGCTGCGGTCGGTTTGTGACGTAGCTTGATCGGGACCAATGGCGGCGGAAAATTACATGGTGCTTCCGGGGTTGCTTTTGGCAAGCCCTCGGCAAGAAGAGGATACATACCCTTAATAAGGGCATTTCTCTGTCTGTCTGACTGTTCTGCTTTAACTCGTTCACCTACTTCGATTAATTCTCTTTCTTGGGCTCTTTCTGAGGATTCCCTACTTAATTCTGTTTTTCTGATTTCTTTTTCAGTTCTTTTATGAGATTCTTTGCGCCATAACTCGATGGCATCTTTCTGGGACTGTCTGGCTTTCTTTTTCCATAATGCTTCTTCTACTCGCATGATGCACTCGGCATCCCATGTACCCGATATGGGCCATCTATATTTCTCTTCTAACTCCTTGGTATAGTCCACCCATAAGTCTAGATATATTATGGCACCTAAGCCATGCTTATGATACATAAAATGTCCTGGACTGTCCCTAGGCGGGACAGGAACTGCTTCCTCGAGTAACCCTTTTCTGGTCTTTAACTGACGTAACTTGGAGAACAGAGGCATTCTAAACTTGAATCCGAACACAATACAATACACGATAAACACAGTAATGAATAGAAAAACAAATCACTCATACCACGACATTGAAAACATATTAAATAACATTTAGAATAACAGTTCGGACAGAAATATTACCTGGTATACTGAAAACAGAACACATGAATTTCTCGAGAACGAAACTTACTAGAACTACTAGATGCACTGCTAAAACAGTACGAAACATACCGGTCCCATAAAGAGACACGTCAGGACCCGTGTCCACCTAGGTGAACACTTCGGACTGGATCTGCGTACCCAAACCCACTGGACCAGAGACATATTAATTGACCCTGTCTAGATACTACCCCAGCAACGGTACTCACCGGGCAGCCAGAACGGAAGGCCTCGGACTGGACTGGACTGCTACGACGTCGGACTACGAACTTCGGACTTCAGTTACAGGTGGGCCTCCGGATACCTCGGACCTTGTACTCTCGGCTTGGGCTCTGGTCGGGACTCGCCGCGTTCCTCACCGCCTCGTCTGGATGCTGGACCGCAACCTCCGTCTCCTCCGTGGGCCTGAGGGATACTTGAAGCAGAAATATCTGCACGTGCACGGTATGGTTCCGTCACGGCTGCAGAGGGTCAGGGGGCCTGCGTGGCTTCGCCGGCGCGTGGGGAAAGGGCAAGTCCCTATTCGGGCGCCATTATGTGGTAAATAAATAATTAATTACCGGTACTATTTTTTGATTACAATGAATAAAACAGATAGCTCAATAAATAAGAGACAGGATTCGAGGTATCAGAGTCTGACAGGCTTTAATCAGGCATAAGGGAAGGGACAGGAACTGGATAGCCTGCACGGAAATAGAAAGGATGGCAGCTGCCAGGGAATGGGAATGGCATGGGAATAAGGGGTAACTTTCAGTAACAGTACACAGTATATATACTAAAACAATTACATTACATTCAATACAGTAGGCGTAGCAGTAGGCGTAACTCGTAGCAGTCGCGAAAGATATGAGTAAAATGGGTGTAACAAGAAGGCGTGTACAGGGCGTATACATAGACATGTGATGTAGACGTCCACAGAAGTGTCATAAATGGGGCGGAAACATGGAGGGGGCTACCTGAGCAGCTGGGACCTTTAACCTAGTGGTGCGCGCAAACGGGCAATGACGTGTTACCAGGAAGAACTGGGGGCTATGACTTCTGCGCTAGAAGAGGAGACTAAAGTCTGCAGTGTCAGAACGACATGTACCTATAGTGTATCTAGTATCTGGTGTTTGGAGTACATGTTGATAGAATCCAAAAGTTATCAGGGCAAAGGCTACTAGACACTAAGACTGGTGCGTGCATAATTCTACATGTATTGCGTGTGCTAGGAATATTCTATGAATATTAATACAGTATTTCTCTTACATGGAGACAGAAAGGCTAGACCATGGCTGAAACTATTGATGCGATTCAGTAGCTTAGGAATGCAGAGAAGGAGGGCTGGACTGATAACTGGAAGCATAACATACTCTTGGCAGACTGGCAGACAGAGCCAGGCCGGGCCGGGCACTGTGAGGCAGGGAGTAAGTGAAGGGTCAGGGATGCAGGTGGGGGCTGTATCGCTCCTCGGAGAGGGTTCAGGAGACTGGAGCTGAATCTGATGTCCGGGCCCTTTTGAGGCCTAGGAACGGGGACAATTCAATGAATCAACGTGCACACTGTAAAATGTGGCAACATAGGCCTAATACTCGTTGCTTTCACGAGAACTGGAAACTGGCGTACTAGAGATGGACACAACTATAATTGCGTCTTTAATCGATCATAGGGGGATACATGCATATCGATCATGCACATATAGCATAAGATGGGGAACACGTAGGCACATATAACATGGCAAAATTTACTTTTCCACAGTATAAGAGAGTAAGTATGTGTTAGTATATGTGTGAAAAGTATGGTGTTCTGTGTTTAACTGTATAGATGAGGAAATCGAAGTGTGATTGATTCTTCACAGGACTGACTAGGTGTATGAGTGCATATGATAGTGTTGTAATAATGAGTGACTGTATGTATGAGTGATTGTATGGGTGAATGAGTGAATGTGTGTGTAGACGTAGGAATCAGTGAGTGCGTATGCAGTAACTGGTATTGGTGTGTCATGATGTCATCAGTGATGTCATTTGAGATGTCATCAGTGATGTCATTTGAGATGTCATCAGTGATGTCATCAGTGATGTCACTGAAGTATGGTGTTCTGTGTTTAACTGTATAGATGAGGAAATGGAAGTGTGATTGATTCTTTACAGGACTGACTAGGTGTGTGAGTAACTCCATGGATGAGTGGCAGTGTGTGAGTGTCTGCATAGGTGTATGAGTGCATATGATAGTGTTGTAATAATGAGTGACTGTATGTATGAGTGATTGTATGGGTGAATGAGTGAATGTGTGTGTAGACGTAGGAATCAGTGAGTGCGTATGTAGTAACTGGTATTGGTGTGTCATGATGTCATGAGTGATGTCATTTGAGATGTCATTTGAGATGTCATCAGTGATGTCATCAGTGATGTCACTGACCATGTCATGAATGATGTAATATGTGACATCATCAGCAGTGGATTTCGGGTGCGCGATATATAGTTAGTGCAACTAACTATATATGGAATTTAATTGGTTTTATGTCAATAAAATGTCCAGCTAACTATATATGGTCTCTAACCTATGGTTTTTTCAGTGAATTTTCAAGGTTTTGTAAATGCAAATTCCTAACTATATATGGTCTATAACCTATGGTTTTTTCAGTGAATTTCATTGGTTTTTTAAAAGCTAATATCTATAGCTGTAAAATATATTCTTTATTACGTGACGTATCACGTAGCCACGTGAGACGCCTCATGACGCGTCGCATAACCGTGACGTATCAGCTCTGCAGCGCAAACAAAACCCGTAACGTAAGCGTGCCGGAGCACGCTTACAGATATATATATTTTTTTTAACCTTAATTAGACAAAATCCACACGTGCACATATCTTGAGGCCTTGCAAAGGCACATCAAACAAACAGTCCCTACAATTTTGCCAAGTTTGCTGGAAATCTATTCCCTTAATTTTTTTTTTACTGTTTCTCTTGGTTTTCCCCTTGTTACGCTTACCGGGACGCAACCCGGTACGGGAACCGGACGCTCCAAAAACACAAGATGGCGGACTCCCGTTATGCTGCCGGTTAGCTGCCCGGTTCGCGTACCGGGAAGCGCCTCTACCGCGAAAAATCGCGGGGGACTTTAATATCCCCCTCATCAATCCTAGGGGGTCAGGAGGGGTTTACCTTGCCCCCTTTCCTTCATTTCCCCTTCTTTTTTCACCACATCTTGTCTCTCGAACCTACCGAGAGACAAGATGGCGGCCGCTCCGGACTGTTTACAATGTTGACAGCTACGCTGCCTGTTAGCTGCCCGGTTAGCTGCCCGGTGAGCTGCCCGGTTCGCGTACCGGGACGCGCCTCTACGGCGTAAAATCGCAAAAAAAAATTTATATATTTTTTTGCCCCGCGGGGCACTTTAATATCCCCCTCATCAATCCTAGGGGGTCAGGAGTGGTCTACCTTGCCCCCTTTCCTTCATTTCCCCCTTCGTTTTTCACCACATCTTGTCTCTCGATCGTACCGAGAGACAAGATGGCGGCCGCTCCGGACTGTTTAGAATGTTGACAGACACCGGAGAGCCAATCAGCTTCGCTTCGCGAAGTTCCGTTACGCGTCAGGTACCCGAACCGGGGCGCTAACCGGAGCGCTGTCACAGATATATATATTTTTTTAAACGTTAATTTCTCAAAATCCACTGGAGCACATATATTGAGACATAGCAAAGGCACGTCGGGCAAACCATATCTACAATTTTGCCAAGTTTCATGTAAATCTATTCAGCCGTTCAAGCTAAAAGTGAGTCCAACCGCCCTATGGAAAAATGAATGGGAAAAACGCGTTTTGGGACCCCCCTTTTTTCTCGGCCCCCCCTTGACGAAACCCCCCCAAATTTTCAGGGGCTGCTCAGAAACGAAATGTGCCATTTTCCTGAAAATTTCAGCCAATTCCGTCCACAAACGCCAAAGTTATTAGACATAGAATTTTCAGAAATCCCATAGAGAAAAAATCCTTACTATATATACCCACTGGCTATCGCCAGTAGGTAATATACATATATAAACATATATAATCTGCATATCTATATAAATATAAATGCATGCATACATATACATATATGCATACATATGCATGTTATTTACATGAAAGTTTTAAAAACACTAATAAAAGCAAAGCTAAAAAGCCACCTCATTACAAACAGAATGGCTTTAACTTAAACGAGGGCGAGATCTATTGCATTTTCAATGCTTGTTTACTTTGGTTCTATCAAGAAGGCATTCAGGTGTGTCACACATTTGCCATAAATTCTGAATGTTAGCACTCTAGTTGCTCATTAGATCACTGTAGTAAAGCTAGTGCTCACCAGGGAAGTCTGCTGCTAATCATGGTTTGCAGCCATTTTCCCGCATTTTTTATCCCGCAGACTTTCAGTCCGCATACCATTATCCCGCAAGGTCATTGACCTCGCATACCATTATCCCGCATTTTTTCAAAACGCATGTGCATTTATCGCGCATGCCTTTACAAAGAATTACGTTTTAAAGGCATGTATGGCAAATGCATTTGCGTTGTGAAAACCACGATGACGAGAGAGGTAAGTGGGTTTGTGTTAATTTTTTCGTGGGTTAGTGATTGTGTAGTGTAGTGTAGTGTTGTGTAGTGTAGTGTTGTGTTAGTGTAGTGTAGAGTTGTGGTGGTTGTTTAGTGTAGGGTCATGCTGGGGGTAGTGTTTTAGGGTTTAGGGTTGTGTTGTAGTGTTTGCGTAGTGTAGGGTCATGCTGGGGGTAGTGTTTTAGGGTTTAGGGTTGTGTTGTAGTGTTTGCGTAGTGTAGGGTCATGCTGGGGTGTAGTGTTTTAGGGTTTTGGGTAGTGTTGTAGTGTTTGCGTAGTGTAGGGTCATGCTGGGGTGTAGTGTTTTAGGGTTTTGGGTAGTGTTGGCGTAGTGTAGGGTCATGCTGGGGGTAGTGTTTTAGGGTTTTGGGTAGTGTTGTAGTGTTTGCGTAGTGTAGGGTCATGCTGGGGGTAGTGTTTTAGGGTTTTGGGTAGTGTTGTAGTGTTTGCGTAGTGTAGGGTCATGCTGGGGGTAGTGTTTTAGGGTTTTGGGTAGTGTTGTAGTGTTTGCGTAGTGTAGGGTCATGCTGGGGGTAGTGTTTTAGGGTTTTGGGTAGTGTTGTAGTGTTTGCGTAGTGTAGGGTCATGCTGGGGGTAGTGTTTTAGGGTTTAGGGTAGTGTTGTAGTGTTTGCGTAGTGTAGGGTCATGCTGGGGGTAGTGTTTTAGGGTTTAGGGTAGTGTTGTAGTGTTTGCGTAGTGTAGGGTCATGCTGGGGGTAGTGTTTTAGGGTTTAGGGTAGTGTTGTAGTGTTTGCGTAGTGTATGGTCATGCTGGGGGTAGTGTTTTAGGGTTTAAGGTAGTGTTGTAGTGTTTGCGTAGTGTAGGGTCATGCTGGGGATAGTGTTTTAGGGTTTAGGGTAGTGTTGTAGTGTTTGCGTAGTGTAGGGTCATGCTGGGGTGTAGTGTTTTAGGGTTTTGAGTAGTGTTGTAGTGTTTGCGTAGTGTAGGGTCATGCTGGGGGTAGTGTTTTAGGGTTTAGGGTAGTGTTGTAGTGTTTGTGTAGTGTAGGGTCATGCTGGGGGTAGTGTTTTAGGGTTTAGGGTAGTTTAGTTGTTTAGTGTATGCTAAAGGCATATTTGTTCTAAAAGTTTTCGTTATTTTAATTTGCGGCCTAATAGTACATGCAGGATTGTTTTTGCGGACTGATGGTATGCGGGATTTCGTCATATATTCGCTAATCATACTTTCTATGGCAAAATGAACCCCCTCATTTTGTTCCTTTTTAAATTAAATGTTTTAAGAGTTACCACTTTATTCCAATCAAGATGGCTTCAGGTGTGCCATACTTTTGTAATAAGTAGGACTGTTAGCACTCTAGTTGTTCTTTAGAACACTCTGGGACATTCTGTCATTGGGCTATAGTTGGGCTACATCTGGCTGATATTTGGGCTACATTTGTTTTTTTTGTCTCTGGTGGCCATCTTTGGGCTACATTGGGCTACATTGGGCTACATTGGGCTACATTGGGCTACATTTGGGCTCCAACATATATATAGCCCAATGTAGCCCAATATATATTTTTCAAAGTTAATTTTCGTAAAAACCACTGGAGCCTATATCTTGAGACATAGCAAAGGCACATCGGGCTACCAGTCCCTACAATTTTGCCAAGTTTGGTGTAAATCCATTCAGCCGTTCAGGCTAAAAGTGAGGCCAACCGCCCTATGGAAAATTGCATGGGAAAAACAATTTGGGGGGGGTTCGTCAAGGGGGGGCCGAGAAAAAAGGGGGGTCCCAAAACGCGTTTTTCCCATGTTAATTTCCATAGGGCGGTTGGCCTCACTTTTAGCCCGAACGGCTGAATGGATTTGCACGAAACTTGGCAAAATTGTAGGGACTGGTAGCCCGATGTGCCTTTGCTAGGTCTCAATATATGTGCTCCAGTGGATTTTGAGAAATTAACGTTCAAAAAAAGATATATATCTGTAAGCGCGCTCTGGGCAGCGCTCCGGTTCGCGTACTTGACGCGTAACGGAACTTCGCGTAGCGAAGCTGATTGGCTCTCCGGTGTCTGTAAACATTCCAAACAGTCCGTAGCGGCCGCCATCTTGTCTCTCTGTAGGATCGAGAGACAAGAGGAGGCCAAAGCGAAGGGGCAAATGACCATAAGGGGGCATAGTAGATCCTCCCTGACCCCCTAGGTTTGATGTAGAGGCTTTAAAAGGACCCCGCAGGGCAAAAGTGGGGAGCGTGGGGAGCGCCCGGTCCGCGAACCGGGAAGCGTTCTGGGAAGCGTACTAAAAGGAAAAAAGAATGATAGACTTTTCTAATATTGTATGTTAATTGATTGTTTGTTTTGTTGATTATTTTTTAATTTCTTTATTTTTTAAGCAATTATTTATTATTGTGATTGTGTTTCAAAATTTAATAAAATGTCTAACATTTCACTGTCTGAAATGTCGTTATTTTCATTGAACATAGCTTGTAATGTTTGAGTGTGTAAAATGTCCTCATTTTCAAGGAGGACATCTACTGCTTGCACACATTGCAGTAGTTCTTGGTCCCAAGTTTCATCCATAAATTCTATATAATTTGGATCAATTATTTCTCGGTTGCTTCTTGCAGGACAATTTGAAATGAAACTTTCTGTTCGCCTTCCATTTTGCCTGAAATTTGGATAAAAAAAAATATATTAGTACAGATAGGGCACTGTTGGGATTAATTTTAGATAGGCAGTTTTTATCAGTGAATTTATCTTTGGGCAGTGTATAGTATCAGAGTGGAAGTAGGAATATAAAAAAGTGTATGTGATTTAACGTAAGTAAATTCATAATTATACAAGAGAAACCTAACTCCATCCATAACTATAACAGAGAAGTCTATCTAAATCTATAACTACTACAGAGGGATAGTATATAACTATCAGAAAAAGTTTACCATATTAACTTATAGTGCACAATATACTTCAGTTTTTAAAATAACAACTTACCTTTACAAAGAAGTTGAAGTGATTAGTGAAAATCCTATTGAAATGTACACCAGGAAGTAGTAGTCAAAATGGCTGTGTTCCCTTCTCTTCCTTTAAATATATTCAGGTATATAACGAATCAAATGTCAGGTAAAAAAAGTAGAAAATGAAAGTAACATTTTCATTGGTTGTCAATTCCAACACTTCAGATGTGTTCTGTGAAGTAATTTACCTCACGGTATTTAGAAAGGTCTACAGGCTAAATGGCTAAATGGAATTTCAATCAAATTTGTGAAAATGGTAGGGATTGGTATGTAGTATGAGCTAATCTATATTTGGTGAAAGTGTCTCCAGTCGTTTTTCTGTAAATTACTTTCCCACCTTTTTTGATGGAGCGCTTCCCAGGGAGCGCCCCAGTACGCGAACTTGCGAGCGCCCCGGTACGCGAACCTGAAGCGTTACGGGAGTCCACCATTTTGTGTTTCGGTCGAATTAAGATACAAGATGGAGGGCAAATAATGTTCAGAATGGGTAGAAGGGGGTACGGTAGACGTATCTTGACCCCCTAGGTTTTCTGAGGGTGGCTGAGGAGGCCCATATGTGCGGGGAATTTTTTTTTTTTTTTAAATTTCACGCGGTTAGCTTCCGGCTCGCGTACCGGGTAGCGCTCCAGGGAGCGTACTTTGTTGAAAATTAGTGAAAAAAGTTAGAGTAAAAAAATAATTGTGAGTGATCAGATGTAGGGTAGCTCTGAGAAGAGCTTTTGGGTTTATGGTACATTTAGGTACTTATAAGTATGTACCAATGCACAGTCTTAAATTCAAAATGAAAATTCTGTTGCCCTCATCTGAGAAGTGAACTCCATCTCCTCTGTAGATATCTTGCATGTAGTAACGCAAGTTATTGTTGTACACGGAGCCCATTCCATGGTCTCTCATGTACGCTGAAACAGATTTGTTTACATGCTTCCTCGACTTCTCAATTTGTGGACAAAATTGGTTCGACCACCTCCATTTCTGTCTTTGGCATATATTTGAATATACCAAGGCAGTTTGAGGAAAAAGTGCCATTAATTGTTCAAAGGTGTCCTTTAAAAGCATTTCCAGAGTGCCCAAATCATTACCTCCACAGTGCACAATTAACAGGTCAGGTTTTGGCAAATGCATAAAGGTTTTCACCAATGGTATCAATTGGTGACATTTTAATCCTCTGTGGCCAAACCACTTAATTTCCACATCTTGTAAATTGAGGTTAGGTAAATTTCTGTTCTCAGCATACCTCTGAGCCCAATAGATGTAACTATGTCCAACAATCCAGACAGAAAACATGGTGAGAGAAGGTTCTGCTGCAGTCAGATGAAGTGTGGCAATGAAATGGCAGTTGAAAAAATAAGAGTTTAAAATGAAAAAAACTGTGGAGTTTCTGTGTTAATGAAGCAGTAACAGTGATTGGTGGATTTTGATTGCTGAAAACAGAAAGTTAGGGTGCATGGATGAGTTCTTTGAAAGATGTATTTTGAATGGTCAATAAAAAATCATTAAATGAAAGATTGCACTGGATATGCAGGTGCACTGAGAGTTCAGAGTTCAATTGAAACATTGTTGTGTGAACTTGCAAACACCAGAGGTCTTCCAGGAGGTGGTTGCTATGCAAAAAGGCAGAGAGGGCAGAGGGGGGAAGGGTTTTGATTTGAAAAAAGTGAGGGAAGAGTTTTGATTGGGTGACATGAGAGATATGTGTGATGAATTACAGCATTTCTGTGCTTTCTATAGCTGCAGCCTCTGGGGTGCATACCCTTTGTTCTGCTGAAGACAAATTGGTGTATTTCCGAGACTGTTTTGAAACTCATAAAGTATTTGCTAAGGTGAGAAAAGATTTATTTAATTTAGATAGAGAATAGTGTGTTTTAAGGAGAAAATTATGAAGAAAGTTGTGTTTTTAAAATGTTGCTTTGTCTCATGTGTTTTACAAATAGATTATGTTTCTTTGAGAAATTGTAATTGGAGAAAATGTGAAGTATTAGTACTGACAGGGTGTGTTTGTGCATAGGAGCTGTGCAGTGTTTTCAAATTATGACTTGAAAATCGTTTTTGAGGAAAAGGAATGCTTTTAAAATATATGACAAGGAAATAATGGTGTCTGCTTCTTTATAAGGCATTTGAGTGTCTTTGATGTTATTTTTCCCATTTTAATTTAAGACCTTTCCCCGTGGTGCAAATTCCTTGTAAATATGCTTGCACCTGTGCTTGGCAAATTTATATTTTGATTCTTTGAGTTACATAGCCATGTTAAAAGTGACCCAAAAATGCTGCAAAGGCAATCAAAAAACGCTTTCATGTGTCTTAAGGACATTTTAAGTCATTTCCCCATGTGCAGTGTTTTCAAATTATGACTTGAAAATCGTTTTGAGGAAAAGGAATGCTTTTAAAATTTATGACAAGGAAATAATGGTGTCTGCTTCTTTATAAGGCATTTGAGTGTCTCTGATGTTATTTTTCCCATTTTAATTTAAGACCTTTCCCCGTGGTGCAAATTCCTTGTAAATATGCTCGCACCTGTGCTTGGCAAATTTAGATTTTGAGTCTTTGAGTTACATAGCCATGACCCATAAATGCTGCAAAGGCAATCAAAAAACGCTTTCATGTGTCTTAAGGACATTTTAAGTCATTTCCCCATGTGCAGTGTTTTCAAATTATAAACATATAAAATATATTTTTGGATTTAAAGAAGAATACATTTTACAGCTACAGATATTAGCTTTTAAAAAACCAAAGAAATTCACTGAAAAAACCATAGGTTATAGACCATATATAGTTAGGAGTTAGCATTTACAAAACCTTGAAAATTCACTGAAAAAACCATAGGTTATAGACCATATATAGTTAGGAATTAGCATTTAAAAAACCTTATTTTACTCACACAAAACCATTGAAATTCCATATATAGTTAGTTGTACTAACTATATATCGCGCACCCGCAATCCACTGCTGATCTGTCACATATTACATCATTCATGACATGGTCAGTGACATCACTGATGACATCACTGATGACATCTCAAATGACATCACTGATGACATCACTGATGACATCTCAAATGACATCACTGATGACATCACTGATGACAACATCCAGTGACTGTATTTTTCTGTAAAGTTAAAATATGTCTTACATATTGAAGAATGAGTGGATGTATAAGTGTCTGGATGAAGGATTTAGTAGGGGCATGACTGACTGTATGAGTGAGTGATTAAATGTGTCCCACTGAGTGCATGGGTTAGTGAGTAAACTGTCTTAATTTGTGCATCATTATGTCTGTTGTTCTGTAAACTGTTGCATGTGTTGATCAGTAGCTATATGAGTAACTATATGGGTTATTGATTGGTTGCCCAAGCATTTGTATGGGAGACTGAGTGTGTGTGTGGGTGGCTGGGAGGTGTATGACTCTGTGCATAGATGTGTGAGCAGTTGATTCACTAGATGTATGGGTTCAAAAGTGCATGTGGAAACAGCTGTATGGGCGGTTGACTGTGTGCATGAGTGTATTGGTGAGTGAATGGATATCTCAGTGCTACATGTCAAAGTAAGTACATATGTAAAATACAGTACATGTAAGAGTTGACATATATAAATAACTGTGCATAAGAGCCAGTGAATGTGTGAGTGGCTGTATGGATCATTGTGAACTTGTATCCAGGATTGTATAAGTGAGTAAATATGTTTTAGTATATGTTTGAATAAGTAAGGTGTGTATAACTGTATAGTTGAGAAAATGGAGGTGTGATTGATTTTTGCATGACTGACTAGGTGTGTGTGTAACTTCATGGATGAGTGACAATCTGTGAGTCTTTGTTTACACTGAGTGTATCTAAGGTTATATTAGAGTCTGAAGAGGTTCATCGTATTATCACATGAATGATGTCATCAGTGATGTAATCAGTAATGTCAAATGAGATGTCATCAGTGATGTCATCAGTGATGTCATTTGAGATGTCATCAGTGATGTCATCAGTGATGTCATTAGTGATATCATTTGAGATGACATCAGTGATGTCATCAGTGATGTCATCAGTGATGTCATCAGTGATGTCATTTGAGATGCCATCAGTGATGTCATCAGTGATGTCACTGACCATGTCATGAATGATGTAATATGTGACATGATCAGCAGTGGATTGCGGGTGCGCGATATATAGTTAGTACAACTAACTATATATGGAATTTCAATGGTTTTGTGTGAGTAAAATAAGGTTTTTTAAATGCTAATTCCTAACTATATATGGTCTATAACCTATGGTTTTTTCAGTGAATATATATATATATATATATATACATTATATATATGGGTATAGGTATACTATATCCCTGTAAGGGATGATTACACCACCTTACCCAGGCTGCAAGGGCAGACCTGTGGTGTCAGTTTGGAAGGCCGACCAGGGGTGGCATAATACATGCTGCAGTCCCTGGTAGGCCTTGGGTGCACCTATTCCCTGGGTACCTATGGTACACTATAAAGGGGCTCACAAGGGTGACCCAGTAACCTATCTGGTATGTTTCTAAAGTACATGGTATCAATTTAGAGAGTGAACAGCTAGGCTGTGGACCTGATTAGCAGGCCACAGCCATACTAAAGTCGAAAAACCAGGTAAGCACAGCAACAAGTGGGGGTAACCATAGGAAGCAGACACTACTCTCCTACACAACCCCTCCCCAAACGCAGGGACATTAAACTAACCATGGCCAGTTGAGTCTTCATGTTCTAAGTGTAAATATCTGGAGAATCCATCTGCATTGGCATGATAACTCCCAGGTCTATGTTCCACTGTATAGTCCATCCCTTGTAGGGAAATTGACCACCTAAGCAGTTTGGGATTTTCACCCTTCATCTGTTTTCACCACAAGAAGGGCTTATGGTCTGTCTGAACAATGAAGTGAGTTCCAAACAAATATGGTCTCAACTTCTTCAGAGCCGAAACCACAGCAAAGGCCTCCCTCTCAATAGCTGACCAACGTTTCTCTCTAGAGGTCAGCCTTCTGCTAATAAAAGCTGCTGGCTGGTCTTGACCTTCTTTATTCAATTGTGATAGCACAGCCCCTACTCCCAACTCAGAAGCATCTGTTTGAACAATTAATTATTTGGAGTAGTCAGGACTTTGCAGAATTGGTGCAGTGCACATGGCCTGCTTCAGGTCATCAAATGCCTTTTGACAGCCTACTGTCCACTGCACTTTCTTAGGCATTCTTTTAGAGGTTAAGTCATTAAGGAATGTCCCAATGGAACCATACCCCTTGACAAACTCCTATAGTACCCAGTCAGGCCCAAGAAAGCTCTGACTTGAGTCTGAGTAGTTGGAGGAACCCAGTCCATTATGGTCTGGATTTTGGTCTGCAATTGTTGAACCTGGCCTCCACCTGCAAGGTGGCCCAGGTATACAATCTGACTCTGCCTTATCTGGCACTTGGTAGCCTTGATAGTTAGGCGTGCCTTCTGTAGGGCCTCCAAAACCTTTTTCAGGTGGATCAGGTGATCTTACCAGGTGGAGCTAAAGACAGCAATATCATCTAGATAAGCTGCACAGTAGTCATCCAGGCCTGAGAGGACTTTGTTCACCAAACTTTGAAATGTGGCAGGTGCATTTTTCAGACCAAAGGGCATTACTAAAGATTGATAATGTCCACTAGGGGTTGAAAATGCTGTCTTTGGCTTTGCATCATCTGCTAGTCTGATCTGCCAGTAGTCAGCTGTCAGATCAAATGTGCTCAGAAATGTGGCAGATGCCAACTTATCTATGAGCTCATCTGCTCTGGGGATTGGGAGGGCATCTGTCCTAGTGACAGCATTGAGACCTCTGTAGTCCACACAAAACCTCATCTCTCTCTTACCTCCTTGGTTGTGAGGCTTTGGCACAAGGACTACTGGACTGGCCCAAGGGCTCTCTGAGGGTTCAATAACTCCCAATTCCAACATTTTCTGGACTTCTGTCCTGATACAGTCCCTGACATGATCAGGTTGTCTGTAAATCTTATTTTTAACAGGCAGACTGTCCCCAGTGTCCACTTCATGAGTGTACCAGGTAGCCTGACTTGTAGTCAGTGAAAACATATGTCTTTATGCCTGCAGAACTTGTCTGCAGTAACTCTCCTGCTGCTCTGTGAGGCTGCCTGCCAAGGCTATACCATCAACTGACCCATCATCAGGGTTCTGAGAGAGCAAGTCTGGAAAAGGGTCACTCTCTTCCTCCTGTCCTTTATCAGTAGCCATGAGCAAGCTCATGTCTGCCCTGTCAACATATGGTTTCAGCCTGTTGACATGAAGCACCCTAAGGGGGCTCCTGGGAGTTCCAAGGTCTACAAAATGGGTAACCTCTCCCTTTTGTTCAACAATAGTGTGGGGTCCACTCCACTTGTCTTGGAAAGCTGCTGGGCCACTGGCTCCAACACCCACACGTTCTGCCCTGGCTGGTAAACAGTCAGTACAGCCTTTTGGTCATGCCAGGCCTTTTGCAATTCCTGGCTAACCTCAAGGTTTTTGGATGCCTTTTTCATGTACTCAGCCATCCTGGAGCGGAGACCAAGTACATAGTCCACAATGTCTTACTTGGGAAGTTTGAGGGGTAACTCCCATTCTTCCTTTATCAGACAAAGGGGTCCTCTTACAGGATGCCCAAACAAAAGTTCAAAAGGGCTGTCTGGCCAACCCCCTTTTGTGGGACCTCTCTGTAGGCAAATAAAAGGCAGGGCAGTAGGATATCCCATCTCCGCCTGAGCTTTTCAGGGAGACCCTTAATCATGCCCTTTAAGGTCTAGTTGAACCTTTCAAGTAGACCATTGCATTGTGGGTAAAAGGGTGTGGTGAACTTATAGTTCACTCCACGCTCCTTCCACATTGCAGTCAGGTAACTAGACATAAAGTTTGCACCTCTGTCTGATACAACCTCCTTAAGGAAGCCCACTCTTGAGAATACTCCCAAAAGGGCTCTTGCCACAACAGGTGCTGTAGTGGTCCTAAGTGGTATAGCTTCTGGGTACCTGGTGGCATGATCCACTACCACCAGGATAAACCTGTGCCCAGAGGCTGTTTGGGGATCCATTGGTCCAACAATGGCAATCCCTACTCTTTCAAAGGGAACCCCCACCACAGGTAGTGGTATAAGGTGGGCCTTTGTAGTGCTACCTGCTTTGCCACTGGCTTGGCAGGTCACACAGGAGCCACGAAACTCCTTGGTGTCTTCTGACATGTGGGGACAGTGAAAGTGAGGGACAAGCCTGTCCCAAGTCTTGTACTGCCCAAGATGTCCTGCAAGGGGAATATCATGGGCTAGTGTCAAAAGGAAGCCCCTGAATGCCAAAGGTATGACCGGTCCTGGAAGCACCAGGCTTGGGGTCTCTAGCCTCTGTATACAGGAGCCCTTCATCCCAATAAACCTTATTGGTTCCACTACCATTCCCAGCAGCCTCAGCAGCAGCTCGCTGTCTGAGGGTTTCAAGAGAAGGGCAGTCCAACTGCGCCTGCCTCAGATCTGCCCTTGAAGGTCCCCCTGTCCCAAGAAACTCAACCTGATCAGGTTAAAGCTCTTCTAGGACAGTTCCTTCTTCAGGCCCACAATCAGCTTCCTCAGAAGGCTGATCCTCCTCCTGAGGCAGGGGGGAAGGCACTGCCTTTACCCTACTGTTCCTTTTCTTGGTAGGCAACTGGTCCATTATTCCAGAAGCCAGTGCCTGTTTAGTGTTACAATTTTTGACCTGTGACATTGTCACTGCAAGAACATGTGCTGAGATACCTAACATTCCTGCATGTGTCCTGAACTCCACTTCAGACCAGGCTGAAGTCTCTAGGTCATTGCCAAGCAAACATTCTACAGGGAGGTCTGAACTAACAACAACCTTCTTAAGCCAGTTACCCCTCCCTAGGAGAAATTAACAACTACCATACTGTGTGTGGTAGTGACATTGCTAGCATTGGTCACTAGGTAAGCTTCACCTAGTATGATCTGTCCAGGGGCCACAAAGTCAGGTATCACCATTGTGACACTGGCACCTGTGTCCCTGTAGGCCAGAGCCTGTCTCTAATTGACTAAAGGAGTTTGTCTGTACTTGCCCACGTTATTTGGGACTCACAGTAAAGGACATATCTATGTCCCCATCACAGATCAGAAAAGCTTGGGTTGGTACTCTGATTAGGCCAAAGTCCATCCCAGTTCCCAGGGTTAATCCTACTACACCCTTCTGTTGAGAACCACCACTTGGAGCTGAGCTAGGGGGAACAGTTGCCTTAGGAGCAAGGGTGGTTGGAGCTGTCTCCTTCTTGGTGCAATCACTGGTCCAGTGAGTATTAACTTTACAAATCTTGCACCATGGTTTCTTTGGACCTTCTTTCTTTTTGGATTGTTGGGGACCCCCTCCATTAGAAGCTTTTTGGGGACCTTGTGAAGACTTCTGGTCTTTACCTTTCTCCCCAACCTTTTGGTTTTGCTTCTTCTGGTCACCACCATGGTTCTGTACCTTCTGCTTCACCCTGGTTCTGACGCATTTGTCTGCCTTCTTACCCAATCCTTGGGGAGAGGTCAGATCAGAGTCAATCAGGTGCTGATGCAACTTCTGGTTCTGACAATTATTAAGAATGTGATCTCTCATTATAAGGTTATACAATCCTGTATAGTCACTTAATTTACTGCCCAGTAACCATCCTTCCAGAGCTTTAGTATCACAACCTACAGTCAGTCCAGTCCTGAGTATGTGTCTTCTGGGTGTCTCTGAACAGCAACCTATACTGTTCAGTGGTTAGGCCAAACCCATCTATTAGAGCACTCCTCAGGGCATTGTAATTGTCAGCATCCTCTTCTCTTACAGTGAGGAGCTTGTCTCCACCTTTGTCTGCAAAGGAGAGCCACAAGAATGCTGCCCACTGACTTTGGGGTACCTGCTGTACTTTGCAGGCCTTCTCCAAAGCAGTTATCCATTTGTGTATGTTATCCCCACTCTGATATGGAGGGACAATCTTGTTTAGGTTTTTTATGGCCATGAGACCTTTCCCTACCACTAGGGAATGTGCTGCCACCAGTGGGCTCTAGCCCACACAATTGTCTCTCTCTTTCAAGAGCCAGGGTCTCTTTGGCAAGGGCAATTTCCTGCCTCTTGATCCTAAGCTTGACTTCTTTCATTCTAGCTTCATGCTCTCTTATCAGAGGGGAAGTTCTTCTCCTTTGAGCTGAGGCAGAGGACCCTGTTGATGGGTCAGAATGTCCAGATTCTTCTGAAAGAGATCTGTGTCTTCTTGTCACACCATTAGGCCTACGTGGAGGGATAGAGGAAGGCCTTCCTAGGCCCTCTCCACCCTCAGGTAGTCCTGTGTTTCCCAGGTCAGGTTCATTAACCTCATCCTGGCCTACATCCTCATCATCTCCCAGTGGGGATGTCCCACTATGATATTCCTCTGATGAAGGATGGCCCCCTTCCCTACTACCCTGAGTATCTGGATCTGATGTTCTTGCTACATCATCTATCACTAAGATATCTATCAGGTGTTGAAAGGTGGGACTCTGTCCTTGCATTATTTTTCTTATGGCACACAAGCTTCTCAATTCTTGGAAGGTGAAGGTGTCATATTTAGTTGGCAGCACTGGGCTGTCAACTTGCAGAGGCACACTAGGCCCTGCTTTTAAAGCCATGACTAGTGAGGTGTGGTGTGTGCACCTACCTACACTACTTGTTTCCTACTAGAACCTCTCTAGGAGTTGTAGTCAGGGTGTGCTAAGCCCTTACCACCTACAACTGCTGAGTTCAGTAGAACTAATGTATTATAGGACTTGATTTATATGTACCTACAGGTACCTTGATATGATTTTTCAAATGATATTCTCAAGATTATTTGGTAAAACAATGAAAGCTCTTATCCCATCCGCTGCACACCAATGTGAGAAGTTGGCCTGGTATATAATGTCCACTATTCTAGTGAGACACCTTGCACCAGTCCAATCGACCCTTATTGATGATGGTTGTAAAGTCAACCTTATAGAAAGCTATCCTCGGCGTAGCTATGGTGAGCAGTCTTCAGGCTAAGACTTCAGAAGGCGAATTAAGCTAGTTGTTTTACCATTTATAATCTCTTGAGTACCAAATGAAAGCACACCACACAAGGTATATATCACATATATATATATATATATATATATATATATATATATATATATATATATATATATATATATATATATATATATATATATATATATATATGTATTTAATCTAAACAAAACCCCTCTGCACTCTTTATGAGGTCAGAGGTAAAAGTACAATACAAGGAACTTAATTAGCATACCATAAGTTTCACAGTATACGTTATGCCATATACTAAAATAGTGGTATAAGAACCACGTCTGGAATAGAAAGGAGGCCTAAGGCCTGTGGAATCGCTGGAACTTCTAGAAACAACCAAAGGTTAGGATGTAGGTGGCCCACGGGAGTCGCGTGCAGCGTCTAAACACAGCCGCGGGTTACCATTGACTTTCTATGGGAAACAAACAAGTTACAAATTTACAATTTAAGGACACTTCTAGGATAACTACGATGGAACCCTTTTAGACTTAGACACTTGGAGGTCCAATACCCTCGAGACTACCAGAGTACTTGCGTTAACTCGCCCACAGAATCCGGGTGCATAGGTGTCTTTTGATGTCGGGTTTCGTCGCCGATTTCAATGTGGATCTGCAAGGAAGTGCTGCAGGCGACCAGAGGAAAAGTGTCCTGGTGGATCCAATGGTGGATCGAAGATCTGAAGAACCTGAAAGCAGAAGGGACAGAGTTTGGGTCACTTGCCAGTGACCAGGATTGCGATGGGAAGATGCCAGCCAATGTCGGGTGATTTCTTTCAGGTGAAAGAGGTGAAGCATGTCTCTTCAGCCATGTGGTCCAGGAGGCATCGATGACAACGTTGACGCGTCGAGGCATCAACGACAACCAGGAGCTGGATTCAAGCTGTCCCCTGAACGATCTAGTTGACTGCGGTGTTGGTATCCGGATTGGACCCAACAAGCCTTGGCAAATGCAATCCATGCAGGATTGCAAGATTGGCTATGGTACAGACCAGCAAGGTCTGTGGAACTTTTCCTTTGCAGGGAAGTTGGAGCAAGCCTGGAGCAACCAGGAAAGCAAGTTGAATCAATGGATTGTCTTCTTGGGGACTCACTAGCCAATGGGCCAGGAACCGCGAAGACTCATCAAGCGGAAAAGCACAAAGTAGGCCCATGGGACACTCATGATGTGTGGGCCTCTGAGCTTCAGTGCAAATGGTGCTCGAGGCTGGGGCTTCAAGCACCCCAATGCACAACTTTGTGATACCTCGGGAAGTAGGTGCAGTGTGCAAAATGCAGGATGTCCAGGAGTTCCGGTCACACGTCTCTCGGGTCAGCTACGGGTCTCAGCTTTACTGGGAGCTCGGGTCAGTTTCAGAGATGTCTGGAAGTCCATGTCCTGTGTCGCAGATTCTTCGGGATCCAGCGGGAGCCTTGAAAATGCAGACCGGCAAAGATGCAGTTGGTGCCTGTTTGAACTCGTGCTGACAGACGCGTCGAGCAGGAAAATGCAGAAGGGCCCCACGCAGAACTCGTGGAGTGTGGAGGGCTGATCTTCGGTGCAGTTGGTGCTCAGGGCTGGGGCTTCTCAATCCCCAATGCACAACTTCGAGGGTGCCTCAGAAGTTGCACGGAAAGCAATTCGCTGGCTTCCCAAGATGGCCGGTCCCACGTCTCTCGTCGCCTCAACGGGTCTCAGCTCTGCTGTGACTGTGGATCGATCTGTTGGAAGTCTGGAAGTCCGGGTCTTGTCAGGCTCTGTGCTCGGGCTCCGGTGGGAGCATCGACAAAGCAAACCGTTGATCGCTTGATGGTGCCTGCTTGTGCAGGGTGGTCACTCCTTGACCACAAGGGAGATTCTTCAGTCTTCTATCTACAAGTAGAACGTCGAAGGTCCAGAGTTTTGTTTCAAGTTTCAGTAAGGATAAATCTAATGTCTTGGGACTCAGCTCCTACCTATATACCAAATTTAGGGGCTGAATTACCTGCTAGGTCCCTCCTATGGGTGAGACCCAGGAAGGGAGTGGTTACACCCCTTTCCCTTTATCCTGTTTCGCGCCAGAGCTGGGGCTGGAGTGAACCAGGACCGGTTTGAACTGGAATATGCATGGGACACCTTGTGTGCCCCAGGCAGTGTCTCATTTCATTCAGCCCCCCCATGCCCCAATACACTATAGCCTGTCTGGGGATGTACTAGCACCTCCTAAGGCAGGAAACCTATTGTCCAGGTCTCCCTCGCTGGAAGGGCTCCCAGCAGCAGGAGGTCAGACTTGTGTCTGTGGCAGCAGCCTCCATTTTGTGATGCTGGGGCTCTGTTTAACTTTAACCGGGTTTACCAGTAACTACATGTCTTCTCCCTCTAGAAGGGTGGAAAGCTACCCCTACTGCCAGGACTGGCGGGGGGTAGTATTCCAAAGTGTTTGACACCTTACACAACATGTTTTGATAAAGCCAAACCAAAGTTAGCATTAACTGCAAGGATTATAATGCACTTAAGAGTATATGGTATAGCTATATCATAGAACAGCTATAAGGACATGGTTCCGAAAGCTGCAGACAGGCTCAGCTCACGCTAGAGCACCATCTCACATAAAACCAAGCACTCTGCCTTCAGGATTGTCAAGGCCTGCCATAGGAGTGACTTATAGGTATATATGTGTCTATATATAAGGGTAGATATAGATATACTATATCTAAGCAAGGGGTGATTACACAACCTTGCCCAAGCTGAGTGATCAGCCTGTGGTGTCAGTTTGGATGGCCAGCCAGGGGTGGCATAATATATGCTGCAGCCCCTGGTAGGCCTTGGATGCACCTATGCCCTGGGTACCGATGGTACACTATACAGGGGCTCACAAAGGTGACCCAATACCCAATTGGATAAGTACCTAAAGTACATGGAGTCCATTTTACTGAGAGAGCAGATAGCCTGGGGCCCTGATTAGCAGGATCCCAGGCCAACTAAGTCGAAAACCAGCTAAACACTAGGCAAAAATCTGGGGTAACCATATAGTCAGATATCTACCTTCCTACACCCAGTACCTAGGGAGGTCCCTCTCCCCAATCCCCAGACACTTTAGACTGTGATGATTCTCCGATGCCTCTGATGGGGACAATGACTCCAGTAGACACTGGCGTCTTTCTCTCAGGGCAGGATCCCGCACCAGACACATCTCCTTAAGTCCCAGATTCAGAACTTCTGGACCATGATGACCGGTAGGGTACAGTGAAGCCATCATGGAGCTAGAAAACTTGTGAGGACAGGTATCCGTTCAATGTACTCTTTATGGCTTCCCTGTGCACTTATTATATCCAAGAACGGACTTAAATATTATAGGGTCATATCTGCTTATGCTGATATGTCCACACATGGGATATAGTGCACTCTGCATTAGGGCTGTAAGGCCTATAGTAGGGGTGACTTACCTATACCTCATGCAGTGTATGGGGGCATGGCACACAGGGCTGTGTGCCATGCAGACTTTTCAGTTTTTCCAGCACCAAGGCACACAACCTGCAATGGCAGTTTGCATAATCTTGATGAGGATACTCTGGAGTAGCACAATTTGTGCTGCAGCCCTAATGGACCCTCTTCAGTCCCAATGCCCTAATTACCAATGGTACAATTTACTAGGGACTTATATGGGTTGCTGAAGTTGTGCCAATCGTGGTACAGTTTTAGAAAAGAGATCTGGCACTGGGAACTTGGTTGGCAGGGACCCAGTGCACTTTCAATTTCAAATCGCTTCATACACCAGGCAAAAGGTGGGGGCTAACCATGTCAAAAGAGGCACTTTCCTACAGCTGTATAACATGGAATAGCAAGTGCAGAGGCAGAAACACTGAACTGAGGTTTCTGGAGTAGCGAAGAAAGACGGGCAATGCTGCGGCATTCGGATTGAATGAACTGTTCCTCTGTTGTTCCCAATTTCTCATGGGAAACGTAAAAGTGGAGAAAGTCGAAGCCTAATCCTCGCTTCCAGTTCTGACATAGAATTATCAAATCACCATTGTTTTGGTGATATAGATTTAGATGATATAAATTTAGGCAAAATGTCTAATTGTATAGAAACAGAGGCATGATCAGATATCAAGATGGTACCTATATCTGTGAAGTGTAAGGTCTGGGATATATTGTGGGCAATAAAGATGTAATCATTAAGTGATTATGTGGGATGTACCGGAGAGAAATGTGAGTACTCTCGTAAAATGGGGTTACACAATGTTAGACCCGGGATCCCTGGTTGGCTGAGTTAGGTACCTTAGGTCAAGTAGGGACCCGTGTGCCAACGACAGGGAAAGTAGGGTCACCTTCTGAGATAGCCCCGCTCACCCCCTCGGTAGCTTGGCACGAGCAGCCAGGCTTATTTACAAGGCAAATGTGTAAAGTATTTGCAACCACGCTCACAACAACCCAATGATGACACCACAAATAGACTCCACACGAGTTTTATAAAAACGAGTATAAACTTTACTTAAAAAGATATACGATAAGACCACACAATATAAATCCAACATATGAGTTTGTGTACTATTTCTCCTGGCTGGTTATTAGGCCAGCCAGCCCTTGTAAATTCTGGCAGTATTAATGAGCACTTCTAAACATTCGCCTGTAATTCTAATATCATGTTATTCAGTTCGTAATGCTAGAATCAGGCACTTTTGCAATGTAAAAATACTGTGAGGCATAACGCAGCAATCAGACACTTTGCAATGTAAAAAGAATGCAATGCGTAACACAACAATCAGGCACTTTGCAAGGTAAAAATAATGCAATATGTAATATAACCACCAGGTATGTCGTTATGCATAAATAAGGCAATGCGTAATAGACTAATCAGGTCATTTGTTATGCAGGAATAATGCAATGCGCAAAACGCAATCAGTTAGCACGTTACGCAGAAACAATGCAATGTGTCATCCGACAATCAGGTAGTTCGTTATGCCAATATAATGCTATGCGTCATACACTAACAAGGTAGTTTGTTATGCAGGAATAATGCAATGCGTAATACTC
Source organism: Lissotriton helveticus (assembly GCF_964261635.1). Taxonomy (NCBI): domain Eukaryota; kingdom Metazoa; phylum Chordata; class Amphibia; order Caudata; family Salamandridae; genus Lissotriton; species Lissotriton helveticus. Next base: position 759,758,623 of record NC_136070.1, read on the forward strand.
TAATCAGGTACTTCGTTATGCAGAAATGATGCAATGTGTAATACGACAGTCAGGTACTCCATTATGCAGAAATGGAATAATGCGTAATACACTCAGGCACCGATCACTGTACCTTAGGTGGTCTCTCAACCTCTCCTTCTGCCTTGCAGTCAGCCTCTCAACAGTTTTCTCCAATACGGGTACGGTGTAATCAAAAAGTGCAGCTCCGCACTCTGGCCCCGGTACTGCCGCTGCCGGAATGAGAGAGAGGCCGAGAGCGTCTCCTTCCGAGCCCGCACCCCGCCCCAGTAGTCGACACTCGTTACCTGGGGGGTGCAAACTCACTCTCCTCATCCAGCGGCTGGGCCTCCAATGGAATGTTCGTGAATTGGCAACAGCGGGTTCGGGCCAGCGGCTCAGCTCCTCCAGGGCTGCTGGTTCGGGCCACTACAGTTACGAAGATCTCAGGCTGCCACAGGGCACACGTATACAGCGTCGCTGAGACTTTCTTGAGCGGGTTTCAGGCTGCACGAAGATCACGCGCAGAGCGTCGCTGAGACTCACTTTAACTCTGGTGCATACGATAACAAGGCAAATCCTCACGAAGGTCTCATGGTGCACAACACACATGCACACAGCGTCAATGAGACTCACTTGGATTACAGTGTACACAATACCAAGGCAAATCCTCACAAAGGTCTCACGGTGCACAACGCACACAGCGAAGATGAAATTCACCTAGATTCCGGTGCACACGATAACTGGACAATCCTCACAAAGGGGTTCAGGTTGCAAAAAGCACACGCACACCGCGTCGCTGATCCTTGCTTGAACTCCAGGTGCCCACGATCACAGAGCGCACCTTACGAGGGTCTCAGGCTTTTGTGTTCCTGTGTTTCCGCAACAGGGAGCCAGCTCACCTTGGGCCCTTGGGGATAAGTTACTTCAGGACACAGCACACAGCAAAGTCCTTTCAAGCAGGGGGACACAGCACACATCAAAGTCCTTTTAGTCTTTCCTTGGTTAAAACAGCAAACTGCAGGCTAGCCCCAGAACACACAGCAAGGGTCAGTCTTATCCTTCAGTCCCTTCAGTTATTTCTTCCTTGGCAAAGGTCCTCTTGACCACAAAGTAGCTCCAGTCTTGTACACACTTGATCAAGCCAGTCTCCAAAGTTCAGGGGCTTCAGCTCTCATAATTATACCCCTCAAAGGCTTTGAAGTCTTTGTGTTCAGGGGACGCTGACCCCTGTTCAAACCAGTTCTGGGTACCTCCCTGCCAGTGACACCTTTCTTCCTTTGATTTGTGGGGGTCTGGATTATCAATCCGTCAGCAGGAGATGGGACAATTGTTTTATAGCAGCAACCCAGGCCTCTTCACCTCTAGGGGCTTCTCCTCCACCTACAGTCCAGATGCAAGTCAGCCTGTTGCTGTCTTAGCTACCCCCTATGGAAAACATATTACACAGCCTCACCATTCTGTCCTATGGGCAAGATGGCCTTTCAACAGTGAAAAACAAAATGGAGATTATTTCACTGTCAGAACATGACATACACCTTAGTACATGTCCTACCTTTCACATGCACATCACCCTGCCCAGGGGGTACCCTAGAGGTGTCTGATGTGCATAGAAAGGGAAGGGTAAGGCCTGGCAAGTGAGTGTACTTGTCAGAGTGAACGTTTTTATTGCTGAAGTAAAGCACCATGATGTGATCAGTTTGCTATGGAAGGCAGGTGAGGGTTCATGTTCTGTCCCACATTGTATTTACGATCATTCTCACAGTGAGGATCACCCACAGAACTTTATGATTTTGTATTATTATTTTTAGTTCTAATACATACCAGTAAGAAGATCTTCGTCCACAGTGGTGTTTGAACGAAGTATAAGTGGAAAATCAGCAGTTTTTATCGCACAATAGGTATGGTAAACATTTCACTTGCATGGTCTTGAGGCACGTACACATGATGCTTTATACTTAGTAAATACAGCCCCCCCTCTCTATTTACACAGTGTTTAATTCCATATTGGAGGATATAATGGCGGCACCGTTTACCCAGAAGCATTGAGTTATTCGTTTGGTCTGTTCGCAGTATCTGCTGACAAGGTACCTTGCAAACTTTTTTGTTTATAACTTAGTGCCAGCAATGTTTATCTCCCATTTAGCTGACTCCCATTCATTTCTATTTCTTTAGCAATGATTGACAACCCTTAACATTTGATCCGCACTACTTCTATTATACCGCCCACCAGCAAGTAAGTTAGTTCTCTTTACACCCACCACTCTTTTATGGTTCTAGAACGGTCAATTGAGATTGAATGACATCAGTAATCCTTTTTTTTTTAACACCGAAGCACCAACCCAAAGGTTGTTTAATGGGTATATTGTAGCGCATTGGGTGAGATTTAATCCTGTAGACATCTGTTATCATTATATGTCAGTTTTGCATGATTAATATTGATATGGATTGATGGACATTGAATACTTTATATCTGTAATTTAACCAAGGTTATGGAAGAGATCAGTTCTGTATATTGGTTCCCCCTTTGACTGTCAGTATGTTTTATTATGTAGTGCTATATGTTTTGTTAACATCATCTTGAACAGGTTTTTTTGTTTTTAGGAATTCTCCCCTGAAGAAGGGTACCTGATGGTCCCGAAATGCATTGGGCAATGTCGTGTCAAAATTACAATTGTCTGTAACATGATATATACAGCTAAGTTTTATATCTAGGTTGTTACCACATTTGTGGTTTATTGCGGATAATACTGTGACAATGTTTGTATGAATATTTCCAAAACAGTATCAGGCATGACAATGAATTAGTTGTCAAATAGGTGAATAGGATTGAAATATTCACTGTTTTTTGTGTTGAACTTGTACATTTTGTAAATTTACTAAAAGTGAAAACTAAAAACTTTATTGATCACTAAAAATTGTTTATGGTTTAGTTATTTTGGGAACTGGAACGTTTCCTCCAGGAACAGTGCTCACCACTCGTAGATTCTTATCTACTTAACTGCCTGTACTTGTCAGAACAACATGGCAGTTTAAGAAACTGCGAGCAGGCACTGCAATGGCAGGCCTGAGTTCCTTTTTTAAGGCTACTTGTGTGGGTGGCACAGTTAGTGCTGCAGGCCCACTAGTAGCATTTGCATTACCAGCCCTGGCACACATAGTGCACTTTACTAGTAATTACCTTTGCACTTTATAGAGGGAGCATTTGCACTTGACACTGATCAGCAGTGGCAAAGTGTCCAAAGCATCTAAGTTGGCAACATCATGTCAGAAAAAAGGTCTAGGGGAAAGCAAAAAGTTTAGAGACTTTTGCCAAAAAGGGCAAAGCCCTACATACAACCTCCATGCATCAATTAAGTTACGATGCTTGAGGGCATAAACAAATGATTTTTGTGGTTTGTTGGGGATATACTGTGATGTGGAGTGTCTATCTAGAAACAGATCACAAGTTGATTGCAGTCACCTGCAAAAAGGAATTTATCATCTGGGTGTTGTAAGAGTTTCTGAGTGATATTAGACCATAACTGACAATCTGTAGTATTAGGCCCATATGCATTAATGAGAACAATTGAAACTGTATTATTAAACAGTTTGAGCAATAGCTGTTGTCTGTAGGTAGGTGGAATCTGACTGCATGCTTGCCCCCACTTTTTTCCTGGTGTTTTGCTAGTTTTCCACTTAGTTTGACTAGGATCCTGCTATTCAGGACCCCAGTATGAGAAGTTGGCCTGATATATGATGTTCACTATTCTAGTGAGACACCTTGCACCAGTCCAAACAACCCTTATTTATAGTAGGTTGTAAAGTCAACCTTATAGAAAGCTATGCTAGTGGTAACAGTGGAGATCAGCCTTCAGACTAAGACTTAGAGGCGAGTTAAGCAAGTTGCTTTACCAATTATAATCTCTTGAATGATCAAAAAAAAAGCACACCACACAAGGTATATATCAAATATATGTATTTAATATAAACACAACCCCCCTGATCTCTTTATGAGGTCAGAGGTAAAAGTACAATACAAGGAGCTAAATAAGCATACAATACGTTGCACAGTATACGTTATGCCCTAGGGGCCTCACAAACCATATACTAAATTAGTGGTATAAGAACCACGTGAGGAATAGAAAGCAGGCCTGGGGCCTGTGGAATCGCTGGGGCTACCAAGAACAACCAAAGGTCAGGATGCAGGAGGCCCACGGGAGGCGCATGCAGTGTCTAAACACAGCCGCAGGTTACCATTGACTTTCTATGGAAAACGAACCAGTTATAGTTTTAAAGTTTAAGGACACTTCTAGGTTAACTACGATGGAACCCTTTTTAGGCTAGGACACTTCGAGCGTCAAGACCCATGGGAGCACCCTAGTACTCGTGTTACCTCACCCAGGGAAGCCGGGTGCATAGGTGTCTTTTGGTGTCGGGTTTCGTCGTCGATTCCAATGGAGAACTGCAAAGAAGTGCTGTAGGCGACCAGGGGAAAAGTGTCCGGGTGGATCCAAGGGTGGATTGAAGATCTGAAGAACCTAAAAGCAGAAGGGACAGAGTCTGGGTCACTTGACAGTGACCAGGATGGCGATGGGAAGATGCCAGCCGATGTAGGGTGATTTCAGGTGAAAGAGGTGAAGCTTGTCTCTTCAGCCACGTGGTCCAGGAGGCATCGACGACAACCAGGAACTGGATTCGAGCTGTTCCAAGAAGGATCTAGTTGACTGCAGTGTCGGTATCTGGAGTGGACCCAGCAAGCCTTGACAACCGCAATCCACACAGGATGTTGAGATTGGCTTTGGTGCAGGCCAGCAAGGTCTGAGGAATTTCTCCTTTGCAGGGAAGTTGGAGCAAGCCTGGAGCAACCGGGAAAGCAAAGTAAATAAAGAATTAGTCTTCATGGGGGCTCACTAGCTAACGGACTAGGAACCACGAAGATGCGTCGAGCTGAAATGCACAAAGCGGACCCACGGGACACTCGTGGAGTGTGGGCCTTGGAGCTTCAGTGCAAAAGGTGCTCGGGGCAAGTGCTTCAAACACCCCAATTTTTTTGGTAAATATATTTTTATTGCAGCAAGAACAGGTATTCATGACATATTGTATGCGCCATTCCAGACATTAATCAGTGTACAAATACTTCCCCATTTCTTCCTCCACACAGCCATTTAGCTCACACCCCGGAGGTTGAGCGGCGCAATCGTAGAGAAAGGTCCGTCCTGGGGGGTGTCACATGGATCAGCGACAGTCTGTTGTCTGGAAGATGGCAAGGCCGCTTTTCGGTCCCCACTGTCTCCCCCATTTTTGTAACTCACAACAGTCCCAACCAAACTTCGTCCCCCCCCGAGCAAACCCCTCCCCCCTGCCCAGCTCTCCCAATTCCCCTCTCCGTCCTACCTTATCCCCCCCCTCCTCTCCACCCCTCCCTCCCCCTCTTCCCCCAACCCCCTACCCCCCCAGGCGTGTCCGAGTACCACTGATGCGAATCTGCATACCATTCTACTAACCCGAACCCGAGGCAGAACGTCAGGAGGAATCAACTAAGATTGACAGTCATCACGTAGGAATCAGGGAAACAAGGGGTGGAGGTCCGGCCATCTCCACCTCAGACAGCTACTCCGCCGGAGCAGGGCTATGCGCTGGGGTATCATTGTCATCTAGGTCTAAGAGTTGGAGGTCGAGAACCAACCGCTCCCACGCCCTGGCCCTCTCCAGAGCCGTGTCATTGCTCGCCCTGAGCGCGGCCTGCATGCGGAGCTCCCCCTCACATCGGGCCCATTTGTGTAGTTCAGCCTTCCATCTCTCTATAGTGGGACCCCTACGTGATTTCCATTGGGATGTTATGGCCCGCTTCGCTAAGAGTAGGCCTAGATCCAGAAACTTACTAGTGATTTTGTTCTTTGATGTGTGTGGGAACCAGTGTAGGATGCAGTGTGCCATGCTGAATTGCAAGTCCCTCTCCGTGATCTCCCCCAGAGTATCCACTACCTCCCGCCAAAAGGAAGTTAACTGCGGGCAGGACCAGAACATGTGCTGGAAGTCAGCCACGTCCGCCGGACAACGCGGTCAGGTCGCCGGGTGGGACGGGAAATATGTGTGCAATTTGTCAGGGGTCAGGTAGGCCCTGTGCAGGACGTAGAAGTGCACCAGCTGGAACCTAGCGTTGCGCGTCCCGTTCCGGGCCCGTGCCACTATGCTAGCCCATACCTCTTCAGGAATGTCCGTCATTAAGTCGGCCTCCCATTTCGCTTTCAGAGATAGGAGTGGGGCGATAGTCTCCGAGACCATGCGTCTATATAGGCACGTGACAGCCTTGACCGTCCCCGCCATCATCACTACGTATTGGCAGCCCAGCGAAAGCGGCGGCTCCGACATGCCCGTCCTCCAGTGCTTGCGGATCGCCGCCGTCAGCGCCGCGTGGAGGAGGAAGTCCCCCCCCCCCGCCAGTTCGAAGCGGTCTCGCAAGAGGTCAAAAGGCAGCAGTGCCCCGTTCTCATATAGGTCCCCTATGGACTCCAGCCCCTGCTGCCCCCAGCTCTCAAGTCAGTGCCACGAGCCCCCGTGCGGGAGAGCCCCACACAGCTTCAGCGGGATCTCAGGTGCATATGGGACTGTGATGTGACCCCTCCGTCGGTACCTGTTCCAGCATTTCCGTGCCGTCGCAAATTCCTGGGTGAGGTGGAATTCTCCCATCGGAAGTCCCAGGACAATCCGGGCCAATACCTGAACCGGTCCCACCGGCTCTCCCGATCCGTCTCCCTCTCTCCTGGCTCTCGCAACCCACCGTGTCAGCCATTGTAGCTGGGCCGGCAGGTAGTATAGTTCGTAATCCGGCACCGCCAGCCCGCCCTCCGCTCTGGGACGGAGAAGTGTGCTGTGTGCCACCCTGCGTCTGCCCGCCCCCCATAGAAAACCTATCACCATCGACCTCATCTTCCGGAAGTAGCTCACCGGGATCCAGATCGGGAGGGTCCTGAAGAAATAAAGCAGCCGCGGCAGGGTCACCATTTTAAGGAGTGCCACTCTTCCCATCAGCGACAGTGGGAGCGTGCTCCAGAAGTCAAAGTTCACCTTGGTGAGCCGTATTGCTGACCCGATATTGCCCTCAAGGATGTCTGCCTGATCATGGAAGATCGAGGTGCCCAGGTAGCGTAGACTCCTCTCCTCCCATGTCACTCCTTCCGCAGACTGGGAACAAAGTCTGCGTGGGCGGGCCGGGAACAGGTAGGACTTCGCCCAATTCACCCGGAGGCCCGACACACTACCCAAAGATTGCAGGAGGGACTTAGCCCCACGCAGGGATGCTGCCGAGTCCGCCAAAAACATCAGGAGATCATCGACGTACAAGGCGATGTGGTGTACCTGTCCGTAGACATCCAGCCCCTGATATGCCTGTCCCTGCCTGGCTCGCGCCGCTAGGGTTTCGACCGCTATGGCGAATAATAGGGGGGAGAGAGGGCATCCCTAGCGGGTGCCCCTGCCCACCATACACATCTCCGAGATAATCCTGCCAGTCCTGACCCTCGCTGTGGCGTTGCGGTAAAGTAGCGACGTCCAGTCCACAAAACCCTCGCCCAGGCCCAGCGTGCGCATGACCTGGAAAAGGTACGGCCATTCCAGGCTGTCAAAGGCCTTCTCCATGTCGACCACGAACACCGCCGCTTCCTCGCCGTCGTAGGTGTCAGCCTCCAAAACATGTAGGAGCCATCATATATTAAGCGCCGTGTTGCGGGTCGGGATAAACCCGGATTGGTCAGCGTGGATCAGCGCGGACATATGAGGAAGTAACCGCATCGCTAGGATCTTACTCAAGATCTTGTAGTCCAGGTTGAGCATGGACAGTGGCCGATACGCCGTCCTGTCCCACGATTGTTTGCCCAGTTTCAATAGTGGGACGATGAGCGCCTCACCAGTGGTCACCGGCAGGCTGCCCAGCCGCATCGCCTCATTATAAAGCCATGTTAGGCGGGGCGCAAGGAGATCAGTGTAGGTGAGATAGAATTCCGTAGGGAGTCCGTCAGAGCCCGGCGTTTTATTTCTCGCCATGCTCTTGATGGCGACTCTCACTTCCCTCTCTTCAATTTTGCCCCCGAGCAGCTTTGCGGCTTCGTCCTCCAGTTCCGGCAAGTCTAGTCCCTCCAGGAAACCCCGGAATGCGTCCTCCGGCGGCAGGATCCTGCTACGGTAAAGCTCCGTGTAGTAATCATAGAAAATCCCATTAATCCCCTGCTGGTCAAATCGCGCCGCACCCGAGTGGTCTCTGAGCTCGAGGATGACCGAGCTCCGTCGTGCCGGATTGGCCAACTAGGCCAGGAGAGCTCCTGACTTATCACGCTCCGAGTGTGCCCGAGTGAGGTAGGCTTTGTAGTCGAAGCACCGTAGCCGCTCCACCGTCGCCGTCACTAGTTCCCGCGCCTCCAGTAGGGCCGCGTGGGTGTCTGGACGCTCAGGCCGCGCTCTCTCCAGACCCAACAGAGTCTTTCCAACACCCGACGCCGTCGCGATGCATTGCCCCCGTACCACAGCTTTAAAGGCGTCCCATTCAATTACGGCTGAGCCCGCGGTGCCCGCATTGACCTGAAAGTATTCCTCGATGTTCGAGGCTATCGTGGTGTGGAAGAGCTGGTCATCCAGCACCTCCGAGCGCAGCTTCCAGGCAGGAACTCGGGGCGGCACTGCGACCAGCGCAGGTGCAAAAGGAGCGGGTTATGATCGGAGATTGTGCGCGTGAGATACTCACTGTGGCACACCTCCACATGCACGTCCTGGGAACACAGGAAGGTATCAATGCGGACGTGCAGGTCATGAAGGGCGGAAAAGAACGAGTAGTCTCTATCTGATGGATGGCCAGCTCTCCACGAGTCAACCAGATTCCATTGGGATTGCCAAGCGGAACGCGCAAGCGCCAGTCTGCCAGCCGGTGCATTCGGTGGGGGGGGTGTGATCTGTCCAGCGCAGTGTCAGTAACACTATTAAAGTCCCCTCCGAGGAGCAAAGGTTCTACCAAGAAAGGGGCCAGCCTGTTGGACAGCAGAGAGAGAAAGTCCATTTGCTCCACATTCGGGGCGTATATACAACCCAATGTCAAGTCCCTCCCATCCAGCTTGCCTCGCACCATAATATACCTCCCCTCTGGGTCAGTTAGTTGTTGTGTGCATTGGAATGGAACCCCCGCCCGTACCCAGATAGCCACCCCCCTAGCATATGCAGAGTAACCAGTATGAAAGACCTGTCCTCGCCACCTTCTTTGCAGTGCTTTCCCCTCCTTAGCTAACAGGTGTGTTTCCTGGAGGAAGGCAAAGTGAATACCCCGTCTAACCAGAAAGGAGTGGATCTTGTGGCGTCTGTGCATAGTGTGCATCCCTCTTACGTTCCACGTGAGACATTTGTAGCCTAGGTCGGGTCCCATTGCAGTACCCATCGTGCTTCACTCATCTTCGCAGCGCCCTCCCTGACACGCCCAGGACCCACCCCCAACCCCCCCCAACCAAACCAAACAAAACCCCCCAACTCCCACTCCCCCGGACAGACAACCAACGTGGAATCCCCATCCAAACTCTAGTAAAGCAAGTGTATCTTAACAGAAGAGGGATAGGGTGGTCAGTACGCCGACCCAAACAGGCCCGAAGTCCTCCGCTCCCACCCCCTCTCCCTGGAACATTCAGGAGGCTCCCCCCCACAGCTCGTCCCCCCCCCGCTCTTCAGTGATAAGTCTCAGGAGGGGTGATCATCCCAGCGCTCAGCCTCTGGAGGCATCCGCAACTCACAACCCAGTACCTTGTAGATATGTCCAGTACCGCCCAGGCTGCATCAGCTGAGGATTCCGTCCGCTGTTTGAGGAGTCACCACCGGTAGGTCCGCCTCCGAGAGATCCTGCACACTACTGGAGCCAGGGCTAAGAGCACTATTCTTTGATAGCTCCGATGCACCACTGGAAGGGCTGGCGTCTCCCTGGCTGATGGCCACTACCGCCAGTACCGCCTTAGCTCTTTCCTGCTGCCATCCCGACGGGGATCCAGTTCTCCTCGCTGGCGTCGTCTCTGCAGAGCGCCTCCTAGGCGAGGTCGTCAGGGGGGCATCCGTGCTTGACTCCTCTCTAGTGTCCATCCAGCTCCAGGCCTCCTGCGATGTGTGAAAGAAGTGGGTGTGATCCCCAGCAATGACCCTCAGCCGGGCCAGGAACAGCATAGCATATGACAGCTGCAAAGACCTCAATTTCCGCTTGACCGCCGTGAAAGAGGCCCATTGCTTTTGTACATCTCTCGTGAAGTCTGGGAAAACCATGACCCTGCTATTGTCAATCCGCAGGTCAGGCAGGTTCCTGGCCCTTTGGAGGATACAGTCCCGGTCTCTGAAGTGCAGGAGGCGCATCCCTATCGGGCGCGGCGGACCACAGGTTTGGGCAGTCGCGCTGGGACTCTGTGGGCGCGCTCTAGGGCAAAGAACGGGGAAAGTCCTTATGGAGCCACCTCAGACCGCAGCCACCCCTCCAAGTAGGAGACCGCATCCCGGCCCTCCACTTTTTCTGGCACTCCCACGAGGCGGAGGTTATTACGCCTAGAGCGCCCTTCGCTGTCCTCGGCTCTGAGCTCCAGCACTCGGACCTTCTGCGCCACTTCCGCCAGCGAAGCTCTCAGTGTAGCCACGTCTCCAGGCAATTCTTTCAGGGTCGACTCCGAGGACGCCACTCGCTCCTTCAACTTCCTATGGTCGTCCCTCAGGAGGGACAGGTCCGAACCAATGGTGTCCATACGTTGTTCAATAGCTTCCCGCGATGCTACAATCGCCTGCATAATGTCACTCAATGAGGGATCTCGCGAGCACGCCGGACCCCCCGAGCCAGTAGCCGGATCGTCCTCCTCCACGAGATGGCCTGGGTCATCCAGTTTCAGTGCCTCGAAGCCCTTCTTCCTGCCTCCTCGCACCATGCTGCCGAGCACCACGTCAGGTATGCGTCTGTCGCGGCTTCCAGCAAACCCGGGCACCTCTGATCTCCGCCCCGGCGTCGTCGCAGGCACCAAGCACCTCTGCGCCTCCCCTCTTCTCACTTGGCAGCGCACCAGTTCATCCGCAACCCCCAGGGCGCAGGTCCCCACTACACCAGGTCAGGGGGGGTCTCCCGGGGGGTCCCCTCTCCAGGTGCGGGGCGAGTGTCTCCCTCTCCGGGACGTTGCAGGTTGACGTGTTCTGCACCTCGGGGTGCGAGGGCTAGGTCGGCCCCCCGGTGTGCGGGTGCCCAACAGTTCATCGCCTTTGGTCCGGGGGCCGGCTCACGCCGCTGACAGTCTCGGCACCTCCTCTACTCCTCCGTGTGCCTCCCTCGCGCAAGGCCGCGCACCACTCGCCACCGACCAGTGGCGAAGGCAGGCGTCCCTCTTCCAGTTGTGAGGCGGCCCCCCCACTCAGCGAGGTCCCGGGCCCGACTGCCACCAAGATCACCAGGACAGCCCCGGGCGTCTGGGTCACTGCCACGATGTGGGCGATGTGTCCTGTTTCTTCCTGTGTTCCCCGGCTCCACCAGAGCTCCGCTTTCAGGCCGTGCTGATTCGGGCAGCAGCCGCCATTTTGGCTGCACGTCACTTCGGGTGTCTCGCCCCGGCGCCACACACCCCCGGTCCGCCGACAATGCTGGCTCCGGTCCTCTCAGGGCACGGGGCAACAGGGGCTCCACCACAGGAGCAAGGCTGAACCACCAGTCCGCCCGGCCTCACCGCCGAGAAAGCCCGGTCCGGCTCCGTCACAATGGGGCCGCCATCTTGGGGTCAGGCAGCCTTCTGCTGGACTCGTCGCCGAGCTCCGCTAACGCCGCCTCGTTGGATGAAGCCCTCCGCTCTCTCCAGCACTGGGGGGCTCCCGCTGCAGCGCGGGCGATCACCTCTGCTCCCCCGTGATCTCCGCCGCCCGCAGGAACTCACCGTCAGGCATAGTGGGCCGGGACCACGGCAGCCATTTTGGCCGCTCGTAACTCCGGGTGCTCCTCAGCGCGAACAACGCTCGTTTCTGGCAGCTGCGGGGACTTCAGGGCCACCAAAGTTATCCCCAGCGCTCCCCAGACCCTCCCATGCGTGTCTGGGGGTCCGAGGTCCGAGCCGGGGGTCAGGATCTGCTGCGGAGCGGGGCAGGAGAGGAGGAGCTCCGGAGTCCCACTTCCAGCTACATCGGCGCTTAAGCCACGCCCCCCGTGCTTCAAACACCCCAATGCACAACTTCAGAATACCTCCAGAAGTAGGTGCAGTTTGCAAAATGCAGGATGTCCAGGAGTTCCGGTTCCACGTCTCTCGTGTCCGCTACGGGTCTCAGCTTTGCTGGGAGCTTGGGTCAGCATGAGAGATGTCTGGAAGTCCGTGTCCTGTGTCACAGAGTCTTTGGGATCAAGCGGGAGCCTCAAAAATGAAGACCGGCAAAGATGCAGTTGGTGCCTGTTTGAACAGGGTGGTCACTCCTTAACCACAAGGGAGATTTCTTCTTTCTTCCAGTCGATATGGAATGTCGAAGGTGCAAGATTTATGTTGCAGAGTTTCGTCCAGGGTAATCTAAACTCCTAGGGACTGGGTTTGTATCTTTATAGTAAAAATAGGGGATGGACTAACTCTTGGGTCCCACCTATGGGAGGACCTGGGTAGGGGGTGGTTACACCCCTTCCCCTTTGTCGAGTTTCGCACCAGAGCTGGGGCTGAGCGCCCCAGCAACCGGTTTGAACTGGGAAATGCATGGAGCACCTAGTGTGCCCCAGGCAGTGTCTGAAAAGCATTCACTGAATGCAATCCACTCTGCCCCAATACACTAAGGCCTGTCTGGGGAGGTGCCAGCACCTCCTTGGACAGGAAACCTATTGTCCAGGCCTCCCCTGCCGGACTTTCGTCCAGCAGCAGGAGGGCAGACTCGTGTCTGTGGCAGCAGCATCCATTTTGTGATGCTGAGGCTTTGTTTAACTTTAACCGGGTTTACCAGTAACTACATGTCTTCTCCCTCTAGAAGGATGGAATGCTACCCCCGCCGCCAGATCTGGCGGGGGTTAGTATTCCAAAGTGATTGACACCTTACACAGCATGTTTTGATAAAGCCAAACCAAAGTTAGCATTAACCGTGAGGATTATAATGCACTTAAGAGTATATGGTATGGCTATATCATAGAACAGCTATAAGGAGATGGTTCCGAAGGCTGCAGAGGGGATCAGCTCATGCTAGGGCACCCTCTCACACAAAACCAAGCACTCTGCCTCCAGGATTGTCAAAGCCTGCCATAGGAGTGACTTATAGGTTAATATATATATATAGGTATACTATATCTAAGTAAGGGGTGATTACACCACCTGACCCTGGCTGCAAGTGCAGACCTGTGGTGTCAGTTTGAAAGGCCAGCCGTGGGTGGCACAATACATGCTGCAGCCCCTGGTAGGCCTTGGATGCACCTATGCCCTGGGTACCTATGGTACACTATACAGGGGCTCACAAGGGTGACCCAGTAACCAATCTGGTATGTACCTAAAGTACATGGTATTAATTTAGAGAGAGTACAGCTAGGCTGTGGGCCTGATTATCAGGGCCACAGCCATACTAAAGTCGAAAAACCAGTAAAGCACAGCAAAAAGTCGGGGTAACCATAGGAAGCAGACCCTACTCTCCTACACGCAGTCTATCTGATTTCACCTTTAAACTGATTACATGTACTTTAGGTACACTCCAGATTGGATTCTGTGGTACCCTTATGATTCCCTAGTATATGGTATACTGTGTACCCAGGGCATGGGTACCCCAGAGGCCTACCAGATGCTGCATCATGTATTGTGCCACCCCTGGGAAGCCATTTAAAATGACACAACAGATCTGCTACAGCAGCCTGTGTAAAGTGGTGCATGCACCCCTTACTGAGATATAGGTTCACTATATCTCTCCATATCACTGCACATATAAACCTATCAGTCACCCCTATGGCAGGCCTTAACAATCCGTAAGGCAGGGCGATGGGTTTTATGTGAGAGGGTGCCCATGCATGAGCAGAGTCCCTCTGCAGCTTTCGGAACCCTTATTCCGGGGTTGTTTGTGATGCAGCCAAACCATAAACTCTTAAGTGCATTATAACCTCGCGGTAAATGCTAACTTTGGAATGGCTGCATGGAAACATTTGATGTTTGGTGTCAAACACCCTGGAATCATAACTCCCGCCAGTAACGGGCAGGGGAGGTATGATTCCACCCTACTAGAGAGAGAAACATGCCACACCGGTACCAGCTTAATAGAACCCTGGCATCACAAAATGGATGCTGCCAGCCACAGACATGAATCTGCCTCCCTGCTGCTGGATGAAACTCTGGCAGGGGAGGCTGGACAATAGGTTTCCTGTCACAGCGAGGTGCGACCACCTCCCAGACAGGCTTTAGTGTATTGGGGCTGGGAGGCTGCACTCCAAGAGTGCTTTGAAGTCTGCACTGGGGGAACATTTGGTGTTCCTATGCATAGTCCAGCTCAAACCGGTTGCAGGGGCTACCAGTCCCTGCCCTGGCGCAAACCTGTACAAAGGATATGGGTGTAGCCACCCCTCTGTCCTGACCCTCCCATAGGTGGGTCCCCAGAGTTTGTCGCACCCCTTCCTTGGGTATAACGTAGGAACCCCTGGCTACAGGACTTTAGATTTACCTGGACGAAACTCTGACACAGAATTCCGGAACTTCGACGATCTACACTGCACTAGATGACTGAAGAATCTCCCTTGGAGTAAAGGAGTCACCAAAGATGCAACTGTCCGGTTGGCATTTCCGAAGCTCCTGAGGAAGAATATTGCAACACAGGAGGTGGCTCCCCGTAGTTTCTGAGGTCGATCTGTGCGCTCAGCAACTCTGAGGCCTGTATCCCTCTTGTAGACCGTGCAACCCGAACCCTTGGACACTGTGACCATTTGCAGTAGCATCAGCTTTGAGGCGACCTCTGAGGCTGAGCTTTGGGTTAATTGTAGCCCTGACCCCGAGCAGTGATTCCACCGAAGATTGCCCGCTTACACTCCACGAGTGTTCCGTGAGCTGGCCCTCTGTGATTCTTCTTGAGGTCCCTTCGCGATCCCTTGTCCATCGACTTGTGGGTCCCTGAGAAGGGTACTTTAACTTTCCGTGGGCTTTCGTGGTTCTGCAGACGTGCTCTGACTCTCCATCGCTTGGGGAGTCCACAGGACCTTTCTGGTCCAACTGAAGACTTTTTACTCTCACCGCATGGGTTGCCGTTGCCAAGGCTTGTTGGTCTCCAATCCGGACACCGACCCCCTCAGGCACTCAACATCCTTCGTGGGACAGCTAGCCTACAGATCGCGGTCATTGTCGACGCCTCCTGGTCTCCGTGGTAGCGAAGTCAAGCTTCACCTCTTCACACCCGACATCGGTGGGCATTCGTCTATCATGCCCCTGGTCACATGCAAGTGACCCAGACTCTGTCCCCTCTGCTTTCAGGTTCTTCTTGACTTCGATCCAGGCTTGGATCTCTTCAGACACTTCTCATCGTCCCAGCAGCAGCACTTCTTTCCCACTGAAAACGACAACGCAACCCAACACCATTTGACACCTATGCACCCGGCTTCCCTGGGTGAGGTAACACGAGTACTCCGGTGCTACCGTGGGTGTTGACCCTTGAACTTCCGTTCCGTTGGTCCTGACTCCTTTCTAAGTGTCCCTAATCTTTAAAAATCTATCCGCAACTTTCCCCATAAAAGCTACTTGGAGCTCGCGACTGTGTTCTCACACTGCACACGGCCCCCTTGAGTCCCCTGTGTCACTACCTTGGGTGGTTCCTTGGGGTCCCAGCGATTCTACAGGCTCTAGGCCTTGTGTCTAGTTAGTGGTTCTTATACCACTATGTTAGTATATGGTTTGGCTCGCACCTAGAGCTTGATGTGTATTTGTGCTATTTTACTGTACTATGTGAAGTGTAACTTAAGTGTTTTGACATCTAGTCTCATAAAGAGACTAGGAGAGTGTGTTTGGAAATAAATACATATATTTTATATATATACCTGATGTGGTTGTCTTTCATTTAGCCATTCAAGAGATTATAGACTGATAAAACAAGCTGCTTTACATTCCTTCAAGACTTAGCCTGAAGGCTGCTCTCCATAGCTACCACTAGGATAGCTTTCAATAAAGGTTGTCTTTAACTTATCATCAATAAGGGGTTGTTTGGACTGGTACAAGGTGCCCACTATAATTAGTGGAGAGCATATACCAGGCCAACTTCTCAGATTGGGGTGCAGCGTGTTTGATTCCAGCTTGCTATTGTTTTACCGATAATCTCAATTGAGTGACTAACTGAAAACCACTAAAGGTACCCTAGGTACATATAATATAAGCTTTATAATACAGTAAGTTCTACTGAACTTAGAGTTGTACCCTTTCTACAACTCAAGAGAGTTTAGTAGGCCACATTAGAGTAGGTAGTGCAATACACCACACCTCACTAAGGATGTCTTCAAGGCCAGGGACCAGTGGGTCCCTGCCAGAAGCCAAAGGACTCCTTACCTCCAAGTATGATAACCTCCCATTCATGGAATTGGGATCACTATGCACTACTAGGAAACTGAAGACAGGCAAAAGCCCAACCACCCAGAATCTCATAGAGGTACTCAGGCTGGATGATCTCAGAAGACCTATAGCATCTGAAGGGGTAGGCAGAGTGGGTGGGACGGCACATGAGGAAGGGCCTAGGGGTGAAATTCCCCATGACCTGACCTCTAATGCTGACCAGGAAGATGACAATGTTCTTGACCTGGAAAATCCAGCTCCCCTGGAAGATGAGGGGGAGGGCCACAATGGCCCCCTCTTTGTCCCTTCAGGAAGAGTTGGTGGTGGGCCTCAAAGGTCTAGATTTCCCTCAGTGGAGGCTAACCATTCTGGTTCATCTATAGGGACCTCTATTTCTTCTCATAGGAGGGAGACCTCTCAGGAGAGGAGGGGGGACTGCTGAAGTATGAGGAAGCACAGCTCAAATCAGAAGGCAGCAGGTAGCCCTAGATAAGGAGGCCCTGTAGCTCTACAGAGCTAGACAAAAGATGGGACTAGAGTCCCATGGTGGCAGCAACGCCCCTAGAGATAAGGAAAGGTCTCATGACCATAGAAACCTAAATAAGATTGTCCCTCCCTACCAGAGTGGGGATGACATCCACAAATGGATAACTGCACTAGAAAGGGCCTATAAAGTTCAACGGGACCCCCAGGAGCAGTGGGCAGCAATCTATGGCTCTCCTTTGCAGACAAAGGTAGAGATAAGCTCCTCACTGTTAGAGAAGAGGATGCTGACAATTACAAGGTCTTGAAGAGTGCTCTGATTGATGGTGTGATGACTTGTCTTTCTAGATATTCTGGTTCCATGTTGGAACCTAGTGTTTGGAACCATATGTCACCAAGGTTCCCATTACTGGTAATTCCAGGATTGTCAGTTGTTAGCTGACTGTTGGCTGGGGCTGAATAAACTGCACTTGCTTATCTAGACTACTTGGACTCCCTCAACTTTATTACACTGGCGACGTTTGAGGAAAGGTCTGCGTGTGCAAGTCAGCCTCAACAACAGGTGTAAAGTAAAAAGAAAAAAAAACACCCACTTGACTGCTGTCTGGAAGAAGGAAAGTGGATTGCATCTTCAGAGGAGGATTACAGCAAAACGAAGGTAGCGCTGTAAATATTGAAGAGAAAGACCAAAACGCGGCGAAAATCGGCAAAGGTAGACTCTTTTCTTTGATTTAATAAGGAAAAGGAGAAAAAATGGAGTTTGAGCGTGACGTCGATTTTCGTGGGTAAATTCCCATAGAAAAAAGACTGTTTGTTGGAGGAAAGTGGCAGACATCTTTGAATGGGAGCGTTTTAAAAAGAAAAAGAAACAAGCCTGATCAGCCGAAGAAAGAAGTCTGATCGCTGTGTGGCGGCCATTTTGGGTCGGTCTAAAAAAACAAAAAAAACAAGGCCAATCGACTTAGAAAAAAACACCGAGTGCATTTCTGGAGTTGGTGGCGGCCATTTTGAATTTTTTTTTGTCGTTTTTCGAATTTATAAAGAAGAAGACATTGAGGGAGACAGGAAATTCGGCGTTTCGACTGAAAAAACGGTATTTTGGGAAATGACATTATAGGAGTTCATATTTGGGATAAAAACAGACATGTTGAGAAAAAAAGTGGAAAGTGGAAAAGAAGGAGGAGTAAAGTCGAAGGAGCATTGGACTAAGGGGCATAAGCTGGAAAAGCGACTGGAGGTGTTGATGAGACTAAACAATTGCAACTGAGTGGGTGACTACAAGCCTGTCAACGGTGATAGGCACACCCTATCAGGGAAGGGTGGAGGTATTTTGATGGTGAATTATAAAAGTAGAAAAAGTCAAGGTATATTGAGGTGAATAGGAGTAGCAAGATGCAGAATGTAACTGCACCTCCTTTCTTTCTGATGGAACCAGGGGAACCACTGATTAGGTGGAAAAAGTGGAAGAAAATATTTGAAAACTATGCGAGGGTGTGTGGTGCGAATTTGAGTGGCGAAAGGAAGCATGCATTATTAATGCATTGTCTGTGAGGAGAAGGTCAGGAAATTCTGGAGACACTTCCAGTTCTCTCACATGCTGATCAAAGAGGATTGAATGAGTATGAGGTATGTGCTAGGCAGTTGGACTTGCACTATCTTCCTAAAGTGAGTACCATCATGGAAAGGTACTATTTCGGGTTACGAGAACAAGGCAAGGAAGAGAGTGTTGAGGACTACATTACTGCGCTCAGAAAGTTGGCATCAAGTTGCAAGTTTGGGGTTTTGGTAGAAGAACGAATTAGGGATCAGTTTGTTTTGAGGTGTGTGAGTGATAAAATAAGGGAAGAGTTATGGCTAAAAGATGAACCTGCACTAGAAGAAGTGGTAGGTATTGCAAAAAGGGTTGAACACATGTTAAAGTGCGTGGGAGAACTAAGCAAGGAGAAAAAGGATGAAAAGCCAAGTAGTTCTTCAACACAAGAAGTGGTGTGTCAGGCTGTGAAGAGAGTGGATGAGAAGAAGAAAAAAGAAGTGTGTGAGGAGGAAAAATTAAAAGGGGAGGTTGATGGTGGCATTTCTAAAACACAGACAAGTAAGAAATTCACAACTCCTTTTCAAGGAACTTGTTACAGATGTGGGAGGTATGGGCATATGGCAAATGCGAGAGAGTGTCCTGCCCTTAAATTCAATTGCAATGTGTGTGGAAGAAAGGGACACATTGGTAGAAATTGCAGAACAAGAGTAGGGAGAGAAATGAAGACCGAGACCAAGTTAGTTAGCTTTCAGATTAATGATGATGTGGTGGAACATCCTTCTGATTATGTGTTGATAGGAGAAGCACGTGTGTTGATGAAATTTGATTCTTGCTCACATGTCACCTTCATTTCAAACGAAGTGTTTGAGAATCCGTTCGGAAAGAATAAGTCCTTGTGTAAACCGGATATAAGACCAACAGGTTATCAAGAACATCCCATAAAAATAATGGGTTACTTTTTTGACTGCATTGAATATAAGGGAAGGTATACAGAAGCAAAAGTTTATGTGGTAAACAGGGGAGACAACTTGTTGAGTTGGTCTAATCAAGCAAGGTTGGGGGTGAGTCTCAATCCTAATGCTCGTCCAGTTATTCAAGTTCAGGCTGTAGACAATGTGGAGAACAAGTCTATAAAGAACTTTAAAGAGTTATTCAGTGAAAAACTAGGATGCATAAAGGGTTACAATCACAACATAAAGCTGAAGTTGGGTGCGGTACCTGTTGCTGCTAAAGTAAGGCGCATTCCAATTTGTGTAAAAGATGCTGTAGGTAAAGAGATTGAGAAGTTGTTGTCGACTGGGGTTATACAACCAGTAGAAGCAACTGAGTGGGTCGCACCTATTGTGGTCGCGAGGAAGCCTAACAATGAGATTCGGCTGTGTGTTGACCTTTGTGCTTTAAATAAAGAAGTAATAGTTGACAAGTACCCTTTGCCAAACATAGAGGAGTTGGTTTCTACATTAGATGGAGCATGCTATTTTACCACCTTAGACATGGCTTCAGCCTATCACCAAGTTCCACTGAAAGAAGAGTGTCAAGAGCTTACTAGTTTCATTACACCAATGGGTGCATTCAAGTTCTTAAGAATGCCTTTTGGGCTGGTTTCAGCAGCCTCGGTATTCCAGAGAATTATGGAAGATCTGTTCAAAGGAATACCGGGGGTAAGATGTTATCAGGATGATGTTCTCATTTCTGGTAAGAACGAACAGGAACATGATGAGAGGGTTTGCCTAGTGTTGAAGAAAATGTTGGAAGTTGGTTTAACTCTGCGTCAGAGCAAGTGCAAGTTTGGTGTCAATGAGCTAGATTATTTGGGCCACCACATCTCAAGGAAGGGCATATCTCCAAAAAAAGATCTTGTAGAAACAATTGAAAAGTTGAAGGAACCATGCTCAAAAGAAGAAGTTTCATCGTTTTTGGGCATGGCAGAATTTTATAATAAGTTTGTCAGAAATTTTGCAGATAAGACTGTTAATCTGAGGAAAATCATGTGTAAGAATGCTGTGTTTAATTGGAGAGAAGAGTGTAGCAGAGAGTTTGATCAGGTGAAGATGGATCTGAGGAATGCACCAAATTTGCAGGCGTTTGTTCCAAGGGATCCGACGTTTATTGTTACAGATGCTAGCAGCAAGGGTCTGGGTGCTTTGTTGTTACAGGTGAGGAAGGACAAAGAGGTCCTGATAGCTTGTGCTTCGAGGTGTTTGAAGGGGGCAGAGTTGAATTACTCTGTCATAGAGAAAGAGGCACTAGGTATATATTGGGCTGTGAATAAATTCAGAAAGTTTGTGTGGGGTTCCTCCTTCACTGTCAGGTCTGATCACAAACCACTAAAGGAGGTCTTCGGAAAAAAGGGGCTAGACTCCATCTCTGCAAGAATGAGGCGATGGGTAATTTCGTTGCAGGAGTTTGTGTTCAAGTTTGAGTACATACCTGGGAAAACTAATGTCTCGGCAGATTGTCTGTCAAGGTTGGTGGATGTGGTAGAGAATGGTGAGGAAGCCTTGGCTGACGATTTTGAGGGTGATTTAAAGGTGTGTGACGTTACCTTGGGGGCGGTGAAAGAAGATGCTTGGAGAGAAGAGCTGGGTAAGGATGAGGAGTTGAAGGAGGTCATTAAATTGCTGGAAGGTGGAAGGTCTCGTTCTTTGAAGAAACCTTGGTCTTTGATTGCCGATGAGTTGGCAGTGGTGGATGGCTTACTCATGAGAGGTACTAGGTTGGTTCCACCAGTTAATCTCAGAAGTATTCTGGTTGACATGTCTCATGAGGGACACTTGGGTATTTCAAAGACGAAAGAACGCATAAGAATGGACTTCTGGTGGCCTGGTATCGATTTGTTGGTGGAACGCACTGTTAGAGATTGCTCTTCTTGTCAGGCAAGTGATAAAGTTTTGAAGACGAGGTCTTCTCCAATGGTTTGCAGGAGGTTGCCTAGGTCCCCCTGGGATGAAATTGCCGTGGATATTGTGGGGCCTTTACATGGTGAGCACCAAACTCCATTTATGTTGGTTCTATTGGATTTGTATTCTAGATGGGTTGAGGTTAGTTTGGTAAGGGAGATTACAAGCGAGTCTGTTATTTCTTTTTTGGAGTCTGTCTTTAAACGTGAGAGTTTTCTGAACTCCATTCTTTCCGACAATGGACCACAATTTTGTTCAGGGAAAGTTGAGGAGTACCTCAGTAAGTGTGGCATTGTTCACAAGAGACTTTCTTTGTATCACCCTGAGGCGAATGGTGCTTTGGAGAGACTCAACAAAACTTTGAAGGAAAGCATTCAATTAGCAAGGGTCAACAATTTGGACTGGAGAAAGGAGTTACAGAATAGAATTTCAGCATATCGATTCTTTCCTCACTCAACTACAGGAAAAACTCCGTTTGAACTTTTCAAGGGTAGAGCACCTAACACTTACTTATGTCCTGCCTGGATGATTGCAGACAAAGGTGTAAAAAATAATGAGGTGGGGACATGGAGAGAAAGGGAATTGGAACTACAGAGGAAAAGGAAAATATATGTGGATAGAAGAAATTCTGCTAAGGATTCGAAGTTTGTGGTGGGGGAGATAGTAAAGATCAGGGCTCCTGTTGGCTGTTAAAATTGGTCGAAGTTTTCTGTTCCTAGAACCATTGTGAAAATTTTCAAAAATGCTGTAAAGACGGAGGATGGTCGTATCTGGAACAATAGTCGTGTTTCTCATTTTGGGGGTAAAGGGAAGTGTGATGATGTTGTTGCTGTTCCTGATCTGCATACTAATTATTCTCGCAAGAGTGTGAGAGTATGCAGGCCTCCTGTTCACTTGCGTGATTATGTCTAGGTAGTTTCTTCTTTGAGTTCTTTATCTTTCTGTTGCCTACTTCATTGATGGACGTGTAAACCTGTTTAATGTTTAAGAGGGAGAAGTGTGATGACTTGTCTTTCTAGATATTCTGGTTCCATGTTGGAACCTAGTGTTTGGAACCATATGTCACCAAGGTTCCCATTACTGGTAATTCCAGGATTGTCAGTTGTTAGCTGACTGTTGGCTGGGGCTGAATAAACTACACTTGCTTATCTAAACTACTTGGACTCCCTCAACTTTATTACAGATGGGTTTGGCCTAACCACTGAACAGTATAGGTTGAAGTCCAGAGACACCCAAAAGGCTCAGACTCAAGACTGGGTTCACTTTGTAGATTGTGCTACTAAGGCTCTGGAAGGTTGGATACATGGCAGCAAAGTACATGACTTTGAAGGTTTGTACAATTTGATTATGAAGGAGCAGATCCTTAATAATTGTCAAAACCAGCTTTTACACCAGTACCTGGTGGACTCTGATCTGCCATCTCCCCAAGAATTGGGAAAGAAGGCAGACAAATGGGTCAGAACCAGGGTAAGACCAACAAATCAGGGTGGTGACCAGAAGAAAGATTCTACCAAGTCCCAAGAGAAAGGTGGGGATAAATCTAAAGATAAGTCCCCTACAGGGCCCCAAAAGCCCTCCCCTGGGGATGGGTCCCAAACTCCTTCTTCCCCTGAAAAGAAACTATATTGCCATGTTTGTAAAAAGCCTGGCCATTGGAAAACTGATCCCAGTTGCCCCAGGACTGACAATAAAGAAAATGTTCCTCCAACTAATACTACCACTCCTCCTGGTACTACTAGTAGTAATCCCCCAGGCAGTAGTATTGCACCCAAAAAGTTAGGTGCATTTTCATGGTGAACAAGGTGGATCCTAGTTTAGACAGGGCCCCCTCACAAGCCTCCTTAGTCTGTGATGTTGGTATGGAATTTGCCACTTTTACCATGGGTCCCAACCCTTTGGACAAATACAGACAGGAGCCCTTGATCAATGGTCAAAAGGATTTGGCATTCAGAGACACAGGGGCTAGTGTCACCATGGTGACAGGGAAACTAGTCCCCACTCAGCAGCTTTTACCTGAGTTTAAATACCAGGTGACGAACAGAGGTGGTATCAGGACAGATCATCCCATGGCCATAGTCAATCTCAGCTGGGGAGGGGTCACTGGCCCAAAGAGAGTTGCAGTGTCCCCAAACTTGCATGTAGATTGCCTGTTGGGCAATGATCTGGAAATTTCAGTCTGGGTTGAAGTGGAGTGTAGGAGGGTGGATACCTGACTATGGTTACCCCAGACTTTTTTGCCTAGTGTTTAGCTGGTTTTCGACTTAGTTGGCCTGGGATCCTGCTAATCAGGGTCCCAGGCTATCTGCTCTCTCTTTAAATGGACTCCATGTACCCTAGGTACATCACCAATTTGGTACTGGACACCTTATCAGCCCCTGTACAGTGCACTATAGGTGCCCAGGGCATAGGTGCATCCAAGGCCTACCAGGGGCTGCAGCATATCTTTTGCCACCCCTGGCTGGTACTTAAATCAACACAACTGGCTGATCACTCAGCTGGGGCAAGGTGGTGTAATCACCCCTTGCTTAGATATAGTATACCTATATCTAAACCTATATCTGGACACATATATACCTATAAGTCACTCCTATGGCAGGCCTTAACAATCCTGGAGGCAGAGTGCTTGGTTTTATGTGAGATGGTGCTCTGGCATGAGCTGAGCCTGTCTGCAGCTTTCAGAACCATTTCCTTATAGCTGTTCCAGTGACACTGCCATACCATATACTCTTAAGTGCATTATAATCCTCGCGGTTATTGCTAACTTTGGTTTGGCTTTAACAAAACATGTAGTGTTTGGTGTCATACACTTTGGAATACTACCCCCTCTCCAGTCTGGTGACGGGGGTAGCATTCCACCCTTCTAGAGGGAGAAGACATGTTACTTTACTTAAAACGCGGTTAATCCTAACCAGAGCCTCAGCATCACAAAATGGATGCTGCTGCCCCGACACAAGTCTGGACTCCTGTTGCTGACCGAAACTTGGCAGATGTGGCCTGGACAAAGGGTTTCCTGTCACAGGGAGGTGTTACACCACCCCAGACAGGAGATAGTGGATTGGAGCAGGGAGGGTTGAAATAAACTAGACACTGCCTGGGGCACACAAAGTGTCCCAGGCAAAATCCAGTCAAACCGGTTCTGGGGCACTCCAGCCCCAGACCTGGCGCAAAACTGGACAAAGGGAAAGGGGTGTAACCACCCCCTTCCTGGGTCCCACCCATAGGAGGGACCTAGCAGGCAATCCAGCCCCTTGATTTGGAATAAAGGTAGGAGCTGTGCAGATGCACCTCAGATTATCCTGACTGAAACTTATGAAACAAAACTCTGGACCCTTCGACATCCCACTCGACGTGGAAGACTGTAGAATCTCCCTTGTGGTCAAGGAGTGACCACCCTGTGCAAACAGGCACCATCCAGCACCTCACCATTTGCTTTGTTGCAGTTCCTGCTGGAACTCGAGCGACAGAGATCAACAAGACCCAGCGTTCTTGCCTTCTAACAGCCCGATCCACAGTCCCTGCAAAGCTGAGACCCGTGGAGGCGACCTGAAGCGTGGGGTCGGCCTTCTTGGAAAAACAACGTAGGGCTGACCGTGCAGCTCCCGAGGCTCCCTCGAAGCTGTACATTGGAGTTTGAGAAGCTCCATCCCCGAGCAGCTTTTGCACTGAAGCTCACCCCTCCAGACTCACCGAGTGCTGCGTGAGGCCCTTTTGCATTTTCCTGCTCAACGTGTTGGTCCGGTCGCCTGCCCGTTGCCTAGTAGCCCCAGTACTGATGAACCTTTGAATTTACACTGCTGGTCTGGTTGCTCTAGACTGGCCCTCGCTCCCCTGAAAAGGAGCACCCGCTCTAACCTTGCTGGTCCGAGTAAGAAGCGATCTTCGAATCCTGCGTGGGTTGCCCTTGCCAAGGCTTGTTAACTCTGATCCGGATGCCGACACCGCCCACAGCGAGAGCCTTCGTGGGACAGCTCGTGATCCACTCCTGGACATCCTCGGTGCCCCAGAGTCCATGTGGCAGCGGAGACAAGCTTCACGACAACCACCTGATTGCGCCCGACATCGCCTGGTTCCTTCCTGGTTTCTTCCTGGTCACTGGCTAGTGACCCAGACTCTGTCCCCTCTGCTTTCAGGTACTCTACATCTTCGATCCACCCTTGGATCACACCGGACACTTCTCTTCTGGACGCCTGCAGCATCTTCATCTCCAGTCACCCTAGATCTTCGTGACGAAACCCGACACGCTTTTGCACCTGTGCACCCGCTTCCTGTGGGTGAGGTAACTCTTGAACACCAGTGCTCCTGTAGTGGTTTACACCTCTAGTGTCTAAGTCTAAAGTTTTGTCCTTCTAGTCCAGTCGGAAGACTCTTAAAACTGTAACTCGATAACTTTTACGCACCATTGACTTTGCATTGGTGCATGCGTGTGCTTTTAGCGCTGCACCCGAATCCCGCGGGCTACTCCCGTCCTAACTGCTGTTAGTCCAGTGTAGTCCCAGCGATTCCCAAGGCCCTAGGCCTTACCACTGATCGATTAGTGATACTTATACCACTTTTTTGATATATGGTTTGAGTGGCCACCGGCCTCATCCATAAACGTGCAACATTCTTATGTTATATTGTGCTTTTGTTTAAACGCTTGTGCTTCTTTACTCATAAAGAGTATAGGGGATTATTCTGAGAATAAATATATATATTTTTATAATATATAACTTGTGTGGTGTCCTTTCATTTGATATTACAGGATTGCATATGGTAAAACAGCTGGCTTCACATGCCCTCTTGAGTTAAGCCTTTAAGGCTGCTTAGTCCATGCTACCCCTAGGATAGCTTGTCTATAAGGTTGACTTACAACCATCACCATAAGGGATTGTTTGGACTGATACAAGGTGTCCACAGAACTGTGGACATCATACATCAGGCCAACTTCTCACATGGAGATACAGGCCCATTTAAGAATGTTAGGCCTCCCTGAGAAGGTTGATGGGGCTGTGGTGGCCACAGCCCAACCCCAGGGAAATTTTGGAGTGATGGAGCCTGAAAGATGGCCCACTCTCCTCCACAAGAGAGCACAAGGGTTGAAGAAAAGTCTTCATGCCCCCAGATTTTAGGTAAAGGTCAGCCTCCTCATGGAACTGATCTTACCCCTCGTGAAGGAACTGCCCCAGAGGTTGTCAGGCCTGTCCTGGCAACACCTCTGATGGCAAGGTCCCCTTCCAAGGTGGTACCCAGTCTAGAGCAGGTTACCTGCCCCTCTCTACCCTGCCTCAGTCAGCCCAGGGCTGCAGAGGTCAGGGAGGTCAGTGGACCCCACAGGGCCCCTGTCCAGAGGAACCCCCATCAGCAGATTAGGGGCACCCAGTCTAGTAGCCCTAGCCAGGTGAAAATTCCTCAACACACCTGAGGGATCTCCCATACCTTTGTGTACGGACCTCCCTCAGAAGAACTTTGTTGGGCAAGGGCAAACTTGGGACCAAAAGGTTTCAAACCTGCCCTGTCCCTCCAGTATTCTACCAAAAGGGACCCAATCACCAGCTGTAGGAAGCCAAAGGTTGACCCTTAGAGCAAAGTGCAACTCAGTCATGGAAAGAGAGGCATACATGGTGACCAGTGATCTGAGGAAGCCAAGACCAACTTTATTAGGGCCTCATTTCCCTACTCAGACACCTCACCAGCCTTTCACTTTACCAAAACACACCACAGGTAGTAATTCCTGATAGTGGAGACCCTCTCGTACCCTTAGGGTGAGGGATAGCTTAGTGGACCATAAGCCAGGGGGTAACCATGCTAGTGCAGGTACTTCCTTATATGGCCACTTAGTCAATAAAGGTTCAACTGGCCAAGGTTTGCCTTATCTCCTTTCGTTTAGGGGGGTGTTATGTAGGAAAGTGGAATCTGACTACATGGTTGCCCCCACTTTTTTTCCTGGCGTTTTCATGGTTTTAGACTCAGTTTGGCTGGGAACCTGCTATTCAGGTCCCCAGCCTATCTGCTTTCTCTTACAAATTGATTCCATGTACTTTAGGTACACCCCAGATTGGATTCTGGGGTACCCTTGTGAGTCCCTGGTATATGGTATACTATGTACCCAGGGCTTAGGTACCCCAGAGGCCTACCAGGGGCTTAGGAATGTATTGTGCCACCTTTCAAAAGCCCTCCAAAATGACACCACAGGTCTGCTACTGCAGCCTGGATAAGGTGGTACATGCACCTCTTACTGAGATATAGGTTCACTATACCTCACCTATCACTGCACATAGAAACCTATCAGTCACCCCTATGCCAGGCCTTATCAATCCTGAAGGCAGGGGCTTGGTTATATGTGAGGCGGTGCTCAAGCATGAGCTGAGCCCCTCTGCAGCCTTCGGAATCTCTTCTCCGGGGTTGTCAGTGGTGCAGCCTGACCATATACTCTGAAGTGCATTATAACTAAAATGGTTAATGCTAACTTTGGACTGGCTGCACGGAAACATGTTGTGTTTGAGGTCAAACACCTTGGAATCATACCCCCACATCAATTCCTGATGTGAGATTATGATCCCACCCTTCTAGAGGGAGAGACATGGCAGTACTGGTATATCCGGTAGAAACTTAACAGAGACTTGGCATCACAAAATGGATGCTGCAGCCACAGACACGGGTCTGGCCTCCTACTGCTGACCGAAACTCCGGCAGGGGAGGCCTGAACAATTGGTTTTCTGTCACAGGGAGGTGTAACCACCTCCCAGACAGGATGATGTGTATTGGGCTGGGTGGGAGCACTTTGAAGTCCAGCACTGGGCGCACATTTGGTGTCCCTGTGCATAGTCCAGCTCAAACCGGTTCAGGGTCTTCCAACCCCTGCTCTGGCGTGAAACTGGACAAAGGAAATGGGTGTAGCCACCCCTCTTTCCAAACCCTCCTACAGGTGGGTCCCCAGATCTAGTCCAACCCCTATCTCAATAGATGACTTACCTTCTACACCCCGAACCCTAGCTTCGCTCCGCCGACCGTGCCCTTGGTACCGTCCCCCGTATCCAAAGAGCGACCTCCGGTGGTTGATCATTCTACTACCTCGCCGCCAAGACATGGAACACCCTCCCAATCCTCCTACTGCAGACCCAAGACCTTCTAACCTTCAGGAGGCTACTCAAGACCTGGCTGTTCGAGCAGTAGCAGCACCCTCCCCCCTAGCGCCTTGAGACCCTCACGGGTGAGTAGTGCGCTCTACAAATCTCATGATTGATTGATTGATTCCTTAGGTATAAGTAAGGAACCCCTGGCAACAGGACTTTAGATATCCCTGGACGAAACTATGAAGCTGAATCCTGGAACTTCGACGCTCTACTAAAGACTAGAGGAC
Source organism: Lissotriton helveticus (assembly GCF_964261635.1). NCBI lineage: Eukaryota > Metazoa > Chordata > Amphibia > Caudata > Salamandridae > Lissotriton > Lissotriton helveticus. Next base: position 759,787,357 of record NC_136070.1, read on the forward strand.
TGAAGAAATCTCCCTTGGGGTCAAGGAGCGACTCTCCTGCTTGGCAGGCACCAACGAAGCATTTTGCCGGTGTGCATCTCCGAAGCTCCCGCCAGACTCCGAAGTATTTGCAGCCCAGGAAAAGGATTTCCAGATGTCTCAGAGGCTGACTCAAGTCCCCAGCAAAGCTGAGACCCGCAGCTCTCGTGAGTAGCGTGGAACAGGAACTACTGGTCACCGGGCACTTTTGCAAGTGCATTAACTTCTCGACATCTCTTGAAGTCATGCTTGGGGTTACTTGTAGCCCCTACCTCGAGCAGAGTATCCACCGAATATTGTCGGCCTAGTCATCCCGAGTGACCCGTGGGCCCCCATTTTGTGTTTCCTTTCGAGGCTCCTTCGCGATCCCTGGTCCGTCGACTGGTGGGTCCCTGTGAAGGCAACTTTGATTTTCCTTGGGCTTCCCTGGTTGCTCAGACGTGCCCTGACTCCCTACCATGTGGTGAGACCCTCAGACCTTGCTGGTCTGCACCGAAGCATCTTTCTCCTTTCTGCGTGGGTTGTTGTTGGCAAGTCTTGTTGTGTCCAATCCGGGTACCAATGCTGCAGCACTCGACATCCTTCGTGGGATAGCTAGCAAAAGGACATATCAAACATTTGAGGATAAGCAGGACCAAAAAGGATGGCAGCAAAGACAGTCAACAGTTAGAAGGGTAAGTCAGATAAGGTGCAACACAGTACCGGTTGGTTTTGAAGGACGATGGTAATACATTGATGGTAAAAACGGCATCAATAAGTGGAACAAAGTTATACATATAAGAGCCAAGTAGTAAATAGGTAGGAAAGGAGAATGGAATAGGGGTTCTCCACAGTCATATGAGGGAATGTTTATGTAAATTTAGCCATAAGGATGCCTTTTACTTCCAGTTTGAAGGAAGAGGAGGAGGGGTTCAATCTTATTTCTGGTGGTAGGGCATTCCATATCTTAGGTTCCATTCATGGGAAAGGAGCGATTATACGTTTTTTCTATTTGAATTTTTGTGGTTTCAGAATGAGGTTGTCCGTACTTCTTGTTGATCTTGACCCTCCAGATATTGTGAGTTTTTGTGCGAGATAGCTGGGCGCATTGTGATGTAGGGCCCTGTGCGTCATGCAAGCTATTTTCAGGTGGATTCTGGCTTCAAATGGCAGCCAGTTTAAAGATTTTAGATCCGAGGAGATGCGGGCCCTTTGTTTTGAGCCAGTGATGAGTCTCGCTGCCGCGTTGGTGGAGGCTCTTAGAGGAGCTGTAGGGGCTTTTTGGAGACCGCAAAACGAGACGCTTCCATAGTCCAGCCGAGGTAAAACTAGAGCCTGAACCGCTAACTTGAAGTCATTAGGAGGTAGGAAGGGCTTCAGCTTCCTTAGTGTATTGATCTGAAAGTTTGCTCCCCTCATTGCATTACTAATATACTTCTGCATATTGAGGTTACTGTCCAAACTTATACCAAGTGATTTCGCCGAATCCACGATGGTTGGTTGAACATCAAGTGCTGTGAGGTGTTTTATTAAATTGTGCATAGTGGGGACTTTGGCGGGTGGAGCAATAAGGAGGAATTCAGTGTTTAAAGCATTCAGTTTGAGATGATTTATTGCCAGCCATGTTTTGGTGGTCCTAAGAGAATTGTTGAGTAAACTAATGTCGTCCAGGTTGTTGATTTTGAGGTAGAGTTGAGTGTCGTCTGCATACATGTGGAATTGCACGTTGGATGTTTGTAACAGATCGGTGAGTGGTTCCATGAAGAGGTTGAAGAGTGTAGGGGATAACAAGGAACCTTGTGGGACACCTAGCATAACAGGAACTGGTTTGGACAGTGTGCTGTTGACCTTGAATTTTTGAGTCCGGTTATGCAGAAAGGAGGTAAACCAGTCTAGTACTGGTCATGAAGGACCCATTCTGTGTTTCAGCAGATCTATCAAGTGATCGTGTTTGACCGTGTCGAACGCTGAGGAAAGGTCTAATAGGATGAGGGGACATGCTTCATTATGATCGAGAAGTTGTAGTGCATCATCAATGATGTGTGTCATGGCTGATTCCGTGCTGTCTTTTGCCCGGAAGCCGAATTGGTGTTTATTTAGGAGGTAGAAGTGGTCGATATGTTTTGTCAGTTGGTGATGAACACATTTTTCCAGAAGTTTGGCCAGGGTGGGAATATTGGAGATTGGGCGATAGTTGTTGAGGTCCGTGGGGTCAGCTGTGGGTTTCTTAAGGATGGGAGACACTTGTCCTAACTTTAGTGAGTCCGGGATGCAGCCTTGTTGAAGTAAACTGTTGATGATCTTGGTCCATATGGGTAGTAGCAAAGGTGTAAGATCTTTGACCGCATTTGCGGGGAGAGGGTCCGTGAGGTGATTGGAAGGCTTCAGGGCACTGAGAAATGTTCCTGTAGTTCCTTCAGAGTAGGAGTAAAAGTATGACCAAGTTGCGTTGTTTTTCAAGGTAAACTTTGATGGGATTTGTTGAGAAGCGTTTGGGGGTGGGGGGGGATTTGGTGAGGGGGCCAGAGTGAGAGATTAAGTCCTTGAGGAGATCTTTCTTGATGTTCTCCGTCTTTAGGTTAAAGTGGTTAGAAAAGTCATCACAAGGTGGTTGTGGGTGAGTTAGTTCAAGTGGCCTTTGCATTTTGATCAATTAAAAAAGTTTTTTGGGGCGATTTTTTGCCTGGTCAAGTTGTTGGCTAAAGAAGTCTGCTTTAGTGCGTTTGAACTTACGAAAATAAGCATTTCTCTTTCTTTTTAGCGTCAGGAGGAGATTGGCGGATGATACTGATCTCCAGTTGCATTCGGCAGTTCTGAAAGAACGTCTGTCCTCGTTAAGTAGACCGTTGAACCAGGGTTTAGAGTCTTTTGTGGAGACTCTCTTTAGTTGCAGGGGAGCAAATGTGTTAATTATCGAGGTCATGGAGTTTAGGTAGTGGTTGGTGAGGTCAGTTACGTTGGAAGTTCCATCAGGGGGTAGAAGTAGATTCTTGCTAGAGGCAGATAGGGAGTTTGTGTTGAGCTTTTTCCAGTCCCTTTTCCATACCTTAGGTTTTGTAACTTTGGCAGAGGTCTGCTTGATTGATTCATTGATGAAGAAGGTGATGATGTGATGGTCAGACCAGTCACAGGGGAGGATCGATTCCAGTTGGGTGGCATCAGTCTTAGCAATTATTAAGTCCAAGATTGCGCCTTTATTGTGTGTCGGACTGTTGCACATTTGGATGAGGTCTAGGGCGTTGAGGAAGTTCTTGAGGCTGTTGACTACTGTGTCGTTAAGGTCGTTCCAGTGGAGGTTAAAGTCAGCCAGGAAAATTTGTGTGTTTCGTCGACCGGTGAGTGATGTGATCAGGTCCATGAGGTGTTCTGTGAATAGGAGGTTGTCGCCAGGTGGGTGATAGATGATGTAGAGTGCGCAGACAGGTTTACCATTGCTGTTGATGTCGAGACTGATGTATTCACAAGAAGGGAGTAACAAGGGTATGGCTCTGTTTATGGTGATGTTGCTGCGGTGTATGCACGCAATGCCACCTCCAATCTTGCCTCCCAACCTGTCTAGTCTGATGATGTCATTGTTAGGGGTAACCAAAATGTCGATGAGGGGCGAGTAAGAGTCTGTAAGCCATATTTCAGTGAGTATGATGAGGTCAAGGTTAGTCGAGATAATGAGGTTGGCTATGTCAGTGGCGTGTTTCGATGCCAATCTACAATTCAGGAGTGAACAATTAAGACGGGGGGAGACGGGGGGAGGTGAGTTCCTGGATGAGTGGGACTTTACAGAGATTATTGATGGTGATACCTCTGTGGTTGTGAGACGAGACCCTGTGCGAGGATAGAGGGTATGGGCATGTGTGTAAGAGGAACAGTGGTAGTAGAGGGCGTTCGTAGGAGAGCAGGAGAGAGAGAGGAGATCTGTCTCGGAGAGATGGTTGCTGGTTCGCGAAGGGCGGGAGGGTAGGTTATGGGAGGGTACTAATATCCATCTGGAAGCAATGTATTTTGTGCAGTGGGAGTGTGTGGGGGACTTGTTAGGAGTGTTGGATCTTGGGAGCCATGGATGATTCGATAGCATGATTTTAAAAGCGTGAAGGTCTTCTTTGATTAGATGAAGTGTGGACATGATCTCATCCAGTCTAGTGTCTGCTGGGGTTGTGGTGAGGTGGGGAGATGCGCTTAATGTGTGTGCCTGGGGTGTCAGTTTGTTAGGTGAATGTGCTAGTACCGGGGTGCGTGCATTCGATTGTGCAGCTGTGTGCATGTGTGGTAGAGAAAGTGATGTAGATGGTTGGGTAGCGGGTTTGGCATTTTGGTGGGCATGAGTGGGAGGAGAGGAGGGAGGCAAATGTTGTTTAGAAGGTGAACTGGTGTTAGGGAAGTCGAGGGGTGTACTGTGTCATGCAGGGGACTGAGCTATGGTGGACTGGTTGGCGTGAGTTATGTATATGAAAGGTGTGATATTGTGAGTGGGAGAAGGAGGGTGAACAGTGATGGTTCCCCTAGTGGGTTCCTTTGTTAATTTAGGTACATGAGTAGATTGGGATGAGTTGGAGTGGGATAGGTTGAGTTGTATGGAATCAATGTTTGCATCTCTGTTAGCTGTATAGGTAGGGGTAGCTGGGGAAGGTGGGTTAGAGGAAGCAGATGAATCAGAGGAATCAGAAGGGGGGATAGTGGGGGAGAAGGGGTGGAGAGCTATGGTCCAGCCTATAGTGGTATCCGTGGGAGTGTGAGGAGCAAGAGTGGTCTCGGCCATGATGGGTAGGGGGAGCGTGAGCTGTGTCGGTGTGGTGCTGCTAGTTGTATAAGTGAGGGTGCACGTCCGGATAGCTGGGGTCACGGAAGGAGATGAATCAGGAGAATCAGGAGCCAGAGATGGATGGGAGGGAGGGAGAGGAGGGTGGGATAGGGCTATATCATCCCTTTTAGTTTTGGAGTGTGTGTAGGTGGGTAGTGGAACCATTTGCGGTTTGTCCAATTGTTCTTTAATGATAGGGAAGATGTTGTCTAGGAGGTTTAAACTATGGTCATTGGCTTGTATGAGGATGGTGCCGTTGTTATAGATAGTGATTGTTGCTGTACCTTGGAAGAGTTGGGAAGGGGCAATATTAATAGCTAGACCGTCTGCTGATTTTCTAGTGGAGGAAATAGGAAAAGTGGCTAGGAGTACTTTTCTCCATTGTGCTCTCCGTTTAGTGTGGAAGATGATGTTGTTGGTTGATTGGTCGTTGTGTGGTGAGAAGTAGGGATCAGCGAAGAGGGTTTTAGGGTGCAATTTGATGAGGTGGTGTTTGAACTGTTTGGCCGATTTTTTTGAGAGGCCAGTGGGGTAGATGATCCGTGTGAGTGCCTGTGAGTTCCATGTTATAAGTGGGCGGGTGGGTGAAGGTAAAGAAACACCAAAGAGACTCGGGGATGCTGGGGCCAGGGGGGTCCTGAGAGAGAGAGGGGGAAGGGGAAGGACGAAAGCAAAAGGTCAGAGGCTCATGAGTATGGGCTCTTAAAAGGGACTGTGCTGTGTGGAGAGACTGGTTTGGTAGGGCGGGTGGGTATGGGAGGGGGAAGGAGCAACTATGAGGGTGGTAACAGAATTGGTAGCGGTTGAAATTTGGTCTGGAGAGACGGTTAGAACTGGAATCATACTGATCGATTCAGGGGGTCACGTGGGGGTAGGCTGTGAGGTGGGTTAGGAAAAGGACAAAGAGGCAAAGGGATCGCTTAGATTGGAAATCTGACCTAAAATAGGAGCTAGAGGGGTTGGTGGTCGATGTGTATGTGATGTGCCCTTGTGTAGTGGTCATTCCAATATGGCCGCTTCCTTTGTAGAGAACCTTATAGGCGTCTATGTAGTCCTATGTCAATTTCCATGAAAGTCTAAACATCCCACTGGGGGGGAGTGGTGGAAGGGATCAGGGTAGTCCTATTACATCGTTTAGTAGCTGATGATTATAGTCCTTTTTCCCATAACAGTGGTGCAGACCCCCGAAGTCCAGGATAAAAGAGGCAAAGAGATCTATTAAATAGGAAATCTGACCTGAAATAGAGACGTAGAGAGATAGGTGGTCGATGTTTATGTGAAATGCCCTTGTGTAGTGATCATTCCAATATGGCCGCTTCCTTTGTAGAGGACCTTATAGACATCTATGTAGTCCTGTGTCTATTTCCATGGGGGTCAAAACATCCAACTGAGCGGAATGGTGGAAGGGGTCAGGGTAGTCCTATTACACTGTTTAGTAGCTGAAGACTATGGTCCTTTTTCCCTTACAGTGGTGCAGACCCCGATGTCCAGGTTTTAAAACAATCGGCCATTTTGCCCTAGGTAAATAGGTAAAGGAGCCCCTAGCCCGGGTGTAAACAAACAGTCAGCCATTATGCCAGAAACAAAAACAACTACCTCAGTAATAGTGCAAATAACAAAAATATAACTAAGAAGTATATACAAAAATAAAAACAAAAATGTGTTGTCGACACAGCAAATGTAATAAAGTCGAAGGTTCGAGCCAGCCGATGAAGCAGGCAAGCAAGAAAAACCAACTTGCCTTTGGTCATGTCGATGCGCTCTGCGGGGCTGAATCACAGCTTCAATCCCAGAGCTGCCCTTGATCCGAGCCAGGAGCCAGAATGAGAAAAAATGTTGTGGAGGAGTTTGCACAGAGGGCGGGGTCGCGAGAGTGATCATTTGTGCTGAGCCCACGTTGCCCTCCTCCCTCCACGGGGCTCCCGCTCTGTGGATCCGCCGCCGCCGATCACTATTGGAGGTGGGGCACCGAGATCTCTGAGGCAGCAAGACGCAACCTCCTCCACGCGCCGCCGGGGTGCGAAGGACTTGGCCCCCAGAAGCCAGCAGGCAGGCAATGGCTGGGACGCCTCAAGGGCTGCGCAGCGACTTGGTCTGCGGGGGGTCCCTCATGGCTGCTCTGCTGCTGTTGTGGTGGGGGTGCGAGCCTTTCCGTGTCACCAGGACCCCCCCTCTTCCTGGAACCATCGGAGTGAGAGCGACGCAACCTCCTCCACGCGCCGCCGGGGTGCGAAGGACTCGGCCCTGTAGGAGAGTAGGGTATGCTTTGGTCACCCCACTTTTTGCTTTTTGCTTCACTGGTTTTCGACTTAGATGTGGCTGTGGGCCTGCTAATCAGACCCACAGCCCTGCTGTTCTCTCTCTAAATTCGCACCATGTACTTTAGGTACATCACAAATTGGGAATTGGGTCACTCTTGTGAGTCCCTGTACAGTGTACCATAGGTACCCAGGGCATAGGTGCACCCAAGGCCTACCAGGGGCTACAGCATATCTTTTGCCACCCCTGGCTGGCCATCCAAACTGACACAACTGGCTGATCACTCAGCTGGGGCAAGGTTGTGTAATCACTGCTTGCTTAGATATAGTATTCCTATATCTAACCTTATATCTAGACACATATACACCTATAAGTCACTCCTATGGCAGGCCTTAACAATCCTGGAGGCAGAGTGCTTGGTTTTATGTGAGGTGGTGCTCTAGCATGAGCTGAGCCTGTGTGCAGCTTTCGGAACCATGTCCTTATAGCTGTTCTAGGATATTGCCATACCATATACTCTTAAGTACATTATGAACCTCGCGGTTAAATGCTAACTCTGGTTTGGCTTTATCAAAACATGTTGTGTAAGGTGTCATACGCTTTGGAATACTACCCCTCACCAGTTCTGGTGTTGGGGGTAGCATTCCACCCTTCTAGAGGGAGAAGACATGTTACTTCCACTAATCCCGGTTAAAGTTAACCAGAGCCTCAGCATCACAAAATGGATGCTGCTGCCACAGACACAAGTCTGACCTCCTGCTGCTGAGAGTCCTTCCAGCGAGGGAGGCTTGGACAATATTATTATTATTATTTTTATTATTCTTTGCATTTTTAGTGCGCAACAGCTACCCACAAAGGGTTTCCCGGCGCATTTACAAGATGTTCCTGTGATGCTCCAGTCAGAAAGAAATGTTTATATGTTAAAAAGCCAGGTATTTAACGCTTTTATAAAGCTCATGTAATTGGTCTCATTACGTAATGAAAGTGGCATGGAGTTCGAAAGCTTAGGCCCCAAGAAGATAAAGGTTTTGCCGCCCATGCGAGATAGTTTGATTTTAAGGATGACAAAGTTATTCGCCGTGGAGGAGCAAAGTGCACGGGAATGGCAGTAAGGGCGCACAAGTGTTTGGAGGTATTTGGGGGCTTTTTTTGCACAGATTTTATACATAAAGCAGAGAGTTTTCAAACTTGATTCGATGTTCGATCTTTAGCCAGTGAAGGTCTCGAATATATTTAGTAGTGAAAGTGGTACTCGGGATTTTACATAGCCGTCTAGCTGCTGAGTTTTGAACTGTCTGCAGTCTCCGAATTGTAGATTTCTTTGCCCCCAGGTATAGCACATTGCATAATCAAGCATTGAAGTAATCAAGGCATTGATTACAGTTTTCTTAGTCGGTTCCGGCAGCATCCAGCAGATCTTTTTTAGCCATTTTAAAATGGCAAAACATGTGGCTGAGATTTTAACAGCTTGCAGGTGCATGATGAGAGAGTCATCAATAATGATGCCAAGATTGCGTGCCTGTAGCACCGGCACAGGGAGCAGACCCATTTCCTGCGGCCAATGATGCGGGCCCCACAAATTTTTGTTTTTACCAAGAACCATCACTTCAGTTTTCTCCCCGTTTAATTTGAGGAAATTATCCTGCATCCAACCGGCAATTTTTGTGAGACCACTTTTAAGTATGGAGGGCGTGTCAGTAATTTTCTGAGGAGAGCGAAAAAAACAGCTGAGAATCATCAGCGTAAGAATACATTTGTAGGCCTGCTTCTTCGACCACCTTCGCTAATGGGCTCATATACAAATTAAATAATAACGGAGTAAGTATTGATCCCTGTGGTACACCATGTTCAAAGACCTGGGTAACTGAACAGGCCGAACGAGAAAACACTTTAAATGTTTTTCCTGTCTTGGGAGGTGCTAGCACCACCCCAGACAGGCCATAGTGTATTGGGGCAGGGAGGGCTGAATAAAATGAGACACTGCCTGGGGCACACAAGGTGTTCTATGCATAGTCCAGTTCAAACCGGTGCTGGGGCACTCCAACCCCAGCTCTGGCACGAAACTGGACAAAGGGAAAGGGGTGTAACCACCCCCTTCCTGGGTCCCACCCATTGGAGGGACCTAGCAGGTAATCCAGCCACTGAATTTGGTATATAGGTAGGAGCTGAGTCCCAAGACTTTAGATTTATCCTGACTGAAACTTGAAACGAAACTCTGGACCTTCGAAGTTCTACTTGAAGATAGAAGACTGAAGAATCTCCCATTGTGGTCAAGGAGTGACCACCCTGCACAAGCAGGCACCATCAAGCGATCAACGGTTTGCTTTGTCGATGCTCCCGCCAGAGCCTGAGCACAGAGCCTGACAAGACCCGGACTTCCAGTTTTCCAATAGCCCGATCCACTGTCACCGCAGAGCTGAGACTCGTGGAGGCGACGAGAGACGTGGGAGCGGCCATCTTGGAAAGCCAGCGAATTGCTTTCCGTGCAACTTCTGAGGCACCCTCAAAGTTGTGCATTGGGGATTGAGAAGCCCCAATCCCGAGCACCAACTTTACCGAAGATCAGCCCTCCACACTCCACGAGTTCTGCGTGGGGCCCTTCTGCATTTTCCTGCTTGACGCGTCTGTCCGGTCACCTGCCCGTTGGCTAGTGGCCTCTGTGACAATGAACCTTTTGATTTACACTGCTGGTCTGGTTGCTCTAGACTGGCCCCTGCTCCCCTGAAAAGGAGCAGCCCATCAGACCTTGCTGGTCTGATTAAGAAGCCATCTTCCTTTTCTGCGTGGGTTGCCTTTGCCAAGGCTTGTTGACTCCAATCCGGAAGCCGACACCGCCGACTGCGAGATATTTCGTGGGACAGTCCGTGCCCAGCTCCTGGTTGTCATCGACACCTCCTGGTCCACGTGGCTTCACGACATCACCTCCCAGTCTGGAGCAGGTAGCCTGCCCCTCTCTACCCTGCCTCAGTCAGCCCAGGGCTGTAGAGGTCAGGGAGGCCAGTGGATACCAAAGGGCCCCCTGTCCCCAGGAATCCCCCCATCAGCAGATTTGGGGCACCAAAGCTAACAGCCCTAGCAAGTTGAACATTCCACAAACTCCTGAGGGATCTCCCTTACTCTTAGTTAGGACCCTCCCCCAGATGGACTCAGTTGAGCACAGCCGATCCTGGGACCCAAAGGCCCTAAACCTGACCTGTCCCTCCAGTAAGCCAACAAAAGGGACCCAGCCTCCAGCTGTAGGCAGCCAGAGGTTGACCCTGAGAGCACAGTGCAACTCGGTCATGGAAAGAAAGGCACACATGTTGGAAAATGATTGGAGGAAGCTGAGCCCTACATTAGAGGAGCCTCACTTTAGTACTCCATCCCAACACCAGCCTTTTACTTTGCCAAAACACACCTCAGGTAGAGATTCCCTATGGTGGAGACGCTCTGATGCCCCTAGGGTGAGGGATTGCTTAGTGGACGATGAGACAGGGGGTAACCATGCTAGTGCAGGTACTTCCTTAAATGGCCAATTAGGCAATATATGCTTACCTGGTCAAGCATAGCATTGTCTCCTTTCGTTTGGGGGGGGGGTTGTGTAGGAAGGTGGATATCTGACTATATGGTTACCCCAACTTTTTGCCTAGTGTTTAGCTGTTTTTTTACTTAGTTGGCCTGGGATCCTGCTATTCAGGCCCCATGGCTATCTGCTCTCTCTGTAAAATAGACTCCATGTACCTTAGGTACATACCTAATTGGATTGGGTCACCTTGTATTCCCCTGTATAGTGTACCATAGGTACCCAGGGCATAGGTGCATCCAAGGCCTACCAGGGGCTGCAGCATGAATTATGCCACCCCCGGCTGGCCATCCAAATTGGCACAACTGGCTGATCACTCAGCTGGGGCAAGGTCGTGTAATCACCCCTTGCTTAGGTATAGTATTCCTATACCTACCATTATATATAGACACATATATACCTATAAGTCACTCCTATGGCAGGCCTTAACAATCCTGGAGGCAGAGTGACTGGTTTTATGTGAGATGGTGCTCCAGCATGAGCTGAGGCTGTCTGCAGCTTTCGGAACCATGTCCTTATAGCTTTTCTATGATATAGCCATACCATATACTCTTAAGTGCATTATAATCCTCGCGGTTATTGCTAACTTTGGTTTGGCTTTATCAAAACATGTCGTGTAAGGTGTCATACGCTTTGGAATACTACCCCCCCCCCCCCCCGCCAGTTCTGGTGGCGGGGGTAACATTCCACCCTTCTAGAGGGAGAAGTTATGTAGTTGTAACTTTACCCAGTTAAAGTTAAGAAGAGCCTCAGCATCACAAAATGGATGCTGCTGCCACAGACACAAGTCTGACCTCCTGCAGCTGGGAGCCCTTCCAGCGAGGGAGGCCTGGACAATAGGTTTCCTGCCTTAGGAGGTGCTAGCGCCTCCCCAGACAGACTATAGTGTATTGGGGCACGGGGGGGGTAAAAAGGAATGAGACACTGCCTGGGGCACACAAGGTGCTCCATGCATAGTCCGGTACAAACCAGTTGATGGGGCACTCCAGCCCCAGCTCTGGCGTAAAACTGGACAAAGGGAAAGGGGTGTAACCACCCCCTTCCCTGGTCCCACCCATAGGAGGGAGCTAGAAGGTAATCCTGCCCCTTTAATTTGTATAAAGCTAGGAGCTGAGTCTAGAGACTTTAGATTATCCTTGAACTGAAACTCTGACACGAAACTCTGGACCTTCGACATTCTACTGCAACTAGAAGACTTAAGAATCTCCCTTGTGGTCAAGGAGTGACCACCCTGTGCATACAGGCACCAACTAGTGAATTGCCAGTTTGCTTTGTCACCGCTCTTGAAGGATCCTGACGACCCTGCTCTTCACAGGCCAGGACTTCCAGACTTCTCCGACCCCGACCCACACCTCCAGCAAAGCTGAGACCCGTGGCAGACATGAGAGACATGGGACAGGACACCTGGCCATTTTGCTCTTTGCTAAACTGTGCAGCTTCTGAGGCGTCCTCGAAGTTGTGCATTGGGGATTGAGAAGCCCCAACACTGAGTCGTAAGTGCACCGAAGCTCAGCCCTCCACACTCCACGAGTGCCATGTGGGGCCTGCTCTTGCATTTCCTCTCGACGCGTCTTCGCGGCTGCTAGCCCGTTGGCTAGTGGCCGTCTTGAAGACTCCATTTTGAAACAACACTGCTTGCCTGGGTACTCTGGCCTTGCTCCTGCTTTCCTGCAAAAGGGAGCCCCTCAGACCTTGCTGTTATGAACCGAGGCCGATCTTCGTATCCTGCGTGGGTTGCCTTTGCCAAGGCTTGTTGACTCTGATTCGGAAGCCGACACCGCCAACAGCGAGAGCCTTTGTGGGACAGTCGTATCTGTAAAGTTGATTAACTTATAAATCATGAGAGAAACAGGTTCTTGAAGCAAGAGGTGGGTTTATTAAACCTCATCCAGCAACAGCCCACAGCAACTGACAAACAGAGAATCCCACTGTTATAACATTCTACATTCTAAGAACACAAGAGCTATCTGAGCTCTCTAGTCTTAAAGGAGCATGGAAGAGAACATCACACATCTCCCTTCTATACACTTGAACAAATGTGAAAGATGTGCAAAAACTTAGGAGAACATGAGAGAACTAAAATTAAGTAACACACGTAAACACCATTAGCGAAAGCAATAAAAGAAGAAGCACATTCAAACATAATCCCTCAAATACACAGGAGCTCTGCGGTTTCTTTGACTCCTTCTAAAGGAAGAAGAAGGAGAAAACCTGTCAAAGGAAGAGTTAGACAAAAAATGCAAATTATCATGTGAATCACCAACATGAACAGCGTCTCTTTGAGAAGTCAAATATGGATCAACCACAACAACACGACTCTTATTCCATATTCTGCCATCATCAGTTTTAACAGCATTTTTAAAGATCTTAATCACAGCTCTAGTATTAGTATATTTAGACCAAGGTCTACATCCTACAGGAGTCTTAATCTTCACAAAATCTCCAACTTTGACTTCCTGATAATGGACATTTTTTACCTTGTCAAAGTAAGACTTGCGAGCATCTTGTTTGAGTAATTCTTTTGCCCTCCAAGCACCAATGTCATTATCCACGAGACCTTTATTCATGCACATCCACCCAGGGCACAACAAAGTGTTAGGGACCCTCCCTTTGAAGAGTTCAAATGGAGACCTGCCCGTAGAAGCATGAGGAGCAAAGCGATAGGTGTTAATTCTGTCCTGAAGAGTGGACTTCCAATTCAGACCGGAAGAGCGAGCGAGCTGGATAGACTCCTTCAAAGTCTTATTAACTCTCTCAATAGCACCATTGGTTTCAGGATGGTACAAAGAACATTTCTTATGAATAATCCCACATTTCTTTAAAAAATCAGCAAAAACAAGAGAACAGAACTGAGGCCCATTGTCAGATAATAAACTGTTAGGAAAGCTCTCCTTATTGAACAGAGGTTCCAGAAATTTAATGATAGCCTCAGAAGTGATATCTCTGACAGCAGAAACTTCAATCCATCTAGAGTACAGGTCGATTAACACAATAAGATAAGGAGTATCAGAAACTCCCGAAAGAGGACCTACAATGTCGATGGCAACCTCATCCCAGGGATGACCCGGCAAAGTCCTTTTTACCATAGGCATGTGTCTAGTTTTTAGAATCTTATCACTAGCACAACACTCAGGACATTCTCTGACCATTCTCTCAATTTCTAAGTCCATACCTGGCCACCAAAATTGCATGCGAAGTATCTCCTTGGTTTTCACTATGCCTAAATGGCCACAATGAGCATGTACTAATAGTTTTTTCCTTAATGTGCCAGGAGGAACAAGTTTGGTCCCTCTAGTTAAAAGACCATCATTAACCGAAAGTTCATCAGAAATTAACAACCAAGGTTTAACCAACCTAGTGTTATTCTTCAAAGATTGTATGACATTCAAAATTTCTTGATCCTTCTCCAATTCTACTCTCCATTCAGATTTATCAATTGCACCATCAGTCACCTCACACACACTCGTAAACTCTTCCCAGTCACCTGAGTCATCAACTTCAGAGTTATCAGAATCAACCAATCTTGACATACAATCCGCAGATTTATTAGCTAAGCCAGGAATGTACTCCACATCAAACTCAAATTCTTGTAATGAGACGATCCACTTTCTGATCCTGGAAGATATGGCATCCAGTCCTTTCTTTGAAAACACCTCTCTCAAGGGTTTATGATCAGATAAAACACTAACTTTCGTGCCCCAGATCAAATTTTTGAACTTCCTTAAAGCCCAAAAAATTGCAAGAGACTCCCTCTCTATTACAGAATAATTGTATTCTGCACCCCTGAGACAACGAGAAGAACAACAAATCAAGGCATCCTTCCCATTCTTCTTCTGAACCAACACCGCCCCAAGTCCCTTATCACTTGCATCAGTAAACATGACAGTGGGAAGACCAGGAACAAAAGCATGAAGAGAGGGTGCCTTTCTCAACTCATTCTTGATGCAAATAAATTCTTCTTTACATTCATCCGTCCAGTCAAAGACAGCATTTTTTACTGTTAACCTCCTTAAATTGCAAGTTTTGCTGGCAAAATTAAAGATAAACTTACCATAGAACTCTACCATCCCTAAAAATGAGAGAAGTTCATCTCTACTCATCGGCTCTTTTACTTTATCAATCGCCTCAACTAATTCCTTCTTAGGAAAAACTCCATTTCCAGTAATCCGATGACCTAAGTAATTGACCTCTTGTACCCTAAACCTACACTTAGACCTTTTTAGAGTCATACCAGCCCCATCCAAACGTTCCAGTACCAAAGAGACCCTTTTTTCATGCTCAACAATGCTACTACCATAAATCAGCAGATCGTCCTGGTAGCATTTGACACCCAATAAGCCCCTTAGAACCTTTGACATAACTCTTTGAAAGACAGAGGCCGCTGACACAAGGCCAAAGGGCATCCTCCTGAATTTAAAAGTACCCATGGGTGTTACAAATGCGGTCAGATCTTGAGAGGAGTCATCCAACTCCACTTGATGGTACGCGGAGGCAAGATCAAGTGTGGTGAAATATTTAGCACCTTCCAACGTACAAATCATCTCATCTATATTTGGAAGGGGGTACCTATCAACTACTACCTCCTTATTTAAGGACCTCAGATCAATACAAAGACGAATCTCACCAGTAGGTTTCTTGGCTATGACTACTGGAGCAAGCCACTCAGTAGCCTCAACCGGTACAATGATGTTATTTTTGACAAGTTTGTTTAATTCTTCCTGAACTTTAGGCTGCTCCACCAGAGGGATCCTTCTGACTTTTGCCACAACAGGCAAAGCATTAATCTTCAATTTAATATGATGCTTATAACCACGTAGACAACCCAAATCATCTTTAAAAACATTAGGGAATTGTTTAGCTAAACTCAAAGACAACTTTTCATCACTCATGTTGCTCACAGTATCAGATATTTCATGAACTTGAACCTGAGGAGATGCATTGGGGTCTAATGTAACACCTAACTGACGTTGATGAAGCCAACCCAAGAGTGCATCCCCCTTTTTTGACACATAAACTTTACCCACAATAATGTGAGAACCAAGTTCAATCTCCGCCATAAAATATCCCAACATAGAAATAGGTTTATCACTATAACCTAGAGGCATAATGTCACATTTAAACAGTTTCACTTTCTTTTTAAACAGATCAATGAATAGTTTTTCATCAATTATCGTTATCTTTGAACAAGAATCAAATTTTAAATTTACCATGCAATTTTCTACTTTCACCATGAATGAAGGATGATCTGGTTCACTATCTTTCACCTCAAAACATATAGATCTCACCTGTGTCTGAGACCATCTCCTCCTAGAATTGTCAGTACCTTGTGTTCGTGTCCTGCAGAATTTCGCATAATGACCTTTTTTATTACATAAATTACAGGTTACCTTTAAAGCAGGACAAATAGGTGCATTAGCTAAATGAGTAAATTGACCACACCGAAAACATGAAAACCTATTATAAGATGAATTAGAAGGCCTAACTTGCTTTTCTTCAAAATTATCTCCCACAGTTCTTTTAACTTGACAGATCGTCTCATCTACTTTTACATCATCTTTCAATTCAGACATTGCAGGCTTAACTTTTTCCTTCTTGAGTTCTACAACACATTTCGTCATGTGTTCAACCTGTTTCGCGATTTCCAAGACTTCTTCAAGGGGAGGTTCGTCTTTTAACCATAGTTCCTTTCTGATTTCATCATGCGCACATCTTAACACAAATTGATCACGAATCCTCTCATCAAGAGATTGACCAAAGTTACAGGACGATGCAAGTTTCCTTAAAGAAGATACATAATCTTCCACCGACTCATCTTTCTTCTGTTCTCTTAGGCCAAAATGGTATCTTTCCATTATTGTACTGAGACGTGGTAAGTAATGTCTATCAAGCTGAACAATCGCTATCTCATACTCATTTAAGTTTCTCTGTTCAGCAGCTGACAAATCAGGTAAATGCTCCAGTACATCCTGTCCTTCCCCTCCTAGACAATGTAATAATAAAGAATGCTTTCTTTCAGCGCTCAGGTTTGTTCCACAGACTCTTGCATAGTTAGCAAAGATCTTCTTCCATTTCTTCCACTTTACATTCGGTTCACCCGGGCTTGTTAAGAAAAACGCAGGTTGTGTTACATTCTGCATATTTTATAACTCTGCTTTCTTTATGTAAATAAATTTATGTCTTATCTTTTTTTTCTCTTTTTTTTTTATATATGTACTTTATAGTTCTTATTATTAGAATTCACCTTGTAATCCACTTGCAATTAAACCTTATCACTTGTAAATACAGGAATTAATTTTTTTTTTTTTATAGCTTGGAAAACGATAGCCAAAGTACACAGTTATAATGCTCTCCACATTTATTTCCCTTTAGAGAATTTCCTATTTAGAAGACGTTCTATTCAGAACAGACAGAACAATGCAGCAGGTCGCTTAGAAGACGTTCTGTTTCCCTTCAGAAGACGTTCTATTCAGAATAGACAGAACAATGCAGCAGAAGTATGGAACAGTACTGCGGCTTGAACCGCAACGTTCCGTTTCTCTGAAACGCAAGGAGTTCCAGAGACAGCACGTTCTTTGCGCACAGTGACGTCTACTCATGCGCGAGTACACAGATGGATGACGTAGACTCGCGAGCAGGCGCGAGCACAGTAAAACGCTCGCTATGCGCCAAAACAGAACCAGAAGTCTCTTTAAATAATCCCAAACCAAGCGCCTTAATAATTTTTTTAAGCTCCGACTGCCACCCGCTCTCCTCACCAGATGAACGCAGCCGCAGGGAAGACTACGCTTCACTTCCTTACAAACAGCCGCTGGAGGAGAAATCAGGTCAGTTACCCCGCTGTGTTGTCGAGTTGAGGCGTTTACTCCCGATCGTCGCCAATGTAAAGTTGATTAACTTATAAATCATGAGAGAAACAGGTTCTTGAAGCAAGAGGTGGGTTTATTAAACCTCATCCAGCAACAGCCCACAGCAACTGACAAACAGAGAATCCCACTGTTATAACATTCTACATTCTAAGAACACAGGAGCTCTCTGAGCTCTCTAGTCTTAAAGGAGCATGGAAGAGAACATCACAGTATCCAGCTCCTGGTCATTGTTGACACCTCCTGGTCCACGTGGCTGCAGAGACAAGCTTCACTTCTTCACCTGATCACAGCTCGACATCATCTGGTTCCATCCTGGTTCCATCCTGGTCACTGGCTAGTGACCCAAACTCTGTCCCCTCTGCTTTCAGGTTCTTCACTTCTCCGATCTGCCCTTGGATCCATCCGGACATCTTCCTCCTGGTCGCCTGCAGCATCTTCTTGCAGCTCTCCATAGGATTCGAACCCACAACTTCGCACCTATGTACCCGGCTTCCCTGGGTGAGGTAACTCGAGTACTCTGGTGCTCCCGTGGGTAATTACTATCCAACTGGACTAATTTAACTGGGTTTCCTCGAAGTCCCTCCGGACTGCCCGAAATCAACTAGTTTCTAAACTTTACGTTCCCATTCTAAGTCTATGAGAACCGCGTGTGTTGTGGTACTGAAAATGAAAATTCTGGACCCATATCATAAGTATTGTCGTATCATGACGATTTTGGTATCAGCAGACCGAAAATGACGAGTATGCTATATACGAGTATTTTCGGCGTATTCGAGTGACAAGATCACCCTAAAATCAGAGAGTCCGTCCTGAACCCTCGGGTTCCATTTTGTGAATGGCAGCCATTTTGTGGTTGCCCTCACATAGGCCGATGACTAAGGCCAAAACGAATCTTAAGGACACGTACACCTTTGCTGACTTTTTTGTGACCTGGGAAAGCTGGCTCCACTGGCCGAAGCCAAACCTGTTCGGCCAGTTCCTTTCCCAGTGGCCGCTCGAGATTAGAATCAAGGCACAGCATACCATAAACCCTTCATTGCACATAACTATGTCTAATCTTACTCACACCTGTCTCTGTTCTTTACTTTATGGCTTGCTTTACGAGGAGGAGGTGCTCGATTTTATTAGGGGTCCGTCGATATCTGATGAAAAATGTTGGGCCTTGCCGGGTAATTGATTGTGGGCTGGACAAACTGAAAATGGGCTTG
Organism: Lissotriton helveticus; assembly: GCF_964261635.1. NCBI lineage: Eukaryota > Metazoa > Chordata > Amphibia > Caudata > Salamandridae > Lissotriton > Lissotriton helveticus. The sequence continues at coordinate 759,806,044 of NC_136070.1, forward strand.
TCATCATGAATCTGCTTTTTCTTTGTCCTGAAAATATGTGAATGGTCAACTGTAAATAAGGAATGTTTTGCCTGAAGCATAATATTTTGTATAAAAAGGGTTGGCTGACTTTGTAAGATTGAGCAGTCACCTGAGAATATACACCGTGTTGTACTTCTAGGATACCTGTTACTGGCTGCAGCCAATAAATTTGATCTTTGAAGTTACCAAGAAGCCTCTGCGTTTCTGTAGTCTGAAACAGGAGAACTTGAAGTCTTTGGGTGTGTCCCCTGGCATCGCTGGGTTCTGAAAAACCCAGTACTTCAGTTGGCGCCCAACGTGGGGCGATTTCAGCGGTACCGGTCCAAGCCAGAGGTTCGTGAGGAGCTTCGTGTGAACTTCTGGAGGAAGGCCAACCACTTCATCGACCCCTGTATGTCGTCGTGGTCCGAAAGTCTTTGCTGCGAGGTTCCCCGCTTTCCAACGGCTACGAAGGACTGCTGCCCTGACTATCGCCCTGTTTTGGACCCTTGATGATTTGTAGAGTGAGACGACAAACGAGTCTTCTGGTGACGTCATCGATACCTCAGTTAAGTATAAGTGGAGCGTCTCCCAGTCCTTAGTTTGGTTCTTAGTTTGGGTATCCCCTTGGGATCTTTGATTTGGAACTTGCAAGTACCAAAGCGGAGGGACTCGTGTATTCACGAGACTATCGTATTCGATGATCCTTTGAAGTTTGAAGCTAGACTAGTGAGCGAAGATGCCTGGTCTTAGCAGACTTGGAAATTTGTTTTGTCTTGGTTGTAATAGGGATTCCCGATTGGAGGACTTGTGTCCGGTTCCTCCGATTGGAACTCCAACCTATGAGCTTTATGTGAAGCATGGCGTGGGCCTCATCACATATAATGAAGTATGGATCCGATACACCAGGAAAGATGGTGTTCTAAAATGGCCCCAATATGGTAGCTTTGACACAGAGATTTTAGATAATCTAGAGGTTAGACTTTTTAAGAAGAAAGCCCGGCCCGCGATGTTTGACTCTTTCTGCCTATGGCGAAAGGAAGCCAAACAGAAAGAAATTAAATTAGCAAAGAGAAATAAAAGAGAGAAGGGTATCTCGATAATGCAAGCTGCTATGCAGTTTAAAGATAACGAAGAAGAACAGGCAAGTGAGCAGTTGCACAGGCAACGTAAAATGGCTATTGATAAATGCTACCCAGTTTTGCCGCCTCTCCAGCAAGATGCAGCAAAAGAACTTGAAAAAGATCCTTTAATGTCACACTTATTGAGTTCGCCACCCCCTTATGCGCAAAGTGCTACAGCACCTCCGCAACCTTTAGTTGTGCAACCCCCGGTTGTGCCTCAGGTTCTTCCACAGCCACCAGCTGCTCTTCAGTTGGCTCCTACTCCTCTGGTGCAGCCCCCTCAAGGGCCGCCGACCTTGCCATCTGCTCTGCCTTTACTTCCTACGACTTTGTCTACTATATCGACTACCATTCCCGGTGTTCCTCCTGATACTGCCTCTGCGTCTGCCTTGCCACACTCTGCTTTTCCTCCTGTCCTTTCATCAACTTCTCCTTCTGTTCGACAAAGAATGACTGATACCGTTGTTAACCTTCTATCTCCTTTCTTTGGGGCAGCAAGTATGACCCCGGTTTCAACACGCAAACAGTTGCGTAGTCAATTGCCTGATTCTAGAGAGCAGGAGATATTAGATCATTTAGCGCATAAATGGGTTACCGACCCCACAAGATATGAGTTAGAGTCTGTTATGGATGTCTTCCGTCAATGGGAAGCACCGAAACAGAGATATGTTTTTGAGAAAATGTGTGCTTTTCTTTGTGAGGAATTGGAGGACAATGATTTGGAATCCAATCCGCCTGATTTGTGCCGTGTACGGTTCGAGTTTGCAAAAGGCACGATTGTGGGTTCCGATGTTGAAAAAGCAGTTGCAACATTGTTGTCGTTTAGGAGTGAGACTATTTCTCAACAGTTGTTTGAGCCTGATCTTTCTGTTAAGAGGAAAGTGAAAAAAAATATCCAATGAGAGAAGTTCCCCCAGTTTGGAGAGAAGGGGACCCGAATGCTAATCCGGCCATTCCGCCACACTTTCAGCGTGTTTGGGTACATGTTCCATGGAAAAGAGCGGAAGTCTTGGTTCTTAAACAGACATTACCTGACCCCCGTAAAAATCCTTCAGGGTATTATAAGGAACTGTCACAGACCGCAGACTCATGTATCATGAATCTAGCCGACATAGACATGTTGTTTGGAAACGTTGTTCCGCAGCCTTTGTGGGGATTGATTCGTCATACGGATCATGCGCAAGAGTTAGGTGATTCATGGGCTAATATTAGCGCTGCAGATGGCCGACAAATTGGTGGTGCTAAACCTGAGCCTTTAGTTGCAGACCTCCCTGGTAAGATTGTTACGTACATGAAGACTTTAATGCCTGCGATGCGTGTGAATTGGGACAAATTGTCTGCGTGTAAGCAGAAGAAAGATGAAACTGTGTCTGATTTTTTCAGTAGGTTTGAAGAAACGTTTATTGACCACAGTGGTCAAGATATGAGTACAGAAGGTGGTCAACGGTTGTTCGTTGACAAGTTTGTGCACAATTTGCTTCCTGATTTGTGTAAGAAATTGAAAGATTCAGAGAGTTCTTGGGCCGTTTCCTCTTCAGCACAGATATTGGCTACTGCACAGTACTACGAAAATAGGGATAAAGATGAGAAGGATAGAGCAGACAAGAAAACTAAAGAGTTAAAGACAAAGGTTCTTTTACAGCAGGCGTATCCGCCTCCTGGTGGTCAGCGTGATTATCAGCAACCTCAGCAGTTTCAGAGAAACTCGCAAAGGTTCGAGTTTTCTCAACCACGTTTTCCTGTAGGCCCTAATCAGTGTGCATATTGTAAAGAAGAGGGTCATTTTAAAAGTAGCTGCCCTGCTTTGTTACAGCGTATGAATGGTGTCTCTAGTGCAAGAGGTTGAGGTGTTCCACAAGCACCTAGAGGTAGAGGATGTGGAAATTTCCCCCAGAACGCGCGTCCCTTTCCTCCTCAAAATTCAATGAATAGTTTTGATCAACAGAATAACGCGTCTGGTAGGACGACTCAGTACTATGCTGATGACTACTATGCAGAGGGTGAGATTATGGAAGGTGATGATTGCTAGGACAGCCATAGACAAAGAGAGGGAGTTGTTTCAGTTCCAGTAGATCAGAGTGGACCTTACGTTGAGGTGATTACATCAGGTGTGTCAGAGCCTTTTCTGTTGGATACTGGTGCTACAAAGAGTTCTATTATGCACTCTAAACTCCCTGGCGCAACTTTGTCTGGCGAGACGAATGTTTCAGTAGGTTTTTCTGGCGCCCCGGTTAGGAACCCGAATTCTAGTCCTATGTCCCTTTCTGTTGGACCTTGTGAATTCAAAGCACCCCTTATTCTGACAACAGGTTGTGGTGAGAACTTGTTGGGATTGGATCTGTTGAAAAGATTGTATGCGACATTGTATTGTTCTCCTTCAGGAGTACAACTTACACTGGGTAAGAAAGTGGTCTCCCCAATGTATTTGTCGAAGGATAAACTTCCCACAGAATTGTCTTTTCTTCCGGATATTCTTTGGGCTACTGGTCCTAATGATGTGGGTCTTTTGGAAATACCGCCATATGTTGTGACATTGAAAGCCAATGTTAAAATGCCACGCATTCCCCAATACAAGATCTCTAGTGAAGGTGAAAAGGCGTTGATAGCGATCATTTATGATTTGATTGAAAAAGATGTAATTGAAGAAACAAGAGGTAACGTTTGCAATAGTCCTGTTCTGCCTGTTTTGAAGCGTACTGACCCTTCTCAGCCACCTGTTTACAGGTTTGTGATTGATCTTAGAGAGGTGAATAAAATAGTTGTGCCACAATTTCCAGTTGTTCCTGATATCACTGTTCTATTGACTATGATTCCAGCTTCCGCGACCTGGTTCTCGGTGATTGACTTGAAGAATGCTTTCTTCAGCATCCCGATTGCCGAGGAGAGCAGGGATATTTTCGGCTTCTGTTTAGGAGGCCGAAGCTTCCGGTTCGAACGCGCTCCCCAAGGCTATTGTGAGAGTCCGTCAATCTATAGTCAGGCTTTAAAACACAGCTTGATACGATTGTTTTACCTGATGGCGCTACCCTTATTCAGTACGTTGACGATTTGCTAGTTGCTGCAGATACTGCGGAGATTTGTAAAGAAGCCACCTTGTCCTTGTTGCGTCATTTGTCTGATTTGCATCACAAAGTGTCTCTTTCGAAATTGCAATATTGTCAACAAGAAGTGACCTACTTAGGTCATCTCTTATCGAAGGAGGGAAGGAAACTGACCCCAGAAAGAATTCAGGCAATCGCAAAATTGAGTGTGCCAATGACACAGAGAGAAGTGTGTGCTTTCTTGGGTATTACATCATATTGCAGACAATGGATACCAAATTTTTCTTTGCTGGCCAAACCCTTGGTAGCATTGACCTGTAAAGATACACCGAATCCCCTTCCATGGTCTGAAGATTGTCAGAAAAGTTTTTCCGAATTGCGTGATGCATTGTGTTCAGCTCCTGTGTTGGGTACCCCCGACTACAGTAAGCCCTTTACACTGTATGTCCATGAGAAAGAAGGATGTGCATTGTCAGTGCTGACACAGTCTTTTGGGGACAAGCAACGTCCATGCGCGTATTTTTCGTCGACTTTGGATCCGGTCGCTAGAGCGTTGCCGAGTTGTTTGAGAGACACGGCAGCAGCAGCTGTTTCTATTCGACAATCTGCTGGTTTGGTAATGAATAATACATTGATTGTAATCGTTCCACATGCAGTGGACACTTTGTTAAGCAGGACCAAGACACAACACTTAACTAGTGCTCGATTGTCAGGTTACGAGTTGACACTTTTGGCGAGTCATGTGCACATAAAGAGATGCAACACGTTGAATCCAGCTACGTTGTTGCCGATTGTAGCAGAGACAGATGTTTCTGAACAGCATGATTGTTTTCTCAGGACAGAAGAAGAAACGAAAGGGAGAGTAGATCTTAAGGACAGTCCTCTTGTGAAGTGTGATGGTACCTTATGGGTGGATGGTTCATGCTTCAAGCTTCCGAATGGTGATACGACTGCAGCATATGCTGTTACGACTTTGCATACGATTGTTGAAACTGCACGTATCCCACATAATTCAGCTCAAGCAGCAGAGTTGATTACACTTACGAGAGCGTGTGTGTTATCAAAAGGAATGAAAGTAACCATATATACTGAGAGCAGTATGCGTTTGGTGTGGCTCATAGTTTTGGACGATTGTGGAAAGAGCGTGGGTTTCTGACTTCGCATGGAGCCAAGATTCAGCATGGTCAGTTGGTGAATGAGCTTCTTGAGTCACTTACTTTGCCATTACAAGTTGCAATTGTGAAATGTAGTGCACACAAGAAGGTTACTGATGATGTTGGTCGTGGCAATGCATTTGCTGATGAAGTTGCAAAAGAAACAGCAAGAGATGTGATGAGTCGAATGTATGTTGCGGGCCCTGCAAGATGGGTTGGTGACGTTGGAATGTGTGAAGATACGATAGAGAGTGTGAAGTCTATTAAAGCTGAAGCTACAGAGAAAGAGTTGAGTGTGTGGAGAGAGAGTACGGGTAGATTGGATGCAAATGGTTGTTGGGTTGAATTGTCAGAGCATCAGCGATGGTTGTTACCCGATGCGTATGTGCTTGTAGTGGTTACAATGGCCCATGGAATGGCTCACATCAGTGTGAAAGGAATTTGTAAGTTGTTGGCTCCAGTATGGCAAAATGCTGGAATTTCTAAGTGTCCAGAGAATGTGGTCAAGAATTGCATGGTGTGCCTGAAATGCAATCCTGGTCGGGGAACCCCAACTCCAGCTGGTCATTTTGCGCCTCCTACGTATCCGTTCGAGGCTTTGCAGCTAGATTTCATCCACATGGAAAGGTGCAACAATTTGAAATACGTACTCGTTGTTGTTTGTGCCTTTTCAAGATGGGTAGAAGCATATCCCCTGAAAGATAACACTGCCTTATCCACAGCTAAAGCCCTTGTCAAAGAATTTTTCCCTAGGTTTGGCTTGCCGAGAATGGTCTGGAGTGATAATGGGTGTGAATTTGTGGGTCGAGTGATGAAGAAAGTATGTGAAGGGCTGAGAATCCAGCAAAAATTTCACGCTGCAAATCACCCCCAATCAGCTGGACTAGTAGAATGCTACAATGGCACTCTAAAACTTAAACTGGCCAAGATACAAGCAAGCTCTGGCCTAAAATGGCCCGATGCTTTACCATTAGCACTTCTATCGACAAGGATGACTGTGCATTCGCGAGTGGGACTTACAGCCTGATTCATGTACATGCCGTTTTGCGTGTCCCTAATAGCGAATCATAGCGATTCGCTATTGAGGACACGCAAAACGGCATTCATGTAGGAATTGCTACTTAAATAGCGATTCCTACATGTTCTTTATTTGCGAGTAGCAATTTGCTACTCGCAAATACTCCCCATTCATTCCTATGGGCCAAGAGGCCCATAGGAATGAATGGGGATTTGCGAGTAGCAATTTGCTACTCGCAACTAAGATAGCGATTTTAAGGGTGCCAGGGGTGTCCAAAGGACGCCCTGTAGCACCCCTAAAATGCACTTTTGGACAGGTGTTGCGCACACACATGTCCAAAGGACATGTGTGTGTGCTACATGCAACTTTGAAAAATGCTTTTAAAAGCATATTTCTGAGTTTTTGCTATTTATCGACAGGTCTGACCTGTCGGTAAATAGCGGCCCCAAAAGTCCAAAATCGCTATTTTGTTTTGTGTCATGAATAGCATTTGAGGAATCTCTATTAGAGATTCCTTAAATGCCATTCCACGCAAATATGCGAATTCTTACATAGCGATTTTTGCATTTGGTATCATGAATACCAAATGCAAAAATCGCACTCGCAAAGGGCCAGATTCTCAGAATCTGGCCCTTTGCGAGTGCAATTTACCTACATGAATCAGGCTGTTAGTCCTTACGAAATTGTGTTCGGCCGCCCGGCCAACATATGGGGAGTGCCAAGGCCGACAAAATTCAGTGAGATCGAACACCCTGTACTGCTTGATTACTTGTATGATTTGACGACTAAATTGTGTGTTTTACACCAACAGGTTCATGATACTCTGCCTCAGGCTTCTGAAGATCCAGGTCACATCATCGATCCTGGCTCATGGCTCTTGGTGAAAAACTTCCAGCGGACAAAGAATGATCAGCCCCGCTGGACTGGCCCCCACCTAGTTCTTTTGCCAACGAGATCAGCCGTTCGAGTGGAAGGAAAGAAGCACTGGATCCACGGCGTACATTGTAAGAGGGTCCCTTTACCTCTGCCGTACGACCGGTGGGTCCAGGAGGGTATCGCTGACTCTAAGACTGAGACTGTGCCTCGTTTTTTGCCTTTCAGCGATGCACGTGTAAAAGGAACAAATTCTGAACGTGAAAGTGACAATCTTTTGCAAGAAGCTGTGCCACCGTCAATTCGATTGGACACTACAGAGCCTGAACTTTTGTTCCAAGACCAGACATTATCTGGAAAAAGCAGTTATAATCTGAGGCCGAGAACTATGGACAAATAAACTCCTTTTCTTTGCTATTTTTGAAAGTGCAGATCTCTCATCTGAGAAACTTTTTTATTTTTGTTTTTCGAACCACCATCCGGGTTCAGCTGTAGGGTCGCGGGCGACAAGTCTTTGGAGTGCAAGCCGGAGACACAAGGTCGACGGTTCTGGTTGGTCCTTGGGAGTTCCCTGGACTGACAGGCGCATTCCTTAGCACGGAACACCCTACCTCCGCGAGCAGCACGGTTAGAGGATGGATTTTTTCGAGATGGAGAGACCTGCCAAAGAGATGAACTTTAAAGCCAAAATGTGTATAATGATGACCAAGAAACATTTTTTGATATTATGCATTTTCATGTTGCTTAGTGTAATGACGTTTTTAATAGGATATGTTTTCTTCTCTTTTCGAGTAACATTTGCACCCACTACACCACCCATACCTCCTTCTACTATTTCCTCACATTCTTTTCATCCTCTGCCTGAACATGAGTCCGCTAGAAGATTAGAGTTCGTTAATAACTCTTTCGTTCAGCTTTTGCACCAACACCAATTAGTAGTGAACACGACTAACTGTTGGGTGTGTGGTCTTATGCCTCATACCACTGATAAAGGTATCCCTTACCTGATCCTGCCATTCAGCCATAATGGTTCTGTATGGGCATACAGAACGATGTTCATCTATGCTCGTGAGGTCCACCCCCTACGTTCTATAAAGGATAATCCAAAGAATAGTGCTCTAGTTAAGGGTATAGTAGATATGATTAGAGGAGCTACTTCCTATGAGACTATCCCGAGAGATGAGACACTAGCATATATTGGATGGAATGTAACCGGATATGGAGTTAGTCTGAGTGAGAATCAGCGAGCAAAAAGATCCTCCCCGATTTGGGTCGTACCCCATCAGGGTCATGTATGTCTGCAAGGTAATGGCAAGAATCCCAGAGCTCAGCTAGGGAAGAGTATCTGCAATGAGACGTATGTCTTTGCGTCCCAGACTTCCCCTTCGTTCCTAGCAGCTAAGGGTACCTATTTCATCTGTCATGATAGAGCATACACATGGCTGGCCCCTGACTTCTCGGGCACATGTTTTGTTTCACTCCTGTTGCCTCCCACCTACACAGCTGCGGCAGATTACCACAAGACAAGGATAGTTAGAGGTGTCTTCAGTAAAAAAGACACTGCAGGACAAGAATTGGGAGATTTCTTGAAGGGTTTTCTGCCGTTTTGGGGACCTATGGTTAACAGCAGGAACATAAGGCAATTGACAAGGGTGGTTGAGTCCACCGTAGTTGAAACTGCCGGTGCCCTTAGTAACTTGACTGCTGAGCTCCAGTCGGATCGTCTTATGACTCTTCAGAACAGAGTTGCGTTAGATGTCATACTTGCAGACCGAGGTGGGGTATGTAAAGTGATCCAATCAAGTTGTTGTGTTTTCATTCCAGAGAACGCTCCGACAGTGTACCAGGCCATTTCCAAACTGCATAAGATCTCTGAATCTATTCATGTGGATAAAGAAGATTGGTCGTTGATGGGATGGTTTTGGGGACTGTTATCTGCCTGGGGATGGAAGATTCTAATGGTCATTGGGATGATCTTAGCCATTCTTTTCCTGTTCTGTCTGTGCGTGCAGTGTGCTCCTACTATATGTGGCCTCTGTGCTACATCGTGTGTAAGGAAACCTGTATCGAGAGACGAGCTAAGTAATAGGATGATGCTACAGCAACATCTCAATGAATTTATGAATATAGACCTGGACTCAGATTAGCGTGAGTGTAGGTTAATTGTCTATGTAAGGGCAAAAGGAGGTGCTGTGGTACTGAAAATTCTGGACCCATGTCATAAGTATCGTTGTATCATGACGATTTTGGTATCAGCAGACCGAAAATGACGAGTATGCTATATACGAGTATTTTCGGTGTATTCGAGTGACAAGATCACCCTGAAATCAGAGAGTCCGTCCTGAACCCTCGGGTTCCATTTTGTGCATGGCAGCCATTTTGTGGTTGCCCTCACATAGGCCTAAACGAATCTTAAGGACACGTACACCTTTGCTGACTTTTATGTGACCTGGGCAAGCTGGCTCCACTGCCCGAAGCCAAACCTGTTTGGCCAGTTCCTTTCCCAGTGGCCACTCGAGATTAGAACCAAGGCACAGCATACCATAAACCCTTCATTGCACACAACTATGTCTAATCTTACTCACACCTGTCTCTGTTCTTTACTTTATGGCTTGCTTTACGAGGAGGAGGTGCCCGATTTTATTAGGGGTCCGTCGATATCTGATGAAAAATGTTGTACCTTGCGGGGTAATTGATTGTGGGCTGGACAAACTGAAAATGGGCTTGTCATCATGAATCTGCTTTTTCTTTGTCGTGAAAATATGTGAATGGTCAACTGTAAATAAGGATTGTTTTGCCTGAAGCATAATATTTTGTATAAAAAGGGTTGGCTTCCTTTTTAAGATTGAGCAGTCTCCTGAGAATATACACCGTGTTGTACTTCTAGGATACCTGTTACTGGCTGCAGCCAATAAATTTGATCTTTGAAGTCACCAAGAAGACTCTGCATTTCTGTAGTCTGAAACAGGAGAACTCGAAGTCTTTGGGTGTGTCCCCTGGCACCGCTGGGTTCTGAAAAACCCAGTACTTCAGTGTGTTTAGACACTGCACACGCATCCTGTGGGACTCCTGCTTCCTAACCTGTGGTTATTCAGTGTAGCCCCGCCGATTTCCTAGGCCTATTCACCCTTCCTGCAGTGGTACTTATACCACTTCTTTAGTATATGGTTTACGAGGCCCCTAGGGCAGAATTGTAATTGTGCAACTTAACGTATGCTTATTAAGTTATTTGTGCTGTATCTCAAACTCTGACCTCATAAAGAGTGCAGAGGGGTTGTGTTAGAAATAAATAGATATATATTTTATATATACCTTGTGTGGTGTCCTTTCATCTGGTATTCAAGGGGTTATTATATCAGGCCAACTTCTCACACCCCTGCCCACACCACGTATTCAACAAAGCTGACGCATCCATCGCACCCCAACTACGGAAGGTCATTAACATGTCCTTCAAGCACGCCTAAATCAACACCCTCCTCAAAAAGCCCAAGGCGGACCCCAAGGACCTCAAAAACTTCTGGCCCATCTCTCTGCTCCCTTTCCCGGCGAAGGTCATCAAGAAAACCGTCAACATGCAACTGACCCGCCACCTCGAGGACAACAACATCTTAGACCCCTCCCAGTCCGGATTCAGACGACACCACAGCACCGAGACAGCCCTCATCGCCGCCACAGACGACATCAGATGCCAGCTAGACATCGGCGAAACATCAGCCCTCATCCTCCTGGACCTATCAGCCGCCTTCGACACGGTCTGCCACCGCACACTAAAGACACACCTCCAAGAAGCCGGGATCCAGGAGAAGGCCATGGACTGGACCACGTCCTTCCTCACCGGCAGAACCCAGAAAGTCCACCTCCCACCTTTCTGATCTGAAGCCACCAACATCAGCTGCGGCGTACCCCAGGGCTCATCCCTCAGCCTGATCCTGATCAACATCTACATGGCCCCCCTCGCACAAGTAGCCCGCCAGCACGACCTGAACATCATCTCCTATGCCGACGACACCCAGCTCATCCTCTCCCTCACGAGGGACCTGCACACCGCCAAGTCCAACCTCCACGAGGGAATGAAGGCCGTCGCCGAATGGATGAGAAGCAGCCGCCTGAAACTGAACTCGGACAAGACGGAGGTCCTCATCCTCGGCCCCACCCCCTCTGCCTGGTACTACTCCTAGTGGTCGACCACACTGGGAACAGCACCGACACCCACGGACCACGCACGCAAACTAGGATTCATCCTCAACTCCTCCCTCTACATGTCGAAGCAGGTCAACGCCGTTTCCTCCTCCTGCTACAACACCCTCCGCATGCTTCGCAGGATCTACAAATGGATCCCGACCGAAACTAGAAGAACGGCGACCCAGCCGCTCGTCAGCAGCAGGCTGGACTATGGCAACGCACTCTATGCAGGAATCCCGGCCAAACACCTACAACGACTACAATGCATCCAAACGCCTCCGCCTGACTGATCCTCAACATCCCTCGCTGCAGCCACATCACCCCCCCACCAGAGAGACCTACACTGGCTCCCTGTCAACAAGAGATCACTTTCAAGCTCCTCACCCACACACACAAAGCTCTCCACAACACCGGACCAGCCTACCTGAACAGCAGACTCAGCTTCTACACCCCCACCCACCAGCTCCACTCCACCAGCCTCGCCCTTGCCGCCGTCCGCCACATCCAACGAGCAAGCTCCGGTGGAAGGTCCTTATCCTTCCTCGCCACCAAGACCTGGAACACCCTCCCTACCCACCTGCGGCAGACCCAGAACCTGCTCACCTTCAGAAGACTCCTCAAGACCTTGTTCTTCGAGCAGTAGCAGCACCCCCCCCTCCAGCGCCTTGAGACCCTCACGGGTAAGTAGGGCGCTTTACACGTGATTGATTGATTGATATGTGTCATATATATATATGGGTATAGGTATACTATATCCCAGTAAGGGGTGATTGAACCACCTTACCCAGGCTGCAAGTGCAGACGAGTGGTGTCAGTTTGGAGGGCCAGCCAGGGGTGGCATAATACATGCTGCAGCCCCTGGTAGGCCTTGGGTGCACCTATAGCCTGGGTACCTATGGTACACTATAGAGGGGCTCACACGGGTGACCCAGTAACCAATCTGGTATGTACCTAATGTACATGGTATCAATTTAGAGAGAGAACAGCTAGGCTGTGGGCCTGATAGCAGGACCACAGCCATACTAAAGTCGAAAAACTAGTGAAGCACAGCAAAAGTGGGGTTAACCATAGGAAACAGACTCTACTCTCCTACAGTGAGTTAATGCCGTGTGTACCATTTATGAGTGCCAGGGTGCCCCCATCTCCCTAACGAAGTTGTCATGATCCAGTAGCTTCCCATCGTTAAATAAGTCTGACCCTGTGCTAATCCCTTCTTCCAGCCAAGGAGCTATAGTACGTTTTGTGATTCTCCCGGCCGCTAGTGTTATTCCCAATAGGGTGATGTTGCCTGCGTAGGCAGGGTGTGAGCTTGTGTAATATAGCGCCTTTGAGAAGTTGGCCTGGTATATGATGTCCACTATTCCAGGCGAGACACCTTGCACCAGTCCAATCGACCCTTATTGATGATGGTTATAAAATGTCAACCTTATAGAAAGCTATTCTAGGGGTAGCAATGGTGAGCAGTTTTCAGGCTAAGACTTCAGAAGGCGAATTAAGCTAGTTGTTTTACCATTTATTATCTCTTGATACCAAATGAAAGCACACCACACAAGGTATATATCAACCAAATGAAAGCACACCACACAAGGTATATATCAAATATATATGTATTTAATCTAAACACAACCCCTCTGCACTCTTTATGAGGTCAGAGGTAAAAGTACAATACAAGGAACTTAATTAGCATTTGATAAGTTACACAGTATACATTCTGCCCTAGGGGCCTCACAAACCATATACTAAAATAGTTGTATAAGATCCACGTCTGGAATAGAAAGTAGGCCTAGGGCCTGTGGAATCGCTGAGCTTCTAGGAACAACCAAAGGTTAGGATGTAGGAGGCCCACGGGAGTCGCGTGCAGTGTCTAAACACAGCCGCGGGTTACCATTGACTTTCAATGGGAAACAAACAAGTTACAAATTTACAATTTAAGGACACTTCTAGGATAACTACGATGGAACCCTTTTATACTTAGACATTTTGAGGGCCAATACGCTCAAGACTACCAGAATACTCGTGTTACCTCACCCACGGAAGCCGGGTGCATAGGTGTCTTTTGATGTTGGGTTTTGAAGTCGATTTCAATGGAGATCTGCAAAGAAGTGCTGCAGGCGACCAGAGGAAAAGTGTCCTGGTGGATCCAAGGGTGAATCAAAGATCTGAAGAACCTGAAAGCAGAAGGGACACAGTCTGGGTCACTTGCCAGTGACCAGGATGGCGATGGGAAGATGCCAGCCAATTTCGGGTGATTTCAGGTGAAAGAGTTGAAGCTTGTCTCTTCAGCCATGTGGTCCAGGAGGCGTCGATAACGGCCAGGAGCTGGATTTCAGCTGTCCCACAAACGATCAAGTTGACTGCAGTGTCAGTATCCGGATTCGACCCAACAAGCCTTGGCAAACGCAATCCACCCAGGATGTCAAGATTGGCTTCGGTGCAGACCAGCAAGGTCTCCGGAACTTCTCTTTTGCAGGGAAGTTGGGGCAAGCCTGGAGCAACCACGAAAGCAAGTTAAATCAAAGGATTGTCTACTTGGGGGCTCACTAGCCAATGGGCCAGGAACTGCGAAGACGTGTCGAGTGGAAATGCACAAAGCGGGCCCACAGGACACTCGTGACCTGTGGGCCCCTGAGCTTCGGTGCATATGGTGCTCGGGGCTGGGGCTTCAAGCACCCCTAATGCACAACTTCGGGATACCTCGGGAAGTAGGTGCAGTTTGCAAAATGCAGGATGTCCAGGAGTTCCGGTCCCATGTCTCTCGTGTCAGCTACGGGTCTCAGCTTTGCTGGGAGCTCGGGTCAGCTTCAGAGATGTCTGGAAGTCCATGTCCTGTGTCGCAGATTCTTTGTGATCCGGCTGGAGCCTCGAAAATGCAGACCAGCAAAGATGCAGTTGGTGTCTGTTTGAACAGGGTGGTCACTACTTGACCACAAGGGAGATGTCTTTTGCTCAGTTTTCAGAGTTTGTGGTCAAGTGCCTTTCAGTTAGGTCGAGGAGATTTTGTAGTTTACTAGGCCTGCAGGTCTTGTGCATTTTTTTATGATTTTTCGAGCCCAGAGTAACTAAATGTCTTCTCCCTCTAGAAGGGTGGAATGCTACCCCCACCGCCAGGAGTGGCGGGGGGGGTAGTATTCCAAAGTGTTTGTTTTGTTTGACACCTTGACGGGGGCTGTTTAAACTTCAAGAGACAGCATTAACTTGTGCGAAATTTTATCTGCGGCGCTATATGTATTTTATCCGATATTTTATCATACTCTGTGTAGAAACTGTATGTGCTTTTTAGATTACTTAAATTTGCACTAGAGAACTGCTACCTCATTTACGCCGCTTCGGTTCCCTACTTCCTGCACAGCCGATTCAGGGCTGCGACGAGAGAGGGGTGGACGCCATCTTGGGGGGTACGGACGAGCAGCGCTCTAGCTGTTGGCTGCCTCTTGCCCCTCCCTCTCTATCCGGTCATAAATGACCACCATCTTCCGACGGCGCAGCGGGCGGGCGCAGTGGGCGCGCCGGCGGCACGCCGAAGGCGCGCCAAAGGCAAGCCCGTCTGCGCCCGTCCGCGACGGACCGGGACCAGGGGCCACAACCCCTGGCCAAAAGTATATCCTCACCTATAGCTCCACTTCCTTATTTCAGCTACGAGACCACGTCGTTACTCCTTGTCTCAATTCATGGAACCCCACCACAAAAAAGTTTACTTGCCAACACTGTGCATTCCGGCCCCCTCCTCTTACCCAAGCGCCTATGTACCATATGCTCCTCGTAAATTGTAGGTCTCTCCCTAAGCACTCCATGGAGATCTCCCTACTTTTATCCGAGATGGAACCAGATGTGCTGTTCCTCACGGAAACATGGCTCCACATAGACTCGGACCCTGACATTATACAAGCACTCCCTACAGGATATCAGATACATCGAGTAGACCGCCCAATTGGAAAAGGTGGCGGTATTGCAATTATATATAAAAACTGCTATAACTGCCGTAGCGCTCCTAATTATCTATCTAGTTGCGAATACCTTTCCTTCTCACTAGACCTGTCCCCCACATGCACCTTTTCAGGGACCCTTATGTATCGACCACCTGGCAGTCGAGGTAACTTTATTAACAGTCTGCCTTCTTCCATAGCTAACGGAGTTTGCAGTCTTCCAAACTACACTCTGTTGGGGGACCTGAATGTCCATCTGGATGATCCCTTGGACTCTGCTGCCATGGAATTACTAAACTGCCTCGAGGCGCTAGGGCTCTCTCAGCGAGTTTTGGAACCTACCCATTCTAGGGGACATCTCCTAGACCTCATATTTAGCAACTGCACCCAGCTTAAGGCCGATTCACCCATTTCTCTCCCCTGGTCTGATCATTTTTTGATCCCATTTACCTGGTCACCGCTAATCCCATACACCGCTCCACTTCCGGCACCCCATAGGGACGTAAATGGTCAAAGCTTAACTACACACAGTGGGCAACCGTTCTAGAAGCCTCCACTCCAGTATGCAACCCCGACCCTACAGTTTGTAATGATAACTTTAATATGTGAATCTCTCATTCTCTGGACAGCATCCTTCCAATTATAGATCTTGAACCAAAATACAGTCCAAGGAATGCACCCTGGTACTCTCAAGATCTTCGTAACATGAAGAAGGAATGTAGAAAACTTGAGAGAAAATGACGCAGCGATTATTCATCAACAAATAAAGATGCATATCGATCTGCTATAAAACTCTATAACAACAACATAAAGTCCGCTCAATCCATCTATTATGATAACAAAATAAATGCAGCGGCATCAAAACCTAAAGAGATCTATCGAATTGCTAAATCCCTCTTAAAACTACTGGATAAACTGCCAGATTCTCATAATGCTCAGACCCGCTGCAATGAACAGGCAGAATACTTTCATAGTAAAATAGCCACAATT
Organism: Lissotriton helveticus; assembly: GCF_964261635.1. NCBI lineage: Eukaryota > Metazoa > Chordata > Amphibia > Caudata > Salamandridae > Lissotriton > Lissotriton helveticus. Next base: position 759,822,349 of record NC_136070.1, read on the forward strand.
TATGCATCCTTCCCACAAGCCCCCATTACCCAAATGGGTCCAACGGAGACAGAATCACCTCCCTCGGTCTTCCTGGAGGCTTTTCCAATATTAGAACCCTCGATGCTGGAAACCATCATGCTCCAGGTGAAATCTGGATCCTCTGACGACCCAGCTCCAGCACAGTCCCTGCGGTCTGTTATTCCCTCTATCTTGCCCACCATCTCCAATCTAATTAACACCTCCCTATCTTCAGGCATCGTTCCACCAAGATGGAAACAAGCAACGGTAAGAGCCCTCTTAAAAAAAGCTAACTTAGACCAGATGAATCCTGGAAATTACCGTCCAATCTCCTTACTACCTTTGTGGTTCTGAAAAATCTGGATTCATATAATAGTACTGGACTCGAGAATAAAAACTTCGTCGAAATAGGACGAATTTGGTATCAAAAGACCGAGAATGACGAGTACATCAAGTACATGTATTTTCGGCATATTCGAGTGACGATTTCACCTCGAAATCGTCATTTTGCCTTCTGAACCCTTAGCTGCATGTTGCCCTCTACATAGGCCTTAATCCAGTCGAATCTGATTCCACAAGGACACATACTCCTTGATCGACTCCTTCCTGACCCCAGTACAAGTTAGAACCATTGCCCCAGGCCGAGCTCGATAGGTCAGTTCCCTCCCAGTGGCCGAGCAAGATAGTATCTAGGCTCAACCGGCCATAAAGCCATTTCAGCACGCACACCTGCCATATCTCGCTCACATCTTTCTCCACTCCTTTTCTTCACTTGCTTTACGATGGGGAGGTGACCACTTTTATTAGGGGTCCAGCGATATCTGATGAAATGTTGGGCCTTGCCGGATGATTTGTTATGGGCAGCACGACGTGAAATATGTACATGTCATCATGACTCTGCTTTTCTTTTGTAATCAGTAACCATAAATGAAATACCGCGAATCCAAGGAATGTTTTGCCCAAGGGTGAAAATTGTGTATAAGAAGAGAAACCTAACTTTGTGAAAGTGTGCAGTCTCCTGAATATACTGGTATTGTACTTCTAGGACCCTGTCACCTTGGTTGCAGCCAATAAACAAATCTTTGACTTCACCTGAAAGACTCTGAAGTTTCTGTAGGTCTGACTCAGGAGAACCCGAGGTCTCTGGTGTGTTGATCCCCTGGCACCGCTGGGTTACCGGTTCTGTGCCGGTTCTTAAAAACCCAGTACCTCATTTGGCGCCCAGCGTTGGGGCGATTCCAGTGGTACCAATCAGCCTGAAGATCGTGAGGAGCTTCGTGTGAAAATTCCGGAGGAGGGCCCACCACCTCATCGACCCCTGCATGTCGACGTGGTCCGAAGGTCTTTACTGCGAGGTTCCCCGCTTCCCGACGGCTACAAGGACTGCTGCCCTGGCTATCGCCCTGATGTTGGACCCTTGACATTTTCGGGAGAGCGAAACGCTGAGACGAGTCTTCTGGTGAAGCCATCGATATTTTTCAGTTAAGTATAAGTGGAGCGTCTCCTAGTCCTTAGTTGGACTTACTTTGTGGTATCTTAGAGATACATAAAGGTTTTTATTGGTACTTGCAAGCACCATAACCGAAGGACTCGTGTTTTCACGAGAAATATCGTAATCGATAAATCCTTTGAAGTTTTGGAACTAGACTAGAGAGAAAGGATGCCTAGTCTTAGACTCGGGAATTGGTTTTGTCTTGGTAGTAATAATAGGGACTCCCGATTGGAGGACTCATGTCCGGTTCCTCCAGTTGGAACTCCGACTTACGAGCTGTACGTTAAACATGGGGTAGGCCCCATCGTTTACAACGAGGTATGGATTAAATACACTAGGAAAGATGGTGTTTTAAAATGGCCCCAATATGGTAGCTTTGATTATGAAATCTTAGACAACCTTGAAGTTAAACTCTTCAAAAAGAAAGCCCGGCCGGCGATGTTTGACTCTTTCCGCCTATGGCGCAAAGAAGCCAAACAAAAAGAAATTAAATTAGCTAAGAAAAATAAGAGAGAAGGGGGACTTTCAGTAATGCAAGCTGCCGTGCAATTTAAAGATAATGAGGAAGAGCAGATAAATGAGCAGTTGCACAGGCAACGTAAAATGGCAATAGATAAGTGTTATCCAGTTTTGCCGTCTCTTCAGCAAGGGACAGCAAAAGAGCGTGAAAAAGACCAATTAATGTCGCAATTATTAACTTCGCCACCCCCCTATGCGCAGAATGCTACAGCACCCCCGCAACCTTTAGTTGCACAAACTGCGCCTCTGGCTCTTCCACAGCACTCACCAGCTGTTCTTCAGCTGGCTCCTACTTCTTCGGTGCAGCCTCCTCCAGGCCCACCGACAACTTCTGTTTCTCCTGTGTTTTCTACGATTTTGCCTACAGTGCTTAATACATCTCCTAATGCCCCCTCTATGATTTTGCCTAGTACCACATCTATTACTCCTCATACCTCTTCTGCCATCTCTGCCCCCGCCTTATCTCACCCCGTTTTTTCATCTGTTTTTTCTTCCGTTTCACCTTCCCTTCGGCAGAAAATGGCCAGCACTGTTACTAATCTTCTTTTACCCCTTTTCGGGTCGCCTGCTACGACCCCTAACATAAGTAGAAGACAGTTGCGAAGTCAACTGCCCGATTATCAAGAGAGAGATTCCCTGAATAGTTTAGCTCAGAAATGGGTCATGGACACTGCAAAATATGATTTACAGTCTGTCATGGAAGTTTTTCCTCAATGGGAAACAGCGACACAGAGATATGTGTTCGAACAGATGTGTGTTTTTCTTTGCGAGGATTTAGAAGACAATGATCAGGATTGCCTCCCACAAGAGATGTGTCGTATATGTTAGGGGTGCTACTGGCCGTCTTACTGCATATAGTGGGATTTAGGATCTGTTCATGAGTTCTTTTAATTGCCAGACAAAATTCAATGAGAGTTTGAAACCTTGGAATAAGTTAGGTAGGTAGTTTCCAGTTTAGTGTCATTATAAATACTGTTAGGGAATTTGCATTTAACAATGCTTGTTTATTTTAGCCTGTGTTAAGTTGTAGGGGTTAATAATCAGATTGTGCGCTCATTTATTGAGAGAGGCTCGCGCTGGCTCGAGATAAGAACTCCCATGAGATGTAGGCTCGCGCTGCTCGCGTGACAGCCTTTGTTTATAAATAGACGGAAGCCCAACGGTTTGGCGCTTCGTCTCGTGTTGCTGCCCTGTCGAGCGCTTCTGCTCCCGCCTTGACGGTCTGCCTGAGGCCATAAATAAATCCTAGGTTTCCAAGTGACTTTTCTTCTTAGTCAGATTCACCGATCTCCCCTCGAGCCCTCTCCCTAGCTGCCTGCTCCTGAGTGACTCGTGGCTTCGCCGAAGCCGAGAACCCGAGTCCTTCCCGCCGCGCAAGAAGGAAGAGCAAGTTCCGTTTTTTTCTTCCTTTGTTGATGGCAGTTCGAGGCTGCAGTCTGCTTGAAAGTGGAAGTCATGTACAGTAAGGCAATAATCTAGTAAGGTGATAAAACTATTAATCCTATGTTTCTTGAAACCCACGAGAGGATAATTGAATCAGCGTTCAGTGTTTGGAAGAAGACTTTTATTATTTAAATGGACAAAGGAAACAAGCCTTGGCAAAGTCAAGGGGAATTTTCTAAAACTGACTGAGTGGGTTTTCAACGTTTAAGACTTCGCATTTGGGAAGAGTGTTGCCAGTTAAGGCAGCAAACAAGCCTAAGCAAAGACAAGAAATACTGTTAAGACTTTATTTTTTAAATTGTTAGCAATTTCTTAAGTTGTTAAATAGGATACTGAAACAGACCTTGCCTAGTAGGGTTATTCTTTAGAGATAATTTCTTGAGTCATAAGTCCTTGCAGTCGTTAGAGAGAGTAGGTTGTTGTTCTTACTATCTCTTAACTGCAGATTCCAAACCAGCTGAAGCGTTGCTGAAGTCTTCAGGTACAAGTTTTGCATGATTTTAACCATTTGGGTTAACTAAAACCAATTAACAAACTAACTCAATGCTTAGAAGAAATTTCCGCTAATGTAGTAACTTTCCTCTTGTTTTATAGAAAGGTATAGAGAAAAGACTGAGCAAATTCTGATTTAAAAAAAAAGTGTGAACAAGGGCCACCTGACTCAATGGTCAGTTACAAAGTTTTAGACTTAATTCAGTGTTAAGAAGTTGGGTTGAGTTGTCTTTTAAAACTAATGTTATTTCATAACAGAATTGCGTGAAAAAACATTGCGTGAAAAAGCCGTGAGGCGCAACCAAGAGAGGTCAACGGCCTGGAACTCTTTTGAGAGACAACAACAGAAGACTGTGTTTATTTATTTGTTGTTAGTCTCTCTGTCCACTTCCCCTTTCCCTGGGGGAAAAGTCAATACGGTCAGAGTTGTGTTCCTGATTGTGTTGATTGATCCTTGAGGGAGTTGGGAGTTTGCGGCTTCAAGAGGAAACGTCAGAAGTGACTCACAGGACTTCTCAACAGTAGACGAAGCCTTATCTTAAACGTTTCCTCTTGAGTTTGTAAACTCACCCTCATGGATGTCTCAGAGTTGACACAGTTAGTGCAGAAATTGACTGTGGAGATGGAGAATTTACGTTTAGAAAATCTTACGCTTCGTCAGGAGTTGGACGAAACCAGAGCAGGGTTCTCTGTCTGGAGAGATCCTATTAAGGAGAAAAAGCCAGTCTTAGCGCCAAGTAGGTTAGGAACTGAGGTCCGACAGTCACATGCTTCTGATGATCGGACTGAAAGTCAACCAGTTCAAGTCACAGTAGTCACCCCGACATCTGTCCCTTTGGCAAATCCAGAAAGATTTTCCGGGGATAACAGTAGATTTGCAACCTTTTTTAGCCAATGTCAATTGCATTTTATGTGTAAACCTCAGATTTTTTCTTCAGACACAGCTAAGGTAGCATTTATTATTTCTTATTTGGGAGGGGTGGCTGCAAATTGGGCTATGCCTTTGATAGATAATGATGATCCCTTGCTTCATAATCTGCGGGATTTTAAAATAGCCATGTCTAGTTTATTTGCTAAGCACACCTTTATTCAGTCTTCAGATAATGAGTTATTGAGCCTTCGACAAGGGAGCAAGGATCTCATTTCTTACATCACTACCTTCAATAGACTTTTAACTGAAACTCACTGGCCTGAAGATAAAAGAATTTCTTTGTTTTATAGAGGTCTGAGAGACGATTTGAAAGATTCTCTTGCACACATTGTTGATCAACCTGGGGATTTTAAGGAATTTCAAGATCTTGTGGTTAAGCTTGATCACCGTTTAGGTGAACGTAAAAATGAAAAAACACGAACTGATTTTAGGAGTTCACAAGTTAGAGTTGAGAAAAAAGAGTCTGATGTTAAAAATACCTTAGTAGAACCTGTTCTTTCGGGAGGGTTTAAAGGACCTTTAACTCCTGAAGAAAAAGAGCGAAGACGTAAGGGTAACCTGTGTTTGTACTGTGGCAAGCCTGGTCATTTCGCTAAGGATTGTACAGTTAAACCTGTTAAAAAGAAGGCCCTAGTGATAGAAACTTTTTCATCTAATCCGTCGGAAAACTAGAATAATCGAGGAAAGATGAGATCGTTTCTTCGAGTAAATCTTTTTCTAAGATCTCTCAGTTTGTCACAAATGTAACTACACATATTCCTAAGCATTTTACAATTCGGATGGTTTTTATTTTGACTACTCTTCAAAGACATAGCATCCCTGTACTTTTGGATTCAGGGGCCACTGGGAATTTTTTTGATATTGAGTTTGCCCATAAATTAAATTTGAAATTTATTGCCAAGGAGGAACCGGAAACTGTAAGAGCTGTTGATGGTTCGGTTCTGTCTTCTGGGATGATTCAATATAATACTGAACCCTTAACTTTAGTGGCAGACAATGGGCATACTGAAAAAGTGGTTTTTGATCTTATAGATGCATCTTCCTTTGGAGTAATTTTAGGTATTCCTTGGTTGGAATTACATAATCCAAGGATTGATTGGGTTAAAAGAACTGTTACCTTAGAATCTTCATTTTGTAAGTTACATTGTTATCAAGAGACCAGAGACCCGGTGATGCCTCTTTTTTGTGCTACTTTGAATTCTGAAATTAATCAGCTTCCAGTTGAGTATAAAGATTTTTCTAGGGTTTTTGATCCTGTTGAAGCAACAAAATTACCACCGCATAGAATATTTGATTGTAGGATTGATTTAGTACCTGGTGCTATTTTACCCTGCAGTAGGATTTACGCTTTGACTGAACCAGAAAATGATTATCTAAGGAAGTATCTGGATGAACTTTTGGAATTAGGTTTTATCCGTCATTCCACTTCTCCAGTCTCGTCTCCTCTCTTCTTCGTCGCGAAGAAGACAGGTGATTTGAGGGCTTGTATTGATTATAGAGCTGTTAACAAAGCAACAATTAAAAATAGATATCCTTTACCCTTGATTCCTGTGCTTCTTAATCAAATTAAGGGTTCCAGTATTTATACCAAACTGGATCTCAGAGGAGCTTATCATTTGATTAGAGTCAAGGAGGGTGATGAGTGGAAGACCGCCTTTCGTACGAAATTTGGTCTTTTTGAATATACTGTCATGCCATTTGGTCTTTGCAATGCTCCTGCAGCCTTTCAATATTTTATCAATGAGGTCTTGCATGATTTGCTGGATGTCTGTTGCATAGTTTATATTGATGACATCTTGATTTATTCTAAGAATACTGAAGAGCATGTACTGCATGTTCAATCTGTTTTACAGAGGCTTAGAGATCACTCTTTATTTGCTAAACTGGAAAAATGTGTTTTTAATGCCTCCAAGGTGGAGTTTTTTGGTTATTGCTTGTCTCCTGAGGGGATTCATATGGATCCTAAGAAAGTGGAAGCAACTTTAACTTGGCCAATTCCTGCTTCAATTAAAGATATACAAAGAATTCTGGGATTTGCCCATTTTTACAGGCGATTCATTTTTAAATTTTCTGAAATTGTCACTCCCATTACCCAGTTATTAAAAAAGGGGAAAGCTTTCTCTTGGTCTGAGGAAGCAGATCAAGCCTTTTCTTTGTTAAAAAAAAGCTTTTACTTCTGCTCCAATCTTGATTCATCCTGATCCTGATAAACCATTTTTTGTGGAAGCTGATGCTTCTCAAACAGCTGTGGGTGGTGTGTTGCTTCAAAAGGATACAAATACTGGTCATTTACATCCTGTCGCTTTCTTTTCTAGGAAGTTATTATTAGCTGAACAGAATTATACAGTTGCTGAACGAGAATTGTTGGCTATTAAAGATGTATTTCAGGAATGGAGACATCATCTTTTGGGGGCTAAACATACTATCACTGTATATTCTGATCACAAAAATTTACAATTTTATTCTTCTGTTAAAAGGCTTTCACTCCTAGACAGATGAGATGGTTACAGTTTTTTAGTGAATTTGACTTCTTAATTATGTATCGACCTGGTAATAAACAATTGTTATCGGATACACTTTCTCGATTAGTTTGCGAAAAAAAATATTAATTCTGTTAAAGAACCACCAAGTATTTTGCCCATGGAAAAAATTGCTGCAGAGGTTCATTGTGAAAAGTTCTTAGATTCTGTTAAGGAGGTTTTGAAAGCTTTTGATTCTCATGAATGGTTATCAAAGGGAGGGAACTCTATCAGAGATGGTCTTTTCTATCACAATGATAAGTTGTTTATTCCCACAAAAGACTTACAAATTAAAGTTATGCAGTGGAACCATGATTTGGCAACTGCTGCTCATCCAGGTATTAATAAAACCTTGGATTTATGTCAACGGCATTTTTGGTGGGAAAGGATGATTCCAGCTATTCAGCAGTTTGTGAAAGCTTGTCCAGTTTGTTCACGACAAAAAGCTTTACATGCAGCTCCTATGGGTTTACTTCGTCCTATGACTATACCTCCTCAACCTTGGCACACGATCAGTTTAGATTTTATTACGGATCTTCCTAAATCTAATGGTTATACTACTGTTCTTGTAGTGGTTGATTTGTTATCTAAAATGGGACATTTTATTCCTTTACATAAGATTCCATCTGCTGCTGAATTTAGTAATGTGTTTTTATTTAACATCGTAAAACTTCATGGTCTTCCCTCAAAGATTATTTCAGATAGGGGTCCTCAATTTATATCGAAATTTTGGTCACAGCTTAGTAAACAGCTTGGAATTGAGTTAGCTCTGTCATCTTCTTTTCATCCACAGACTGATGGTCAAACCGAAAAGGTTAATCAACATGTAGAACAGGGGTTAAGATGTTTGTTAACAACTTCTTCTAGGCCATGGGATGAAGTTTTGCCTTGGGCAGAATTTTCTTACAATAATACCACTCATTCGGCTTTGGGTTGTTCTCCTTTTTATTTTCTTACTGGTCAACATACAAGATCTCTCCCTATTCTCTTACCTGAAGAACAGCAATCCATGCCAGCGGTTAATGACAGGTTGGCTTCATTAATGGATATTCAGGAAAAAGCAAGAAGACTCTGGATTAAAAGTAAGGAAACTATGAAAAAAACAGCCGATTCTCATCGTAGACCTTCTCCCTTGTACAAGGAGGGTCAATTGGTTTGGCTTTCTACTAGAAACATTCAGTTAGAGGGTCCTAGGAAGTTGAAACCCAGGTATCTAGGGCCTTTTCAAATTGAAAAAATTTTGAATCCTGTATCTGTGAAATTAGTTTTACCAGAAGAATATGCTATTCATCCAGTGTTTCATGTTTCTCTTTTGAAACCTTTTGAACCTTCTACTCGACCTGATAATCCACCTCCACCAGTGGTGATTGGTGATCATGTTGAATATGAGGTTAAATCTATTTTAGATTCCAAAAGGATTCGAGGTTCTCTGTTTTATTTGGTTGATTGGAAGGGTTATGACCCTTCCGAACGATCTTGGGAACCTGAAAAGAATGTTCATGCCCCTAGACTTGTTAGGTCTTTTCATGCTTTACATCCTGACAAACCTCGATCTGTAAGACGACCTTTGGGGGGAGGAACTGTTAGGGGTGCTACTGGCCGTCTTACTGCATATAGTGGGATTTAGGATCTGTTCATGAGTTGTTTTAATTGCCAGACAAAATTCAATGAGAGTTTGAAACCTTGGAATAAGTTAGGTAGGTAGTTTCCAGTTTAGTGTCATTATAAATACTGTTAGGGAATTTGCATTTAACAATGCTTGTTTATTTTAGCCTGTGTTAAGTTGTAGGGGTTAATAATCAGATTGTGCGCTCATTTATTGAGAGAGGCTCGCGCTGGCTCGAGATAAGAACTCCCATGAGATGTAGGCTCGCGCTGCTCGCGTGACAGCCTTTGTTTATAAATAGACGGAAGCCCAACGGTTTGGCGCTTCGTCTCGTGTTGCTGCCCTGTCGAGCGCTTCTGCTCCCGCCTTGACGGTCTGCCTGAGGCCATAAATAAATCCTAGGTTTCCAAGTGACTTTTCTTCTTAGTCAGATTCACCGATCTCCCCTCGAGCCCTCTCCCTAGCTGCCTGCTCCTGAGTGACTCGTGGCTTCGCCGAAGCCGAGAACCCGAGTCCTTCCCGCCGCGCAAGAAGGAAGAGCAAGTTCCGTTTTTTTCTTCCTTTGCTGATGGCAGTTCGAGGCTGCAGTCTGCTTGAAAGTGGAAGTCATGTACAGTAAGGCAATAATCTAGTAAGGTGATAAAACTATTAATCCTATGTTTCTTGAAACCCACGAGAGGATAATTGAATCAGCGTTCAGTGTTTGGAAGAAGACTTTTATTATTTAAATGGACAAAGGAAACAAGCCTTGGCAAAGTCAAGGGGAATTTTCTAAAACTGACTGAGTGGGTTTTCAACGTTTAAGACTTCGCATTTGGGAAGAGTGTTGCCAGTTAAGGCAGCAAACAAGCCTAAGCAAAGACAAGAAATACTGTTAAGACTTTATTTTTTAAATTGTTAGCAATTTCTTAAGTTGTTAAATAGGATACTGAAACAGACCTTGCCTAGTAGGGTTATTCTTTAGAGATAATTTCTTGAGTCATAAGTCCTTGCAGTCGTTAGAGAGAGTAGGTTGTTGTTCTTACTATCTCTTAACTGCAGATTCCAAACCAGCTGAAGCGTTGCTGAAGTCTTCAGGTACAAGTTTTGCATGATTTTAACCATTTGGGTTAACTAAAACCAATTAACAAACTAACTCAATGCTTAGAAGAAATTTCCGCTAATGTAGTAACTTTCCTCTTGTTTTATAGAAAGGTATAGAGAAAAGACTGAGCAAATTCTGATTTCAAAAAAAAGTGTGAACAAGGGCCACCTGACTCAATGGTCAGTTACAAAGTTTTAGACTTAATTCAGTGTTAAGAAGTTGGGTTGAGTTGTCTTTTAAAACTAATGTTATTTCATAACAGAATTGCGTGAAAAAACATTGCGTGAAAAAGCCGTGAGGCGCAACCAAGAGAGGTCAACGGCCTGGAACACTTTTGAGAGACAACAACAGAAGACTGTGTTTATTTATTTGTTGTTAGTCTCTCTGTCCACTTCCCCTTTCCCTGGGGGAAAAGTCAATACGGTCAGAGTTGTGTTCCTGATTGTGTTGATTGATCCTTGAGGGAGTTGGGAGTTTGCGGCTTCAAGAGGAAACGTCAGAAGTGACTCACAGGACTTCTCAACAGTATAAGGTTTAAATTTAGTCTGGGTATGATTGTAGGTCCCGATGTGGAAGAAGCAGTTGAAATGCTGTTATCATATCGAAGTAAGGGAAGCAGTTCTGGGTCACCATCGGAATCTAGTGCATCTAGTAGGAAAAAGGCACGACAATACCCTATGAGAGAAGTTCCCCCACAATGGAGAGAGGGTGACGCGACAGCTGTCCCACCTGTCCTGCCCCACTTTCACCGAGTATGGGTACATGTTCCATGGAAGCGAGCTGAAGTTTTAGCACTCAAACAAACACTACCAGATCCGCGTAAAAATCCTGCAGGGTACTATAAAGAATTGTCGCAAACTGCTGGGTCATGTATAATGAATTTGGCCGATATCGATATGTTATTCGGGAACGTTGTTCCACAGCCTTTATGGGGAAAAATTCGCCATGTAGATCATGACCAGGAATTAGGTGACACGTGGGCTAATATTACTGCTGCAGATGCACGACAAGTGGGTGGTGCCAAGCCTGAGCCTCTGATAGCGGAACTACCTGGTAGGATAGTAGATTACATGAAAACAATAATGCCTGCAATACGCGTAAATTGGGATAAGTTATCTGCATGCAAGCAAAAGAAAGAAGAAACTGTTTCAGATTTCTTCACCAGATTTGAAGAAACATTCATTGACCACAGCGGTCAAGATATGACCACAGAAGGCGGTCAGAGATTGTTTGTCGATAAATTTGTGCACAATCTACTTCCAGACTTGTGTAGAAAATTGAAAGATTCGGAAAGTTCTTGGGCAGTCTCATCTTCAGCCCAGATATTAGCTACCGCACAGTACTATGAGAATAGAGACAAAGATGAGAAAGATAAAGTAGAGAAGAAAACTAGAGAACTGAAAACGAAGGTTTTGCTACAGCAAGCCTATCCGCCACGTGGTGGTGGTAATAAAAATAATAATGGTCCGAATCACTACCAGAACACTTTTCAGCAGCCTCAGAGGAACTTGCAGAGATTCGATTACAATCAAAACCGCGTAGGTCCCAACCAGTGTTTATACTGCAAACAAGAGGGTCATTACAAATATGACTGTCCTGCCCTGCCGCAACGTACAAATGAATTTTCTGGTGTAAGAGGTCGTGGTAGTCAGCAAGCGCCTAGAGGTAGAGGGCGTGGAAACGCCCCTCAGGACGCACGTCCCCATCCACCACAAAACTCTATGAACAGGTTTGACCAGCAAAATAACGTATCTGACAGGACAGCTCAATACTACGTTGATGAGTATTACACAGAAAATGAGCAGTGGGAGAATAATGATTGCTAGGACAGCCTTAGACAAGGAGAGGGAGTTGTTTCAGTTCCAGTAGATCAGAGTGGACCTTACGTTGAGGTGATTACATCGGGTGTGTCAGAACCTTTTCTGTTGGATACTGGTGCTACAAAGAGTTCTATTATGCACTCCAAACTCCCTGGCGCACCTTTGTCTGGCGAAATGAACGTTTCCGTAGGTTTTTCTGGCGCCCCGGTTAGAAATCCGATTTCTGACCCTTTATCTCTTTCTGTTGGTCCTTGTGAATTCGAAGCACCCCTTATTTTGACAACAGGTTGTGGTGAAAATTTGCTAGGATTAGATCTGCTAAAAGGATTGTATGCGACTCTGTACTGTTCTCCCTCAGGAGTACAACTTACTTTAGGTAAGAAAGTGGTTTCTCCCATGTATTTGTCGAGGAATGCACTTCCAGCAGAATTGGCACTTCTACCAGATATTCTTTGGGCTACTGGTCCGAATGATGTAGGTCTTTTAGAAATTCCACCGTATGTTGTAACGTTGAAACCGAATGTCAAAATGCCACGAATTCCCCAATACAGAATATCGAATGAGGGCGAAAAAGCTTTGCTAGCAATTGTTTACGAGTTGATTGAGAAAGACGTAATTGAAGAAACACGAGGAAATGTTTGCAATAGTCCTGTTCTGCCTGTTTTAAAACGAACTGACCCTTCTCAGCCACCTGTGTATAGATTCGTGATTGATCTTAGGGAAGTAAATAAGATAGTGGTGTCACAATTCCCAGTTGTCCCCGACATTACAACATTACTGACTATGATTCCAGCCTCTGCATCCTGGTTTTCGGTAATTGACCTGAAGAATGCTTTCTTCAGTATCCCGATTGCTGAGGAAAGCAGGGATATTTTTTCCTTTAGTTTAGGTGGTCGCAGCTTCCGCTTTAAACGCGCTCCTCAAGGCTACTGTGAAAGCCCCTCCATATACAGTCAAGCTCTGAAAAGTCAGCTTGACACAATGGTTTTGCCCAAAGGTCCACTCTCGTACAGTACGTGGACGATTTGCTCATAGCTGCGGATACTGAGAAAATATGTAAAATGGCCACGTTGGAATTACTGCGCCATCTATGTGATCTGCACCACAAGGTGTCACTTTCCAAGCTCCAATATTGCCGACAAGAAGTGACCTACTTAGGTCATCTCTTATCGAAGGAGGGAAGGAAACTGACCCCAGAAAGAATTCAGGCAATAGCTAAATTGAATGTGCCAAGAACGCAGAGAGAGGTACGCGCTTTCTTGGGCATTACATCGTACTGTAGACAGTGGATTCCAAATTTTTCGTTATTAGCCAAACCCTTATTGGCACTAACGTGTACAAATACACCCAATCCCATTCCTTGGTCTGATGAGTGTCAGAAAAGTTTTCTCGAATTACGCACAGCATTATGTTCGGCCCCTGTATTAGGTAACCCCAACTACAGTAAGCCTTTCACATTATATGTCCACGAGAAGGAGGGCTGTGCATTGTCTGTGCTGACTCAGTTATACGGAGATAGACAGCGGCCATGCGCCTATTTTTCGTCAACTTTGGATCCGGTAGCACGAGCATTGCCAAGTTGTCTAAGGGCCACAGCAGCAGCAGCTGTTTCTATTCGACAGTCTGCAGGTCTAGTAATGAATAATACACTAATTGTGATGGTCCCGCATGCAGTAGACACATTGTTAAATAGGACCAAGACACAGCATTTAACTAGTGCTCGACTGTCCAGTTATGAATTGACGCTACTAGCGAGCCATGTGCACATCAGAAGGTGCAGTACCCTGAACATAGCCACATTGTTACCAATTGCTGAGGAATCGGATGCTTCAGAACAGCACGATTGTTTCCTCAGAACGGAGGAAGAGACGAAAGGGAGAGTTGATCTATTCGATACTCCTCTCGCTGAATGTGATGGTACATTATGGGTGGATGGTTCCTGCTTTAAACTCCCAAATCGTAACGTGACTACAGCATATGCTGTCACCACTTTACACACAATCGTTGAAACCGTGCGAATACCACATGGTTCAGCTCAAGCCGCTGAACTCGTGGCATTAACGAGAGTATGTGTGTTATCCAAAGGAATGAAAGTGACTGTCTATACCGACAGTCAGTATGCTTTTGGAGTGGCTCACAGTTTTGGACGATTGTGGAGAGAACGTGGTTCCTGACTTCGCATGGAGCTAAGATTCAGCATGGTCAGTTGGTGAATGAGCTTCTTGAATCACTGACGTTGCCCCTGAAAGTAGCGATCGTGAAATGTAGTGCACACAAGAAAGTGATTGATGATGTTGGTCGTGGAAATGCATTTGCTGATGAAACTGCTAAGGAAACGGCAAAGAATGTGATGAGCCGAATGTATGTTGCGAGCCCAGAAAGATGGACTGGTGATGTTGGAATATGTGTAGACACGATAGAAAGTGTGAAGTCCATCCAAGCTGAGGCCACGGAGAAAGAGTTAAGCATGTGGAAAGAAAGTACAGGGAGAATGGATGCAAATGGTTGTTGGACTGAATCGACAAAGCAACAGAGATGGTTGTTACCCGATGCATATGTGCCTGCAGTGGTTACAATGGCTCATGGGATGGCCCATATCAGCGCGAAATGGATTTGCGACTCGTTGGCCCCAGTGTGGAAGAATTCAGGGATTCCCAAGTGTGCAGAGAATGTTGTCAAGAATTGCATGGTATGTCTGAAGCACAATCCTGGTAGGGGAACCCCAACTCCAGCTGGTCATTTCGCACCTCCTACGTATCCGTTCGAGGTTTTGCAGCTAGATTTCATACACATGGAGAGGTGCAACAACTTAAAATATGTGCTCGTGGTTGTTTGTGCCTTCTCAAGATGGGTAGAAGCCTATCCCCTAAGGGACAATACTGCCTTGTCCACAGCAAAAGCCCTTGTGAAAGAGTTCTTCCCCAGATTCGGAATGCCTAGAATGGTCTGGTCGGACAACGGAAGTGAATTTGTGGGTTGTGTGATGAAACGGGTGTGTAAAGGGCTAGGCATTAGGCAGAAGTTCCACGCTGCAAATCACCCCCAATCAGCTGGATTAGTGGAATGTTACAATGGCATGCTTAAACTTAAATTGGCCAAAATCCAAGCGAGCACAGGTCTTAAATGGCCTGACGCTCTACCATTAGCACTCCTATCCACCAGAATGACTGTGCATTCGCGAATGAAACTCAGCCCCTATGAAATAATCTTTGGTCGGCCAGCCAACATATGGGGAGTGCCTAGGCCCACGAAGTTTAGCGAGCTGCAACACCCTATTTTGCTTGACTATTTGTATGAATTGACGGCTAAATTGCGTGTTTTATATCAACAGGTCCACAACACCTTGCCTCCGATCTCTGAGACACCAGGTCACTCCATTGACCCTGGTTCCTGGGTGTTGGTCAAGAATTTCCAGAGGACAAGAAACGACCAGCCCAGATGGACCGGACCTCACCTCGTCCTCCTGTCTACAAGATCGACCGTTAAAGTGGAGGGGAAGGCCAATTGGGTCCACGGGATCCATTGCAAGAAAATACCTTTCCCTCTGCCACATGACCAATGGGTCCGGACAGGAGGCACTGACTCAGAGCGCACAACTGATGAACGTGTAAAAGAAGCTAAACGTGATTGTGACAGTGAGAACATTTTTCAAGAAACTACGCCGCCATCAGAACAATTGAACTCTGTGGAACCTGAACTACTATTCCTGGACCAGACAGTACCCGGGAAAAGACGCTATAATTTGCGACCAAGAAAAACAGACTAAAAGTAAAAGTGATTTTTATGATCAAAGAGTAAAACCTGTGGACTAATAAAAAATATTCTTCTCCCCCCAAATCCTATTTTTGAAAGTGCAGATTCTCCCATCTAGGTAACTTGCTTATTTTTGTTTTGTTTTTTTGAACCGCCATCCGGGTTCCGCTGCTAGGGTCGCGGTTGATTAAAGACTTTTGGGTGCAGCTGTCGACAATAGGTCGCTGGTTCCAGTTGGTCCAAGGGAGCCACCCTAGACTGACGGAAGCATCCTTTAGCAGAAACAACCTACCGCCGCGGGCAGCACCTTAGAGAGGATGGAGTTTCCTGATGTGGAGAGAACTGCCAAACAAATGGACTTTAAGCAGAGACTTTTGAAAACAATGAGGAAGAGAATTTTTATAATAATGTGTATTTTTATGTTGTTTAGCGTAATGGTCTTTTTGATAAGCTATGTTCTATTCTCTTTTCATGTGACTTTCACGCCCACTACATCACCCATACCTCCCCCTACTGTTTCCTCTCATTCGTTCCACTCTTTGCCTGACCACGAATCAAATAGGAGATTAGAGTTCATTGATAACTCCTTCGTTCAGCTATTACACCAACACCAACTTGTAATGAACACAACCAACTGCTGGGTGTGTGGTCTCATGCCCCACACCACGGATAGAGGTATCCCCTATTTGGTCCTGCCATTTAGTCACAATGGGTCAGTATGGGCATATAGGACAATGTTCATATATGCACGAGAAATCCAACCCCTACGTTCTGTAAAAGACAACCTCAAGACTAGCGCCCTAGTGAAGGGTATAGTTGACATGATCAAGGAAGTGACTTCTTACGAAGATACCCCGGATGATGAGATACTTGCATATGTAGGTTGGAATGTGACCGGATATGGCACTACATTAAGTGAGAAACAGCAAGCCAAGAGATCGTCCCCTATCTGGATCGTACCCCATCAAGGTCACCTGTGTCTGCAAGGTATTGGTAGGAATCCCAGAGCTCAGCTAGGGAAGAGTGTCTGCACAGAAACGTACGTTTTTGGATCTCAGACTTCCCCTGCCTTTTTAGCCGCTAAGGGTACTTATTTCATCTGCCACGATAGAGCCTATACATGGTTGCCCCCTGACTTCTCGGGCTCATGTTTTGTTTCATTCCTGTTACCTCCCACCTACACAGCAGCGGCGGATTACCATCGGACAAGGGTAGTTAGAGGTGTTTTGAGTAAAGAAGACACTGCAGGTCAAGAATTTGGTGACTTTGCAATGGGTGTTTTGCCGTTCTGGGGAGCCATGGTTAACAGCAGAAACATAAGGCAATTAACAAGGGTAGTTGAATCCACCGTGATTGAAACTGCTGGTGCCCTTAGTAACCTGACTGCTGAGCTCCAGTCGGATCGACTGATGACCCTTCAGAACCGGGTCGCTTTGGATATAATACTGGCGGACCGAGGTGGAGTATGCAAATTGATCCAGTCCAGTTGTTGCATTTTTATTCCAGATAATGCCCCAACAGTGTACGGGGCCATCTCCAAACTACATAAGATTTCCGAATCTATTCATGTGGACAAAGGAGATTGGTCATTAATGGGATGGTTCTGGGGACTGATATCTGCCTGGGGATGGAAAATTCTGATGGTCATTGGGATGGTCTTAGCCATTCTTTTCCTGTTCTGTCTATGTATACAGTGTGCTCCTGCAATATGTGGCCTCTGTGCTACATCATGTGTAAGGAAGCCTGTGTCAAGACATGAACTCAGCACTAGAATGATGTTGCAGCAACATCTCAATGACTTCAGGAATATAGATCTGGACTCAGATTAACATGAGGATAGATTAATTGCCTATGTAAGGGCAAAAGGAGGGTCTGTGGTTCTGAAAAATCTGGATTCATATAATAGTACTGGACTCGAGAATAAAAACTTCGTCGAAATAGGACGAATTTGGTATCAAAGACCGAGAATGACGAGTACATCAAGTACATGTATTTTCGGCATATTCGAGTGACGATTTCACCTCGAAATCGTCATTTTGCCTTCTGAACCCTTAGCTGCATGTTGCCCTCTACATAGGCCTTAATCCAGTCGAATCTGATTCCACAAGGACACATACTCCTTGATCGACTCCTTCCTGACCCCAGTACAAGTTAGAACCATTGCCCCAGGCCGAGCTCGATAGGTCAGTTCCCTCCCAGTGGCCGAGCAAGATAGTATCTAGGCTCAACCGGCCATAAAGCCATTTCAGCACGCACACCTGCCATATCTCGCTCACATCTTTCTCCACTCCTTTTCTTCACTTGCTTTACGATGGGGAGGTGACCACTTTTATTAGGGGTCCAGCGATATCTGATGAAATGTTGGGCCTTGCCGGATGATTTGTTATGGGCAGCACGACGTGAAATATGTACATGTCATCATGACTCTGCTTTTCTTTTGTAATCAGTAACCATAAATGAAATACCGCGAATCCAAGGAATGTTTTGCCCAAGGGTGAAAATTGTGTATAAGAAGAGAAACCTAACTTTGTGAAAGTGTGCAGTCTCCTGAATATAGTGGTATTGTACTTCTAGGACCCTGTCACCTTGGTTGCAGCCAATAAACAAATCTTTGACTTCACCTGAAAGACTCTGAAGTTTCTGTAGGTCTGACTCAGGAGAACCCGAGGTCTCTGGTGTGTTGATCCCCTGGCACCGCTGGGTTACCGGTTCTGTGCCGGTTCTTAAAAACCCAGTACCTCACCTTGGATAAGTAAAATTGCGGAGAAACATGTAAACAACACTCTTACAGAATTTCTAGAAAGCAATAACTCACTGGATATATCGCAGACTGGGTTTCGACCCATGCATGGGACAGAAACCGCACTTCTGGCTGTGACAGAAGGAGCAAGAATGATTGCGGATCAAGGCGGCACTGCGGCCATCATTTTACTGGACCTCAGTGCCGCCTTTGACACCGTAAATCATGACATCTTTATTCAGAGGATCTCAGGTCTGGGAATTGGTTCCAGGGTAAAGGCCCGGATTCAATCCTTTCTGTCAGACCAATCCTTCCGAGTCTGTGAGGGTAACGTTACATCGCCCAGTAAACCACTCAGTTGTGGGGTTCCTCAGGGCTCCTCCCTGAGCCCCACACTGTTTAATATATACATGCGCCCCCTTGCTGAGATTATCCGCCCTTCTGGTGTCCCAATTATATCATACGCTGACGACACCCAGCTGGTGGTAACGCTGAATCATCCATCAACCCAGCCAAGTGATCTAAGGGGCTGCATGGAAGCAGTCTGTGCCTGGATGACCCAGTCATATCTAAAATTAAACGGAGATAAGACGGAGCTAATGATATTAGGTAACTCTCCGTCTAAATCCATCGACTCCATCTGGCCATCCTCACTGGGCGCCGCTCCTGAACCTAAAGATACCATCAAAAGCTTGGGAATCTGGATGGATAAAACACTTACATTCAACCACTAAGCAGTAAAACTTTGTGCTACATGCCTGGACGTCCTCAGGCTTATCCGCAAGATCCTTCCGCTCCTCCCTCCAAAGGCAAAACAGATTATGATTCAGGGGCTAATTCTGTCCCGCCTAGACTTCGGGAATGCCCTCTACCTGGGAGCACCCAAATCGACCCTCAAAAAACTCCAGGTAATTCAGAACTGCGCGGCTCGTACTCTCTTAGGCATTCCACGTCGCCAGTCCGTGGAAACTGAACTAAGAAATCTTCACTGGCTACCTATCAAGGAAAGAATCGAGTTAAAAAGCTTATGTATTGCTCATCGCGCCTTTTGGAGGAAAGGAGCAGTTTTAAATCATACCCTGATCAGTCCATAAAATCCCACCAGACAGCTTAGATCGACACATGCCTTTCGAGTAAGCAATCCCAGGTTTCAAAAAGCGAGGTGTTGAGGTCGAACTTTCTCTGTAAATTCGGCGAGACTCTGGAATTCTCTTCCCTCATCCCTCCGCTCTGAGCCCAACCTCCTCCTCTTCCGTAAAAAACTGAAGACGCTCCTGTTCAGCAGATAAACACAGTTTCTTCTCCATTATACACTCTTGTCATCCACTAGCGCTAGGACGCCTGCGGGTAACTATCGCGCTTTATAAAAACCTACTCCAATCCAATCCAACCTTACACAACATGTTTTGATAAAGCCAAACCAAAGTTAGCATTAACCGCAAGGATTATAATGCACTTAAAAGTATATGGTATGGATATATCATAGACCAGCTATAAGGAGATGGTTCCGAAAGCTGCAGAGGGGCTCAGCTCATGCTAGGGCACCCTCTCACACAAAACCAAGCACTCTGCCTTCAGGATTGTCAAGGCCTGCCATAGGAGTGACTTATAGGCTACTATGTGTCTGTCTATTACCTACTGGCGGTCGCCAGTAGGTATATATAGTTAGGATTTTTTCTCTATGGGTTTTTTGAAAATTCTATGTCTAATAACTTTGGCGTTTGTGGACGGAATTGGCTGAAATTTTCAGGAAAATGGAACATTTTGTTTCTGAGCAGCCCCTGGAAATTTGGGGGGAGTTGGTCCAGGGGGGGCCGAGAAAAAAGGGGGGTCCCAAAACGTGTTTTTAACATTGAGTTTTCCATAGGGCGGTTAGCCTCACTTTTAGCCCGAACGGCTGAATGGATTTGCACGAAACTTGGCAAAATTGTAGGGACTGGTAGCCCGATGTGCCTTTTGTAGGTCTTAATATATGTGCTGCAGTGGATTTTGAGAAATTAACGGTCAAAAAAAGATATATATCTGTAAGCGCGGACCAGGCAGCGCCCCGGTACGCGTACTTTTCGCGTAACGGAACTTCGCGTAGCGAAGCTGATTGGCTCTCCGGTGTCTGTCAACATTCTAAACAGTCCGGAGCGGCCGCCATCTTGTCTCTCGGTAGGATCGAGAGACAAGAGGAGGCCAAAACAAAGGGGGAAATAACTATAAGGGGGCATAGTAGATCCTCGCTGACCCCCTAGGTTTAATGTGGAGGTTTTAAAGAGGTCCCGCGGGGCAAAAAAAAATAAAAAATGTTTTTGTTTTTTTTCGTGGTTAGCGCCCGGTACGCGAACCGGGAAGCGTTCTGGGGAGCGTACTACAATGAAAAATGAATGATAGACTTTTCAAATGCTGTATGTTAATTGATTATTGGTTTTGTTGATTATTTTTTATTTTTTTTTATTTTTTAAGCATTTTTTATTGTGTTTCATAATTTATTAAACTTTCTAACATTTCATTGTCAGAAATTTCATTATTATCATGGAATATACATTGTAGTCTCTGAGGTTGTAAAATGTCCTCATTTGCAAGGAGGTTATCTACTGCTTGTACACATTGCAGTAGTTCTTGGTCCCAAGTTTCATCCATAAATTCAATCTCATTTGGATCAATGATTTCTGTGTTGGACTCTGGAAGGACAATTTCAAATGAAATTTTTTGTTCACTTTCCATTTTCCCTGAAATTTGCATAAAAAAAATATATATTAGTAGAGGTAGGGCACTGTTGGGATTAATTTTAGATAGGCAGTTTTTAACAGTGAATTTATCTTTGGGCAGTGTATAGTATCAGAGTGGAAGTAGGAATATAAAAAAGTGTATCTAAATTTATAAGTACTACAGAGGGATAGTATATAACTAACAGAAAAAGTTTGCCATATTAACTTAAAGTGCACAATATACTTCAGTTTTAAAAATAACAACTTACCTTTAAAAAGAAGTTGAAGTTATTAATGAAAATCCTATTGAAATGTACACCAGGAAGTAGTAGTCAAAATGGCTGTGTTTCCTTCTCTTCCTTTATATATATTCGGGTACATAACCAATCAAATGTCAGGTAAAAAAAGTAGAAAATGAAAGTAACATTTTAATTGGTTGTCAATTCCAACACTTCAGATGTGTTTTGTGAAGTAATTTACCTCACGGTATTTAGAGAGGTCTACAGGCTAAATGGCTAAATGGAATTCCAATCAAATTTGTGAAAATGGTAGGGATTGGTATGTAGTATGAGCTAATCTATATTTGGTGAAATTGTCTCAAGTGGCTTTTGTGTGAACTACTTTCCCACCTTTTTTGATGGTGCGCTTCCCAGGAAGCGACCCGGTACGCGAACCGTTGAGCGCCCCGGTTCGCGGACCTTAAGCGTTCCGGGAGTCCACCATTTTGTGTTTCGGTCGAATTAAGATACAAGATGGAGGGCAATTAATGTTCGGAATGGGTAGAAGGGGGCACGGTAGAGTTATCTTGACCCCCTAGGTTTTCTGAGGGTGGCTGAGGAGGTTTATATGTGCGAAAAAAAAACATTTTTTTAAAAAATTTCGCGAGGTTAGCTCCCGGTACGCGTACCGGGTAGCGCCCCAGGGAGTGTACTTTGTTGAAAATTAGTGAAAAAAGTTAGAGTAAAATAATAATTGTGAGTGATTAGATGTAGGGTAGCTCTGAGAAGAGCTTTTGGGTTTATGGTACATTTAGGTACTTATAAGTAGGTACCAATGCACATTCTTAAATTCAGAGTGAAAACTCTGTTGCCCTCATCTGAGAAGTGAACTCCATCTCCTCTGTAGATATCTTGCATGTAGTAACGCAAGTTATTGTTGTACAGGGAGCCCATTCCATGGTCTCTCATGTAAGCTGAAACAGATTTGTTTACATGCTTCCTCGACTTCTCAATTTGTGGACAAAATTGGTTTGACCACCTCCATTTCTGTCTTTGGCATATATTTGAATATACCAAGGCAGTCTGAGGAAAAAGTGCCATTAATTGCTCAAAGGTGTCCTTTAAAAGCATTTCCAGACCTACACCAGTCAAAGTGCCCAAGTCATTACCTCCACAGTGCACAATTAACAGGTCAGGTTTTGGCAAATGCATAAAGGTTTTCACCAATGGTATCAATTGGTGACATTTTAATCCTCTGTGGCCAAACCACTTAATTTCCACATCTTGTAAATTGAGGTTAGGTAAATTCCTGCTTTCAACGTACCTTTGAGCCCAGTGAATATAACTATGACCAACAATCCAGACAGAAAACATGGTGAGAGAAGGTTCTCCTGCAGTCAGATGAAGTGTGGCAATGAAATGGCAGTTGAAAAAATGAGAGTTTGAAATGAAAAAAACGGTGGAGTTTCTGTGTTCATGAAGCAGTAACAGTGATTGGTGGATTTTGATTGATGAAAACAGAAAGTTAGGGTGTACAGATGTGTTGTTTGAGAGATGTATTTTGAGTGGTCAATAAAAAATCATTAAATGAAAGAAAGCACTGGATATGCAGGTGCACTGAGAGTTCAGAGTTCAATTGCAACATTGTTGTGTGAACTTGCAAACACCAGAGTTTCTCCAAGAGGTGGTTGCTATGGAAAATAGGCAGAAATGGCAGAGGGGGGAAGGGTTTTCATTTGAAAAAAAGTGAGGGAAGAGTTTTGATTGGGTGACATGAGAAATATGTGTGAAGAATTACAGCATTTCTGTGCTTTTGATAGCTGCAGACTCTGGAGTGCATACCTTTTGCTCTGCTGAAGACAAATTGGTGTGTTTCTTAGACTGTTTTCAAACTCAAAGTATTTGCTAAGGTGAGAAAATATTTCTTTATTTTAGATAGAGAATAGTGTGCTTTAAGGAGAAAATTATGATTTATGTGGCGCAAATTGCTTGTAAATATGCTCTCACATGTGCATGGAAAAATGTGATTTTGAATGTTAGTGTTATATAGCCATGTTAAAAGTGACCCAACCATGCTGGAAAGTCAATCAAAAAATGATTTCATGTGTTTTAATGACATTTTAAGTCATTTTCTCATGTGCAGTGTTTAGAAATTATGATTTGAAAATCGTTTTTGTGGAAAAGGAATTGTTTTTAAATTCATGACAAGGATATAATGGTGTATGGTTCTTTATAAGGCAATTGACTGTCCCTGATGTTATTTTTCTCATTTTAGTGTAAGACCTTTCTCTGTGGCGCAAATTGCTTGTAAATATGCTCTCACATGTGCATGGAAAATTTAGATTTTGAATGTTTGTGTTAAATAGCCATGTTAAAAGTGACCCAACCATGCTGGGAAGGCAATCAAAAAACGCTTTCATGTGTTTTAATGACATTTTAAGTCATTTTCCCATGTGCAGTGTTTAGAAATTATGATTTGAAAATCGTTTTTGGGGAAAAGGAATTGTTTATAAAATCATGACAAGGACATAATGGTGTATGGTTCTTTATAAGGCAATTGACTGTCCCTGATGTTATTTTTCTCATTTTAGTGTAAGACCTTTCTCTGTGGCGCAAATTGTGTGTAAATATGCTCTCACATGTGCATGGAAAATTTTAATTTTGAATGTTTGTGTTACATAGCCATGTTAAAAGTGACCCAACCATGCAGGAAAGCCAATCAAAAAACGCTTTAATGTGTTTCAATGACATTTTAAGTCATTTTCTCATGTGCAGTGTTTAGAAATTATGATTTGAAAATCGTTTTTGGGAAAAAGGAATTGTTTTTAAATTCATGACAAGGACATAATGGTGTATGGTTCTTTATAAGGCAATTGACTGTCCCTGATGTTATTTTTCCCATTTTAATGTAAGACCTTTCTCTGTGGCGCAAATTGCTTGTAAATATGCTCCCACCTGTGCATGGAAAATTTTGATTTTGAATGTTTGTGTTACATAGCCATGTTAAAAGTGACCCTACCATGCAGGAAAGCCAATCAAAAAACGCTTTTATGTGTCTTAAGGACAATTTAAGTAATTTTCCCATGTGTAGTGTTTTGAAGTTATGATTTGAAAATCGTTGTTGAGGTAAAGGAATGTTGTTAAAATTTATGTGCGCCATATGCCCCCAAATTTCTTTTTTAGGGTTGCAGCAGGGTGTTCTTGAGACACCCCTGCACCTTTGGAATAAATTCCTAATTTGTGATGAGCAAATTGTTAATCGCAAATTGCACCTTCATTTATATGAGCCTCCTAGCCCATGGAAATGAATGGGTAATTTGCAATTAGCAATTTTCTCATCGCAAATTTGGAATGGTAAAGAATCGCTATTTATTCCTTAAAATTCGCTTTTTTGGAAATGCAAAATAGTTATATGATACATATGGCGGTTGATGTCTAACAAGATAAGAAGCTTAGGGATACATTTATGATGACTGGCGCAATGAAGTAGAAATCACTTACTTCATTGGTAGGCCTTTACATGAATTATCTCCTCTGTATTCTTCATCAAGCGTAACTTTAATCTGCAATCCTGAGTAGGCCTCACCTTAAACAAACCTCTGGATAGGCCACATCCTATTGTCATCCTGAATTAATCATTTAAAATGCTAGGGACAGATTTATGATAGGTGTATACCTCTTTTGTGCCACTTAGAAAACATTGTCCATGGGGAAATGACTTAAAATGTCCTTAAGACACATGAATGTGTTATTTTAAAACGTTTGCAATTTTTTTGGGTCACTTTCAACATGGCTATGTGACTGAAACAGTCAAAATCTAAATTTGCAATGCACAGGTGGGAGCATATTTACAAGGAATGTGCTTCATGGGGAAAGGTCTTATAATGTAATATGGGAAAAATGACATTAGAGACACTGAAATGCCTTATAGAGAAGCATACACCATTATGTCCTTGTCATAAATTTGCAAACCATTACTTTTCCCCAAAAACGATTTTCAAATTATATTTTGAAAACACTGCACATGTGGAAATTACTTAAAATGTCAATAATTCAAAATTTGCGATTCCTTAAATGCAATGTATCAAAAAAAAAGATGTAAAAAATGATATTAAGGATTTGGAAACTACCACCAACTTCTAGTTTGTGGTAATTTGCGAATTCTTTTCAAAAAGCATTTTTTTCAACAAAAAAAAAAGGTCCCATATGACGCCCATACATGCCATTAGGGCATGTAGGTGTGCCATGTGCTCTCAAATTTCTTTTTCAGGGGTGCAGCAGGGTGTTCTTGAGATACCCCTGCACGCTTGAAAAAAATCCTATTTTGTGATGAGCTAATTGCTAATCACAAATTGCAACCTTAATTCCTATGAGCCTCCTAGCCCATGGAAATGAATGGGTAATTTGCAATTAGCAATTTGCTCATTGCAAATTAGGAATAGTAAAGAATTGCTATTTATTCCTTAAAATTTGCTATTTAGGAAATGGAAAATAGTTTGATGGTACATATGGTGGTTCATCTGTAACAAGATAAGAAGCTTAGGGATACATTTATGATGACTGGTGCAATAAAGTGCACATTACTTACTTCATTGGTAGTCCTTTATATGTATTACCTCCTCTGTATTCTTCATCAAGCGTAACTTTGATCTGCAATCCTGAGTAGGCCTCACCTTAAACAAACCTCTGGATAGGACACACTTTATTGTCATCCTGGATTAATCATTTAAAATGCTAGGGATAGATTTATGATAGGTGTATGCCTTTTTTCTGCCACTGTGCGTCACTTTTATGATGCAGCGGTGGTGCAAAATATTTGCTATGAGGTGACAACATTAAAAATTGATGCATTTAGGCAGATATGTCATGGTGTAAAAAAAAAACGTACCATATAAAACCCAATCAGCAGTAATGCAAAAGATGCACCATGTCGCAAGACAGGCCTCACTTGGGGCCATATGTATCAAGCTAATTAGCATTTGCAAAGATCAAAATTCTATGAATTTCGGCCTTTGCGAATGTTAATTAGACAAATGGTATGTATCAAACAACTTTGATGCAAAATAAGGAGTAGCAAAATTTGCTATTCCTTATTTTGCGATTGCACTGAAGCATTTGTAAATTTTGTGACTACTTAAATGCAATGTATCAAACAAAAACTATGTAAAAAATGACATTAAGGATTTGGAAACTATTGTGGTAAATTAGTGGTAATTTGTGAATTCTTTTCAAAAAGCTTTTTTTCAAAAAAACAAAAGGTGCCATATGACGCCAACACATGCCCTTAGGGCATGTATGTGTGCCATATGCCCCCAAATTTGTTTTTCAGGGGTGCAGCAGGTGTTCTTGAGACACCCCTGCACCCTTGGAAAAATTCCTACTTTGTGATGAGCTAATTGCTAATCGCAAATTAAATCTTCATTCATATTAGCCTCCTAGGCCATGGAAATGAATGGGTAACTTGCAATTAGCAATTTGCTCATCGCAAATTAGGAATGGTAAAGAATCGCTATTTATTCCTTAAAATTCGCTATTTAGAAAATGTAAAATATTTTGATGATACATATGGCAGTTCATCTGTAACAAGATAAGAAGCTTAGGGATAGATTTATGATGACTGGCGCATCACCAGGGATGTGACAGTCATCCTGCGCCACTGTTCCGCCACCCATGTTGTGCTGCATTTACAATGTGGCGCAGCATGGGGCAAAAACGGCACAGATGTGTGACGCATCTGTGCCGTAAAGGTGGTGCATTGCTGGAGTTGTATCGCAAGTGCGATGCAGCTCCAGCAAGGCTCAGGGGTGCCCCATCTCCACAATGCTGCGTCAAGACCTATGCCAGCTTCAATCAGGCGCAGGGTTTTGACGCAGCTTTCTCCTATCTGATTGTAAATGCGGCACACCATGGGTGGTAAAGCAGTGGTGCACATTAACTGGTGCATGCCTGGGGATGTGCCATTTAATATAAATCTGCCCTTTAACATTTAAGTATGTGCAGGGGACACAGAGTCGTTGAGGCTTATCCAAGGTTAAGAAGAGATGAGTCCTGTTCAGTGAAAAATTAGACATAGGCTTCACCTGCTCAGCATTGCTGGACATGGCTAAATAATAGCTGCAAAATGTTAATCTTGTTAAACAATTTTACTATTATAATCTCTGAGATTTGTTTCTTACTCTGCAACATCTCATTGTTGTTATCTTTCTTTAAAGATAAAGACAACATCAACATGAGCGACAATCAGCAATCAGTTGATTTTGACCTCATCATTGAACTCGTAATTGAAACATCAGTGGATGTTGATCCCTTGGATGATTTAAATCTTGAGGATGAAGAAGAGCGTGATGAGGATGCAGATTTGTCCGAATTATATGATATAGGATGGGAAGCTGACCTGCTTGAGCCTTTGGAATTATAAACATTTATTTTTAAAATTTATAATCAATAAAAAGTAAAAAGGTAAACCGTTTAATTTAAAAATAAAGACACCTTCAAAAACAGGTTATGTGTAGTGTCTTCAATAAAATATTAAAATATGCTCATAAAATTAGATCAGATTCACATATAAAATAGCATAGGTAACATAAATATAAATGTCATTTCTTTTCTGGTATTTCTGTATTGTAAAATTGCCAATGACTAAAAAATCTTCAAATTAAAATGTCAAGTAGTGTGTTATGTTTTTGATCACTATTACTGATTTACTGTTTGATAATAATGTTTATTAACATTTTTTATTATATTTTTCCTCAGATTCAACTGCAGATCATTTCAAGATTTTAATATGCCTACAATACAAAGACAGATAAAGGCTGTAAAACGTCAAAGACAGCAGGAGAAAAAAAAAACGCAGCAGTCCTCTAACAAAAAGATTTCTCGAACCACGAAGAAAGCACCGGGTAAGAGCTCTAAATATTTCATAAGAAATATTTGTAATAAAAAAAATATTACTACAGAAAATGTTTCAGTCCATAACACGAGGAGTAAATCAAATGGAAAGAAAAGGACAATGGAAAATGTTACTGCTAGAGCAAGAGATAAATCTGTGCATGATAGTAGAAGGAAACAACAGTTTAGGGAGATTCGTAAACGAATGTTCCGCAACAGGATAATTGGCAATTTGTTAAAAAATATTAAGAAAGGTCAACAGAAACTAGTTTTTTATAAGAGAAAAAAAAAAGTTGAGAAAGTTATTGATCAGGCATTTGAAATTAAACGTAAGTTATTTATTTTGATAATCAATAGAATTAGGAAGCTAAACAAGGCAATTTTTGATTTCAAAAGAAATAGTAGATGGAAGAGAATAGTTAATCGTAGTAATTTTTGTGAAGTTTTTTCTGGAGAATGGATGCATAGTTCAAGCTGTGAGGCATTTTTTAATGAAGAGAGTTATTTCCAGGATAATGATTTGGTGCATGCAGTTGACATCAGTGGTCGTGCTTATGAAGTGAAAGATGGTTGTCCAGTTGAAAAAGAAAAACTTGTGACAACAGAGGCAGAAGAGTTGTTAGGTAATGAGGTTTTAGGAAGACGTGCTAAGGGTCCTGTGTACACCTGGAAGTGTAGTAGTATTTGCAGTGTGCGACAGGATTCCATCAATTTGCTTTGTGATTTTGTACGGTCATTTAACAAAAAAAGTTTGAAGCAGAAAATGAGGTTGTTGCAAGAATTAGATCCTTGCAGAGTAAGAGAAGTGACAGGTTTGCATGGTCATTCACTGGCTTGTCTTTCCAGGAGAGTAAGCCAGAGTGTTTTTCATCATTTCAGGATGCTAGCAGTGCATCATAACAAAGTGAGGAAATTAGTTAGAATGTTGTATTATGCTAAGAGTCCAGCAATTATGCTGAAACAATTATGCGCTGCTCTTTTGCATGGTTCTGAAATAGATGTGAAGAATATATGTGAAGAAATTGAGTTTTGTTACTTTGGAAGTAAAGAGGAGAATGTTGAAATTGAGCAAGAAGTAGAGGGTCATTTGGAAGATAGTGTACATGTTTCCAGTACAGATAATTTCCAGAGGGAAATTGCGACGTTTGACATGAAATCAAGTGAGAGGCCTAATTTCACTTGTGTGTGTTGTAGACGCACTTATTATAAGAATCAGACTAAGTTAGTGGATTTATATGCAAAAAGTGAAAGGGAAAATAATAGTGAATGGAAGGATTTTGCAACATACTTGATGGTAGAAAATTGTTTTGATTTGGGATTGGATCAACGTGTGTGTACTTATTGTTGTAACAAATTAAAACAAAACCAGATGCCTGCTAGAGCAGTTCATAATAATCTGGAATTGGTTGAGATTCCTTCTGAATTGAAGGACTTAAATACTTATGAATCTATTTTGATTCAAAGTATCCATCCCTTTCAGGCTATTGTAAGAATGGAGCCAAAGACAGGGAAATTGCCTCCATCAGATTTACAGAGAGGATTAAAGGGAAGAGTTGTTTATTTGCCTCTAGATTTGAAGAAAAACATTAACACAATTGGAGTAGAAAAAGTGGAAGAGGAACCTCTGGTTATCTTAGTTAATGGGGTTCCGACAAAGAATAAGAAAATATGGCAAGATTTAGTAGATGTTAGGAAAGTTAAAAAGGCAACATTGTATTTGAAAAAAAATAATAAATACTATAAGAATGTATATGTTGAAGAAGAGGAAGTAAGTGAGGAAGAGGATAGCGATTTGTGTGCTGGTCAAATTGAGAAAGTAGAACCCTCTACTAGTGAGGAAATATATGAACATTATAGTGTTCATCCTTTGCATTCCAAGGAAGTCATGGGGAATGCTATTGAGTTGTTTCAAATGAAACAAGCCAAAGGGAGTCCCATTAGTGTTTGGGAGGAAAGTTTGGAAGCTCGGTGTTTCCCACAGCTTTTTCCAACAGGTCAGGGAGGAAGATATGATGAGCGACCTCATCAAATTCCTGCTTCTGAATACCGGACTTTGCGATTGTATGCAGGAGATGCTAGGTTTCGACAATGCATTCCTTATTTGTTTCATCTCCTGTTTGAAAGCGATCTGTCTGGACTGTCATATGCAGTGAACCACATCTTGAAAAGTGGTATACACATGCAAAACATCTCGGCAAGTGATTTTATGGATAAAGTGAATGTCCAAGATAGTATTTTGGATTCTCACCTGATTAATCTCATGGCGTGTCAGCGGGGTACTAATGAGTACTGGTACCGTCGTCATGGTGATTTAAAATGTATGCTGAGGAACTTAGGTACTCCCACATGGTTCCTCACTCTGAGTTGTGCCGAGTATGGCTGGGAAGACTTACTTCAATTTCTACGAGAGGCAAATGCTAACGTAGATAACATCGAATTCAAGACACCCGGAGAACTGTGCTCTTTGGATCCAGTCAATGTATGTAGGTACTTCAATCATAGATTTGAAGCTATGATGTCTTTCATCATGAATAAGAAGAATCCACCTCTTGGAGAGGTGTTGGATTTCTTCTGGAGAAAGGAGTACCAAGCAAGAGGTGCTCCTCATATACATACGTTGCTGTGGATCAAGGATGCACCTAAATTTGGAACGGATCCAGAAGACTCAGTGATGAGTTTCATCCAACAGTATTCTACGTGTGCTGTTCCAAACGCAAAGGAGAAGAAAAGCCTAAGAGAAAAAGTTCTGCGTTTCCAAAGCCATCGATGTGGAAAGTACTGCCGTCGTAAATTCCGAAACAAAGACAAGTTCTACACCAAATGTCGTTTCGGCTTTCCACGACCGGTGATTTCTAAAGGAAGAGTAAACAGTTTGATGTCTTCGCTGCGACAAAATGTGATGAAGAAATCACCTAAAAACACATACAATTTGAAGAGGAATGAAGAGTCCAAGTACATCAACGACTACAACCCGGTGATTTTGTCCATGTGGAATGCTAACATGGATATACAGTTTGTGGCTGATAACTGTATGGCTGTGGCTCGGTATGTGACGTCTTACATCACCAAAAAAGAGAAGACAGAATTGAAGGATATGTGGGAGGACATTTCCCATGAAAAGAGCCTCAGCAAGAAGTTGTACAGTTTCAGTCTGAAGATGTTGTCGCATCGAGAAATCGGAGCGTACGAATGTTCTGACCGGTTGTCTTCAGCAAGTCTCTATGCCAAGTCCAGGAGTATCGTTTGGGCGAGTCTTGGTCTTGCTGCAACGCGTAATCGAGTTCTCAAACCTGTGCGGGAAATTGAGTATTTGGCGGAAAAGGAGCCAAACAGTACCGACATTTTGAAGACAAACATGTTGGATACATATTATCCAAATCGAAGCAGTCACCTAGAGAATGTTTGTCTGTATGAGGTTCTGCAAAATTACATATTCAAGAGGAACATCAAAGAAGATACTGAGAAAGGAGTGTATGCTGTAATAGGAAGTGAGGGATGTCTGGTCAAGCAAAGAAATGCCACTTGATAAACCATCGAAAATTGAGTGGCGAATCTCCTGAAAAAAAGGAGTTTTTCTATTTAGCACTTTTGCAACTTTTCAAGCCTTGGCGTGCAGAAGAGGAACTGCTTGGAGATTTCCTCTGTTACGAAGACTCTTTCAATGCCGCCAAGGAGACCATAGAATGTCCTGCTTTTCCCAAATATGTAGAAATGTTGAATGCGGAAATTGAGCAGGAAGCAACGATTGCAGCCGAGATTGCCAGAGACAGTTCTCAGGACAGTCAGAGTTCTGCTTCATTGAGTCAGGATCCACTAGGAGGACCTCTTATTGAAAATGAAGCTGCCACTGCTATGAATGAAGTGGAAAGAGCCATGGCACATGCTCAAGAGGATGCGGTTAACTTAGAAGAGTTGGAAAGGCAACTCAACGTTGAGCAGAGGAAAATATATGACGAAGTTACCATGCAAATTGATCATGGATTAAGTCATGATAAGAAAGAGTGCTCATGTACGTCGTTGAAGCCTGTCCGACTGTACGTGAGTGGAGAAGCGGGAACTGGAAAAAGTTTCCTCATTAAAGCAATTTCATGCTATTTGCAGGAAAGGACAGAGTCATCGCTGTCTTGTGTTGTCACTGCTCCAACTGGACTGGCAGCACATAATATTAAAGGGATTACTTTACATCGTTTACTGATGCTGCCAGTGGAGCATGACAACAAATTAGAATATCACAAGCTATCTGGAGATGCTTGTTTTGAAGTTTCAAGAATCTTGAGGAAAATGAAACTTCTTATCATTGACGAAGTAAGCATGGTTTCCAATGTCATGCTTGCCTTTGTGCATTTGAGGATGCAAGAAGTTCTCAAAACAGAGTATGATGTGTTATTTGGTGGCAAACACATCATTGTTTTCGGAGATCTTCTGCAGCTGACACCAGTGAAAGGGCAACCTGTGTTCAAAATGCTCACGCATGAAGATACCAGGAAGTGCCTAGGCAGCATTGGCAACGTCAATATATGGTTAAACTTCAATTATGCTGAACTGCATGAAAATATGCGTCAGGCGAAGGATGAAGTTTACAAGACTATTCTACAAGATGTTAGAATTGGAAAAGTGACTGAGCATGGGAAAGAAGTTTTAAATGCACGATTACTGTCAAATTTATATCCAGAACAAGATGTTGTGCCTGAGAATATTTTTCAGAAAATTACTGAAAAGAAATCTGGAATATGTTTGATGCCAACTCTTGCAGAATGTGCCAAATTTAACAACAAAATGTTGCATTTCGAAAAGCAAGAGATTGTGAAACTGGAAGCTATTGATAGAGTAGAGCATATGGGATCAACAATTATTTTGTCTGAGAATCTGAAAACTAAATTGGATTCATTAGAGAAGAGTATATCTAAAACTGCAGGTTTTGAAAAGACTCTGAATGTGTGCTTGAACTGCCGTATAATTTTAAGAAGGAATTTACATGTTGAAAGAGGTCTGGTAAATGGATCAATGGGTAATGTTGTTGATTTTGTGAAATACAGAAATAGAGATGGAATTGAATTTTTAAAAATTAAATTTGATGGCATTGAGGAAGTACAGCTAATTGCTCGTTGTTCTGCTAGATTTTTGCTTGTAAAAGACTTATATGTTCGCCGTAAGCAGTTCCCTGTTTGCTTGGCATATGCGGTGACAATCCATAAATCGCAAGGTTTAAGTGTAGACAGTGCATTGGTGAATATTGGCAGTTCTGTGTTCAAGGAGGGTATGGCATATGTGGCATTGTCACGAGTTAGAACTTTATCGGGATTGTACTTGATTGAGTGTGATGTCAGAAACATTTGTGCAGATCTAGATTGTGTTAAGGAATACAATAGGTTAAGAAGAGAGTATGCGCCACATTTGCCTCAGTTTCCTTTGTTTGAGAAACGTCTGGTAGGCCGGAAACGAAGAAATGAGAACAATACTGGGGAGGTTGTAGCAAAAAGACAAAAAGTGAATGAACCTAAAATTACAAGCAGAAACAAAGAGGATTCTGTTGAAGATGTTGTTGGTTTTCAGTTTGAAAACAGTTCTGGTGTCAACTGCTATGCTAATGTAGTAATTAATGTTTTATTTTCTCTAAAAAATGTAAAAGAAGAGATTGTGGTCAATTCTGATCAAAGATTTTGCAGTTTGTTAAATTCTGTGTTAGAGAAATGTACCACTGATAGAAGAAACATAGAAAGTGTGTCTGAAATTAGAAATCTGTTAGATAGATGTTCAGGCCAAACACAATTCTCTCAAAATATTCAGCAAGATTGTCAGGAGTTTTTAATGTATATGCTTGATGTATTACATGCTGAAGGTGTAGATGTAGATCAGCTGTTTGGGCTTTCTTATCAATGGCAGCATGACTGCGAGAACTGTATGGTATCAAGTACTACTAGTGTAGACTCAGAAAGATTTATATATTTAACTTTGCCAGACAGTAAATCAGTCTCCTTTAATAAGCTAGTAAAAGCTGCTAATCACAACATGGAGTGTAGCCAATGTAAATCTGAAATGATGTCCACATTATTTATACGAACATATGGCCAGTACGTCATTTTAATGTTCCAACGATGTAGGCCTGATGGAACAAAATTGACAACTTTAATAAAAAAATGTGTAGCTTCGCAGTTGTCAATATCAGGAAGGACTTTTGTAACTACAGCAATTATATATCATGACGGCCCTTCAATAACATCAGGACATTACACAGCTTATTTAAAGTCTAGAAATGGCTGGTCATTCTGCAATGATTCTGTTTTAATTTTCAAAAAAAAATTGCTGTATGACCTTAAAAACTCTTACCTGGTGTTTTTAAAACCAAAATTTTAGGGAAATAATCTCGGGATGTGCTCTGTGGAATTTCAAGAAGTTCTAATGGCTCCTACACAATTTGGCCTTGAGGATAAGTGTAGTTCAGAGACATAACTTCTAATCATAGGACTGGACATCATGGAGATATATGTGCACTTTGAATGAGTTCAGAAAAACTGTTTCTTTTCATAAGCTAATTGAAGCAGCCAATCAAAACATGGAGTAGAGGGAATGTAAGTCTGCAATGCTGTCTACTGTTTTACATTGCTTTGTGATTAAAAGTGATGTAGAGAATTAAATAATTGTAGTACTCATAGAGGTAGTGTAAGTCTGCTTCATATTAAGCAGTATCAGTGTCATAGGAAATGTAGAACATGACTGAGCAAGAAGGGGAAGATATTACTATTCCAGGATTGTGAAAATGATCTTCAACATTTTAATTGTGAAAGTTGCGGAAATGCCAAATGATGGGATTGGCTTACAAGAAATCCAAGAGTTATAAATATCTCTGACTAGATTTGGCCTTGTGGAAAATAGTGGTAGAGAGCAAGAAGTCATTTATTGCATGTAACGTGTTTTTAAAAACGATGGAGGTTTTCTTTCAGAAAGTGGCGGTCTGAAAGTAATAACAGCACAAAAGAGTGTAAGCTGTTCATAGGACATCCTTGGACGTCATGGAAAGTAAGTTAACTTTAAGGAGTTCTGAATTTTAATTTCTGATGTTGTATGGGTTTTTTAAACACAATCATTTTGATTGTGTTTTTTTTTCCCCGCTGTTACATGATGAATACCTTCAAGTCACTGTTTTTAGTGAATTTTGATACATTCTGAGAACAGCAAAAATAAACCATTTAACATGTATAATTAATTCTGTACTGTTTGCATTTATGATGTATATGTAGAACTGTGTAGGAGGCATGGAGAAGGTGAGTTTTCTGTAAGTGTTAAATTTATTGCATGCAGTGCTGCACTTCTACATATTCTTTCATATGCTGGACTACATCTGCACAATGAGATACCTAAGCAAAGGAAACACAAGTGATGTGATTGTGAAATGAGCAAAATAAATTGCACATATTTCAATTACATCACCTGTGTTTCCTATCATTATGAATCACATTGTGCAGATCAAGTTTAGGTCTGTCCAGGGAAACATAGGAGGTTTCTACTTTGTTGAAGAGTGCAGTGGACATGACTCACTTCATTGGTAGACTTTCACAGATATTATCTCCTCTGTACACTTCAACAAGTGTAAATCTCATCTTGAACTCTGAGTAGGCCTCACCTCAAACAAATCTCTGAATAGGAGACATGTTATTGGCATCCTGAAGCGACACTTTTCTGAAACAAGAGCAATGCAAAAGATGCACCATGTTTTAAGATAGGCCTCACTTCATCTGCATCAAGATACTGTTAGTTTAAAATGTATATCTTTAGGATTGTGTAGAGGACCTGGAGAAGCAGAAGCTTCTGTCAGTGTCAAAGTTGTTGATAAACTATTTGTCCTTCAATATTTTCCCTTGTCTTTTGTAATTTTTAAATACATGTTTTAATATTTTTCAAATGTTGGTTCTCTCTTTCACAGATTGAAAGTATAAAAATAAAATGTGATTAATTTAACGGCAATTACAAGGTAAATAGTTGTACTCTTTTCGTTACATTTCTATCACATTCACCTACTATTAGATCCACTGCTTCACTTCTTTAATCCTCAGTTTCCTGCCTTTGCTACTTTCCTCATTCCTTTCTCTATTACCTACTTACTCAACTCCTTCCACTCTTTTTCTCAGTCCCTCTGTTCTCATAGTTCCTCAGTCTTGTTCACTCACTCCATCTCTATTACTCTTAGTGTCTGTGAATTACTTTCCCACCTTTTTTTTTGGACCGCTTCCCGGGAAGTTGCCCGGTTCGCAAACCAGCAGCGTTATGGGAGTCCACCATTTTGTGTTTCGGTCGAATCAAGATACAAGATGGAGGGCAAATAATGTTCAGAATGGGTAGAAGGGGGCACGGTAGATGTATCTTGACCCCCTTGGTTTTCTGAGGGTGGCTGAGGAGGACCATAGTTCTTCACTCTTGTTCACTCTCTCTGTTTCTATTAATGTCACTGTTTATGACTGATCATAAATTTTTTTTTAAAAAAAGAACAGTAACTATAAGGGAAGGAAACAGACAGTTATGTTAAAAGAAAGACAGCTATAGGGAGTAAACTAAGGATACTGTTACCTACAATCCACTGCTGTTGATGTTACTGACCATGTCATGAATGATGTAATATGTGACATCATCAGCAGTGGATTGTAGGTAACAGTATCTCTTGTTTACTCCCTAACGCTGTCTTTCTTTTCACATAACTGTCTGTTTGCTTACCTTATACTTACTGTTCTTTTTTTTAAAAAATATTTTTTTTGGTTAGCTTCCGGTACGCGTACCGGGTAGCGCTCCGGGAGCGAACTAAGAGAAATAGAGGCTGGCAGAGTTCCAAATATTCTACCAATTTTTTTATAATGGGGAGTTAGTTCTGAAAAGAACTTTTTTTTTAATGTTTTTGTTGTTTTATATATTTTTTAGTATTTTTTGAACATTTTTTTACTTTTTTTGTATTTTCTGAACGTTTTTAAAAAATTTTTGGTTTTTTTGGGGGGGGGGGAAACAAAAACGATCCATTGTAAAGGGCTCAACAGGAGCAACAAAAAAAAAAGAATTTATTTTTTGGGGCGTCTCGGACAAACATTAACATGATTTTGAATAGCTCGCAAAATCAAACTGATGCTACTTTCCCTGTAGCAGATGAAAGCGCCACATTCCACGCACACTTGCTTTACGTGCCCAAACAACATTTGGATGTTTGCGATCATCTCCCTCGCCTCTGGTCCCGACACCTCTGGGACAACCGATCTTCTTGCCATTGGGAGGGGATTTTGTTGTTCGTCACGTAGCTGGGCAGCACTATAATTATTTGGGTGCCACCTACTCATATGCCGATGCATAGTGTGATTGCCGTAACTGTATTTTTTATCAGTTCCCCTTGACAATCTATCACCGCATATACGGCAAAACACGTAGCGTGCATTCACTTTTTTTTGCCCCTCAGGAATTCTATAGAATTGCCAGATGTAATTCTCCTTTCGATTGTACCTCCTGGGCTCCTCTGGCAAAAACTCAGGCTCTTCCTCCTCTTCCTCCTCTTCCTGTTCTTCCTCTTCTTGCAAAATTACTTCTGCAGGTGGT
Organism: Lissotriton helveticus; assembly: GCF_964261635.1. Lineage (NCBI taxonomy): Eukaryota > Metazoa > Chordata > Amphibia > Caudata > Salamandridae > Lissotriton > Lissotriton helveticus. The sequence continues at coordinate 759,860,117 of NC_136070.1, forward strand.
CCTCTCTTTCTTGGATTTGGTGGAGGTGGTGGGTTAGCACCAGCTGAAGCTACTAATGAAGCCATCTCAAAGTCTAAATAAAGGGTCTTTCTCTCACCAAGATGAAAGTCAGAGTGAGGAAAAAAGGAGGGGTTTTCATCATTTGGGAAAAACAAAAGTTCTAAACCAATGAAAAGTGTTCATTTTAGATCACATGACCTAGTATTACATCATTAGGAAACCAAAAGTGAAATGAACCAATGAAAAGTGTTATTACCGAGTCACATGACCTGCTGTGTTTACGTTACGCGGTCGGCGCCGCGCCGCGGATCGCTTCCGGTTCGCGTACCGCTGCGCTTCCGGGTACGCGAACGTAGCACGTAATATGACGTATTACGCGAGAACGCGAAACGTCATGCTGACGCGACGCGTCACGATGTTGTTTTGTAACGCGAGAGGTGCGCAAAAGGAACGTTTACCGGTTCGCGTACCGGGTCGCGCCTCCGGATTGAGCTAACGGGAAGCTAACCGGTACGCGTACCGGGAGCGAAACAAAAAAAAAATAAAAAAAAAATTGTATTAAAAACATGTAAAAAATATTTTTCTATTTAAAGAATAATACATTGTAAAAGTTTTGATATTAGCTATTAAAAAACCAATGAAATTCACTGAAAAAACCATAGGTTATAGACCATATATAGTTAGGAATTAGCATTTAAAAAACCTTGAAAATTCACTGAAAAAACCATAGGTTATAGACCATATATAGTTAGGGATTAGCATTTAAAAAACCTTATTTTACTGACACAAAACCATTGAAATTCCATATATAGTTAGTTGTACTAACTATATATCACGCACCCGCAATCCACTGCTGATGATGTCACATATTACATCATTCATGACATGGTCAGTGACATCACTGATGACATCACTGATGACATCTCAAATGACATCACTGATGACATCACTGATGACATCTCAAATGACATCACTGATGACATCACTGATGACATCTCAAATGACATTACTGATGACATCACTGATAAAATCATTCATGTGATAATACGATGAACCTCTTCAGACTCTAATATAACCTTAGATACACTCAGTGTAAACACAGACTCACAGATTGTCACTCATCCATGAAGTTACACACACACCTAGACAGTCATGCAAACAATCAATCACACCTCCATTTCCTTAACTATACAGTTAAACACACCTTACTTATTCAAACATATACTAAAACATATTTACTCACTTATACAATCCTGGATACAAGTTCACAATGATCCATACAGCCACTCACACATTCACTGGCTCTTATGCACAGTTATTTATATATGTCAACTCTCACATGTATTGTATTTTACATATGTACTTAATTTGACATGTAGCACTGAGATATCTATTCACTCACCAATACAGTCATGCACACAGTCAACCGCCCATACAGCTGTTTCCAACATGTACTTTTGAACCCATACATCTATGCACAGAGTCATACACTTCCCAGCCACCCACACACACACTCAGTCTCCCATACAAATGCTTGGGCAACCAATCAATAACCCATATAGTTACTCATATAGCTACTGATCAACACATGCAGCAGTTTACAGAACAACAGACATAATGATGCACAAATTAAGACAGTTTAGTCACTAACCCATGCACTCAGTGAAACACATTTAATCACTCACTCATACATTCAGTCATGCACCTACTAAATCCTTCGTCCAGACACTTATACATCGACTCATTCATAAATATGTAAGACATATTTTAACTTTACAGAAAAATACAGTCACTGGATTTTGTCATCAGTGATGTCATCAGTGATGTCATTTGAGATGTCATCAGTGATGTCATCAGTGATGTCATTTGAGATGTCATCAGTGATGTCATCAGTGATGTCACTGACCATGTCATGAATGATGTAATATGTGACATCATCAGCAGTGGATTACGGGTGCGCGATATATAGTTAGTACAACTAACTATATATGGAATTTCAATGGTTTTGTGTGAGTAAAATAAGGTTTTTTAAATGCTAATTCCTAACTATATATGGTCTATAACCTATGGTTTTTTCAGTGAATTTTCAAGGTTTTGTAAATGCTAATTCCTAACTATATATGGTCTATAACCTATGGTTTTTTCTGTGAATTTCATTGGTTTTTTAACAGCTAATATCTGTAGCTGTAAAATGTATTCTTCTTTAAATCCAAAAATATATTTTATATGTTTATGAATAATTTTTTTTTTTAAATATTTTTTTTTCTTCGTTCCCGCTTCGCGAATCGGGAAGCTTCCCGTTAGCTGACCTTGATGCCGCGAAATAGACCGCGAGCCGGTAAACGTTTCTTTACCGCAACTGCCGCGTTAGAAAACAACATCGTGACGCCTCCCGTCCGCATGACGTTTCGCGTTGTCGCGTGATACGTCATATGACGTGCTACGTTAGCGAACTCGTACGCTTACCGAGTCGCAAAGCACAGGTTTCTGGAAGCAAACCGGGAGGCCCTGCAAAGCGCGTAACGTAAACACAGCAGGTCATGTGACTTGGTAATAACACTTTTCATTGGTTCATTTCACTTTCGGTTTCCTAATGATGTAAGACTAGGTCATATGATCTAAAATGAACACTTTTCATTGGTTGAGAACTATTTTTTTTCCCAAATGGTGAAAATCCCTCCTTCTTTCCTCACTCTGACTTTCATCATTGTGAGAGAAAGACCCTTTGTTACCAGTGAGCAATGGCTTCTTTACTAGCTTCAGCTGGTGCTTCCCCACCACCTCCACCACATCCAAGGAAGAGTGGACCACCTGCTAAAGTTATAATTCAGCAAGAAGAGGAAGAAGAGGAACAGGACGACCTAGATAATCTCCCTATTATGGCCAGAAGATCTGTTGTACCGGAAGTAACGGGACCAGAGGGCAGGGAGATGGTGCCAAATATACAAACGAGATTTCGTGAAGTAAAACAAGTCTGCGTACATTGCAGTGGAATCATTTGCTACGCAGAAAGTAGCATCACTCTGATCAACAGAGCTATTAACAATCATGCTCATGTTTGTCCGAAACTCCCCAAACAATAAATTCTTTTTTTTGTTTTCTTCCTCCTGTTGAGCCCTTTACAATGAATCGTTTTCGTTGCCCCCTCCGAAAAAAAAACAAAAAAAATATAAAACTGTTCAGAAAAATTCAAAAAAAGTAAAAAAATGTTCAGAAAAATAATAAAAAAAATATAAAACAACAAAAACAATTTAAAAAAAAGTTCTTTTCAGAACTACCTCCCCGTTATAAAAAAATTGGTACAATATTTGCAACTGTGCCAACCTCTATTTCTCTTAGTTCGCTTCCCAGTTCGCTCCCCGGTACGCGAACCGGAAGCGAACCAAACATTTTTTTTTATAAAAAAGAACAGTAAGTATAAGGGAAGGAAACAGACAGTTATGTTAAAAGAAAGACAGCTATAGGGGAGTAAACTAGAGATACTATTACCCGTAATCCACTGCTGATGATGTCACATATTACATCATTCATGACATGCTCAGTGACATCATCAGCAGAGGATTGCGGGTAACAGTATCCCTAGTTTATTCCCTATAGCTGTGTTTCTTTTAACATAACTGTCTGTTTCCTTCCCTTATACTTACTGTTCTTTTAAAAAAAATTTTTTTAGATCTGTCAGAAACAGTGAAAGTAATGAAATATAAAAGACTACGTAGAATATGAGCACTGTATGCAACAACTTTGACACTGACAGAAGCCTCACCTTCTCCATGCCTCCTACACAGTTCTACATGTACATCATAAATGCAAACAGAACAGAATTAATTATACATGTTAAATGGTTTATTTTTGCTGTTCTCAGAATGTATCAAATTTCACTAAAACAGTGACTTGAAGGTATTCATCATATAACAGCGGGGAAAAAAAAACACAATCAAAATGATTGTGTTTAAAAAACCCATACATTACAAATCAGAATTCAGAACTCCTTAAAGTTAACTTACTTTCCATGACTGCCAAGGATGTCCTATGAACAGCTTACACTCTGTTGTGCTGTTATTACTTTCAACCCGCCACTTTCTGAAAGAAAACCTCCATCGTTTTCAAAAACATGTTACATACAATAAATGACTTCTCGCTCTCTACCACACGATTCCACAAGGCCAAATCGTGTCAGAGCCATGTATAACTCTTGGATTTCTTGTAAGCCAATCCCGTCTTTTCGCATTTCCGCAACTTTCAGAATTAAAATGTTGAAGATCATTTACACAATCCTGGACTAGTAATATCTTCCCCTTCTTGCTCAATCATGTTCTACATTTCCTATCACACTGATACTGCTTACTATGAAGCAGACTTACACTACCTTTATGACTAGTACAATTATTTAATTCTCTACATCACTTTTAATCACAAAGCAATGTAAAACAGTAGACAGCATTGCAGACTTACATTCCCTCTACTCCATGTTTTGATTCGCTGCTTCAATTAGCTTATAAAAAGAAATCGTTTTTCTGAACTCATTCAAAGTGCACGTATTTCTCAATAACGTCCAGTGTTATGGTAAAAAGTTATGTCTCTGTACTACACATATCCTCAAGGCCAAATAGTGTAGGAGCCATGAGAACTTCTTGAAATTCCTCAGAGCACATCCCGAGATTCTTTCCCTAAAATTTTGGTTTTAAAAACACCAGGTAAGAGTTTTTAAGGTCATATGGCAATTTTTTTTTGAAAATTAAAACAGAATCATTGCAGAATGACCAGCCATTTCTACACTTTAAATAAGCTGTATAATGTCCTGATGTTATTGAAGGACCATCATGATATATAATTGCTACAGTTACAAAAGTCCTTCCTGATATTGACAACTGTGAAGCCACAAAATTTTTAATTAAAGTTGTCAATTTTGTTCCATCAGGCCTACATCGTTGGAACATTAAAATGACATACTGGCCATATGTTCGTATAAATAAAGTGGACATCATTTCAGATTTACATTGGCTACACTCCATGTTGTGATCAGCGGCTTTTACTAGCTTATTAAAAGAGACTGATTTACTGTCTGGCAAAGTTAAATATATAAATCTTTCTGAGTCTACACTAGTAGTAGCTGATACCCTACAGTTCTAGCAGTCATGCTGCCATTGATAAGAAAGCCCAAACAGGTGATCTACATCTACACCTTCATCATGCAATACATCAAGCATATACATTAAAAACTCCTGACAATCTTGCTGACTATTTTGAGAGAATTGTGTTTGGCCTGAACATCTGTCTAACAGATTTCGAATTTCAGACACACTTTCTATGTTTGTTCTATCAGTGCTACATTTCTCTAACACAGAATTTAACAAACTGCAAAATCTTTGATCCGAATTGACCACAATCTGTTCTTTTAAAGTTTCTAGAGAAAAGACAACATTAACCACTACATTAGCATAGCAATTGACACCAGAACTGTTTTCAAATTGAAAACCAACAACATCTTCAACAGAATCCTTTTTGTTTCTGCTTATAATTTCAGGTTCATCAACTTTTCGTCTTTTTGCTACAACCTCCCCAGTATTGGTCACATTTCTTCGTTTCCGGCCTACCACACGTTTCTCAAACAAAGGATACTGAGGCAAATGTGGCGCATACTCTCTTCTCAACCTATTGTATTCCTTAACACGATCTAGATCCGCACAAATGTTTGTGACATCACACTCAATCAAGTACAATCCCGATAAAGTCCTAACTCGTGACAATGCCACATATGCCATACCCTCCTTGAACACAGAACTGCCAATATTCACCAATGCACAGTCTACACTTAAACCTTGCGATTTATGGATTGTCACCGCATATGCCAAGCAAACAGGAAACTGCTTACGACGAACATATAAGTCTTTTACAAGCAAAAATCTAGCAGAACAACGAGCAATTAGCTGTACTTCCTCAATGCCATCAAATTTAATTTTTAAAAATTCAATTCCATCTCTATTTCTGTATTTCACAAAATCAACAACATTACCCATTGATCCATTTACCAGACCTCTTTCAACATGTAAATTCCTTCTTAAAATTATACGGCAGTTCAAGCACACATTCAGAGTCTTTTCAAAACCCGCAGTTTTAGATATACTCTTCTCTAATGAATCCAATTTTGTTTTCAGATTCTCAGACAAAATAATTGTTGATCCCATATGCTCTACTCTGTCAATAGCTTCCAATTTCACAATCTCTTGCTTTTCTAAATGCAACATTTTGTTGTTGAATTTGGCACATTCTGCAAGAGTTGGCATCAAACATATTCCAGATTTTTTCTCAGTAACTTTCTGAAAAATATTCTCAGGCACAACATCTTCGTCTGGATATAAATTTGTCAGTAATCGTGCATGTAAAGCTTCTTTCCCATGCTCGGTCACTTTTCCAATTCTAACATCTTGTAGAATAGTCTTGTAAACTTCATCCTTTGCCTGACGCATATTTTCATGCAGTTCAGCATAATTGAAGTTTAACCATATATTGACGTTGCCAATACTCCCTAAGCACTTCCTGGTATCTTCATGCGTGAGCATTTTGAACACAGGTTGCCCTTTCACTGGTGTCAGCTGCAGAAGATCTCCAAAAACAATGATGTGTTTGCCACCAAATAACACATCATACTCTGTTTTGAGAACTTCTTGCATTCTCAAATGCACAAAGGCAAGCATAACATTGGAAACCATGCTTACTTCGTCAATGATAAGAAGTTTCATTTTCCTCAAGACTCTTGAAACTTCAAAACAAGCATCTCCAGATAGCTTGTGATATTCTAATTTGTTGTCATGCTCCACTGGCAGCATCAGTAAACGATGTAAAGTAATCCCTTTAATGTTATGTGCTGCCAGTCCAGTTGGAGCGGTGACAACACAAGACAGCGATGACTCTGTCCTTTCCTGCAAATAACATGAAATTGCTTTAATAAGGAAACTTTTTCCAGTTCCCGCTTCTCCACTCACGTACAGTCGGACAGGCTTCAACGACGTACATGAGCACTCTTTCTTATCATGACTTAATCCATGATCAATTTGCATGGTAAGTTCGTCATATATTTTCCTCTGCTCAACGTTGAGTTGTCTTTCCAACTCTTCTAAGTTAACCGCATCCTCCTGAGCATGTGCCATGGCTCTTTCCACTTCATTCATAGCAGTGGCAGCTTCATTTTCGATAAGAGGTCCTCCTAGTGGATCCTGACTCAATGAAGCAGAACTCTGACTGTCCTGAGAACTGTCTCTGGCAATCTCGGCTGCAATCGTTGCTTCCTGCTCAATTTCCACATTCAACATTTCTACATATTTGGGAAAAGCAGGACATTCTATGGTCTCCTTGGCAGCATTGAAAGAGTCTTCGTAACAGAGGAAATCTCCAAGCAGTTCCTCTTCTGCACGCCAAGGCTTAAAAAGTTGCAAAAGTGCTAAATAGAAAAACTCCTTTTTTTCACGAGATTCGCCACTCAATTTTCGATGGTTTATCAAGTGGCATTTTCTTTGCTTGACCAGACATCCCTCACTTCCTATTACAGCATACACTCCTTTCTCAGTATCTTCTTTGATGTTCCTCTTGAATATGTAATTTTGCAGAACCTCATACAGACAAACATTCTCGAGGTGACTGCTTCGATTTGGATAATATGTATCCAACATGTTGCTCTTCAAAATGTCGGTACTGTTTGGCTCCTTTTCCGCCAAATACTCAATTTCCCGCACAGGTTTCAGAACTCGATTACGCGTTGCAGCAAGACCAACACTCGCCCAAACGATACTCCTGGACTTGGCATAGAGACTTGCTGAAGACAACCGGTCAGAACATTCGTAAGCCCCGATTTCTCGATGCGACAACATCTTCAGACTGAAACTGTACAACTTCTTGCTGAGGCTCTTTTCATGGGAAATGTCCTCCCACATATCCTTCAATTCTGTCTTCTCTTTTTTGGTGATGTAAGATGTCACATACCTAGCCACAGCCATACAGTTATCAGCCACAAACTGTATATCCATGTTAGCATTCCACATGGACAAAATCACCGGGTTGTAGTCGTTGATGTACTTAGACTCTTCGTTCCTCTTCAAATTGTATGTGTTTTTAGGTGATTTCTTCATCACATTATGTCGCAGCGAAGACATCAAACTGTTCACTCTTCCTTTAGAAATCACCGATCGTGGAAAGCCGAAACGACATTTGGTGTAGAACTTGTCTTTGTTCCGGAATTTACGACGACAGTACTTTCCACATCGATGGCTTTGGAAACGTAGAACTTTTTCTCTTAGGCTTTTTTTCTCCTTTGCGTTTGGAACAGCACACGTAGAATACTGTTCTATGAAACTCATCACTGAGTCGTCTGCATCCGTTCCAAATTTAGGTGCATCCTTGATCCACAGCAACATATGTATATGAGGAGCACCTCTTGCTTGGTACTCCTTCCTCCAGAAGAAATCCAACACCTCTCCAAGAGGTGGATTCTTCTTATTCATGATGAAAGACATCATACCTTCAAATCTATGATTGAAGTACCTACATACATTGACTGGATCCAAAGAGCACAGTTCTCCGGGTGTCTTGAATTCGATGTTTTCTACGTTAGCATTTGCCTCTCGTAGAAATTCAAGTAAGTCTTCCCAGCCATACTCAGCACAGCTCAAAGTGAGGAACCATGTGGGAGTTCCTAAGTTCCTCAGCATACATTTTAAATCACCATGACGACGGTACCAGTACTCATTAGTACCACGCTGACACGCCATGAGATTAATCAGGTGAGAATCCAAAATACTGTCTTGGACATTGACTTTATCCATAAAGTCACTTGCCGAGATGTTTTGCATGTGTATACCACTTTTCAAGATGTGGTTCACTGCATATGACAGTCCAGACAGATCGCTTTCAAACAGGAGATGAAACAAATAAGGAATGCATTGTCGAAACCTAGGATCTCCTGCATACAATCGCAAAGTCCGGTATTCAGAAGCAGGAATTTGATGAGGTCGCTCATCATATCTTCCTCCCTGACCTGTTGGAAAAAGCTGTGGGAAACACCGAGCTTCCAAACTTTCCTCCCAAACACTAATGGGACTCCCTTTCGCTTGTTTCATTTGAAACAACTCAATAGCATTCCCCATGACTTCCTTGGAATGCAAAGGATGAACACTATAATGTTCATATATTTCTTCACTAGTACAGGGTTCTACTTTCTCAATTTGACCAGCACACAAATCGCTATCCTCTTCCTCACTTACTTCCTCTTCTGCAACATATACATTTTTATAGTATTTATTATATTTTTTCAAATACAATGTTGCCCTTTTGACTTTCCTAACATCTACTAAATCTTGCCATATTTTCTTATTCTTTGTCGGAACCCCATTAACTAAGATAACCAGAGGTTCCTCTTCCACTTTTTCTACTCCAATTGTGTTAATGTTTTTCTTCAAATCTAGAGGCAAATAAACAACTCTTCCCTTTAATCCTCTCTGTAAATCTGATGGAGGCAATTTCCCTGTCTTTGGCTCCATTCTTACAATAGCCTGAAAGGGATGGATACTTTGAATCAAAATAGATTCATAAGTATTTAAATCCTTCAATTCAGAAGGAATTTCAACCAATTCCAGATTATTATGAACTGCTCTAGCAGGCATCTGGTTTTGATTTAATTTGTTACAACAATAAGTACACACACGTTGATCCAATCCCAAATCAAAACAATTTTCTACCATCAAGTATGTTGTAAAATCCTTCCATTCACTATTATTTTCCCTTTCACTTTTTCCATATAAATCCACTAACTTAGTCTGATTCTTATAATAAGTGCGTCGACAACACACACAAGTGAAATTTGGCCTCTCACTTGATTTCACCTCAAACGTCGCAATTTCCCTCTGGAAATTATCTGTACTGGAAACCTGTACACTATCTTCCACATTACTCTCTTCTTCTTGGTCATTTTCAACATTCTCCTCTTTACTTCCAAAGTAACAAAACTCAATTTCTTCACATATATTCTTCACATCTATTTCAGAACCATGCAAAAGAGCAGCGCATAATTGTTTTAGCATAATTGCTGGACTCTTAGCATAATACAACATTCTAACTAATTTCCTCACTTTATTATGATGCACTGCTAGCATCCTGAAATGATGAAAAACACTCTGGCATACTCTCCTGGAAAGACAAGCCAGTGAATGACCATGCAAACCTATCACTTCTCTCACTCTGCAAGGATCTAATTCTTGCAACAACTTCATTTTCTGCTTCAAACTTTTCTTACTAAATGACCGTATAAAATCACAAAGCAAATTGATGGAATCCTGTCGTACACTGCAAATACTACTACACTTCCAGGTGTACACAGGACCCTTAGGACGTCTCCCTAAAACCTCATTACCTAACACCTCTTCTATCTCTGTTCTCACAAGTTTTTCTTTTTCAACTGGACAACCATCTTTCACTTCATAAGCTCGACCACTGGTGTCAACTGCATGCACCAAATCATTATCCTGGAAATAACTCTCCTCATTAAAAAATGCCTCAGAGCTTGAACTATGCATCCATTCTCCAGAAAAAACTTCACAAAAATTACTACGATTAACTATTCTCTTCCATCTACTATTTCTTTTGAAATCATAAATTACCTTGTTTAGCTTCCTAATTCTATTGATTGTCAAAATAAATAACTTACGTTTAAATTCAAATGCCTGATCAATAACTTTCTCAACTATTTTTTTTCTCTTATAAAAAACCACTTTCTGCTGACCTTTCTTAATATTTTTTAACAAATTCCCAATTATCCTGTTGCGGAACATTCGTTTACGAATATCCCTAAACTGTTGTTTCCTTCTACTTTCATGCATAGAGTTATCTCTTACTCTAGCAGTAACATTTCTCATTGGCCTTTCCTTACCATTTGAATTCGGTCTCCTTTTCTGGAGTGAAACATTTTCTGTAGTAATATTTTTTTTACTACACATATTTCTTATGACTGTTTTTCGACTCTTACCCGGTGCTTTCTTGGTGACTTGACAAATCTTTTTGTTAGAGGACTGCTGCAATATTCCATGCTCCTGCTGTCTTTGACGTTTTCCAGCCTTTCTTACTCTTTCTTTGCTAGGCATCCTAAAATCTTGAAATAATGTGCAGTTGAATCTGTGGTAAAATATAATAAAAAATGTTATTAACCACTATTACCCAACAGTAAATTAATAACAGTCATCAAAAACTTAACACACTACTTAAGTATATAATATACTGAAGCCTATCTCCAATTTTTCACTGAACAGGACTCATCTCTTCTTAACCTTGGATAAACCTCACCTACTCTGTGTCCCCTGCACATAATTAAATGTAAAGGGACAGATTTATATTAACTAGCACATCCCCAGGGATGCACCAGTTAACGTGCACCGCTGCTCTGCCACCCACGGTGTGCCGCATTTACAATCAGATAGGACAAAGCTACATCAAAACCCTGCGCCTGCTTGAAGCAGGCATAGATCTTGACGCAGGTAGGCTGAAAGCTAAAGCAACAACTAAGTGTCGTGTGCAGAAGTTACAAAAAAGGAAAAATGGCGTTTAAACCAGTAATGAGACCATGCTAACGTAATACAGAGTAAAAATATCCAGGATCTACATCAGTTTGGGGTTCACGAACCTGGCAGGTACAAGGCACTGAGGCTTTCCACCGTGCATGTCTCATCCCAAAACATATGTTGTTTGTGAATGAAACAATTTCCCAGACCAAATGCTTTGGATTGGCTACTTCTAAAAAATTAAACACCCCTACTATCCCGGAGTTAGAGGAATACGATGGTTGGAGTAATTTTACTCGTTGTCTATTAAAGATTTACAGGCCCTACTCCGTAATTCTTCCTTTAACATTTCCAGTATAAATCCAAAAGGTTGACTGCTTTGGCAACGTGCCTTATCCACGGTTTAATAACGCTGCCTTTTGCTTTATATAAGTTTTCAAATTGTATGAAATATATACCAATAGGTCGTTATTAACCTTTAGGTAGTGGTTTTCTTCATCAAGTCTGGTCGCTTCCATACACATACAGATTTTCAAAGATGATCAAGAACTTTATCTGAATGGAGAGGAATGCACTGAGACGCCAGATCATTCACTAATGTGTAGGCACAGACAGTTACAGGGTTCATGCAACAAACACCGACCAAATATGGCTTGCGTGTTGCAAGGCACGCCAGTTCCTGCTATCATCCCCACGTTCAAGTTCTTGGAAAATGGTAGTTATTTGATGCTCAATAATGAAGATTGTTCTGGGTTAATTAAAAGTATTCATTTTATCGTAACAGTAAATGAACGGGTTATTTGCTGCAGAAATGTTCTATTTCCTCCCACACATGAACATAGGGAGTTTTCAATCTGGCCACAAATACCAACCTTGGGAGCACATTTCAACAGCATGGCAAGAATAAGAGCTCTTTTGTCTCAGAGAGAGGTGGCCTTGAGTTCGGCCCGTGAAACTTTCGTGCTTCACATAGCGAACACCCGTACAGAGGTGCAGACCCTTTTAAATACAGATTCGACTTTGCATTTCAGCAAGATTACCCATTCATTTCCATGCAGCAGGAGGCCCATAGGAATGAAGGTGCAATTTGCGATTAGCAATTACCTCATCGCAAATTACGAATTTTTCCGACGGTGCAGGGGTATCTCAAGAACACCCTGCTGCACCCCTGAAAAAAAATTTTGGGGTCATATGGCGCACATAAATTTTGAAAACATTCCTTTACCTCAAAAACGATTTTCAACTCATAATTTGAAAACACTGCACATGGGGAAATGACTTAAAATGTCCTTAAGACACATAAAAGCATTTTTTGATTGCCTTTGCAGCATGTTTCAGTCACCTTTAACATGCCTATGTAACGGAAACATTCAAAATCTAAATTTGCCATGCACAGGTGGGAGCATATTTACAAGCAATTTGCTCCACAGACAAACTTCTTACATTGAAATGGGAAAGACTCTCAATTACCTTATAAAGAAGCAGACACCATTATATCCTTCTCATCAATATTAAAACCATTGCTTTTTCTCAAAAACGATTTACAAGTCATAATTTGAAAACACTCCACAGCTCCTATGCACATAAAAGCCCTGTCAGTACTAATACTTCACATTTTCTCCAATTACAATTTCTCAAACAAACAAAATCTATTTGTGAAACACTTGAGACAAAGCAACATTTGAAAAACACAACTTTCTTCATAATTTTCTCCTTAAAGCACACTATTTTCTATCTAAATTAAAGAAATTTTTTCTCACCTTAGCAAGTACTTTCAGTTTCAAAACAGTCTCAGAAACACACCAATTTGTCTTCAGCAGAGCAAAAGGTATGCACTCCAGAGTCTGCAGCTATCAAAAGCACAGAAATGCTGTAATTCCTCACACAGATCTCTCATGTCACCCAATCAAAACTCTTCCCTCACTTTTTTTCAAAGCAAAACCCTTCCCCCCTCTGCCCCCTCTCTGCTTTTTCTGCATAGCAACCACCTCTTGCAAGACCTCTCACACAACAATGTTGCAATTGAACTCTGAACTCTCAGTGCACCTGCATATCCAAAGCATTCTTTCATTTAATGATTTTTTCTTCGCCACTCAAAATACATCTTTCAACGAACTCATCCATGCACACTAACTTTCTGTTTTCAGCAATCAAAATCCACCAATCACTCTTACTGCTTCATTAACACAGAAACTCCTCAGTTTTTTTCATTTTACACTCTCATTTTTTCAACTGCCATTTCATTGCCACACTTCATCTGACTGCAGGAGAACCTTCTCTCGCCATGTTTTCTGTCTGGATTGTTGGACATAGCTACATCTATTGGGCTCAAAGGTACGCTGAAAACAGGAATTTACCTAACCTCAATTTACAAGATGTGGAAATTAAGTGGTTTGGCCACAGAGGATTAAAATGTCACCAATTGATACCATTGGTGAAAACCTTTATGCATTTGCCAAAACCTGACCTGTTAATTGTGCACTGTGGAGGTAATGATTTGGGCACTTTGACTGGGGTAGGTCTGGAAATGCTTTTAAAGGACACCTTTGAGCAATTGATGGCACTTTTTCCTCAGACTGCCTTGGTATATTCAAATATATGCCAAAGACAGAAATGGAGGTGGTCGAACCAATTTTGTCCACAAATTGAGAAATCGAGGAAGCATGTAAACAAATCTGTTTCAGCTTACATGAGAGACCATGGAATGGGCTCCCTGTACAACAATAACTTGCGTTACTACATGCAAGATATCTACAGAGGAGATGGAGTTCACTTCTCAGATGAGGGCAACAGAGTTTTCACTCTGAATTTAAGAATGTGCATTGGTACCTACTTATAAGTACCTAAATGTACCATAAACCCAAAAGCTCTTCTCAGAGCTACCCTACATCTGATCACTCACAATTATTATTGTACTCTAACTTTTTTCACTAATTTTCAAGAAAGTACGCTCCCCAGAACGCTTCCCGGTTCGCGAACCGAGCGCACTCCACGCAAAAAAACTAAAAAAACGGTATATATTTTTTTGCCCTGCGAGAACCTTTCAAAGCCTCCACATCAAACCTAGGGGGTCAGGGACGATCTACTATGCCCCCTTATGGTCATTTGCCCCTTCGCTTTGGCCTCCTCTTGTCTCTCGATCCTACCGAGAGACAAGATGGCGGCCGCTACGGACTGTTTGGAATGTTTACAGACGCCGAAAAACCAATCAGCTTCGCAAACCTCCGTAACGCGAAAAGTACGCGAAGCGGAGCGCTGTTACAGATATATATCTTTTTTTGAACGTTAATTTCTCAAAATCCACTGGAGCACATATATTGAGACCTAGCAAAGGCACATCGGGCTACCAGTCCCTACAATTTTGCCAAGTTTCGTGCAAATCCATTCAGCCGTTCGATTATTATTATTATTTTTTTTTTTGCCCCGCGGGGCCCTTTTAAAACCTCCACATCAAACCTAGGGGGTCAGCGAGGATCTACTATTCCCCCTTATGGTCATTTGCCCCTTCGCTTTTGCCTCCTCTTGTCTCTCGATCCTACCGAGAGACAAGATGGCGGCCGCTACGGACTGTTTGGAATGTTGACAGACGCCGGAGAACCAATCAGCTTCGCTTCACAAAGCTCCGTTGCGCGAAAAGTCCGCGAACCAGACCGCTGCCTGGTCCGCGCTTACAGATATATATCTTTTTTTAAACGTTAATTTCTCAAAATCCACTGGAGCACATATATTGAGACCTACAAAAGGCACATCGGGCTACCAGTCCCTACAATTTTGCCAAGTTTCGTGCAAATCCATTCAGCCGTTCGGGCTAAAAGTGAGGCCAACCGCCCTATGGAAATTAACATGGGAAAAACGCGTTTTGGGACCCCCCTTTTTTCTCGGCCCCCCCTTGACGAACCCCCCCCAAATTTTCAAAGGCTGCTCAGAAACAAAATGTGCCATTTTCCTGAAAATTTCAGCCAATTCCGTCCACAAACGGCAAAGTTATTAGACATAGAATTTTCAAAAAACCCATAGAGAAAAAATCCTAACTATATATACCTACTGGCGACCGCCAGTAGGTAATATATATATATATATATATATATATATGAGCTCCAATTTCCAAGGATACCCAGCCGGGTTCACAGAAAAAAACAGCACTCACACGGGCAGCAGCAGTACTTTCAGCAGGTCAGTTTATTTACAGAAGGCAAACAGACGCGTTTCGGGAGGAGAATCCCTTCGTCAGTGTTATCATTAGAGCGCCAAACTTTTTCCCTTATCACTGTTCATGTCCGCTATCGACACAAACAAGGGACTAATGCAATTGCGTCTCTAAGGCGCGCCATCTTTGAACGCCTTTAATCTCATCCATATCGTCTATATGGGATAATACTTCACAATACTTTTGTTGTGCGCAAACGTCAATGAAGACGTCAGTGTATTACCACTAGAAATAATCTCGCCATGTATCGGCAACATTTCATATCTTTTTTGGACCATAAAATTACCAAAAACAGCCATATGCCTGAGAAACCAAGCATTACTAAGAATGCATAATTCGAGCATAAAATCGCTACATTCAAAATCAGCGCTATACTAAGCAAATCTTGCCGTGGATCGGCATTTGCAACCTAGAATCAGGTTGCTAAATTCTCAGGTCATTGACAATAGGATAAACACACAACAACGTACTTCATTTAGACGACAAAAAATTTCTTTCACTATATACATTTTCAAAATTTCATCCCGGCACATAATCAAAAAATATTCCAAATACATTGCAGAACAGTTTCATGTAAATAAACATATGTTGTGTTACTTAGCCCAAGTGGGAGGCAAGTTCCTCCCCCATATTCAGTCCCTTCGGAGCCTTGGTCTCAAGATCAATGATAAATCTAGATTCTAATCTTCTCAGAACCTGTAACCGATTTCCTCCTCTAGGGTTCTCAGTTACTTGATCTAAGCAGAAATATCTTAGCAGGGTCCTATCGCAAAAGGTTTTTTCCCGTGCGGGAAATGTAAAGCCTGCTCGGCAAGTAAAAGGACGTTGGTATATGAGGTGCCAGGTCGCCAAGCTGAAAGGAAAATCACAAAATTCACGTCCTGTCACACAGACCATGCAGTTTACTGTTTGGTCTGTCCGTGTTCATTGAGGTATGTGGGTAGTACCATCAATCCAGTTAAACTTCGAATACTGGAACACATGCGGGCGATTGCCAATAAAGACTTTAGCTATCCAGTAGCACGGCATTTTGCCATTAAACATAAGAGTGATAGGACCCTGCTAAGATATTTCTGCTTAGATCAAGTAACTGAGAACCCTAGAGGAGGAAATCGGTTACAGGTTCTGAGAAGATTAGAATCTAGATTTATCATTGATCTTGAGACCAAGGCTCCGAAGGGACTGAATATGGGGGAGGAACTTGCCTCCCACTTGGGCTAAGTAACACAACATATGTTTATTTACATGAAACTGTTCTGCAATGTATTTGGAATATTTTTTGATTATGTGCCGGGATGAAATTTTGAAAATGTATATAGTGAAAGAAATTTTTTGTCGTCTAAATGAAATACGTTGTTGTGTGTTTATCCTATTGTCAATGACCTGAGAATTTAGCAACCTGATTCTAGGTTGCAAATGCCGATCCACGGCAAGATTTGCTTAGTATAGCGCTGATTTTGAATGTAGCGATTTTATGCTCGAATTATGCATTCTTAGTAATGCTTGGTTTCTCAGGCATATGGCTGTTTTTGGTAATTTTATGGTCCAAAAAAGATATGAAATGTTGCCGATACACGGCGAGATTATTTCTAGTGGTAATACACTGACGTCTTCATTGACGTTTGCGCACAACAAAAGTATTGTGAAGTATTATCCCATATAGACGATATGGATGAGATTAAAGGCGTTCAAAGATGGCGCGCCTTAGAGACGCAATTGCATTAGTCCCTTGTTTGTGTCGATAGCGGACATGAACAGTGATAAGGGAAAAAGTTTGGCGCTCTAATGATAACACTGATGAAGGGATTCTACTCCCGAAACGCGTCTGTTTGCCTTCTGTAAATAAACCGACCTGCTGAAAGTACTGCTGCTGCCCGTGTGAGTGCTGTTTTTTTCTGTGAACCCGGCTGGGTATCCTTGGAAATTGGAACTTACATATAGGACGCGAACACCATCGCGCTACGCGGCACCCGCCCTGAGAGTGACTCACGTTATGGTGTGTTGGAGCCTTCATATATATATATATATATATATATATATATATATATATCCAATCTAATCCAAACAAGTGCAACCTCCCAGGCTCCAACCGTAGCGACCCAGGAAAATCACGCAGATCCAATACAGCTTTAGTATAGGCACAAGTTTATTTACGAGCTGAACCAAACAATCTGACGCGTTTCGGGCATCTGCCCTTGCTCACAGATAGTCAGTGTTGGAAATGGCCACATTTAAATATCCTGTGCCTCACAGTGAAAATGCATTTTTTTTTCTTTTTCTTGTTCAGTACCACGTGATAACTGAAAGAGAGGACAAACTACCAGTACTGCATATTGTAGTCTGTTTTCCAAACAGTTGCAAATTAATATACCAGAATTAAGGTACAATTCAAGGATAAAATCCAAAACAAAATGTGACAATGAAAAAATATATATATACATATAAATATATACATATATACAGTTCATAAGAATAATGGGAAGGAAATCAAAGCCTAAAATGCTTACATTCCATTATATCAAATATTAGCAGTAAATGCCCCAGCATGTATTGATTGATATCAAATTGCAAAACTATGCAATAAAGTGCTTAATGCATGATTTAAAATCAAAGTCCATATAGATGCAATAAAATAACAAATATATGTGCAAAATACGCAGTACTGTAAACATCACTTATTGCATCTCTTCATAATATGTGCAAAACCACGCTGTTTGTAAACATATGACTTATAGCAGCATATAGATTGATATCAAAGTGCAAAACTCCGCAATAAAGTGCTTAATGCATGATTTAAAATCAAAGTCCATATAGATGCAATAAAATAACAAATATATGTGCAAAATACGCAGTATTGTAAACATTACTTATTGCATCTCTTCATAATATGTGCAAATCCACGCTGTATGTAAACATATGACTTATAGCAGCATAGTAATAGGGCAAGAACTACATAATATATAAAGTCACAAATTGTAAATATTGCAAATGCAGAATATATTTTAGGGGAAAACATAAAATGCCTATTGTCTATGTCCTCAAAAAAACAGTGTTGCCCCAAAAGAAATAGTAATGCGAAATAATATAATAACAACTCACCATGAACCACTATAAGGAAAAAGATTAAAGTGCAAGAACCAACTGAGGAAATTTAAAATACATTGTATGTGGGGATGGGCGGCAGCCCACCGCGTCTCTATTGTCAAAACAGTTTTGAGAACAGGCCAGTACAGGACTTAATTACAGAAACACATGTAAGTCATCTGTATTATTGAGTCCATTAGGGGATCTGCTATCCAGCTCAAGAATATATTGGGATTCCATCCTTCTTAGCATCTTCTCCCTATCTCCGCCCTATCTTGGTTTTTCTATTGCAGAGATAACATAGTAAAACAGGCACTCCAAATTGTTGTTATGAACAGCCCTGAAGTGCCTTGCCACCGGGTAAGCTGAGTCATTATTTACGATCGCTCGTAAATGCTGAAGGATTCTCACATGCACCGGCTGTCGTGTACTGCCGACATATCTCAACGAGCATGTGCAAGTTAGAACATAGATAGCAAATTCCGTTTTGCAATTGTATTGACCCATGATCTGAATTGGGTCGGGACTAAAAGGCGTATAATACTGCCGTGTACTTTTACCAAATTTGCAGGCCCTGCGGGAGGTACAGCGTTTAAAACCTGATCTGGATTTCATCCATTCCTGTTTTTTCCTAAGTTCCGGAAAATCATGGCAAATATGTGACTTAAGTGAAGGGCCCTTCCTGAAAGTCACAACAGGTGCATCTGAGAGCTGGGGTTTGAGAACTGGATCTGTTTTAAGGACTGGCCATCTCTTGGTTATAATAGATCTTATCTGTCTGGCCTGCCTGCTGTATGAGGTTATGAACCTCGGAGCCGTGGCATTATCATCCAACATTTCCGAAGGCTCACCAGTGTTTTTTGTCTCCATTAAAGAGACACTGGATCTGCATTTAGTCTTTTCCACTGCTACTTTTAACACTGATTCACGATACTGTGGTTCTGAAAAATATGGATCCGTAACAGTACCGGACTCGAGAATAAAAACTTCGTCGAAATAGGACGAATTTGGTATCAAAAGACCGGAAATGACGAGTACATCAAGCACATGTATTTTCAGTATATTCGAGTGACAATTTCACCTCGAAATCGTCATTTACCTTCTGAACCCTTAATTGCATGTTGCCCTTTTCATAGGCCTTAATCCAGTCGAATTTGATTCCACAAGGACACGTACTCCTTAATCGACTTCTTCCTGACCCCAGTACAAGTTAGAACCATTGCCCCAGGCCGAGCTCGTTAGGTCAGTTCCCTCCCAGTG
This sequence comes from Lissotriton helveticus, assembly GCF_964261635.1. Lineage (NCBI taxonomy): Eukaryota > Metazoa > Chordata > Amphibia > Caudata > Salamandridae > Lissotriton > Lissotriton helveticus. The sequence continues at coordinate 759,880,208 of NC_136070.1, forward strand.
ACCAAGCAAGATAGTATCTAGGCCCAACCGGCCATAAAGCCATTTCAGCACGCACACCTGCCATATCTCGCTCACATCTTTCTTCTTTCCTTTTCCTCATTTATTTTATGGTGGGGAGGTGACCATTTTTTATTAGGGGTCCAGCGATATCTGATGAAATGTTGGGCCTTGCCGGATGATTTGTTATGGGCATCACAACGTGAAATATGTACATGTCATCATGACTCTGCTTTCTTTTGTAATCAGTAACCATAAATGAAATACCGCTCACCCAAGGAATGTTTCGCCAAAGGGCAAATGTTATGTATAAGAAGAGAAGCCTAACTTTGTGAAAGTGTGCAGTCTCCTGAATATACTGGCATTGTACTTCTAGGACCCTGTCACCTTGGTTTCAGCCAATAAACTAATCTTTGACTTCACCTAGAAGACTCTGAAGTTTCTGTGGGTCTGACTCAGGAGAACCCGAGGTCTTTGGTGTGTTGATCCCCTGGCACCGCTGGGTTACCGGTTCGGTACCGGTTCCTAAAAACCCAGTACCTCATTTGGCGCCCAGCGTTGGAGCGATTCCAGTGGTACCAATCAGCCTGAAGATCGTGAGGAGCTTCGTGTGAAAATTCCGGAGGAGGGCCCACCACCTCATCGACCCCTGCATGTCGACGTGGTCCGAAGGTCTTTACTGCGAGGTTCCCCGCTTCCCGACGGCTACAAGGACTGCTGCCCTGGCTATCGCACTGATGTTGGACCCTTGACATTTTCGGTAGAGCGAAACGCTGAGACGAGTCTTCTGGTGAAGCCATCGATAATTTTCAGTTAAGTATAAGTGGAGCGTCTCCTAGTCCTTAGTTGGACTTACTTTGTGATATCTTAGAGATACATAAAGGTTTTTATTGGTTCTTGCAAGTACCATAACCGAAGGATTCGTGTTTTCACGAGCAATATCGTAATCGATAACTCCTTTGAAGTTTTGGAACTAGACTAGAGAGAAAGGATGCCTAGTCTTAGACTCGGGAATTTGTTTTGTCTTGGTAATAATAATAGGGACTCCCGATTGGAGGACTCATGTCCGGTTCCTCCAGTTGGAACTCCGACTTACGAGCTATACGTTAAACATGGGGTAGGCCCCATCGTTTACAACGAGGTATGGATTAAATACACTAGGAAAGACGGTGTTTTAAAATGGCCCCAATATGGTAGCTTTGATTCTGAAATCTTAGACAACCTTGAAGTTAAACTCTTCAAAAAGAAAGCCCGGCCGGCGATGTTTGACTCTTTCCGCATATGGCGCAAAGAAGCCAAACAAAAAGAGATTAAATTAGCTAAGAAAAATAAGAGAGAAGAGGGACTTTCAGTAATACAAGCTGCCGTGCAGTTTAAAGATAATGAGGAAGAGCAGATAAATGAACAATTGCACAGGCAACGTAAAATGGCAATAGATAAATGTTATCCAGTTTTGCCGTCTCTTCAGCAAGGGACAGTAAAAGAGCGTGAAAAAGACCAATTAATGTCGCAATTGTTAACCTCGCCACCGCCCTATGCGCAGAATGCTACCGCACCCCCGCAACCTTTAGTTGCACAAGCTGCGCCTCTGGCTTTTCCACAGCACCCACCAGCTGTTCTTCAACTGGCTCCTACTTCTTCGGTGCAGCCTCCTCTAGGCCCACCGGCCAATTCTGTTGCTCCTGTGTTTTCTACGATCTTGCCTACTGTACTTTCTACAAATGCCCCTTCTATGATTATTCCTCATACCTCTTCTGTCATCTCTGCATCCGCTTTACCTCACCCCGTTCTTTCATCTGTTTGTTCTTCCGTTTCACCTTCCTTTCGGCAGAAAATGGCCAGTACTGTTACTAATCTTCTTTTACCACTTTTCGGGTCGCCTGCTACGACCCCTAACATAGGAAAAAGACAGTTGCGAAGTCAACTGCCCGATTATCAAGAGAGAGATTCCCTGAATAATTTAGCTCGGAAATGGGTCATGGACACTGCAAAATATGATTTACAGTCTGTCATGGAAGTTTTCCATCAATGGGAAACAGCGACACAGAGATATGTGTTCGAACAGATGTGTGTTTTTCTTTGCGAAGATTTAGAAGACAATGATCAGGATTGCCTCCCACAAGAGATGTGTCGTATAAGGTTTCATTTTAGTCTGGGTATGATTGTAGGTCCCGATGTAGAAGAAGAAGTTGAAATGCTATTATCACATCGAAGTAAGGGGAGTAGTTCTGGGTCACCACCAGAATCTAGTGCATCTAGTAGGAAAAAGGCACGACAATACCCTATGAGAGAAGTACCCCCACAATGGAGAGAGGGTGACGCGACAGCTGTCCCACCTGTCCTGCCCCACTTTCACCGAGTATGGGTACATGTTCCATGGAAGCGAGCTGAAGTTTTAGCACTCAAACAAACACTACCAGATCCGCGTAAAAATCCTGCAGGGTACTATAAAGAATTGTCGCAAACTGCTGGATCATGCATTATGAATTTAGCCGATATCGATATGTTATTCGGGAACGTCGTTCCACAGCCTTTATGGGGAAAAATTCGTCATGAAGATCATGACCAGGAATTAGGTGACACGTGGGCTAATATTACTGTTGCAGATGCACGACAAGTTGGTGGTGCCAAGCCTGAGCCCCTGATAGCGGAATTACCTGGTAGGATAGTAGATTACATGAAGACAATAATGCCTGCGATACGTGTAAATTGGGATAAGTTATCTGCATGCAAGCAAAAGAAAGAAGAAACTGTGTCAGATTTCTTCACCAGATTTGAAGAAACATTCCTTGACCACAGCGGTCAAGATATGACTACAGAAGGTGGTCAGAGATTGTTCGTCGATAAATTTGTGCACAATCTGCTTCCAGACTTGTGTAGAAAATTGAAAGATTCAGAAAGCTCTTGGGCAGTCTCATCTTCAGCCCAGATATTAGCTACCGCACAATACTATGAGAATAGAGACAAGGATGAGAAAGATAAAGTAGAGAAGAAAACTAGAGAACTCAAAACGAAGGTTTTGCTACAGCAAGCATATCCTCCACGTGGTGGTGGTAATAAAAATAATAATGGTCCGAATCACTACCGGACCACTTTTCAGCAACCGCAGAGAAACTTGCAGAGATTCGATTACAATGAAAACGGCGTAGGTCCCAATCAGTGTTTATACTGCAAACAAGAAGGTCATTACAAGTATGACTGTCCTGCCCTGCCGCAACGTACGAACGAGTTTTCTGGTATACGAGGTCGTGGTAGTCAGCAAGCGCCTAGAGGTAGAGGGCGTGGAAACACCCCTCAGGACGCACGTCCCCTTCCACCACAAAACTCTATGAACAGGTTTGACCAGCAAAATAACGTATCTGACAGGACAGCTCAATACTACGTCGATGAGTATTACACAGAAAATGAGCAGTGGGAGAATAACGATTGCTAGGACAGCCTTAGACGAAGAGAGGGAGTTGTTTCAGTTCCAGTAGATCAGAGTGGACCTTACGTTGAGGTGATTACATCGGGTGTGTCAGAACCTTTTCTGTTGGATACTGGTGCTACAAAGAGTTCTATTATGCACTCCAAACTCCCTGGCGCACCTTTGTCTGGCGAAATGAACGTTTCCGTACGTTTTTCTGGCGCCCCGGTTAGAAACTCGATTTCTGACCCTTTATCTCTTTCTGTTGGTCCTTGTGAATTCGAAGCACCCCTTATTTTGACAACAGGTTGTGGTGAAAATTTGCTAGGATTAGATTTGCTAAAAAGATTGTATGCGACTTTGTACTGTTCTCCCTCAGGAGTACAACTGACTTTAGGTAAGAAAGTGGTTTCTCCCATGTATTTGTCGAGAAATACGCTTCCAACAGAATTGACACTTCTTCCAGATATTCTTTGGGCTACTGGTCCGAATGATGTGGGTCTTTTAGAAATTCCACCATACGTTGTAACATTGAAGTCGAATGTCAAAATGCCACGAATTCCCCAATACAGAATATCCAATGAGGGCGAAAAAGCTTTGCTAGCGATTGTTTACGAGTTGATTGAGAAAGACGTAATTGAAGAAACACGAGGCAATGTTTGCAATAGTCCTGTTCTGCCTGTTTTAAAACGAACTGACCCTTCTCAGCCACCTGTGTATAGATTAGTGATTGATCTTAGGGAAGTAAATAAGATAGTGGTGCCACAATTCCCAGTTGTCCCCGACATTACAACATTATTGACTATGATTCCAGCCTCCGCATCATGGTTTTCGGTGATTGACCTGAAGAATGCTTTCTTCAGTATCCCGATTGCTGAGGAGAGCAGGGATATTTTTTCCTTTAGTTTAGGTGGTCGCAGTTTCCGCTTTAAACGCGCTCCTCAAGGCTACTGTGAGAGCCCCTCAATATACAGTCAAGCTCTGAAAAGTCAGCTTGACGCAATGGTTTTGCCCAAAGGTTCCACTCTCGTACAGTATGTGGACGATTTGCTCATAGCCGCGGATACTGAGAAAATATGTACACTGGCCACATTGGCACTACTGCGTCATCTATGTGATCTACATCACAAGGTGTCACTTTCCAAGCTCCAATATTGCCGACAAGAAGTGACCTACTTAGGTCATCTCTTATCGAAGGAGGGAAGGAAACTGACCCCAGAAAGAATTCAGGCAATAGCTAAATTGAATGTGCCAAGAACACAGAGAGAAGTACGCGCTTTCTTGGGCATTACATCGTACTGTAGACAGTGGATTCCAAATTTTTCGTTATTAGCCAAACCCTTATTGGCACTAACGTGTACAAATACACCCAATCCCATTCCTTGGTCCGACGAGTGTCAGAAAAGTTTTCTCGAATTACGCACAGCATTATGTTCGGCCCCTGTGTTAGGTAACCCCAACTACAGTAAGCCCTTCACATTATATGTCCACGAGAAGGAGGGCTGTGCATTGTCTGTGCTGACTCAGTTACACGGAGATAGACAACGGCCATGCGCCTATTTTTCGTCAACTTTGGATCCGGTAGCACGAGCTTTGCCAAGTTGTCTAAGGGCCACAGCAGCAGCAGCTGTTTCTATTCGACAGTCTGCAGGCCTAGTAATGAATAATACACTAATCGTGATGGTCCCGCATGCAGTAGACACATTGTTGAATAGGACCAAGACACAGCACTTAACTAGTGCTCGACTGTCCAGTTACGAATTGACGCTACTAGCAAGCCATGTGCACATCAAAAGATGCAGTACCCTGAACATAGCCACATTGTTACCAATTGCTGAGGAATCAGATGCTTCAGAAAAGCACGATTGTTTCCTCAGGACGGAGGAGGAGACCAAAGGGAGAGTTGATCTATCCGACACTCCTCTCGCCGAATGTGATGGTACATTATGGGTGGATGGTTCATGCTTTAAACTCCCAAACGGTAACGTGACTACAGCGTATGCTGTCACAACTTTGCACACAATCGTTGAAACTGCGCGAATACCACATGGTTCGGCTCAAGCCGCCGAACTCGTGGCACTTACGAGAGCATGTGTGTTATCAAAAGGAATGAAAGTGACTGTCTATACCGACAGTCAGTATGCTTTTGGAGTGGCTCACAGTTTTGGACGATTGTGGAGAGAACGTGGGTTCCTGACTTCGCATGGAGCTAAGATTCAGCACGGTCAGTTGGTGAATGAGCTTCTTGAATCACTGACGTTGCCCCTGAAAGTAGCAGTTGTGAAATGTAGTGCACACAAGAAAGTGATCGATGATGTTGGTCGTGGAAATGCATTTGCTGATGAAACTGCTAAAGAAACGGCAAAGAATGTGATGAGCCGAATGTATGTTGCGAGCCCAGAAAGATGGACTAGCGATGTTGGAATATGTGAAGACACAATAGAGAGTGTGAAGTCCATCCAAGCTGAGGCCACGGAGAAAGAGTTAAGCATGTGGAAAGAAAGTACAGGGAGAATGGATGTAAATGGTTGTTGGATTGAATCGACAGAGCAACAAAGATGGTTGTTACCCGATGCGTATGTGCCTGCAGTGGTTACAATGGCTCATGGGATGGCCCATATCAGCGCGAAAGGGATTTGCGAGTTATTGGCCCCAGTGTGGAAGAATTCAGGGATCCCCAAGTGTGCAGAGAATGTTGTCAAGAATTGCATGGTATGTCTGAAACACAATCCTGGTAGGGGAACCCCAACTCCAGCTGGTCATTTCGCACCTCCTACGTATCCGTTCGAGGTTTTGCAGCTGGATTTCATACACATGGAGAGGTGCAACAACTTAAAATATGTGCTCGTGGTTGTTTGCGCCTTCTCAAGATGGGTAGAAGCCTATCCCCTAAGGGACAATACTGCCTTGTCCACAGCGAAAGCCCTTGTGAAAGAGTTCTTCCCCAGGTTCGGAATGCCTAGAATGGTCTGGTCGGACAACGGAAGTGAATTTGTGGGTTGTGTGATGAAACGAGTGTGTGAAGGGCTAGGCATTAGTCAGAAGTTCCACGCTGCAAATCACCCCCAATTAGCTGGATTAGTGGAATGTTACAATGGCACGCTTAAACTTAAATTGGCCAAAATCCAAGCGAGCACGGGTCTTAAATGGCCCGACGCTCTACCCTTAGCACTCCTATCCACCAGAATGACTGTGGATTCGCGAATGAAACTCAGCCCCTATGAAATAGTCTTTGGTCGGCCAGCCAACATATGGGGAGTGCCTAGGCCCACGAAGTTTAGCGAGCTGCAACACCCAATTTTGCTCGACTATCTGTATGAATTGACGGCTAAATTGCGTGTTTTATATCAACAGGTCCACAACACCTTGCCTCCGGTTTCCGAGACACCGGGTCACTCCATTGACCCCGGCACCTGGGTGTTGGTCAAGAATTTCCAGAGAACAAGAAACGACCAGCCCAGATGGACCGGACCTCACCTCGTCCTCCTGTCTACAAGGTCAACTATTAAGGTGGAGGGGAAGGCCAATTGGGTCCACGGGATCCATTGTAAGAAAATACCTTTCCCTCTGCCACATGACCAATGGGTCCGGACAGGAGGCACTGACTCAAAGCGCACAATTGATGAACGCGTAAAAGAAGCTAAACGTGATTGTGACTGTAAGAAAATTTTTCAAGAAACTACGCCGCCATCAGAACAATTGAACTCTGTGGAACCTGAGCTACTATTTCCGGACCAGACAGCACCCGGGAAAAGACGCTATAATTTCCGACCGAGAAAAACAGACTAAAGGAAAAGTGATTTATTTTTGATCCGAGAGAAAAACCTGTGGACTAATAAAATAATGAATTTTTTCCTTCCAAAATGCTATTTTGAAAATGCAGATTCTCCCATCTAGGTAACTTGCTTATTTTTGTTTTTTTTTGAACCGCCATCCGGGTTCCGCTGCTAGGGTCGCGGTTGACTAAAGACTTTTGGGTGCAGCTGACAACAATAGGTTGCTGGTTCCAGTTGGTCGAAGGGAGCCACCCTAGACTGACGGAAGCATCCCTTAGCAGAAACAACCTACCGCCGCGGGCAGCACCTTAGAGAGGATGAAGTTTCCTGATGTGGAGAGAACTGCCAGACAAATGAGCTTTAAGCAGAGACTTTTGAAAACAATGAGAAAGAAATTTTTTATAATGATGTGTATTTTTATGATATTTAGCGTAATGGTGTTTTTGATAAGCTATTTTTTATTCTCTTCTCATATGACATTCACGCCTACTACATCACCCATACCTCCCCCTACTGTTTCCTCTCATTCTTTCCACTCTTTGCCTGACCACGAATCAAATAGGAGATTAGAGTTCATTAATAACTCCTTCGTTCAGCTATTACACCAACACCAACTTGTAATGAACACAACCAACTGTTGGGTGTGTGGTCTCATGCCCCACACCACGGACAGAGGTATCCCCTATTTGGTCCTGCCATTTAGTCACAATGGGTCAGTATGGGCATATAGGACAATGTTCATATATGCACGAGAAATCCAACCCCTACGTTCTGTAAAAGACAACCTCAAGACTAGCGCCCTAGTGAAGGGTATAGTTGACATGATCAAGGAAGTGACTTCTTACGAAGATACCCCCGACGATGAGATACTTGCATATGTAGGTTGGAATGTGACCGGATATGGCACTACACTAAGTGAGAAACAGCAAGCTAAGAGATCGTCCCCTATCTGGATCGTGCCCCATCAAGGGCACCTGTGTCTGCAAGGTATTGGTAGGAATTCCAGAGCTCAGCTAGGGAAGAGTGTCTGCACAGAAACGTATGTTTTTGGATCTCAGACTTCCCCCGCTTTTTTAGCCGCAAAGGGTACTTATTTCATCTGTCACGATAGAACCTATACATGGTTGCCCCCTGACTTCTCGGGCTCATGTTTTGTTTCATTCCTGTTACCTCCCACCTACACAGCAGCGGCGGATTACCATCGGACAAGGACAGTCCGAGGTGTTTTGAGTAAAGAAGACACTGCGGGTCAAGAATTTGGTGACTTTGCAATGGGTATTCTGCCGTTCTGGGGAGCCATGGTTAACAGCAGAAACATAAGGCAATTGACAAGGGTAGTTGAATCCACTGTGATCGAGACTGCCGGTGCCCTTAGTAACCTGACTGCTGAGCTCCAGTCGGATCGACTGATGATCCTTCAGAACCGGGTCGCTTTAGATGTAATACTTGCGGACCGGGGTGGAGTATGCAAATTGATCCAGTCCAGTTGTTGCATTTTCATTCCAGATAATGCTCCAACAGTGTACGGGGCCATCTCCAAACTACATAAGATTTCCGAATCTATTCATGTGGATAACGGAGATTGGTCATTATTGGGATGGCTCTGGGGACTGATATCTGCCTGGGGATGGAAAATTCTGATGGTCATTGGGATGGTCTTAGCCATTCTTTTCCTGTTCTGTCTATGCATACAGTGTGCTCCTGCAATATGTGGCCTCTGTGCTACATCATGTGTAAGGAAGCCTGTGTCAAGACACGAACTCAGCACTAGAATGATGTTGCAGCAACACCTCAATGACTTTAGGAATATAGATCTGGACTCAGATTAACATAAGGATAGATTAATTGCCTATGTAAGGGCAAAAGGAGGGTCTGTGGTTCTGAAAAATATGGATCCGTAACAGTACCGGACTCGAGAATAAAAACTTCGTCGAAATAGGACGAATTTGGTATCAAAAGACCGGAAATGACGAGTACATCAAGCACATGTATTTTCAGTATATTCGAGTGACAATTTCACCTCGAAATCGTCATTTACCTTCTGAACCCTTAATTGCATGTTGCCCTTTTCATAGGCCTTAATCCAGTCGAATTTGATTCCACAAGGACACGTACTCCTTAATCGACTTCTTCCTGACCCCAGTACAAGTTAGAACCATTGCCCCAGGCCGAGCTCGTTAGGTCAGTTCCCTCCCAGTGACCAAGCAAGATAGTATCTAGGCCCAACCGGCCATAAAGCCATTTCAGCACGCACACCTGCCATATCTCGCTCACATCTTTCTTCTTTCCTTTTCCTCATTTATTTTATGGTGGGGAGGTGACCATTTTTTATTAGGGGTCCAGCGATATCTGATGAAATGTTGGGCCTTGCCGGATGATTTGTTATGGGCATCACAACGTGAAATATGTACATGTCATCATGACTCTGCTTTCTTTTGTAATCAGTAACCATAAATGAAATACCGCTCACCCAAGGAATGTTTCGCCAAAGGGCAAATGTTATGTATAAGAAGAGAAGCCTAACTTTGTGAAAGTGTGCAGTCTCCTGAATATACTGGCATTGTACTTCTAGGACCCTGTCACCTTGGTTGCAGCCAATAAACTAATCTTTGACTTCACCTAGAAGACTCTGAAGTTTCTGTGGGTCTGACTCAGGAGAACCCGAGGTCTTTGGTGTGTTGATCCCCTGGCACCGCTGGGTTACCGGTTCGGTACCGGTTCCTAAAAACCCAGTACCTCAATACCCTTTTTCTCGAAACCTGTTCAGTGCTTCATCAGTACAGATTTTAAGATCAGATTCTGTACTGCAAATTCTCTTAATTCTTAAGAGCTCACCCAAAGGAATATTGTCGACTCCATGACGCGGATGTGCACTGCTGGCATGAAGAATGCTGTTGCCAGCCGTGCTTTTCCGGTGTAGTTTTGTAGCTAGCTGACCATTACTAATAAAGACTTTCACATCTAAAAAGTCGGCTTCACTGTCACTGATTGAACTCGTGAATCTAAGATTTTCTTTGTTGATGTTGATCAAATTAATAAACATTTCTGCACTGTCATGATCGCCCTGCCATAACACAAAAACGTCATCAATATAACGGAGCCAAAGCAAAACATGATCAGAAAAAACTCTGGCGTGTTGCCCCCTGAGGACCTGCTCCTCCCACCAGCCCACGTGTAAACACGCGTAGCTGGGAGAGAAGCAGGCCCCCATAGCAACTCCACGCTTCTCCAAATACAAATCACTGCCAAATAAAAAGAAATTATTGTTAAGACACCAGGATGTTAGTTCAATAAGTACTTTGTTATGTTGGTAACAGTTCATGGGCCTTTTGCCGAGAAAAAAATCCAGTGCCTTCAACCCAGAACTGTGCTCTATGCTCGTATAGAGCGATTCGATGTCCAGTGTAATCATGAGCATATCATTATACCATGTGGTATTTTGTATTTTAGCAAGAAAATCCCCTGTGTCTCTCACATATGTAGGCAGGTCCTGGACTAAGGCTTGCAGGAAATAATCTATGTATTCTGTGACATGTTCAGCCACACCTGCGATTGCCGAAATAATTGGTCGACCAGGTACCGGTCTTGTCAACTTGTGAATCTTTGGAAGTAAATAAAGTTTTGGCAACACAGGAAATTCAACATGGAGGAATTCAAATTCCTGCAATGAGATCATGCCCTCCCTTTTGTACTTAAACAACAACTTCTTTAGTACATCCTTAGAGGCTTCAAAGTGTCTTGTATTGGCAATGGAGTAGCAAACATCGTCACTCAGTTGTCTCTTAGCTTCCTTGATATAGGCATCCTGGGGCCATATAACCACATTGCCACCTTTGTCAGCAGTGGTTACAATAATGTTGTGGTCATTCCCCAGTTTTTAACGAACGAGTGGTAATTGGTTTCCTGTTTGCTTTTGTACCGCTTTTTATGTTTGATCTATATATATACACCACCTTACCCAGGCTGCAAGGGCAGACCTGTGGTGTCAGTTTGGAAGGCCAACCAGGGGTGGCATAATACATGCTGCAGTCCCTGGTAGGTCTTGGGTGCACCTATTCCCTGGGTACCTATGGTACACTATAAAGGGGCTCACAAGGGTGACCCAGTAACCAATCTGGTATGTTTCTAAAGTATATGGTATCAATTTAGAGAGAGAGCAGCTAGGCTGTGGGCCTGATTAGCAGGGCCGCAGCCATACTAAAGTCGAAAAACCAGTGAAGCACAGCAAAAAGTGGGGGTAACCATAGGAAGCAGACACTGCTCTCCTACACAACCCCTCCCCAAACGCAGGGACATTAAACTAACCATGGCCAGTTGAGTCTTCATGTTCTAAGTGGAAATATCTGGAGAATCCATCTGCATTGGCATGATTACGCCCAGGTCTATGTTCCACTGTATAGTCCATCCCTTGTAGGGAAATTGACCACCTGAGCAGTTTGGGATTTTCACCCTTCATCTGTTTTCGCCACAAGAAGGGCTTATGGTCTGTCTGAACAATGAAGTGAGTTCCAAACAAGTATGGTCTCAACTTCTTCAGAGCCCAAACCACAGCAAAGGCCTCCCTCTCAATAGCTGACCAACGTTTCTCTTTAGGGGTCAGCCTTCTGCTAATAAAAGCTACTGGCTGGTCTTGACCTTCTTCATTCAATTGTGATAGCACAGCCCCTACCCACAACTCAGAAGCATCTGTTTGAACAATTAATTATTTGGAGTAGTCAGGACTTTGCAGAATTGGTGCAGTGCATCAGGTCATCAAATGCCTTTTGACAGCCTACTGTCCACTGCACTTTCTTAGGCATTCTTTTAGAGGTTAAGTCATTAAGGAATGTCACAATGGAACCATACCCCTTGACAAATCTCCTATAGTACCCAGTCAGGCCCAAGAAAGCTCTGACTTGAGTCTGAGTAGTTGGAGCAACCCAGTCCATTATGGTCTGGATTTTGCTCTGCAATTGTTGAACCTGGCCTCCACCTGCAAGGTGGCCCAGGTATACAATCTGACTCTGCCTTATCTGGCACTTGGTAGCCTTGATAGTTAGGCGTGCCTTCTGCAGGGCCTCCAAAACCTTTTTCAGGTGGATCAGGTGATCTTCCCAGGTGGAGCTAAAGACAGCAATATCATCTAGATAAGCTGCACCGTAGTCATCCAGGTCTGAGAGGACTTTGTTCACCAACCTTTGACATGTGGCAGGTGCATTTTTCAGACCAAAGGGCATTACCAAAAATGGATAATGTCCGCTAGGGGTTGAAAATGCTGTCTTTGGCTTTGCATCATCTGCTAGTCTGATCTGCCAGTAGCCAGCTGTCAGTTCAAATGTGCTCAGAAATGTGGCAGATGCCAACTTATCTATGAGCTCATCTGCTCTGGGGATTGGAAGGGCATCTGTCCTAGTGACAGCATTGAGACCTCTGTAGTCCACACAAAACCTCATCTCTCTCTTACCTCCTTGGTTGTGAGGTTTTGGCACAAGGACTACTGGACCGGCCCAAGGGCTCTCTGAGGGTTCAATAACTCCCAATTCCAACATTTTCTGGACTTCTGTCCTGATACAGTCCCTGACATGATCAGGTTGTCTGTAAATCTTATTTGTAACAGGCAGATTGCCCCCAGTGTCCACTTCATGAGTGCACCAGGTAGTCTGACTTGGAGTCAGTGAAAACATATGTCTTTATGCCTGCAGAACTTGTCTGTAGTCACTCTGATGCTGCTCTGTGAGGCTGCCTGCCAAGGCTATACCATCAACTGACCCATCATCAGGGTTCTGAGAGAGCAAGTCTAGAAAACGGTCACTCTCTTCCTCCTGTCCTTTATCAGTAGCCATGAGCAAGCTCATGTCTGCCCTGTCAACATATGGTTTCAGCCTGTTGACATGAAGCACCCTAAGGGGGCTCCTGGGAGTTCCAAGGTCTTCAAAATGGGTAAACTCTCCCTTTTGTTCATCAATAGTGTGGGGTCCACTCCACTGTTCTTGGAAAGCTGCTGGGGCCACTGGCTCCAACACCCACACGTTCTGCCCTGGCTGGTAAACAGTCAGTACAGCCTTTTGGTCATGCCAGGCCTTTTGCAATTCCTGGCTAGCCTCAGGTTTTTGGATGCCTTTTTCGTGTACTCAGCCATCCTGGAGCGGAGACCAAGTACATAGTCCACAATGTCTTACTTGGGAAGTTTGAGGGGTAACTCCCATTCTTCCTTTATCAGACAAAGGGGTCCTCTTACAGGATGCCCAAACAAAAGTTCAAAAGGGCTGTCTGTAGCCAACCCCCTTTTGTGGGACCTCTCTGTAGGCAAATAAAAGGCAGGGCAGTAGGATATCCCATCTCCGCCTGAGCTTTTCAGGGAGACCCTTAATCATGCCCTTTAAGGTCTAGTTGAACCTTTCAAGTAGACCATTGCATTGTGGGTGATAGGGTGTGGTGAACTTATAGTTCACTCCACACTCCTTCCACATTGCAGTCAGGTAACTAGACATAAAGTTTGCACCTCTGTCTGATACAACCTCCTTAAGGAAACCCACTCTTGAGAATACTCCCAAAAGGGCTCTTGCCACAATAGGTGCTGTAGTGGTCCTAAGTGGTATAGCTTCTGGGTACCTGGTTGTATGATCCACTACCACCAGGATAAACCTGTACCCAGAGGCTGTTTGGGGATCCATTGGTCCAACAATGGCAATCCCTACTCTTTCAAAGGGAACCCCCACCACAGGTAGTGGTATAAGGTGGGGCCTTTGTAGTGCTACCTGCTTTGCCACTGGCTTGGAAGGTCACACAGGAGCCACAAAACTCCTTGGTGTCTTCTGACATGTGGGGACAGTGAAAGTGAGGGACAAGCCTGTCCCAAGTCTTGTACTGGCCAAGATGTCCTGCAAGGGGAATATCATGGGCTAGTGTCAAAAGGAAGCCCCTGAATGCCAAAGGTATGACCAACCTCCTGGAAGCACCAGGACTGGGGTCTCTAGCCTCTGTATACAGGAGCCCTTTATCCCAATAAACTTTATTGGTTCCACTACCATTCCCAGCAGCCTCAGCAGCAGCTCGCTGTCTGAGGGTTTCAAGAGAAGGGCAGTCCAACTGCGCCTGCCTCAGATCTGCCCTTGAAGGTCCCCCTGTCCCAAGAAACTCAACCTGATCAGGTTCAAGCTCTTCTAGGACAGTTCCTTCTTCAGGCCCACAATCAGCTTCCTCAGACGGCTGATCCTCCTCCTGAGGCAGGGGGGAAGGCACTGTCTTTACCCTACTGTTCCTTTTCTTGGTAGGCATCTGGTCCATTATTCCAGAATCCAGTGCCTGTTTAGTGTTACAATTTTTGACCTGTGACATTGTCACTGCAAGAATATGTGCTGAGATACCTAACATTCCTGCATGTGTCCTGAACTCCACTTCAGACCAGGCTGAAGTCTCTAGGTCATTGCCAAGCACACATTCTACAGGGAGGTCTGAACTAACAACAACCTTCTTAAGCCAGTTACCCCTCCCTAGGAGAAATTAACAACTACCATACTGTGTGTGGTAGTGACATTGCTAGCATTGGTCACTAGGTAAGCTTCACCTAGTATGATCTGTCCAGGTGCCACAAAGTCAAGTATCACCATTGTGACACTGGCACCTGTGTCCCTGTAGGCCTGAGCCTGTCTCTAATTGACTAAAGGAGTTTGTCTGTACTTGCCCACGTTATTTGGGACTCACAGTAAAGGACATATCTATGTCCCCATCACAGATCAGAAAAGCTTGGGTTGGTACTCTGATTAGACCAAAGTCCATCCCAGTTCCCAGGGTTAATCCTACTACACCCTTCTGTTGAGAACCACCACTTGGAGCTGAGCTAGGGGGAACAGTTACCTTAGGAGCAAGGGTGGTTGGAGCTGTCTCCTTCTTGGTGCAATCACTGGTCCAGTGAGTATTACCTTTACAAATCTTGCACCATGGTTTTTTTGGACCTTCTTTCTTTTTGGATTGTTGGGGACCCCCACCATTAGAAGCTTTTTGGGGACCTTGTGAAGACTTCTGGTCTTTACCTTTCTCCCCACCCTTTTGGTTTTGCTTCTTCAGTCACCACCATGGTTCTGTACCTTCTGCTTCACCCTGGTTCTGATGCATTTGTCTGCCTTCTTACCCAATCCTTGGGGAGAGGTCAGATCAGAGTCAATCAGGTGCTGATGCAACTTCTGGTTCTGACAATTATTAAGAATGTGTTCTCTCATTATAAGGTTATACAATCCTGTATGGTCACTTAATTTACTGCCCAGTAACCATCCTTCCAGAGCCTTAGTATCACAACCTACAATCAGTCCAGTACTGAGTATGTGTCTTCTGTGTGTCTCTGAACAGCAACCTATACTGTTCAGTGGTTAGGCCAAACCCATCTATTAGAGCACTCCTCAGGGCATTGTAATTGTCAGCATCCTCTTCTCTTACAGTAAGGAGCTTGTCTCTACCTTTGTCTGCAAAGGAGAGCCACAAGAATGCTGCCCACTGACTTTGCGGTACCTGCTGTACTTTGCAGGCCTTCTCCAAAGCAGTTATCCATTTGTGTATGTTATCCCCACTCTGATAGGGAGGGACAATCTTGTTCAGGTTTTTATGGTCATGAGACCTTTCCCTACCACTAGGGAATGTGCTGCCACCAGTGGGCTCTAGCCCACACAATTGTCTCTCTCTTTCAAGAGCCAGGGTCTCTTTGGCAAGGGCAATTTCCTGCCTCTTGATCCTAAGCTTGACTTCTTTCATTCTAGCTTCATGCTCTCTTATCAGAGGGGAAGTTCTTCTCCTTTGAGCTGAGGCAGAGGACCCTGTTGATGAGTCAGAATGTCCAGATTCTTCTGAAAGAGATCTGTGTCTTCTGGTCACACCATTAGGCCTACGTGGAGGGAAAGAGGAAGGCCTTCCTAGGCCCTCTCCACCCTCAGGTAGTCCTGTGTTTCCCAGGTCAGGTTCATTAACCTCATCCTGGCCTACATCCTCATCATCTCCCAGTGGGGTTGTCCCACTATGATATTCCTCTGAAGAAGGATGGCCCCCTTCCCTACTACCCTGAGTATCTGGATCTGATGTTCTTGCTACATCATCTATCACTAAGATATCTATCAGGTGTTGAAAGGTGGGACTCTGTCCTTGCATTATTTTTCTTATGGCAGGCACACAAGCTTCTCAATTCTTGGAAGGTGAAGGTGTCATATTTAGTTGGCAGCACTGGGCTGTCAACTTGCAGAGGCACACAAGGCCCTGCTTTTAAAGCCATGACTAGTGAGGTGTGGTGTGTGCACCTACTTACACTACTTGTTTCCTACTAGAACCTCTCTAGGAGTTGTAGTCAGGGTGTGCTAAGCCCTTACCACCTACAACTGCTAAGTTCAGTAGAACTTATGTATTATAAGACTTGATTTATATGTACCTACAGGTACCTTGATATGATTTTTCAAATGATATTCTCAAGATTATTTGGTAAAACAATGCAAGCTCTGCACACCAATGTGAGAAGTTAGCCTGGTATATAATGTCCACTATTCTAGTGAGACACCTTGCACCAGTCCAATCGACCCTTATTGATGATGGTTGTAAAGTCAACCTTATAGAAAGCTATCCTCGGAGTAGCAATGGTGAGCAGTCTTCAGGCTAAGACTTCAGAAGGCGAATTAAGCTAGTTGTTTTACCATTTATAATCTCTTGAGTACCAAATGAAAGCACACCACACAAGGTATACATCATATATATATATATATGTATTTAATCTAAACAAAACCCCTCTGCACTCTTTATGAGGTCAGAGGTAAAAGTACAATACAAGGAACTTAATTAGCATACGATAAGTTGCACAGTATACGTTATGCCATATACTAAAATAGTGGTATAAGAACCACGTCTGGAATAGAAAGGAGGCCTAAGGCCTGTGGAATCGCTGGGGCTTCTAGAAACAACCAAAGGTTAGGATATAGGAGGCCCACGGGAGTCGCGTGCAGTGTCTAAACACAGCCGCGGGTTACCATTGATTTTCTATGGGAAACAAACAAGTTACAAATTTACAATTTAAGGACACTTCTAGGATAACTACGATGGAACCCTTTTATACTTAGACACTTGGAGGTCCAATACCCTCGAGACTACCAGAGTACTCGTGTTACCTCGCCCACGGAAGCCGGGTGCATAGGTGTCTTTTGATGTCGGGTTTCGTCGTCGATTTCAATGGGGATCTGCAAGGAAGTGCTGCAGGCGACCAGAGGAAAAGTGTCCTGGTGGATCCAATGGTGGATCGAAGATCTGAAGAACCTGAAAGCAGAAGGGACAGAGTTTGGGTCACTTGCCAGTGACCAGGATGGCGATGGGAAGATGCCAGCAAATGTCGGGTGATTTCAGGTGAAAGAGGTGAAGCATGTCTCTTCAGCCACGTGGTCCAGTAGGCGTCGATGACAACGTCGACGCGTCAAGGCGTCGACGACAACCAGGAGCTGGATTCAAGCTGTCCCCGGAAGGATCTAGTTGACTGCGGTGTCGGTATCCGGATTGGACCCAACAAGCATTGGCAAATGCACTCAACGCAGGATTGCAAGATTGGCTATGGTACAGAACAGCAAGGTCTGTTGAACTTTTCCTTTGCAGGGAAGTTGGAGCAAGCCTGGAGCAACCAGGAAAGCATGTTGAATCAATGGATTGTCTTCTTGAAGACTCACTAGCCAATGGGCCAGGAACCGCGAAGACGCATCAAGCGGAAAAGCACAAAGTAGGCCCATGGGACACTCATGATGTGTGGGCCTCTGAGCTTCAGAGCAAATGGTGCTCGGGGCTGGGGCTTCAAGCACCCCAATGCACAACTTTGGGATACCTCGGGAAGTAGGTGCAGTTTGCAAAATGCAGGATGTCCAGGAGTTCCAGTCCCACGTCTCTCGGGTCAGCTACGGGTCTCAGCTTTGCTGGGAGCTCGGGTCAGCTTCAGAGATGTCTGGAAGTCCATGTCCTGTGTCGCAGATTCTTCGGGATCCAGCGGGAGCCTTGAAAATGCAGACCGGCAAAGATGCAGTTGGTGCCTGTTTGAACTCGTGCTGACAGACGCGTAGAGCAGGAAAATGCAGAAGGGCCCCACGCAGAACTCATGGAGTGTGGAGGGCTGATCTTCGGTGCAGTTGGTGCTCGGGGCTGGGGCTTCTCAATCCACAATGCACAATTTCGAGGGTGCCTCAGAAGTTGCACGGAAAGCAATTCGCTGGCTTCCCAAGATGGCCGGTCCCACGTCTCTCGTCGCCTCCACGGGTCTCAGCTCTGCTGTGACTGTGGATCGATCTGTTGGAAGTCTGGAAGTCCGGGTCTTGTCAGGCTCTGTGCTCGGGCTCCGGTGGGAGCATCGACAAA
Source organism: Lissotriton helveticus (assembly GCF_964261635.1). NCBI lineage: Eukaryota > Metazoa > Chordata > Amphibia > Caudata > Salamandridae > Lissotriton > Lissotriton helveticus. The sequence continues at coordinate 759,898,724 of NC_136070.1, forward strand.
GCAAACCGTTGATCGCTTGATGGTGCCTGCTTGTGCAGGGTGGTCACTCCTTGACCACAAGGGAGATTCTTCAGTCTTCTATCTACAAGTAGAACATCGAAGGTCCAGAGTTTTGTTTCAAGTTTCAGTCAGGATAAATCTAAAGTCTTGGGACTCAGCTCCTACCTATATACCAAATTTAGGGTCTGGATTACCTGCTAGGTCCCTCCTATGGGTGGGACCCAGGAAGGGGGTGGTTACACCCCTTTCCCTCCAGTTTCGCGCCAGAGCTGGGGCTGGAGTGAACCAGGACCGGTTTGAACTGGACTATGCATGGGACACCTTGTGTGCCCCAGGCAGTGTCTCATTTCATTCAGCCCTCCCTGCCCCAATACACTATGGCCTGTCTGGGGTGGTGCTAGCACCTCCCAAGACAGGAAACCTATTGACCAAGCCTCCCTCGCTGGAAGGACTCCCAGCAGCAGGAGGTCAGACTTGTGTCTGTGGCAGCAGCCTCCATTTTGTGATGCTGGGGCTCTGTTTAACTTTAACCGGGCTTACCAGTAACTACATGTCTTCTCCCTCTAGAAGGGTGGAAAGCTACCCCTACCGCCAGGACTGGCGGGGGGGGGGGTAGTATTCCAAAGTGTTTGACACCTTACACAACATGTTTTGATAAAGCCAAACCAAAGTTAGCATTAACTGCAAGGATTATAAAGCACTTAAGAGTATATGGTATGGCTATATCATAGAACAGCTATAAGGAGATGGTTCCGAAAGCTGCAGAGGGGCTCAGCTCATGCTAAGGCACCCTCTCACACAACACCAAGCACTCTGCCTCCAGGATTGTCAAGGCCTGCCATAGGTGTGACTTATAGGTTACTATGTGTCTATATATATGGGTATAGGTACACTATATCCCAGTAAGGGGTGATTACACCACCTTACCCAGGCTGCAAGTGCATACCTGTGGTGTCAGTTTGTAAGGCCAGCCAGAGGTGGCATAAAACATGCTGCAGCCCCGGTAGGCCTTGGGTGCACCTATACCCTGGGTACCAATGGTACACTATACAGGGGCTCACAAAGGTGACCCAGTAACCAATCTGGTATGTACCTAAAGTACATTGTATTAATTTAGAGAGAGTACAGCTAGGCTGTGAGCCTGATTAGCAGGGCCACAGCCATACTAAAGTCGCAAAACCAATGAAGCACAGCAAAAAGTGGGGGTAACCATAGGAAGCAGAGTCTACTCTCCTACAGTGAGTTAATGCCGCGTGTACCATATACAAGTGTACAGGTGCCCCGTCACCCCAACGAAGTTGTCATGATCCAGTAGCTGCCCATTGTTAAATAAGTCCAACACCGTGCCAATCCCTTCTTCCAGCCAAGGATCTATAGTAGGTTTTGTGATTCTCCCGGAAACTAGTGGTATTCCCAATAGGCGGATGTTTCCTGCGTAAGCAGGATGTGAGCTTGTGTAATGTAGCGCCTTTGAGAAGTTGGTGTGGTATATGATGTCCACTATTCTAGTGAGACACCTTGCACCAGTCCAATCGACCCTTATTGATGATGGTTGTAAAGTCAACCTTATAGAAAGCTATCCTAGGGGTAGCAATGGCGAGCAGTCTTCAGGCTAAGACTTCAGCAGGCGAATTAAGCTAGTTGTTTTACCATTTATAATCTCTTGAGTACCAAATGAAAGCACACCACACAAGGTATATATCAAATATATATGTATTTAATCTAAACACAACCCCTCTGCACTCTTTATGAGGTCAGAGGTAAAAGTACAATACAAGGAACTTAATTAGCATACAATAAATTGCACAGTATACGTTCTGCCCTAGGCGCCTCACAAACCATATACTAAAATAGTGGTATAACAACCACGTCTGGATTAGAAAGTAGGCCTAGGGCCTGTGGAATCGCTGGGGCTTCTAGGGACAAGCAAAGGTTAGGATGTAGGAGGCCCATGGGAGTTGCGTGCAGTGTCTAAACACAGCTGCGGGTTACCATTGACTTTCTATGGGAAACAAACAAGTTACAAATTTACAATTTAAGGACACTTCTAGGATAACTACGATGGAACCCATTTAGACTTAGACACTTGGAGGGCCAATACCCTCGAGACTACCAGAGTACTCGTGTTACCTCACTCACGGAAGCCGGGTGCATAGGTGTCTTTTGATGTCGGGTTTCGTCGTCAATTTCAATGGAGATCTGCAAAGAAGTGCTGCAGGCGACCAGAGGAAAAGTGTCCTGGTAGATCCAAGGGTGGGTCGAAGATCTGAAGAACCTGAAAGAAGAAGGGACAGAGTCTGGGTCACTTGCCAGTGACCAGGATGGCGATGGGAAGATGCCAGTCAATGTCGGGTGATTTCAGGTGAAAGAGGTGAAGCTTGTCTCTTAAGGCACGTGGTCCAGGAGGCGATGACGATGACCAGGAGCTGGATTTGAGCTGTCCCACAAAGGATCTAGTTGACTGCGGTGTCGGTATCTGGATTGGACCCAACAAGCCTTGGCAAACACAATCCACGCAGGATGTCAAGATTGGCTTCTGTGCAGACCAGCAAGGTCTGAGGAACTTCTCTTTTGCAGGGAAGTTGTGGCAAGCCTGGAGCAACCAGGAAAGCAATTTAAATCAAAGGATTGTCTTCTTGGGGGCTCACTAGCCAACGGGCCAGGAACCGCAAAGACGTGTCGAGTGGAAATGCACAAAGCGGGCCCACGGGACACTTGTGACGTGTGGGCCGCTAAGCTTTGGTGCAAATGGTGCTCGGGGCTGGGGTTTAAAGCACCCCTAATGCACAACTTCAGGATACTTAGGGAAGTAGGTGCAGTTTGCAAAATGCAGGATGTCCAGGAGTTCCGGTCCCACGTCTCTCGTGTCAGCTATGGGTCTCAGGTTTGCTGGGAGCTCGGGTCAGCTTCAAAGATGTCTGGAAGTCCATGTCCTGTGTCGCAGATTCTTTGGGATCAAGCGGGAGCCTCGAAAATGCACTCCGCCTAAGATGCAGTTGGTGCCTGTTTGAACAGGGTGGTCTGTAGTGTAGTTCCTATTATCCCAATAGGCTCTGCGCATTGGAATAATACCTTCAATTGTATAGGCCTAGACCAGACGTTAACTAGGTCTTCTACTGTCGATATTAGACTTAAAGTTTTGGGTTTGCCAGCTAGCTCAGAGTTCACTAGAAACTTTCTCGAATAGGCAAGGAGGAGTTGAACCTCCCTGGATAGACAAGAAGGGATTTAGTTTCTGACAACCATAGAACATGACAACTTTGCTCTCCCCTAATCAAGAGTGTATCTCTAGAGTCGTGTGAAAACAAAAGACAACTTATTTTACTCAGTCAGTACGTGCATTCTTAGTCTCACCAGATTGTAGAGAAAAGGAAGAGACGGGCGTGTTCAATAAAAGATGGTATTTATTGATCAGTCTCTTTTCTCATACAAGAGAAATGGATCGATATTATCGCAATACTTATGGTTAAGTAAAGTGCATACAATAAAAGCAGAAGTATAAAATAATACTGTAAAAACATTTATATGGTTTCTAAGCCATAAGGTGGTTTAAAATGAATAAAATAGATACATACACATATACATTTGACTAATCGTACTCAACTGGTGTTTCTAACTACGCCTACCCCAGTGTACCTGACCTAAGCCTAATACGTGGGCAGGAATAGAAAGTAGCAGTTTAAGTTAAGTTTGTTTTGCCAAGTGACTGACTCAAGAATTCTCTGCAAGGGGTTATTCAGTTCTGTACCTGGAATTTAGGATGAATGAGGGATGGTATCTCTCGTCTCTGATCTCGATATTCCAGGCTGCCTGCGAGGGCTACCCGGAAGCGCCGGAGCTGGATTTCTCGGCAGGAGAAAGCAGCGTCTCGTTCTCAGCGCGTCAGGAAGGCGGGGCTGCGCCAGCGGGGTCTGCTCTGCTCTGGGCTTCGGCAAGTCTGGCTGCTCCGATCTCGTCACCACCGCGTGTGTTTGCTTAAGGCAATACCGGTAATATTTATACCTGTAAGGTGCCGAGATTGACGTAAGGATGGACATAGATACGTCAATAAGGATGTCATACGACTTGGTCGTTAGCACATTCTTTTGCTGAAGTTCTCGGTGAAATCAAAACAATGGCCGCAGGGTTTTTCCCAGGTTGTCATAGGTTTGATTTGTTTTGAGAACTCCGTATGCCTTATCAGGGGCTGGAGGAATATCGCTTGTCTAATTAGATGGCAAGCGTTATGACCTAATCAGATAACACGTTCCTGTGCCGTAGTTCGGCCTCATCAGATAACGGTTTCTGCATCATGGAATGGCTGCTAGTTAACTTGTTAACCAGAACAGGGTCAGGAATAGGGGGATCGATACAGAACCTATAGGAATACATCACACCCACTCCACGCTAACTATGGCCATGTTTATTAATCTAGGCATAGTAAAACATACTGTAGAGTATCGTGTATACCTTACCACCCCAAAATACATAAAATGCATTTTGAAATTATCTAATATACGTAAAAACAGTCACATGTATTATATGCACTCAAGCTGCAGAATAATGCTAAAGTAATCACGCATATGTATACATTATTGCTAATTGGTATATGAGAATTTACACATGAAATGGCTCTTAATACAGAAAAAAAGGTTCGAGACCATTCCATCACAGAATAAAATAATTATGAACATACCAGCGGGCAGCTAATGTCTATAAAGTATCTAAAAATAGAAATTTTAGTTCTCTAAGAATAGTTATTACTTTAAGCAGATGATTAGTGTCCCGAAAAATCGTAAAAATATTTTGGGGCTGCTGAAAAAATTGCTGTCCGTGAACTGGAGGGGAAATTGTTCATGCTACTTTATTATTAAAGTTGAAGGCCAAATTCAGGGTGTTGGGAACGCCGTGTGCTAGCTTGCTCAAAAGTCTCTAGTTCTGCTCTGGTGAGAACATCATATCATTTAGACTGTCGAAAAAGCTGTCAACAGCTTCCTGGGAGAGTTCCACTAACTCGGAAAAAGGTGTAACCATGCATTCGTGTGCATGATTGTCTCCATTGACGTTTTGATTAGTATTGCTGACAGAAGGTCGTACCTGATCGATGCTGCTTTCATCTTGAACTTCACTACCCTTAATCGTAGTGGTGAAGTTTCCACGAATGCCGTCATCAGGATTGGTAGCCGTTGAGGGCAGCACAAAGCATGAGCCTTTATCGGACTCAACAATGTTTCTGCATCCATTGGCGCATCTGATTGTAGCGTCAGACAGGTGTCCAACACGCATTCTTCTCCGCACAGCAGGCACCTTAATACAGGTAAAACACATCGATGCCACATTGGTCGAAATGAAAGAAACCAAGTCATGTTCAGGTCTCTAAGCCGGGAAAGTCCCAGGATTTTTGATATCCGGTCCCGGTATCCAATGGCTCGGATTGTTTCTTCCCTTGTCGCAGGTGTTTTGTCTGTGACACGGTTTGCCATAACGAAATATTAGGACCAAGAATAGGATTCCTGCAATTAGTCCCAAAATGAGGGGAAGTCCGCCAAAAATCGAATGGACGAAATCTGGAAAAATACCCAGTATGGCTTTGAATGGTGTTAATGCCATCGAAAATACTGTCTTAAATACTTTTGAGACTCCACTGGTATCAGAAATATTTAAGATTTCATTCAGGATTTCTGCGAAATGTATGGGGGAATTAGTTGATAACAATGAGTGAATCTCTGCAGTCGTCCTTGCGACTAGGAGATCATACGTTTCTTTTGATGACGTGAGCCTGGTCGGCGTCTGAAGAAGCACTGTTTTCATTCTGCTTAAAGTATCTATTCGAATAGAAGTAATTTTCAAGTTGGGCCATGCCCTTGCCTCCCTGTCTGGAAAGGAGCTGGGGAACAATGAGTGTCCACAGCACATGACCTTCGCAGTCGTAGTTACGAGATAAGGAGTCCCGGGCATAAGACTACAACATCTGCGATTCACAATTAGAATGTAACTCCCATTATAGAGTCTTTGAAAGAATGGTTCTATCTCTGTTGCAGGTGCGCCTAGCTGGTGACATGAAAGGTTATTTGAGTTCCCTTCACAGGCTCCATGCAAACTAATTCCGTTACACAGAAGTGTACCGCTTAGTGACATCGCACAATTATTGCCACTAAGAAACACTTTCTGTCCTTTATTACTGACACATGCATGTGAATAGGGCAAGTTCCATGTTGTCTTAATGTACCCTTTTCCCAATTTTTCGTACATGCCAGCCTGTATATATTTTTGGCAGTATTGAAACCTGAAGGTTGATATTGGAATATTAATTATCCCATGTATTATCCATTCACTGACAGGTCGTTCTGACATTGTCACTGGTAATCTCTCAAGTTTCTCAATGCTCAGGATTGTATAATCAGCACCCTTTTGTGCCATACTGATTTGTTTATCAGTAAGGTTAAAGATATTGAAAAGTGACGTTGTGTTGATTAAACGCCAAGGCACATAGCCTGAACGCAGATTTTGTAACGTCCAGCCAAGCTGTACAATAGAACGCAATTGAGACTGACCGTGTTGTAACAACAGTAAGTCTTGCGATATTATGTCGATTGCTGAAGACACAATGCTGTCCAAAGAAATAATTCTGGAGGACAGAGTCATTAACCCATTGTCCACTACAGAAAGTGATTTTTCCAAATTAATACGGTCAATTTCCCGTATACTTTCTGCTGTCTCAATTTGAGTAACTTTCCAGGCCTCGTTGTAAGCTGCATATACAGAGGCTGCTATAAAGCGTTTTTGACGCTGTTTGCGCGGTCCCATAATGAAATCACGCAAGTCAGCACCATCAGTAAGTAAAGTTAGGTGTTGCTTAATTTCTGCCAGTGTGGAAGTTTGTAGCCATTGAAGGCATAATTTGCCCACACTGTAGGTGGTTATTATCCCTGGGTGTTGTCTTTTGGGAATATCTAGGGTCTGGCCTGGTCAATTTGAACCCCTGTATTTTGTTCAGGAATCTGTCTTGACAGTTATTAGTATCTGTGGGCCAGATCAACCACTGTTTCCAATCAGGATCAGTGAGCCCAGGTTCGGTGCTCAACTAAGTTGCGGCTGCCATTTTCGGCAGTTGGCCACGCCCCCCCTGACCTCTAGTCTCATAAAGAGACTAGGAGGGTGTGTTTAGAAATAAATACATATATTTTATATATATATCTGGTGTGGTTGTGTTTTATTTAGCCATTAAAGAGACTAATGACTGGTAAAACAAGCTGCTTTACATTCCTTCAAGACTTCCGCTAGGATAGCTTTCAATAAAGCTTGTCTTTAACCTATCATAAATAAGGGGTTGTTTGGACTGGTACAAGGTGGCCACTAAAATTAGTGGACAGCATATACCAGACCAACTTCTTACACTTAGCACCCCTACATCTGCTTTCCTAACCTCTTGACCATACCCTCTGCCACTCACCATCCCTTGTTTTCCCACCACACTCAGTATCTCCACTTCAAATACTCCAACACTCCAGATTACAGCATGTAACTCCGGATTGTAGAAGCCAAAATAGGATAAACTCATTGAGCCTAGACCACATTAACAAAAATACCACGCCACACCTGGGTTTAGAAGCCAGTGAAATATCTTTCAGGTCCTGGGACTCATCACCCCATTAAATTGCCTCCTTTGGAGACCTCGGCACCCATCTACCTTTCTTGCCTTCTATCCCTTGCGTTTAGGGTGATAAGATGGTTCCATGTCACTGTTAAACCACTTTTCCCTTCCTGGTCTTTGCTTTCATGTATCATTTTATCAGGTGTGTTGGTCCAACTGGTTTAGTTAAAATGAACCAAGACTACAACTCCTATAATGCACTGATATGTGACAATAAATCCAGGAATAGAAAAATATCCCAATGACATGGAGCCATTTGGTCATCCTACTTGCGCGCTGCCCTCCAGGACGCCGATTTACACCAGGTAAGGCATCATTGCTGCAAAGTGATCTCCTTTTTAGGTCAAAGACTACTGTCTGGTTTGCCAAAGACATCTTGGGGACATTCAGAAAGCTGACCTAGGAATGTATTCCGCCCATTGCTCACCATTGGCTTTGTGGTATGTAATTCAGATTTTCTGGCTTTCTATTTGCTGGCTTTATTTGCTTTAGGCTGTTCAGCTTGAGTTTGTCCCTCCCGATGCCCAAACCTTGTTGAGTGTATTCTTCCACGAACTCACTTTTTATAAACAGCCCTTTAAATCTTGTTCTTATCTTGTTACATTTGCTGTGCATTCATAGACAGAGGTCAAATGTCAGGCTCTCTCTTCCAGGGAGCATGGTGTTTATTTTTCTTTCTCTGACTTCAAAGTGAGAAAATTTATGTGACAATCCTGCTAAGTATTCATGTAAGAGGAGAGGGTGTTGTATGTTTTTTTTCCAGCATACAACAAAAAGAACTGTGTTTATGTTTCAGAATACATCTGATTGAGTACAAAGTAAGTACTTTTTTGTACTTTGGAAGTGTGGTGGAATCAAATATTTGAATACGATCAAGACCCATCAATACAGTAGGTGATGACATTTGCACACATCGTTTGTGTGTAGTAAAACCATATTTCAGTGCAAATGTAATGTTCATTTTAATTGAAAATGTGTTGTCTGTAACAACAGTGAGCTACCACACCTTGCATACTCCACACTAAATACCTTCCCTCCATTCTATGCCCTTCCACTGTATGCTATGCCACTCCATTCTGTGGCATTCCACAACACTCTATGAGGTGCCACTCCAATCCACACCCCTCTGCTCTAAGACACTCAGCGACATGCCACGCCACTTGACTCTACCCCCTCCAATCTACCCCACTCAAATCTATCCCACTCCACTCACCACCAATGTACCCCAATCTATCTCACCTCACTCTGCTACAATCTACCCCAATCCATATACTCCACTCCACTATAACGTACCATACTCCACTACAATTTACACTACTCCAATCTACATCACTCCACCTCAGTCTACCCTAGTCCACTCCACTATAATCCAATCTACCAAACTCCACTGCAATCTTCGCCACTCCACGCCAACCTTCCCCACTCCACTCCAATCTACCCCACTCCATTCCAATCTATCCCACTCCATTCCAATCTACCCAGTCTAATCCACTCGATCTACCCCACTCCACCCTAATCTACCCCACTACACGCCACATCAATCTATCCCACTCCACTCTTCCCCTATCTATTACACTCCACTTCTATCTCAACTCCACTCTACTCTATACAACTCCACTCCACCCCACTCAACCGCAATCTATTCTACCCGATCTATTCCACTCCAATGCACTCAATCTATCCCACTCCAACTCTACCCAATCTACCACATTCCATTTCACTCTTCCAATGTTCCCCACTCCACTCCAATCTATCATATGCCACTCAAATCTACCCCACTCCAGTTCAATCTACCCCACTCCAATCTACCCAGCCCACTTCACCCCAAAATACCCTACTTCAATCTACTCCATCTAATACACCCACGCCAACCTACCCTACTCCAATCTACTCAACTCCAATCTACCCCACACCACTCTATCCAACTCCATTCCAACCTACTCCACCCCAAGCTATCCCACTCCTATCTATCTCATTCCAATCTTCCCCTCTCCACTCCAATGTACCCCACTTCACTCCAATCAACCCTCCCATAATCATCCCAAGCTATTCCACTCCAATCTATCCCACTCCAGTGTCCCCTTCCCCCAAATATACCTACTCAACTATCCCCTCCACTTTTTCCCAATCTATCTCATTCCACTCCTATATATCCAACTCCACTCTACCTCAATCTACCTCACTGCAATCTTCCCACTCCAATCCACCTAATCTACACCACTCCATTCTAATCTACCCAATCTACCCCACTCCACTTCATATTACCACATTGTGGGTTTGTCCGTTCCTTCTTCCTCCCCCCCCTTATTTGTATTCCCTCCTTCGTCTTTCACCTTTGGTTAGACCAAAAGCTGAGGTGTAAAGAAAACACATGAGGAAGAGGGCATGGACTTGTTTTTAGTTTTTATTGGGGATGATAAGGCACTCTTAGAGCAGTCTTGCACAGTTATTAAATTAAAAGGCTGAAGAAAATGTGGCGGAGGGCGCGCTCCTTCTTAAGCAGTGTAAGCCTATTTCTTGGCAGTGCGTCCTGTTTAAGGTTGGTTCCATTGTAGTTTGGGAATGGTCATCAACCGTCTGGTCTGGTTTAGTAGTTTGCCTCTAAATAAAAGAAAACAAACAAAAAAAACGATGTAACTACAATGTCCTGTCCACAGGGTTGGTTTTCGTGCTCTCCTTCACCATACCTGTGAAACAACTCTCCTTTTGTGCAGTATTAGTGTGTGCTTCCTGCCCACCAACAGAGTATTTCTAATAAGTTGAGGGAAGACACTTGCCTGGGATGACGACCCTCCTGGGCCGTGGCAGTGGGTGTACCGATGGGAGAGGTGTGGCGCCGCGAGGGAGAGGTGTGGCGCCGCGGCCAGGGCGACTGACGCTGGAATCTGGGAACCACGGTTCGATCCCCGGCTCCGGCGGCAGATTAGCCCAGCACCATGTGACTCTGGGCTATTGCTCGCTTAATCTTCCCGACGGCCCCCAGCGCCTAGAGACCCTTACGGGTGATTGTGCGCTTTACAAATGTGGACTTTACTTTACTTTACCGATGGCTTCCTCTTCTAGAGTACCAGCGGCAGCAGCGGGGCTCTCGCCAAGCGGGAGTGGCGTCTCGTTACCGTCTCCGGTGCAGTTGTCCTCAGGATCTCGCTGTTGGTCTTCTCCACTCTTTTGGGTTGCTTCTCCCAACACCTGCGGCATTCCGTCCCTCTGCTTCAGCGTCTCCGGTTCGTCGCTCCGCCGCGTCTCCTTCCAGACATCATCGGAGTCTTCTGTGGAGCGCACCACATATGCTGGTATGCTAACCTTCCCTTAAATACTATTTTTCTGCCCTTGGTCGATAAAGTCCGTCATTCGGTGAAACATGTCCACCTTGACAGTACCCACTGGCCAAAACAACGAGGTACTGACGTCAGTTTAATTACACATTGTCGTTGTTCATGGCAGCCATAAATGTGAGCTTTGGTGGTGACATGAGTGTTTTAATAGCAAATGTTACCCTTTTGTACAATAAGATTAGTCACTTCCCCCTACACCTTCCCCCCCCTTTCTTTCCCATCCAAGTCTGCTTCCAGATACTCAAGCCTGGGTCGAGGAACTCAAAAAATGCATTTTAATTTGCAATGTGTGTGCTGGTCTTAGGATATGCCACACTGACATTCCAGGCCTATGTTACCCAGTGTGCACGTTGGAGTGTAGGTGCACGTCTCAGCGCGCTTAGTATGGTTGCATACCGATATTTGCCCACTTGTGCTGCTGCATAGCAAAGATGTTTATGCTCATACATACATTGTAATCTGATCCCATCCTAGCCGTGCATTTTATCTAACTGAGCCCCCAGTCATAAGCTTTCTCGACATGAGAGTTGTAATTTCCCCAGATATATGCTGTACCCCACCTGCCTGATTCAACAGCTGTGTAAAAGCTTAATTCTTTAATGCTCCTTCCCGTTGATGCTCATGAATGAATTTGGTGTTGTCTCTTACCTTGTTTGTCTAACTTTCCGTTTCTCATTTCTTGACAATAATAGGACACATGTATTAACTTTCACGGTGAAACACCTGAGGCTTCCTTGTTTCTTTCTCTTTTCCACCATAAGCCTGCTCCCCCTCCCCCGCCCCCCACGCCTCGCACCAGACTCCCCTTCCCTCCCACTGGCAGCCTGCGGCCACTGATCACAGTAAAGGCTTTGATCTATCTCACACGCCTCTCCCACTCCCTCCTCCCACTTGCTCCTACTGACCATGTAAAGGGGACGACACTGCAACAATGGCTGCCTCACCAGCAATGGCCATCTGTCGACCCCTTCTTACATCTTCCAGACATGGCTGAGGCAGCTTCTTCCTGCAGTTTGTTCTTACGTCCATGCACACCACAATTTCGCCTTGCTTTGTTGTATTTTTGCATTGTTAATGTTCACATTTGTTCGCAATTCACCATGTGCCTTTCGTTTCCGTCTCACTCTCTCCTGCCCCTTCCCTGTCTTGGCCTCTCCTTTCTTCCTGTTTTTGTCTCACTCTCTCCTACCCCTTCACTGTCTTGGCCTCTCCACTCTCCCTCTATTTCTGTCTCACTCTCTCCTGCCCCTTCACTGTCTTGGCCTCTCCACTCTTCCTCTATTTCTGTCTCACTCTCTCCTGCCTCCTGGTAGATTTATAACTATTCACTTTACAAAAAACAAAATTAATACTTTTATAATTTGAAAAAATATAAACCAAAAAAAAAGTTTTACATTTGCAACACCAAAAGGTCAAACTCTTCTATTGCGAGACCTATTGCATTTTCAATGCTTGTTTCATGCAGTCGCCATTGCTGATACTTCTTAAAAGTGCAGCCAGCCACACACACGCGAAACCGGACACCCAGGCGATACCATGCCCTGCTACTGGGGGGGGGGGGGGGGGGGGGGATGGGGTGAGGGAATGCAAGAGGTCTGGGTTAAATTGTCTGGCTGTGGGTCTGTGTACTAAACAGAAGATAAGGGAGTGCACATTATATGTAAACCATGTTAAAATGTCCATTTATTTTGAAATTTATTTATTTAACTATCCAAAAAAGCTTGCTATTAAAATGTAGATCTGTTTACAAAGCAGATGTTTCAAATCATGGTTTGTTGATAAGGGAAAAATCACTTTTAAAATACTTGGCTTCTATGTTTGAATTTCTACTATCTTCTCGGTGGCTGTGACAGATATGATATTGTATGTAAATATTTCTTCTCCTGGCGATTTAATGGCAGTAATGAAACGTATTTAATCGTTCAAGCACTCTGGAAAAAAGGGCTCTGATGAAACTGACCTCCCATTTGGGTGCCCTTCTCAAAAATATATGCATCGCCATTAGCCAATCACACAGCGTGGGGCGACGAAGACATAATGGTGCCCAGTGAAGTATCTAAAATGACAGGATTACTCGAGTTGCTTACTGTATACTACTGATGGCAGGAGGTGTGATAATATGCTGCCCTCCCATCAGCCTCTGCTTCCAGGTTCTGCGCGTTCACTCACGTAATGACACAACTTACCTGCCGCCACCGCCGAGAGTCAGTTCCTGGGATCCGTTGGTCTGCCGCCACTGCTGAGAGTCAATCAGGGCAGCAAACGGGCGCCGGAGCAAGCGCCAAGCAGTCGCTGAAGCCGCCACCGCCAGGAGAGTCACACCGGGCCATTGAAACCGCGCCGCCGCTCCGGGAGGGACCACAACTCCCGGCAGGCATCGCGGCGGCGCGAGGAAGTGACGAGCAACGCGCCAGCAGTGCGCAAGGACGCAATAAAGGGAGGCTGAGACCGGCAGAGCGGGGGGACACAACTTACCTGCCGCCACCGCCGAGAGTCAGTTCCTGGGATCCGTTGGTCTGCCGCCACTGCTGAGAGTCAATCAGGGCAGCAAACGGGCGCCGGAGCAAGCGCCGAGCAGTCGCTGAAGCCGCCACCGCCAGGAGAGTCACACCGGGCCATTGAAACCACGCCGCCGCTCCGGGAGGGACCACAACTCCCGGCAGGCATCGCGGCGGCGCGAGGAAGTGACGAGCAACGCGCCAGCAGTGCGCAAGGACGCAATAAAGGGAGGCTGAGACCGGCAGAGCGGGGGGACACAACTTACCTGCCGCCACCGCCGAGAGTCAGTTCCTGGGATCCGTTGGTCTGCCGCCACTGCTGAGAGTCAATCAGGGCAGCAAACGGGCGCCGGAGCAAGCGCCGAGCAGTCGCTGAAGCCGCCACCGCCAAGAGAGTCACACCGGGCCATTGAAACCGCGCCGCCGCTCCGGGAGGGACCACAACTCCCGGCAGGCATCGCGGCGGCGCGAGGAAGTGACGAGCAACGCGCCAGCAGTGCGCAAGGACGCAATAAAGGGAGGCTGAGACCGGCAGAGCGGGGGGACACAACTTACCTGCCGCCACCGCCGAGAGTCAGTTCCTGGGATCCGTTGGTCTGCCGCCACTGCTGAGAGTCAATCAGGGCAGCAAACGGGCGCCGGAGCAAGCGCCGAGCAGTCGCTGAAGCCGCCACCGCCAGGAGAGTCACATCGGGCCATTGAAACCGCGCCGCCGCTCCGGGAGGGACCACAACTCCCGGCAGGCATCGCGGCGGCGCGAGGAAGTGACGAGCAACGCGCCAGCAGTGCGCAAGGACGCAATAAAGGGAGGCTGAGACCGGCAGAGCGGGGGGACACAACTTACCTGCCGCCACCGCCGAGAGTCAGTTCCTGGGATCCGTTGGTCTGCCGCCACTGCTGAGAGTCAATCAGGGCAGCAAACGGGCGCCGGAGCAAGCGCCGAGCAGTCGCTGAAGCCGCCACCGCCAGGAGAGTCACACCGGGCCATTGAAACCGCACCGCCGCTCCGGGAGGGACCACAACTCCCGGCAGGCATCGCGGCGGCGCGAGGAAGTGACGAGCAACGCGCCAGCAGTGCGCAAGGACGCAATAAAGGGAGGCTGAGACCCGCGTCGCGGGACGCCCGGGGCTAAGCCCGGGCAAAGGGCGGGCCGTCTGAGGCCGTCCGAGGTTGGCCAAGGTTGGGTTGGGCCTGGTCTCTTGGTTCGCTGCTTTGGAGTTGACGTTTCTGCCCATCTACATCTGCCGTGCACACTGCTACGTAAGTTACATTGACTTTGGTTGTATATAAAGTATATGATGCCTCCAAAAAAGTTAACCACTTCTAGTAACTCTATTGAGAATTACCTGGTGCAAGTAGTTGAAAAAATTAACATTGGCAGAAGAGCCTCTTTGGGAATAGATTCACCTGCTCAATCTCCCTTCATTGACATCGAGTCTGATGATCCCTTTGGCCTTCTAATCAACAATAGTACTAATAGTGCTACACCTGATTTGTTTCCAGACACTATTACTATACAGCCCAGTGGTACTGTTGCGGTAGCTGAAGACCTTAGCGTCAACGAGGTATTGGCTGATACAATTATTAGTCATGATCACTCTACCTCCCCTCCAGCACCTGTCTTGGGTAAACGGGAATGTCTCAGGTCAGCTAAAAACAAAGTAGCAAACCTCCCGAGGAAACATTCTGAGGATGAGGAGCTTGACCTGACTAATGAAGCGTACGTTACACTTTCGAATGCCCAATTCAATAAACTACTGGCTCTAATGGACACAAAAATTAAAGGTGTGGTTAAACCCCTGGTTAGCAAAATAGATAAGTTAACTTCTGAGGTTAACCGACTGGAAGGCCTATTACAAAAATCCATGGGTGAGATAGGGAAACTTCCGGAAAATGTCTCTGTAAGGATAGAGGAATTTGTAAACAAATCAGTATCTACAGCTGTTAGTGGTCTCATCCCTGCCCCTGTATTAAATCCCCTAATGGCAAGTGATAATACTCTACCAGGAGATTCCCATATTTCCTCGATCCCTGCTCCTGCTGCTGAAGACCCATTTACTGAAAAGGGGACTTTCGAGCTTGTGGTTGAAGCTTCGCCACTGGTTCTTGTCCTTGCCAACGTTCCACCCTTGGCTCAAGGAGAGCGGGAAACTACATCTTCTCTAAGAAATAAATCTTTATCATGGTTAACTACCAACATGGTAATAACTCCTTGGGGAAAGCAGCAACTTTCTGAAGAGCTCGTCAAAGTGAGAAGGGTACAGTGGATCGGGGATAGGGTGAAGAAGTTTAACGGGGAGTGTGTCGTTCTTCACTTCTCCGACCCCGGGGTCTTGCCTAACATCCTACCAAACATCTTACCACCACAAAGGCGAACTACTTCAATTGTTCCATTGACTTTGGACTTCTTTTATCCTAGAAAAGGAAGTGGACCAAACTCAAGTATTTTAAGAACTAAATGGAACATTGTGACTAAGAGGGGGAGGAAGGATGTTGCTTCAGTGAACTGGGGACTGGGGTTGGAAAATCGTTTTTCTGCATTGTCTAACTTAAGCGATTGCGATTGACAACCATTTACCTGTAATACTGCTGCCGTGCCTCTTTGTGCTAAAAGTACATCTGATTTAGCCTGTAATTTTACAATAACTAGCCCCTCGGGGCTTCTGACTGTTGATTTACCTGGGTTAACTAATGTTATAACCATAGACCAGGCTACTGAGGGTAAGGTGTTAAACACGCATTCTACAAACCCCGGTATTCTTATGACACCTATCTCAGGGAATCTTTTGTCATGGAATGTGGCTGGAATATCTTCCAAAATGGACAGTGCTGATTGGCTTGAATTTATTAATAAGTATGACCTCTGCATTTTTCAAGAGACTTGGGCTTGTGAGCCTACTTTTGCATTGGGGTATGTAAACTTTTATGTTCCTGCTATTAAGGGCCCTAAAGGGCGGCCGATGGGGGGTCTTACTATATGGGTTAGACAGTCTTTAAAAATTGCTGTAAAATGTGTGGAACTTGACCAGAAAGACATCCAGCTTATTAGATTGACCAGTGATTTACCCCTCTCCATGGATATATATAATATCTATGCTAGAGGTGGTAGCAAAGGTAGATCCGAGGTTCTAATGTGCCTTTTTACACTCCTTGAGACCCATTCTGCAGGTAAAAACATTTTAATTGCAGGTGATTTGAATCGGACATTCGAACCTCTCATCACTGGTGATTCTCCTCTGGGATTGGAGGAAGACAAGCTCTGGGACATTCCCACACTAGAGTCCCCCCCGATAACTCGGTGGACGGCCGATATCCTAGGTCTAAACGCCATGTGCTTGGAGCATGGGTTACGAGCCCTGAACGGCCGAACCCAATCAGACCGTGTTCCCGCCATGACGTTTAATAACGGGCGAAGCAAAAGTCGTATTGACTATGTCATCTGTAGTACATCATTATGGTCATCTCTCAGTGACATGGTAATTACAGCTAGGATAGAAAGTGACCACGACCCGCTATGCGTCTCGCATAATTGGTGGACATCTAAGGTAATCACTCTAAACCCTTGTGACTTACTTGTGCCGCCAACGATCGTGCAATCCAATAATATGCGTAGGCTAAGGTGGTCTGGTGTTAAGACGGACCAACAGGCCCTGGAAAAGATAGGTGCAGCGGCAGACAAGGCCATTCTGGCATTGGAAAATATTACTGCTTTTGAACAAGGACAAGAAGATGTTAATAAAGTTCATACGACTCTCTTTGATGAAGTCAAAAACTTTTTCTTAAAACCCGCTCGAAACAGCAGGGCTTGTCCATTTATACCAGCTAAGTGGTATAACCAAGATTGCAGGGCAGCAAGATTTAAACTAGGAGCTGCTATCAAAAATAATAATTTGAGTGTCATTCGGTCTGCCAGGAAGCATTACAAAAACTGTATCGCCAGGGCAAAAAGAGACTGGGATGAAGACCACTGGCAGAAACTGAGATGTGCCAGTGAAAGTAAAAACTCTAGGCAATTTTGGCATATTGTCAAATGGGGCCATGATAGATCTCCAGAGCCTCCCAATAACAATGTCCCTCATGATGCCTGGGTTAAGTTCTTCAGCGAGCAGTATTCTTCCAGAGATCAGCCTGGTAGTAATTCCAACCTCATATATCTGTTCGCTGCTGAAGATATTTTTACGCTAAGTGAAATCCTGACTGCCCTGAAATCTGTTCATAGGGGCAGAGCCCCGGGTAATGACGGTGTCCCGGCGGATGTCTTCTTAGACGACACCGACAGGTGGAGTAAATACATCTGCCTTTTATTAAATCATATAGCCAGGGGGGCTGTAATCCCGGTATCCTGGCGTGGTGCAGTCATTATACCGGTATATAAAAAGGGGGATCGTGCCCAACCCTGTAACTATCGCCCAATCAGCTTAATAGACACGGTCCAAAAAGTGGTAGGACGTGTACTCATTAATAATCTGCTTGATTGGGCTGAGGAGCAGAATGTCCTATCCCCTTTTCAGGCGGGTTTTCGCAGAGCAACTAGCACTGTAGACCAGGTCTTCCGCTTCCAACTGATACAATGGCGGACAGTGGTCCTGGGCGGATGCAGTCTCTATGCAGCTTTCGTTGACCTACGGGCTGCATTCGACCTGGTGCCGAGAGCAAAGTTGTGGGAGGTGTTGGCAGCCCTGGGGGTCCCGATGATTATTTTAACTTTGATCATGAGACTTCATGAGGGCACTTATGCTAAGATCCAATGGGGTGGCTATGGTAACGACACCATTGACTTCCCTGTCGAGCGTGGGGTTCGGCAGGGTTGTTCAATGGCACCAACATTGTTTACTCTTTATATAAATGGAATTGTCCCCCTTATGCAAGCTGAGCCCGTAGATGCTCCCTCGCTTGCTGGTGCAAAAGTTCCTATTTTAATGTTTGCAGACGACACCTTAATTTTATCAAAATCCCCAAGTGGTCTGCAAAAGGCATTGGTAATTTTTGACAAATTTTGCTGTGATCACGGCTTGGAGGTAAACGCAGCAAAAACAAAACTCATGGTTTTTAATCCTTGTAGGAATTTCAAATCCAAAATAACCATGAGTGGGCGCCGCCTTGAAGTTGTGAATTCTTTTACCTATTTAGGGATACAAATCTCAAATGACAACAGATGGAACCACCACTTGAATCTGGCAGTTTTAAGACATAAACAACTGGCTGGTACCATTATTAAGGAGCATATGAAATCTTTAACTAAGCCAATTAAACCGCCACTAATCATATATGAGTCTAAAGCAATAGGGTCTGCACTATATGGGGCAGAGCTGTGGGGGCAAGAAAACCTCCAGGAGCTACAGAGGTCAGAGAATAGCTTCCTCCGAAAACTAACTGGTACCCCACAGAGCAGTCCCCTCTTGCCACTCAGATATGATCTTGGCAGGAAGGAAATCTCGGCTATGTGTAAACTTTGACCGATATTATATTGGCGTAGAATTTGGACCACCCCCGAGTTGTCACAATATGCAGAAGGATTTGCTGATGTGATCAAAGCAGATCGTTTTCATGAAATTAAATGGTTTAGATCATTGAGAACTGCATTAAGTGAACTAGGGTTAAGTGAATTATGGTCTGATCCAACCGGGTCATCCTTTCCATCGAAGCTGTTCATAAAAAACCTTTATTGGGAACAGGTTGAAAACAAGAGTCTCCTTAACATCAATAATGGAACTATGACGACTGCCTTCCTTGAAGCTAAACTGTTTCCAATGTTTGAAATGTACTGGGACATTATAACTAGACCCATGGACAGGAAACTGTTTTTTCAAATGAGGGCTGGCTCTCTACCTCTTGGTAATTTAACATCTAAATGGAGAAATGGAGGTCCAGCAACTTGTCCAGTTTGTGGGGAAGGCAATGAGACGCTGGGTCATTTCTTGTTTGTTTGTCATGTATATTCTGTTCCTAGACGTGTGTGGTTGGCCCCCATGTGTAGAAATTTGGGCACTAAAAGCGGCATGGTCGCTCTACGTATTGTTAAAACTACCTCCTTAAGTTGGATTACCATAGCGACCGCAAAGTACTTGGGGTGGGCGTGGGTAACAAGGCAGAGATTGCTAGTAGGGTGACTACTCTCTGCCTAGTTGATCAGAGACTGCTAGTTTATCTATTCTCTGTTCCCTTGCCTGGTGTCTACCTGACGTAAAATTTTTACATTAATTTTTAAACTATTAATTGGATTATTTTTTAATATGTTTTTATAATATGAACTTTGCACCTTGATGGAAATTAACTGGATGTAATGTTATTTCAAATCTCTTTTTATGTGTATTGTGCTTAAAGTCATGCCGACTTAGTAATTTAATTGTATTTTATTATGTGTTTGTTTGTCTGCTTTTATGAGTAACTACTCGAATAAAGCACTTTTGAATTGAATTGAATTGATATTTGCCTTGGCAGGGCCACCCCATTCTAACAGTCGCAGTGCATGTTTTACAGTGAAAAAGTGTGTCCTTGTATCTAAAGTATGAGGCACCATCTTCCTTTAAATGGCTTTGCTGCAGTTTTTAAGCTGTTGCTTAGGTTTCCTTGTGTGCTTGGTTGGTTCAATGTTTGTGTGCAGACGCTGAGCGCTGGTGGTACTGCAGTGTCACCTTCTCGCAAGTTTGCATTGATTTTTCACCTATCTACCGTTCTGATCAGTTTGTACACATGTTCGTGTGTTAATCGCGCAATAAACACAGCCCCACTATTGTTCATTATAGCAGAAAAGGCCACTTTATTAAGACAGTTGAAAATTTCCCAACCGCATGACTATAACAGTATGACATTATGAAATAACATGCATTGTTTTTCCACAAAAAAAACTCCAAACTTTAATCCAACAACTCAATCAAAACTTCATATAATACACCCCATGTTATTGTAAACCCCAACTTTCCTCTTCCCCACCCCCATGTTCAGACATTTACCCCCCACCACCTAAGAGTGGGTAAAGCCGCTCCAGACTTACCCCCCCCCCCCCAAAAAAAAACACCACCCAGGAAAACCCCCAGAGTTTTCCTGGCCCCATGCAAAACTGAGCTGAAAAGTAGAACATTAAAAACTGTGATTACACCATAGATTCTCATTCCATAAATGAGCAAGTAAATCCCTCATTTCTAGAAAATAATAGGCCTGACCCAGTTGTGATAAGTGAACACCATCGTTCCTGAATTAGTGGCCTTTGTCCTTTGTAATGTTATCGTTAGACAGTACTTTAATCCCCATTGCTTGACAAAAAACTTTCATTGAGTTTGCGCCTGGTCTTTTCAACTGCCGCGTGAATCCTGGCCCCCCTCCAATGTTGCCTTTAAATGAATTTGGTCTAAACGAGACAAGTGCCCACCCAATTGTTTTTTTGAACAGCGAGATCCAGCTTCATTTGTTTGATTAGGGACAAACATATCCGGAGGACCCCCCCGGAAGAAAACGTCAGTCAAAGTAGGAAACAAACCCTCCCACCGCATGCCACTTTTACCCTTCCACAAAACTTCATGCCCTGCACTGGAAAGTCCGAGTGATCTGCCATAGATCTGTTGCTCTTCAAAAAGTGCTGCCCACTTTATGAACGAATGGCCCACTATCCAGGTGTTCATTTTCGCTGACAATGGGCCTTGTATGCAACCTAGATGGAAATTATTTTTTAGCAAAGAAGGAAAACAAAAACCCAATCACTTCCTAACATAACGAGCACAACAAGAAGATTTCCAACTCCCAATGCGCCGAATGTCTTCCCATGCCCAACCCAACCTTGCAGCTTCTGTAGCGGCCCCAATGTAGGAAGGTCGATATCTGACTATATGGTTACCCCAACTTTTTGCCTAGTGTTTAGCTGGTTTTTTACTTCGTTGGCCTGGGATCCTGCTATTCAGGGCCCCAGGCTATCTGCTCTCTCTGTAAAATGGACTCCATGTACTTTAGGTACATACCTAATTGGATATTGGGTCACCTTGTGAGCCCCTGTATAGTGTACCATAGGTACCCAGGGCATAGGTGCATCCAAGGCCTACCCGGGGCTGCAGCATGTCTTATGCCACCCCTGGCTGGCCATCCAAATTGACACAACGGGCTGATCACTCAGCTGGGGCAAGGTCATGCAATCACCCCTTGCTTAGGTATAGTATTCCTATACCTACCATTATATATAGACACATATATACCTATAAGTCACTTCTATGCCAGGCCTTAACAACGGCCCCAACAGTGCTGGGGTGCCTGGCTTCACCTTGGGGGTGCCCAGGAGTGGGCATTTCACAGAGAAAAGCCAGGAAGGGTTCCACAGCGGTATGCGTACAGCGCCAAGACACCTCAGGGTATAAGTGCGCTATACAAGTACAAACTCATTTCATTTCATTTAACAATCCTGGAGGCAGAGTGCTTGGTTTTATGTGAGATGGTGCTCTAGCATGAGCTGAGTCTGTCTGCAGCTTTCGGAACCATGTCCTTATAGCTGTTCTATGATATAGCCATACCATATACTCTTAAGTGCATTATAATCATTGCGGTTATTGCTAACTTTGGTTTGGCTTTATCAAAACATGTTGTGTAAGGTGCCATACGCTTTGGAATACTACCCCCCCTCGCCACTTCTGGCAGCGGGGGTAGCATTCCACCCTTCTAGAGGGAGAAGACATGTAATTGTAGCTTTACCCGGTTAAAGTTAAACAGAGCAGCAGCATCACAAAATGGATGCTGCTGCCACAGACACAAGTCTGACCTCTTGCACTGGGACCCCTTCCAGCGAGGGAGGCCTGGACAATAGATTTCCTGCCTTGGGAGGTGCTAGCACCTCCCCAGACAGGCTATAGTGTATTGGGGCAGGGTGGGTTGCAAGGAATGAGACACTGCCTGGGGCACACAAGATGCTCCATGCATAGCCAGTTCAAACCAGTTGCTGGGGCACTCCAGCCCCAGCTCTAGCGCGAAACTGGACAAAGGGAAAGGGGTGTAACCACCCCCTTCCCTCGTCACACCCATAGGAGGGACCTAGCAGGTAATCCAGCCCCTTTAATTCGTATAAAGCTAGGAGCTGAGTCTAGAGACTTTAGATTAACCTGAACTGAAACTCTGAAACGAAACTCTGGACCTTCGACATTCTACTGCAACTAGAAGACTGAATAATCTCCATTGTGGTCAAGGAGTGACCACCCTGTGCAAACAGGCACCACCAGTAACTTGCCGGTTTGCTTTGTTGCTGCTTCCAATGGAACCCGATGACCTAGCGATGCAGTCTCTGGACTTCCAGACTTCTCTGACCCCGACCCACATCCACAGCAAAGCTGAGACCCGTGGCGGGCACGAGAGACGTGGGACCGGACATCCTGCAGTACCTGATTTTTGCTAACTGTGCAGCTTCTGAGGCGTCCTCGAAGTTGTGCATTGGACCCTGAGAAGTCCAAACCCCGAGCAGTAAGTGCACCGAAGCTCAGCCCTCCAAACTATACGAGTGCCACGTGGGGCCTGCGCCTGCATTTCTCCTCGACGCGTCTTCGCGGTTGCTAGCCCATTGGCTAGTGGCCATCTTGAAGACTCCATTTTGAAATAACGCTGCTTGCCTGGTTGCTCTGGGCTAGCTCCTGCTTTCCTGCAAAAGGGAAGCCCCTCAGACCTTGCTGGTCTGAACAGAAGCCGATCTTCACATCCTGCGAGGGTTGCCTTTGCCAAGGCTTGTTGACTCAAATCCGGAAGCCGACACCGCTGACAGCGAGATCCTTCATGGGACAGTCTGTATTCAGCTCCTGGTTGTCGTCGACGCCTCCTGGTCCACGTGGCTTCAGAGACAAGCTTCACGACATCACCTGATTGCATCTCAACATCGCCTGGTTCCTTCCTGGTTCCTTCCTGGTCACACTGGCTAGTGACCCAGACTCTGTCACCTAGGCTTTCAGGTTCTACACTTCTTCGATCCACCCTTGGATCCACCCGCACATCTTGCTCCTGGTCGCCTGCAACATCTTCTTGCAGCTCTCCATAGGATTCGACGACGAAACCCGACACGGCTTGACACCTATGCACCCGGCTTCCCTGGGTGAGGTAACTCGAGTACTCCGGTTCTCCCGTGGGTAATAACTATCCAAGTGTCCTACTTTACCTGGGTTTTCCCGTAGTCCACCCAGAAGGTCCGAAATCAAGTAGTTTCTAACCTTTACGTTCCCATTGTAAGTCTATGAGAACCCACGTGTGTGTTTAGACACTGCACACAAATCCTGTGGGACTCCTGCTTCCTAACCTTCGGTTACTCTGTGTAGCCCCACCGATTTCCAAGGCCCTAGGCCTGTTCACCTGTCCTGAAGTGGTACTTATACCACTTCTTTAGTATATGGTTTAAGAGGCCCCTAGGGCAGAATTGTATTTGTGCAACTTAACGTATGCTTATTAAGTCACTTGTGCTGTATCTCGAACTCTGACCTCATAAAGAGTGCAGAGGGGTTGTGTTAGAAATAAATACATATATATTTTATATATACCTTGTGTGGTGTCCTTTCATCTGGTATTCCAGGGGTTATTATTGGTAAAACAAGTGGCTTCACATGCTCTCTGAAGTGGTAGCCTAAGACTGCTTTGTCCATGCTACCACTAGGATAGCTGGTCTATAAGGTTGACTTTACAACCATCACCATAAGGCTTGTTTGGACTGGTGCAAGGTGCTCACTAGAATAGTGAACATCATATACCAGGCCAACTTCTCACACCCAATACGAAAGGAATGTGTGCCAAACAAAGCCAGATTGTGACCTATCCTAATGAGGGCCTTCCATAAAACTGCCAGCGTGTGAGCACTAGAGAACTTGGAGCAGTCCTTATGACAAAATATGGCACCATGAACAGGACCTACTGTGCTGCTAAAACGTTCCCACTCCACCACTGGGCAACATCCCTCTAAACCACTCCTGCTCAGATATATGCAAGTGCCCCTACCCAACTGGTCTGTTTTAGATGCCCTTAGCCAAATCCTAAGTTTGTACTGCTGCAAAAAAACCTCGTTAATGCAAATGGCAGGTTGGCCACGCAATCCCAAAAGCTCGGAAACCCTGAATGCTCCAAAAAATAGCCAAATCATACACAAATGAAAACAAAAAACTTCCCAATTGTCGTAGCAACAAACAGGCAACTGAATCAAAAGTGTTGTAAGAGATCAAAAGTCACTGGTTGACGTAAAGACGCTGTAGGTTTACGCTCCCTGCTAAGGCCTTTTAAAACCTTCTTTACCAAAGAACCTACAACTGGATCGTGCCCCCACAACAGCTGACCATAAAATGAAATTCCTGCCAACTTCCCTGCGACAGTGAAGTGAGATAGACCCTGTTAATTAAATGCAAGATGAAACCCAGAATCAACTGTTCAGAAATAACCACCCTCCCGGACTGAAAATCAAAATTTCCATAACATATGAACTCCATCCAAGCCTGACGATAGCTTCTCCTAGTAGAGCGGGCCACAGATTTCTCCACTAACTCTGCGATCTTCAATCCCCCAACTCCCAAACGTTCTGTGGGATTGAAGTCTTGTTGAGGGCAGCCCCTTGCGCCAAACGGTGGAATTTCTGCCAATGAAAGCGAGACAAAGCGTCTGCTATTGAGTTATTGGTACTAAGTATATGCCGAGCCTTAAAAACAATGTTTAACTGTAAGCTTCTTAACATAAAAGACCACAAGAGACGCAGAACTCTCAGATATTTAGCCCTGTGTCTGTTGATGAGCTCAAACACTATCATGTTATCAATGTGAAAAAGGACCGGCCTGTTTCTGAACTCTTCCCCCCAAACAAAAGGAGCCACAATCAGAGGAAAAAGTTCTAGAAAGGAAATGCTGCGTCCTTGCTGCAACCAATGGGAAGGCTAGTGATCTGCACACCACCGCCCCTCCCACAACAGGCCAAACCCATGAGCCCGCGACGCATCAGAGTAAAGTTGAACCTGCCACAACATGTTGTCTTCAACAAAATAAAGGGAGACTCCATTGAAAACTTCCAGAAATTGCAACCAGATACAGAGATCGTCCTTGACAGCCTTAGAAATCCTGACCTTATGATGCGGGAGGAAGGCCCAGACATGGACATCCCCAACCGCCTGCAAAAAGTCCCGCCATCCCTGAAGACTCTGCATGCAAAGTTTAAATAACCTAACAGGCGCTGAACCTGCCGGAGTTCCAATTTTGGCTGATCAAGGACCAATATCAAGAAGGATTTCGGGGCATATTATCAAGAAACGGAGTTAAGATTATCGCCGCTTTAGCGGCAGTTTCCTGCCACTAAAGCAGCAATAATAGTCTTGATATTATGCTCTTGTGAATTCCCATAGAAGCCCATGTTCTGGTGTGAACATGGGCTTCTATTGGAATTCTCTACGGCATATTATCAAACCCATTATCGCTGCTTTAGGGGCAGTTTCCTGCCGCTAAAGCAGCGATAATCTTAATTCCATTATTGATAATATGCCCCTTAATTTCTTGCACCTTCCCTGCGGGCAACCTGGCCTGCATGTCCAACGTGCCAATTTCAATCCCTAGAAATTTTAGTCTGCTACAGAATTCGCTATCAAAGAAATTCAAGCAGGCCCCTGAGACCGGTGGTCATCCCCTCCCATGTCAACCCGCCCCATCCTGGGCTGGACGAGGTTGAAAGAGCCGGTAGGTAATTGGTAAACCACTGGCAGTGTGAGTCGTTCTCGGCGGGTGAGTGGAAGACATCCATTGGAGCCACAGTTCGGAATCCACCTTCCCCCATGGCTTGTCATTAAATATACTGAGCCGGGCCCTGAACTCCCCATCGTAGCTGAGCCACACATAGACACCAAAGTGCATTTGGGGCTTGCAAATTATATCAATATATTTGAACAAAGCCACTGCCCTGTCCTGATGACGCTCACAATATACACTTGCATATATGAGGAAAGCGGATGTCCAGTTGTCAATATTTTTAGGAACCCTAGGCCATTTGGCAAGCTCCCACTCTTCTTCCTTGGATCCCTCCTTAGCCTAAACGTCCCTATGTAATAATTTAAAAATGTCCACAAACTCATGCTTCCAAATCCTAGCCTTAGTTTTCTCAGAAAGGTGGGACCCCAAAGGCATTGAAAGACCCATATAAGGCAGCTTTTCGTGAATATTCAGATCTTCCTCCTGGACGTCTTTCCCAGAATGAATTAACTCAGACCCTTATTTGGGTTGACTAGTAGGAACCACATCTAATGTGACACTACCCGTAACCTTGGCTGGCACAACAGAATTCTGTACTCCCACTTCAGTTAGAGGGGTCAAGTCAGCAACCAACAACCCATCCCCAACACCAATAGAACGCTTACTGGGCTGTCTAAGATCAGAATGAGTCCATGTGTCCCACCATTGTGACTTACCAGATGGTAATTGAGCAGAGCGTTTCTGAAATTCCTTAGGGTCATCCCGCTGACGAGGGCCGCTTAGCCGGTCATGATCTGATGTCCTGTCTGCTATAGACTTCTGTACCATACTAAGCACATTTGTTTCGCCCAAAGAACCCTTTTTAATCCCACTCTTTAAGTGCGGAACCGTCAACCAACGTCTCTCAATTCCCCTTCTTCCAGTTCATCACTGATCCCCATAAACCAGATTATCATCATACATATCCAAATCATTGTTACTCAACCCCGGCTTTTCCCCATCCCCCACACCCCCATCATACGACTTCCAATGATATGCCGCCATCCGCTTCTGATGACCAGCAGTAGAAGGAAAATCCTCACGTGGACTTCGTTGTGTGTCATACCAGTTCAGCAAAGCCACGTCGAGCTCAACCGCCTGACCTGAGGAGCCACCATACTCCGTCGTCAAAGATGAAAAACCTGTGTCTTCAAACCGCTCGTGCTTGAAGAAGGTGTACCCCGTCCCCCTCCTGACCACTGCAAAGCGGAGCTCCCAGACACTGCTGAAGAGGCACCAGTGGAATGTTCCACCCAAACCCACTGGCCAGACTGAGGACCCATGCGCGATTCAAAAGAATGAGTGTTAGATTTGGGGGTCTCTAGTTGGCACAGGTATGTACTTGTGACAAATAGGGACCCTTGCCTCTAGTCAGGGTAAAGGGGTACACTCCTAAAATAACCCCTGGTCACCCCCTTGGTAGCCTGGCACGAGCAGACATCTCATAGGCAGTGTGTAAAGCATTTGTGAACACATACAGTAATCAGCAGTGACAACACTACAAATGGACACCACACAGGTCATATATTTATTAAAAAATATCTTTTATATAGAGTTACCACAAGACCATAAACGACAAAAATAATCCACAGTACTATTAGAAATCAAGAGTTCTTGTTATAAAGGCTTAAATCAAAGTTCTGTGCGAGTCGGTAGCCCTGTCTGGCTACAGCATTGCTGAAATAACACAGAGTCTAACAAATCCAGCGGACAGCGTCGATACGGGCCCACTCAAGTGTAGACAGACTCGGTCACAGTACCTCTACTTGATGCGGCAGGCACGGGCGTGCGAGCCGATGTTCGGCACTCGTTGCGTTACAGAGAAGAAAGCGTTCCAGGTCGCGTTGTCCCTCGATCTGGTGCAGGCAACGGCCCGTTGACGGAGTCGGTGGGTCCGAGGCGTACGTTGCAGGCTGAGACGTTGTTTGTTGCAGCTTTCGGTGCGGCGACAGAGCCAGAGTTCGGGAGCTGGCGTCGATCAGTCCGGACAGCGGTACGAGTCGGGCGGTGCGAAGCATGCGAGGCGGTGGCCAACTCCGATGCGTTCACAGGACTCGAAGTCAGCAGCAGTGACCGCGTCGGTCAGACCAGTTTGATTCGGTGTAGCGAGGCGTTGCACGTCGCGGTGTCCACAAGTCACGGTGCAGGCAACGGCTCGGTGACGGCGTCATGCCGGAGTCGGTGAGCTCAGAGCTTGCGTTGTTCGATGCGCACGTTGTTCGATGCAGGGCCTATAGAACACCGGGCCGGTCGTGAGAGTCGGTCACAGCTCCCTGCCTCTGTAGCCACTGAAACAGCGTTTCCAGCAGCAATCCACAGGCTGGTGAAGTCTACTGGTCCTGAGACTTCGGTCAGGGGCAACCTCTCTTCCAAGCCCTTAGAGATCCTTCACAAGTTGAAAATAAAGCACACAAAGTCCTTTCTCCTTTCTTTGGCAGTCAGGCAACAACTGCAGGCCAATCCCCCAAGCAGCACGTCAGGTTAGGGATAGTCTCTCCTCAGTTTCTTCAGGTTCCTCTCCTCAGCAAAGGTTTCTTCTTGTTGTCCAAAAGTGATCTAATTTCTTGGGATCAGGGTCCCAATATTTATACCCAAAATCCTTTGTCCTCTGAAGGCAGAGGGGCCTTTGCCCAGTCAGAAACAGTCCTGGAGCACTCTGTTTACATGACTCCTTCTTTCCTTTCACAGTGCAGGGCAGAAACATCAGACGCCCCACAGAAGATGGAGCCAGCATTGTGGGGGGAAAGCACAGCCCTGGAGCACTTTGTTGACATGATTCCTTCTCTTCTTTCACAGTGCAGGGCAGAGACATCAGGCACACCACAGGGGGTGGAGCCGGCATTGTGGAAGGCAGGCACAGCCCTATTCAGGTCCCCGATGCAACTCCTCCCACCCATTTAGACGCAGATCTCTCTATTCAC
This sequence comes from Lissotriton helveticus, assembly GCF_964261635.1. NCBI lineage: Eukaryota > Metazoa > Chordata > Amphibia > Caudata > Salamandridae > Lissotriton > Lissotriton helveticus. The sequence continues at coordinate 759,927,810 of NC_136070.1, forward strand.
CACTGGGCGGACTCACTCTGTCTCCTGGAATCCCCCAGCCCTGTCACTCTAACTCCAGACAAGGAATATACAACGTAGCAGAGGCAGACCTGGATAGTTAGACAAGAAAATACCTACTTTCTAAAAGTGGTATTTTCAAACACAGAATGTTAAAACCAACTTCACTAAAAGATGTATGTTATCATTCTGAGTTCAGGCATACTAAACTCGAATTTCTACCATGCTCTCTGAGTCAGTTAGGATTATAAAATGTAATAATCTAACTGCCCATTCTGGCCTATGGAGAAGAAGGTAGCCTTGCAATAGTGAAAAACGCAAAAATTGCTGTAATTCACTATTAGGACATGCCACACACACCAGGGCAGGTCCTACCTTATACTCACAATGCACCCTGCCTTTGGGCCTACCATAGGGGTGTCTGATATGAAGAAAGGGGAAGGTTTAGGGACTGGCAAGTGGGTGCACTTGCCCAGTCAGCGTGACAGTACCAGACTGCACACAGGCTCTGCAATGGAAGGACTTAGACACATTTTACAAGGCTGCTTCCGTGGGTGGCAGAACCAGTACTGCAAGCCCACCAGCAGCATTTGGATTTACAAGCCCTGGGCACACTCAGTGCACTGTACTAGGGTCTGACAAGTAAACCTAACAAGCCATTCATGGAGTCACTAATTCATACATCAATTTACAATAGGGAGCACTTGCACTGTGGCACTGGACAGCAGTGGTGTGATGTATTTCCTATGGGAACTGTATCAATATTCCTGCTTCTGACCCTTGCCTGGTTAATAAATCAATAGTGGCCATACAACGGCACAGAAACCCGCTTTCTGATTAGGTCATAGCGCATGCTAACACATTAAGCAAGCACTATTCCTCCAGCCCCCATAGAAAGCATACCGAGTTCTCAAAACAAATCAAACCTCCAGCAACCTGGGAAATCCCCCGCAGCTATTGTTTTGATTTAGCCAAGAACTCCAGTAAAGAATGTAAGAACGACCAGTTCTTATGACATCCTTATTGACTTATTCATGTCCATCCTTACGTCAATCTCGGCACCTTTCAGGTATAAATATTACCGACATTGCCCTAAGCAAACACACGGTGGTGGTGACGAGATTGGAGCAGCGTGACTTGACGAGGAGCCCAGCTGAATGCAGAAAGCCCACGGACGCTGCCCCTCCCTTTTGACGCTCTGAGAGAGACGCTGCCTTTTCTCTTGCCGAGAAATCCAGCTCCGGCGTTTCCAGCCGCCCTCGCAGGCAGCTGGGATATCAAGTCCTGAGATTGAGATACCAGCCCTCCAGCCTTCTAAATCCCAGGTACAGAACTGAATAACCCCTTACAGAGAATTCTTGAGTCAGACCCTTGGCAAAGCAAACTTAACTTAAACTGCTACTTATCTACTCCCGCCCACGTATTAGGCTTAGGTCAGGTACACTGGGGTAGGCGTAGTTAGAAGCACCAGTTGAGTACGATTAGTCAATGTATATATGTATGTATCTATTTTATCCATTTTAAAGTATCATATGGCTAAGAAACCATATCAATGCTTTTACAGTATTATTTTATAATTCTGCTTTTACTGTATGCACTGTACTTAACCTTAAGTATTGCAATAATAGCGATTCATTTCTCTTGTACGAGAAAAGAGACTGATCAATAAATAACACCTTTTTATTGAACACGCCCGTCTCTTCCTTTTCTCTACAATCTGGTGAAACTAAGAATGCACGTACTGACTGAGTAAAATAAGTTGTCTTTTGTTTTCACACGACTCTAGAGATATACTCTTGATTAGGGGAGAGCAAAGTTGTCATGTTCTATGGTTGTCAGAAACGAAATCCCTTCTTGTCTATCCAGGGAGGTTAAACTCCTCCTTGCCTATTCGAGAAAGTTTCTAGTGAACTCTGAGCTAGCTGTCACCCACATAAACTTTAAGTCTAATATCGTCAGTAGAAGACCTAGTTAACCACAGTCCTACGTCTATACTATTGAAGATATTATTCCAATGCGCAGAGCCTATTGGGATAATAGGAACTACACTACATGGCGCCCAACTGTTTGGATAGGCGATAAATCTAACGTAAGACATTAGAGTAACTCAGTCATGCTTTTTCACTCAGACCCTTTTTTCCCATAATACTTCAAAGACGTCTGGAGTGGGTGAAAGGTTAAATCCGCCAAACTTAGTAGGAGGAGACTCCTATGTATGGTTCTTGGTTTATTCAACGTTGAAGGATACACTGTTCCAAAATATTGTGCATCTAATCTTTGTTTCCATAGAAACCTGATCTGCAAATAAACAAAATAACCTTCCTGTCAGTAAAATGTCAGACAGTGAAGAAGGAAGGGAGACAGCTAGAGTAGCAGCTGAACTCCTAGCAGCTGACAATAGTCTCCTACTGCAAGACCCGGACGCAATACTCATCCCGGTCAACATAAGGAAAACAATAACCTTAAAACTTATAGAAAATGGGCTGACACCGAGAGGTGGTACAATAATATTCGTAATTGAGGCACACGAATATCGGCAGACAGAGGTATTCTATTCATGGATAAACTTTCCAGCAGCAAACGCTGTAACAAAGGACTTCCACTATTACAAAATAGAGGAACCTCCGAATGAGTATACTCCTTTCGAGGAGGTGGAAATACCACTCAAATATCAAGAGCACTTGCTCTTGTTTAATGGCGCCCTAAAACACAATAATCACATCACCAGGCTCGGTCCACTAGGTAGACCAGGAGCAACGTGGCCGGTCCTAGCCGGATACACACCACATCCAGACATTGAAGAAATGCCTGCACCAGATCTTTTAGCACAGCTAAAACAACTAATCAAAATACACAGACAATTAGTCCAATATGTAATGCGGACTTCAACAGTCCAACCAGCTATTAAAATTCCACAGCTGACCCCTCATCAGGGGAACACAAATAAAATTACACCACAGACCATACAGTCCTGTCTAGGTAAAGTACCCGCAAAACGGGAACAAATTCCATTCTGGTTAGCACAAAAAATCATTCAAATAGAGGCGGTATTTCCAGATACCACCCCTGTTGAGAAACACAGGATTCTGACTATCTGTCTTCCAATGGGAATCGCACCACATGTGGAGGACTGTGACACTTGGGGTACAGTCTTTGCTTCCATTTACACAAAAACACATGGTGTTCCATCCATGTCAGTAATACCAGATGTGCTAAAACAAATTCAAGATGAATACGGTCCAGAACCTGCCTTAACTCTTGGTATGAAATTACTGAAAGACTTCAAGCAGGTCTCGGCAATATTACTAGCCAATATAAAGGGAGAAGCAGCAAATGTGGCGATCCGCCAGAGGTTGAAAGAGACAAATATAGCAGACCAACCATTTGAAATTGCCAGAATCATAGAAAAATCCTATGAAGAACTGGGAAGAGATAGTTTGGGTGGAATACCGGTGAAACCCCAACTAATTGAAAATCCTGAAAAGGTATTTATTAAAAATAATCTAAACACTCAAAAAAAGAGCTGGGATGGAAATAAACAATCCACTCCTAAAGAAAAAAGATTCCAAACCAGAGGAAGGTCTCCTCGGCGGAGAGAAAGATCTCCAGACCAAGGACGCAAGTCTCCCCAAAGGGAGCCCTCTGTGAAAAAATACAACCTTAGAAATAGGGATAATATAAAAATACCTGACAGATATCAAGATATTGATACACGTCCCTCTCAATCTTTTGAGACTTCCTCGCAGAAATCGGAAAGAAGAGGACGATCAGAACACAGGGAAGAGCACGTCAAGTCCAAGGACAAGGAACCTGCTCATCAAAATAAAAAATTACAATTTCCAAAGAAGAAGGTAGCCAGTATTAAAGTAATCAAACATGCCGAGGATACTGAGGACACAGCTGAAAAACGGAGAATGGGCTCAGACAATGCTAGACAGCGCAGCAGAAGTGAGCATAGCTCGCAAGATCCTGATGAATCATCTGGAGACAGTGGACACGAATGAATACATTCAGGTGGAAACTGCAGATACCAGAGTTAGCAAACCTCATAAAATATATGAAATAACATTGCGTATAGTGGGGGATAAGACTAGGAAAATAAGGGGTCTATTTTAGTATAATCTCTCCAAGGGCTATGACATCCTTCTAGCTGAAAAAGACTGGCCACCAGAGTTTGTCAGGGAGTGCCCTCATGGCGAAGAAATAATTATGCCTGCCTTCTCAAATCATATTCCAATACATAAAAAATATACACTTGCAAGAAAGTGGGCAGTAGCCCAAGCTCCTGCATTATATAACAAGCATTTGCAATGCAATAGGTCTCGCATTATGAAAGTTTGAGCTATTGGTCTTGTAAATGACCATTTTTTTATTTATGTGTTGGTTTTGAAAATAGCTAAATTAATTGCTTTGTCATTTACAATGCCAATAGTTATAACTTTCGCAAATGTGACACCTATAGCATTTGTAATGCAACATGTTGTGTATTTACGTGACTTAGATGTATTGATATTACAAATAACAATGGCTTTAATTTTTTTTTAATAATTAATACTTAAATAAAAGTGATTGTAATTTATAATGGCAATAGCTTAAACTTTTGTAAATAACTTTTGTGAAGATTATGTTCAGTGTATTTTATTGTGATGAAAATCCAAGAACAGAAGTGAAATATTAACATCTTTTTGTGACATTTGTAATAAAGCTTGAAACATTGAGAGAACATATTTGAACCAGTTGTTGTTGAATGGTTGCAGAGATTGATGCTGGGGTCGCGCTGAGTGATGCAGGGGTTGCGCTGAGTGATGCAGGGGTTGCGCGGAGTGATGCAGGGGTGGCGCGGAGTGATGCAGGGGTGGCGCGGAGTGATGCAGGGGTGGCGCGGAGTGATGCTGGGGTGGCGCGGAGTGATGCTGGGGTGGCGCGGAGTGATGCTGGGGTGGCGCGGAGTGATGCTGGGGTGGCGCGGAGTGATGCTGGGGTGGCGCGGAGTGATGCTGGGGTCACGCGGAGTGATGCTGGGGTCGCGCGGAGTGATGCTGGGGTCGCGCGGAGTGATGCTGGGGTCGCGCGGAGTGATGCTGGGGTCACGCTGAGTGATGCAGGGGTCGCGCTGAGTGATGCAGGGGTCGCGCTGAGTGATGCAGGGGTCGCGCTGAGTGATGCAGGGGTCGCGCTGAGTGATGCAGGGGTTGCGCTGAGTGATGCAGGGGTTGCGCTGAGTGATGCAGGGGTTGCGCTGAGTGATGCAGGGGTTGCGCTGAGTGATGCAGGGGTTGCGCTGAGTGATGCAGGGGTTGCGATGAGTGATGCAGGGGTTGCGCTGAGTGATGCAGGGGATGCTCTGAGTGATGCAGGGGATGCGCTGAGTGATGCAGGGGTTGCGCTGAGTGATGCAGGGGTTGCGCTGAGTGATGCAGGGGTTGCGCTGAGTGATGCAGGGGTTGCGCTGAGTGATGCAGGGGTTGCGCTGAGTGATGCAGGGGTTGCGCTGTGTGATGCAGGGGTTGCGCGGAGTGATGCAGGGGTTGCGCTGAGTGATGCAGGGGTTGCGCGGAGTGATGCAGGGGTTGCGCGGAGGTATGATGGGGTTGCGCTGAGTGATGATGGGGTTGTGCTGAGTGATGATGGGGTTGCTCTGAGTGATGCAGGGGTTGTGCTGAGTGATGCAGGGGTTGCGCTGAGTGATGCAGGGGTTGCGCTGAGTGATGCAGGGGTTGCGTTGAGTGATGCTGGGGTTGCGCTGAGTGATGCTGGGGTTGCGCCGAGTGATGCAGGGGTTGCGCTGAGTGAGGCTGGGGTTGCGCCGAGTGATGCAGGGGTTGCGCTGAGCGATGCAGGGGTCGCGCTCAGTGATGCTGGGGTTGCGCTGAGTGAGGCTGGGGTTGCGCTGAGTGATGCAGGGGTTGCGCTGAGTGATGCAGGGGTTGCGCTGAGTGATGCAGGGGTTGTGCTGAGTGATGCAGGGGTTGCGCTGAGTGATGCAGGGGATGTGCTGAGTGATGCTGGGGTTGCGCTGAGTGATGCTGGGGTTGCAAGGGAAAAACGAGTCTAACAGGGGCAGAAGGGCACAAAGAACGAGTCTAACAGGGGCAGAAGGGCACAAAAAACGCTATGAATAAATGTAAGGTGCAAGCACATTACAAAGCGATAGCATGTTTAAAATAGCCTAAAGCCTTTACAATACAGAGTCGACCTGGTAAGCACCTTTAGAAAAATTGTAATCACTGAACAAAAGTAAATTAGCAAAGGAAGAAGTCTGTACTGCTGAGACGGAAGAATCCTTTGTAGCTGCGTGTAGCTGGAAAGATTATCATACTTCTAAGCAGCATATGTTTTTTATTGGCACATTTGTCTGTAAAGGTTCCCAACAGCAAAGCACATGCGATGGGATGGTGGGGCTGTGTATGTGGGTGTATGCAGGCTCGGCCTCACCAGTAGCGTAACTGACACAAGGACAGTGCTCTGGGTGCTGCATGTTTAGCATGCCGTGATTAACACATTATAAACATACAATTTGCCCCCCACACCTGTAGTTTGAGCTTGTTATTTAGAAAAACAATAATCAGGACTATTTCTGATTACGTAGGCTTATTTATTTTGGCCCTTGCTTTTTTATTTTTGTTTTTTCAAATCGAGAAATTAGATATGTACGAGAAAGACACTAAACAGATAATCATTAATCAAAGTATAACAATTCATGAATAACAATACATTATTTACAAATACGTTAAGTCATACAATACAAAAAGAACATTCAGATGAAAAAAATATTTTGCACATTATTTACAGTGATGATATATATCGAAATAGTGAAAAACAGAAGGAATTATTTATAGTGATAACACGTATCGAATAGTGAAACAAGATGATGATTCTTTTGAAAGAATCTACATGAAGGCTGGTCGATATAAGTAAATTAATATTATATCACAATCATTGCTTTATGTTTTTTTGGGGAGCCTTCTTACTGCCGACGCGTTTCGACCTGTTAAATAAATCAACGCGGTCTCATCAGGGCATTTTCACTTTGTTCCTTGCTCTAAAAGAATTTTTGTGCAAAAAAAGAAAGAGAAAAAACGTCTTATTTCTGTTCTATTCTTTCAAACCCATTTGCCCATTTCTAACGGGTGTCTGAGACACTGATATACCTTAAGCACGAGTGTAGCTGGATCCAGGAGGTTCAACAGCTCTCTTTTCTTATTTTATGTCGATGAGAACTCTGTGAAAAGAGTAGTATTCTAATCAAGAGGCTGGCTTAGAGAAGGTGCCTGCACTGGTTTTTAGTACATATCTTTCTCACCTGTGGGCAGCGCCGTGTGTCTTGGCGTCAATTTCTTATTGCTCTTTTTTGTCTTTGGGTCTGTGGCTTACGTGATTGGCAATTTGCGTGCCTGGGCGCCCCTGCATAGAAGGAGAACGTTGTTTGTACTTCTGATCGAATTACTGTATTGTCATACTTTTTCAATGATTGCAATCAGAATACCTTGTGGGGGGAGCGGCCCTCGCTCAGGGGATGTTTCTATTTCTTCAGGCACCCGCACCGTTCAGCTTCAATCTGCTGTGTGACAACGGTTTGCATTACTGAATGTTTTACACTCGCATTGCTTTTTTTGATAAATAGACGGTTTGCAGCAACTAATTCTTACCTTTGGGAAAAGCGGGGAGTGAATCGAATTCAGGAGTTCTCACTGCGCTGTATCCTGCTCAGTGCATCTGGCGTTTTGCAACAACCGCCATGTTGCTGTGGGCATGAGTTATAGTTTTGGTCACATGACCTAGGAATTCTGGGATACGTAGTTCCGTCATGTCAGAGTTTTTGTTTGTTATTCTATTTGTGAAGGGCCATTTAAAAGGAACATCCATCAACCCCTTGATACTCGCGCAGAGCACTATGCCATCGTAAGTCTATGCATATTGCAGACCAGTTTGACCAGGGACATTAATTATTAATTTTTGTAATTAAAGTCTTGAGACCTCAGATAATGTATTTAACCCACTTTGTGTGCTATTGAATTTTAGTATCAGATACGCTTCTTTTGTAAGGAGCACTTTCTCAGTATCAGGCGGGCACCTGCTTTGGTTAATGCTATATAGCACTGTCCATTTGAACTCTGTTTCGCGGTGGTTAGTCTCTATGAAATGCTGCACCATGGGCGCATTCGCCACCTTATTTTTCAGTCTTGATCTGTGTTGTGTAATGCGAGTGTTGACTTGTTGGCTAGTCTTGCCTATATAGATTTTGTCGCAAGGACATACAATCGCATACACCACATTACGAGACCGACAATTGGAAAATCCAACATTTTTCCATTTGATGTTGTTGTGGGTGAAATCACTTCCTTCTATCGTTGTGTCACATGAAACACAGTTACCGCATCTGTGATGGCCAACGATCGGTTTAAGGCCCCATTTGGCCAGTAGATCACTCTTTGGTTTTTGTATTCGCACATCTGCACGAACCAATTGTTGGCCTATACTCTGGTTCTTTTTGTAGGCGAATATGGGCTTCGGAAAAGGGCATTCCAATTCCTCCAACAAATGCCAATTTTTGAGGATCATTTGTCTCACTTTGTGAGTGTCTGGACCAAAGGTCGTGACGCAAACCATCTTGTCTAATTCAGGTTTTTGCTTATCTTGTATTAGCAGACACTCCCTCGGTGTGTATCTAGCTCTTTTGTAGGAGTGTTTAAGTAGCTTTTTAGGATAGCCTCTGTTGGTCATTTCCCCACAAAATGTTTGGTCATGTCGGTCATAATCAATTACTTCAGAGCAGTTCCTCCTGATTCTAAGGAGCTGTCCATAAGGGAGGTTAGCCCGGAGGTTTCTGGGATGTGCACTCCCGTGGTGGAGGATCGTATTTTTATCCGTCTTTTTTTTAAATAGAGACGCTTTCAAGTGGCCACCTTCGTTGGAGATTTCAACATCAAGGAAAGTCATCCTGTTGTTGTTTGATTCAATAGAGAATTTGATGTCGTGATGTTTATTATTCAACCAATGGTGAAATTCCATTAGTTCAGTGTGGCTCCCCTGCCACAGGAGCCACACGTCATCAATGTATCGCAACCATTGTTTGATGTGTTTCTTGAAAGGATTGTTATTTTCAACAAATTTGTGTTCGTATTCTGCCATATACAGTACTGCCATTTCCGGCGCATAGGGACAACCCATGGCCGTACCTTTGATTTGAATAAAAAACTCATCGTTAAAGCGGAAATAATTTTTCTTCAGCGTTAGTTCCGCTAGTTGGAGAATGTACGTTGTTGGCACCCGATGGGGCCTTTCTCTAGTTTCTAAGTACATTTCCATAACTTCCAAGGCTTCCTCTTGTGGGATTTGTGTATAAAGAGACGTGACGTCCATTGTCACCATGATCTCAGTTTGGGCATTAAATTCTGTCCCTTCGACTTTGACTAGAAAGTCGGTGGTGTCTTTGAGATACGAGTTGACTTTGCTCACAAACGGCTTTAAAAAGTAGTCCACATATTTAGAGATCGGCTCTAGGCATGAGTCGCACCCAGAGACGATTGGTCGTCCTGGAGGATCATCTAACCTCTTATGAATCTTAGGCAAGAAGTATAAGATGGGTGTCCTAGGGCATTTTTTTACCCAAAATTCTGCCTCCTTTGGTCCCACATAGCCATTGTCAACACCTGTTTGAACCAGTTCCATTATAGTCCCTTGTATTTGCCTCAATGGATCTTCCTGGAGTTTCCTATACCACACCTGGTTGTTTACCTGAGTGGCACCCTCCGCTAGATATTTTTCACGTGGCCAAATTACCACGGCCCCGCCTTTATCGGCGGGTTTAATTACAATTGATGGATCTTCTCTCAGGTTTTTTATTGCCACTTTTTGTCCTTTACTGATATTCTGTCTGACATATTTTTTATCTCTTTCTAGTTTGTTTAAGGATGATAAAAGTACTTGTTCAAACGCAATTACCTGTTTGGGGATGTTATGATTAGGGCAAAACGTGGATTTATTCCTAAGGCCTGTTGTTTCCTTTTCAATGCTGGGGGGTTGATTTGCAAAAAATGCTTTTAGTCGTATTTTGCGACAAAAAGCTATTGTCTCCATTTTGATTTGTGCAAAGTCTGTATGTTTTGATTAACACATGGCGTGCAACAAGCGCTACATTTTTCACACAAGGAGACTACCTTGGGTGCTTGATGTGTAACACTACGTAATGGTGAGCAGTCCCAAAAGCATACAAATATTGCTATATTTTTATGGATGCACTGAATGCGGCAGGGTTAGCACACAACGTGCACCAAGTGCTGCATGTTTGAACAAATGAAGAGTGCTCTGGGCGCTACATGTTTAGCACTGGGTAAAAGGTGAGCAGTACTAAAGCACATAAAAATAGCAATATCTAAAAAAAGCAAAACATTACAAACACACAAGCAAACTGAATGTGGCATGGTTAACACATGGTGTGCACCTAGCGCTGCATGTTTGACACAAGGAGTGCTCTAGGCACTGTATATTTCACGCGGCCTGGTTAACACACAGCTTGAGCCAAGCACTGCATGATTGACACAAGGAGAGTGCTCTTGTTGGCTTCAACTTGTTACAGCTGACTAAGATTACACAAATGAGATTAGCAGGCGGAAAGGCGACTCTGATAAGAAAAGGTGACACAGCGCCCCAAAACTCCATGTCAGAACGAGCGCTATTTAAGGAAATTAGAAAGATAGTTTTAAGTAAATGTATGATAAAGAGTTTGACGAAGGTTAAAGCAGAAATAAAGTACACACATGCATAGAAGGGGGTGGGGGAGAATGAAAAAGCACGTTTGGCCATGTTGTCAGCTGCCGCAGCGGCCTCGCTGCTTGGAAGCGGTGGTGTGCATGTTGCTCCCTCGCCTTGCATGCCGCCTGCTGTGAAAGCTCCCAGGGCTGTTATGCTCTAAGTTGCTGTCCCCGCTCTGGGCTCTGCTGCCCGTCGTATTTCTGTTGTGATGCTCAAGTAAACAGAAAACAGAGCCGCTGCCGCTGTCTGCCATGTCTGCAGCGGCTCTAGGGATCTCAGAGCTAAATCCAGGCAACACAACTGCGCCAATGTGGGCACGTAGGCAAAGCCGGCAAAATTATTAGAAGCAGCCGAACTGCTGAAGATAGACCAGATGCTAGCATCTTCAGGGGCCGAGATTCACTTCAAGATAATAGGATTATTATTATTGTTATTGTTTATTTTTTTAACAGAAATCTCTTTATTGGGTTTTCAAAAAAGGATAAATACTGTAGATGGAAGAGAAGAATAAATAAAGTTCTGGAACGATGCAGCAAAAGGCTATGAGTAACTACAGCTAGAGAGTGTGTGTGGCGGTGCTAACTTGGCCTACAGTGCTTCCACTGCAAACTGTATAAACAATCTTAACGGTAATTGCAAAGTAAAGAACGAGATAGACGAAAGGAGGGTCCAGCTGGGAGCTGGGAAAGAGGCTAAAATAAAAGGGCTGAAAGGGAGGGGAGAATGCACGTAGCACTTTCCAATGAAGTCTGGTGCGAGGCATGGGGGACGGGGTAGGGGAGCAGGCATATGGTGTTTGAGTGAGCAGCCTTTGATGTGCGAGCGAGTGGGAGGGAACAGCAGGGGGCGGAGAAGCAGATTGCCTTCAATGCAGGAGGCAGGCAGAAGACTCGGGCAAGCTCGTGCACGAGAGCACATGCACTCGTGGAAATCCTCTTTTTTGGAGAGCTTAGTTTAACTCTTGGTTTCACTGCTATAGACTCGTCCTATTCCATTCCTGCGGAATGGAAATAGGCCGAGACCTAAAAACCAGCAGCGCTGGTGAAATGCGATTTCTGATAGATAATGTCAACAATTATTAACAATCAACCAAGTGGGAGGTGGGGCAGGGGAGGCAGCAGTAAAACAACTGTGGAGTTAAGAGGGGTGGGAGAAAGAATGCTATATTTAAATGTAAGAAGCTAGGGCACTGAAGCTGAACACAGACAAACGCTAAGAGCAGGAAACCAAGAAAGAAAAGAGTCCCCCAGACAACAGATAAAGAACCAGAGTGGAAGGAGACAGTACTTAGTCCATGCTGCATGGGAGGAGCGGAAGAGAGAAAGGAGGGACACGGAAGCAGGACTGACCACTGGCAAGCATGGATTTTTGAAGGACACTGATCTAGACAAATGAAAACCTGGGCGATGGCTTTAACTCAACATAAGAAATTACACTACGTCTCGAATGCTCGACCTAAAAACAAAGGAGCTGCAAATCTAGACGAGAAGGAATCAAACCAAATGAGCTGCAACACTGGTTGAGGAAGTACAAACCAAAGGCTGCAAAACTGGATAAGAGGGCACCAAACCAAAGGTGTTGCAAAACCTGGCGAGAAAGTACCAAACCAAAGGTGTTGTAAAACTGGGTGACAAGGTATCAAACCAAAGGTAATGCAAAACTGGAAAAGAAGATGCCAAACCAAAGCTGCTGCAAATCTGGAAGAGAAGGTGCCAAACCAAAGATGCTGCAGAACTATGTAAGAAAGTACCAAACCAAAGTTGATGGAAAACTGGACGCGAAGGTATCAAAATTGGACGAGAAGGTAGCAAAGCAATAGTGCTGCAAAACTGGATGAGACGGTAGCAAACCAAAGGTGCTGCAAAACTGGAAGAGAAGGTGCCAAACCAAAGATGCTGCAAAACTATGCAAGTAAGTACCAAACCAAAGGTGATGGAAAACTGGACAAGAAGGCAGCAAACAAAAGATGATGCAAAACTGGAATAGAAGGTAGCAAACCAAAGCTGCTTCAAAACTGGAAGAAATGGTGCCAAACCAAAGGTACCGAAAAACTGGAAAAGAAGGTGCCAAACCAAAGATGCTGCAAAACTATGCAAGAAAGTACCAAACCAAAGATGATGCAAAACTGGACGAGAAGGTAGCAAACCAAAGGTGCTGCAAAACGGGATGAGAAAGTAGCAAACCAAAGGTGCTGTAAAACTGAGCAAGAAAGTTCCAAACCAAAGGTGCAGCAAAACTGAGCCAGAAGGTTCAACACCAAAGGTGCTTTAAAACTGGTCAAGAAGGTACCTGAACCAAAGGTGCTGCAAAACTGGACGAGAAGGTACCCAAACTAAAAGGTGCTGCAAAAGTGGACGAGAAGGTGCCAAACCAAAGGTGCTGCAAAACTAGGCAAGAAAGTACCAAACCAAAGGTGTTGCAAAACTGAGAAAGTAGGTACCAAAACAAAGGGGCTACAAAACAGGGCAGGAAGGTGTCAAATCAAAGGGGATGGCAAGCCAAATCTCTGTCAGAATATGTACCATATAAGCACACATAACATAATTGTACACTTATCCAGGAAAATGCAAGGCTCACCAAGGTAATGGTCTGCTGAGCCGACTTGAAAGGGGGTGGAGGCAGCTCTGACTTGGTTTATTCTCAAGCAGTGAGATTCATAACCTCAGGAGCCAGAAGCTTCGTGGTTTCAGTAATGAAAAACTGATCAACAGTTATTAATTCATTCATTCCCCAAATCATGAATTGAATTTCCACCTTGAAACAAGTATGATCATTGAATAGATGGACCGAGGATGGAGAAAGCAAAACAGTATCAATAGTGAAGAGTTCACATAGTGTGGACCCATCGTATACCCCCAGCGTATTGACATACCACTACATCGAGATCACCACTACCTCGCCTTCACTTCATGGACTGCTACTTAATCGACCACGTAAGTTGTATAATGTACATAAAGGGTAAGCTTTCATTAAATGCAATTATGGCAATAGCAACAATTAAAAAAGAGGGGGTTGGAGGGTTTCCCTTCTACACAAGAACCTATAGTGATAGTGCATTCATGATTCACTGTCTCCACATTGACCAAACATACAACTTGACCCGTGAATTCTTGTTTGAGCATCTACACTTCAATGTTAATTGTACCACTAAACGCACTTTAGATATTCCTTTCTGAAGTACATTATGCAGGTAGGTACTTAGCAGGATCGACCTCAGAGGCAAGACCTTGCATAACAAAGCGAGCATCGGGCACTATATCCTGCAGATATCCTGACTGGCTTCCTTCTTGCCACAACTGCACATGTGAGGAAATCTTCACAGCACACAGAGGCAGCCTACAGTCCTGGTCAGAAGTCGCTCTCCTTGGATCCCGGATCCTTTACTGCACGGGAGTTCCAGTTGGACACTATGCAGTCTCTCTGGCTCACACAATGATGCTAACAGATGGAAGATTACTCATAAACTCCGGTAGAATGCCAGAGTTATTCCAAAACACATCGTCTGTCAACAACAATACAGTAGTACAATTTATCTTTAGATATGCTTGTGCGCATGCTCAAAGCATGCTTTGGATTAAATTTTTGATTGCTGTGCTATGTCAAGAGCAATACACGCATGCCTTGACACAGTGCCCAGAAGCTAACAATGTAAAGCTTCTTGGAAACAGTAAGTCTCTCATTGGCATCGATATGAAGGAGCATGAATCCCAAACTTAAGAGATTAGAATGCATTAGTGTTTAAAATCAGGTGGTTCCCGAATGGGACACATGGGAGTGATAAAAAAGGAGACCATTTCCGATCAGCCGGAGCTTCAGTATTGGCTTTTCTGGTAGATGAGCTCCAGCACTGGGACGAGCAGATGGATCATGTCAATGTAATCATATGATGCTAAGAAGGACCCCAAAAACAGTACCATTGAAAATATAATCAAATACAGTAAAACCACATCACATATACAGCACGGCACGGCACTTCTTAGAATATACACAAGTGCCAAGGTATAGATGGGTGTAGAATCTTTAATGCCAATCGAACGGATCTCTAGATATTTGCCTTACGTCTTAGTTTTACCAGTTTTCAAAAATTAAGGATAAAGAGTTTTCTCGATGAGGTCATTGGGGAATGTTATAAGCTATCTGTAAAATAAACAAGCATTCAGAAGCATGCATATAACTGCAACTCTTTAAAACAACCTGCCCTCCAAAAAATAACGAGCCGTGACTGACCCTAAAAACAAGTACAATAAAAACTCACCGCCGCAGCCCGGCTTGTACAGGAAGCCAGGCAACCTGTGTTGGGATGGGGGCGGGGCCGCAAAAAGACAGGAAGCAGACGGGAGCCTTCCCCGCGCTCCTGTGCCCGTCAGCCGGAAGATTGCCAGAAGATTTGCGTGTCAGCTAGCGGGGCTCCCGTGCTCGTGGAGAGCCCCGCCTGCTGCTGAGGATGACCCGCTGCCTGCCGAAGGAGAGAGGGACACACGAAAAGAACTCGGTAAGTGGGGTGTGGGGGGGAGGGGAAATGTGCGCCCGCGAGTGCGGGGGGGGGCCGCGGGCGGGCTGTGTATGTGTGTGCGTGTGTGCGTGCGTGTATGTGTCTTGGAGTGCGTGTGTGTGACTGTGGGGGAGGGGGGTGTGTGTGAGCGAGTGTCTGTGCATTGTGCCTGTATGTCTGAACAAAAAAAAAATGGCTGACAGTTACCCTGCGCATGCGCGGGTCAGACGCGCGCGCTCCCGCGGTGAAAACTGCAAGGGAAACGCTCGTGCCAGATTGGTGTCTACATTCCCAAAAAGCGGCAACAATAGTTGTCGAGACAGACACTCTCAATGCTCACGCATTGAGAGTACGTCTGCTCGACCTAAAAACCATGTGGGATGGGATGAGGACTCTCCTCCTCACAAAATCCAGTTAAAATCACAACCTACTGCACAGAGGCAGTACCCAATTAAGCAAGAAGCTAAAAAACAGGTAAAAGAGATCCTAGATCAACTTGAATACCAGGGGGTGGTTGAAACTTGCACCTCACAAATGAACAATCCTTTGTTTCCTGTCTCCAAACCAGATAATTCATATCATCTTGTTTTGGACTACAGACACTTGAACTCATGTTGCAAAACTTTTGCAGTGCAAAACTCACACAGTGCAGCACTAATGAATAACATAGTGCGCAAAAAATACAAAACAACATTAGACATCTCTAATGGATTCTTTTGTCAAAATATAGCACCAGAAAGCAGATATTTGACCGCGTTTTCAATAAATGGCGCGCAAAAAAATTTCTGTCGTTTACCACAGGGGTTCAAGAATAGCCGAGGATTATTCTCAGCGAGAGTAACAGAGCTACTACAAATATATGATGATAAGGCATTATCTTATGTCGATGACATCTATCTAACAGATGATGACTTGGATACTCACTTGAAAAGAGTGAACACCATAATACTTGGGTTCGCAGCAGAGGGTTACAAATTCAACTTTAAAAAGTCAAGAATTGCCCATCTAACTGTCCTGTTTTTAGGATATGAATTATCAAGTGAAGGCAAAAGCCTGGCTGACAATTTCCTAGAGAAATGTGCTGTAATCCAAGCACCCAGAACATTAAAAAACCTACAAACAATTCTAGGTTTCCTAAATTTCGGAAGAACTTACATTATAAATTATGCAGAGAGGGTCAAACCCCTCTATGATCTAATAAATCCTGATTTTAAAAGAATCAACTGGACTCAAAAACACACAGAAATTTTGAGATCTTTACAAACAGACATGTTAGTTAAAACAAAACTGCAAACACGTGACAACACACGCAATCTTGTGATTCGAGTCATCCCAGGAAGATGCGGATTCACATACCTGACCTCTAATGAGGGAGAAAAGGTACCAATAGCATACAAATCACATTTGTACACAGAAGCTGAAAAAACTTTCAGCATTAAGGAAAACATTGTTCATGCGGTTCAAACGGCTGTAGCAAGAGAAAAAGACCAAGCTGACGGTAGACGTATTACAGTCAGAACAGCAGAATCTGCTTTTGAGGCATTAACAACCCCATGTAATTTACCGACAACGGCATTGAATTCAGAATGGATACAATGGGTAAATTCTAGTGCTACAGACAAAGTAAAATACTATTTTGATCCGGAATTGAAGGAATTAAAATATCTAGAATATGAAAGAGAATATCCTCTGCCAATCGACATTCTGCCTTTACGACAGTACGCCTGTGTAATCTATACAGACGGACATGCTCAACCCTCAGTTTGGGGAGAACAAGCATACAACGCCACATGCGAAATTGTAAAAGACGTGTGGTGCGGAGGTAAACTGAGACCTCTATTTACGAAAACACACTCAGTGGAAAATAATTCAGAACAACAAACTGAAATAATAGCGTTACAAATGGCGCTAGATAATGCCGATCGCGAATTCCCGACACTTATAGTGTGCGATTCGTATTACTGCGTCAAATCATACAATAAAGATTTACAGAAATGGATTCAAAACGGTTACAAAGATGACACAGGTGCCACAATAAAGCAAAAAACGCTTTGGGAACAAGTAGTTCTTTTAAAGAAAGAACTACCAAAGACTCACGTGATACATTCATTGAGTCATCAGCGTGATGGCGTTCACGTTGCAGGGAATTCATTGGCTGAGACAGCCACAGCAGTAGCAACTAAATCGGCTTCCGTAGCTAGAAAAAAGCGTTCAGTAAAATACATTGACGGTGAAACAGTGCTGGCGGTAAAAACGTCATCAAAAGGCGACTGTTCAGCACTACCGATCAACTATCCACTCAATTATACATACATAATCGATGCAAACTCCGTTCCTTTTGCTCGAATCCCTGGAGTGGGTGATAGAGTAATTCCAAACACGGACAAGAGAAGCTTGTTAATAGCAGACGCACATATGGGTGAGGGTCTTAGACACCTCAAGCTTAAAGATTCTCTGGAAGAATTACAATCAGTGTACTGGTGGCCAGGCATGAGCCTGCATCATCACATTTTTGTAAAAAACTGCCCAGACTGCAACAGAGATCGCAGTGGCGACCGAGACGGTATATTACCATGGCGTTTCGCCCCAGATTGGATCAACAATAAAAAATAAACCCAGTATAAATAATGCGTCAAATTAACATGTAAAGGCTATTTTCACTTATAATGTAGACCACCAACTCTCGGCTGACGTCTGAACTGTTATACAAAGATTTGCGAGTCTATAATGGCATATACGCTAGAAGCATGCTACGTTCTGACCAATATCTTTCCTTTAGCTCTCGAGCTTGTGGGGGGGGTGCCTGGCCAGAATAAGCATTGCATTGCGGGACTCTTCTCACTTCCTTCCTGAGGGAAACGGGATGGTGTAAAGAAAAAACCAAGGCATAAAGTAATCTATAACAGCAAAGGTATTAGGTTCGGGAGCTGGGTGGGTCAAACATTTAATAAGTGTCCAACGTAGTCTTAATAATCTGCCAAGAAATTCTCTGAGAGGTCTCAGTCCGTACGAACTATTGTTTGGGACTAGAATGTTAGTCCAGGACTTAGATAGTCAGACTTCAGTGGTTAAAGAAAAATGCTTTGATATCAAAGATCGCTTGGCTATTTTACAGGACTTAAATGAAACAAGAAAGGACCTGAGCAACATAAAGTTGAAACAACAGCCAACAACCACTGAAGAGAAACCACCTGTCCCAGCAAGGCCTGTCTGGATTCCAAAAATCGGGGATCTGGTCAGAGAGAAGATCGCTGTAAAGAAGGAATTTGGGCCTTCTTACAGAAAAGCAGTTCCTGTCTTGTCTGTCAACGGGACAAGATCAGTAGTACTACCGCCCCTTGCTGGTAAAAAGGAGAACCGAGTTGTATCCATCGACCTGGTTAAACCACAATCATGTGGCCGATAACAAGTAGTAGGCCAAGTGGACTCCCAAGAAGTAGCACAACACCAAAGTTTGCTACAAACACAGAGGTTCAAACTGAAAGACTAATCACATTTGAAAAATCTACAGTGAATCAACAAGGACTATGCAACAAAGCAATAGAACTTGAACCTCTTAAAACCCAAATCAAAACTTTTCATCAAGAAACACCAACCTACAATGAAGTAACAAATGACTATGCTGATGAAACAAAACAAATTCCAAAAGCAAAAAGTGATCCAGAAGCAATTAGAACAATTGACAGAACAGCATCCGGCTACTTCATCAACTTAGATGATTTTTCTGAAGATCTGAGTGAACCAGAATTACAGCCAACAACAAAAACTTTTAAAGACAAAGCAAAGGAACTTTTTCATCAACTCAAAGAAACCTATCTGATTTCTCCATGGATTGAAATTTGGGTGGCATTTGGTGCATTTATCCTCATACTTTGGCTCATCATGGTACTATGCTTGGGACATTTCATTGAGGGAAAATATGCTACAATGGACACAGCAAGCCAGAAAATCAACTTGGTCCTTAAACCACACACATCTTCACACGTCGAGAAACGAGAACTTTCTTCAGTAAACTTCCCAGCCAATCCTATACCCGGCGGGGTAGCATGGGACAATACTGAATACGAAATATATGGCCCGGTTGAACTCCTGAAGTATCCACACCAATTCAAGATTTCATTGAGTGACTTTGTAAAACCTAGCACATTTGCTGATGATTGGGACTTTGAAGGTATTAATGATATGATGTCTGATCTTGTGATGTCTGCTAAATTTACAGAACATGATTATTTGCAAGGTTCTTCTAATTACGATCAAATGTTTTGCTACAACCACTATGGTAACCATTATCTGCATAAATCTTCTCAACCTAGAAATGTTTTAAATTATAACCAATGGGAACATTGTGCAACTCCACCAAAAGGCAGTTCAAAAACATTTTATGATAAATATTCATACTTTTCAGGGTTTAACACAAGTAATGCAGAAACATTCTATTTCAAATTGTTAAATAAGACAGGAGTGAAAACCATGCTTACAAACACAAAATTGATATATTCAGACTCATTCTTTGAAAAAATGAATACATTTGGTTTTGATTTCTGGAACAATACCATTGAAACGAAAACGATCTGGGGCACAAAAGATTGGCAAGTGCAGGGTATAGAATCATTGTTTAGAGCCTGCATGATCCTAGAACAAATTATATTTTTGAATGACACGATTCAACAGGCCACCTGTCTTGGCCTAGCCAAAATCAAAAACTTAAATAAACCGTCTATTCCAAAGCCAACAACAGACAGTAATAGCACTACGGATGTTGAGATAGACGTAACCTATATTTTAAACCAAAACAGAACACATCCTGATTGGAAACAATGGTTGATCTGGCCCACAGACACGAATAACTGTCAAGACAGATTCCTGAACAAAATACAGGGGTTCAAATTGACCAGGCCAGACCCTAGATACTCCCAAAGACAACATCCAGGGATTGTAACTACTTACAGTGTGGGAAAGCTCTGCCTCCAATGGCTACATACATCCACACTGGCAGAAATTAAGCAACACCTAACTTTACTTAATGAAGGTGCTGACTTGCGTGATTTCATTATGGGACCACGCAAACAGCGTCAAAAACGTTTCATAGCGGCCTCTATATATGCAGCTTATAACGAAGCTTGGAAAGAAACTCAAATTGAGACAGCAGAAAAAATACGGGAAATTGACCGTGTTAATTTGGAAAAATCACTTTCTGTTGTAGACAATGGGTTAATGACTCTGTCTTCCAGAATATATTCACTGGACAGTATTGTGTCTTCAGCAATCGATATAATAGAGCAGGACTTACTGATGTTACAACAAGGTCAGTCTCAATTACGTTCTATTGTACAGCTTGGCTGGACGTTACAAAATCTGCGTTCAGGCTATGTGCCTTGGTGTTTAATCAACACAACGTCATTATTTAATATCTTTAACCTTACTGATAAACAAATCAGTTTGGCACAGAAGGGTGCTGACTATACAATTCTGAGCATTGAAAAACTTGAGAGATTACCACTGACAATGTCAGAACGACCTGTCATTGAATGGATAATACATGGGATAATAAATATTCCGATAACGTCTTTCCAGTTTCAATACTGCCAAAAATATATACAGGCAGGCCAGTATGAAAGGTTGGGTAAAGGATACATTAAGTCAACATGGAACTTGCCCTATACACACACATGTGTCAGTAATAAAGGACAGAGTGTATTTCTTAGTGGCAATAATTGTGCAAAATCACTAAGCGGTATACTTCTGTGTCAGGGTATAAATTTGCATGGGGCCTGTGAAGGGACTTCAAATAACCTTTCATGTCACCAACTAGGCGCACCTGCAACACAAATAGAACCATTCTTTATGAGACTCTCGAACGGGAGTTACATTCTAATTGTAGATCATAAGTGTTGTGGCTTAATGCCCAGAAAACCTTATCTCGTAAGCGTGACTACCAGGGTCATGTGCTGTGAAAGAGTATTGTTCCCAAACGATACTCCAGACAGGGAGGCAAGGTTATGGCCCAGTTTTAATTTCTCTTCTATTCGAATTGATACTTTAAGCAGAATGAAGACTGTGCTCCTACAGACGCCAACCAGGTTGACGTCATCAAAAGAAACGTATGATCTCCAAGTTGCAAGGACAACGGCAGAGATTCATTCACTGTTATCAACAAATAGCCCCCAACACTTCGCAGAAATACTAAACGAAATCTTAAATATTTCTGATCCAAATGGTATCGCAAGTGTATTTAAGACCGTTTTTTCGGGAGCTTTGACCCCATTCAAAGCCATCCTGGGTATTTTTCCAAACTTCGTCCATTCCATCTTTGGCGGACTTCCTCTCCTGTTGGGACTAGTAGCAGGCGTCCTATTTTTACTATTTTTGCTTCGCTATGGCAAACCATGTCACAGACATGACTCCAGCAACAATGGAAGAAACGATCCTAGCTATCCTCTACCGGAACCGCATAACTAAAGTCCTTGGACTAGCACGGCTACGAGATTTAAATATGACTTGGTTTCTTTCATTCAGACCCTTGTGGCAGTCTTGTGTTATGCCTGTATTAAGGCGCTTGATATGCGGCGAGGAATGCGTGTTGGACACCTGTCTCACACTACAATCAGAAGTGCCATTGGATGCAGAGACTTTGTTGAGTCCAGTTAAGGCTCATGCATTGTGCTGTCCCCAGCGGCTACCAATCCTGATGACGGCATTCGTGGAGACTTCACCACTGCGATTGAAGGGTAGTGAAGTACAAGATGAAAGCAGCATCGATCAGGTACGACCATCTGTCAGCAATGCTGATCAAACCATCACTGAAAGCGATCATGCTCATGACTGCATGGTAGCGTCATTTTCCAACCTAGTCGAACTATCACCAGAAGCTGTTGACTGTTTTTTCGAACATCTACATGATATGATGTTTTCACCAGAACAGAAAGAATGACTTTGAGCAAACATGCACACAGCGTTCCCTGAACTCTGAATTTGGCCTTCAATTTTAAAAAACAAAGCCACTGAGAATTTATTCGAGTCTGCTCCTGCAAACAGGAATTTTTTCTCCAAAATCCATCTTCTGCTTAAAGTAAACTATTCTTGGAGAACAGAAACTTCTATTTTTAGGTAACTCTAGTAGACATTACCTCGACCTCTAGGTTGTTTGCAAGTAGAATTATATTTCTATGTGATGAAATGGTCTCGCACTTTTTCTTCTGTATTAAGAGCCATTTCATGTGTTATTTTCGCAAATCATTCGTGCTGATATAAAAAGTGCATCCTCTTTGAATGATTACACTGCTTGAATGCATACAGTAACTATATTCATATTCTCATGTGTTACGCTAAATCCAATTAATGTATTTTGGGGTGGTTTGAATACACATTCATTATTATGTTATGTTATGTTTACTATGCTTAGGTTAGTAAATATGGACATAAATTCCGTGGAGTGGGTGTGATGTATTTCCTATGGGAACTGTATCAATATTCCTGCTTCTGACCCTTGCTCGGTTAATAAATCAATAGTGGCCATACAACGGCACAGAAACCCGCTTTCTGATTAGGTCATAGCGCATGCTAACACATTAAGCAAGCACTATTCCTCCAGCCCCCATAGATAGCATACCGAGTTCTCAAAACAAATCAAACCTCCAGCAACCTGGGAAACCCCCCGCAGCTATTGTTTTGATTTAGCCAAGAACTCCAGTAAAGAATGTAAGAACGACCAGTTCTTATGACATCCTTATTGACGTATTCATGTCCATCCTTACGTCAATCTCGGCACCTTTCAGGTATAAATATTACCGACATTGCCCTAAGCAAACACACGGTGGTGGTGACGAGATTTGAGCAGCGCGACTTGCCGAGGAGCCCAGCTGAATGCAGAAAGCCCACGGACGCTGCCCCTCCCTTTTGACGCGCTGAGAGAGACGCTGCCTTTTCTCTTGCCGAGAAATCCAGCTCCGGCGTTTCCAGCCGCCCTCGCAGGCAGCTGGGATATCAAGCCCTGAGATTGAGATACCAGCCCTCCAGCCTTCTAAATCCCAGGTACAGAACTGAATAACCCCTTACAGAGAATTCTTGAGTCAGACCCTTGGCAAAGCAAACTTAACTTAAACTGCTACTTATCTACTCCCGCCCACGTATTAGGCTTAGGTCAGGTACACTGGGGTAGGCGTAGTTAGAAGCACCAGTTGAGTACGATTAGTCAATGTATATATGTATGTATCTATTTTATCCATTTTAAAGTATCATATGGCTAAGAAACCATATCAATGCTTTTACAGTATTATTTTATAATTCTGCTTTTACTGTATGCACTGTACTTAACCTTAAGTATTGCAATAATAGCGATTCATTTCTCTTGTACGAGAAAAGAGACTGATCAATGAATAACACCTTTTTATTGAACACGCCCGTCTCTTCCTTTTCTCTACAATCTGGTGAAACTAAGAATGCATGTACTGACTGAGTAAAATAAGTTGTCTTTTGTTTTCACACGACTCTAGAGATATACTCTTGATTAGGGGAGAGCAAAGTTGTCATGTTCTATGGTTGTCAGAAACTAAATCCCTTCTTGTCTATCCAGGGAGGTTAAACTCCTCCTTGCCTATTCGAGAAAGTTTCTAGTGAACTCTGAGCTAGCTGGCACCCACATAAACTTTAAGTCTAATATCGTCAGTAGAAGACCTAGTTAACCACAGTCCTACGTCTATACTATTGAAGATATTATTCCAATGCGCAGAGCCTATTGGGATAATAGGAACTACACTACAGTGGCACAGTGCCCAAAGCATTTAACACCAGCAAAAACACATGAGGCAATAGCAAATATGGAAGGGAGACCCACGCCAATGGTGCCAGGTATAACAATGAGGAGGCTGTGAAGGGACCGAATAATTTGTAGGTAACTCAAAAGCATCCCCAATAGCTAACCCCACATGCTAGGCACTCGCCACAATCTTACGATTCTGACCTTGGGAAAACCCCAGCTGCTCATTATCTGCTCCAACATTCTGGTCGACATACATCAAGTCATCTGACCCCATCACTGATTAAGGGCCCACAGATCCCAAACCAGGGAACACCCCTTTACTAGTGAACACCAATCCCAACGGTTCACCACCCAGTGGAATATTATTTGCCAATGCAGACTGGTGAAATAAGGTGCCAGTAGTCTCCTCAACCCCCTGCTGTCACTAGAATAAGCCACCAGTGAGGAGGGGCGGCGAGAATAACATGGACTGGGCGCAATATTCACTTTTTGTAACTAAAAACCCACTCCTGGCTGTGAAATTCCGGCAGGTGCAGCCTTTGACACATTGTAGCCTGAAAAAGAGGGCATCCCAATTTCTGAAAGTTGAGGAGACTGAATCCCCAAACCCCGTCCCTTCCGAGTCAAACTCCGAGATAGGGACCCAGCGCTCTTGACTTTGGAAGCCCCTGCTCCCCGGGAACAAGAACGCCTCAGTGTTCGACCCACACGCGAGTCGGGCGGACCTGAGAGCTGTTCGTCATCATGCGGCCTAAACGGAGCTGCCCTAACAGCGTCCCTCTCTGCACTCGGTCCCAACGAAACGCTCTGGACCGTGCTGAGCACCGCACCGGTAGGCAGCACCAGCGTAGTACACGGCCGCTCTGGCAAGCACGCCGCTACAGCTTTCTCCACCCCCTTAGCCGCTTGCCGTTTAGGGTGGGCACAACCCACCCAAGCCTCGCCAGGGACCCCAGGGCAGCAATAAGTCCTCCCGCCCCGCATTGTACAAAACGCAGATAGCCGCCTGCACCTCCTCATGGCCAGCCATAATTAATAAGACTGGACACAATAATAAATATGCCCCCGGTAAATACCTTTTGCACAAAAACAAACGGTTCTGTCGGGGAGTAAAATGTCTTATTTTGATTCAAGACACGATTTACTTGTAATCACATTCAATGAGTTACAGAAAAAGGACAATATAACACACACTGGGGTTAGGTTTTGGATCATATATTTGAAGTTTTAGATGAAATATTACGGGCTATAGCAATATACATATTTGATTGCACAGAAAGAGAATCAAGTGACTGTGGTGACATGTTGTGATAGGTGATAAGAAAAACACTATGTACAATACAAAAAATTAAAGTGCAGTGAACAAGGGGAGAGAATTCTTGTTTGTCTTTATAATTTAAGCACATATTGTTAAAGATTGCAGGGATTTGTTAGCATGAGCTGACTGTCAGGCTATTTTTGCTGATGTATGGAGAAGTAACTCTTGTGAGAAGTTGGCCTGGTATGTGATGTTCACTATTCTAGTGAGCACCTTGCACCAGTCCAAACAGCCCTTCCGGTGATGGTTGTAAAGTCAACCTTATATACCAGCTATCCTAGTGGTAGCATGGACAAAGCAGTCTTAGGCTAAACTCAAGAGGGCATGTGAAGCCAGCTGTTTTACCATATGCAATCCCTTTAATACCAAATGAAAGGACACCACACAGGATATATATATAAAATATATATGTATTTATTTCTAAACAACCCCTCTGAACTCTTTATGAGGTGAGAGGCACCAGCACAAAACAAGATACTTAATAAAAATACAATAAGTTGCACAAAATACAGTAATGCCCTAGGGGCACTTTGAACCATATACTAAAATAGTGGTATAAGAACCATGTCACGAACAAAGGAAAGACCTAGGGCCTGGAGAATCGATGGGGCTATGCTGTACTACCAAAGGATAGGGAGCAGGAGGCCCACGGGATGCGTGTGCAGTGTCTTTACACACACGCGAGTTACCATAGAGTTAGAATGGGAACGAAAGAATTGGACACTAGTTCTTGTAGGACACTTCCGGATGGACTAGGGAAAAGCTACTTGAAACTAGGACACTAGGATAGTCAATACCCACAGGAGTACCAAAATACTCGCGTTACCTCACCCACAGGAAGCGGGTGCATAGGTGTCAAAGTGTGTCGGGTTTCGTCGCTGATTCCTATGGAGCCTTGTAGAAAGATGCTGCAGGCGGCCAGGAGAGAAGTGTCCGGATGGATCCAAGGGCGGATCGAGGATGAAGAGTACCTGAAAGCAGAGGGGACAGAGTCTGGGTCACTAGCCAGTGACCAGGATGGAACCAGGAAGGAACCAGGCGATGTCGCGAAGCAATCAGGTGATGTTGTGAAGCTTGTCTCTGCAGACACGTGGACCAGGAGGTGTCGACGATGACCAGGAGCTGGGCACGGACTGTCCCACGAAGGATCTCGCTGTCGGCGGTATCGGCTTCCGGATTGGAGTCAACAAGCCTTGGCAAAGGCAACCCACGCAGAAAAGGTAGATTGCTTTTTAATCAGACCAGCAAGGTCTGATGGGCTGCTCCTTTTCAGGGGAACAGGGGCCAGTCTGGAGCAACCAGACCAGCGGTGTAAATCAAAAGGTTCATCGTCACAGAGGCCACTAGCCAATGGGCAAGTGACCGGACAGACGCATCGAGCAGGAAAATGCAGAAGTGCCCCACGCAGAACTCGTGGAGTGTGGAGGGCTGATCTTTGGTGCAGTTTGTGCTCAGGGCTGGGGCTTCTCAATCCTCAATACACAACTTCGAGGGTGCCTCAGAAGTTGCACGGAAAGCCATTCGCTGGCTTTCCAAGATGGACGGTCCCACGTCTCTCGTCGCCTCCACGGGTCTCAGCTCTGCTGTGACTGTGGATCGGGCTGTTGGAAGTCGGGTCTTGTCAGGCTCTGTGCTCGGGCTCTGGCGGGAGCGTCGACAAAGCAAACCGTTGATCGCTTGATGGTGCCTGCTTGTGCAGGGTGGTCACTCCTTGACCACAATGGGAGATTCTTCAGTCTTCTATCTTCAAGTAGAACGTCAAAGGTCCAGAGTTTCGTTTCATGTTTCAGTCAGGATAAATCTAAAGTCTTGGGACTCAGCTCCTACCTATATACCAAATTTAGGGGCTGGATTACCTGCTAGGTCCCTCCTATGGGTGGGACCCAGGAAGGGGGTGGTTACACCCCTTTCCCTTTGTCCAGTTTCGCGCCAGAGCTGGGGCTGGAGTGCCCCAGCACCGGTTTGAACTGGACTATGCATGGGACACCTTGTGTGCCCCAGGCAGTGTCTCATTTCATTCAGCCCTCCCTGCCCCAATACACTATGGCCTGTCTGGGGTGGTGCTAGCACCTCCCAAGACAGGAAACCTATTGTCCAAGCCTCCCTCGCTGGAAGGACTCCCAGCAGCAGGAGGTCAGACTTGTGTCTGTGGCAGCAGCATCCATTTTGTGATGCTGAGGCTCTGGTTAACTTTAACCGGGATTAGTAGAAGTAACATGTCTTCTCCCTCTAGAAGGGTGGAATGCTACCCCCGTCACCAGAACTGGCGAGGGGGTAGTATTCCAAAGCGTATGACACCTTACACGACATGTTTTGATAAAGCCAAACCAGAGTTAGCATTTAACCGCGAGGTTCATAATGCACTTAAGAGTATATGGTATGGCAATATCCTAGAACAGCTATAAGGACATGGTTCCGAAAGCTGCAGACAGGTTCAGCTCATGCTAGAGCACCATCTCACATAAAACCAAGCACTCTGCCTCCAGGATTGTTAAGGCCTGCCATAGGAGTGACTTATAGGTGTATATGTGTCTAGATATAAGGTTAGATATAGGAATACTATACCTAAGCAAGGGGTGATTACACACCCTTGCCCCAGCTGAGTGATCAGCCAGTTGTGTCAGTTTGGATGGCCAGCCAGGGGTGGCAAAAGATATGCTGCAGCCCCTGGTACGCCTTGGGTGCACCTATGCCCTGGGTACCTATGGTATACTATACAGGGACTCATAAGATTGACCCAATATCCAATTAGGTATATATCTAAGGTACATGGAGTCCATTATATAGAGAGAGCAGATAGCCTGGGACCCTGATTAGCAGGATCCCAGGCCAACTAAGTTGAAGACCAGCTAAACACAAGGCAAAAAAACTTGGGTAACCATAGTCAGGTATCCACCTTCCTACACAACCCTCCCCTCCCCAAACAAAAGGAGATAAGGCTATCCTTGACCAGGTAAGCCTATATTGCCTAAGTGGCCATATAAGGAAGTACCTGCACTAGCATGGTTACCCCCTGTCTCATGGTCCACTAAGCAATCCCTCACCCTAGGGGTATCAGAGGGTCTCAACCATAGGGAATCTCTACCTCTGGTGTGTTTTGGCAAAGTAAAAGGCTGGTGTTGAGATGGAGTACTGAAGTGAGGCTCCACTAATGTAGGGCTCAGCTTCCTCCAATCACTATCCACCATGTGTGCCTTTCTTTCCATGACTGAGTTGCACTGTGCTCTCAGGGTCAACCTCTGGCTGCCTACAGCTGGAGGCTGGGTCCCTTTTGTTGGCATACTGGAGGGACAGGTCAGGGTTGGGGCCTTTGGGTCCCAGGTTTCGCTGTGCCCAACAGAGTCCATCTGGGGGAGGTTCCTAACTAAGTGTAAGGGAGATCCCTCAGGAGTTTTTGAAAGTTTCACCTTGCTAGGGCTGCTAGCTTTGGTGCCCCTAATCTGCAGATGGGAGTGTTCTTGTGGACAGGGGGCCCTTTGGGGTCCACTGCCCTCCCTGACCTCTACAGCCCTGGGCTGACTGAGGCAGGGTAGCGAGGGGCAGGTTACCTGCTCCAGACTGGGTCCCACATTGGAAGGGTCCACTGACATCAGAGGCTCTGTCAGGCCAGACCTGGCTACCTCTGGGGCAGTTTCTTCACAAGGGGTAGGGTCAGTTCCCTGAGGAGGCTGACTCTCACCTAATGTCCGGTGGTAGGGAGACTTTTCTTCCTCCCCAATACTCTCTGTCTGAGTGGAGTGATCCATAGTTTCAGGCTTCACAACACTAAAATCTGTTTGAGTTTGGGCTGTGACCATCACAGCCCTACCAAACTTTTCAGAAAGGAACTCTGTTTGGGTGTGGGCTGTGACCATCACAGCCCTGCCAACCTTTTTGGGGAAGTCTGCCTGAGCTTGGGCTTGACCATCACAGCCCTTCCAACCTCTTTAGGAAGGAATTCTGCTTGAGCTGGGGTTGTGGCCATCACAGCCCCACTAACCTTTTCTGGGAGGCCTACCATTTTGGAATGGGTTTCTTGTTCTACCCCAGCCCAGGCTGAGATCTCTAGATCATTTCCCAGTAGACAATCTACAGGCAAGTTTGTAGACACTGCCACTCTTTTTGGGCCAGTGACACCTCCCCAGCTGAGATTAACTACTGCCATGGGATGTACTTTCTGCACTCCATCAATGTTGGTAACCTGATAGGTGAACCCAGGTAAAAGTTGTCCTGAGGGGACCAGACTGTCAGTCACCATAGTGATGCTAATCCCTGTGTCTCTGTAGGCTTCAACTTTCCGGCCATTGATGTGGGGATCCTGTCTGTACTTGCCCAAAGTGTTGGGACAAGCAGTGAAGTTGGCAAACCACATGGCATTTTCACAGACAAGAGTAGCTGTGGAAGGGGACCTGGTTAGGCCAGAGTCCACATGAGTTCCCAAAGTAAACCCAGCCAAATTCTTGGGGGCACTCCCACCACCTGGGGGATTACTACTAATAGTAACAGGAGGTCTGGGAGTATTACTTGGGGGAATGTTTTCCTTATTGTTGGCCCTTGGGCAACTGCTGTCAGTTTGCCAGTGGCCAGGCTGTTTACAGACATGGCAATACGGTTTCTTAGGGTTAGAGGAAGTGTTTTGGGACCCACCCCCACCATTGGAGTTTTGGGGCCCTGTGGAGGACTTGTCTTTTGATTTATCCCCCCCTTTCTCTTGGGGCTTGGTAGAATCTTTCTTCTGGTCATCACCCTGATTTTTAGGCCTAATCCTGGTTCTGACCCATTTGTCTGCCCTCTTACCCAATTCTTGTGGAGAGGTCAGATCTGAGTCCACCAGGTGCTGGTGTAGAAGCTGGTTTTGACAATTACTAAGGATCTGCTCCCTCATAATCAAATTATACAATCCTGTAAAGTCCTGTACTTTGCTGCCCAATAACCAGCCCTACAGAGCCTTAGTAACACAATCTACAAAATCAGTCCAGTCCTGAGTCTGTGTCTTCTGGGTATCTCTGAACAACAACCTATATTGCTCAGTGGTTAAGCCAAACCCATCAATTAGAGCACTCTTCAGGGCTGAGTAGTTTTTAGCATCCTCATCACTAACTGTGAGGAGCTTATCTCTACCTTCTTCTGAAAAAGAGAGCCACAAGATTGCGGCCCACTGACTTTGGGGTACCTGCTGTACTTTGCAAGCCCTCTCCAAAGCAGTTATCCACTTGTTGATGTCATCCCCATCTTTGTAGGGGGGCACAATCTTACTTAGGTTTCTATGATCATAGGACCTGTCTTTATCCTTAGGGATATTGCTGCCACCAGTGGAATCTAATCCACTTAACTTTTGCTCCCTTGCTAAAGCACGTTTTGCTTGGGCTAGGGCAAGTTCTTCCCTCTCTATTCTGATTTGGACTTCCCTCATCCTAGCCTCATGTTCTCTCTTCTGAGAGGAAGTCATTCCTCTCTGAGATTCTCTAGAGGCATTGGAGTGGAGAGATTCACCTGAGATCTTTCCCTCCTATACCTCTGGAAGTCTACTGATAGGTCTGTATGGGGCTTGCCCATCTCCACCCCCATGTAGCCTTAGGTTGGCCTGGCTAAGTCTTCTAACCTGAACCTGGCCTTGGCTACCCTCCCCATCTTCAGAGTCCTCTGCCTCCACATCATCCTCATTATCTATGAAAGTAGGATCAGTGGTATCCTCTAATGAGGGCAGGACCTTATCTGCATTCCCTGTAGGACCTAAGACAGATGCCTTATGAGCATCATACTCTTCTAGGATTTCCATCAGGTGCTGAAGGGTAGGGTTTGAACCCTGTTTCAACCTCCTTGTGGTACACAAGTGTCTCAGCTCTTGGAAGTTGAGTATTTCATATCTGGAGGGTGCCCTGGGAGGGTCACTCACCACAAGTAGAGATCCAGATGGGTCATCTGTGCCAGACATGATCTAGTGAGGTGTGGGTGTGTGCACCTACCTACACTAAGTGTTTTCCTACTAAACCTCCCTAGGAGTTGTAGTCAGGGTGTGCTAGGCCCTTTGGTCTACAACAACTAAGTTTGGTAGAACTTAAGTATTCTAAGTCTTGTTTTATATGTACCTATAGGTACCTGTATGATCTTTCAAATGATATTGCAAAGATTACAATTGGTAAAACAACAGCAAGCTCAAATCCCAACCGCTGCACACCAATGTGAGAAGTTGTCCTGGTACATGATGTTCACTTTTCTAGTGAGCACCTTGCACCAGTCCAAACAACCCTTATGGTGATGGTTGTAAAGCCAACCTTATAGACCAGCTATCCTAGTGGTAGCATGGACAAAGCAGCCTTAGGCTAAACTCAAGAGGGCATGTGAAGCCAGCTGTTTTACCATATGCAATCCCTTTAATACCAAATGAAAGGACACCACACAGGATATATATAAAATATATATGTATTTATTTCTAAACAACCCTTCTGAACTCTTTATGAGGTCAGAGGCACCAGCACATAACAAGATACTTAATAAAAATACAATAAGTTGCACAAAATACAGTAATGCCCTAGGGGCACTTCGAACTATATACTAAAATAGTGGTATAAGAACCACGTCACGAACAAAGGAAAGGCCTAGGGCCAGGAGAATCGCTGGAGCTACGCTTTACAACCAAAGGATAGGGAGCAGGAGGCCCACGGGATGCGTGTGCAGTGTCTTTACACACACGCGAGTTACCATAGAGATAGAATGGGAACGAAAGAATTGGAAACTAGTTCTTGTAGGACACTTCCGGTTGGACTAGCGAAAAGCTACTTGAAACTAGGACACTAGGATAGTCAATACCCACAGGAGTACCGAAATACTCGCGTTACCTCACCCACAGGAAGCTGGTGCATAGGTGTCAAAGTGTGTCGGGTTTCGTCGCGGCTCCAAGCAGATAAGTAGCTCATTTCATTCTCTCTAATATAACGTTTTTTATCTATTAACTGAATGTTAGATATTTGTCTGGGGAGGTTTTAGCTTAAGGCAAGTTAATTACCCAACATTCCCTTGTCTTTCATTAATACTGGTTATGTCCCTGTGACAATCTCTACCCTCCACCCTCCCCGGATCTGCAATTTACGGAGATCCACCCCCCTCCTTGTACCCCCTCGTCCTGAGGTTCCGTGACAATTGTAAGTGATGTTTTCGACTCGCACGAATATGGTCGAGTCTGGTATCTAAGAACCGCAAATGACGAGTTTAGTAAGTATACGCAGTTTCGCTGTGCTAACTTAAACCGTTCGTTTGATATGTGGGTTTTTCATCTGTACCCACGGGTTCCATCTTAGATACGGCATCCATTTTGTCTCTTGCCCTCAAGTAGCCAGCGAACGGACACTGTCCGCTTCGTTACCTTGGGACTCTCAAGATATTTGTGGAAGACACATGTTCTTTGTAAATATCTTTTACGATGAGGGGGATGATACTGTAAGGCAGATGGCCCCGCTTTTGCCGTGCCGGTTTATTGTCTCAGCCGTGCATCTCATTAGGCACGTCCCTTTGATGCCTGTATCTCGTGTTTCCCGATACCTCCCCTTTTACACCCTTTTCGATCTCCCCACTGTCTCCATCTTCCTCTGCACCTGTCTTTGTCCCTATTTCGATCTGTTTTACTGCCGATCGGAATTCACTAATGTTGGGAAGATGGGTTTTTACAGTTGGGAACCGCCAAATGTTTCCGCACTTATGTTCCGGACCTTATGTGTACCAAAGTGACCAAAGCGACCCCTCTGGGGGATAATTATGGGAACCAGGTTGTAAACTTTTGTGTACCATGTTGTCCTATGAGTAAATTCTGTATAAAAGGAGCGCTCCACAGAACCAATTTGAAGCAGTCTCCCCAAGTTGCACGTGTTGTACTTGTTGTGACTTCTGTGTTCCCTGCAGTAAATAAACCTTGAATCTTTGACGCCGAAGGAAGTGTCCCGTGTCTCTGTAGTTCGTGCGCCGAAACAGGTATCCCATGAAGGTTATAGGTGTTGTTCCCTGGCACCGCTGGTACTGTTAAAAAGTCCAGTCCTTCAGTTGGCGCCCAACGTGGGGCGACTTCAGCGGTACCGGTCCAAAGCCTGATGATCGTGAGGAACTTCGTGTGAAATCTCCGAGGGAAGGTGCACCCCGCTTCATCGATCCTGTTGTCGAAATAAGTGGCCCGAAGTTTTTCCCTGCGAAGATTCCCGCCTCCTGACGGCTGCGACGGACCGATGCCCTGACTGTCGACCTGTCTTCGACGCCCGGCGTAGACCTTATGTACAAGCGAGACGACAGACGGGCCTTCCTGGTGACGCCATTGAAGTTTTGAGTTAAGTATTTGTGGGTCGCTCCCAGTCCTTAGTGGTTGTTCTAGCTTTTGAAAGCTTTGTGGTTAGCCTTTAAGGCTTTGTGGTAATAGCTCACTGAGCTTTGTAATAGCCTCCTCAGGCTTTGTGGTTAGCTCTCCGAGCTTTGTAATAGCCTTAAGGCTTTGTTGTATTGCATGGTTCCATTGCATTTGTGGTTCTTAGTATTGGTTTTTAGTATTATTTGACAGTTGCAATTGCCAAAAACCGAGGGTTTTGACTTACACGAGGTTTTATTGCTTCGGTAATCCTTGAAGTTTGATACTAGGTTAGTGTGCACGATGCCTAGCCATAGTGATTTGTTTCGTATTTTCAAATGTTGCGCAATGGATTCCCGGTTGGAGGACTCATGTCCGATACCTCCAGTTGGAACTCCGATACATGATCTTTATAGTCGACATGGTGTGGGTCCTATAATCTATAATGATTACTGGGTCCGTTATACAAAGAAAGACGGTGACCTTAGATGGCCACCACATGGAACTTTTGAACTTTCGATTTTAGATAATCTTGAGGCTAAATTATTTTCAAAGAAAGCTAGGCCAGCTATGTTTGATTCTTTTCGGATATGGCGTAAAGAGGCCAAGCAGAAAGAAATCAAACAACTTAAAAAGGATCAAAAGCAAGAGTTCGTTCCTGTAATGCAAGCTATAAAAGAATGTAGACAAGACAAAGAAGAAAAAGACATGGAAATCGCTACTAGATTGCATCACATGAAAATAGATAAATGTTACCCAGTTTTACCGAATAAATCAGAAAAGAAAGAAGAAGATTTGAAGGAGGATTCCTTGCTGTCATACTTGATGAAATCACCACCTCCTTATGTACAGGGTGCTACTGCTCCTGTAGTTGCTCCTGTTGTACCTCTTGTTGCTCCAGCGGCTGCGGGTCAGCCCGCTGTTAACCCTACGTTTGTTTCACCACCTGTCCTCGTTCCTACTACTCCTGTACCTGTACCTTCGCAGACTGTTGTTTCTGCCACTCCAACTATCTT
This sequence comes from Lissotriton helveticus, assembly GCF_964261635.1. Classification (NCBI taxonomy): domain Eukaryota; kingdom Metazoa; phylum Chordata; class Amphibia; order Caudata; family Salamandridae; genus Lissotriton; species Lissotriton helveticus. The sequence goes on from NC_136070.1 coordinate 759,962,451, forward strand.
GTCCGTTCCTACTATGTCTTCCTTCACCTCCAGTGTTGTTGCCCCTGTTTTTCTTTCTCCTTCTGTTCGTAAGCGTGTTCCTAACTCTGTTGCTACCCTTTATTCACCTCTTTCTGGTCCGTTATTTTCGTCTAATTTATCTGAAACTCCTCAGAGACGGAGTCAGATCCCTAGTGGTAGGGAGAAAGAGACGTTAGTAACAATGGCACATAGGTGGATAAGACATCCTGCTAATTACACTCCACGTGTAGTCTTTGATACGTTTTCTCAGTTTAATGAGCCTACGCAGAGATTCGTATTTGAGGAGATGTGTAACTTTTTGAGAGAAGAATGGTATAATGATGATGTAGACAATGTACCGTCCGACATAATTGAACTTCAGAGTCACTTTTCAAACGGTATGATTATAGGAGACGATGTACGACGTGCCGTGGAACGCTTATTAGCATTCAGACCCACAGCACATTCTCGGGTATCATTAGATGATACCACTGAAAACTGGAAAGCGGTTCCTGGTCAGTATCCTATGAGAGAAGTCCCGCCACTGTGGGTGCCTGGAGATCCGCAGGGTAACCCTGTGGTGCTACCGCATTTTCGAAGAGTGTGGATACATCTTCCATGGAAACGATCAGAAGTTTTGCAAGTGAAGCAATCCTTACCCGATCCGCGTAAAAATCCGGCTGGTTATTATAAGGAGTTATCACAACTGATAGAAGCTTCTATTATGAACCTTGCCGACATCGACATGTTGTTTGGCAACGTTGTACCGCAACCAGTTTGGGCTAAAATTCGTCAAGCCAATCACGCAGCTGAATTAGGGGGTGATTGGGCTGCACTGCTAGCAGCTGATGCATTACAAGTCGGTGGGGCCAAGCCTGAACAGTTGATCTTGGATTTGCCTCAGAAAATCATTACGCTCATGAAAACTCTCATGCCAGCGATGAAGGTGAACTGGGATAAGTTATCAGCTTGTAAGCAAAAGAAAGATGAGAGTGTTTCGGATTTCTTTACAAGGTTTGAGGAAGCGTTTGTCGACCACAGCGGCCAGGACATGGGCGCTGAGGGAGGCCAGCGGTTATTCGTTGACAAATTCGTGTCGAATTTGTTGCCTGAACTAAGCAACAAACTAAAGAATTCAGAAAGTGCATGGGCAGTTTCAACCCCTGCGCAAATACTAGCAACGGCTCAGTATTATGAGAATAGGGAAAAGGAAGAAAGTGATCGTGTAGAAAAGAAAACGAAGGAGCTCAAAACGAAGGTTTTGTTGCAGCAAGCATACCCTCCACGATCAAACCAAAATGATGCACAACAGCAGTATCGGCCACGAGCACAGCTCGATAGAACACAGCCGCGCTCTGACAACTTTGATTCCAGATCTTCACTTGGGTATAATCAGTGCGCATATTGTAGGAAAGAGGGACACCTAAAATATGATTGTCTTGCCTTACGGGACCGTCTGAATGGTGTGTCGACACGTGGAAACCGTGGTGGTGGTCCTCAACAGGCACTTCGTGGTAGAGGTCGTGGTTCATCCCACAATCAGAGTGATCGTTATCAAAATCAATCGGATGTAAATAATTACTTTGATCAGCGAAATGCGGGGTCAGTTCGATCTGCACAGTATAATGTTGATGATTATTATGCAGAGTATGAAACTGTTGTAAATGACCATTACTAGGACAGCCAACGACAAAGAGAGGGAGTAGTGTCAGTTCCGGTCGATCAGAGTGGGCCTTACGTTGCAGTGGCTACATCGGGTGTAGTTGAGCCTTTTCTGTTAGACACTGGTGCGACAAAAAGTTCCATCATGCATTCAAAACTCCCTGGCGCACCTTTGTCTGGCTTAACGAACGTTTCCGTTGGATTCTCTGGCGCCCCTGTTAGTAACCCAGTCTCTAATCCTTTGCCTCTTATGATTGGACCCCGTGAGCTAACCGCTCCACTGATTCTATCTACAGGTTGTGGTGAAAATCTTTTGGGTCTGGATTTGTTGAAACGATTATATGCAACATTGTATTGTTCCCCCGAAGGAGTGAAGCTTACATTGGGACGGAGAGTGATCTCTCCCATGTATTTGTCAGTCGATAAATTCCCACCAGAGTTGAGTTCCCTCCCTGCGTCCTTATGGGCCACAGGTCCTAATGACGTGGGCCTGTTAGACATTCCACCCTATGTGATTCAATTGAAACCAAATGCGCGATTACCGCGTTTACCTCAATATCGTATTTCTCTCGAGGGCGAACGAGCGCTGTTAGCAATTGTTTATGATCTCATTGGAAAGGGTGTTGTTGAAGAAACCAGTGGAAATATATGTAATAGCCCTGTATTGCCAATTCTGAAACGAACTGACCCAACTAAACCTCCTGTGTACCGCTTCGTTATAGATTTGAGAGAGGTAAACAAAATAGTGGTTCCACAATTCCCCGTGGTCCCTGACATTACGGCTTTATTAACAATGATCCCGGCATCTGCCTCCTGGTTCACGGTGATCGATTTAAAGAATGCTTTCTTTAGCATCCCAATTGCAGAGGAAAGCAGAGACCTATTCGGATTTTCATTAGGTGGTCGCAGTTTTAGGCTAAAACGCGCTCCACAGGGCTACTGTGAGAGTCCGTCAATCTACAGCCAAGCACTTAAAGGTCAACTTGATGACTTTGTATTACCAACGGGTGCAGCTTTGATTCAATACGTTGACGATCTTTTAGTGGCAGCTGATACAGAAACTATTTGCAAAACGGCTACAGTATCATTGTTACACTATCTACATGACTTGCACCACAAGGTATCGCCTTCAAAGCTACAGTATTGTTGTCAAGAAGTTACCTATCTAGGTCACTTATTGTCAAAAGAAGGGAGAAGGTTGACCCCAGAGAGAATTGCAGCGATTTCCCGAATGACTGTGCCAAAAACCCAGAGAGATGTTCGCGCCTTTTTAGGTATTACGTCCTACTGCAGACAATGGATTCCAAATTTTTCATTGTTGGCGAAACCATTGATTGCCCTTACGTGCAAAGATGTTTCATCCCCAGTACCTTGGTCTGAAGAATGTCAGAAAAGTTTTTCTGAATTGCGTGATGCGTTGTGTTCGGCTCCTGTGTTGAGCACTCCTGACTACAGTAAGCCGTTTACACTATACGTTCACGAGAGGGATGGTTGCGCGTTGAGTGTTTTGACACAACCTTTTGGTGGTAAGCAACGCCCATGTGCCTACTTTTCTTCGACTTTAGACCCAGTAGCAAGAGCTTTGCCAAGTTGCTTAAGGGCAACAGCGGCAGCTGCGGCGTCCATTCGACAGTCCGCAGGTCTAGTCATGGATAATATGCTCACGGTAATGGTTCCGCATGCAGTCGACACTCTATTGAACCGAACGAAAACTCAACATCTGACAAGTGCAAGATTGTCTGGATATGAGTTGACGTTGCTGGCCAGTCACATACGGATAAAACGATGTAATGTGTTGAATCCAGCAACATTGCTGCCGATCGACACAGAATCAAGTGGTGAAGCAGTACATGACTGCTATCTCAGAACTGAAGAGGAAACCAAGGGTCGCATTGACCTAAAAGATACTCCATTGACAGATCCCGATGGTACTTTGTATGTGGATGGTTGTTGTTTCAAGTTGCCGAACGGTGATGTGACAACTGCGTATGCTGTAGTTACATTGAGAACGATTGTGGAAAACGCAAGGTTAAGTCAGAATTCGGCTCAGGCTGCTGAGTTAATTGCTTTGACGAGAGCGTGTGTGTTGTCTAAAGATAAACGGGTGAATGTGTTTACAGATAGCCAATATGCGTTTGGTGTGGCACATAGTTTTGGACGACTGTGGAGAGAGAGAGGATTCCTTACGTCACATGGTACGAAGATTCAGCATGGCCAGCTTGTAAATGATCTTTTGGATGCACTTACGTTGCCTAAGCAAGTGGCGATTGTTAAATGTAGTGCGCATCGTAAGGTGACGGATGATGTTGGTCGTGGTAATGCGTTTGCGGATGAGACTGCTAAGGAGACTGCCCGGAACCTTAGCACTCGAATGTATGTGACGAGTTCGGTTAGGTGGCCTGCAGAATCAAGTATGTGTGAAAACACTATCGAGAGTGTGAAAGCAATTCAGAATGAGGCCACCGAGACTGAAAAGACGAAGTGGAAAGAAAGTAAGGGAAAGTTGGATGCGAATGGTTGTTGGATTGACTTATCGGAACAGAAAAGATGGATGTTGCCTGATGCATATGTGCTGGCTGTTGTGACTATGGCACATGGGTTAGCACATATTAGCGCGAAAGGTATCTGTAAATTGCTGTTTCCTGTGTGGAAGAATGATGGTATTACGAAATGTGCTGAACGCTTGGTTAAGAATTGTATGGTATGTATGTTGTACAATCCTGGTAAGGGAACCCCAACTCCTCCTGGTAGTTTTGCTCCCCCTTCATGTCCCTTTGAGGTGATCCAATTGGACTTCATCCATATGGAGCGATGCAATAACTTGAAATACGTTTTAGTTGTTGTTTGCGCATTCTCCCGATGGATTGAGGCCTATCCTCTCAAAGACAATACTGCTTTGTCCACTGCGAAAATCCTACTGAAGGAATACTTTCCTCGGTATGGAATGCCTAGAATTGTGTGGTCAGACAACGGAAGTGAGTTTGTGGGGAGTGTGATGAAGAGTTTGTGCAAGGGCCTTGGAATTAATCAGAAATTCCATAGTGCCAATCATCCTCAGTCAGCTGGTTTGGTTGAAGGGTACAATGGCACCCTTAAACTAAAACTAGCAAAGATTCAGGCTACGACAGGTCTTTCATGGCCTGACGCTTTACCCTTAGCATTACTGTCAACAAGGGCAACTGTACACTCCCGAGTAGGGCTCAGTCCCTATGAAATAGTGTTCGGTCGCCCTGCCAATGTTTGGGGGGTCCCTAGACCGGGTGCCTTTTGTGATCTTGAGTATCCAATGTTGATCGATTATCTTCATGACTTGACTGCTAAACTGAGGTTAATTCACCAACAGGTTCACGAAGCATTGCCGACGCAGACGGAGGGTCCAGGCCACCAGCTCCAGCCCGGAGATTGGGTGGTAACGCGAAATTTTTCGCGCAAGAACAATTTGGATCCCAGGTTCACTGGACCCTATCAGGTCCTCCTTGCCACGAGAACTGCAGTTCGTCTTGAGGGGCGAAAGAATTGGGTGCATGCCACCCATACCAAGAAAGTCCCCATCCCGTTGCCAGCAGACTCGTGGGTGAGGAAAGGCATTGCATCAACTGAAACCGAAGGATTGTCAGCGTTTGTACCTTTCAGCGACGCACAACCTGTCGGAGAATCCTCAGTGCAGCAAAAAGGCATTGTTGAACACTTGTCATCAGAAGACTCAAGACCAGAACATTCAGCTGATCAACAGGGCGTTGTCCCTTCGACGGATCTTTTGTTTAACGAACAGACACGTCCTGGGAAAACCCGATATTTTTTGCGATCCAGCACTAAAGACTAATAAAAAACCCCGTTCTGTCCCTTGACAAGTGCATTATCCCGTTTTCCATGATCAGTTTGAACACTCATACTATTGTAATTATTTTGTACATATTCATTGAGCTTCGTTCCTTACACTTTTTGTTTCCACAGCTGAGAGACATTGTTTTCGCATATATATATATTTGTGAAATGAAGGCCGTAGGGCCGCGCGCGTACTTCCTTCTGGTTAGTAGGTCTTGACGCTAGGTTAAAGACCGTCGGTTCCTGGGAACTCCTAGGAATTGACTATTGCTACACAGAACGAAGTGCGTCAAGAAACGTTGCGGACGGTCATAGGGAATGGCATTTTCAAAGCTGATGGACTTGGAAAGAGCTCAAGCACAAAGATTCAAGCTGCAGCAACTCAGTCGTACCAAATGTTTTGTGTTCCAAATATTCGTACTGTTTGTGACTGTTTCTGCGTTATTGGCGGGTGGAGTATATTACACGATGTCTTACTTCTTGCCTTCTATCATACCTACTCCTACCCCTGACCTTAAACTCATCTCCACTGATTCTCCTCATTCTTTTCACATCTTACCTGAACACGAGCAGGCTAGACGTGCAGAATTCCGCAACAATTCCTTTATTCAGCTCCTTCATCAGCATCAGTTAGTGGTTAACACTACTAATTGTTGGGTGTGTGGGTTGATGCCGCATACTACGGATAAGGGAATTCCATATCTGGTGTTACCGTATAGCTCCCAAGGGTCTGCTCGAGCATTTCAAACAATGTTTCAAAGCGCACTGGGTTTCCACCCCATTCGAGAACCACGTTCCCCCTACTCTGGTCCTACCTCGTACCAAAAACCTTTGTCTATAGCAATAGAGGATTTAGATAGCGATATCTATGATCCCTCGCTTATCCCTGAAGAAGAGGTACAAGCCTATAGAGTCCTAAGTAGAGGCGAATATAGTGTGTTTACTGGTGAAAAACAGCTTAAAAGCTCGCCTCCGATATGGGTCGTACCCCACATTGGTAATTTTTGTTTAATAGGTCGCGGCCGTAGATCGAAAGCCCGACTTGGAGAGAGTGCTTGCACTGAAAATTATATTTTGCCAATGGTCTCGTCCCCTGTGTTTTTGGCTGCCAAGGGTACATACTTTATTTGTCATGATCGTGCGTATGCATGGTTGCCCTCTGACTTCATGGGCTCATGTTTTATCGCAAACTTGTTGCCTCCGACGTTTACTGTAGATGCAGATTATCACAAAACTAGAGTTGTGAGAGGCGTAATTAGTGAAGAGGATACTGCCGGTCAAGAGGCAGGAGACTTTTTCAAGGGTTTCCTCCCATTTTGGGGACCTATGGTTAATAGTAGGAACCTGAGACAGTTGACTCGAGTGGTAGAATCGACAGCTAATATTACTGCCAGTGCCCTTGGTAATATCACCACAGAACTTCAGGCGGATAGACTTATGACGTTACAAAACCGTATGGTTTTAGACGTGATCTTAGCAGATCGAGGTGGGGTATGTAAGGTGATCCATTCGAGCTGCTGTATTTTCATTCCTGATAACGCTCCGACTGTCTATCAAGCCATCTCGAAGTTGCATAAGATCTCCGAATCCATACACGTGGATGTAGGGGATTGGACGCTACTTGGATGGTTTTGGGACCTGATGTCGACTTGGGGTTGGAAGATTCTGATGATCATTGGAGTCGTTGTAGCGTTCCTGTTCACGTGTTGCCTTTGCGTGCAGTGCGGTCCTGCCTTATGTGGCCTCTGTGCTACAACGTGTATGAGACAGCCACCTGTTACCAAAGGGTCTCGGTTGGACAGAGCTATGCTACAGCAACATCTCGAGGGTCTGATGAATATCGAATATGATTCCGACTAGTGCTTGCCTACATGAGGGCAAAAGGAGCGTCTGAGGTTCCGTGACAATTGTAAGTGATGTTTTCGACTCGCACGAATATGGTCGAGTCTGGTATCTAAGAACCGCAAATGACGAGTTTAGTAAGTATACGCAGTTTCGCTGTGCTAACTTAAACCGTTCGTTTGATATGTGGGTTTTTCATCTGTACCCACGGGTTCCATCTTAGATACGGCATCCATTTTGTCTCTTGCCCTCAAGTAGCCAGCGAACGGACACTGTCCGCTTCGTTACCTTGGGACTCTCAAGATATTTGTGGAAGACACATGTTCTTTGTAAATATCTTTTACGATGAGGGGGATGATACTGTAAGGCAGATGGCCCCGCTTTTGCCGTGCCGGTTTATTGTCTCAGCCGTGCATCTCATTAGGCACGTCCCTTTGATGCCTGTATCTCGTGTTTCCCGATACCTCCCCTTTTACACCCTTTTCGATCTCCCCACTGTCTCCATCTTCCTCTGCACCTGTCTTTGTCCCTATTTCGATCTGTTTTACTGCCGATCGGAATTCACTAATGTTGGGAAGATGGGTTTTTACAGTTGGGAACCGCCAAATGTTTCCGCACTTATGTTCCGGACCTTATGTGTACCAAAGTGACCAAAGCGACCCCTCTGGGGGATAATTATGGGAACCAGGTTGTAAACTTTTGTGTACCATGTTGTCCTATGAGTAAATTCTGTATAAAAGGAGCGCTCCACAGAACCAATTTGAAGCAGTCTCCCCAAGTTGCACGTGTTGTACTTGTTGTGACTTCTGTGTTCCCTGCAGTAAATAAACCTTGAATCTTTGACGCCGAAGGAAGTGTCCCGTGTCTCTGTAGTTCGTGCGCCGAAACAGGTATCCCATGAAGGTTATAGGTGTTGTTCCCTGGCACCGCTGGTACTGTTAAAAAGTCCAGTCCTTCAGTCCTAACACCATTGACTCGCTACCCTTAAGAATATTAGGCTAGGGTATCGCGCTGAACGCTCACTCCCACTGCGTTTAACATTATTCCCTCGTATTTGGGCTCCCCCGCGATTATGCCTCGTTATTCTCCATACTTGGGCTCCCCCGTGATTATGCCTCGTTGTAATATTATTTAGGGACGCTCGCACCACGCAAGGTACTCAGCGCTTCCCTCGAAGTCAGGAGGCCGCGCGCCTGCCGTTCTCCCCCCCCCCCGACATGCGCGCGTAGCCTGAGGCGCTGAGATGCCCTTCAGACACGCTGGGGCACTCACCTGAAAACTAAACGGAGCGCCGCATACCCGTCCTGGCTGCCCGTCTCCTCACTACGCAGAGCCCTTTCCCAAAACATGACGCGTGACGCGCCTTAGAGGAAAGTACCTCGGCGAGTCTCACGCTTCGTGAGTGTCTCGCCGAGGGACTTTCCTCAACACTACCGAGCGGCAGTTAGCTCTCAGCTGTTGGAGGCACCTCGGCATCGCGACCTAGAGCGTCGTTACAGACAGCGCTGGATCTATACCCCTATTCCTACGCCTATATCATTTTACACAAAAAAAAAAAAAAAAAACCATTATTGCCCATATAGCATTTTTACATAAAAAAAAAAAAAAAGGGGGTTATTACAATAAATTGAGATGGATAATGCCTCTGACTCAGACTCTGAGGGCAATAATGCTACAACCCCTTCCTTTAATAGGGAGGATTTTCGATCCATGATCCAAAAAGAGATGAAGTCCTGTTTAAGGGAGACCTTCGCCAATCTCGCCCCCTATAAAAGACCTCTTAATTCCCAAGAACTACCTGATACGTTCAAAGCGGGAGCAAAACGCACCAAGAAAAATAATAACATTCCTATGGGAATGCAGGTGAGCACGGGAGGTCCTAGCACCTCTGATATTGTTGGTGGTCTTAGCACCACAAAATCCTTGGGAGGTCCTTACACCTCAAATAATAGAGATGTCTTCTATGACTCACTTTCTTCGGGTGCCCCTTGCGGCCCAAATACCTTGGACGCCCTTAGCGGCTCACTACCCCAAAGTGCTCAATACTACCGAGATGGCTCTGATGATGACGATGACATGGATCCAGACGAATACGTCCTGGACCTAGATGACGGGGATGTTGACCTTTTCGATGAGGAGGACGAACTCCCCTCTACATCTAAAGATTCTATCTTAAACCCCCTGGGAGAAGAAATGTTCTCCCCCCTAAACCTAAACCATCCCCGTTCCACTCTATGGTCTCCACAGGAACACGTATCTAAATTTATCAAAAAATTGATCCGTTTCCCTCTCGAAAGAGGGGCAAGAAATATCCTTAGAGCCGAGTGCTCTAGACCCTCAATCGAGGAAAAGGCATGCTATGCCCCTAACATGGATCCTGAGCTAATTAAATATCTCTTTAGACTAGGGCGCGACCCCAGAAAGGGTCTTGAGAAAGCCTTTAAAGGATGCCAGGATCGCCTGCTGGACGTACTGGGCCCACTAAGCAGGATTCTTGACTCCGCCGAGGAGTGTTACCTCAAAGGCACCCAACTCGATACAGACCTTATAAGGGGTTGGAGTCAAAGAGCCCTCATTCTCCTTGGTAATGCCAACTCCAGCATTAACGCTGAGAGACGTAGACTAATCCTCTTTAAACTGGATCCTAAACTTACAGACATGGCCGACAAGGAGCCATCCTCAAACCCAAAAGGCCTGCTCTTTGGCGAAGAGCTTATAAGATCTCTAGGGAAATACGTCTCGACCTTTACTGCACTTGACAAGGCACAAAAGAATATCAAACGAGTGTTCAGTAATAATGTTTTCGGGAGGGCCGGAAGAAGGGGCCTTTCTTCCGGCCGATTCAACCAGAGGCCCTACCAGAGATCACGTCCTTATGGAAGAGGTGGACAACAAAATAATTATAACAACGGCTTCTACCGCGGAAGAGGAAACAGAGCCAGAGGTGCAAGATCACGAGCTTCCTTCGCGTCAAACCCTCCAAGTAAGTCTCCAGCCTTCACCTTCCCCATCTACCCCTCCAAAGGTGGGAGGGAGACTCAGCCTTTTTTCAAAAAAATGGGAAGAAATAACTCAAGACCCTTGGGTCCTTTCCACAGTAACAGGCTTTATGATAGACTTCACTCAAACTCCTATTCAAACCTCTCTACCAAGGGATATTCCTATTTCATTAGAAAAAGAAAAAATAGTCGAGGAAGAGATCCACTCTATGCTGGAGAAAGGAGCGATAATAGAAGTCCCCCTGGATTCTCTAACCTTCGTAAGCTCTCTGTTCCTTGTAGAGAAAAAAGGAAAAGGTTGGAGACCGGTTATAAATTTGAAGAGTCTCAACAAATTCCTGGTCTACAGGCACTTCAAAATGGAAGAAATACATCTCCTAAGAGACCTCCTCCAAAAAGAAGACTGGCTAGTAAAACTAGACCTGAAGGATGCCTACTTCACTATCCCGATGGCGGAAATACACCAACCTTACCTACAGTTTCTCTGGAAAAATCATCTCTATCAGTTCAAGGCTCTCCCCTTCGGGCTCTCCTCCGCCCCTTGGTGCTTTACCAAGGTAATGAGAGCAGTAGCCTCTTTCCTAAGAGAACGAGGAATTCGACTTATCATTTACCTCGACGACATTCTGATTTTGTCTCAAGACTTACCCCAAATCCTTATAGACCTGGAAACGACTATGAATCTGTTAGAAAGTCTAGGCTTCATCGTCAACAAAGAGAAGTCTATTCTAACCCCCTCGAAATCTCTGGAGTTTTTGGGTTTCACTCTAAACACTTCCAAGTGTCTCCTCCTTTTGCCTCCTTCAAAAATCTCGAAGATCAAGAAGGAGATTCGTCATGTCCTAAGGCAGGAGGACATCCCTTTAAGGGAACTGGCGAGACTTCTAGGTCTCTTATCATCCTCCATCCAAGCGATTTTCCCAGGCCCCCTGAATTACCGGGCCCTGCAAAGGATAAAAGGAAGGGCGCTGAGATCCGGTCTCTGGTACGAAGACCGAATCTCCTTAGATTTAGAGGCCAAAGTAGAACTGAACTGGTGGTTAGAGAACCTAGAAGCTTGGAATGGGAAAGCAATTTTCGGTTCAGAACCGGATTTTGTCCTGGAATCAGATGCTTCCCTCCATGGCTGGGGTGCTTGCTTCCTAGACCAGAATACGGGTGGTATCTGGTCTCAGGAGGAGTCATCTCACCACATCAATTTCCTAGAACTAACTGCCGGTCTATACGCCCTTATGAGTTTCAAGCACTCAATTCAAGGGAGTTCGGTTGTCCTGAAAATGGACAATATTTCAGCAGTGGCCTACATCAATCGCTTGGGAGGTACCAAGTCTGCCGACCTCTCGAACCTAGCAAGGAAACTTTGGATGTTCTGTTTAGAACACAAAATCGCTCTCAGAGCGGAATACTACCCAGGGAAGTCGAACATTTCTGCCGACTGGAATTCCAGATTCCTTTCAGACTACAGCGATTGGAAACTGAACGTCGCTGTCTTCGACTCACTAAATTCCAACTGGGGTCCATTCGAGATAGACCTATTCGCGAGCCGTCTCACCTTTCAAATAGAGCGTTACTTCAGCTGGATGCCGGATCCCGGCGCACAAGCAGTGAACGCATTTCTCCAACCCTGGTCGGGGATCAATGCTTATGCTTTTCCCCCATTCGCAATGATCCAGAGAGTCCTACAGAAGGTGAGACAGGTCAGATGTTCCCTAGTCCTAGTAACTCCTTTCTGGCCATCACAGGCGTGGTTCCCCACTGTTCTGGAACTGACCTTCGAAATCCCATTTCTCATTCCTTCCCTGAAAGATCTCCTTACGGACGTCAACGGAGATCCTCATCTAATGACCCTATCAGGGAGTTTGAACCTTCTTGCCTGGAGAGTGTCAGGAGATCTAACGAAGTCTCAGGACTTTCGTCATCAGCTTCTTCTCTCCTCAGAGAGTCATGGGCACCAGGGACTCACTACAGATACAACAATATCTGGAAATGCTGGTTTCGTTGGTGCTTGGAGAGGGACTTGGATCCCACTCAAGCACCTATTGTTGATATAGTGAATTTCCTCGCTGAACTCTTCGACAAAGGATTGAGTTATAGATCAATAAACTGTTATAGATCGGCGATCTCTGCTGGTCATGCCCTTATTAACGGCAAGTCTATCGGCAAAAATGTTATTGTTTGTAGGGTGATGAAGAGCATTCGCATTAAAAGACCCCCAAGACCAAAATATGACTCTCTCTGGGATGTAAATTTAATTCTAGATCTTTTCACTTCCTGGACGGAGAATTCTCTTTTGAACAGAAAACTTCTTTCTTTTAAACTCGCAACTCTTCTTTGCCTCATCTCCTGCCGTAGAGTTTCAGATGTTAAGGCTCTAGAGATCTCTAATAGATCTTATAACTTATTTGGAGTTACATTTGAAATCTTTAGAAGAACTAAGACCATGTCTGATTCAATTTTCTATCCCAGTTTTGATACTTCCCCAAAACTTTGTGTTGTTGAATGTATGAAGGCTTATGATAGGACAATGTCTAACCTTCGTCCCCTTAATGAGAATCAGCTCCTCATCTCCTTTATTAAACCTCATAAGGCTGTCTCTTCCACCTCGATTGCCAGATGGGTTAAATCTACTATGTCCCTAGCTGGTATTGATATATCTAAATTTCAGGCCCATTCCGTTAGAGGCGCCATGGCAAGTAAGTCCCTTAGGTCCGGAGGTAAGCTGGATGATATCCATAAAGCTGCCGACTGGTCTAATGCTAATACCTTTGCAAGACACTATTGTAAACCTATTGATCACATGTCTAATGTAGTTTTACATGGCTACCAACATGCATAATGTAGCCTCCGTTCTTGTAATGAAATTGCGATTCTCCTATTAACATGCCTAGAGAATCTAGATTTCATTAAAGACACGGAGGCTCACATTATCCCACCCATCCCTTCCCTGTTTGGGTGTGGATATATAATTTTTATTCTAAGTATGACTTAATATGATATGATGTATTTATGCTTATACTAAAATGTTGTTTATGACTATTCAATTCCTTTTCAGGATTTGTTTATTTATGATTACCCTTTTAGGATACAATTTTCATTGTCTCCTTTCTTTCAGGTAATCCTTCCACCTAATTTACGTTGGATGTTTCATCACCAGGAGTCCGTCCGGTTGATTTCTTCGTTTATCTTCTACTTCGATATTTCTGGAAACTACTACATCTTCTTTCTTCGCCTGATTTAAAAGAGGCTGATGGTTGCTATGTTCTGCCTATTACTTCTTCTCAGTGTTCTTATTGGAACCTTTATATTGTGATGCGACTGGCTTGGATCTGCAATTAAAAGTCATTGCATAATGTGAGCCTCCGTGTCTTTAATGAAATCTAGATTCTCTAGGCATGTTAATAGGAGAATCGCAATTCCTATTGAGCCTTGGAGAAAGATGCTGCAGGCGGCCAGGAGAGAAGTGTACGGATGGATCCAAGGGCGGATCGAGGATGAAGAGTACCTGAAAGCAGAGGGGACAGAGTCTGGGTCACTAGCCAGTGACCAGGATGGAACCAGGAAGGAACCAGGCGATGTCGCGAAGCAATCATGTGATGTCGTGAAGCTTGTCTCTGCAGCCACGTGGACCAGGAGGTGTCGACGATGACCAGGAGCTGGGCACGGACTGTCCCACGAAGGATCTCGCTGTCGGCGGTGTCGGCTTCTGGATTGAGTCAACAAGCCTTGGCAAAGGCAACCCACGCAGAAAAGGCTTCTTAATCCGACCAGTAAGGTCTGATGGGCTGCTCCTTTTCAGGGGAGCAGGGGCCAGTCTGGAGCAACCAGACCAGCAGTGTAAATTAAAAGGTCCGGCATCACAGAGGCCACTAGCCAACGGGCAAGTGACCGGACAGACGCGTCGAGCAGGAAAATGAAGAAGGGCCCCACGCAGAACTCGTGGAATGTGGAGGGCTGATCTTCGGTGCAGTTGGTGCTCGGGGCTGGGGCTTCTCAATCCCCAAAGCACAACTTCGAGGGTGCCTCAGAAGTTGCACGGAAAGCAATTCGCTGGCTTCCCAAGATGGCCGGTCCCACGTCTCTAGTCGCCTCCACGGGTCTCAGCTCTGCTGTGACTGTGGATCGGTCTGTTGGAAGTCTGGAAGTCCGGGTCTTGTCAGGCTCTGTGCTCGGGCTCCGGTGGGAGCATCAACAAAGCAAACCGTTGATCGCTTGATGGTGCCTGCTTGTGCAGGGTGGTCACTCCTTGACCACAAGGGAGATTCTTCAGTCTTCTATCTACAAGTAGAACGTCGAAGATCCAGAGTTTTGTTTCAAGTTTCAGTCAGGATAAATCTAAAGACTTGGGACTCAGCTCCTACCTATATATCAAATTTAGGGGCTGGATTACCTGCTAGGTCCCTCCTATGGGTGGGACCCAGGAAGGGGGTGGTTACACCCCTTTCCCTTTGTCCAGTTTCGCGCCAGAGCTGGGGCTGGAGTGAACCAGGACCGGTTTGAACTGGACTATGCATGGGACACCTTGTTTGCCCCAGGCAGTGTCTCATTTCATTCAGCCCTCCCTGCCCCAATACACTATGGCCTGTCTGGGGTGGTGCTAGCACCTCCCAAGACAGGAAACCTATTGTCCAAGCCTCCCTCGCTGGAAGGACTCCCAGCAGCAGGAGGTCAGACTTGTGTCTGTGGCAGCAGCATCCATTTTGTGATGCTGAGGCTCTGGTTAACTTTAACCGGGATTAGTAGAAGTAACATGTCTTCTCCCTCTAGAAGGGTGGAATGCTACCCCCGTCACCAGAAATGGCGAGGGGGTAGTATTCCAAAGCGTATGACACCTTACACAACATGTTTTGATAAAGCCAAACCAGAGTTAGCATTTAACCGCGAGGTTCATAATGCACTTAAGAGTATATGGTATGGCAATATCCTAGAACAGCTATAAGGACATGGTTCCGAAAGCTGCAGACAGGCTCAGCTCATGCTAGAGCACCATTTCACATAAAACCAAGCACTCTGCCTCCAGGATTGTTAAGGCCGCCATAGGAGTGACTTATAGGTGTATATGTGTCTAGATATAAGGTTAGATATAGGAATACTATACCTAAGCAAGGGGTGATTACACGACCTTGCCCCAGCTGAACGATCAGCCAGTTGTGTCAGTTTGGATGGCCAGTAATGTATGTGGGGAACGCGTAGCTACGCGCTCCACTTCCAGGTGCACTGCGCATAGGGATTCCAGATCCCGCTTCATTTTAAACCATTCAAACTCTTCTCAATTTTTACTGCGTTTTTCACACTTATTTTTCATGCTTTTGTCGTTTCACACATCAAATCCACAAGTACATCGTCCTGTATTTCAGAAACTTCTCATATTTCCAGAAGCAGAACAGCAAGTTGGGAGCCGCAATCTTTATTGATGTTCACTATAGACGTATATGGAAGCATTACAAATACATTGAAAAGATGGACACTGTTTACAAGCATGAGTTGTATTGTTATATTATTTTGTGTTAGAATCGTAGCTTGGCATGTATATCAGGATGCATTGTGGGATATGCAGTTTAGGTTTTTAATTGGGCAATCAGTTTAAGTGGGGAGGAGTTGGGCGTAGTAGGTTGTGCTTATTTAAACGTTAGACTGACACAGGTGGAAGTAGAAATTATTTGCAGCGTGCACAGCGGGCTGAGAGAGATGACGAAAAATAAGCAGGTATGTGAGGCACAGTAATAGAGAAACATCATAAAGGATTATTTAAGAGTGTTGCACTCGATGTTAAAATAGGTGAAATGCATACGATTAGAAAGACAACTCCCTGAATGTAACCGCAATTGCTATAATGATACAAGGAATGGAGTGTCGAATAAGCTTTTTAAATGCCAAGTAAAAGGACCTCCCAAGAGGTGCACGATTAGGTTAGGGGTCAAGTCAAGATTCATGGTTTTAGCAAGTATAGTATAGCGTAGAGTAGCAATGCTTCCTTGGTTGTATATTTAATAGCATTGATTGATTTGGAATGTTATTGCTAGTATATAAAAGTGTCCTTTTAAAATGACTTTAAATAAGATATTGATTTTATGTATGAATAATGTATTGTTTAAAATTATCCATTTACAGCTACCCCTGACGAAGGGCTAAAATGTAGCCCGAAATGCATTGGGTCGGAAAGAAATGAAATAAAAGAGTGCTGCTCTGAACTATTATGTGTATGAAGATCTTATTTTCAAAGAAGTCCGGAAGGGCACAAGGAAATATGAGAAGTTTCTGAAATACAGGACGATGTACTTGTGGATTTGATGTGTGAAACGACAAAAGCATGAAAAATAAGTGTGAAAAACGCAGTAAAAATTGAGAAGAGTTTGAATGGTTTAAAATGAAGCGGGATCTGGAATCCCTACGCGCAGTGCACCTGGAAGTGGAGCGCGTAGCTACGCGTTCCCTACATACATTACTGAACTTGAGTGTATTTGGGCTTGCACAATCCTGGGTAGCACGCAATTGGTCAAAAGTTTTCGGTCGAAGTAAAAATTGGATATAATGGGAGAAAATGGTGTGCAGACCACCTACATGCATTGTACTAAATATTAGCCCTATCGCTGGTTATTGCACCCGCAGTAAAGTAAATTCGTAAGATGTTTGATGATGAGCCGCAACTCCACAAGAAGCAGAACAGCAATTTGGGAGCCGCAATCTTTATTGATGTTCACTATAGACGTATATGGAAGCATTACAAATACATTGAAAAGATGGACACTGTTTACAAGCATGAGTTGTATTGTTATATTATTTTGTGTTAGAATCGTAGCTTGGCATGTATATCAGGATGCATTGTGGGATATGCAGTTTAGGTTTTTAATTGGGCAATCAGTTTAAGTGGGGAGGAGTTAGGAGTAGTAGGTTGTGCTTATTTAAACGTTAGACTGACACAGGTGGAAGTAGAAATTATTTGCAGCATGCACAGCGGGCTGAGAGAGATGACGAAAAATAAGCAGGTATGTGAGGCACGGTAATAGAGAAACATCATAAAGGATTATTTAAGAGTGTTGCACTCGATGTTAAAATAGGTGAAATGCATACGATTAGAAAGACAACTCCCTGAATGTAACCGCAATTGCTATAATGATACAAGGAATGGAGTGTCGAATAAGCTTTTTAAATGCCCAGTAAAAGGACCTCCCAAGAGGTGCACGATTAGGTTAGGGGTCAAGTCAAGATTCATGGTTTTAGCAAGTATAGTATAGCGTAGAGTAGCAATGCTTCCTTGGTTGTATATTTAATAGCATTGATTGATTTGGAATGTTATTGCTAGTATATAAAAGTGTCCTTTTAAAATGACTTTAAATAAGATATTGATTTTATGTATGAATAATGTATTGTTTAAAATTATCCATTTACAGCTACCCCTGACGAAGGGCTAAAATGTAGCCCGAAATGCATTGGGTCGGAAAGAAATGAAATAAAAGAGTGCTGCTCTGAACTATTATGTGTATGAAGATCTTATTTTCAAAGAAGTCCGGAAGGGCACAAGGAAATATGAGAAGTTTCTGAAATACAGGACGATGTACTTGTGGATTTGATGTGTGAAACGACAAAAGCATGAAAAATAAGTGTGAAAAACGCAGTAAAAATTGAGAAGAGTTTGAATGGTTTAAAATGAAGCGGGATCTGGAATCCCTATGCGCAGTGCACCTGGAAGTGGAGCGCGTAGCTACGCGTTCCCCACATACATTACTGAACTTGAGTGTATTTGGGCTTGCACAATCCTGGGTAGCACGCAATTGGTCAAAAGTTTTCGGTCGAAGTAAAAATTGGATATAATGGGAGAAAATGGTGTGCAGACCACCTACATGCATTGTACTAGTTTGGATGGCCAGCCAGGGGTGGCAAAAGATATGCTGCAGCCCCTGGTAGGCCTTGGGTGCACCTATGCCCTGGGTACCTATGGTACACTATACAGGGGCTCATAAGAGTGACCCAATATCCAATTAGGTATGTACCTAAGGTACATGGAGTCCATTATATAGAGAGAGCAGATAGCCTGGGGCCCTGATTAGCAGGATCCCAGGCCAACTAAGTCGAAAACCAGCTTAACACAAAGCAAAAAATCTGGGGTAACCATAGTCAGGTATCCACCTTCCTACAACTCTCCTCCCACTTTGTTGAGCAAGCAGATCTTGCATGCCCATATTAGTCATTTTGCAAGCTTACATGAGCCAGGATCTCCCCATGGTTTTATGCTGACTATGTAACCCTAAGCATATATAAGGCCCCTGTTTTCTGTACTCCTTAGACTGCCTCATACAGTTTCTACGGGTACTGTGTGATGTAGTCTCCCTCATCTGAGGTTATTAAAGATGTTACTTTTATATTATAGCTTCTGTGCCAATCTCTTCTTTGTTGGTTTAAAGAACCAGGTTTATTAGCGAGACCCCTGAGAAGGTTTCTATTTTTTACAATATGGCCCAGAGTTCATTTAATGGTTGCACTGTACTAATGGGCATTGTGCTGACATATTGTATGCGTCGACGTTTCGACCCAGAGGTGTTGCGCAGGTTGTAATGCGTCTGGGTGGGTCTTCTTCAGGACAGGGGGTGGGAGTATATAGCCTGTTGGTTGAATGTTAAAAATTAGTCAGGTGTGTGTTAGAAGTTATAGCCAAAGTTGATTTTATGTGGTGCAACTTAGCTTACCAAGGCGCAAACTGCTAAATAATCTCTGCGGTGGGGGTATTCAATCCTGCTAGCGGTTCATGCAGTTCATTCACTGGTAACCTGAGGAGTTAATGCTCAATGGATCAGTTTCAAAGTGATTTTGAAGTGATTCTAACACCACAACAGGAAAAACCAGCGACGAACACCGCAGGGCATTGCTGGCGCAAGTGCCTTCCCGCTAAACTGCCTCTAATTACCGCCACCTAAATCCCTCCCTCCTGTCTTACTATCTACACCTCACCCCTCGCGCGGCCGTTTGCTATGCACGAAATAGCCCAGGTGGAGACCGGCTCGTGCCCTGCTCCACCTGGGTTCCCCTTGTGCGTGTGGAATTCTATGTCAGGACGGAGGCGAGGATTATGCAGTCCTTTCTTCTCTTTATTATAATAGCAATTCAAAGAAAAAAACAATCAGCACATATTAACTGAACCACAACTCCCATGAGCACATGGGGCACAGTGTCCATAGTAACCACCAGCCAATGATGATGCCGTCCATTGTATAGTTAGCCGTGACGTCCCTTCCTCTTCCTCTTTCTTCTCTGCTCGTCAGATAAGTCACCCCTTTTTACCTTTTCTGAAGTTTTGTAGTGATAATAGTGCTTTCTCTGATTTATTTGACTGTGCAATAGCGCTTGCTCTGTAGTGCGCTCTTTCTCTATTTCAGGCTTCGGCAGCTCGACGCGCGACAGGCGCTGCTTGCGCCGCCTCTGCCGCTCTAACGCGGACTGTGTAGAACGCGTCTTTGCGCTCCCTCGGCTCTGTGGGGCGCCACCGTTCAGAACAAGGCCGCGCTCGCGGTTCTTGTTCTCTGGGGCGGCGCGCTGAGGCAGGGTGTTACTGGCCTCACCAACCCTCGCTCTGACACCGGCTCAGTGTATTTCAATCGCGCAGTGTGCGCAGCGCCATCTGGTGGCGGTTTACAGTTACCGCATTCAGTTTTGACAGCGGAGCTGACAGAGCACCGGCGAGGGGGCTGCCTTTTGGAAATTGCTTTTAAGGTGTTCAGTGCTCACACCCTCATCAAATGCAGTCTGCTGGGCAGTCAACCCTCCCCATACAAGAGGCGGAGGAACTATGCTGCACCCAACCCCTGCCACCGGCGGTTGGTCGCGCGCTTTCACAGGCACTGGACACGGTACTGGCACCTCTGCGGGAGAGAGTGGATGCCCTCACCCAAAGCATCCCCGGGGTGTTTGGTAACACAGTGCCTGCTGACCGCGGATCCAAAGGTGTGCGGGGAGGAGGGAAGAAGTCAGCAAAGCGTCACGCGGGGCACCTGGGGGAGTTCGATCGTTTGAGGGACTCCTTCCGCAAGAGTGCGCGAACGCTTAAGAATATACCCTGCCGGGAGGGATTCTACCCCGGAGACGATGGCGACGAGGTCGCCCCGGACTCTGACCAGGAGGATGGTTTCCCCGTGGAGGGAGAGGGTGTTACCGAGGATGATGTCTCCTCGGAGGATGAGGATGAGTACACAGGGCGACCCTGATGCCCGGAGTCTCATTCTTTGGGATCTATGGAAGGGGACGACAAGACCCCAGACATGTTCGATCCGACAAAAATCTACCACCCGAGATCGTCGGAATGGATCTCTGACCCCAAGGTTGCAGCTTACGTGGCGGGTAAGGTGCGCCAACCCCTAGAAAAGGAGGGTAGAACCCGCATGCTGGGTTAGTGCCCTCGCCCGAAGCTGGAAGGCAGAGTGGCGGCCACACCAGACATCGATGAGAAGCTCTATGCGTTCTTCGCTAAGTTTATGAAGGACCCTAGGAAGGGCATAGATCAATCCTGGCGCAACTGCCAGGATAAGCTCCTGAACGCCGTGGGCCCCATGACTCAGATTATCCAGTTAGCCGAGAGGGCCAAAGAATCGGGGACGGCGATGTCCACGGAGGTCGTGGCAGGTTGGGCACAGCGAGCCCTATGCTTCCTGGGCCACGCAAACTGCGCGTTGGCGGCAGAGCGGAGGAGATCCCTCCTAATTAAGATAGATCCTAAACTTGGAGATTTGGCCACTTCGGAAGCAGGGCCTATTGCACAAGGCAAGCTGTTTGGCGAACCCTTTATTTAGGAGTTAAATAAGTTTGTCACTACTTTCCCTGCTTTAGACAGAGTACAGTCGTCCATCAAGAAGATTTTTCCTGGAAGGGTTTTTGCAGGGGCCGGAAGAGGACGGGTCGCTCCTCCGGCCGCCAATTCCAGCAAGGCCCTAATAACAAGAACCAGCAGCGCCGTAACAACGGCTGGAACGACGGTCGCCAGGGGAACTTCTACCCTAGTCGAGACGCCGGCAAAGGGCGCGGCAGAGGATATCACGGTGGAGCCAATGCACCGGGTGGCCCATCCGGTGAGTGTTACCCTTTTTTCCCCATCTGGTCTGGGGGGGAGGTTACGGGATCATCTCCACAACTGGCGCAAAATCTCCTCAGACCCTTGGGTGCTCCAGACGGTTCGGGGCTTCCGGATAGAGTTCTATGGCACTCCCCGTCAGAGGGTTCACCCTCGCCCCTTGGTTTTTTCCACAGAAGACAGGATTCTGATGGAAACCGAGGTGTCAGAACTCCTCAGGAAAGGAGCGATCCGCAGAACAAGCCTTCACCCTTCGGGTTTCCTGAGCAATATTTTCCTAGTCCAGAAAAAGGACAAAGGGTTTCGCCCGGTTATCAACTTAAGGGACTTCAACGAATGGCTGGTCTACCGCCATTTCAAGATGGAGGGAATCCATCTGTTACGCAACATTCTCCTCCAGGGGGATTGGATGGTTCGCCTGGATTTGAAGGACGCGTACCTCACAGTGGCGATCTTTCCACCTCACCGGCGTTTTCTGCAGTTCTTATGGAACGGGTAGGTCTTCGAATTTCAAGCACTCCCCTTTGGCCTCTCGTCGGCCCCATGGTGCTTTACGAAGCTCCTGCGGCCAGTGGTGGAGTCACTACGCGAGAGGGGAGTTCGGATGATCATTTATCTCGACGACATCCTGATCATGGATCAGTCGCCGGATCGGCTTCGTTCCAATTTGAACATGACTATTGCTCTGCTCCAGGACCTGGGGTTCGTGGTGAATGCTCAGAAGTCCAAGCTTCTTCCGAGGAGACAGATGACTTTTCTGGGGTTCCTCATAGATTCAGAATCTGCTTGCCTCAGCCTCCCGCAGCAGAAGGTGACCAAGATTCGCAAGGAACTCTCCCAGACCCTTCGGAAGGACAGAATCTCCCTTCGGCACCTGGCTCGAATCGTGGGTCTCCTCTCATCCGCGATTCAGGCGATTTTTCCGGGACCATTGCACTACAGGGCCCTTCAACGACTGAAGGCACAACATCTCCGGAAAGGACTCACATACTCCGAACTCATTTCTCTCACAGAGGAAACGAGGACGGAGTTGCGTTGGTGGATAGAGCACATGACTGCGTGGAACGGGAGAGCGATCTTCGGATCCAGCCCGGACCTGATCATCGAATCAGATGCCAGCAGAGCGGGCTGGGGAGCCCGTTGCGGTGACATCACGATGGGGGGGCGCTGGTCGGAGGAAGAGCTTCAGCTTCACATCAATTGCCTGGAGCTCCTTGCGGGCTCCTTTGCGGTGAAGTCTCTGACCCAGAACCAGGTGTCGTGTTGCATCCTGCTACGCATGGACAACGTGTCGGCGGTGCAGTTTATCATTCGCCTGGGGGGACCTCGGTCCCGGGCCCTGGCAAACCTGGTGAAAGACTTCTGGCACTGTTGCCTAGAGAAGCGGATTTCGGTGTCAGCGGCACTCAGAACTCGATCGCGGACTGGCATTCCAGGAACTTCCAAGATTTCAGCGACTGGCGACTGCGCCCTGCGGTCTTACAGGCTTTGATGGTCACTTAGGGACCGTTCTCGGTGGATCTGTTCGCTTCCCGGCTCAACCGTCAACTCCCGAAGTTCGTGAGCTGGAGGCCGGACCCGGAGGCGGCGGCGGTCGATGCATTTTTACAGAACTGGTCGCTGGAACAGGCTTACGCGTTCCCTCCCTTTCTAATGATTCCTCGAGTAGCGGCGCAAGTTCGCCGACAGCAAGCATTGCTGGTCCTAGTGAACCCCTTCTGGCGGGCTCAGGCCTGGTTTCCCCCACTACTAGAACTGTTGTGGGATTGTCTGATACGACTGCCCTTGTTCCCTTCATTGCTTTCGGGACCCCTGGGAGAGGGGCACCCGCTGGTTCTGCAGGGGACCTTGCACCTCATGGCGTGGAGGATTTCAGGGGACGTTGGCAAGACGGACGCCTTTCGGCGGACGCTGAGGAACTCATCAGCAGAGCCTGGGCTCCAGGTACTGTCAAGAGGTACCGATCGGCTTGGCAACGGTGGCGTCGTTGGTGTCTGGGAAGACACGCCGATCCCGTGGGGGCAGACGTTACCCACATTCTAAATTTTCTGGCTGAATTGGCCCAATCGGGTTTGGCCTATCGATCTGTCAACTCTTTCAGATCCGCCATTTCAGCGGGGCATGCCCACATCGACGGCAAACCGGCGGGTGAACATCCTTGGGTTTGCAAACTCATGAAGGGTGTCAGACTTTCCAAACCCCCGGAACCCAGATATAAAAATCTCTGGGACGTCAACATCATCCTGCGCTTCCTTTGCTCCTGGCGTGTTAACCAGTATCTGAACAGGAAGGAATTGTCGTCTAAGTTGGCGATCTTGCTGTGTCTGGTTTCGCGCAAACGCGTTTCCGATGTGCGAGCACTGGATATCACGGCACGTATGTTCACTCCGGAGGGAGTGACTTTCACGGTTTCTAGAAGGACCAACACTAATATCAGATCGGTGTCATACCCGATGTTTCCGGATCAACCGAAACTGTGTGTGGTACGCTGCCTCAGGGCGTATGAGGACATGACGGCAGAGTACAGCCCTCCAGGGGAACGGCAGCTTCTCATTGCTCTGCAGAAGCCGTTTAAGGCGGTTGCGGCTCCATCCATCGCTAGGTGGGTCCGTTGGATCATGACTGAAGCGGGGGTGGATGTAACCAGATTTGGAGCACACTCCACAAGAGGAGCAATGGCCTCTAAAGCCATTCAGTTGGGAGGTAGACTGGAGGATATTATGGCAGCGGTGGATTGGTCCTCGGAGTCCACATTCAAAAAGTTTTACTTCAAGCCCATCTATGGCGCGGCAGAACTGGTGGTGGATAAGCTTTGAAACTGCATAATCCTCGCCTCCGTCCTGACATAGAATGAAAAATTTCCTAGCTAACGTAACGGAAAGTTTCAATTCTATTAAGGACTAGGAGGCGAGGATTATCCCTCCCGAGACTTGCTGGTCTCGACCCACCCGTATACCTTCATACTTCAGTAAGTAATGTTTTACGATTTATTTCAATGCTATGCTAATGCAATGAGATGGGTTGGAACAGAATAATGAAGTGTATACATATTCTAGGATTCTGAAATGTTCACGTTGCTACTTGTGCTGATTCTAATGGTTGCTGTATACTGCCTCTCTTTGCTTTCTTGAAAGAACAGCTGGATAACGGTTATCTTTTTTGGTTTAGGACAAGACCAGAAGGATTGAGGAGCGTTCCTGGGGCTCTTTCCTCACAGAGCAGAAGAGGAAGAGGAAGGGACGTCACGGCTAATTATACAATGGACGGCATCATCATTGGCTGGTGGTTACTATGGACACTGTGCCCCATGTGCTCATGGGAATTGTGGTTCAGTTAATATGTGCTGTTTGGTTTTTTCTTTGAATTGCTATTATAATAAAGAGAAGAAAGGACTGCATAATCCTCGCCTCCTAGTCCTTAATAGAATTGAAACTTTTGGTTACGTTAGCTAGGAAATTTTTCATTTTGCCCACCAGCCGCTTCTATTCAAAGGCTTGTCCGTCAGGCAATTAGTAAATGTGGATTGACCGGCTGTGCAGACCGATCGCCAAAGCGTTTATATGTAACTATAGGTAAGCACCGTCTCCACGTCCATCAGGAGCGGGTTCGGGGCTCCCCCTGCCCACAAGTACAGCAGCTGAGCAACTACTTAACAAGTGTAGAGACAGGGCGCAACTCGTTAAGGGCCCGCCAGGCACTCCCACAAGTGTTCAGCGAGGATTCAACTTTACTTGATGTGACACAGAAATCCGGTTGCCCTGCACTCTGTTAATTGGAGTTTCGGTATTCTTTACCGTGGGCCATTTTTTTATCCTCTCTAAAAGTTGTGGGCATTTATAAGTGGAATCAGCAGCCGATAATTTTGAAAATAGAGCTGGGAGTACAGGGGCAAATGGGGCCTTGAAGGAGTCAGGGCAGAGTGATTCCTCTGAAGGGATGTGGATGTATTTCTGTGTCTTTATGTGTGTACGTGTGCTTGCTGTTGTTTCTGTTCCTGTGCACGCTTGAATCTGCGTTTCAGTGGTGTCAGTTGTTTGTCTGTTACTGTGTGTTGTATGTGTGTGTCTGGGCAAAAGTCCTAAACAAGCATTTGCAATTACACGAGTTTAAGCTATTGGCATTGTAAATGACAATGCCTTTTATTTATGTTTTAAAAACGAAAACAAAACCAAAAGGCATTGTCATTGGTAATGTCAATAGCTCAAAGTCGCGTAAATGCGAGACCTATTGCATTGCAAAATGCTTGTTTTTAGAGAGACGACAGAAAACGGCGGGAGGTGCTTTATTATGTTTTACAAAGCAAGGATTGTTCGCAGTTGTTTCAATAGAGCAATTTAATTAACAGGCAAGCTTCTGTGTTTAAAAATTGCATTATATGTATGTTCTACATGCCTGCTCTATAATTCTCTGCTGCGGAGCGCTGTCATTCTGGGCGCTTGCTTGAAGTAAAACTGTAGCCCTTCTTCTATTTCAGTGAAATGTCCCGGTTTTTGGTTTTACAAATATGTGCCTACCGTTTACGGCCGGGAGCACTGGCTGCTCCGTTATCATTTTTTTGTTAGAAAAAAACACACAGGCAAAAGCCTCACATTCTGGGACAAACGTAGCCTGCATTTCCCAGGAGCCACTCTGAAGGGCAAAAAATAGGGACAGGACTAAGCGGTTTGTGTACGTTCTGTTCGTTTCTTAATTGACCAGATCTTTAGACACTCTCCCTCTTCCGTATTCGTTTCCTCTCTGGGCTTTCTCTTTACAATGCTCCCTCTTGGCCCGGTAGCTAGCTTGTATTCCATATATGGGCATGCCCCAGAGCCAGTCCTGCCATTGGCGCCCCCAGACCAGATCGCTGTCAACAAATGTAAGTCGTTCTAGACTGTGAGCTGAAACTCTACAATTGAATGGCCCTTGCTTCGTTATGCTATTACAGCAGACAGGTTACTGTGGCAGACTCCAACCGGTCGCGCCAGGTAGGTGAAATCAAGTTGTTCGGTGGTATGGGGTTTTGTTATTTGTCAGGATGAACAGTTGAACAATTCAGTAGCATGGCTGGGGCCTATGTATTAATATCGCTCGACCGCTAGTTGAGAAGTTGTATCTGTGGCTAGGGGAAGAGCAAGTACCATCTATCCATCACACGCTTCCTTAATTGACCTAGGACCAAGCTTATTAGATGGGTTTAAGAAATCCAGTGCGTAAACGTTCTCGGGTTTGTTTTGGGGGGTGTATGAGCTTGTGATTAACGGGTGTTGCTTCGTTGTCTTGTACAATGCGGGCATTACAATAGCTGAGCAACGTGGAGCTCCGCTGTATTACAGATTGTGGGCTGCTGAGCAGCGAATGCCGTAAAATCCCTGCTGCAGTGGCTTTCGATCTCTACGTAATATCAACACGGACGTTTTCTCCTATCACGCTTAAGGGATAATTCCTAACAATTCTGTGCTCAAGTCTATTTCTTCTTTAGAAGCGCGTGTGGAAGTTTCTTTAAAATCAGTTCCTTTTCACGCTGAAGTACCCATGTTGCATTTATGAGGCCATCAGAACTTCCATTGTTCTGAGTTGTCAGCACCGACTTGCTGAGCATTTTTATTATCGCAGCACGTGTCTTTCTTCGTATGATTTATAAAGGTCTACGTAGGTTTCTTTTGGGGTACTTAAAACAACGATGTAGCGAGGGTAAGCGTGCAAGCAGGTAACGGATAACCCAAAGTACTTCGATTGTAACCATTGCTTTTAAGGAAAGTGAAGGCAAATTTGAATAGCTACGGTTTCAAATGTTTTTCTGAGCAACAAGTGGCTAGCTTTGGATCTCTCAGGAAAAAGTGTTCTTGAGTCTAGGTCCTTCAACGTACAATGATCTTCCTCGGTGTTTATTGAATGACTTGGTGGGAGAACGGTGCCATTTTTTTGTGGGTATAAGAGGGCATTTACCACAGTATGTTCATTAAAAGATCTTTATTCGGCTTAACAAAAAGAGATTAAATATATGAAAACAAATAACGTTCTTTCATAAAAGCAATTATTTAATCTAAAAATACTTGCAATCAAATCCATTCTAAAGAAGTAAAACACAATATAAAACATGCCAGTGTGAGTAGGTATGTGTGTGTGTGTGTGTGTGTGTGTGTATATATATATATATATCAGCCAAACATGTCTCCGAGGAGACAAGCCGCAACTCCAGCAAGGTTTCTTGTGAAAGTTAATTTATTCTTAAATCTATTAGTTGACACTTGCACAGGATGACCCACGCTTTTCGTAACTCTGTCTACCTTGTTCACGGTCAGGTTCTATGTGGTTACAAATTCTTTAAAAACTTTTCTTTACAGGAAGCCATGGTTACACGGCTTCCTTTTTGTTACTCAAAAAAAAAAAAACGTCCCCAGAGGTTTCTGGGCTCTGTAGTTTTTCTATGTATACGACATATATCATTTATGAAAACATCATCGTGAGGCATTTTTTTAACATGTTCTGCTTCATTCACTTTAACAATTGCATTATTGTCCATATAATTCTAGGACACCCGGGATTCCACTTATACAGTTATAAATTGGATTTTCAACGCATTGTCAATAAAGTTATTCAAATGTTTCGTTTTAAAACCCTCCAGTGGGTTGATCCATATTTATCGCACTTAGTTGTCCTTTGTTTTGGTAATCCCCTTGCTTTGGCCCTCCAGTGGGCCTAGTTTTATTAATTTTTGACATTCTTTATTTTTTTATCCCATTTTATTTGTTTCCAATATCTTTTTTACTCCTTTGTTCCTCTCTATATGCATTCATACAGGCGGAAGCTAAATATTAGGATTCGCAAATGTATATACAGTTCTTCCGACTGATTCAGTCCAAAAGGTGTCATGGTCCGGAAGTTCAAGATGTGTCGAGACTCTTTTTGGCGTAAAGTTTTTTCTCGGTGGCCACCGTCTGATGATGGTATAGTCTCAATCCCATAAAATTTGAGAGATTTCCAATTTCCGTTATGATGGGTTTCCATGTGCTTGGCTTCTGCATTATTTCTATCTTTATTTTTTGTGGCACGAACATGTTCGAGTATATGTTACGTTTGCAAATGGTGCTCCCCACGTATTTTAACTTGCAGGGGCACTCAATGATGTAAATTGTATATTGACTCTTACATGTGATCAATTCCTTTATCTGCCAGACTGTTATTTGCCATCGTTGTTTCCATTGTTGGTTTCGCAATTTCACACACCTTGCAATTATGGCATTTGATGAACCCTTTTGTCTTCAACCAAGTTGTTTTCGTTTTTTTAAATGGCTATGAACCAACTGATCTTTTAAATTTCTGGCTCTTCGGTTTGTTATTACCGGATGCGGCCCCGTTTTCTCCAACTGTGGAGTCGAATTGGAGAATTTTCCAGTCAAAGCCTAACTGTAGTCGAAACGCGTAAGCCGTCCTTCTTTTTGCACTTTGCACATGGTGTTTTAATTAAATAAAGCAATTTACTTAACTTACTGCTGTGGTGCCGTGACTTCCGTCAAAAGTAAGGAGACGAGAGGAATCCAGGAAATATATATTCACTGAAAAAAAACATGTTTAAATATCAAACCAAACCACATTCACTGGCTCCCGCCCTCCCATAGCAAACAGCAATGTCTCTGGGTAGGCACCCCAGGACACTGCAGAAGCCGGCCCTGGGGGTTGGCGGCCCCCAGGGCCATCGAGGGCTCCAGGAGGGGGTCCCTCCCAACAATTACAAAGCCCCGGGTGGTGGTGGTCCCTGGGGCTTGGGGGTCCGTGACCAATTTCCTTCAAAGTATAGAGCTCCTTACTTTAAACCAACAGGCGGAGCTTCCAACTCATCAGGTGGGCCATATCCTAGATGGGGTCTGCTCCAACTTCACGGCCCTATCAGTAGACACCCCTGTCCCGCTGATTTGGTCAGACCTTTTTCTGGTATCACTTATAATCATGATGCCACAGAAAAGTCGCTCTGATTTACCATCCCCTGACTCTCAACCCAGACGTAAATGGGCTCAACTAGTTGACAATCCAAAGCTGGCCACCCACGCACAAACACTCACGCCCGCTCTGACAGGAAATCCAGGGGGGTGACTCTTGTCTTCTCCACTCCTGGCTTATGACGGTTTGCAACGAGCTAATGCCACTAGAGAAACAGCACAAGAACAAAAAATCAAAAACTCAGAAGGCCCCTTGGTTCACGCCCTATTTAGCATTAAATCATTCCAGTTGTAAGCAACAGGAGCGTAAGTGGAGAATGTCGTATAATAGTGTAGATAGAATAGCTTATAGAAAGAGCAGAAAACTATATCACCACCATATCAAAATTTCTAAAAAAGAGTACTATTCAAAGGAAATAATGGAGGCCAATTTAGAACAAAAAGCGATCTTCTCGGTCATAAAATCTTTCACCAACCCCAAAGGGTTGCAGTAAGAATTACATCCTTCACAAACTCTGTGCAATGACATCTCAACCTACTTTGAAGAAAAGATTCTTAATATTCAAAATAATTTTTTAATCACTCAGTCACAATGGGGATGATTCCACCGAATCAGCTCCCATCCCACTGCTCACTGCATTAAAACCTTCAAACCGGTACCTCTAGAATCGACTCACGAGGCTATCATGGCTTGCAAATCAGGTTCTCCTTTAGATACCTGTCCCCCCATGATCCTCCATAAAATTATTGATCTAGTTAACCCCGTCATAAACCAAATAGTTAATTCTTCACTAAGTACAGGCATAGTACCAGATGAGTGGAAACTGGCCCTGGTAAAACCTCTCAAAAAGAAACGGAATATTGACCCCTCAGTGCTTTCTGATCTCCGGCCCATTTCATTACTCCCTGTGTTAGGTAAAATAACAGAGAAATGTGTACATAAGGAACTTACTAAATTCATTGAAGCAGCTAATATTCTCCATCCGCAACAATCGGGCTTCTGACCGAAGCAGTCAACTGAATCAGCCCTTCTGAAAGTCACTGAGGCCCTAAAAATCGTAGCAGACAATGGCAGGAAAGCAGTCCTGATCCTACTCGATTTGTCAGCTGCGTTCGATACCATTTCGCATGACATCCTTCTAAAGAGACTCGAATGTGGCAGCATTTCAGGCACTGCTCTGGAATGGATTAAATAATTTCTTACCAACCGTAGACAAGTGGTGACCCTAGGTACTTTCCTCTTGACGGAGAAAAAAATCATAACAGGACTTCCACAAGTCTCCTCATTGAGCCCACTGTTGTTCAATATTTATATGGCCCGCTCATCTCTTATAAGTTCCTTCGGAATCGAAGTAATGTCCTATGCAGACGATACTCAAATGATCGTATCTCTCAACAATGACAACACAGAGGCCGAATTGAACTTTAAATGCTGCCTATCGCAAGTTATCCAGTGGATGAGGGATAACCATCTTAAATGTAATACCGATAAATGTAATCTACTCTACTGTAATCTACTCTGACACTCCTGAGGCGGAAAGCCGGGAGTTAGGACTTGTGTGTTTGCTTTACTGACTTTTTTAATGCTGCACTCTTTCTTTGTATACATTCGTGTTTTAGCACTTTTAAAGAACTTACTGCATTACGGAAGACTAGGACTCCACGGTTCTCCGCCGATTAGGTGTGGTGACCACACCTCCCCATTACGCTGCTGACACACTCCACGCCCACCTTGAAGGCGGGGCGGAGGAGACGGGGCTCAGTCAGCTGACGTGAGCGGCGTCATTACAAAAGAAGACGGTGATGCCCCCGCGCAGCGGATGCGGGCATCGGGCGCGGTTCGGCGCGCCAAAGGTAAGACCGTCTGCGCCCGTCCGCGGCAGGACGTGGTAAGGGGCCAAAGCAGTCTCTCCACCTCAGGCAGCTACAAATCAGGCTAATACTCTAGTCTATTCCTCAGCGGTACTCCATACCATACGGAGGACAGCCTACAGTGTAGGGGGGGATATGCTAACCTGTCCATCTAAGTTCCCGGCTCAGATAGAGGGCCCGGTGGCCTGTAGCAAGTGCACCTTCCAGGGCGATAAAATCACTAGCTATAGATCGTACAGACACTCGCTGTGGACCAGTACGGAGGAGGCCCATACCTTCATGTTATGCAATGTTAGGTCCCTTCCTAGACATCAGTTTGAAATTTAGGACTTGTTAAACACCCGCTCACCCAACCTGTGTTTTATGACCGAAACCTGGTTAAACTCCACAAACCACCCGACTATAAACCTAGCCATCCCAGTAACTTACAAATTTATTCACCTTGATAGGACACGAAAAACAGGGGGTGGAAGAGCCATAGCCTATAAACGGCATATTAATGTTTCCTGGATTAACTCTCAATTGGATGAGGGTCTGGAAATCGGGATTTTTAAAGCTATGTTCTCAGCCTCGGAGTGCTGGACGGGAGCTTTGGTCTATCGGCCCCCTGGCCCAAAAACCGATTTCACGGACACTCTCATAGACCTGATAGCCACGTATGCTCTTGCCGCAAATACGTTTTTGGTGCGAAGGAGATTTTAATTTTAATTTTCACGGCGAACTGAGCCCCCTACCGGAAGTAAATAAACTCCTCACTGACATGAAGCAGTTGGGCCTCTATCAAAGAATACAAGGACCCACGCACAATGGTGGCCACACCCTGGATCTAGTTTTTACTAATATTGAGGCGCTTAAATACGATCCCCCACAGTCCCTTGTTTGGTCGGATCACGCGTTGATTAAGTTTACATACCGCCTGCCCGTGCTGGGGCAGAAGGACCTGGTTGGCAGCAGCTGCCCTACCGCACAGAGGCCATGGAACAAACTTACCCCACAGGCTTGCAAGGAAGCCTACCGGACAACCTTCCAGCCAGAAGACCGGGGGGTAGATTACATGTTGCAGTATTTAACGAAGGGTTGAGGAAAGCTCTAGATACTACCATTCCCACGAAACACAAACCCAGGTCCACCCCAAGCCGTAACTCAGCTAAATGGTTCACTTCAGAATTGAGTCGGGAAAAGTCTTTATGTAAAAAACTGGAACATCAGTGGCGACGTAATAAAACAGTGCAATCAACACTCCTTTATAAAACGGCTCTGGCAGCTTACCATTGCAAGTTGAAGGTAGCACGCTGTGTGTTCATTGCTAATCAAATTGAGCAATAAAAAAACTCGGCTAAGGCACTATTTGACATCGTGAAGGACTTTGTCGAACCAACGGTGTGCAAACAACCCACTGTTGAGACTAAGGACCTTTGCAATTCCCTAGCTGAGTTTTTTTCTGAGAAAATTGAAAACATTTATGCGAATTTCCCTACTGACCAGCTGGCCACCCTAACTAGCACCGTCAATCTAGATGACGCTATTATAAGGACGGACTGCTCTTTAGACTGTTTCAGGCCAGTCACCCTATCAGAGACGCTAGGGGCCTTGACCTCTGCCAAATCGGGCTCACCAGCAGATCTCTGCCCCCCAAAAATTCTGTCTCTTCTATCCCACAGTCTGGCCCCCTCAGTACAAAAGATTTTTAATCTTTCTATGGAAGGAGTAATTCCAGCTCCCTGGAAGGAAGCCTATGTCCGCCCCATCTTAAAAAACCCCACGGCCAACCCAGCAGAGCTGGCCAACTATCGCCCCATATCTCTACTCCCACTCCTGGGGAAAATATTGGAAAGTCGGATTAATATGCAATTAAACAGCTACCTTGAGTCAAATAACATCCTGGACTCCGCCCAGTCCGGCTTCCGGCGGGGTTTTAGCACTGAGACTGCTCTTCTAGCAGTGATTGATTCCCTCAGAACCACAGTGGACGCCGGAGGTTCAGCTATCTTGATTTTGCTTGACCTCTCCGCGGCCTTTTATACCATCTCTCACCATAGGCTCGTGGAGAGGCTTAGCTTCTGTGGTATCAAGGGCCTTGCTCATAAATGGCTACGGAATTTTTTAGCGGACCGCTCACAATCGGTTCTAATGGGTCCCTACCAATCTGATATAATTGCACTCTACAAGGGTGTCCCCCAGGGCTCCTGCCTTAGCCCCACACTTTTTAATATCTATATGGCCCCGTTAGCTAAGGTGGTGGAGGCCCTGGGGTTTGAAAGAATCTCGTACGCTGACGACACCCAGCTACTTTTCAACATTGGGCATAACTTGGAGACTGACAGAATCCGCTTTGTAATGGGTATATCTGCGATCTCCAATTGGATGACCAACAATTGCTTACAGTTGAATCCGAGCAAGACGGAGGTGATGCTCCTAGGAAAAGCCTCAGAGGTCTGGAATGGTGATTGGTGGCCTGCACAACTGGGCCGCCCCCCACGCCTAAATCTTGTCAACAACTTGGGCATTAAACTCCAATCAGTCCTTGTCCATGCAAGATCATGTAGCCTCAGTGTCAGGCGCCTGCTACCACAGGCTCAGATTACTGCGAAAGATCCTTTCGTTTATCCCCACGGAACACCGCAGAACAGTTACTCAAGCCCTAGTCATGAGCCGTATTGACTATGGGAATGCATTACTAGCTGAAATAGGAATCACATCTTTGAAGAAGTTACAGGTCATCCAGAACACGGCAGCCAGGCTGGTCATGAATATGCCAGCCGGCACCCCCTCGCAACCACTGCTGAGAAGGTTACACTGGCTTCGAATAAAACAGAGGTCCTTCTTTAAAATTTGTTGCCTCACTTACGGGGCCTCTCAGGGTCAGGGGCCAGAGTACCTCCAGAAGAAACTGAAAAAATATGTCCCCTCACGTGCTCTGAGGTCTGGCTCCCAACAGCTACTACTGGTCCCCCGCATCAGACTTCGTAGATTCGGAGGTATGGCATTCTCATACCTCGCACCCAAATACTGGAACAGTCTACCGCTATCCTTGCGAGAAACTCCCTCTTACCTGGTGTTCAGAAAACATCTAAAGGCACTTCTGTATTAATCTTCCCCTATCTTTCTGTGCTACCTGTTTTCGGGGTGTTTCCAGAGTAAAGCGCCGAGATGCCCCCAGGTGATTCGAGTGCTATATAAGCAAGAGTAACATAACTAACATAAAACGGAAATCCTTCCCATTGGGAAAGATGTAACTTTTCTTCCAGACATGTGGTGGCCAGAGGGAACTACTCCCCCACCGGATATGTTTAAAGTAGCAAAAAATGTAGGGGTACAGTTTGATACTGCGCTTTCCTTTCTCCCGCACGTGTCAGCCACAGCAGGGAACTGCTTTAGCCTAATAAGATCATTAAAGAAATTCTTTGATTTGATCCCATTTCCGGCAAGGAAATCATTAGCAGTGGCCCTAATTCTGCCGCGCTTGGGCTAGTGTGGCTCAGGGGTTAGAGGCGGCAGACCCGGAAGCTGAGATCGGTCCTGGACCAGGGTTCAATTCCCCGCCTCGGCGGGTCTTGGGCTAAATATTCCACGGACTCGATAATTCTCGCCCCGGTGCCTCCTCGACTCACGGGTTCACACTCTGCGACTCTGGGCAATAGCTTGCTTAATCTCCACAACGGCCCCTCGCGGCGGGATGCCTGACTTTCACCTTGTGGACACCCTGCCGGGGTTTCTCACAGGGGAATACCAGGACGGGTTCCCTAAGCAAGCGCCAGGATGCCCTTTGGGCGACAGGTTTGCGCTATATAAGTACACCTACATTTACATTTACATTTACACTTACTGCAACAACCTCCTTGCAGGAGAGAATAAAACCATGATAAAAAAACTGCAAGTGGTTCAAAACGCTGCAGCGCGCCTGGTCCTAAGACTCCCAAGCAGAGCGTCTGCATCAGTGGCGCATAAAGCTCTGCATTGGCTCCCGATTCATAAAAGAATCCTTTTTAAAATCCTTTTAATCACTTATAGAGCCATGCTTAAATTAGGACCTAAGTATCTCTCAGCACAGTTCTTCCCCTATACCACTACCAGGACTCTTAGGTCTTCCACAGCCAACCTCCTGAAACCTCCCATCTTCAGATGGATAACAAAAGGAGGAAAAACTGTTGCCATTCTGGGGACCAAAGCCTGGAACGCACTCCCAATCAACTTCAGATTATAGAAAACTGAAACTCAATTTAGGAAGGCATTGAAGACCTGGATATACAACATCTCCGATGTCTGCTGTCTGGCGCTGATTTAACCGGTACACAAGCTAGGACCCACTCTCATTGCCAATCTCTCAGCGCCAGGATACTCCTTGCAGAGTGACAGCTTGCGCTTTATAAATGCTAATTTACATTACATTACGCCCCATTTTTTAATAATTAGAGCCTCGGGGAGGTTGCAGTCCTCAGCGCGTGTGGGGGGATTTCTTTTTTAACATAAAAGGGGGGGGGGAGGCGGACCCCGGGGCAGCGGGGTGCCGAGTGCCCCCCCTCCCTGAAAATATATAAATA
This sequence comes from Lissotriton helveticus, assembly GCF_964261635.1. Classification (NCBI taxonomy): domain Eukaryota; kingdom Metazoa; phylum Chordata; class Amphibia; order Caudata; family Salamandridae; genus Lissotriton; species Lissotriton helveticus. The sequence goes on from NC_136070.1 coordinate 759,998,164, forward strand.
AATGCCCCGGGGGTTGCGGTCCCCGGGGCTTGAGGGTGGTCTTGGATGCCCTCCATCTTGAAAATCAATGCCCTGGGGGGGGGGGTGGCGGTCCTCGGGGCAGTGTCGGAGGGATTGGGCCCCCCACACATTTGTTTTTCTGACCCCGGGACCTGGCCCACCCGGGGGCTTTATTTAAACGAAGCGCGGGAGCCCGCACTCCGCTTTTTTTCATTTTCGTGGCTGGATCTGCGCACCCTGTGCGCATCAGGCGTTTAAAAAAAAAAGCATGCCCAGGGGTCCAGGGTGTTTCAACCCTGCCCCCTATTCTTGTTTTGTACCTTCATTTTACTGTTTTCTTGCACCTTGCTTCTACCGAGGCACAAGATGGCTGCCAACAGTTCCTGCTTTGGACTGTTGATAGCCAATTAGAATGCAGCTCGTGATCGGCAGGGTGCGCAGATCCTAATCTGTAGGTTGCACGGATTCTCCGCGGCCATAGATGTAGATATTTTAAAAATTTTGATTTTCTCAGCAACTACTGAATGGATTTACACCATTTAACAAAAAGGTCTCTTTCTGAACCAAGGGCTACATTTTTGCCAAATTTGGTGTAATTCCTTTCAGCAGTTCGGGCTGTAGCCGTGTCTAAAGTTTCCTATGGAAAATTGCATGGGGAAAACACATTTTGGGACCCGGCCCCTGCTTACCGAATCACCCCGAAACTTTCAAGATGGGAGCGGACCGGAGCGCGCACGAGTTTTGAAAATTTTGCGAAGATTTGTCATCCAGCGCCAAAGTTATTGGGGAAAATTTTTTTGCAATTTTCCTATGGATAATGGGTCCTAACTATAACTACCTACTGGCGACCGCCAGTAGGTAATATAATGTGCGTGATGTCTTATGACATGCGGTCATCGGGCTAGTGCTCATTGTTCGAAGTCCAGCAACCTTGGAATGATATATCATAGCATTCCAGAGTAGTGAGTTGGGCTGAGCAAAGGAGCTGGCTGGGGTGTTTTGAATAAGCGTTTACCTGAACTGGCTCCTCAGATGTCCTGTGCAATAATAAGGAACATGTTACACTGGCGGCGAGCTGGGTTGAACACAGTGGCGACTCCCACAGGTAATGCTCCGGGGCTGGGCTGGGTGGGGGGGGCTAGTCCTTGATGCTGCAAGCGCAAAGTAAGGGCTTTTATTTTTTTCTTTACTTCATTCTCCTTCGTATATCACACTCCCCTACCCCCCCCCCCCCCCCCACCCAGCCCCGTTCCTGCCCACCACCCCACAGTGTTACCTGTGCGAGCAGCCACTGGTTGAACACCTCAATGGCTGATTCTAGCTGGAGTTGATCTCAGCACTGCCTTACTGAAGGAATTGGTGAGACGGGTGTTTAACAAGTTGTGGTGCACTTTACCAGTTTTGGCTGGAGAAAAAAACAGAGCAGGCGCTTCTGCGTAATTTCTTTGTACAGTCGGGAAGTCCTATTCTCGCATCTGAAGCTCAAATCGTGTTAAACATAGCTGAGTGGTGAGGGACTGCCGAATTCAGGGACTGCAGCTATTTCCTTTAAAAATAGATCTCTATGTAGAGTGTGACTATCTTCGCTCACTTGTTGAGACAAGCTCTACTGCCCACTGAAAACATAACAAAGGTATGGGTGGTTATCTTTGAACAGGCTCACTTATTAAGACAAGCTCTACTGCCCATAGAAAATATAATAAATATATGGGTGGTTGCCTTGGAACAGGTTTGCCTACTGAAACAAGCTCTACTGTCCATAGAAAATATAACACATGTATGGGTGGCCATCTTGGAACAGGTTCATATATTGAAACAAGCTCGACTGCCTATTGAAAATACACCGAATGTATAGGTGGCCATCTTGGAACAGGTTCATATATTGAAACAAGCTCTACTGCCTATTGAAAATACACCGAATGTATAGGTGGCCATCGTGGAACAGGTGTACTATCTGACTTAACAGCCAAAGCCTTTACATATTCTTTTCTTTTTTGTTGTTTAGCAATAATGGATGTGGCCGTTTTGTAAGTTTGGTGTAACTTTAATTGACAAGTAAAAGGGATAAAGCGTTCCACCTGGCAGTATAATTTTTAGTAAGTGGAGAAGGACCTATTGAAACATGCTTATTCAGCAATGATAGGCACACCAACAACAGCTGGTGTTACAGGGATTTTGCCTACACGATTGTGAAGGGCGCATCTTATAATTAGGGGTGGGTGGAACTCATGGAGTCGTACTCTGCGGAGGTGCATAAAAACTCAGTGAAATTCCACAGAGTTCCGTTCACCCTTTGGCATACCTTGAAAGCTCTTTCCTTCACTGAAGCGTGCTCAAAGAGGTCGGTAAATCGTTATCACCCAGCGTTATGTCTGGTCCTTTGTCTGCGCCTCCAGATTACGAGACAGAAACTGCCATTTTCTTTGTTTCTCTACGCTAATTACCATTCTAGTATTGACCAAACATGCTATTTCTTTATGCTTTTTAATCCTTACAAGATCAGTCTTGCTGTTTAAAATACATGGAGTGCAACAGTGGCAACCTATGATGATAATCGGAGGACCTTCAATTTTACATCGGCAAGCAGAAGTAAAGGGAACAGGAAGAACAGCGGAGTGGGATTTTACCACTGCCTTTCTAAACAATAAAAAACTCTACAGACACAGGAGACCTACTCTTCACTGTTCTTAGTGTGGAAATGTTCTTAATTGGTTTCACTGTAATTGTTGCACATCAGGCACGCGCATCTATACATTGATTTGATACTAGATGCACAAAATCACATTCTGATACTGCACTTCACATTATTTGGTTCTGAAACTTTCAAGGAAACTAGTCTCCTAGTAAGAAGCAACTAACCTCCTCCCTTGACGCCTCCTGCCTTCAGATATATATGAATCAATCCCCCGTCTGTATGCACATAATGCAATTTCCCTCGTACGTTCATCTGCAACCACAGCTCAAAGGAAGTTACGAGCGCCTCAGGTGATCTCCTCACCTGGTGTCTGGTGTGTTGTTGCTTTGGGGGCGAGTGGTGCATGCAACTGTCACAGGCAGAGATGAGCACCAATAGCAGCGGCATGAGTGCAGCCGCAGGCTGAGACTGGCTCCATCTGCACCTCGTCTGCGCTTGGTCTGTCGGCGTGCCTCTGCCAGCAGCACCAGCCGTGTGCCCTGAAACTAAAGCACCCCAAGCCCAGGGTCTCTCCTCCTGTTGCAGAAACAACGTGGGTTAAGCGCAAGCAATCACTTGAGGCAGTCTGAGGGCCCCTGAACTGCCCTGCCCTCCAGCAGGGCTCCGACAACGGCAAAGTGGCAAACCTGGCACGGGCTATAACTGGTGATTGGAGGGAACAGTGCTCACGGGAGGTTTAGATACCTCTGACAATAGCTATTGGCTGCTTTGATGTGACACGGGAGGGGACGCGTTTCAGTGCTTCAGATTAGTTACCATAAGAGCCCGTGCTGCCTGTATTTATTGCTTGAACCTGGCTCTAATCTTCTCTTTAGTTCAAACTTCAAGTTGACCCAGCTATGGGTCACTTGAAGCCTTTACCAGAACTGCACCCATTCTATTGATCTAATTTGACCCAATCTTGACTGGGCTAAGGAGCTAAGTTGCGCTACATATGTATATATTGGGTAGATCAGCCATCTCCTCCCTTCCCCAAACTGCGATTGGTTTGTGCAATGGAATCTAGAAAGGACGCCTGTCCAGCGCCTGAGAAAAAGGCAACGGAGAGACTAACACAATTGACTACGTGCCGCTCGTAGGCGCAGGACTCTGGGCGCTTTTCATTTTATTCTTACTGCATTCTTCTCACGGATCAACGAACCAACGGAGGCTGAATCTTGCATACCTTCCAAACTGAGGGGCAGAGAACTATTGTGAAGCCGGTTCGGGACTGCGAGGACCAGCGGGCCTTGGGTGACAGAATTGGCCACAGCTGGGGCCTCTTCCCGCTCCCTCCTCCCTCTCCTACATAACTCCACGCGACCCCCACTTCGCGGGGCCGCTCGCAGGCGCAGGACTCTGGGCGCTTTTCATTTTATTCTTACTGCATTCTTCTCACGGATCAACGAACCAACGGAGGCTGAATCTTGCATACCTTCCAAACTGAGGGGCAGAGAACTATTGTGAAGCCGGTTTGGGACTGCGATGACCAGCAGGCCTTGGGTGACGGCATTGGCCACAGCTGGGGCCTCTTACCGCTCCCCTCCTCCTAACTATTTTAGCAATGCCTACACCCGCGCACGCGGGACGCGGGCGGGACGAAGTCCGGGGCGAAGCCCGGGCAAAGGGCGGGCTGTCTACGGCCGTCCAAGGCTGGGCAGGGCCACCCCATTTTAATTCCCGGTTAGCCTGTTAGGTTGTATATCGAAATTGATTTGTCCAATTTTGTGCTGCATGATAGATTTACCTATAAAGTCGTTAACCTATTGTAATACTAACTAACGGTGAAAGGTGGGTCAGCCATTATGGCCTTACGATCAGGGAATAATAGACTGGTTACTGTGAAAACAAACGCTGGACTAGTTACAGGTACTTTGGACCACCAAAATACTAGAGAAGGAAATAGCCCTTACAGAAAAACGTTTGTCGCTTGATATTTTGACTGGTAAGCGGTCTTCCTTGGGGGCGATTGGCTCAGCTATAACACCGGCTGATGGTAATGAGTTGGCCCCCTTGGTAGTCTCTAGCCCTATACCCTGTCTATTAGAAGACTTGGCAGCGGGTTCAGTTAGCGGTACTACATCGAGTCTAATTGCATTGGGTTCCTTCTCTAGCAATGAAAGCCGTAAAACATCTACACCTATTTTATCTACCCCCCCAACCTCCATTCCCCTGGTATTACAAGCGAAGGAGCGGGTGGGGGAGGTGGGGGAGGAAAATTAAAACGGTTCCCTGACCCCTAAACCCAAGAAAAGGAAGAGCGGGGAGGGTCATAAGAAGAATAGTGGTCAGATTATAAGCAAAGCACCAAAATAACAAAATCCAAGAGTTTCTTCGTTGTTGGTAGTTGAACCTACACCCTTAAATGGCGCCTTAAAAAATCCGGCTTCATTTCAGAATCAACTGCTTAATAACAACGACGATCTATTAACCAAAATGGAATCTTTAGTAAGGTCCTTAATATTGCCTCTAATTCGTAGAACTAAGATCATTAATGAAAAACCGGAGCACCTGGAAGAAACTGTTAAAGGGAATACACTAAAGATAGACGTGCTGATTAAAAGCATAAAAAGTAATCAAGGGGGAATTCGTCCTGCTGCTAAAGCAGTCAAGGCTAAACCCACTAAAGCAACAAACTCAGCGGTTAATAAAACTGTTGAAGGTCAGTCTGTTCAACCAGTCTTGGGGGATAAGGGTGCTGATAAGGGTGCTGCAATCAAGGAAACTTTATGTCCTACCGTGCAAAGGCTGGCTCCCCTCACTAAGGCTTTAATTTCGAACAGCGTACCCCATGGTAAACAATTGATAGAAAAAAGGCCTCTTTTGGTGAATCTCCCCCCTGAATCAATTACCCTCACTATTATTTTAACAGGGGTGCCAAAACTAAGTCCAGAATCCCGTGAATCAGATAGAGAACTTAGGAATAAAGTCATTTGTTGGCTTAATAAGAATAGTCAATTACCCCCGGGTTCCAATACAGAGATTTTAGGTGTGAGGCGGGTGGATTGGATAGGCCAGAGTACAAAAGACCTCGAGGGGGACTGCATAATTGTCAACCTCGGAGATCCTTGGGTTGTAGACCATATACGTAGGAAACCGCGTTTTGGTCGGTCAGGAGATATTCTATCGATAGGCCTCCAATACTTTTACCCCCATATAAATCCTAGATTGTTATCCCTGTCACAGAACTTTGCTGAAGCCAGACATTTTATTAATAACGGACCAGATAGGTTTCCCCTTCATCTACCCTTAAGAAATAAGTTTGATGTTCTAAGGGGCTTGGAGGGTGTGGACTGACTCTGGAGTGGTTGTATTTCAAACGAGGGGGTCGAAGTTGATATGGACAAGCCTAGGGTTAGGTCTTCTACCCCAACAAAGAGCAGTGATGCTGAAGACATAGTCCCTTTAGTCCCTCAATTCAAGCGGGCCATTAATACAACTTATCTGAATGACATTTTAACAACCAATACAGTGGCCCATGGTGGAGGGAATGGCGAATTAGAAAATTTGCAATCGGTATTGCTGGCTAATAAACATGTTAATACTGATTTAAACCGGCTTAGTAGAGAGCATTCAAAAAGCCCATTAAAGCGATTCTGTGAGGTGGTGACTAACATCATAGGAACAAGAAAGGCTGAGAGCAGTATGCCCCCGCCAAAAGTGACAATCCCCTTAGGTGATGGAATTAGTGGAGCTGAGGGTAACGTTTTTCGTTTAATTTCCTGGAATATAGCTGGTTTGTCCCGGAGGTTGGAGGACCCTTCATGGTTGAAATTTGTTCAGTCCTTCGATATACTTTGCCTCCAGGAATCTTGGTATAGAATGGATTTTAACCTTGATGGTTTTCAAATGTTTAACGTTTATGCTGAGCCCGCACCATCAGGCAGAGCTAAGGGTGGTCTTAATACCGCTATGTCGGTGAAGCATAATCTTATTAAGATTACTTTACTGACTGACTCCCTTGGTATCTAATTCTTATGATTAAGGCTCTATTTCCAGTACCGCTGCTCCTAATAAACTGGTATTACAATATATTTGATGCAAATTCCACCACTGTTATTGAGAAATTACAGGACGAGATTGTTAATGTGAGTAATAAGGTTTTCCCCCTCTTTATTGTATGGATAGGTGATTTTAACTGTGTACTGTGCAAATTTAGTGGGACAAGAGTTTGTGGTATGTTGGATTCAAGTGACCAACCATTGGCTCACTTCACTCATACAAAACAGGGGGATGCTCTAAACAACATTGTTATGACGTACGAACTCTGCGTCCTGGATTTGCCCAGTTTTTCTAGACCTATGGGTATACCTACTTTTCAAGGATCAGGGGGCGCGACGAGTACAACTGATTTTGCGCTGGTCTCCCTCAGGTTTGCCAATCTTATTAAGGATTTCAAGGTTGATGTAAATCCCACCAGTCATCACAACCCCCTAATAGTGAGTTTTAACCCCGTAGTTGGGAGTAGTCAAACCCTGGAAAAATCAATAATACATAGCCAGAACCAGGGAGTAACTCTGAAGTGGGACAAGGTAAATGTGGGGCAACTGGAGTTGGATATTTTTAATTTCAAATTTGTTTTTATTGGGTTTAAAGGCAAAAAAGGTAGGCAAATCAAGACAGTAGATACGTAGCAGGCATAAACAGCGAGCGAGACCGGCACGTCTTCTCTATGAGGCGTCGAAGAAGCAGGTAAAACATGCCAACACTGAGGTGTACTGCCAATGTCGCGATAGGAATGCCATGTATGAAAGGTAATTGAACAAAACAAGAAGAACCAAGCCCCCCTCCCCTTACCCAGCAACTCCCCCCCTCCCCGACCAGTATGCTGTTTGTAACTTCTGGTGTGGTACGCTCAGAGTGGTGTGTTTCAGGGTGTTCAAGCTCATGGGGGCTCTCGTGGCGGGCCCGTGAGCCGTAGAATGCGGAGATATTTTGGCCACGTTATTTCATGAAATTCTCTAGACAAGAGGGACAGAAGCGGTTGCCAGATCTTGTGATAGGAATCGGCTGTGTGTGTGAGCGTGGCTTGAATACGTTCCATGCCTAAAGTGAACCATAATTTATGTAGCCAGCCGGTGTGGGTGGGTGTGGTGTTGGATCCCCAGAGTGATAGGATATGTTGTGATGCAGCCTGCATGGCAATGCCCATCTGTTTGCCGCGAGGAGATCTCAAAGGGAATGTAAGTGCGTTGGGCAACCCCAGGATTGTGTATGCCGGGAAGCGCGGGATTTCAGTGTCAAAGGTGGAGTCGATGTCGTCCAGCACTGCCTTCCAATATGTCTGCAGTGCGGGGCAGCCCCACAGGAGATGGGTCAAAGTGCCCCTTTCACCGCAGCCCCTCCAACACAGCGCGCTTCGGAGTGGATTGCCTTGATGGAGCCTAGCCGGGTTAAGGTGCCAGTAAATGGCCAATTTCACCGCCGCCTCCCTGGCGCTAGTATTGCGAGTCGTGTGTGCAGCCCTGTAGTATATAAACCCCCATTCCTTAGGCGATAGTGCCCTGCCAAGTGCCGCCTCCCAACGTTTCTGTCCCGCTGTCTTACCTGGGCCGGCCACGGGAAATAGCATTTTATAAAGATCTGAAATAAGGTGCTTATCTGAGTCTTTCGTTACCAGCCATTTTTCGAAAGGCGTCATTTGCCGACCAACTAGGGGGGCGCAGTCCGGGCCCATAAGCCAGTGGCGGAGCTGAAAATATTGGAACATGTGGGGCCTGGCGACGCCGTATCCCTGCTCTACATCGGTGAGGGGGAGAAAAACGTTTAAATCAAAGAGGTGACCGGCCGAGCGGCAGCCTGTATCACGCCACTGTAGGAAGGCTCGAGAATCAGTGCCCGGCGGGAATTCCGGATTGTCGAAGAGTGGAGTGAGCAGGGAGGGGAAAGTCGTTAGGCCTCTCTTGAGTGCCACCATGTCCCAAGTTTTCATAGTAGTGCGCGTGATGGGGGAGCGGAGGAGATATCGCGGTCTATGCTGGCGGGCCAGGAATGGGATCTTCCACAGTGACGTCTGGGCCATCGCTCTATCCTGAAAGAGCCACCTCTTTTCGGACTCTGGTCTGTACCACTCCACCAGGTAGCGGAGCTGTGAGGCTTGAAAATATTGCAGGAGGTTAGGGATCCCGAGGCCCCACTCGTCAACACCTCTGTACGCTAACTGTTTATGGAGCCGCGCGCGCTTTTTGTCCCAAATGAACTGGTGGAAAGCGTTCTGCAGGTCAGCAAGCGCGCCAGGGGGCGGCAATACTGGGAGAGTCTGGAAGACGTACAGGATCTTAGGTAATGCCGACATTTTAACCGCCGCTATGCGGCCTAAAAAGGAGAGAGGTTGTTTCGACCATCGCCCAAGGTCGGCTCGAATCTGGGAAGCGAGCGTTTTATAGTTAAGGGCGACCGTCGAGTCTGTGGAGGAGGTGAGAGTGATTCCCAAATACGGGAGCTGCGGAGAAGATTGTAAGTCGCAGCCGAAGTCTGGCGACGGGGTGTGAAGATGGGCGTTGCTGCCCAAGGGCAAAATCAAAAGATTTCCCCCGGTTGATTTTGAAGCCAGATACTTCTCCAAAGTTCTCCAGCTCCTCCAGAAAGGCCAGAATAGAGTGGGATGGGCGGTCAAGCGCAGCAATTATATAGTCGGCGTAAAGCCCCCACCACGTGAGGTTCACGGCCGAAGGTAACGCCTCTGATGCGAGGGTTGTCACGAATTTTTTGCGCCAGGGGTTCCACGTACATGGCGAACAAGAGGGGCGAGAGAGGGCACCCCTGGCGTGTGCCTCGTATCTCGAAGGGGTCGGACTTAAGGCTGCCCAACCGGACTCGGGCCATAGGGTGGTGGCAGCAGCTTGCGATCCAGGCCTGGAATCGGTCGCCCAACCGATAATGCTGTAGGACTTTCTGCAAATAGGTCCAGTCAACTCGGTCGAACTCCTTCTCTGCGTCGATGGCCAATAGCGCTGAGTCAGAGTTCTGGAAGTGGGTCTTGTCCACGAGGTGCAATAGCCGTTTAGTATGATCACTGCATTGGCGGTTCGGGACAAAGCCCGACTGATCCGGTTCGAGGTTACCCGGTAGGCAAGGACCCAGGCGGGCCGCCAATACCTCCGTGAACAGTTTCAAGTCTAAATTAAGTAGGGAGATGGGGCGGAATGCGGAGCAGTGCGTCGGGGGTTTGCCCGGTTTGGGCAACACCACTATTTCTGCCGCAAGCATATCCGGGGGTATGGAGCTCGGACCCTCGAATGAATTAAATAACCTCGTGAGCACCGGAGCTAGTACTTGGCCGAAGAGTTTATAGAAGCCTGATGAAAATCCATCAGGCCCAGGTGATTTGAGCGGGCGTAAGCGTGAGATGGCGGCCAGGACCTCGTCCAGGTGAATAGGGGCTTCTAAGGCCTCTGCGTTCGTCTAGGACAGTGGCGTGATGTTCGCCGAACTCTAGTACACGTCGATGGCGGCAGGTGATACCTTATCCTCGCTGTACAGGGAGGCGTAGAAGGAGCGAAAGGCATCAGCGACCCGTGACTCATCGGTAAGGGTCTCACCGGAGTCATCCAGGAGGGTGGTGATTTTCGAGCGTTGAGTCTTGGCCTTTAGGGTGCTAGCCAGAAGGCGCCCGGTGCGGTTGCCCCCTACATAGTAGGTATGGCGGAGTCGGAGGGCGGCAAATTCCGCTCTGTCAGTATCAAGGCTGGCCAGTTGAGCCCTAGCGGCTTTCAGTTGAGGCCAAATTCTCGGAGCGCAGGTGCGGCTATGAACCCTCTCTAGTTCAGCCACTTGTGCTGTGAGGTCTTCTCGTTTTTCTTTGCGGATCTTAGCGTCAGCATCCGCGATGGCGATCAGTTCCCCTCTAACCACGGCTTTCAAGGCCCCCCAGAGAGCTGACACCGAGGTTGCGGGGTTATCATTAATAGCAAGATAGTCCAAGATGCATTGACGGACTTGTTTAATAACGGCCGGCCGCTGCAAAAGGGGTTCGTTGAGCCGCCATGAACCACGGGCACATGGCGTCCTAGCCATACTGAGCGTAAGCTCTACCGCATCATGGTCAGAGAGGGCTGCAGGGACAATAGAAACGTCTGTGATGTGAGGGACCAGTTCCGAGGAGCCCAGGAAGTGGTCTAAGCGCGCGTATGTATGGTGTACATGGGAGTAGAAGGTGAAGCGCGCTGTGTTGGGATGCACCGTCCTCCAGAGATCCACCAGATCCCTCTCCTGTAGCCACGACCCTCCCGCCGCAGACAGCGCCCCCGCGTCCCCATAGCGGTGCCCGGATCTATCCTTATTCGTGTCCATGACTAAATTGAGGTCCCCCCCGATGAGCAGCTGAGAGTTAGGTGACTGTAGTGTTTCAGAGAGGGCAGTTTTTAGGAATGGTTCCTGGCCTGTGTTTGGAGAGTAGATAGAGCCAATTGTCAGCGCCCTATTTCCTATATGGAAAGTGTAAGCCAGGAGGCGTCCCTTAATTTCTCCCGTTTTGGTCCCCACCCTGCCCCGGAAACGCTAGGAGACGAGGATGGCCACCCCAGCTTTTTTAGATGGAAGTGAAGAAAAGAATTGTTGAGGAAAGGCCCGGGAGCGCATCCTGTGCCAGTCTTTAGGTAGGAGGTGGGTTTCCTGCAATAGGCAGATGTCAGCCTCTGAGTGTTCTAGATATGAAATGACAGCTCTCCTTTTTATCGGGTTATTGAGGCCTTTTATGTTAAGGGACAGTACCTTAAGCGTATCAGTCAACATGGCATAGTACGAAAGCAGCAAAGCTTAGCAGCGTATCCCGCTGTGTCACATAGTAAGCAATAGGTAACACCCAAAGTCCGTCGATGTCCCTTGGCATACTGGTCCCCGCCCTCGTGCCTCTCCCCGCCCCACCCGCAACTGTACCCCCCTTCCTGGTCTCTGTCCACTGGTCCCCACCCACGAAGCCTCCCTCAACCCAAAAAACCTCCCCAAACTTCCAAAAGGCAAACTGTAGGTATATGTGAAAAACCGTCCGTGTCAGTGATAGTGAGAACAACACCCCAAACCCCCCTCCCCTTCCCACCCTAACCCCAACTTGAGGACCCCAAACAGAAGTCATAGTCCCAGGCCTATCCAGAGTCAGTTCAGGCCTGTAGGTTTAGAAGGTAAAGGAGACTGTGGCAGTGGCAACCCATGAGGCCCCCGCCCCTCCTCCCCCCCCCCCCCCCCCCCACCATGAGAACATGCGGTGAGAGTGGACCCCCAGCAGGAGCAAATTCAGGAATTCATAGCGGTGTCTTTGACCACTGCTTCGATGGCCGCAGAGTGTTCTTTGGCGATCGGGTCCGGGCGAAGGCGGGTCTTAGGCGGATGACGTCTCCGCACCTGTTGCCATCCGTCTCTAGAAGGTTGCGTCCCGGTATGTTGGGAGGATCCCGGAGAAGGGGGCTCCTCCGATGCGTCGTCAGGCAGTTCGAGGCCCAGTAAGGTGCAGGTGTCCTGAAGTGAACGGAGCTGGTGCAAGGTTCCCTCCCATTTGAAGATTAAGCGAAACGGGTGGCCCCAGGAGTACGGCACCCCCTTCTCTCTCAGGAATTTGGTGACCACTCTAAAGTCTTTGCGCTTCTGCAGTGTTACGGCTGATGGGTCCTGGTAAAGTTCAACAGGGCAGTCTCGGAAGCGAAGGGGTTGCGCTCTACGTGCTTCCCGGAGGATCCTTTCCTTCAGGGGAAAATCCGGGAGGAACGCCAGGATGTCCGGAGGGGGCGCCGGGGCCCGGCGGGGCAATCCCACTCTGTGCGCCCGATCTATGCGGATGGGGAAATCAGTGGGCTCCCCGAGGATCTCACGGAAAAGGTCCTGGAGGTACATCGTGACGCTGTTCCCTTCTACTTTCGATGGTACTCCCCGAACCCGTATGTTCCGTCGGGAGCGGTTTTCGAGGTCCTCTGTGTGAGCCTGGAGGTCCACCTGTTGCTCCCGAAGGCGGACAACCTCCTGTTGAAGGTGCTCCATCTCGTTACCGCGTGCGTGGTTGGAATCTTCTACCGCTGCCACTCTTTCCCCCAGTCCATCTAAGTCTCGGCGCGGTTCCCTCTGGTCACTCACCATCTAAAGTTTGGAAATCATCACGCAGCGTGTTGAACAGGCTTTCTAAAAACGATTTTGTGATGGGGGCTTCCTCAGAGGGTTTGTTCGGGGTAGCCGCAGATGCCGACGGCGACGTCTTCATCAGGAGCTCATTGATCGGTCGAACCCCTCTGCGGGTAGCGTTAGACATAGTGCTGCGATCGTCCAGGCAGCGCGGGCCAGTCTGCACCCCTGCCCGCCACCCAGAAGAACCAGCAGCCGGTCCCCTCGTTGTCCCCTTTGTCCCTTCGCGGCAAGTGCGGCTGACGACGCTCCGGGAGATCACCAGGGGAGCACCGGTGAGGGTCAGAGCATGGCGCCGCCGGGGGGGCTAGCCGCAGGAGTTTGTGAGGCGTCTTCGTGGCACCTTCGAGACCTCCCTGTCGCTGGTCTATTCCACTCTAGCAGTCCCCAGGGGGCTGGGGGGGTCAATGGCAACTAGGCGTCTGTCCTCCTCCTGCCGGGGGCACGATCACCAGGCCCCCCGAGGTCCCCCTCTCCTCACCTCCGAATGTGTGATCGGTACGTCGCAGCGTGGCCGTGCCGCCCAGCTGTCCTGTAGGCCTCCCGCAGTAGGCCCAGCTCGGCCGGATCAGGGCTCTGGCGCTCCGCCACTGCAGGCCGGGTCCGCTTCCAGATCACCCAGGTGATAGCGCGAAGGCGGGCGTCGTCGGGCCCCCGGAGATCGTCTTGGTCGTGGCAGCGCCGCACAGGCCCAAGCCGGGGCCTCAGGGTAGTGTTCTGGCGTGGGGCGACACTGTGCAGTAGGCGCCCAAGCAGAGGGAGGGTCCGCGCCGCTCCAAGCGCCCGCAGCGTGAGCAAGGTCCCACCTTTGGCGCCCACGCAGGAGGCCGCGTTTGTTGGTAGACGTTGGGAAGCAGCGTAGGCCCAAGCAGGGGCCCAGATTAGCGCGCGCCCGTGCCGCAGTCCGCCCTGGGCGCAGCTTCAGGGTCCCGGTGCCTCCTGTGGGCTCGGGGGCGGCGGTGGCTCAGCACCGATCGTAGTGTTGGAGGATTCCACTCACATGGGCAGTGTAGCGGGCGGCCGCCTCAATGTTCCTTGTCGGCCCCTCGCCGGTTGCAGGCCCAGACCAGGGGCTGGATTTAGGAAGCGCCCGGGCCGCGGGTTGCTCCGGCCGCTGGGCGATGTCGCGTCGCAGGCGGCTATTCAGTGTCCCGGGGGGTCTCCGGTGGTGGAGGAGGGACCCGGGTCCCAGGTTAGCGCGCCCCCGGGCCGCAGTCCGCCCTGGGCGCAGCTTCAGGGTCCCGGGGCTGGATTTAGGAAGCGCCCGGGCCGCGGGTTGCTCCGGCCGCGGGGCGATGTCGCGTCGTAGGCGGCTATTCAGTGTCCCGGGGGGGTCTCCGGTGGTGGAGGAGGGACCCGGGTCCCAGCCGCGGCTCAGTCAGGCAGGACGGCCGGCTCCAGCCCAGAAGCGGGACCGAGCTCCGTCCGGCCTCGACCTCGGTGCCCTCCGGTTCTGGTCGGCGGCGGCAGCGAGCAATTGCCGATTCTTCGCGGGTGGGCGACTTTCCGGGGTCGTAGATCCGCGCTGCTTCCGGTGCAGTGCCAGGGGGGCCAAAGCAGTGAATTCGGGGCTATTGTGGGGGGATACAGGGGGTTAGGGCGAGGAGCTCCGCAGTTAGACCTCCGTCCCGGTCGCCATCTTGGCCACGCCCCCGAGTTGGATATTTTCAAGGAAAATAAGGCAGGTATAGAAGCTTGTCTGACGCCCACAAATGAACCAGATGTAATAATTAGAAATTTTGAAGAACTCTTAGTTAATGTGGCTATACACCTCCAAAAAACTCTGAGGCGGAAAAAAGTAAGTGGACCCAAATGGTTCGATGGAGAGTGTTCTGCTGCACAATCACGTTTAAAAAAGGCTTTACATCAGGTACCCCGAGACGCCGACCTTGTTAGGAAATCTAGGAAAAAGTATAGAGCCTACTTGATAGGCGAAAATCGGAATTAAGGGCCATAGCCTGTAAAGATCTTGGAAAAGCGGCAGAATTAAGGGACTGTAGACTTTTCTGGGAAATAATAAACCGACCTTTCTTAAAGAATGGGGATAAGGGTAATATATTAGTGCACATTCCGGAGGAGACTTTGGTGTTACACTATGGGAACATTTTTTTTTTGTGTTCAAATCATTTTTATTGGAAAAAAGAAATGAGAACGGCAATACAGCATCATTATTCATATGAGCATAGTGGCACAGTGCCGAGGTAAAGATGGGTCCATATATAGGAAATGATACATGAAATAAAAAGAGAAATTAAACAATACAATAAACATCGTTCAGGATCCATAAAGAGGTGATCGCCAGTAACCAAACAATAACAAATTATCATTATTCCTCATCTTGCAGTTCCGTAGAGCATTTCAACCAGAAATAGCCCATGTAAAACCATATGATACCTTGTCAGTCCTGTACAGTAATTCTACAGTTATTTGCACATTCATTAAGCGTTGAATTTAGGCACATAAATATCTCATGGTGGATCAAAGGTAAAGGAGGCCTCATCTAAGGATGACCATAGTTTTTTGTTGGTGACCTGCCACGGTGACGAATGTAGAGCGGGATTGTCAGTGCCCCTAATGCAGGACAACCATTCTCTCCAAGCATTAAAGGAAACCTCAGCCGCTGTCTTCCAGTTGCATAATACAACCTTACATGCCAGTGTTAGTAAAAGGTCCAGAAGCTGGTGGTCATGGTCTCCCCCCACTGTTGGGTCTATGGCTCCCAGGATAACATAAATGAATTCTCTTTTGGGTTGTATGGCAAAAATGTGTTCGATATAATCAAAAACTTTCCCCCAGTATGTGTGAAGCATGGGACAGTTGAATAACATGTGTGGCAGGTCTCCAGTACCTATTGAGCAGTTCCAGCATGTTGGTGTGTCTCGTAGGCCAGCCTTAAATAGTCTCTGCGGGGTCCAAAATGTTCTGTTAAGTATCATATACTTAGTCTGTGAGAGTATCGGTGACACCTTATGTGTAAGTGCCGATGCGTGTATCCTGATCCAGTCTATATCTATACCGGTGTTATTCGGTTCTGTCTCCCACTTGATTTCATTACGTCTCATTGCTTTGTTGGGCGTTGGAGCAAGTAGTTTATAAACTTTTGAGACGAAATGCCCCGAGGCTTGGAAGTGCGGTAGCATAGATTGTAGCCAGGGTTTTGCTAATCTAAATGTGCGTGTGGATAGAGCTGATTTGAGTTTCAGAAAGGCATAGAAGTCAATCGGTAGTAGGGAGTGTCTAGTCTGTAGAGTTGAGAAGGGTAATGGCATGTTATTTTCACTTAGATCTGAAACCACATTGATACCTTTGTCTGACCAATGGTCCCATATGGGAGGTGAACCGCTAATTCTGATCAATGGATTGCGCCATAAAGACGCAGAAGCAGATTTGTGAATCTGCAGGCCAGTCTTATGAACTTGATCTAAACGTAAAAGTGCTCTCTTGGTAGTAAGCATAATGTATTTAGAGTGCGGAAGGTGTGAAAGGTCCATTGTGAGTGCAGCAGAAAGCGGGGCCTTGCCCATGATGGATCTCTCAATATCAATCCACAGAGGCGTATAGCTCGGGTCTTCGGCAAACCAGGAAGCTCCTTGCTTGCAAAGAAAGGCGGTCTGGTAATTTTTAAAGTTTGGCAAACCAATACCTCCTTTAAGCTTGGGGAGTTGTAATTTTTTCATCTCAATTCTGTGTTTTTTTCCCTGTCCACAGGAAGGCCGTAAAAGATTTATCTAATTTATGTAAAAAATCCTCCGTGAAGGTCATGGGTAGCATACTCGCCATATAGTTTACTAAGGGACTGATCATCATCTTTAACGTCTCTGCTCTACCCCACCATGAGAGGAACTTCGGCGACCATCCATCTAGCAGTTTTAGTATTTTTTTATAGAGTATATCCTCATTGATTTTTAGGGTGGTGATCAGGTCTTTCTCGAATTCCAAACCTAAATACTTAAAGCTCTTCGGCTGCCACGTAAGCCCGGAGTCACCCAGAATATTTTTGTCACACAGGTTATTGAATAATTTCACTTCTGTCTTATCCTTATTCAGGGAGTATCCGGAGACACACGAGAAGTCCTCAATCGTGGTTAGTAATGCAGGAATAGCTTTATCAGCTTTTTCACTCAATACCAGCACATCATCGGCATAGGCCGTCAGTTTAATTGTGCATCCTGTGAATCGAATACCAGGAATATCAAGGTTTTCCCTTATGTAATACAGGAAGGGTTCAATTGCCAGTAGGAACAAGGACGGGGACAGGGGGCAACCCTGTCTTGTGCCTTGTTCTAGGTTAAAGGGGGAGGAAAAGGCACCACCAGCTCTCACTCTAGCGGAGGGACAGGCATACATGGACATGACTAATTTAGTGAATAGAGGACCCAGGTCGAATTTGTGAAGCACCGCATTCAAATACATCCAATCCACCTTGTCAAACGCTTTTTCTGCGTCTAGTGTTACCGCTACAGTAGGTGTGGATAGAAGCTTTGCCTTCTCAATAACGTGAGCCAGAATTCTAGTATTATCGCTTGACAGCCTATTTTTCAGGAATCCCGCCTGTGATGGATGTATTAAGGACGGTAAGACCTTCTGGATGCGTTTTGCAAGGATCGAGGCCAAGAGCTTGCAGTCTAAGTTTATCAACGAGATAGGCCTGTAGTTTTTCGGCTGTTTAGAATCTTTGCCTTCTTTAGGTATCACTGCAATTACGGCTTCAGCCATTGTTCCTTTGACCTCTCCTGTGATACCAATTTCTTGGAATACTTCCAAGAGTGGAGTAGCTAGAGCGTGGGCGAAGGTCTAATAAAATGGTGCCGTGTAGCCATCCGGGCCAGGGGCTTTCCCTTTTTTGAGGGATTTTATCGCGGCAACGATCTCTGGTTCAGAAATCGGCACATTCAGAGACTTCCTTTCTGCGGCTGTGAGTGTTGGGAGTGCACAGTTTGAAAGATATTTCTCCATTTTTTTTCCCGGTCTATATTTTCATTCCTAGCATATAGTGTCTTATAGAATTCTCTGAAAATGTTCGCAATTTTATTGGGGTCAGAGTTAGGAGCGCCACTATTGTCTAGCAGAGAGGTTATAGCGTTTTTTTGAATTTTAAATTTGAGATATGCCGCTAGTCCTTTTCCTGCCTTATTAGAATCGCAGATTTTAAAATGCTTCCTCTTATCAAGCCAGATTCCCGCCTTCTCACCAATAAGTTTATTATATGTGTATTTCTTATTGGACAATTCAATTAGATCTTCAGGGTTTCTGTTAATCAGGTATTTGCGTTGGAGTGTAGAGATGTCCTCCTCCAATTCCAACAAGACCGCGAGTCGGTTCTTGGTAATTGCAGAGGATAGTTTTATGATAAGACCTCTAATGGTGGATTTGAGCGCCTCCCATCTCATGGTGTCCGAGGTGTCCCCTTTTTTGTTTGTCAGTAAGAAATCTGAGATGGCGTGGTCAATGGTTTCTTTGTGTTTTGTGTCATTAAGAATAGCATCATTAAATCTCCACATAGATTGACGAGTGGTTGGTGTGACATTAGAAAGTGTGAGAGAGACGCAAGAGTGATCAGAGACCAATCTTGGGGCAATATCCGAGTCTTCAACTCTGGTCAACACATTTTTAGAAATGAGTATGTAGTCAATTCTCGAGAACGAGTCATGTGGTGGGGAGTAAAAAGAGTAATCTCTTCCATCAGGATGAAGTAGACGCCACGTGTCCACCAAATGGAACCTATTGCATAACTTCATGAACGCTTTGTGAGCTTTACCTGGGCGAAAGGTGCATTTGGAATCTCTGTCTAATACCGGATCATACGGAAGATTGAAATCACCCGCCAGAATATGAACTGCCGTGTTTGGGATGGAGTCGATCTGTCTCGTGAGGCCTAGCCAGAAGGACGGGTCATGGGCATTAGGGGCATATATTGACGTGATAAAAAATTCCGTATTATCTTTAAGTAGTTTCGCCGATACCCATCTACCTTTTGTATCCATGGTGGAGGAGAGTATCTCCACACCCGCAGTCTTTGCTACAAGCATTACCACCCCATTCTTTTTAGAGATTGCCTCAGAGCCTAATACCTCAGTGTAGTATTTGTTTCGCAGTGTGTGAAAATGTTTTGCTTCCAATTTAGTTTCTTGTAACAGGGCTATGTCCCCCCGCTGCCTACGTAGATAATCAAGTACCGTCTGACGTTTAACCGGTTGATTTAGGCCTTTTACATTTAGTGATAGTATTTTAAGATTGGCTATGGTTGTTGTCCCTATTGGAGTATCTAAGACAGAAGCCATCAATTATGTAGCGCCTGATATCGTATCATAACACATGTAAATAAATGGGAATCAGATCCAAAAGAGAACACTATACAGTAGGCACTACAGGCAATGACAGAACTTGCAGTAATCACAGGGCTAGCAGTGTTCTGAAGTACGGAGCGGAAGCTTCGGAATGCAAGATAAAACAGTGTGCTCATTGTGTGAAATAAAAGAAAAAGGCAAAAAGACAGAAAAAGTAAGAAATGAAACCCTCCCCACAGTCCCCCAAACCCCCCTCCACCCTCCGCCCTTCTCCTAGGCCCACCCCTCCCTCCCCCATGGAAGAATAGGAACATGGCGACTCGGGAACGACCACGAGGCCGCCTCCAAGCAGGCTTAGTCAACAAATTTTAACATCTGAGCTGCTAGAACAATCGCAGCCAAGAGAGCTAGACAGCTTTCAATAACCATCAACAAGGTATAACAATAGACAGCTTCACTTATAAACGCAATGTGTTTAAGGATAAAGAGCCAGTATGACTAGATGTAGAGAAAACTATTCGTATCTTGATCTGTAAATATAATCTGGACAGCTTCCAATAACCGTCAACAGGGTATAACAATAGATAGCTGCACTTATAAACGTAATATCTTTAAGGCCAAATAACCATTATGACCAATTTTAGAGAAAACTATTCGTGTCTTAGTCTTTAAGTAGAAGTCGTGTGAGTGAACAACACCATATCTACCAGCTGGAAACCATTCTAGTGGACATTTCAAAACAGACATCAACTAGATCTTTCAAATATGTTTGCAGTAAGCATTCAAAGACCATTCATCGGAACATATCATTCCACCCCCATAACGTCGTGGAGTAAGCCATTGAATTCCGCATGTTATCAAAGACAAGGGTCCTTAGCTTACATTTTTTACAAGGAAAAAAATAAAATATAGACCATAATAGGCAACTATATGTGTCACTGTCCAGCCGGACAGGATATTTATTTTCAAAAGAATATGACTTGTAGTTCAGAGATAGTTCAACAGGCACAATCCTGTACCCAAGCAATTCAGAGAACATACAAGGTGTTCGAAAGTTTAAAGCAGGCAAAAGAAGGAAAATGAGCAAAATTGGCCACTTTTAAATCAGTGTTCAATTAAAGTAGTGCCAAAGAAGGCACCAGACACAACAGAGTTTAACATAGTAGTTTGGTTGTGAAGGTGCTTTACAAAGTCGACGTTTCGATCCCCTATGCTCAATTGTTTGGGATCATCATCAGGACTGACATATTTTACAGCATTTGCCTGACAATTTAACATACACGAGATTTACCGCCTGTAAGAAGGGGAGAAAAGAGAAAGAGGTAGGTAGCTTTAGAAAGTTATGTACTCAACCTAGAAAGCAAGAGAAGAAAAAATGCTCCTGAAAGTCCATGTGTTTCAGAGACCCATTACACTTATTCGGATTCGACTTAATTGTGCCTAATATATTGTGTTCCACTCGTGAGGGGCCGGACGGGGTGACTGTGACTTATGTGAGTTGGTAGAGAATCACTCTCCTGACTGTATAAAATTTCAAAAATTACTATTCATTACACATTCCACCTTTGTGGATCAACCATTATTTGTACCCTTGATAGAGACTCTCCTGGCTGTATACACATTTTGAAATTATACTATTTCATTGTACATTCGACCTTTGTGGATAGCCCATGATTCTACCCCTTGTTTGTTAAATGTAACAAGGGAGGCCTGTTCACGTTTTGTGCTTATGGTTCATAAAACAGACTTAATCGAGTTTAAATTGTATTCATTAAACATGCACAGACACCCGTTAAGTATACATGCATTATGCGGCGGCTAGCACGCATCGGGCTTCAGGCGCGGGTTGCCAGTAGCTGCCTTATTAAAATAAGGCAGCTACTGTCCGGTTTTAAGATTCCACAACAACAAAACTGCACAGCTTGACTTACAGTTTGACTTACAGTTTGAACAGCTAATTTTTTATGAGGCCAATTAGCTGTTCAAACTGTAAGTCAAGCTGTGCAGTTTTGTTGTTGTGGAATCTTAAAACCGGACAGTAGCTGCCTTATTTTAATATAATCTAATGTAAACATGTTTTTATTAAGTCACTCACTTAAGCGCCGCCCGCACGTTTTATCAAATAATTTTCACGTTAACTCACCACCAAATGTAAATATTTCACAATGTTCCACACTCGTGAATTCCCTTCCCAAAATGGCGCGACCGAATGCCCGCGCATTCCCTCACTAAGATGGCGGCCAACGCCGATCCATCTTCTCTGTCTATTACCCGCCGGCACTAGCATTTTAAGCACGAGTCCCTAACGGAGACGGTAGCTGAAGGAAGGACATCGAGCCGCCAGCTCCGGGATTGCAGATTGTTGCAACACGTGGGTGCCTAGCCGCACGGTAAGACGCGCGTATACTCGGACCGCTACAGACCCTAACCCCTGTCTGTACAACCTGACGCGGTTCTGATCCAGCTCTCTTTTCATTAGGAAGTATCCGGTTATTCTGACCCTCCCCACAGAAGTCCGAATCTCAGAAGGACTGCGCCCAGGTAATACTGAGACCGCGCCGCGCCTCGAATTCCTATCCTCCGCCCACGCATGGGGCTCCCATTGACCAAGTTTCCCCCCCTCTCCATTTCAGATTAATCTAACCGCCCTACAGAAGTCCAAACCCCAGAAGGACTGCGCCCAGGTAAAACTGTGACCGCGCCGCGCCTTGAATCCCTATCCTTCGCCCACGCTGGGGGCTCTCATTGATTAAGTCCCCCCCTCTCCATTTCAGGTTGGCACGTTTCACAAACACCACCTGTTGGAATAGGGTTCATTTAACCCCTATCAGGGTAAGTCATTTACTCAGCACTTTGCAAACCCGCGCCTGAAGCCCGATGCGTGCTAGCCGCCGCATAATGCATGTATACTTAACGGGTGTCTGTGCATGTTTAATGAATACAATTTAAACTCGATTAAGTCTGTTTTATGAACCATAAGCACAAAACGTGAACAGGCCTCCCTTGTTACATTTAACAAACAAGGGGTAGAATCATGGGCTATCCACAAAGGTCGAATGTACAATGAAATAGTATAATTTCAAAATGTGTATACAGCCAGGAGAGTCTCTATCAAGGGTACAAATAATGGTTGATCCACAAAGGTGGAATGTGTAATGAAATAGTAATTTTTGAAATTTTATACAGTCAGGAGAGTGATTCTCTACCAACTCACATAAGTCACAGTCACCCCGTCCGGCCCCTCACGAGTGGAACACAATATATTAGGCACAATTAAGTCGAATCCGAATAAGTGTAATGGGTCTCTGAAACACATGGACTTTCAGGAGCATTTTTTCTTCTCTTGCTTTCTAGGTTGAGTACATAACTTTCTAAAGCTACCTACCTCTTTCTCTTTTCTCCCCTTCGTACAGGCGGTAAATCTCGTGTATGTTAAATTGTCAGGCAAATGCTGTAAAATATGTCAGTCCTGATGATGATCCCAAACAATTGAGCATAGGGGATCGAAACGTCGACTTTGTAAAGCACCTTCACAACCAAACTACTTGTGTCTGGTGCCTTCTTTGGCACTACTTTAATTGAACACTGATTTAAAAGTGGCCAATTTTGCTCATTTTCCTTCTTTTGCCTGCTTTAAACTTTCGAACACCTTGTATGTTCTCTGAATTGCTTGGGTACAGGATTGTGCCTGTTGAACTATCTCTGAACTACAAGTCATATTCTTTTGAAAATAAATATCCTGTCCGGCTGGACAGTGACACATATAGTTGCCTATTATGGTCTATATTTTATTTTTTTCCTTGTAAAAAATGTAAGCTAAGGACCCTTGTCTTTGATAACAGTAACTACCCACGGTCCTCAGCAAACTAGTTGGGTCCCCTTGTGTTAATTGATATATTGAATTCCGCATAGCGCGATCATTATGAACAATCAAAGTGTAATTGCGGGGTACAGCAAAGAACATCTGAGATCAGATAAGGCACAAATAGAGGCAGTTTGTACTTCTGATCCCTATGTGAAAGGAAAAGTTACAGGTCAACCAAGACCAGTGGCGCCCGCGCTTCCAGCATCTCCTTGACTCAAGAAAGCAACCTCCATATTCGCTTCTTCCTGCGTAGAGAGTAGATGGCGCAGCCTTTGTGGATCTGAAAATATGTGGGTTATACCTCTTATTGTCACTTTGAACTTTGTCGGACCAATGAATCCATACATGAAACCAAGTGACTTCAATTGTGGTCTCAGTGCAAGAAAGCCTCTCCTGACATCCATCGTTTCCTTACTGTAATCTTGTGAGATGTAAATCTTGTGGTCTTTCCATAGGACATGATTGTGCTTGCGAACGAAGGAGAGGATCTGTTCTGTGTGTTGGTATCTCAATGGTTTGCATACTATCGCTCTCGGCCCCTTCTGATCTTTGGTCATTCGTCCGGGGACTCTATGTGCTCTGTCAAATTCTAATGGTTGAGTGAAGGTTAAATTTGTTGCTTGTTCAAACCAGTTCTCAAGGAATGGGACGCATGATCCATAGTTTTCTTCTGATTTTTTCTGGAATTCCGAAAATTCTCAGGTTTCCTCTCCTATTTCTGTCCTCCAACTCCGCAATCTTCTTTACCAGATGGTCCGAGCATAAGGTGAGATTTTTAATAGCTCCACAGGTTTTATTCTCCGTATCTTCTAGTTTACTTATTCTACTTTCAGATTCTGTCATTCTTGAGTTAATATCCTTAATGTCTTGTCTTATAGCAGCAACCTCTTCCTTGGTGGACCTAGCCAGGTCTCTGACTTCATCCAGCCTATTCAGGATAGTGTCCATAGCGTCTGCCATATCTTTCCTCTCCTTCCTCTCTTTGATCGGCGTCGGCGGATTAGATTTCAGGCGTTTAGGGGTTTTACCATTCTTTTCGTCATTCATTTTAGTCTATCTCAGTATTTGTAATAGAGGTAGATAGAACAATGGCACCAAAAAAACACAGATGCCGGCCTTGTGTCACCACTATGCGGTTAATAGTAGTAGCGTGGCAGGACAGTGTGGGTGGATGGCAGTTAATAGCAGATCAATGAATGAATGCACTCACTGGCACAGGATCTTTATTTCGTAATCCAGCATAGGAGTTTGCTATGCGCCAACCGTCAAATTAGTGAATCTCCAATGCATACAGCGGGCAAAAACATAGTTGTGACACCTGTCGGTATTTGCCTTTGCCGCTGCTTGTTTATGCTTGTAATCGTTTGTGTGAGTAGTATTTGCTGTTAGGCCGCTTAGATTCAGAGCAGATGCTTGTACATCTCAATCACATGGCTTGGTAAAGGTTAATGCAGCAATCACCATTAACATATTTGGCAAGACTGTATGGATCAGGGCACACTATTCACTGTAGATGTTAACACATGAGATTAAGTATCTCTGTATGGCCCCGTTGTTGCTGGTCGAAATTCACCTTCTTGACACATTGCAGTGACGGTATATATTTGAAAGCAGTTGAGATTACAAAAGTCAAGTCAGGCGACAGTGTGGGCGTAGACCGTGCAGCTAGGAAAATGTGTATCTGCAGAGTCCGCCATTTTAGGTGATTACTACGTTCTCATCACATTTTATAGATTTGCACTGCCTTTACATTCCATGAAGTTTGTCATGTCGAGCGTTTCCAAGGAAGCGTTACTCGGTTCGCTCTTACTCACGGTGTGTTGTTCGGCCGTGTGCGCGAAGCCTTCTCATCAGAGCTCCGTAGGCGGACCGGGGAGCCTCGTGGCTGCAGGCGGCTGAAGGCTCCGTCATCCAGCGCGTCTGCCGGCGGTGAAAAGGGAAAGGCGATTTCCGCAGCTCCTTCCGAGCGGAATCGCTTGAAACTCACATCACTGCTTGGCTACGGCTTCCGACGTCCAAACATGCGTTTTTGGGCACCGTCAAACTCGTCCAGCCGCTTTCATCGATCAGTGTACATTTGCCGCCTGGAGGAAGACCGAAGTCATGTCGCCATTCCTCGGCGTCCAAGCCACGCTATGGGAACATTTTTAACCCAAACGAGGTGCTGCTGGTTACTGACGATGGGGTTGGAGATTTTAATCTGATGTCAGCTAAAGAACTGAGCCTCTCTATTACCTTGTCGGAGATAGAGGTTGCCTTGAGGATGGGGATTCCATTAAAGGCTCCCGGGCCGGATTCAGTACCTTTAGATCTCTTCAAACATAACCTCGAGGTCTGGGCACCATTGCTATTAAATGTTTTTGGAGCAATTGTGGTGGGGCGTATCCCAACTTCGTGGCATGAGGAGGTAGTAGTACCGATTTTTAAAAAGGACGATGAGGGTGACCCTTTCTGCTACCGGCCAATATCCTTACTAGATGCCAAGTGCAAATTAATGGGTAGAGTGATACTGGCATGCCTTGAAGCTTGGGCAGAATCCGCAGGTACCATAGTGGACTCACAGTACGGGTTTAGGAAGGGTAAGGGAACCACTGAGCAGTGTCTCAATCTGGCATTAATTATGGGCAAGTACATGGGGGCCAAGCACAGTTGTATTCACTTGGCCTTCATGGACTTGTCCAGTGCCTTTGACACTGTATGCAGGGGTAAGTTGTGGCAAATGATGGAAAACATGGGGCTTGAAGAATCATTAGTGACCCTGCTTCGTAGACTCCACGCTGCCACCTCAGTGAAAATTAGATATGGTCCAGGAGGTGAGAAGACAAATCTAATTCCATCCACCGAAGGTGTCCGCCAGGGTTGTATTCTGGCTCCATTCTTATTCCTGGTGTACACCAACGGTTTAGAAAGTTTTCTACTTGACAGCGGAGCCGACTTCCCCCAAGCAAATGGTAAAAGGATACCGATGTTGTCCTATGCAGACGACACGGTCCTAATGACCCTCACTTCGAATGGTATGCAGACTACCTTAGCTGCCTTTGAGGCCTTTATGGGTAATTTAGACCTTCAGGTCAACTTTGCTAAATCGTTTGCTATGACCTGCGGCCCGAAAGGTGTAAAACCTCGTAGGTACATGGTAAGGGATTCAACTATAGCTAAAGTTGACAATTTTAACTATCTTGGCAACCTTTTTAATAAAAAGTTAAACTGGGATCCTTTAATATCAGTCAGGGTACAAAAAGTTACACAATCGGTCGAGGCTCTGTTTCGCTTTGGTAGCAAATTGGGGCAAAAACCGATTAGAGAATTAATAACTTCATATAAAGCTAAATGTCTCTCTGCTGCCGTATACGGGGCAGGTGTATGGGGGACTCAGAAATGTGATAAAATACAAGTCATGGAAAATACATTTTTAAAACTGTTGTTATGTGTCCCACCAGGTACCTCTAATAACTTTTGTCATGGGGAGGTGGGCATTACTTTTGTGAGCGACACCATTCATTTGTCGCCTTTGTTGTTATGGTCTAAAGTTTGGCAGTCAGAAGAGTTAAAATTAACGAAGGAAATCTTGTATGACTGCCTTAAACTTGATCACTCTATGAATATTCTGTGGCTTCGATATGTTAGGGACACTTTTAATATAATCGGGTTAGGGCAAATGTTTGAAAGTCCAGTTATGGCCGGCAAGGATTATAAGTTAATTATCCAAAAAGCTTATTACTCCAGCCAAGGCACTTTGAGAAACGGTGAGATTGCAGTATATAGGAAGGACGAGCTGTACCAGCAGTTTTATCTGTCATATATCACCCACACTCAATGGCGCTTTTTCTTGACAAGGTTTCGATTAAATTCTTTACATTATCTTTTTGCTTTCCCAAAACAAGGGGGGTGGTGTGAGAGGCTACCCCCTTGGCCTTGTAATAATAGGGTCTCACAAAGCACTTTGCATTTTATTCTTTTTTGTGCATTGTACAAGGATGCAAGGAACAGGTTTATCAAACCCGTCTTGTTAAGCCTTGGATCTCGTTACTACAAAGAAGGCTATGAGTACCTTTTGTCCTTGTCCACTCCAGAGATTTGTAGTGCTGTGCTTCGCTTTATCCGAGTGTCTCTTAACATCAGAAACAAATATGAATCCCCATAAAAGTGATAACTCTTTAGCTAAGAATATGGTGTGGACTTAAGATTGTAATGCACTTTATGAAAAGTTTTATAGATCTGCCTTGACTGTTTTTTTGAATTTCCTGAAAATTTTAAACTGTAAAATGAACTATGGATTTTTAATCAATTATGTATTTTTGTATAATCAAGTGAAGTTTGAATTTGTGTATACTTTTGTGATTCCTTTGTTGAATCGAATAAAGTTATTCGAACAGAACAGGACTACGTGAAGTGAATGCAGCAGGGGTGGGGAATTCCTATCTCCCGACGCCCGAGACATCTAGATTCCTTACAAGGGCAAGAGGTTTTAATTTCTAACTTGTCCAAAGGACAAGTAGAAAGTCTTACGGTAATCCGATACACAGCTGCAGCCTGTTCAACCCTTTTGGTCACAGCCAGTTAATAAGGAGCTCTGAGCAGTTTATTGGCAGTGAAAGGGTCAATGCAAAAGCTGGCGCCTGCACTTCCCCGGAGCAGAACAACATCATGATGGAGATGAGCACAAAGTTGCAGCTCCATATAAAACATCCACAGCACCGCCAGGAAAGAGTCTTTTGTCTTTCTCCCCGAGCACTGGTGTGGTGTGCGGGTCCTTTCATTTTCTTCGAGCATGAGACCTGACTTTAACCTTGTGACCCCCTGCCTTTCATTCTGTGCTTCACCCTGGAGCTTCAAATCGGCCCAAGATCCCTCCTCACCCTTGCCTCCGGGGGCCTACAGTAAAGCCCATGCTTTCCCTTCTCGTGCAGCCCCTGCGCAACCCTCATTTGCACTTTCCTTTGCCTGTACACCTTATGATTCACCTGGTGCATGTACTTGCTAACCCCACCCCACCCCCTCTGCTGCCCCGTCTGACTGACCTGACCCGCTCCCCTTGGCCTCTCGTATCTTACCTCATCCAGGGCTTTCCTTACAGCTCATTAGTTTCCCCATGAGAAATTCAAGCAATCCTCAGGCACAGCCTCATTTCTCTCCTTGCACTGGGCCTCTCATCTCACTTTGTGCATTCACCAGGGGCACCTGAACACGCTGCTGTAGCAGCTACAGCAGCTGGGGCCTCTTTCTTTCTGCAGGTCAAGACAAAGGTTCATAATTGACATGAAAGGGTGCTTGGATATATACATGGATGAATGAGTGAAAGGATGGATGTAAGGATGGATGAGTGAGAATAGATGGATGTGTGCAAGGATGAATGAATGGATTGACGAGTGAAAGGATGGATGGAAGGGGTGAAAGTGGATGGATGAGTGAAATAATGGATGTAAGGATGGATGTGTGAAAGAATGGATGGATGAGTGAAAGAATGGATGGATGAGTGCAATGATGAATGGATGAGTGCAAGGATGAATGGATGATTGCAAGGATGAAGGAATGGATGGAGGGGGTGGACGTGGATGGATGAGAGAAAGGATGGATGTAAGATTGGATGAGTGAAAGGGTGAATGAATGGTTGAGATGAAAGTGGATGGTTGAATGAAAGGGTGAATTGATAGATGAGAGAGAGTGGATGAATGGCTGATGGAGTGGGTGGATGGATGGCTGGGTGGAAGGATGGATAGATAGGTGGAAGAATAAATAGATTGATGGGTCGACGGATGGATAGATTGATGGGTGGATAGTTAAGTGAAACGGTGGACGGAGAGATGAGTGAAAGGGTGGATGGATATGAGTGGAAAGGAAGATGGAGGGATGAAAGATGGAGGAGCAAAAGGATGGCTGATGGGAGGGATGAGTGAAAGTGGATGGATATGAGTGAAAGGATGGATGGAGGGGGTGAAAGTGGATGGATGAGCGAAATGATGGATGGATGAGTGGAAGGAAGGGAGGAGGGATGGAGGAGTTTGAATGATAGATTTGGAGCTGGAAGGATAGGTTTGGCCAGGGGTGTCCTGAAACACTCACTTTAGCAGTTACAGCGGGGGTGGAACTCTTGATGAGCCTCTTCTCTCTGCAGCTCGGCAGACAAAGGCCCATAATTAACGTGTAAGGGTGAGTGAGTACAAGGATGGATGTGTGGGTGAAAGGGTGGATAGATGAGTGAGTGTATGAATGTTAGCGTGGCTTGCTAGATGGATGAATGAGTGAAAGGAGGGATGAGTGACAGGGATGGTGGAAGGACGATGGATGTATTGATGAAGAAAAGGGTGAACAGATAGATGGGTTGCAGGGTGGACGGATCAGTAAGTGAAAGGATGGATGAGTGAAACGGTAAATTGATGGATGAGCGGAAGAATGGGTGAGCGAAAGGATGGACAGATGGCTGAGATGGATACGTTTGGGGATGGATCGGTAGATATGGATGAGCAGATGGATGGATTTACAAAGAGAATGGAGAAAGGCTGGTGAAAGAATGAATGGAGGCCAATGTATAGGTGAAATGCTAGATATCAGTTGGTGAATGAATGGGTAGATCTGCAGAAAAGAGACAAAATAAGGAAATCACTAGTATTCAAATCCTTCTATGCTATGAGCCTGACATAACCAGAGAGGCTATTATCCGAGCTCTTCTATAATGAGTGCTGCCATTATTTGACGGTGCACTACATGGCACCAAAAGGACAAGTGGATTTTGTACAGGACAAGTAGGTTTATAAAGATACCAGTCCCATGGACAAGTAGATATTTTATTAAATTCCACACCCCTGTGCAGTTTGTAACTCATATACCCCAGCAAATTTTTGCCATGCAGAACTGCTCCTTGAAGAATACAGTGCTGCTGATAACTACAGTTGAATACTAAATTCCTCCCATTCTGCAGCCGGAATTAAAAACTCCACCCATCCCTTCTTAGAATTCGGTCCAGTAATATTTGTTTGTTTAACTGTGGTGTGCATTTGGAACATTTGTTTTTAGTTGCCATTAATCGGAGTGCACACTTCAACTCACAGTACATGTTTATATCATAGGTGAAGACACATGGCGGACCTGAGCCCACTACAGTTTTTTTTATTTTTAGCTCCTCCAGGATATCCACCAATAGGGTGGAAAAAGTATAAATATATTTTTATTAACTATGCAAGAGCCTGTGAAACTTGAGTGCTGAAAAAAAAATACTTTTTTCCGTTGCTCTTCTTGGAAGGGTGGGCAAGGGGGGAGAACAAGAATTGGAAACCTTACCTGATGCGAGTGTTGAAGAGGTGCAAAATTTAAATGAATTTAAAATTTGTATGTTGAAGTTAGATCAGTATTACCTGCCAAAGGTTAGCAGAATAATGGAACAATACTATTTTGGACTAAGGGAACAAGGAAGAGATTAATCTGTTGAAGATTACATCACTAGTTTAAGGAAGCTAGCCTCAACATGTCAATTTGATGGGGCCATAGAAGAAAGAACCAGTTCGTTTTTTAGGGTTAGCAGTGATCAAATCAGAGAGGAGTTATGGCTCCAGGATGAACCTCCTCTTGAAGTGATCAATGTTGCCAAAAGAGTGGATCACATGTTGAGTTGTGTAAAGGAATTGAGTAACTCAATTAAGCAAGGTATTGTACATGAGAATGTTGAAGAGGGAGCATGTGTGATGAAAAGAAAGTAGGTATGAAAGATAAGCAAAGATTTTAGGGCAAATGTTTCAGGTGTGGCAGTAGGGACACGGACCCAATGGGAGAGACTGCCCTGCATTACATGTTGACTGTAATCAGTGTGGGAAGGTGGGTCATTATGCTGAATATTGCAGGATCAAAACAAGAAAAGACAGAGTGAAAGATATTCAAGTAATTACAAGAGATCATATTTCAGGTTGGGACAGCATCTTGTTATGGTGACATATGAAATAATTCCAAGCATTAACATCCTTCTGCCATGGTGAGAGACAGGTGGGTGGATGTGTTTGAGATTTGAGTCCTGCTCACATTTAACGGTCCCTTTGAATGAGATGTTTAGCAGTACATTTGGAGACCGAACTCCTTTGTGTGAACTTGATGTGCAACCGGGGGTTATGGTGAGTCTCAAAGAGAAATGTGAGGCTATTTCTAGGCAAATTTAAAACTGGTGGATGGTTTGTGTAGGAAAAGTAAGTTGCTATCAAAGTAGATAATCTGATTGGAAGACCTCTCCAGAAAGCTTCAGGTGTTCAGCTCAATCCCAACTCTGATCCCCACATGGTGGTACAGGACGTTCAATAAGAAGCCACAGTTGTTCAGAGGGAAGTTTGATTGTCTAAAGGGATACAAACACCAGATCAGGCTAAGGAAGGGTGCCATGCAAATTGCAGCCAAGGTACGGGCATTCCTTTGAGTGCGCAGAAGTGCATGGGGGTTGAATTGGAAAAGTTAATGGATGCAGGCATTATTGAGACAATAGAAGCTATAGAGTGGTTAGCTCTCATAGTGGTAGCTGTGAAAGCAAAGGGGGATGTTCGTCTGTGTGTCGACTTAAGAGCACTTAATAAGGAAGTGATTGTTGATACATTTCCTCTTCCTAACATTGAGTTAGTCACCACTCTGGCAGGAGCAAACTATTTCACTACACTTGATTTTACTTCAGCATACCACCAGGTAGAACTTGATGACCCTTCTTAGGATTTGACAGCTTTCATAACGCCAATGGGAGGGTATACATTTAACAGAATGCCCTTTGGGTTTGTGTTCGCATCATCAGTCTTCCAGAGGGTGATGTCTGCTATCCTGAAAGAATTACAGGGCATTAGGTGCTATCATCTGGTCATTTTTGGGAAGCATACAGTGGAACAAGATGATAAGAGTACGTGCAGTTTTGGAAAGGCTAACTGGAGCTGGTCTGACTTTAAAAGAGTTGGAATGCAAATTTGGTGTACAGGAAGTAAATGATCTAGGCCACCATATTTCGGGCTCTGGCATTAGGCCGGTGACAGAGTTGGTGACCCCATTATAAATCTTGCAGAGCCTGTTAGAAGGAGGCATTGTTATAATTCATACAAATTACAAAACTAGAACACATTAAAAAAAAATATATGCATAAGACTCAAATTGAGAGCCCTTCTAGGTATGGAAGTGGAGTTTGAATGGAATACTGACTGCAAAACCGTATACGTAGATTTATCATATTGAAAACTGTTCAATTTACAGAAACCTATATCTTAGAGATTCCCAGCTCTTATGACCTCTTTTTCTCTGACAGGTTACGCTTTGACTTTTCTTTTCGCCCAGCTACTTGGGTGAAATAAAGGTGAGCGTTTTTGCCCTGTGTTGCGACGGCAGGTCTCCACAGTATGTGCCACACTTTTTAATGTGTGTCTTGCTTTTATTTTTTTATCAATTCTCTTAGGGCGTACTGGATTTCACGTTCTTACATTTTTAAAGTCTGCAGTTAGGCTTGGATCTAGCTGTGTTTAATTATCAAGGGTAAATTAAGTATGGACCTGAGGCTATTTTGGTGTGCCTTTTTTATTTTGCATTTTTAACAATGCATCTCTTACTGAAGTAGTGTGTTTTATGACAGAGGTTCCACAGTTATGGTGTTTCTTAGATAATTATAAACTTGACTTTTATGTTTTTTTACAAAAGCCGAAGAAAGTGCTGTTGAATGCAAAACGGAGAAGAAAATTTGAAAACTGATTTTCAGAATGCACCCAGTTTACAGGCGTATGTTCTGGGTGATGACACCATTATAGTGGCGGATGCAAGCTTGAGGCGCCTTGGTGCAGGTCTGCTTCAAAAAAGAAACTGGGTTGAAGAACTGATTGCGTGTGCTTGGCGTTGTTTGAAGGGGTCTGAGAACAATTGCTCAAAAATGGAAAAGGAGGTATTCGCCATAGACTGGGTCTTTAAAAAATATCAACATTTTGTGTGTGGGACTTCTTTTTGGGTTCGCTCTGAAAGAGGTCTTCATAAAAACGAGACTTGATACAATATCATCCAGAATACGTAGTTGGATAATTTCCCTTTAAGAGTTTACTTTTACAATTGAGTATATCCCTGAAATCAAAAACTACTCAGCTTGCTGTTTCCCACATCTAGTAAACATCAATAATGAGTAGGCAGTAGAGCTTATGGATGATATGTTTGAGGAAACAGTGAGTGTATATGAGGTAACTGCTGGTGTTATTATAGTGAGTGGAAAGCTGTGTAAAGAAAAGATGGTGTTTTATGTGAAGTCAATTCAATTAAGCTTTATTTGGTATATTATATACAGCCATAAAAGCATTCTAATCATAAAAAATAGCTTCATTATTGATCCTTGTAATTTTCTAAAACAATTCGATACATATTAATACTCCATCTTTGGTTTTCTGTACTTGCACTACACCGTTATTAGTCACAGTAAATATATAGACCATGATGATGTACACTTATTAAAAACAATTTGATGCATAATAATACTCCAGCTAAGAGAGTATAGAATACCTTGAAAGCAATAGTTATACAAACTTAGACTCGGTCATAATACAACGTGCAGTGCTTGATAACACTTCATCACAATTAATAATCACAATAATTAAATAAGCAAAACTCAAAAAGGGGTAGAGCGCATAAGTACAATACAATGGTTGATTTCTAAGAGGAATATATAGAGCCTAAACAAATATTAGGAAGCCTACTGGCTTTAATAAGTTAAGGCTTCCAGATGGGAATTATCCTTCTCCTGATTGCCATTTGTATAAATACCATAACTGCATTGCAAACTTTGTCGTTTTCCAAAGTACAGATATGGTTAAAAGCAGGTTTATAAAAATACAACGTATTAGCTAAAAATAAATGTCTTAAAACAGATTTCCTTATATCCAGATAAAATCTACAAAAGAGTATAAAGTGCAATGTAGTCTGTAAGGACTTACCATCACATGGACAGTGTGGGAGGTTATTGCTCCACTTTCCCATTCTGGGGAATGCGATCTAAAAGTGTAGGGAGCTCAGCTTTAGCCTTGTTAAGTAAAATCTATGTTGCAAATTTCTTATCGAGATGAGATCTGGTTGGATACCCATCAAAAGCGTGCCTTCACAGTATGACCTGACACTCCGCTTTGAGCCTATTCCTGCATCTCTTACAAGTTCCCTTGAATTTGCTAGCCTAGTCTTTAAAGCCCCCTTACTGTAATCCTGGAAGGACCTGGGGTCGTAAAAGTCAATGTCCACCTTACACTCTTTTAAAAGTTTAAAAATATACTGTAACCAGGGGATTGTTTTGTTGTAATCCAGGACTAGACAATCCATAATTATTTCCTTTGAGAACTTGGTTTAATCTTTAGTCCAAATCCCATGCCAAAGAGTACGGGCTGCCATGCTCATAGCATCGCTAATATAAGGTACACACAGCTCCTTATGGACTATATATGAGGCAGTTGAATTAGGAACAGCTAAGACCCTTTTAAATAATTATTTTTCCTGAGTTTGCAGCAAAATGGTGTTTACCCTCCCCATAGTGCTGCTTTATAGCACGTACCGGTGATACACATACTCCTATTTAGTGTAAAGGATTTCCCGCACTGGCTTGTTACCTATTTATGTAGAAAATCTAAATACCCTCACTTGATCGTACATTTTTTAACTGGCATAGGTCAGTATGTGCGCCCCAAGTACCATTCCCATTAAAAAGAATACCTAAATAAGAGAAGACATTATTCTTTTAATGTGGGCGCCTTCCACGTGGTGTTGCCTATTCTACTTTTCCCACTAGTCATGACAAAGGTTTTTACTAAGGTTCAGTTTTGAATCTTTTGCTGTCCTGAATTGTGTAAATTATTCTATTAAACATTGAAGCCCGTTTCCAGTCCTTGATAATAGGACTTCATCGTCTGCATATAGGAGTACTGGAGTTACACGTGTACCAACTCTAGGGGCGTCAGCACTTAAATTCTTCAAAAATAGGTCAACATTGTTAATATAAAGAAAGAATAAAAGGGACGCAACCTCGTCGTTTTCCACGGGCAACTCTAAAATCAGAGGTGCATTTGCCTTTTGGGCCCAAACAAACTTTAGAAGTTAAGAAGGTATGTATTTGTGATAAATAAGTTATAATATTGTGTGGTGCACCCATCCCTCGCAAGGTGCAGGTGACCTTCTTTAGCAAGGGTATATTTCCCTATCAATAACTCTAGGTTTACGTACTGCTCCACCGTCCCTATACCCCTTCTAACTCCATACTGGGAATAAGTAAATATTTTCTTGTTTGCTCAGCTTTCCAATCTTTCTAACATGATTCTGCCCATCAATTTAGATGTTGACCACTGCGAGGGAGCGCAAGCAGAACCTCTGACCCACGGTCTGAGGCCTGCTCTTCTGACCAGCAGCTCCGCCTTGCCCTGCTGTGCCACGCTCTGATCGTGAGCCCCATCCTGATAGGGTTCGAGACCGCTGTGTGACGGCGCATCGTGTCTAGTGTCTCTCTCTTTATTTCCCTCACTGTAACCTGTATCTTGTGTTCCTCGTAGCTTCTGCCACTTGTTTAATTCTTTTTCCCATTTACTCTATTGTAGACCTCAGTACTTGTTTTTAGGTCTCGCTGAACCAACGTGCATGCGTTGTTCTGCGAGAGTATTGTAGGCAAAACAAACTCTTGAAACCAGCGAGGATTGTCCCCAATGCATGTGAGGTACTCAAGCGCGATGCTTCCCCAGCGCGCGCTTGGCCTCACTTCTCAATCACACCCCATATGGTGTTTCCTCCCACTCGCTCGCACATCAAAGGCTGCTGCTCCCCCGCCAATGCGCTCCCGCCCCCCCACAGCAATGCCAAGAGCTTGTCACTCCAAAACAACCTCAAAGGCTTCACAATTACCAGTGGGGTGGACGCGTTTGCCTGTGATCTGACACTACAGAAAGCAAGCTGCCCTCTCGAGACAGACGAATTAACGGCACAGGCATGGAGACAGGCGACACCTGCTTCAGCCACTATATGCAGAGACTGATCTAGTGTCCGACTGAAGACACCGCACGCTGAATGCAATGGAGAATTCCCCCACCTCAAGAATACTGGCGGCCTAACAGGTGGGCACTTGTTGTCTGCAAACACCTGTACTTTGTTTATTCTTGGGTCGGGAAGGTCCCATACATGCAGAACTATGCAAACCAATACATGCATCGTTACATAACACCGAAAAAGCCACCTCTGTAGATTTCCTAAGCAATCTCGTGAGGGATTTTCTTCTCATAATGGGTCGTGCATTATGTGGCTACACCTTCTCTGTTTGCGCTCCAAAGCTGTACCTCGCTGTGCGCAGCGCTACGAGTGTGATGCGCTAGTGTTAGACCAGTCCTAATATTAATAAACGCCTTTCTTCCCTCGCACTGGACTTCTGCTCCAACCACGGATCCCTGCTGTAACGGCCACCGATGCTCCTCAAATGAATACACAAATCCACCACAGACTATGCCCGCGCTCAGCATCCCTCGCAGGGCTCGCTCTCATTCCGTTAATAGAGTTGGACGACGCTTCGACTGAGTCTCGAAGCGCTGTAACTGTCTCGACGCGCTATGTCTGGGAGGAGACACGGAGCTAGTGCTCATTTAAAGGGGTTGTTTGCACACAGCCATGTTTCCTGCGCTCCCTCTGTCGGGCTGATTGACCTTCGCCAGGTGGCAGCGCAGGGAGGCAACCTTGAGGTGATTAATAATCTCTTTAGGTTGCTACGTTACTATTGGAGGAAAACAAAATGTTTTTTTAATTTTTTTTTTCATTTGATAACTTTATTTCAGTCATAGGCCATAAAAGTGCAAATAAAATACATACAAAGCACGATGATAAAATCCATAAATATGAACAATTGAAGTGGATGATAAAAATTTATTAACCCCTTCGCTGCGGGGGTTAATTTCCCGCTGTGCTGGGGGGAGGGGGACGCGCATGGGCCCGCATGCTCATGACCAGCTGAGCTCGTCATGAGGCACGGCGCTCCTGTGCTCATGACAAGCTCAGCTCGTCACAGGTGCATTACCTGCCGTGGAACGCTCAGCACAGCAGGGGAATTATCCCCGCATGCGAGCGTTCCACGGCTCATGACGAGCTGAGCTCGTCATGAGCACCAGAGCGCCGTGGCTCATGACGAGCTCAGGTCGTCATGAGCATGAAAGAGGTTAAACAATAAGTTATCAAAAAGAGTCAGATAAGAAAATATTTAAAAGGAACAAGGGAAAAGGGGTGCAGTTAATTCAAATTACTTCCATTTGACCATAAACAAAGCCTTGCCTTCTGCGCCACATACCATGTAAGAAACGGGAAACAGCAAAGACAATGAGGGGGGAGGTATCATATGTTAAAACACTACACGCCTGCGCACATTGCCCAAGTCCCAAGTTTCTACATAGGGGGATAAGCCAACATTTTCGTATTTTACTGTACGCCAGGCAAAAGAACAGAACATGCACAACATTTTCTCGGGTACAGTTACAAGCTGGGCAGGTTCCCTCATCAATATTGGCCCATTTAAAAGTAAACGCCCTAATGGGCAGGCAGCCGTGTCTCAGTTGGATGTATAATTTCCTTGCCAGGGGAGGTTGCACTAGATCTAAGAATTCCTCCCTCTGGGAATCCACTTTTACCAAAAGAAACTTAGCAGAGAGGCTGCCCAGAGTTGTCGAGCACTGTAGTGCATGGGTGTTTTGATGCCTCACATGGGCCAGCAACTCTAGCCTAGGTATCCTCGGGCAGGTCAGCTCAGGGGTCTCCCATAGCTGGGGCAAACCTACATAATAGGAAAGAGCCTTAATGTGAGATAACCAGGGGATGTTTTTATTCTTTATTTGTCCCCAAACCTCAAGAAATTCCGCTCTATAGGCTGAGAGCTCGGGTACAGACCAGAGCCTTCTCCAGTAGAGCAGGGGTCGTGCGGCTACTAATTCCTTAATAGACTCCAGACCCAAATCCAGTCGCAGGGGTGTTAGCGGTGTACTTTGAGGTAGGCCCACCAAGTTTCTCATCAAGGACTGTGCAACCTTTAGGAGGCTCAATGTATTTTTGTGTCCCCAGAGTTCTTGCGCCATACACAGCTGCTGTCCTGGCCTGTAGTCTATATATCTCAAGGATGGGAGCAACAGGTTTAAAAAACGATGTTTTGTGGAGTTTACCAATACCCCCTATAATCTGTGAGAGTCTCAGGGCAGATTTGGATATTTGGTGGCCCCAATCAAAGTCCTCTGTCAACTTGACACCAAGGTAGACAAAGGTTTTTACCCGTTCAAGAGGGGTACTGTTCAGAACAGGGTTAGGGCGGGTGTGCCTCGGGGGATTGAAGATCATGAACTTCGTCTTCTCCAAGTTTACCTCCAATCCCCGCGAGGCACAGAAAATTACAAACCCGCCCAAAACCCGCTGGATGCCCGTTGACGTTCGGGATAGCAGCAGGGTGTCATCCGCGAACATCAGAGCGGGTACCCGACCAGTAGCTAACCGGGGAGCGTCATTGTCCTTGACACCATTTAAGGCATCCACCAAGCCATTTATGTAAAGGCTAAATAGAGTTGGAGCCAGGACGCACCCCTGACGAACACCCCTAGATACAGGGAACCGGCTGAAAGGTCCCTTTTCCTACCACACCTAACCTGAGCGTAGTTCCCTGCATGGAATCTAATCAAGACGTCGAGTAGATACGACGGGAGGCCCAATTCTTCCAATACCTTCCACAATCTTTCCCTGGGCACAAGATCGAATCCGGCCCGCAGGTCCACAAAAACAAGGTAGAGGCTGCCACCCTCTACTCTTGAAGTTTTCCAGAATAGGACCTGGAGCCTAAAAATTTGGTCCAGGGTCGAGATGCCAGATCTAAATCCGGCCTTGAGAGTAGTCAATATTTCATGTTCCTCCATCCATCCCTGTATCCTGTCCAATAAGATCCTACCCATTCGTTTTTGAGTTGTTTTTATAAGGCTAATTGGCCTATAATTAGATGGGCTTAGCGGCAACCCTTCTTGTAGATGGGGACGATCTCCGCTCCCAAACAGGTTTCCGGTAGGTCGGACCCCCTAAGGACTGCGTTGATCAGGATTACAAGATAGGGTGCCCAGATTTTAGGCTGGGAACGAAACAAGTCACCTGGCAGTCTATCAAGGCCTGGGGCTTTGTTTGGGAGAAGTCTTTCAATGGCAGATTCCACTTCCTTAAGGGAAATACCCTCTCCGATTTCTGTGGGTGTCGCCTCCGGATTATCCAGGTGGTCCAGCCGTGATGCCGTGCCCACGGCCCCCAGTGAACAAGGCTCATATGAGAGGTCAGGGGCCGGGGATAACTGGAGGGCAATGCCCCATCTAGCCTCTGATCCAGACCTAAAGTTGAGTGATCATTGCACTCAAGACTTGTGTAAAGATATCCAAAATGTGCCTCCCACACTGAGGGAGCAATGTTCGGGGAAATGGCCTCACCTCCCCCTCTTGCACCTGAGTTAACTATGGCCCAAAACAACTTGGCATCCTTTGAGAGGAGCACAGATCTCCGCTCTTCCCACCTCGTTTCCTCCCACTCTCTTTTACCCATAATGAGTGATTTTTTTGTAAAGCAGTCTAGCTGACCTAATTTTTACGCTATTTTTGGATTTAACTGCTATGAGGAGATCCCTTTTTGCCTTCTTGCAGGTATCGTCAAACCAGGGGTGTGTCTTATCCCCACGCCGTTTATTTCCACTCAATGGGTAAAACACGTCCCCAAGTGCCACAGCTAACTGCCTATGTATTTCAATGGCTTTTTGGTTTAAAGCCGAATCGCCCATCTCGATGATCCGAGGAACAGCGATCTGGTATATTTTAGCAAGCCTGCTGGGAGAATCGAGGAAATAGGGCCATTTAACCCTTCGCCTGTTATTTGTTAGCATAAGAGGTATGGCAACAGTATTTGGGTTAGGTTCGGGATTTGTTAATCCAAAGGACCCGGGCTTGAGGGTCAGAACTAAGGCATCATGATCGCTATCTTGCCTCAGTAAGACCCTAAATTCTTTCAAGCTGACCCAGTGTTTTGTTTCCATCATAACCTAGTCAATGGTGGAAGTTTGGTCTGCCCTATTGAATGTAGCTGCTCCTGGACGATCCGGATCCAACCTCCCATTGCACGCCCGCAGAGATGTTGCAAGGGAGAAAGACTTAATTTGAAGGACCAACGGGGTCCATGCCCTGACCGGAGTGATCTTAGGGTCGGGAATGTGCCAAAACGAATCTTCTTCATCCTGGCCACACGCCTCAGGACTGCCCAAAGGCTCGAATTGACAATTGAAATCACCTCCGAGGATTATCACAATTGAGGGATCTAATGCCTGAATCAAAATGTCCAGTGCTTTGATTGTGCTTGATTCCTGCCAATTCTTAACTGGCCTCGAATAAATGTTAATTATGGCTACTTTAGGCTTATTCTGAGGTGATAGTAGCACACATTGGACGTCTGGGGAATTTGTTTGTATTTGAGTGGCATGGGTGCCCAAATGGGTGCCTATCCAGATCGATCGACTCCCCCCCCCCTCCCCCCCCCCCACCCCCTGACGGACGGCCTCTGCCCCTAGATGTTGCCAGGATATCGAAAGTTGCATAGCCGGGACTCGCACTCCCCTCAAGTGCCCAAGTCTCCTGCATCATGCAGATATCATGTGCTGACATAAAGGAGACCCACTCTGGTGTGAGCAGTTTATTTTTTAACCCGGCTATATTCCAAGAGAGGAGTTTTAGACATCCTTCCACTACCTCAGCGGTTCCTTGTGGTTCCCCTAGTCCATTTGCAGGGGGGCTATCGCTAATGGGGGCCTTTGGCCGGGTGTTTTCATCCCTTTTTTCCAGGCTGGATACATGCCATGTGTCTTTACTGGCTACTTCTCGATGGAGAAACCGGGCCCCCTGTTGGTACTCCAAATCCCCCGTGTCTCCACTACCCTCCCTAATCACAGTATAAGGTATTGTGCCTTCTCCTAGGGAGGTAGTAGGGTCTCATTCCTTCATTACAGTTCCTTTGATAGACTCTCCATTTACCAGTTGTAGGGGTGGATTACCATTCAACAGGAGTCAATCCACTTCCTCCAACACGCTATACCTATTCCTGTGAGCTAACATTGGAAGTGCAAACTTATATAAATGTGTGCCCTCCCCAGTTGTTCGCCACTGTTGCATTCTGTTTGTTGGATCCCTATAGCCCTCGCTGTGATGGCCACTTTTAAAAAAGGGTAATCTCGAATGTTGAACAGGATAGAAGTGGGACAAATGTAATGGGTGGATCTGGCTATTAGTTCTGCTTGAAGGCATGTTGCAAATATAATCCACAGCAAAGGTGTCCCTTAAAATAATTACTACAGTATCTCCTACCGTTGTTTTAGGACCCCTCTTGATCCATGCTATTCTTCTAACAGCAAGTATTTCCCCTAAAACGTTTGGAGGTAAAGGCCTATTTACATTTAGCCATTGGATACACTTGTTTTTTAGATCAGTGTGGTCTTCTCTTTTCCCCTCACTTGAAGGTGGAACTCCTGGGAGTACTACAACGTAGGGTAGGGATTCTGGGGGTACATTTATAATTGGTAATTCGACTGGGGTGGGTTTAGGTGGTGCATTTCTGTTCCTTAACTCGCTAATTTTACTCCCAGATATACCCTCCTTAGGGTTAGATCTAGGTTTGTCAGTGTTAGGAATAGGGTTTACAACAGTCTGATGGATTTGGCCATGTGCGTTATTAGTAAGGGTGGGGGAAGTCGAGATGCGTGCAGGCTCAGTAATAGTTGGTGGGACTCTCGCATTTTTATTCTGCGAGGAACAGTTTTTTTAGTGACACTGCCCTATCACTAAATGTATTTTTGGCTGTACCACCGAGCTCGGAAGGAACGGGGTTCCCCAAGGAATTTACGGGCTTAGCAGTCCCTACACCCATATTGTTAAGATTTGAGGCTAATCTATCTAGCTTAGATACCAAGGGCTTGATATGGGTAGCAATAGTCTGCTCCAAACAGGCCTGTAAATCAGCCACCAAATTAGTTACCCAGCACGTTACTCCTAGAGTCGATTGCGGGATGTTAAGAGTTGGTGTTACAAGGTTATGATTACCCACATTTTTTTTTTTTTACCCATTTTTTGGGGTAGTCTTTCCTTTTTGTTTCTGGGGCATGGTTTGTTTACAGCAGGGATTTTCAAGGGAGGGGGAGAATTCAAAACAGGAGAGTTAGCCTCAATATCTATGGGGGCTTCTATAGGAGCTTGGGCACAGGGCAGCTCCGCGAAAGAAGATGTTAAGTAGGAGCTTGAGTCAGGGGCATTTATTTCAATAGTTGAATAGTCCCCTCCTTGGTGGGGGAGACATACCGTAGGAGTAATTGAAAATCTTCTTTCTGTATTTTCAATTGCAGTAGCTACAACACCAATAGTTTTTTGCAACATCTTATCAATTGCCGTTAACTGGGTAAAGGTTGTGGTGTGGCCGCCTGCAGCCTAGTATTTGGGCGAGATACAGCTGGTTTAGGTTTTTTACCCAAATGGCTCATTTTTGTTATTGAATAGTGGTTAAGTATTACCCCCTTCCTTATTAGTTAATACTCCCTCCTGGCTACAAAATGGA
Source organism: Lissotriton helveticus (assembly GCF_964261635.1). Lineage (NCBI taxonomy): Eukaryota > Metazoa > Chordata > Amphibia > Caudata > Salamandridae > Lissotriton > Lissotriton helveticus. The sequence goes on from NC_136070.1 coordinate 760,040,678, forward strand.
TAAATCTATGAACCATATTGTCCAGGGCGTGTTAGGTCCAGATATCAGTACCTTAGTATATTGTCCAATCTTCGTTGATGACTGCGGCAGACGTAAGGGGGGTAGCCCGTCCCGTCCTCTTCCGTTCACTGACGGCCACAGACGGTCCCGCCCTTGTCCCAAACTTCTTCCGGCACGCTCCCGCTTGCTCCCGCGTAGCGTGGTACCCTCCCCAAATTATAGAGCGGTGTTGGTGGTGGTAACAAGCCCCGTCCCAGGTGTAAGCAGCCCCAGAGCCTTATGGGTGTTGGAGTCCAGGAGTTAGAGCAGGGCGTTCTGGAGGATGAAGGTACAGCCCACAGGTGATCTCACACGCAGCGGGTCCTCTCACACGACCCCTGCGAAGCCCAACACAAGCTCAAATTTGGCAACCGGAACCCCCGGTGTTCCAAAGTCACTCGGGGACGCAGGTGCGGCAAGGTTTTAAATGCAGCCCGTGTTGGGGGTGGTAACCAGCCCCGTCCCAGGTGTAAGCAGCCCCAGAGCCTTTGGGTGTTGGAGTCCAGGAGTTAGAGCAGGGCGTTCTGGAGGATGAAGGTACAGCCCACAGATCTCACACGCAGCGGGTCCTCGCACACGACCTCTGCGAAGCCCAACACAAGCTCAAATTTGGCCACCGGAACCCCTGTGTTACAAAGTCACTCAGGGACGCAGCGGCACACAATTTTAAGATTTACTAATGTTTTGCTTTTTATGCAATTATATATAACGGAATGTAAGCCCTAATGTATTGCACCGTTGTTCAGAGCCACTTGTGGGTGTTCTTTTTCGTGAGGCAGCGCTATACTTCAGACAGGCTCCCTCTACATTTTGAATTCGGCAACTTTTTCTTTACGTTACAACTTTACCCCCATTAAATAAAGTACTTTATTGTTGGAACTGTAAATCCTTAGCTTTTTACATTTATTTGTGCAATGCAACCATTCAACAAAGTCAAAAGTTATGGCTGATTGTATGTGTCATTTGACTTTTCTTATAAATGCTTGTTTGTTTTTCCCCAAAAAAATCCTAACTGCTAATTAGGCACGTAACGCCGTTTGGCTGCAAAGGATTCAGCCCAGCCCCGCTTTCCACTCGCCCTAAACATTATTAGGACTTCACTTTACTTAACCAGCTTTAAGTTAGCCGGGTCCAAGCGGGTGCTGCAACAGGTGCTAATAATGTTTTCTGTTTTGAATGTTACTGTAGGGAGAAAACAAAATCTTTACTGTACAGCAGAATACAATTTTAATGTATTTTGCCTTTTATGCAAATATATGTAGCGGAATGTCAGTTCTAATGTTTTGCACCGTTGTACATAGTCACTCGTTGTTATTGCCGTGTTTTGAGCACGCTGTCTCAGAACTGTACTGTTTGCCTTGGCATTTTTTGGGTTATTAGAACACTGTAGCGGAGGACTTTTACCGCAAACACATTAATTATATATATGAAAGTTATAACACGGTATAAATGACTCCTGCTACAGTCTTGTAAATATACAAAATGCCTGGGGCAGAAATGACATTTTACAGCTACTGACCCTCACCCACACTTACCCTCTCACCCTCACTTACCCTCTCACCCTCACTTACCCTCTCACCCTCACCCTCTCACCCTCACTTACCCTCTCACCCTCACTTACCCTCTCACCCTCACTTACCCTCTCACCCTCACTCCCACTCCCCCTCACCCTCACTCCCACTCCCACTCCCCCTCACCCTCACTCCCACTCCCCCTCACCCTCACTCCCCTTCACACCCCTCACCCTCACTCCCCTTCACACCCCTCACCCTCACTCCCCTTCACACCCCTCACCCTCACTCCCCTTCACACCCCTCACCCTCACTCCCCTTCACACCCCTCACCCTCACTCTCCCTCACACCCCCTCACACACACACACACACACACTCACACTCACACTCACAAGCATAGTATAACACAACATAGCATAACAAAACAAAGCTTAGCATAAAAAACATAGCATAACAAAGCATAGCATAGCATAACAAAGCATAGCATAAAACACAACATAGCATAGCAAAACAAAACAAAGCATAGCCTAACATAACATAAAATAAAGCACAGCATAACGAAACCTAGCATAACAAAACAGCAAAACAAAACAGCATAGCAAAACTCAACAAAACATAGCGTACATAACAAAGCATAGCATTGCAAAGCATAGCATAACACTGCAAAGCATAGCATAACACAACAAAGCATAGCATAGCAAAACAAAGCATAGCATAGCAAAACAAAACATAGCATAGCAAAACAAAACATAGCATAGCATAACAAAACAAAGCTTAGCATAACAAAGCATAGCACAGCATAACAAAACATAGCATAACAAAGCATAGCATAACAAAACACAACAAAACATAGGATAGCATAACAAAACCAAGCATAGGATAGCAAAACATAGGATAGTAAAACAAAACATAGCATAGCAGAACAAAACATAGCATAACAAAACACAACACATAGCAGAACAAAACATAGCATAACATAGCAAAACATTGCATAACCTAAAACAAAGCATAGCATAACAAAACATAGCATAACAAAACAATACAAAACCTAACTTACATAACAAAACATAGCATTGCAAAGCATAGCATAACAAAACACAACAAAACATAGGATAGCATAACAAAACCAAGCATAGGATAGCAAAACATAGGATAGTAAAACAAAACATAGCAGAGCATATCAAAACATAACATAACAAAACATAGCATAACAAAACACAACACATAGCTGAACAAAACATAGCATAACATAGCAAAACATTGCATAACCTAAAACAAAGCATAGCATAACAAAACATAGCATAACAAAACAATACAAAACATAACTTACATAACAAAACATAGCATTGCAAAGCATAGCACAACATCGCATAGCATAACAAAACGCAACACAGCATAGCATAGCATAACAAAACACAGCATAGCACAACAAAACAAAGCTTAGCATAACAAAGCTTAGCATAACAAAGCTTAGCATAGCAAAGCTTAGCATAGCAAAGTTTAGCATAACACAGTTTAGCATAACGCAGTTTAGCATAACACAGCTTAGCATAACAAAGCATAGCATAACAAAGCATAGCATAGAAAAACATAGCATAGCATAATAAAACATAACAAAGCTTAGCATAGCAAAACGCAACAAAACATAGCATAACAACACACAACAAAACATAGCATAGCATAACAAAACACAACAAAGCATAGCATAGCATAACAAAACACAACACAACAAAGCATAGCATAGCATAACAAAACAAAGCATAGGATAGCAAAACTAAACATAGCATAACAAAACATAGCATAACACAGCAACACATAGCATAACAAAACATAGCAAAACACAACAAAACATAGCATAGCTTAACAAAACCCCCTTTTCAGACACCATGGAAGATTTAGGTTTGTCGTATTCTAGAGAAGAAGTTAATGCACTCTTAGGAGATGCATCCTTATTTGCCGACCCTCTCATCTCCCAAACCATTTCCCAAACCACTGAATGGGACAAATTGGGGGAAAAGAAAAAAAGTCGCATCAGAGCCATCTTGCATGGCACAATGCTGAAGGAATACCTCATGAAAAACACAGCCCCTAAAGGGCTACTGGTCACAAATGCTCCGAGGATTTTTCTTGAGGATGCAACATTTAGAAAAGAATGGACCCAAATAGCCTGGCACTGTACGAGGGACTGGGCGATATTGATAATAAAAACAGCTCACAGATTATCGGAAGCTCTACAAATTGAGACCAACAAACAGAGTCATTTTAAAGCAACCCTGACAGGGTATAAGAAAAAACTTGAGGATCTCAATAAAGAGATGAATGAATATAAAGAGGGTCTTGCACAATCGAAAGCCCCAAAATTCCAAAAAGACTTGACACGATGGTCATATGTCAAGGTGTATCCCTACGCTAGCCCCGATTACACTCCGCCTACGAAGACAGATTATAACTCTGATGCTTCTGGGGATTCCAACACGAGTGGTTCCAGCACAGGGAGGACTGGTAGAAGGAATAGAGGTCGCAACAGAGGCAGGGGTGCTTACAATCGTGGACAACAGGCTTACCAGCAACAAGGCGGAACTGATTACCAGAACGCTTTTCATCCACCACTACCATTCCCACCTATGATGGGTTGGAACCCTGCTTATGGACCTCCACAACCACAGTTTTTCCAACCCCAAATGTTCCAACAGCCTTTTTTAAGGAGGGGCCGGGGGAGGAAAGGGAGATGGAAAGGGTCCAACCAAGGACAATGGGAAACAACCGAATCAGTAGGCGACAATACAAGAAGCAAAACCTCGGAACAGAGGGCGGGACCGAGCAACCTAAAACCTTAATCTCAAATCTATCTACAACGGTCCTGACTGAGTCAGAAATCAGAGTTTTGGAGAAGGGGTTGGGGTTTGTCCCCACACCCGGATTTGACAAATTTAAGTTACGATGTGAACTTACTGAGTTTTTTCGCAAATTGCGATTAAAAAAGTTTTTTGAAAAACAGACGATGGAATCTACACAGATGTCACGAGGAGATACCAAAGTCTATCTTTCCCCCCCCCACCTCATACCATTTCCCCTGAGATACTGGCCTTTGAGCAGGCAGTTATCAATGACGTTGAATCCTTGGTGACACCAACACCATTTAAGAATCTAACTGCGGATGAGTACCAGGCAATACGCTCTTTACAAGATAACACCAGCATAGTGATTAAGAGTGCGGACAAAGGGGGCGGGATAGTCATACTAAATAAGAAAGACTATGATCAAGAATGTCGCCGCCTCTTGAGTAACCAAACATACTACATACCTCTGAGGGAGGATCCATCAACCAGTTTAAAAACTGAAATAATTGACTTGGTAATGGAAGCTGAACATGAAAGTAAAATAAGTAAACATGAGGCCGATTTTTTGACATTAACGGAGGGTAAGATACCATATTTTTATACCCTCACCAAAACCCACAAAGGCATTCATCCACCCCCAGGGAGGCCTATTGTTTCGGGTCTGGGTTCCCTCTTGGAACCTTTGTCAAAATACTGTGATTTTTTTCTTACGGCCTATTGTTGAAAATACCAGTACATACATAAAAGACACCAAAAGCCTACTGGCAATGCTACAGACCATCACAATGCCAGAGGAATCCTGCTTTCTGGCTACATTAGACATTGAGAGTCTTTATACATCTATACCTCAAGATGCAACAATTGAGGTGGTTGCTGAAACCTTGGAGCAAACTGATTGGCAATATCAAACATCTCGTTCCTTTGTAATAGACTACGCTACTTTGGCGCTCAAAAGGAACTTTTTTCAATATGAGGAAGACCTTTACCTACAAGCCACTGGTACATCAATGGGGAGCACATTTGCCCCCAGTGTGGCGGGGTTGTATATGTTTAATTTTGAACGTAAGAACATATTACCAACTACAAACCCCCATTTTTCCAACATTATTTTATGGCAAAGGTATATAGATGATGTTTTGCTGATCTGGAAGGGTGATGAGGAATCATTACGTTCCTTTTTTGTTTGGCTGAATCATCAGGATATACATCTCAAATTCACACATGAATTTGATAGAGCCAAAATTGAATTTCTGGATGTGACGATTACGAGAGTAGGTAGACGACTAATGTCTAAGACCTTCTACAAACCCACGGCAAAAAACAATCTTTTACATTATTCAAGTTTTCACCCATAACCTTTGAGAGAGAACCTTCCGTTTGGTCAATACCTCCGTGTGAGGAGGAATTGCAGTGAGGTTTCTGATTACAAAGAACAGGCACAGGACCTAACCAAAAAAATTACAGACGAGGGGTTATCCCAATCACCTCTTAGCTAAAAGTTACAAAAGAGCACGTAATCAGAATCGAGAGGCCCTTTTGGAGGACCTCCCCAAAGACACAGGAACAGAGACACCTCTGACATGCGTTACGACTTACAATACAGCATCCAACTTGGTTAGTCGCAGTATCAAGAGACACTGGAGAATTTTGACATCCAATAATTGCGCATGGGAAAAACCTCTGTTCTCTTACAAGAGAGCCAGAAGCCTCAAGGACTCCCTTATTCACACACGTCCAAAACGTAAACAACACATAACAAGAAGTGTACTAGACGCCTGGGGCTTACCACCCGTTACTGGGCATTACCCCTGTGGTAGCTGTAGTGTGTGTCCCCTCACTTCAATGTCGAAGACACTTAATCTTGAACCAGGTAAAACATGGCAACAACGGCAACACACGAATTGCAATACTTGCAATGTCGTGTATTTGATCACATGTCCCTGTGGTTTAAAATACATTGGGATGACCAAAAGAATGATCAAACTCCGGATCTGCGAACACCGGAGCAGCATAAGATGTGGTAAGAGTAACACCAAACTCACCACACATTTCATGGAGTATAAGCACTCTCCAACAGACATTCATTGGACTGTGATAGAACACTTGGATTATGGAACAGAAATAACACTTTTCGAAAGGGAGCAGAGGTGGGTCTACCGCCTCAAGTCATGTGACTGGCCTTAATGATGACATCCCTTGGGGGTCAGTTTTGAGACGATGAACCAAAGCTACATGTCCCCACTAGCGCTTTATCACTGCTTAACATTCAGTGACTAGCACTTGAGCGAAGAAGGCACATACAGTTCTCATATGGTTTATGGGTGAGAGTTTGTCGGCAATACGGATTCTGTTATTCTAGAACAATTGGGCAATGTTTGTGGACAGCAATCAGAATGTCCGATAATGTCATCCGAACGATCTATTTAACATCTTTTAGGAAGGGATCCCTCCCGTTTTCGTAAAAGAAATCTCCAATTTCTTTCATTAAAGAATTGGGAACATCTGAATATGGCCACTATATTCATTTGGGTCTTTAATAATAGATGTTATGTTATCCTGTGTTTAAAACAACCAGTGATCAATAAAGTTTGATGTGGTAAGAAGGTTAACATGCTAGTGTTTTCGGTCCGGCAGACGTTTCCGGAGTACGTCACCTCTGTCAGCTGACCGGGACTTGGAACGCGTATCACGTAATCACGTGGCCTTCGTTGATAATGGGTGTTTTCACAACGGAACATCATCTTCGGATAGTAGCAGTTACCGGACTAGGTGGACAGCGGCGAGTCGCTGCGTTTTTAGTAAGTCTCATCAGGCGTGTATTCCGTGTGACTACTTGCACGCTAATTAATGGGATTGTCTTTCGCCAACAATCTCGACACTGTGTGTCTGTCTTTGTTTGTATTTACAGATGACACGCTGCGTGAAAATTGTGCCCTGCTGCTAATCTATGGGGCATACTCGATTCCCTGAATAGTGTAAGTACCGGGCAATCTAATAACATTCTACATGACAATATGTTGTGTATCATATTCTTCCTTATGTCTGAATTTTTAGTCCTGCGGTCCCGTGATGGACGCTTTTACAAACAGGGGTTGGACACCGATCTAACTTTTAAATGCAAATGCAACGCTGGATGTAAAATTATAATTTAGCGTAAAGAGGGACTAAAATTTAGTCTTAACTATACCTATCAACTGACGGTTTCGAAAGAAGAAATGAGGTTCGATTAAAATGAGGCCAGGTACCCTCTAACTAGGAGAATGGGCCCTGAGACAAACCAGAAGGGTTAGATTACTTTCTAGTACTGAGGATGGTAGAATGAATGAATGAAGAGAAACATGACATTGAATGTTTGTACTGTTTTTATGTTATCTCTTTACAGATTGGACTCCTGGTGATTCTCTAGGAGCATTTTGAGACGGTGCAAAACCGTGAGTTTGTCACAGAAACTTCATAAAGTTTTTTCTAAAAATCTTTTTCACATACATATCCTCAGGGTTTGGACGTGCCTTAACGAGCACGGACCGCCCGTGGATTTCACTAATTGGTCCTGATGAAAGCTGAGCCGAATATGGCATTTAACAGCAGAAACATGTTGACCTTTTTTTAGGACACAGTGGTTTCCAAGAAAATCATTATATGGTCCTCACTTGTTTTTAATGTGACCAGCTGACCTACAAATAAAGTTGTTTAGAGGTATTGCTGGGATCTTTTAAATTAGCACACACATCACTGAGCACATATTGTCTGTTTCACAAATAACCTGCTCCGCTGCAATTGCAGGCGTTGAAGCACACGGGGGGGGGGGGGACATTCGGTCTCCCTCGTGGGAACCCTATGATGAACCACTAGGGTGAGTGAGGGTTCTTTTTACAAATAGTCTTCCCTCTTACCAATAGATTTGTCTTTCTTTCCCGGTCTCTGTACTTTTTCTTAGTGTTTTCTTTAATTTCTAATTTCACACATTATTCTGACTGTTAGTCACTCTTTAGTTGTTGTAAGATAGCTTAACAAAACACAACAAAACAGCATAGCAAAACAAAACATATAATAGCATAGCAAAACGCAGCATATCAAACACAACAATTAGCAAAACACAGCATATCAAACACAACAATGCATAGCATAACAAAACATAGCATAGGAAAACAAAGCATAGCATAATAAAACGCAACAAAACATAGCTTAGCATAACAAAACATAGCTTAGCATAGCATAGCAAAACATAGCTTAGCATAGCATAGCATAGCATAGCATAACAAAGCATAGCATAGCATAAAAAAGCATAGCATAAAAAAGCATAGCATAACAAAGCATAGCATAGAAAAGCATAGCATAATAAAACACAACAAAACATAGCATAACATAGCATAGCATAACAAAGCATAGCATAGCATAACAAAGCATAGCATAGCATAGCATAACAAAGCATAGCATAACAAAGCATAGCATAGCATAACAAAGCATAGCATAGCATAACAAAACATAGCATAACCAGGCATAGCATAGAAAAACACAGCATAGCATAACAAAACACAGCATAGGATAGAAAAACATAGCATAGCAAAAAAAAACATAGGATAGCAAAACAAAACATAGCATAGCATACAGCATCACTCCGCACCACCACAGCATCACTCAGGGGCACCACAACATCACTATGCGCTACCACAGCATCACTGAACGCCACAGCATCACTCGTTCGCCATCACAACATCACTCAGCGCCACCACAGCATCAATCTGTGCAACCATTCAACAACACCTGGTTCAAATATGTTCTCTCAATGTTTCAAGCTTTATTACAAATGTAACAAAAAGATGTTAATATTTCACTTCTGTTCTTGGATTATCGTCACAATAAAATACACTGAACATAATCTTCACAAAAGTTATTTACAAAACATTAAGCTATTGCCATTATAAATTACAATAACTTTTATTAAGTATTAATTATTGGAAAAAAATTAAAAGCCATTGTTATTTGTAATATCAATTCATGTAAGTCACGTAAATACAACACATATTGCATTACAAACGCTATAGGTGTCACATTTGCGAAAGTTATAACTATTGGCATTGTAAATGACAAAGCTATTAATTTCGCTATTTTCAAAAACAAAACATAAATAAAAAATGTGTCGTTTACAATACCAATAGCTCAAACTTTCTTAATGCGAGACCTATTGCATTGCAAATGCTTGTTGTCTGTAGTTACTGCTCCTTTTTTTCCCACCGTTCCTGCTCCCGCCTCCCAGCTTTACGTCCCACCCCCTCCCCTGCTTATTGGCGACCGCTGTGCAGTCGCGCAGCGGGCGCTCCGCTGGCTTGCCGAAGGCAAGCCTGTCTGCGCCCCTCCGCGTCCTGGCTAGCGCCAGGCACCCTGGATCTCCAGCCATCTGCTGCTCAAAACCACCACCCTCCTCGCACTCAACCCCGGAAGACTCAGAGACTGCCAACCGGCCTCACGAACACGATTCACTGCCAGTTCTTGTGCTTCCACTGCTGCCAGACCCTCACCACCACCCTGGCCCCCAACACCGCCGACGTCCTAAGATGCATCCTCCTGAACCTACGCTCCATACACAAATATACCGTTAAAATCTGGAACCTACTCGACTCTCTCTCGCCCGACATCTCCTTCCTCCCGGAGACCTGGACCAATGCCTTCTCCGCCCCCGACATCGACACCGCAATCCCGGACGGGTACAAGATACAGAGAAACGACCGCCCTAACCGCCTGAAGGGGGCTCGCCATCACCCACAAGAACACCCTCCGCCTCACCACCACCAGCGAAACTTTCCTCTTAGCGGAACACCTGCACTTCCAGATCCAGACCAGCCCCACCACCACACTCCAAAGAACCCTCATCTACAGACCCCCAGACACACTTTGCCACCAACATCACCGACTTCATCACACCCACACCATCACCTCACTGAACTACATGCTCATCGGAGACGTGAACTTCGACAACCCCAACTCTACAACCCTCCGGTACAACCTCGCCGACACCTGACTTAAACAACTCGTCACCACACCAACCCACAGAGCAGGACACGCCCTCAACCCAATTTTCGCTGCAGGAGACCGCATCCACTTCAGTCACTCACGCAACCACCATGGACTGACCACCAATGCGTACACTTCACCGTCTACAAGCCCAAGGCACCCAAACCACCCCCACGTCCGCCACGAAGGAACTGGAGCAAGGTTACCAATGACCAACTCCACTCCATACTGACCAGAGACAGCCACACCTGTGCACCCGGCACAAACATTGCAGCCAGAGAAGTACACACCTGGATCTCCAACTGCGCAGGCGAGCTCGCCTGCTGCTTAATCCAGACGAACAATGCCCCCGGAAAGCCGCCTGGTTCACCACTAAACTCCAAAAAAGCAGGCGCACCTGCAGACGCCTAGAGAAGAACTGGAGAAACACCAAGACCACCAAAAACTATTCCACCTACAAAGAGGCTACGTACTACCACAACCAAATGAGAACCACCAAGAGTAAATTAATCCACAACAAAATCCTCACCAACTTGAAGGGACTCTTCAGCGTCATTCAGGAATTCACCAGCCCACACAGTGAAGCAACAGACATCACCCCGTCCCATGACCTCTGAGACAAGCTCGGAACCTACTTCCACCTCAAGATCAAAAACCTCTACGACAACTTCATCGACCACACCAGATGCAACAGCCGCCCACCGCCCCCCAGAGACTCAAGCCAGCGCACAGTATCCAACTGGACACAGATCACGACCGAAGACGCCACTTCGACCATGAAAAGCATCCACTCGGGCGGGGGGGCCCCCACCGACCCCTGCTTTCCCACACCTACCACAGAGCAGCATCCGCCATCGCACCCAAACCACAATGCACCATCAACACAACCTTCAAAACGGGCACCTTCCCTGATGACTGGAAGCTCGCAGAAGTCAGGCAACTTCTTAAGAAGCCCACAGCTGACACCACCGACCTTAAGAATTACTGGCCTTTCTCGCTTCTCCCAATCGCAACCAAAGTTGCACAGAAAACAGTCAACAGACAACTGACTTAATTCATCGAAGAGAATGCCATCCTTGACCCGTCCCAATCCGGATTCAGAAGAAACCACAGCACAGAGACCGCCCTGCTCTCCGCCACAGACGACATCCTCACCCTCCTGGACCAAGGCCACTCCGCAGCCCTCATCCTAGATGACCAACAGTTGCCTGAAGCTCAACGCCTAGAAGACCTAAGTCCTTTTCCTTTTCCACCCCCTCAGCATAGGACAAAACACCTGGTGGCCGACCACCCATGCAAGATCATCATGCCAAAAACCTTGGCATCGTACTCGACTAGTCACTCCCCATGAACCGACAGGTCAACGCCGACACCTCCAGCTGTTTCAACACCCTCCGCAAGACCTTCAAATGGATCCCCCCTGGTGTCAAGGGAGACAGTCACCCACGCACTCATCACCAGCAGACTGGACTATGGAAACGCACTCTACGCCGGCATCAACAAGTACCTACTCCGCGAACTCCAGACCATACAGAACACTGCCTCCAGGCTTGTCCTCTGCATTCCCCGGTACGAACACATCAGCCAACAGCTACGAAGAGTCACCTTCACAATCCTCACTCACTCCTACAAATGTCTACACAACAACGGACCCAAATACCTCAACGAAAGAATTTACTTCCACGTAACCAGAAGAAACCTCTGATCCACCAACCTCACACTGGCCGAAACCCCGCGCATCCACGAGCCAAAGCAGGCGGAAGATCCTTCTCTCACATCGCAGCCAAGATATGGAACGAGCTACCGGCAGCCATCAGACGCGCCCCCTCCCTGAACACCTTCAGAAAGAGCCTCAAGACCTGGCTCTTCAGCTAAACAGACAGGCGGATCCCCCCCTCAGCGCCTTGAGACCCTCACGGGTGAGTAGCGCGCTTACAATCCCCTGATTAATTGATTGATTGATTGAATCGAGCAGGGATATGGGTCTGTAGCATTTTGGTTCCCTCTATCACCTTTATTAAATAATAGGAAAAATTATGCTTTCTACCCAAATTGCAGGTAGCACCCCTCCTATTGTAGCATTAAAAACACTTAATAGGATTGGTGACAAAGTCTATATTAAATTTAAAAATATCAGTAGGTATCCCGTCTGGTTCTGCAGCTTTACCATTTGCACTTTTCTTTAGGGCACTTTTAATTTCATCTAAGGTAATGGGAGCTGCCTTAACAGTATTCACTAATATAAAATTACTGTTGCCATCTCTCATGTGGGCCACATTTTTAGGATTAAAATATGCCCAAAGTGCGTCAACCATTCATCAGGGGTTACTAGGGTTTCTAGCTTAGCCGCTGATGTATCCATAAAAAACGGATCTATTTTTTGCCAAAACACAGTAGTCCCGTGTCTCAACTGCTTGGATCAATTTTTCCTGTGCCCTCTCCCGAATTTCTATTTTTCTTGTATTTAAAGTTTTATAATTGTTCCGTAGTATGGAATCCTTTCTCTATCCCTAGGTCTTACTTTTAGTGCTTCCTTTAATTCGTTATTTAATTTTGAGCACTGCTGGTTAAACTATCTGGGGTTATGATCGCTATTTTTCTTGTTTTTTATTTTCAAATTTCCAGAGATTGCAGCTGAAATTTTATAGAATGCACTTACAATATCTTTGTTTGGGGTAGATCTATCCAAACGAGTGTTAATGTTTTTGGATTATATTTTCCATAAATGTTACCCGACCATTTAATAGAAATTCAATTTTCCGCTTCTGTTTTGATATCTACAGCAGCTACACACACCTTTTCTTGTTGAGTCAAACTTAGTTTCAGGATCAAGAATAAAGGATGGTGATGACTAAACGGGCTTACCTGAATATAACATTTTTCCACAAGTCCCTTACAGTTCGAGGATTTCACTCCTTCATACGTTTGAACAATTGTTTCTCCCTCATGTTCGCCTAACTCCATAATTTCTAAGTTCTATTTATATATAACAGTATTAATTGCTTCTCCATATGTGTTATGGGGGAAATGAGGACTTTGCTCACCATGTTCATCGCTGTGACCACATTGTTCCCCAATTTGAATTTGACACTTTTCACAATTAAAATCACTCGCCAAAATAAGCAAGTAATCTCCCCCCCCTTTAAAAAGTTGTCTTACACTTCTTCCAGTGACATGATTTCCCTATGTCTTGTGCTGTCATAAACATTATCATAAAAGTGTATTACTACTATGCACTGTTTCCCTTTCGTGCTAAAATATAAAATCTGAAAAAACGTTGATTTAGTGTAAACTTTCTGTAAAGTTAATGGTGCAGTTACTGAAATTAAGACCGCTGAACCTCCTTTTGCTCTGAGGGGATCGCTTGTGTCGAAATCGTTTTAAACCCAATTAATAAAAAAGGATTCTTTATAGCAAGTTTCTTGAAGCAAAATTAAAGCACACTCCTGTATCGTTAGAAGCCATTCTCTATCATTTAACTTATTTTTTGCCCCTGGAACATTCCATGATGTAATAGTTAAGAGCCCATGTGATGGGTGACCACTTGAATTATTATTTACAGTACTAATGGGGATAAAATCATGGTTGCTGTCTAACTGTCGCACTACATCCTTCCACTGTCAATCGGTTTCACTACATCATTTTAAAAGAGCTAACCTATTGGGCATGGGAAGTATCACAAACGGGTCTATATAATGGGGTATTTTGCTGGTGTATTGTGCAGGCTCGTTTCTAGGTTTATAAAAGTAGCCAAGTGGGAAAGCAGTGATACTATCATCCAGATGATGAAGAGACCCAACATATTTGGCTGGGAATTCTTCATTCACGGACCCCGCAACCTCATCCAGATCTCTAGCAGGTATTGCCATATGGGAGCTTTTCGAAGGCATTACATTTGTAACCAGGTCAGTTAAGTGAGTGACAACTTTTTGCACTGATTTAATTTCCAACATCAATCGTTTTTCAATATTATCAATTTTTCAGTGCAATTTTAAACAAGCATTTACAATGCAATGGTTTTGCCTTTGGAAAAGTTAGAGCTATTGGCATTGTAAATGAAAAAAAAAATCTGTATTTATGTGTTGGTTTTGAAAACCGATAAATGGCATTGTCATTTACATTGCCATTAGCTTAATCTCTCGTAAATGTGAGACCTATTGTACCCTACGGACGAGCTCAGCAGACAGCAATTAGTACCACACACACACACACACCCAGAGCCACACACCCAGAGCCACACACCCAGAGCTAGCCACACACACCCAGAGCTAGCCACACACACCCAGAGCTAGCCACACACACCCAGAGCTAGCCACACACACACCCAGAGCCAGCCACACACACCCAGAGCCAGCCACACACACCCAGAGCCAGCCACACACACCCAGAGCCAGCCACACACACCCAGAGCCAGCCACACACACCCAGAGCCAGCCACACGCACACACCCAGAGCCACACACACACACCCAGAGCCACACACACACAGCCAGAGCCACACACACACACCCAGAGCCACACACACACACACACACCCAGAGCCACACACACACCCAGAGCCACACACACACACACACACACACACCCAGAGCCACACACACACACACACACACCCAGAGCCACACACACACACACAACCAGAGCCACACACACACCCACAGCCACACACACACACCCAGAGCCACACACACACACCCAGAGCCACACACACACACCCAGAGCCACACACACACACCCAGAGCCACACACACACACCCAGAGCCACACACACCCAGAGCCACACACACCCAGAGCCACACACACCCAGAGCCACACACACACCCAGAGCCACACACCCAGAGCCACACACCCAGAGCCACCCACACACCCACCCAGAGCCACCCACACACCCACACACCCACCCAGAGCCACCCAGAGCCACACACCCAGAGCCACACACCCAGAGCCACCCACCCAGAGCCACCCACACACCCACCCAGGGGCCACCCACACACCCACCCAGAGCCACCCACACACCCACCCAGAGCCATACACACCCACCCAGAGCCACACACACCCACCCAGAGCCACACACACCCACCCAGAGCCACACACCCACCCAGAGCCACACACACCCACCCAGAGCCACCCACACACACCCACCCAGAGCCACCCACACACCCACCCAGAGCCACCCCCACACACACCCACCCAGAGCCACACACCCACCCAGAGCCACACACACACCCCAGAGCCACACACACACACCCCAGAGCCACACACACACCCCAGAGCCACACACACACCCCAGAGCCACACACACCCCAGAGCCACACACACACCCCAGAGCCACACACACCCCCCAGAGCCACACACCCCCCCCAGAGCCACACACACACACCCACCCAGAGCCACACACACACCCACAGCCACACACACACCCACCCAGAGCCACACCCCCCCAGAGCCACCCCCCCAGAGCCACACACACCCCCCCAGAGCCACACACACCCCCCCAGAGCCACACACACCCCCCCAGAGCCACACACACCCCCCCAGAGCCACCCACACCCACCCAGAGCCACCCACACCCACCCAGAGCCACACACACACCCACCCAGAGCCACACACACACCCACCCAGAGCCACACCCACCCAGAGCCACACACACACACACCCAGAGCCACACACACACACACCCAGAGCCACACACACACACACCCAGAGCCACACACACACACACCCAGAGCCACACACACACACCCAGAGCCACACACACACACACCCAGAGCCACACACACACACACACCCAGAGCCACACACACACACACCCAGAGCCACACACACACCCAGAGCCACACACACACACCCAGAGCCACACACACACACCCAGAGCCACACACACACACCCAGAGCCACACACACACCCAGAGCCACACACACACCCAGAGCCACACACACACCCAGAGCCACACACACCCAGAGCCACACACACACCCAGAGCCACACACACACCAGAGCCACACACACACCCAGAGCCACCCACACACCCACCCAGAGCCACCCACACACCCACCCAGAGCCACCCACACACCCACCCAGAGCCACCCACACACCCACCCAGAGCCACCCACACACCCACCCAGAGCCACACACACCCACCCAGAGCCACACACACACACCCCCAGAGCCACACACACACATACCCAGAGCCACACACACACACACCCAGAGCCACACACACACACACCCAGAGCCACACACACACACACCCAGAGCCACACACACACACACCCAGAGCCACACACACACCCAGAGCCACACACACACCCAGAGCCACACACACACCCAGAGCCACACACACACCCAGAGCCACACACACACCCAGAGCCACACACACCCAGAGCCACACACACACCCAGAGCCACACACACACCCAGAGCCACACACACACCCAGAGCCACACACACACCCAGAGCCACACACACACCCAGAGCCACACACACACCCAGAGCCACACACACACCCAGAGCCACACACACACCCAGAGCCACACACACCCAGAGCCACACACCGAGCCACACACCCAGAGCCACACACCGAGCCACACACCCAGAGCCACCCACACACCCACCCAGAGCCACCCACACACCCACCCAGAGCCACCCACACCCACCCAGAGCCCCACACACCCACCCAGAGCCCCACACACCCACCCAGAGCCCCACACACCCACCCAGAGCCCCACACACCCACCCAGAGCCCCACACACCCACCCAGAGCCACACACACCCACCCAGAGCCACACACACCCACCCAGAGCCACACACACCCACCCAGAGCCACCCACACACACACACCCACCCAGAGCCACCCACACACACACACCCACCCACCCAGAGCCACCCCCACCCAGAGCCACACACACCCACCCAGAGCCACACACACCCACCCAGAGCCACACACACCCACCCAGAGCCACACCCACACACACACCCACAGCCACACACACACCCACCCAGAGCCACACACACCCCCAGAGCCACACACACCCCCAGAGCCACACACACCCCCAGAGCCACACACCCCCCAGAGCCACACACACCCCCCCAGAGCCACACACACCCCCCCAGAGCCACACACACCCCCCCAGAGCCACACACACCCCCCCAGAGCCACACACACCCCCCCAGAGCCACACCCCCCCCCAGAGCCACACCCCCCCCCAGAGCCACACACACCCCCCCAGAGCCACACCCCCCCCCCCAGAGCCACACCCCCCCCCAGAGCCACACACCCCCCCAGAGCCACACACCCCCCCAGAGCCACCCACCCAGAGCCACCCACACCCACCCAGAGCCACCCACACCCACCCAGAGCCACACACACACACACACACACACCCAGAGCCACACCCACCCAGAGCCACACCCACCCACCCAGAGCCACACCCACACACACACCCACCCAGAGCCACACACACACCCACCCAGAGCCACACACACACCCACCCAGAGCCACACACACACCCACCCAGAGCCACCCCCCCCCCAGAGCCACACCCCCCCCAAAAATCTGTATTTATGTGTTGGTTTTGAAAACCGATAAATGGCATTGTCATTTACATTGCCATTAGCTTAATCTCTCGTAAATGTGAGACCTATTGTACCCTACGGACGAGCTCAGCAGACAGCAATTAGTACCACACACACACACACACCCAGAGCCACACACCCAGAGCCACACACCCAGAGCTAGCCACACACACCCAGAGCTAGCCACACACACCCAGAGCTAGCCACACACACCCAGAGCCAGCCACACACACACCCAGAGCCAGCCACACACACCCAGAGCCAGCCACACACACCCAGAGCCAGCCACACGCACACACCCAGAGCCACACACACACACCCAGAGCCACACACACACACCCAGAGCCACACACACACACACACCCAGAGCCACACACACACACACACCCAGAGCCACACACACACCCAGAGCCACACACACACACACACACACACACACCCAGAGCCACACACACACACACACACACCCAGAGCCACACACACACACACAACCAGAGCCACACACACACCCACAGCCACACACACACACCCACAGCCACACACACACACCCAGAGCCACACACACACACCCAGAGCCACACCCACACACCCTGAGCCACACCCACACACCCAGAGCCACACACACACACCCAGAGCCACACACACCCAGAGCCACACACACCCAGAGCCACACACACACACCCAGAGCCACACACCCAGAGCCACCCACACACCCACCCAGAGCCACCCACACACCCACACACCCACCCAGAGCCACCCAGAGCCACACACCCAGAGCCACACACCCAGAGCCACCCACCCAGAGCCACCCACACCCACATACCCACCCAGAGCCACCCACACACCCACACACCCACCCAGAGCCACCCACACACCCACCCAGAGCCATACACACCCACCCAGAGCCACACACACCCACCCAGAGCCACACACACCCACCCAGAGCCACACACACCCACCCAGAGCCACACACACCCACCCAGAGCCACACACACCCACCCAGAGCCACCCCCACACACACCCACCCAGAGCCACCCACACACCCACCCAGAGCCACCCCCACACACACCCACCCAGAGCCACACACCCACCCAGAGCCACACACACCCCAGAGCCACACACACACCCCAGAGCCACACACACACCCCAGAGCCACACACACACCCCAGAGCCACACACACACCCCAGAGCCACACACACACCCCAGAGCCACACACACACCCCAGAGCCACACACACCCCCCAGAGCCACACCCCCCCCCAGAGCCACACACACACACCCACCCAGAGCCACACACACACCCACAGCCACACACACACACCCAGAGCCACCCCCCCCCCCAGAGCCACCCCCCCAGAGCCACACACCCCCCCCCAGAGCCACACACACCCCCCCAGAGCCACACACACCCCCCCAGAGCCACACACCACCCAGAGCCACCCACACCCACCCAGAGCCACCCACACCCACCCAGAGCCACACACACACCCACCCAGAGCCACACACACACCCACCCAGAGCCACACCCACCCAGAGCCACACACACACACACCCAGAGCCACACACACACACACCCAGAGCCACACACACACACACCCAGAGCCACACACACACACCCAGAGCCACACACACACACACCCAGAGCCACACACACACACACACCCAGAGCCACACACACACACACCCAGAGCCACACACACACACACCCAGAGCCACACACACACACCCAGAGCCACACACACACACACCCAGAGCCACACACACACACAGAGCCACACACACACACACCCAGAGCCACACACACACACCCAGAGCCACACACACACACCCAGAGCCACACACACACCCAGAGCCACACACACACCCAGAGCCACACACACACCCAGAGCCACACACACACCCAGAGCCACACACACCCAGAGCCACACACACCCAGAGCCACACACACCCAGAGCCACACACACACCAGAGCCACACACACACCCACCCAGAGCCACCCACACACCCACCCAGAGCCACCCACACACCCACCCAGAGCCACCCACACACCCACCCAGAGCCACCCACACACCCACCCAGAGCCACCCACCCAGAGCCACCCACACACCCACCCAGAGCCACCCACACACCCACCCAGAGCCACACACACACCCACCCAGAGCCACACACACACCCACCCAGAGCCACCCCCCCAGAGCCACCCCCCCCAGAGCCACCCCCCCCCCCAGAGCCACTCACCACACCCCCCCAGAGCCACACACACACCCACCCAGAGCCACACACACACCCACCCAGAGCCACACACACACCCACCCACAGCCACACACACACCCACAGCCACACACACACCCACCCAGAGCCATACCCACCCAGAGCCACCCACCCAGAGCCCCACACACACACACACACCCAGAGCCACACCCACCCAGAGCCACACACACACCCACCCAGAGCCACACACTCACCCACAGCCACACACACACCCACCCACCCAGAGCCACACACACACCCACCCACCCACCCACCCACCCAGAGCCACACACACACCCACCCACCCAGAGCCACACACACCCACCCACCCAGAGCCACACACACCCACCCACCCAGAGCCACACACACCCACCCACCCAGAGCCACACACACCCACCCACCCAGAGCCACACACACCCACCCACCCAGAGCCACACACACACCCACCCACAGCCACACACACACCCACCCACCCAGAGCCACACACACACCCACCCACCCAGAGCCACACACACCCACCCACCCAGAGCCACACACACACCCACCCACCCAGAGCCACACACACACCCACCCACCCAGAGCCACACACACACACCCACCCACCCAGAGCCACACACACACCCACACACACACCCACCCAGACACACACCCACCCACCCAGAGACACACCCACACCCACCCACCCAGAGCCACACACACACCCACCCAGAGCCACACACGCACCCACCCACCCAGAGCCACACACACCCACCCAGAGCCACACACACCCACCCAGAGCCACACACACCCACCCAGAGCCACACACCCACCCAGAGCCACACACCCACCCAGAGCCACACACCCACCCAGAGCCACACACCCACCCAGAGCCACACACCCACCCAGAGCCACACACCCACCCACCCAGAGCCACACACCCACCCACCCAGAGCCACACACCCACCCACCCAGAGCCACACACCCACCCACCCAGAGCCACACACCCACCCATCCAGAGCCACACACCCACCCACCCAGAGCCACACACCCACCCACCCAGAGCCACCCACACACCCACCCAGAGCCACCCACACACCCACCCAGAGCCACACACACACCCACCCAGAGCCACCCACACACCCACCCAGAGCCACCCACACACCCACCCAGAGCCAGCCACACCCACCCAGAGCCAGCCACACCCACCCAGATCCAGCCACACACACCCAGAGCCACACACACACACCCAACCAGAGCCACACACACCCACCCAGAGCCACACACACCCACCCAGAGCGCCACACACACACACACCCACCCAGAGCCACACACACACACACACACACACACACACCCAGAGCCACACACACACACACCCACCCAGAGCCACACACACCCACCCAGAGCCACACACACCCACCCAGAGCCACACACACACCCACCCAGAGCCACACACACACACCCACCCAGAGCCACACACACACCCACCCAGAGCCACACACACACCCACCCAGAGCCACACACACACCCACCCAGAGCCACACACACACCCACCCAGAGCCACACACACACCCACCCAGAGCCACACACACACCCACCCAGAGCCACACACACACCCACCCAGAGCCACACACACCCACCCAGAGCCACACACACCCACCCAGAGCCACCCACACACCCACCCAGAGCCAGCCACACCCACCCAGAGCCACACACACACACCCAACCAGAGCCACACACACACACCCAACCAGAGCCACACACACCCACCCAGAGCCACACACACCCACCCAGAGCGCCACACACACACACACACACAAACACACCCACCCAGAGCCACACACACACACACACACACACACACACACCCAGAGCCACACACACACACACACACACACACACCCACCCAGAGCCACACACACACACACCCAGAGCCACACACACACCCACCCAGAGCCACACACACACCCACCCAGAGCCACACACACACCCACCCAGAGCCACACCCACCCAGAGCCACACACACACCCACCCAGAGCCACACACACACCCACCCAGAGCCACACCCACCCAGAGCCACACACACACACACCCAGAGCCACACACACACACACCCAGAGCCACACACACACACACCCAGAGCCACACACACACACACACACCCAGAGCCACACACACACACACCCAGGGCCACACACACACACACCCAGAGCCACACACACACACACCCAGAGCCACACACACACACACCCAGAGCCACACACACACCCAGAGCCACACACACACACACCCAGAGCCACACACACACACACCCAGAGCCACACACACACACACCCAGAGCCACACACACACACACCCAGAGCCACACACACACACACCCAGAGCCACACACACACCCAGAGCCACACACACACCCAGAGCCACACACACACCCAGAGCCACACACACACCCAGAGCCACACACACACCCAGAGCCACACACACACCCAGAGCCACACACACACCAGAGCCACACACACACCCAGAGCCACACACCCACCCAGAGCCACCCACACACCCACCCAGAGCCACCCACACACCCACCCAGAGCCAGCCACCCAGAGCCACCCACACACCCACCCAGAGCCACCCACACACCCACCCAGAGCCACCCACATACCCACCCAGAGCCACACACACCCACCCAGAGCCACACACACCCACCCAGAGCCACACACACACACACCCAGAGCCACACACACACACACCCAGAGCCACACACACACACACCCAGAGCCACACACACACACACCCAGAGCCACACACACACCCAGAGCCACACACACACCCAGAGCCACACACACACCCAGAGCCACACACACACCCAGAGCCACACACACACCCAGAGCCACACACACACCCAGAGCCACACACACACCCAGAGCCACACACACACCCAGAGCCACACACACACCCAGAGCCACACACACACCCAGAGCCACACACAACCCAGAGCCACACACCGAGCCACACACCCAGAGCCACCCACACACCCACCCAGAGCCACCCACACACCCACCCAGAGCCACCCACACACCCACCCAGAGCCACCCACACACCCACCCAGAGCCACCCACACACCCACCCAGAGCCACCCACACACCCACCCAGAGCCCCACACACCCACCCAGAGCCCCACACACCCACCCAGAGCCCCACACACCCACCCAGAGCCCCACACACCCACCCAGAGCCACACACACCCACCCAGAGCCACACACACCCACCCAGAGCCACACACACCCACCCAGAGCCACCCACACACACCCACCCAGAGCCACCCACACACACCCACCCAGAGCCACCCACACACACACCCACCCAGAGCCACCCCCACCCAGAGCCACACACACCCACCCAGAGCCACACACACCCACCCAGAGCCACACCCACACACACACCCACAGCCACACACACACCCACCCAGAGCCACACACACCCCCCAGAGCCACACACACCCCCCAGAGCCACACACACCCCCCCAGAGCCACACACACCCCCCCAGAGCCACACACACCCCCCCAGAGCCACACACACCCCCCAGAGCCACACACCCCCCCCCCAGAGCCACACACACCCCCCAGAGCCACACACACCCCCCCAGAGCCACACACACCCCCCCAGAGCCACACACACCCCCCCAGAGCCACACACCCCCCCAGAGCCACACACCCCCCCCAGAGCCACACACCCCCCCAGAGCCACACACCCCCCCAGAGCCACACACCCCCCCCAGAGCCACACACCCCCCCAGAGCCACCCACACCCCCCAGAGCCACCCACACCCACCCAGAGCCACCCACTCCCACCCAGAGCCACACACACACACACACACCCAGAGCCACACCCACCCAGAGCCACACACACCCACCCAGAGCCACACCCACACACACACCCACCCAGAGCCACACACACACCCACCCAGAGCCACCCCCACCCAGAGCCACCCCCCCCCAGAGCCACACCCCCCCCAGAGCCACCCCCCCCAGAGCCACACACACACCCCCAGAGCCACACACACCCCCCCCCCAGAGCCACACACACACCCACCCAGAGCCACACACACACCCACCCAGAGCCACACACACACCCACCCAGAGCCACACACACACCCACAGCCACACACACCCACCCAGAGCCATACCCACCCAGAGCCACCCACACCCACCCAGAGCCACACACACACACACACCCAGAGCCACACCCACCCAGAGCCACACACACACCCACCCAGAGCCACACACCCACCCACCCAGAGCCACACACACACCCACCCACCCAGAGCCACACACACACCCACCCACCCAGAGCCACACCCACCCACCCACCCAGAGCCACCCACCCACCCACCCACCCACCCACCCAGAGCCACACACACCCACCCACCCAGAGCCACACACACCCACCCACCCAGAGCCACACACCCACCCACCCAGAGCCACACACACACCCACCCACCCAGAGCCACACACACACCCACCCACCCAGAGCCACACACACACCCACCCACCCAGAGACACACACACCCACCCACCCAGAGCCACACACACACCCACCCACCCAGAGCCACACACACACCCACCCACCCAGAGCCACCCACACACACACCCACCCAGAGACACACACCCACCCACCCAGAGACACACCCACACCCACCCAGAGCCACACACACACCCACCCAGAGCCACACACGCACCCACCCACCCAGAGCCACACACACCCACCCAGAGCCACACACACCCACCCAGAGCCACACACCCACCCAGAGCCACACACCCACCCAGAGCCACACACCCACCCAGAGCCACACACCCACCCAGAGCCACACACCCACCCAGAGCCACACACACACCCACCCACCCAGAGCCACACACCCACCCACCCAGAGCCACACACCCACCCATCCAGAGCCACACACCCACCCATCCAGAGCCACACACCCACCCACCCAGAGCCACCCACACACCCACCCAGAGCCACCCACACACCCACCCAGAGCCACACACACACCCACCCAGAGCCACACACACACCCACCCAGAGCCACCCACACACCCACCCAGAGCCAGCCACACCCACCCAGAGCCAGCCACACCCACCCAGATCCAGCCACACACACCCAGAGCCACACACACACACACACCCAGAGCCACACACACCCACCCAGAGCCACACACACCCACCCAGAGCCACACACACACCCACCCACCCAGAGCCACACACACACCCACCCACCCAGAGCCACCCACACACACACCCACCCAGAGACACACACCCACCCACCCAGAGACACACCCACACCCACCCACCCAGAGCCACACACACACCCACCCAGAGCCACACACGCACCCACCCACCCAGAGCCACACACACCCACCCAGAGCCACACACACCCACCCAGAGCCACACACCCACCCAGAGCCACACACACCCACCCAGAGCCACACACACCCACCCAGAGCGCTACACACACACACACACACACACACACACACCCACCCAGAGCCACACACACACACACACACACACACCCAGAGCCACACACACACACACACACACCCAGAGCCACACACACACACACACACACCCCCAGAGCCACACACACACCCACCCAGAGCCACACACACACCCACCCAGAGCCACACACACCCACCCAGAGCCACACACACCCACCCAGAGCCACACACACCCACCCAGAGCCACACACACCCACCCAGAGCCACACACACACCCACCCAGAGCCACACACACACCCACCCAGAGCCACCCACACACCCACCCAGAGCCAGCCACACCCACCCAGAGCCAGCCACACCCACCCAGAGCCAGCCACACCCACCCAGATCCAGCCACACACACCCAGAGCCACACACACACACCCAACCAGAGCCACACACACCCACCCAGAGCCACACACACCCACCCAGAGCGCCACACACACACACACACACACCCACCCAGAGCCACACACACACACACACCCAGAGCCACACACACACACACACACACACACAGAGCCACACACACCCACCCAGAGCCACACACACACCCACCCAGAGCCACACACACACCCACCCAGAGCCACACACGCACCCACCCAGAGCCACACACACACACCCACCCAGAGCCACACACACCCACCCAGAGCCACACACACACCCACCCAGAGCCACACACACACCCACCCAGAGCCACACACACACACACACCCACCCAGAGCCACACACACACCCACCCAGAGCCACACACACACACCCCCAGAGCCACACACACACACACACACTCAGGAGAGCAAGCACAGCGAGGGGGCAGGGAAGCAAGCACAGCGAGGGGGCAGGGAAGCAAGCACAGCCAGGTTGCAGGGGAGCAAGCACAGCCAGGGGAAGGGGAACCAGGGGGCGGGTGAGCAAGCACAGCCATGGAGCGGGGAAGCAAGCACAGCCATGTTTCCAGTGCTTGGCTATTCTGAACAAACCATTGGTATCCGGCCTGCCACTCAAACGAAAACAACTCCCAGAATACCTTAAATAGCTAAATGAAACCTCAGAAGTAGAAACATTATGTCCTGACTACACGAGAGAGGCTGCAATTGTAACTGCGAGGGACAAATGCCACTGAATTGGGAAGAAGCCGGCGTACAACTATAGTGGAGGAATAACAACCTCGTACACTACTGCATATCACTGTGCTTTGGATCCAGGAACACCACAGGCCCAGGTTTGGACGCTACTTCAGAAATGCCACAGCACAGAAAGAATAACATTCCCTAATGTACTTGTGTAATGTAGTTGATGCTCATGTCGGATACACCACCATCTCTTGAAACTGCAGTACTTTAGTCTGCAGACTCCCAAATGGCAGGTTTGGGCTCCGTGTAAATTGCATGTGTATTTTACACCTATGCATCGCCACACGTTTCCAGTGTTTTCTAATTACTCTGCAGCTGTATCGTTTTGGTTCGAATCTTTGCGCAAAGAAACATAGAAGTCAGGAGCTGTTTTGGTTGTTTAGTTAAAATTGACAAAACAATATATAAACGGTGAACGGTATATTGGGAAGGATGAAAGCCTAAAACATAGTCACACAGTGACGCAATAACTCTTTGTTAATTCATAGACATTTCTGACCTATGTCTGCATAAACTATCCATGATGTAGATAAAAGTGCGTGGAATTTGCGGGCATAACCGGCCTGCATTTTTACTCCGGGAAAAACGTTGATGTGTATAACTCATTGCCCCGACAACACCTGCGTGTGGTAGTAAGCAGTATTAGGCAGCGCCTTATTTATCTCTGCAAAGCCTGCCTATTCTTGATGAAAAGCGGAAATATTCGCTAACAAGATTCCTTCAGAGCCTTATGGTCAGTCAGTCACACTAAACGGCTCGCGAGGGGGGAAATCGATGTGAATGCACAAAGGAGAAGTGTCTGCCTCTGTCTTTCTAACACAACAGTTTGAAAAATCAATTTTCATTGCTCAAGTAAGGAACTCCGGGGCAGTGATTCATTGCGGCCAGCATCACTTTGCGGGTGGTGGAAGCGCGTGGCCGCGGGACTTCTGCCACACAATACACCCAAGCTGTTGCAATATGTTGAGCTGCCTGTCACGTACACCTCTGGTGTTTAATTAGAAACGCCATTTTTTGCATCCGGGGTAAACAAACAAACGCGGACAAAATCCCAATAAAGTAGTAAGGCTCGTTTTTTTTTTTTTTTTTTTTTTTTTTTTTTTTTATTACAAAAGGTAAATACGAACATCTGCAAGGGACAAAAGAGCGCAAAGCTGCGAGTACCTCGGGCTTAGACCTGGCACTGACGCTTGGAAAACAAAAGCGGGCGCCGCACCTTGATGCGCGGTGCGCGACGGAGCCATTTTAAATGGTGACCTTTTCACAGTGGCACTGATGCAGCAACTAGGACAGGGAGCCAGCCAGTGAATATAAAGGCCTCAAGAAGGAGGCTGGGCGTAACTGTAGTCTGTAGACAAACAAAATTATTATATAGGCGACACTGGAATGTGTTGCTCATTGTTTTGTTCGCAACCCACCCCTGCAAAACCCACGTCCAAAATGGCCAAAACATCACGGGGAAAAAAAAAAGAAGCACCGCCCACCGCCGCATGACGTAGCGAAAAGCCTAAAAATCGCCGGAACGCCCACGGATCTGCTCGCAGAATGACGAGCAGATCTCTCTTCCAATGGCTAGCCTCCATTTATGAAGCTAGCCAATGGAAAGAGAGGGCGGACCAAAGCCACACAGTGTAAGTCATTAGATTTCGCCTGCGCGAAAGGCTGCTTGCGTAGCTTTCGACAGGCGAAACCTAAAAAAGGTTTCAAAACTTTGTGTATGGTGTAATTTGCCACCCCCTGTTCCTTTGGCCTCCCCTTGGAGTTATTCCCTTTCTTTGGCTTGGTTTTCAGATTTATTGACTGGTTTGAAGGTGGTACGTTAATTGTTAATGTTTGTTGTTTGTTCTTTTTGGCCGGTGGGAAAACCAAGTAGGAGTTGTTTGATTATGCAGATATCTCCAGTGGGAGCGTTGATATACAAGGGCCCTTTTTCACGTTTTCCATATTTGGTACATTGTCCTCCTTATTTATGCTGTTTCTCTGAGCCTCCGAGGCAAGTTCCGTTTCAAGTTCTGATTCCACAAAATCTATCTGTTATATCCTGGACTCTTTTAAAGCTACATTGACTGCCGTTTTTCTGGCAGCCAGATGCTCTTCTACTTGAATGATCTCGTTATTAATCAACCCCATGGAGCTTTTTGAATAATTAGTAATTGGCACACTTTTACCTGCTTGCTTCCCAATAGCTGGCGGTAATATCCTTTTACCCATTTTCTCGAGCTAGTATTTATACTTAAAATATGATTGTAGAGGTTTTCTTACCAGCTCTTTACCCCTTCCGTTGGGCCAAGAGGGGTGGCCCAGCCCAGCCTTATCCTGCAGCGGACGGGTGCAGGCTGGCCCAGGCATGCCCACACACGTCCTGCGCTGCAGGAGCTTGCGCTGTATTTTAATGCTCCTCCTGGCGCAGACCGTGATGTTGGCGGCAGCAAGCCGCTTGGGAGGCTGGTTCTCGTGGGGCCCAATAGCAGTGGCAGCAATACGGTTTTGTTTGTTTTTATTGGATTAGAATCCTTCATATACATTCATGAAGGAGCCTTTTTAAATATTTGTATTGATGTAATTAAAAGCTTGTGTTAATAAAACATTGTTTTTATAAAATAAATACAAATTAGCACTACTTTTTAGTTTGGTTCTAGATTCATGCCATAATGGGGGAAAATCTTGTAAACTAAGGGAAGAGTGAATGTTTCATGCTGATAGATTTGTCAGTGAGCAGCAGCCTCCCTGATTATGCCAGGGTTCATACCATAGCAGTGTTTGAATACTAGCAATTCCCTTATGCTGCTATGTTTCTGCAGGTCTACATACTGGGGCTGAAGGTAGTGATGAGCAACAGTTCCAGGGTTTGAATGCCCCTTTTAGTCTGTGCAAACCTACTAACGTGCATGTTTTAAGGCTTTTCACCAATTCTTCTCTAATCATTTCCCATACTGAGAACGGTTGGAAATTTACTACTGACAGTGGCAGACTTAAAACTTCTTCCAGGGTTGGGGAAAAAAGTGGTTGGTGTAAAGTGAACTTGAAAACATTCAGATTTTCACATAAGCAAATCTACACCTGCATATTTGCTCATGCTAAAATGCAGTTCCCAAATATTTCTGGGAGTACTATTTCTTGGCCTACTTCTGTAAATTCTTGTGAATTTATGGAAACTGTACATATGCGCTTAATGCAAGGATATATACCATGGATGCACTTTTGAGACTTTCTTTAGTAATTGGGCCTCTAATTAGGCCTGGCGTTAACCATGACCTTTTGTTTTGTTTTTTATTCTGTCTCTCTCCGTCTTTCTATCAGCTGGCGTCCCTGTAAGTGACAGTATTTTGCCCTTTTAGAAGAAGCATATTGGCACGCAAAGTAGTTATGTTCAGTGCCCAGAACCACTGTGGCAATGTGTGCTGAGACCAACATTTTTTTTTTTTTTTTTTTTTGCTTTTACCAATGCTTGTTAGAATGGTGAGAACCCAGCAGCTCCCACACTGTTAAGGTTTTACAAAAACCATGCCTAAACAAGTCACGCCTTGACAAAACCAAAAGGCTGACCACCAATTTCAGACCCACTAGCCTTGCCAATGCTTGTTTGTTCTTGTTTTCCATATTCGTATTTAAACTGGTTACACTGATATTCCATTTAGAATATTTTTGGGAAATACTAACATGCATCAACATGTTACTAAATGATGCTGCAAAGATACGGTACCTAAAATCTTACAGTAGTTTAGCTAAATGTTTTCTTTTCTTACATGCATTTTTTTGTGAACGTTTTATTTTGAAAGCAAAGAATCATCACTCTTGCTTTCAAGCTTCTGCAAATATTTGCATATAATCAGAGCTTTCTGGGTGCATTATACAGAGCCTCATATTATTAAACTTTGAAAATGTGTGTACACTTTTATATACTGGAACCACTGTCAGTAGTGCAGGCTGAGCTTAAAACATTTACTTTTAGTGCTCACCCTAATAATAAAGGTTTTGCGTTAATGCTGTTCAAACTTGTATATATGGTTCATTAACGCACATATTACATATAACACACACTTTACCTTAATTGTAGAGAATGCCCTTCCCTGTGCCACAATGTGGTACTGTAAACTGGCAGCCAAAGGGTTTGTGCTGCAGGAGGTTGGGCCTACTTTTCCCAAGGACAAAAGGCACATTAAAACTTGTTGCCCTTGACCCCAAACAATATGTCCCGGGCGTCGGGCTATAGGAATTCCACATCCCTGGGTGCAGGTTATATTTAACCAGTATTCTGTAGAGTAGCAGTTCTTAGCAGCTTGTCTGCATTATTTAAGAATTTGACTAAGCTGCAAATCGCTTGAGGATGTGCGTTGTTGAGCAAGAAATCTACTGCTTCCTGAATTGTTTGTGAGCCTTGTTTAATCCATATTTGGCGAAGAAGTTTCCTGTGATCGTCAATTAGGGCTGGGCGGATGCAGAGAAGGTGAGATATGTTCTCCTGAGTTTTTCCACATAGCTGACATTCGGTTGATACTGGACGCGTTGACCATGGTGGTGAAAGATCGAATGATGTAAAGTTTCTCATTCTTCTAAGCAGTGTTTGAAATGGGAAAAATAGAACTGCAGGCACTCTGATTTATTCTGGAAAGAATCCAGTTTCCAGGGAAAAGCTTCAGAACCGAATGCCAGCATAGGAATTAATTTGGCATTTACTATTTTCATCAGAGGTTCTAGGGTTGGATTCTGGGTATGCTTAAAAATAGATTGGAATGCAAAGAGTAGTGATGCACGCTTTAAATTAAGAGTGCTCATGGTTTAAGTGACCGCCCTTGTCGTCCAGCCAGCATCTGAGGTACTTGTATCTAGAGGCGATAAATAGACTGTGTTTGAAGTGCCATATTCCGGGTTTCTTCTTTTTTTCGTCGGAAAATCACGACTTTGGTCTTCTCAAAATGTACTGGGTACACCCTTTGCAGTTTTGTGTATGCAAGCAGATAGATTAAAATCAGTATGCCCACTGCAAGCAGTAGGACCAGCGGAAGCCCTCCAAAAACTCTTCCATATGGAGTGTATCAATCATGGAATTACTCCGAAAATGGTCTGAAAGATGCTAACTAGTCCTGAACCCATATGTTTAAATAAACCCACGATCCCCCTCGTATCAGACCTGTTAAAGATACAATATACCATTTCCCCAAAATGGAGCGGGAAGTTCATGCGGACTAGGGCTTGTATCTCAGAAGAGGATCTTGGAGATCAAAAGTTTCTCGGGCTGAGGTTAAGACCACATCTGTCTGAAAAAGCATGGCTTTCATTCTGCTCACAGAGTCAAACTGTATAAAGGAAACAGCTAGTGAAGTCCATAGCGGTGCCTCCCTGTCTGTGTGGGCCAGTGGAAACAATACTTGCATACAACAAGTATCCCTGGAGATGACCGTGACCAGATACGGGATACCTGGTACCATCCCATAACAGCCCTGATCATTCAGCATTAGGTAACTCCCATTAGAGAGTAACTCGAACACTGGATGAATCACTGCATCTGAGGACCCCTTCAAAAAACAAGACTTATTTGCGACCGAAGCATTACAGGATCCGTGGAGTGTTGCCCCCCTGCAAATTAGAGAACCACTAAAGGTAGTCTCACAGTTCAAACCACTAAGAAAAACCTCAGTGTCCCAGTTTCTATATCTATATGGTGGCTCTCCGTACTCGTGTATGAACCCCTCTCACAGCGCCTCATACCTGCCTACCTGATGGTGTTCTAGACAGTACTGAAGTTGGAAAGTCATGACTGGCAGTGTAATATAGCCATGATTTAACCATTCTGTGGAAGGTGACTGCCACGGTAAAGGGTAATTTGTCCAATCTTTCAATTTGCAAAGTCATGTATTTTGCATCTTTTGTGCCATACTGATCTGTTTCTCTGTGAGATTATATTCTGAAAATAGGGACGTGCTGTTGATAAAACGCCAAGGGCCATGGCCAGAACGCAAAGACTGTAGCGTCCAGCTTAGTAACATAATGGAGCGCAACTGCCACTGTCCTTGCTGTAAATTAGACCTATCTTGTTCCATTATGTCAATAGAAAAGAAGACACCATGTTGCCTAGTGAATAAATTCTGGACAAGTGTGGTCTTGCTTGTTATCGACCACAGCCTTTTCTAGGTTAATCCTATCCATCTCACGCAATCTCTCAGCAGCCTCCTGTTGGGAGATTTTCCATATTTCATTATAAACTGTGTATATGAAACGTTTACAACGTGGCTTCGTGGGACCTAACCGAACTTCTAGGGACAATGATTTGAATTGTTAATAAGCAAGCTCTAAATAATGCCTCCGTTCCCTGAACCTGCCAATCTCTTTTTCACCAGTCAGATTTTGTGTCTATAGTGTCCCTCCAACTCAAAACCCTGTACAGACAGTTGGTAGATAAAAGCAGCAGAGTATATCTGTTCGAGGAGGAGCAGGGCCGTAAGAGTAAACATCCCGATGGCGTCATAAGGAGTTGGATTCCTTACCGTCCTGATGAGGGTGAGGACGCCGATACCTCAGCTTGCACCATATCGAAGACTCTTTTTCCCTGCCTCAGCTTGCGCAGTAACCAAGACTCTTTTCCCCGCCCCACAGCATGCTGGACTTGAACCTGGAAGTGGTTTTCCCGGGAGGCAGACCTCCACGAACGGGCCAAACCGGGAGCCTGCACCAAGGTCAAGAGCAGCAGAAAAAGCCGGAAGAAACAACAGTCTGTGTGCCCACTGGAATTCGAACTTCAACGCCGGGAGAAGACGCTGACAGTGCCAAGGACGCCATTGACGGAGCCAAGGACGCCACCGAAGGAGCCAAGGATGCTGCCACCACGCGAGCGGACCAGGAGGAGACTCTAGCCGAGGAACCAGATGATCCTGACATTTGGTCCGAAGACTGATGGAGCCCGGGGGAAATGCACGAGCCGCCACAACTCAGGAGATTTGTGGCAGACAGCGGTACGTAGCGGATAACTCTCGCTCGGGGGGAGGGGGGTGGGAGAGACTGGGAGGCAGGGAGGGAAACCAGGCACTGTTTTGTTTTCCTCCAGCACACTTCATACCCCCTCTTTCTACCAACAGCCTAAATGTGACCTGGGTTTAACTCCCCACACCTGTCAGACATTTGATAGCCACCTATAAAGAAATAGACTGTCCCCATAAGAACCCCTCCCTCACATTGTCTATAACCCTTGCGCACGGTGTGGTGACTAACTCGATAAACCCCCCACAAAATAGAACCATAAAGTGACCGCTGTTCTCTTTTCTTTTGACTGACTTCGGTACCCCGCGGAAGCCCTACCACAGAGAATCCTGATTCCTGGGACCACCCGACACCATACCGGAGAAAGACCCCTGGAAGATAACGCTGTGAACTACCTTTTGTTTGTTTATGCCCAAAGACAATTACTCCCCCAACTTACCCTATTCACTAAGGTTTATTAATCAACCTAATAAACCTTCAATAGTCACCCCATACAGCCTCCTTGCTTCTGTTTCGGACCTTCCCTCCGACATTTGGTGTCAGAAGTGGGATCGGAGGAAATGGAGGCCGTAGTTAAAAAAATGGCGGAAGGCCAAGATCGCCTTGAGAAAATGATGGCCCGATTCTTAGAAACCGCGGAAAGTGAGAGAAGCGTTACACAAAATCCTCAGAGGGCAAAGCCAAACACAGGAAACCACCCGAGGCAAACTCGCAGACGCATTGGGACAATCCAGGGGTTACACCGCCCCTACCTCTGTAGTTGTGCAGAAGTATGTTGCGGGAGAGGATCCTGATTGCTTAGCCAGGCCGCCACTCCCCTTGGGACTACCCCGTATCCAGAAATAAAAAAATGTATACCAGTGCGTATGGGCATTGACGACGAGACCTACAGGATGCGGCTACGCCAAATAAAAGAAGGACCACAAGAATCCGAGGGCCCTGTGTTATCACATAAAAGATATTGCTGACAGATGGCTCAAGCCTCCGACTTCAACGAAGGAGGTCATACTCGCAAAAATGTACCTGCATCAATTTCTCAGTTCCCATCCACCCATTCAAAGATGGGTACTGCAACATACAGACTTAAATCTAGAAAAAGCGGTAGAAGTTGCAGCAGTGTACTTTCGAGCACAAGAGCTACAAAAGGGAAAAGGAGATAGTACCTGGAAACAGCCCGCTGGTCACTTAGTAAGGAATCCCCGACATCCGCATGTACCACGGAAACCTGAGACTGTAACAGTAGTCCCCAATCCTGTATTACCGGTACCCCAGCCCTCCCCTCCTTTGGGGTCTCAATGCTTCCACTACGGTACCTTTTGGTCATATAGCCCGAGTATGTCCCCAAAAAGAGGAACCCATGGAGATAGGGTATGTGAGAGCTCTGTATTGTCAAACAGAAAGAGACAGGTGCATTTCAAAGACAGATAGGCGTTAACGGAGAACCAAGACAGGGCCTAATTGATACAGGAAGTCGCCAAACCTTAATGAGACCCCAAGTTATACCAGGCGGGTCTCCACCTTCCACTGGTGTTCTTAATATCCAATGCATCCATGGAGATTGCAAGACCTATCCCATGGCTAATGTCAACATTCAACATACACCCACCAGTCCGGTAAACATGCAAGTAGGACTCCTTCCCCATCTTCCAGAACCCGTGCTTCTTGGCAGACTATCCCCATATTCATAACCTACTTCCTAGCCACGCATCAGACCATATAGAATGGAGAGAAGAGGCACCATTCTTCCATGAGAGAGATCCCGGGTGGGAACAAGGAAAAGACAGGAAGAGTAAACCGAGAAGGAGGGAAAAAAGAAACCAGAAACTCGTTTGTTTAACCCAGTCAGATGACCCACTATGGAATCACGATCGTAATTTCCACACAGCTCAGAGAGAAGACAACACCCTACAGGAAGCATGGAGACAAGCAACCGAACAGGAAGATCCACTACAAGTAGGTCCCTAGTTCTTTACAAAGAAAGGGTTGTTATATAATAAAGGGGGGAAAATCTATACCTGTCCAATTGTTAGTACCCCTTCTCTACAGAGGAAAAGTTCTTTACTTAGCTCGCAGTCATCTACCGGGCTTCCACTTTGGATGAGACAAGACAGAGAAGGCTATTCTGGACAGATTTTATTGGCCAGGTATATATCAACAGGTCAGGAGATATTGTCGTGAATGTGCAGTATGTAAAAAAACAAGCCATCATGTTCCACCTTGTGTGCCCTTGAACCCTTTGCCTGTTATTGATGTCCATTCCAACCCAAGTAAAGGGTACATCATAGGACCTCCTTTTACCTTCACGTAGTGGTTGCCGCTACGTGTAAGTATTAGTTGACTATGATACCAGATTCCCAGAAGCCATCGCACTTAGACAACCTAATACAACACAGAGAGCTAAAGCCATGATCCACATCTTTTCACATGTAGGTTTCCCTAAGGAAATAATCACTGATCAGGGTACCCCTTTCACCTCCAAACTGATGAAGCAAGTAAGTCAGGAGTTAAATATTAAACAGATCGGTACCGCCGCCTCTCGCCCTCAGACGGACGGATTGGTGGAGCGCTACAATGCGACATTAAAAACCTCCCTCAGACAATTACTCAATTTGGAATCCCACAAGTGGGAAGACATGCTCCCGCTCGCCCGGTTTACTATAAGATGTAGTCAGCAAAAAAGTCTTGGATATTCTCCATTCGAGTTATTGTATGGGAGACCACCGCGTACCCTCTTAGATATGGCCCGAGAAGAGTGGGAAGAGGACGCTGACTCCTCTAAACCTTTTATTAGAGTACGCAGCCAGTCTTAAAACCCACTTTAACCAGGTACGGGAAATAGTGAAAACAAACCTTGAACAAGCCCAAAATGCGCAAAAGAAACAGTGTTTTAAGGTCGCTAAGAACAGATACCTCCAGATAGGATAACCGGTCCTAATACTACGCCCCACATCCGAACACAAACTATTAAGACAGTGGCAGGGACCCTTTAAAGTAGATGATAAGGTAACACCTGTCCCCTATAAAATAGAAATGGATCCCTCTGGTAATACCACTCAAATCTACCATATAAATCTATTGAAAAAGTGGGAATAACCTAATCCGGTACTAGTCGTAGAACCAGCCCCCGCTTTAGTGGACCAAAGCATAGATACAGATCTACCTGGCAACCTCAGCCAAGAGTTAAAAACAACTTTACAACCCGTACAAGACTGGTTTTCCTTAGTTCCAGGTAGAACCAGCCTGGTAGAATATGAAATCCACACAGTACCTGGGAAAATGGTACGCCTAAGGCCATATAGGATCCCCGAGGCCAGGAGAGAGGCCATAGAACAAGAAGTACTACAAATGCTAAAATTAGATATCATCGAACACTCTAAAAGTGAGTGGAGTTCCCCTATAGTACTTGTGCCGAAGCCCGATGGGTCCATTTGCTTTTGTTTCGACTTTAGGGAGGTAAATAAGGTGTCACAGTTTGACACATATCCCCTCCCTAGAGTCGATGAAATGATAGAGAGGCTCAGAAAATCCCAATACATTAGCACCCTCTACCTCTGTAAGGGGTATTAGCAGGTGCCCCTAAAACCGCAGGACAGAGAGCAAACAGCCTTTTGTACCCCTACTGGCTTATACCATTTTAAGGTATTACCCTTCGGATTACATGGAGCCCCGGCAACGTTTCAGAGGCTCATGAATACAATGCTACAGAATTGAAATTTGCCTAGCTTACCTAACGGTAAGTTTCAATTCTATTAAGGACACGGAGGCGAGGATTATGCTTTTCTTCCTTCGCTATTTATTATTACATCAAAACACAGCAGCCTCAGAAAAGCTTCAACCAATGCTTATATGCAAAAACCAAAGAAGCATTCAGGAAACACATTGAAAAAAATACATAGGTAAACTACAAATCCCATGAGTCTTCACAACAGTCCATAATGTAGTCCTTCCATTATGTCCACAAAGGGTAGATAGACAGTTCTTCCTCCTCTTTCTTCACGCAGGGTACGCATTCTCCTCATTGGCCCTGTTTGGAACCGTCATTTCCTAAAGGAATAAACAGCGTGAGCGTAGTACAACAACTACACTGACAGCATACAACAGAGGAACAGCCACAACTTTGGCATGATACAAGTACAAGAATGTAAACCATTTATTTACAGCCATACGGGTGGGTTCTCAATCGACGAACTCCTGGGCGGGATAATCCTCGCCTCCGTGTCCTTAATAGAATTGAAACTTACCATTACATAAGCTAGGCAAATTTCGATTCTATGTCAGGACCGGAGGCTTCGGATTATACTAGTTCAAAGCTTACTCACCACTAACTGAGCAAGATCCACCACTGGTTTAAAGTAAAACCTCTTAAACGTGGAGTCAGAGGACCAATCTGCTGCAGGCAGTAGATCTTCCAAATGAGCTCCCACAGAGAAAGCCTTGGAAGCCATGGCTCCCCTGGCAGAGTGAGCTCCGAAACGTTTTGTGTCAATGCCTGCTTCCTGCATGACCCAACGCACCCACCTGCGGTACAAAAGGGGGTGGTGATGGACGGAGCATCTGAATCAATCAAACATTCACACCCAGTCAAAAGATCTGGGTTTAATCCATCACCGTTCTTAACCCACTCTGCCACCCCAGTTCAGACATGGCTATATGCAAATCAGTCTGACCCTGTGCCTCATGGGAACAGTCCAGCCTGAACTGCCAAGCCATGTCTTCCCTGGACCGGATACAAGCTTCGGAGGACCGCTTTCTGGCATTCCAGCCGTCTTCAGCCCCGACTTGCTTGAATCCAGTGGCAAAGTGAGCAAGTTCGGAGCCGCAGCGGCAGAGTTTGACAGAGTACTGGAGCGGTGCGGTCTCACTGCGGAAAGGCGCGAGACTGTCCCGGGGCCAGGCGACCGTTAGAACGGCTGGAGCTGCCGCCGGGGTGAAGTGAGGTGCCGGGCGCCGCCTTCAACCCGGGCGCCCTACAACCTCGGCGGAGCAGTGTCGTCTGCAGGGCTGGCGGAGGGAGATGAACGGAGAGAGGACCGGAGCTGAGCCTGAGAAGGCGGCGGAACCAGGAGCGGTGGGGAAACCGAGACCTGCACCTGTGAGTGGGCGGACGGGAGGTGTGGCGGGCACAGAGCCCCGCAACGCTGCCCCCTCAACATCTGAGGCCCGTGGGGCTCTGTGGGTTCGCCGGAACGTAGCGCTGCCGACCTGCAGAGGAAGGGGGACTGCTAAACGGGCCAAAGCTATTGACCGGTGAGGAGCGGGACCCAGGGCGGACTGGGAAGGCTCCATGGAGGTGCTGACATATGGGGGAAGGGAGCCCTCTTGAGGTGCCTGGAGTGGCTGTGGCTGGAGCGGCTGTGGCAGTGTTTGGAGGCCTACAGGGGCAGGACGGGCGGCGGAGAGCAGAGGCCTGTTGAGATCTTGGCGCTGGGCGAGGAGGCACCCTCGGAGTTCTGCCTTCTATTGAGTAATCGCAGGCGACCACTCACTGATAGAACTGCCCCAGCACTGAGCCTAAACGGGGTGAAAGCAGCCTCACCAGTGAATGGGCACAGATACTACTGCCCTCCGAGGTACTTTTAAGACATCACTTTTGTCAGTTTGTTTGCAAGGAGGCACTGGAGGTCGTGCTTGCACTGCGCGAATGAGCTGGTGAGGGGCTTGGACTGGCACTGGGAATTGGGCCTGCCTCACAGCGGAGCGGACCTCTATGAGCACCATAGCTATTTAAAACCCTTCTTTCACTGGGGATAAAACTTTGTTCGTGCACCAGGCTCTCTCTAGCGCCCAAGCTTCAATCGCCAACTTCACCTCCCAGCTGTAGTCCTCCCGCCGCCGCTCCTTACATCAGCAGCCGCCGAGTGGGGGACTACAACTCCCTTGGGGCACAGCGGCAGGAGCCGCCAACGTCGTCTCCCGGCCCCGGAGGTGCTACTAAAGGCGCGCGCTTCCAGCTTCGCGGGACGCCGGGCGAAGCCCGGGCCAAGGGCGGGCCCGTTGAAGCCCGTTGGAGACCGGTGGAGGCCGGGCTGGGCTAGCCCTCTAACGTGTAATCCTGATTCCGGTTGCCGAGTTGCAGTATGTATGTATTGTAAACATTTAATACATTTCTATACAGCTACACATTGCATAGATTGGTGAACTGTCCCTGAAATAATGTCTACCCGAGGGACCAGAAGTAAAACAGCTGCAGGAGGGACCCTATCAACGGGCACATTGGATAACTTCATCATAAGGGCTAATACCTTTATAGATCAAGGGATCACACTAATGGAGCGTAAGGTGTCCCAAGACCCTCGCCTTGGCAAAGTAAAGATCATCTATGGAACCATTTGCAATGGCCAAAACTCCCGACCAATCTAAGGCTGTGGGTCTAATAGATGTCCAGGCAGATGTACATGTTGCTAGATGTAGCTTGCCTAATACAGTAGACCTTTCAGTCTCTCACTTATCATGTGCCTTAGAACTAAGCACTGATTTGTAAAACACCCCGGACTTCGCTATCAGCACCACTCAGGAAGACACAAGCGTTACTACACTGAGAGGCAGGAAGGAGGGCGGCCATCCTAAATTACAGTAGCCAAATTAAGTGAGGGGAAGGGGACGACACCAGAAAAAGTCTACTGGGGTCGCTGCTCCAAAACCAAATATAAATCACGACCCTCAGGGCAGCGATGTCATAATAGAGACCGGGAGTACAGGGAATTTAGAAGGTCCAACTAGCCCGGTTGGGAAAAGTGTCAGTGGGGAAGCGGCTGACACTCCATTCTTAATGAAGGTAGAAGAGCTCTTTAAATGCTACCTCTCTCCTAGCGAGAAAAGATTATCCCACATTGAAAAGAAACTAGCCGATCTCTGTACCAAGTCCTATAACCAAAAACCACCTGGGGCCCAAAAAGTAGGGAGTAATAAATCAAGCTGTAACAAGGTTACAGTACAAGCTCCTAAAACCCTGCACCAGTAGCGGTGAACACCAATCCCAACCCAGCCCCAGTTGTTGAGAAGAGAGTTGAAAAGGAAGGTATGTCCAATATATGTCCCAACCCTCCCCGTGCAGGGGCCATACCACCCAGGGAACATACCACGCAGCAAAAGGGAAACAAAAATGGTGGAGTAGCGGACAGAGGAAGAGTGGTGAACCTCCCCCCGGAGGCTACACCATATGTGGTGGTCCTGACAGGGGTCCCAGAATTGGAGGATCCCCATGAGGAAACTAACTGGTCGCTACACAACAAGGTTCGACATTGGCTTAACCAAAATCGAACTTTACCCCCACATCGTATAAGTAAGATCTTGACAGTGCGGAGGGTGGCATGGCTGGGGCACCAGAGGAAAACTGTCCAGGGAGATTGTGTGTTGATTAATTTTGCGGATCCACACACTGCCGCTCAAGTTTGCTCATGGGACACACATGATAGGTTTGAAGGTATAGCCACTAGGCGACTTTCCTTTTTCTATCCCCTAATGAGTGGGCCCATTCGGGATCCTAGAGTTAATAACAATTGGCATAGAGTAGGGAATCGAGATTGGGGTTGGAATCGGGAGCCTTGGGGGGGAGCAGCCATCCACAGAGCCAGTTCTTAGGGATAATTGGGGTAGCTTCCCGATCATGAATAGGTTTAGCTGCCTGGATATGGTGGATTGACATGCATTATCACCAAGTCTACTAAATAGGGAGAATATGGTTCCTACAGCTGCGACAAATTGTGGGACTGGGCAAATGGACCTTATAGGTGCCAATTGCCCTGATAGCAGCGGGAATGTAGCTATTATACAAACAAAGTTTCCGGGGGGGATCGGTGACACCAATTTACCCCTGGAATTAGCTAACCCCTTAAAAGAAATTAGTGAGCCAATTCCCTGTGCGCAGGGTGGGAAAAAAGGAGTAATCACTGACGTGGCTGTTACAGGCCACAGGGTCATCCATTTGCCATAGGGTCATCCATTTGCTATCTTGGAATGTGGCTGGGCTACAAAAAAAGATGGTTTTACCAGAATGGAATGCGTTCATCGAGAAGTTCGATGTATGCATGTTCCAAGAAACCTGGAGCCTGCTCCCAGTGCACAAATCCGGTTATGCAACCTTTTTTGTGCCCGCATCAAGCTGTGGCAGGGGCAGACCGGCGGGTGGACTACACATCTGGGTAAAAATCGGATTGAACTGGGATATTACCATCCATGAATCAGCGACTAGAGAGATCTTACATATTTCATTCGCAGGACATACTAAGGGGAGTAGGATAGACCTATTTAATATCTATTCTAGAGGGATCCCGGGGGACACAACCTCATGTACATTGGCGATCCTAGAACAGGTATTAGCCAAATGCCCCCCAACCTCTAAAATCATAGTGGGAGGGGACTTCAACTGTACATTTGAACCCCTATCTAGGGATGATCCCCTGGGTATAGAGGAGGAGGGCTCTAGATGGTCTATCCCAGCCCGGTCAATAGCCCCAATTAGAAAATGGTCAGCAAGGGCAATCCAGATCAACGCCCTAACCATGGAATTTAATTTAAGAGCGTTAAATGGTAGGACAATTTCTGACCGTGCTGGAGCAATGACCTTTAATAGGCTTAATGGCTCGTCCAGAATCGATTATATCTTATTGGATGTCACACTGTGGTGCGACCTAATAGATATGGAGGTCGTACCCTCGCAGGATAGCGACCACAACCCCTTATGCACGAAGTTAAATGGGGTAAACTAAAGGGAAGTGGGAACAAAGTCCCCCGAGGACAACCAACGAGGTCGTCCCTTACAGTGTCCGCCCTGACTGCTTCGGAAGCGGACGCTCCCCACGACCCCATGTCCACCTGGGTATCGTTACTGAATTGCTCTGCATTTTAAAATTGTCGTGCTGCTCGCATTGCCTCCCCAGCTGCTTCCGCCATCATAGCGCTCACTATTCAGCCGTTTTTGTAGTAGTGGACTGCTCGCTTTATTTGGCCATATTTACATTTATTTCTCATTGCCTCCGCTGTGATTACCTAAAGTTTGCCCACTTTGCCTTCAATAGTGTGTAGCCTATTTGTCCCAGTGCCCCCTCCGACAGCGTAATCCCTGTGTGTGCCCCGGCCTCTTCCAGTTTCGTTTCACCAGCCATATTGTTGTTGCTTCTGAGCCTGTCCCCTCCACCACGATTCCGCCTCCCAGCAGCCCCTCCCTCGCCCCTCCCCTTCCACTATCCATTTATGAAAGATGTTTTTGCGCGCAGTGGGCGCGCCCTATGCGCGCCGAAGGTGCGCCAAAGGTAAGCCCGTCTACGCCCGTCTGCGCCTGGACCGCGCCCAGTGCCAGACCCCCCTGGTCCTCGCTATACCCACCCCACTCGCTTATCGTATGACGCCGCCACTCTCCTTGACATTAACCCCGGACGCCCCCACAATGTTGCGTAGCTACCCCAGGACACACCCATGGTCGCTTCGCCTGCCACTCCTGCAAGTTCGCCTGCCCCAGGACCCACACCAAATCCACTACCTCCAAACACATCCCCGACCCCAACCACCTAAAGTGCATCTTGCTGAACACCCGCTCGGTCCACAGACACGCCACTGAACTCTGGGACCTACTCGACACTGCATCGCCGGACGTCGCCTTCCTTACAGAAACCTGGATGAACGCTTCATCAGCGCCCGACATCGCCATAGCCATCCCGGACGCTTACAAGATCATCCGAAAAGACCGTACCAACCAAACGGGAGGAGGCATCGCCATCGTCCATAAGAACACCATCCGAATCACGACCAGCTCTAACGATAACCTCGCGACCGCCGAACACCTTCATTTCCAGATCCACACCGACCCCAGGACCACACTCAGAGGCACCCTCATCTACAGACCACCAGGAACCCGCATACAATTCAACAAAGACATCACCGACTTCATCAGCTCACATGCCCTTACCTCCGAGAACTACATTCTACTGGGAGACCTCAACTTCCACCTGGAAAAGAAAAACGACCGCAACACCACCACCCTTCTTGACAACCTGGCCAATCTCGGTCTCAAACAACTTGTTGACACCCCCACCCACCTTGCCGGACACACGCTAGACCCTATCTTCACCTCCAGCAAACACATCTCCTTCGATCACACCACAGCTCTCCACTGGACGGACCACAGCTGCGTTCACTTCAGCTACAAGAAGACCACGACCCACAACCCCCCACAACCTATTCCTCGAAGAAACTGGAACAAAATCACCACCGACCAACTCTTCACATCGCTAAACCAAAACCCTTTGGCCATATCATCGGACCCAAACCAAGCTGCCATCAAACTCGCACAATGGATCACCCACAGCGCCGACGCATTAGCACCCTTGAAAAACCATCAGATCAAACAAGGCTGCAAAAAGGCCCCCTGGTTCAACGATGACCTTAAGAAATCCAAGAAGTTATGTCGTTCCCTCGAGGAAAACCTGGAGAAAAAACCCAACCTCTGACAACCTGACCACCTTCAAGGACGCCACCCGCAAACACCACCAACTGATCCGATCCACCAAGAAATCAGCACTCGAGGATCGACTCGACAACAACGCCCACAACAGCAAGGAACTATTCAACATCGTCAAAGAATTCACCAACCCCACCGCCGGCACCAACGACATCACTCCCTCCCAAGACCTCTGCGACTCTTTATCCTCTTTCTTCCACAACAAAATCGCCGACATACATAACCGCTTTGAAAACCAATCCGATGAACAGCCCACTCCACCCACCTCCGAACCAAAACAGCACTCTCACAACCTTTTCGCCTGGAACCCAATCTCCACGGAAGACACCATCCACCTGATGAACTCAATCCACTCAGGATCACCAACCGACCCATGTCCCCACCACATCTTCAACAAAGCAGACTCC
Organism: Lissotriton helveticus; assembly: GCF_964261635.1. NCBI lineage: Eukaryota > Metazoa > Chordata > Amphibia > Caudata > Salamandridae > Lissotriton > Lissotriton helveticus. Next base: position 760,085,387 of record NC_136070.1, read on the forward strand.
ATCATCGCACCCGATCTCCGCGATGTCATCAACTGTTCCTTCAACTCCGCTACCTTCCTGGAAAGCTGGAAACATGCCGAGCTCAGCGCCCTTCTGAAGAAACCCACAGCAGACCCTTCTGAACTCAAGAACTACCGCCCCATCTCACTCCTCCCATCCCCTGCCAAAGTCATTGAGAAAGCCGTCAATAGTCAACTCGCCGCCTTCCTTGAATCCAACAATTCCCTCGACCCTTCACAGTCCGGCTTCCGAGCCAAACACAGCACCGAAACCGCCCTCATCGCAGCTACAGACGACATCCGAACGCTACTGGACAACGGAGAAACAGTTGCCCTCATCCTACTCGACCTCTCCGCCGCCTTTGACACAGTATGTCATAGCACACTCATACAACGCCTCAACAAAGTCGGAATACAAGGAAAAGCTTTGGATTGGATCATCTCGTTCCTCGCCGGTAGAACCCAGAGAGTCCGCCTCCCCCCATTCAAATCAGAGGCCACTGAAGTCATCTGTGGTGTACCACAAGGATCTTCACTCAGCCCCACCCTATTCAACGTATACATGAGCCCCCTCGCATTCATTGCGCGCCAACACAACCTCCACATCATCTCCTACGCAGATGACACCCAGCTGATCCTCTCCCTTACCAAAGACCCAAACACCGCCAAAACCAATCTACACGAAGGAATGAAAGAAGTAGCCGTATGGATGAAGAACAGCCGTTTAAAACTTAACTCGGACAAAATGGAAGTCCTCATCTTAGGATCATCCCCCTCTGCCTGGGATGACTCATGGTGGCCACCGGCCCTGGGCACAGCACCCATACCTACAGATCACGCACGTAACCTGGGCTTCATCCTAGACTCCTCCCTCTCGATGACCAGACAAGTCAACGCCGTCTCATCTTCATGCTTCAACATCCTACGCACGCTCAAAAAAATCTTCCGCTGGATCCCCACCGAAACAAGAAAGACAGTCACCCACGCACTGGTCACCAGCCGACTGAATTATGGAAATACCCTTTACGCCGGAACCACAGCCAAACTTCAGAAAAAACTCCAACGCATCCAAAACGCCTCAGCCAGACTCATTCTGGACATCCCCCGTCACACTCACATTACCGGTCACCTGAAGGATCTCCACTGGCTCCCCGTCAACAAGAGAATAACGTTCCGTCTCCTCACCCACGCACACAAGGCCCTTTACGACCTAGGACCCGAATGCCTCAACACACGACTGTCCTTCTACACACCCACCCGCCAACTACGATCTTCCAATCAAGCCCTAGCCGTAATTCCGCGCATCAACAGATCCACCATGGGAGGAAGATCCTTCTCCTACCTAGCGGCCAAAACCTGGAATTCTCTTCCCACTCACCTCCGACTCACACAGAATCACCTCTCCTTCAGAAAGCAACTAAAAACCTGGTTATTCGATAAGTAATTCACCTACCCTCCCTCAAGCGCCTTAAGACCCTCTGGGTGAGTAGTGCGCTATACAAATTCCTGAACTTGAACTTGAACAATGGTAATCGCAGGCTGAAATGGGATAAGGTTCAGTTCCAGGAAGGGAACCTTGAGAGGATTAGGGAGCATGTAGCAGAATTGACCGTAGAGCTGGAGAATCTTCAACTGGGAAGTGATAGTGCCCAGGGGTCGTCCATCTCCTCGGCTTACAAGAACACGATAGAGGAAGTTGGACATTACTTTGTAGTCCAGGGTAAAAGGGGCAGAGTGAACAATAAACCAGCTACATCCAGTAACCCGTGGTATTCAGACCAGTGAAAGGCGAAACGGAAGGAGCTAACAGTCGCCCTGCTTAAAAAGAATCCCTCACTAGTTAGAGCGGCTAGGAAGGATTATGCGAGGGTGTTAGTGTTGGCTAAACGAGAGTGGGAAGAACAACACTGGCAGGATCTTAAATCCGCTGCCAACAAGAAGAATGCCATGCTGTTCTGGGATCTGATCAATAAGGCTAGGCAGCGAAGTATACCACCTATTGCTAACCAAAAAAAGGTCGCCAGAGATGACCCTGCCAATTACAGACCGATCAGTCTGATTGACGTGATCCAGAAGGTGGTTGGCAGGGTCATCATCTCTAGGGTGGGTGTCTGGATGGAAGAGGAGCATGTTCTCTCCCACTTCCAAGCAGGGTTTCGCCAGAAGGTGGGCACGATGGACCAGGTCTTCTGTTTTTTTGCGATCTATTGGAAGGCCGTGACCATGAACAACGGTTGTCTTTATCTGGCATTCATAGATCTCAAAATGGCGTTCGACCTGGTCCCTCGGGCAAGGCTGTGGGATATCCTGGAGAAGATGGGCTTCCCAAAACCTCTTTTGATATTTATTTTGAAGCTACATGAGGGGAACTATGCGAGGATCAGATGGGGCACCCAGGGACAACTGACAGAGAGGGTGCCCGTGAGGAGTGGAGTCCGCCAGGGATGTGTTATGGCACCGACCTTGTTCTCCCTCTTTGTGAATGGAGTGGTGGATCATCTGAGGGAGGAACCGGCAGATGCGCCATCCCTGGCGGGGGAAAAAACACCTACCCTACTCTTCGCGGACGATACCATCTTGATCTCTAAATCCCCCACAGGTCTTCAAAAACTTTTGGACCGCTTTAGTGTGTTTTGCACTGACAGAGGCCTCACCATCAACACCTCTAAAACAAAGCTTATGGCCATCTCACCTTCCAAGAGATTCAGGAACAATGTTTCGCTCAATGGTGTCCCCTTGGAGTTGGTCGATTCTTTCGACTATTTGGGTGTTAGGGTAAACAGCCGGATGAAATGGAAAGATCACTTGGCCAAAATGCTATTAAACCACAAAAGAGTCTCGGGGGTGGTTTTAAGGGAACAGCGGGAGTCGTAGAGCAAACCTGTGGCACCGACTCTTGCAATATATGATGGCCAAGTATTACCGGCAGCCCTATACGGATCCGAGCTGTGGGGGTTTGAGAACATAACTGAGTTAGCCACATCTGAAAATAAGTTTATGAGAGATCTGGTGGCCCTCCCAGTCTCCACCCCGTTAATCCCGCTACGGCTAGACCTGGGTAGGCGCCCACTCAAAGATATCGTGCGTCTGCGCCCACTTCTTTTTTTTGGGTACGTCTAAGAAGGACCCGGGAGCTCCATAATTATGCTGCAGCCCTAGATGAACTTATCTTGCTCAACACAGGTAACAAGATCAAGTGGTTGTGCAACCTGAGACAGTTGGTTGTGCAACTGGGCCTAAGTGAATCATGGTTGAGCCAAAACCGCCTCCAAAGTCAGTGATTAAGAAACTCTATTGGGATTGGGTACAGGAGACGGCCATACGCAGAAGTGAAGGGGGGGCCCCTCTCCCAGCGATTTCTGGAGATCAAATGGATAAGAAAACTCGAACCCTTCCTAGACTTTATAGAGAAACCCCTGGACAGATCACTTTACCTAAAATTCAGGCACGGGACTTTGCCGGTGAATGATTTCTCTTCTGGGTGGAAAAACATAGGTGTTCTATCTAAAGCCTGTCCTGGATGTGCAGCCCCCAATGAGTCTGTGGCGCATTTTCTTTTTGCCTGTCCGGCTTATAGGGTCGCCAGGAAGATATGGTTAAAACCACTATGCATGGGGTTGGGCCTTAGATGTCACAAAATGGCCCTACGGGTCCTCTGCACTGACACATCTTCTATCGCTATGGTGTGTGGGGGGTAGCTAAATATCTGGGTAGTGCATGGCAGACACGCACAAGGAGGGCCAAGTCTACCCCCCATTTAACCTAACCGCCGGATGGCCCTATGGCAGGAAGTGTCTTTTTATGGCTCTTATGCAACAGTTCTGAGTGTATATTTTAGAGATTTTAAATTTAGTATGTGAGGCTGTATGTATATATAGGATTGTTGAGCCCCTACTTTTTTACCTTTTAATGTACTGTATACTTTTATGATGAATCTTTTTATCGAATAAAGTAAATACAACCATACCAACAGAGAAGCACTTGAAATATCCCTCTCCCACAGAGGTGAGGTTCTTCCAACAACTAAAACGCCTCATCACCTCCCGACCCCTTCTTTTAAATCCGAACTTAGAAATAGACGCATCGGATAGTGGTATTGGTGCAGTATTATCCCAAACAGATGAGCAACAACAAGAGAGACCAATTCTTTTTATCAGCCGCAAGTTATTTCCCAGTGAAACCCAATACGGTGATCGAAAAAGAGGCACTAGCCATTAAATGGGCAGTAGAAGCACTCTGTTATCTTTACGGTAGGGACTTCCTCCTTTATACAGATCACGCCCCTCTTGAGTGGCTCTCACAGAACAAGGGACATAACCCCAGAATCTTACGATGGTTCCTAGCTCTTTAACCTTTTCAATACACCGCCCACCACTGGAAAGGAAAGGACCAAGCTAATGTGGATTTCCTTTCTAGATGCCCTCAAGATCCTTTTCTTGTGAACAAGAAAGATAGGGTAAGGGGATGTGAGGAGGAGCAGGGCAGTGAGTAAACATCCCGATGGCGACATAAGGAGTTGGATTCCTTACCGTCCTGATGAGGGCGAGGACACCGATACCTCAGCTTGCACCATATCGAAGACTCTTTTCCTCGCCTCCGCCTGTGCAGGAACCAAGACTCTTTTCCCGCCCCACAGCACGCCGGACTTGAACCGGAAGTGATTTTCCCGGGAGGCAGACCTCCACGAACGGGCCAATCCGGGAGCCTGCACCAAGGTCCGGAGCAGCAGAAAAAGCCGGAAGAAACAACAGTCGGCGCGCCCGATGGAATTGGACCTTCAATGCCGGTAGGAGATTCCGATCGTGCCAAGAAAGCCGTCAACGGAGCCCAGAACGCCACCGAAGGAGCCGAGGACGCCGCCACCAGGCAAGAGGACAAGGAGGAGACTCTAGCCGAGGAACCAGAGGATCCTGACATTTGGTCCGAAGACTTGTGGAGCCTGGGGGACACGCATGAGCCGCCACAACTCAGGTGAGTTGTGGCAGACCGAGGTCCATAGCGGATACCTCGCGCGGGGGGGGGGGGGGGGGGGGGGGCTGGGGAGTGGGGTAGGAGAGACTGGGAGGCTGGGAGGCTAGGAGGCAGGAAGGGAAACTGGCACTGTTTTGTTTTCCTCCTAGCACACTTCATAACCTCCTCTTTCTACCAACAGCCTAAATGTGACCTGGGTTTAACTCCCCACACCAAACAGTGACCGCTGTTCTCTTTTCTTTTGAGTGACTTCGGTACCCCGCGGAAGCCCTACCACAGAGAGAATCCCGATTCCTGGGACCTCCTGACACTATACCGGAGGAAGACCCCTGGAAGATAACGCTTTGAACTATCTTTTGTTTGTTTATGCCCAAAGACAATTACTCCACAACTTTCCCTATTCATTAAGGGTTATTAATGAACCTAATAAACCTACAATATTCACCCCCATATGGCCTCCTCGCTTCTGTTTCCGACCTTTCCTCCGACAATCAGTTTGGTGTTAGTCCGCATATTTTTCTTCGCAGATGATGGTGCGAGCGTATGATAAAAGGAAGATGTATTTGATGTATCAAATCCTGAAAAATACGCAAACTTTTGTGCAAATGTATTTAAACTGCCTTTCGGTGATGTTCGGCAATGTTCCAATGATGGTTCATGTAAAACATTTAGTGGGACACTCGCCCTATGCAAGAAGTGGCGACCATAATGCTGTTAACAGAACTTGTTATCGAAATTATATGCGTCATCATACAATTCACTGTTCACAAATGCAGACGACTGTTCTAAATCAGACATCAATAGGCACACAGTCTCAATGTCCCAATCATCATAGATAGTACTACAGGTTCTGAAATCGCTTAATGACATTTTAAACGTGTGAAATTTTCAAAAGTTCAGTGGGACCATACACATCATATGAAACCCTATCCCATACTATTCCCTTGGGAACAGAAAATGTTGTAATGTTCACTAAGTGTTTTTGAAAAACAAGGGAAACCCAGCGGGTAGCCAAGAACCATGGGTATAACTAAGTTATGGAAACAAGGGTTCCTAGCTTATTTGGAATAATCACAATACCGTATAGAACACAATGGACTACTATACGTTAAATTCTCCTTGCCCAGCCGGACAAGGAATTTATTTCAACAAATGTCAAATTTAATCACAATATTTTTCAGACAAGTAGTATGACACAAGCCTGTGCCGCACTTTGAAAGGGAGAAAGTAGAGAAGAGTGAAAGGGGTGTTTTCAGGCAAGAAAAGGAGCAAGTCAGGGCACTTGTAAATGATAAGAAATAGTGACAGTGTTGCCTGGAGTGAAACAAACAATATCAAATTTAAAGTACTACATGTATGTACACTCATAGGTGATGTACCTATGTAGTACTTTAAATTTGATATTGTTTGTTTCACTCCAGGCGACACTGTCACTATTTCTTATCATTTACAAGTGCCCTGACTTGCTCCTTTTCTTGCCTGAAAACACCCCTTTCACTCTTCTCTACTTTCTCCCTTTCAAAGTGCGGCACAGGCTTGTGTCATACTACTTGTCTGAAAAATATTGTGATTAAATTTGACATTTGTTGAAATAAATTCCTTGTCCGGCTGGGCAAGGAGAATTGAACGTATAGTAGTCCATTGTGTTCTATGCAGTAATGTTCACTAAGGGCAAGTCTCTTCGTACTCGATGAGAAGATGTGTGGTTCCAGAATCAAGTTCACATTTTTTACTGCAGAGTGTTCCGGGACAAAATGTCCATCTAAAATCAAGAGAAAGACCACTTCTATACCAATGTAGATTAGTAAAAACAGTACCTTAATTGCAAGCCAGATCTGAAGCCATGGATAAACAAGGTACGTGTTTTCCACCAAGAGATAGACTCCACAAATCCGTTGTGTGCAGGGAACAGGTGTTGGCGTTGTCTCGGTTTCACTTTGATCAGGTGAGAAGTCGTCTAAGTTAATGAAATAGCTATACGCAGTTCGATCTATCTTTGGTAGCTCAGTAAGATTTGTGGAACTAGAGGGTGATTCATTTTGAGACCTTTTCACATAAATGTTTGTATTTGGCTGAATTGGGATCTGTGTTTCGTTTGTGACTTGATGCTGGTTAATTTCAACCGGTACTAGTTGCATTCCGTTGTTGGTGACTCCTTCACTTTGTGAATTAGAATTTTCAAACGTCATGAGTCGTTCCATCTGAACTTCCTGTATGGTAGTGCGAGGAGATCGATAGCTACCCAAGAGCCCACGTGGCCTACTGTTGAGAATCTGCCATATAGTGTGGTTTGATCAGATCAATTAAGACAAATCTAATTTATTTATTTCCGGCAAGGGGCGGAAGAAGTACTGTTCTTGTTCCTTGGACAGGCACAGGCGCTCTGTAGGATGGGCCAAATTCTTTCTTGTCCACTGTCTTCTCTCTGACCAGATGCCCCAACTTCAGGGATCCAGGCAGGCCTTGCCGGAACAACTTTTACTTCCCCAGTGGCGGTGCGTTTTACTTGGGTTTTGCTTTGTAATGCCCGGAATTCATTGAGTTCCCGTAAAACAGCCAAACCATTATTGATGTCAAATCCTTTATGGTCTGCCACTGTTGACCTTCTCAAGGTCAGGTACCCACATTCTTATCCTGAACAGGACCTCATATGGGGCACGGCTGTGAGAAGTTAGCCTGGCATATGATGCCCACTAGTTCTAGTGGGTGCCTTGCACCAGTCTAATCGACCTTTATTGATGGTGGTTGTAAAGTCAACCTTATAGAAAGCTATCTCAGTGGTAGCATGGACCAGCAGTCATCAGGCTAAGACTTCAGAGGGCGTATTTAGCAAGTGGTTTTACCAATTATAATCCCTTGAGTACCAAATGAAAGTACACCACAAGGTCTATATCAAATATATATGTATTTATTCTAAACACAACCCCTCTGCACTCTTTGAGGTCATAGATCAAAGTACATTTCAAGAATCTCAAGTAGCATACAATAAGTTGCACACTATGCAGTATTCCCTAGGGGCCTCACAAACCATATACAAAAATAGTGATATAAGAACCACGTCTGGGATAGAAAGCAGGCCTAGGGCCTGTGGAATCGCTGGGGCTTCTAGGAACAACCAAAGGTTAGGAAGTAGTGGAGAACCTGACCTTATGGGCCGAGCGGCGCAGGGCACGCCTTAATATCTCCGGGTTCACCTGCCTTGACAGACAGACACGAGTCACTCTGTTAGGCGGAGAATAACAAGTTTATTAGCTGCAGCTAAGGACACTGGTCTAAGAAGTACCAAACGGGTAAGTTCTCTAGAGATTGCTACTTCATTCCGTAGCGTACAGTCTATTATACAGAACAAGTTTACAATGACCACTCCCAAAACACACAAAACTGACAAATAGGAGTAGTTCGAAAACAAGCTATCGGATGTCTAAAACACACCCTCCTTTCAGACCCCGTGTGCTCACCTCCCCTTAAGTTTAATCAACACTAGTGCCCGTAATTCAATTTGCAGGTGGTAAAACATGTGTAGAATGCTTCAAAGGATAGGCTATGTAACAAGAGAACACACAAAAAGAATAGTGAAGGCCAGTTAAATAAGATAAAGATGAAAAGAATGGTGGGACTCAAACAGTGGAGTAAGACATGGATTAATCAGTCTAGACATGGCTTTACGAACTCGGCCAGACCCTGACATCGGTTTTGTAAACATAGGCAAGAGTTATTCTTTAATCAGGAAAGACACGTAGCAGCTGAAAAGGCAAAAATACCACGTTTACCACGTTAGCCGTGCTTCCTGAATGAGGCAACACAAAATGGCGGCCAAGCACAAAATGGCAGCTGAATACGAAGCGGAGTTGAAAACTACGTAACCTCAGGCCCTCCTTTTGCCATAATCAGGCAAAGCACAAAGAGACCCATGTTCGTCTGAGTTGATATCAATGGTCATGAGGTCATTGAGTTGTTGCTGCAACATCATCCTAATATTCTCTGTTTTCTGTGCTACTGGCTTAGAAACACAGACGGTGGCACAAAGTCCACAAATAGCTGGGCCACACTGTAAACAAAGACAGCAAGAAAAGATGATTGCTAGAATCATTCCAAGGAAAGTTAGCACTTTCCATCCCCAAGTGGACAGTAGTCCCCAAAACCATCCCATCACAGACCAGTCTCCAGTGTCCTGATGAATGGACTCAGAGATGACATGTAGGTTTGAGATGGCTTGGTATACTGTAGGGACATTGTCAGGAACATAAACGCAGCAGCTAGACCCAATCAGTTTACAGACTCCTCCTCTATCTGCAAGAACAACGTCTAGAACCATCCGGTTCTGTAAAGTCATAAGACGATCCGCCTGAAGTTCAGCTGTCCAATTGTTCAATGCTCCAGAAGTTACATTAATTGTAGCATCGACCACACAAACTAGATGTCTGATGTTTCTGCTATTGACCATTGGCCCCAAAAGGGAAGAAACCCTTTCAGAAAATCCACTCCCTCTTGTCCAGCTGTGTCATCAGAATCTACAACTCCTCTACCAAATCTCTTTCTATGGTGATCAGCAGGAGCAGTATATGTAGGGGGGAAGGAGAAAAGCTATATAACATGTTCCCGAGAAGTATGTGGGAAGCCATGTATAAGCTCTGTCGTGACAAATGAAATATGTACCTTGAGATGGCACTAACGGTGAAGAAATCAGGAGTGTATAAACATACGTATGGGAACAATTACTCTTTTCTTGCTTAATTTTGGTATTCTGGCCATTTATTTGTAAACACAAATAACCTTTTTGGGGAAGAACCCAAATCGGTACAAATTTCTTCTGTTTAACCTTATCAGAAAGGCTAGTAACATCCCGATCACATTACATCCATCAAAGGCTTTTTTCTCATCTTTGGGAATTTTACTAATATCAGCAATCTTTGCCATAGTTACTATTCCCTTTATCAAAGGGCTATGACTGAAATCCACTCCACCATTATAGGACCCACCAGGAGGATATCGAAGTTGATTCTGGTATGCATTAGAAAACATAGCCAGATAAGCCCAAGCAGAACCTTCATACGAAAATGGAAGGACTAAATACGGCATCCCTCTCTCTGTATTATGTGGTACGAGACCACAAACCCAACAATCAGTAGTATTTACTATTAATTGATGCTGGTGTAACAATTGAATGAACGAATTGTTAAAATATTCCAATCTTCTCATTTGCTCGTAGTCTGGGAGTGAGTACAATTTATGTGGCGAAATAGTAGTAGTGGAAATCAAAGAGACAGAAGTAGGAACAGGTGTTAGCTGTACAATATGTATAAGCCATCCTATGCATGCTAATAAACTGCATAAACATACTAAAACACACAATGCTACGCCACAACGATTGAATAATAATTACTTATAATCTCTTTTCATTATTTTAATATCATTCTCTTTCCCTGCATTATCCATTACTCGAAAGGCGTTGCTCACGATAATCTTCCTTAATCACTTGGCTGTGATTGTTAGCCGTCCTATGACACTGCAAGTCCTGTTGACCTAGGCACTTTTCAGGTCACAGCTCAAGACTCCTACCGTGACCCTGCAACTTGATGGATAAAGAAAAAGGAATGTTTCTCTTTTAATACAAACAGAATTATAAAACACAAAATTAACTGTCCTTAGGCAACCTTTTTGTTAGATTGTATCGTGTTTTGCCAGGTGGCGTATGGTCCTTAAATAAAATCTCTGGATCTGTTGTATTTAGTCTTGAAGGTACAGCTTCCTGTATGATGTTGTCGTCGTCTTCTTTCTCTGAGATAGTCCAATCCAGGTGTGCACTGCTGAACGGTACAAATCTGGGTACTTTTTCGCACTCGCTATCACCAACACCTTCTCGGACCCACTGGTCAAAAGGTAAAGGCAATGGTACCCTCTTGCAATGCACGCCGTGGATCCAGTTCTTCTTTCCGACGACTTTCACAGCAGTACGAGTAGTCAGTAAAACTTGTCTCGGCGGCCCCCAAAGAGGTTCCAAATTCTTCTTCCTCTGGAAGTTTTTGAGACAAACCCAGTCTCCAGGTTGAATGGAGTGTCCTGGATCTGAGGAGGCCTCCGGCAAAGCGTTTTGAACCTGTTGACGAATAACATGCAATTTAGTGGTGAGGTCATGCAAATAGTCAACCAACAATGGATACGGAATATCTGAGTATTTCTTGGGTCTGGGGACTCCCCAAACATTAGCTGGGCGTCCAAAAACAATTTTGTATGGGCTAAGCCCCAAACGAGAATGAACAGCCGTTCTTGTTGAGAGAAGTGCCAAAGGCAAGGCATCAGGCCAAGAAAGGCCTGTGCTAGCCTGAATCTTTGCTAACTTAAGTTTAAGAGTGCCATTATAGCACTCCACCAAACCAGCTGACTGAGGATGGTTTGCCGCATGGAATTTCTGTCTAATACCAAGGCCCACACATACCTTCTGCATAATTTGGCCTACAAATTCACCTTCACTAGGACATACTTGAGATTGTTAGAACGTTCCATATGGATATAGTCTATTTGCAGTACCTCAAATGGATACGTAGGGGGAGCAAAGTGACCCGCTGGAGTTGGAGCTCCCTTTCCTGGATTGTGCATCAAACAAACAATGCAATGTTTCACCACATTTTCTGCACATTTAGGAATACCTTCATTTTGCCATACTGGAGCTAGAAGTTTACATATACCCCTTGCATTAATACGGGCTGGTCCATGAGCCATAGTAACTACAGGTAGTACATACGCATCTGGCAACAACCATCGCTGACACCCCCGCGCCGCACGGTCACCAAATGTGTGTGTGTTCCCCTTGCCTCGCTGCTGCCCGTAGCCTCGCTGTGACTGCCTCTGTGCTCCCCGCCCCTACGCCGCATTTGCGTGTGTTTCTGCCTTACTGTATTTAACCTGATTTGTCTTTTACTGCTTCCTTCCTAGTGCGTGTCTCTGCCTTACTGTATTTAACCTTGATTTGCTTTTAACTGTTTTCTTCCTCGTGCGTGTGTTTTTGCCTCACTGTAGTTCTCCCTGATTCGCTTTGTATTTGTTGACTTCTTCTCAGTATATCGCTTCTTTTTTTGTTCACCCCCCTGTGCCCGCCCCGCTCCCCGCTTCCCGCCGCCGTCCAACGGCCACGCCCCCTTTCTGTTCTGTGCCCTCCCCGCTCCCGCCTCCCAGCTGCTCCTCCCTCCCTACCACTTCGCCATAAATGGCGACTGCGCGGACACGCGCAGCCGGCGCGCCGATTGTGCGCCGAAGGCGCGCCAAAGGTAAGCCCGTCTGCGCCCGGACCCCTGGCCCCCACCGACGCAAGACGACCCAACATACCTACGACGCCGCCGCCCTCAACGCATTCAATGCCGGCCGGAACCCCGCCTGCTGCCGGGCCGCCCCGAAACGCTTCCACGGACCCTTCACCTGCACAACCTGCAAGTTCACCTGCCTCCGAACATGCACCGCACCCGCCAAGCCAAACCACAGCAGCGACCTCAAATGCATCCTGCTCAACACCCGCTCCGTCCACAGACACGCCGTCGAACTCTGGAACCTGCTCGACACTGCATCTCCAGACGTCGCGTTCCTCACTGAAACTTGAATGAACGCCTCCTCTGCCCCTGACATCGCCATCGCCGTCCCGGATGGATACAAGATCATCAGGAGGGACCGCGTCGACCAGACCGGAGGAGGCATCGCCATCGTCCACAAGAACACCGTCCGCATCACAACCGACGCCGACGACACCTACGCCGCCGCCGGACACCTCCACTTCCAGATTCACACAGATCCAAAGACGACCCTCAGAGGCACCCTTATCTACAGACCCCCGGGACCACGCACACAATTCAGGGAAGACATCGCAGACTTCATTAGCCCGCACGCCCTCCCCTCTGCCGACTACATCCTCCTAGGGGACCTCAACTTCCACCTGGAGAACAACAAGGACCGCAACACCGTCACCCTGCTGGACAACCTCGCCAACCTCGGACTCAAGCAACTGGTCAACACCCCCACCCACTACGCCGGCCACACACTTGACCCCGTCTTCTCATCCAGCAAGCACATCGCCTTCAGCCACTCCGCCGGACTTCACTGGACCGACCACAGCTGCGTCCACTTCAGCTTCAGAAAAACCACAACCCACCACCACCCGCAACAGGTCCCTCACAGAAGCTGGAGCAAGATCACCGCCGACCAGCTCACCACCTCCCTCAACCAGAACCCACCTGCGAGCACACCGGACCCCAACGAAGCAGCCCGCAACTTCGCGCAGTGGCTGACCGCCTGCGCCGACGACCTCGCACCACTGAAGAACCCTCCCAGCAAACCCAGAAGCAATAAGGCCCCCTGGTTCACCGACGAACTCAAGGACTCCAAGAAGACCTGCCGCACCCTCGAAAGCCTGGCTCCTCGACTGGACCACCGACAACATGACCACCCTCAAACACGCGACACGCAATCACCACCAGCACCACCAAGAAGAAATCACTGAAGGATCAACTGGACAACAACGCCCACGACAGCAAGGAACTCTTCAGCATCGTCAAGGAGTTCTCCAACCCCAGCACCGGCAACGACATCACCCCTTCACAAGATCTCTGCGACTCCCTCGCCTCATTCTTCCACCGCAAGATCGCCGACATCCACAACAGCTTCGGCGCACTATCCTCACACCCAACCGTCGAACCAACGCACCCCACCGCCACCCTCCGCACCTGGACCGCAGTGACCACCGAAGACACAGCCCGCACGATGAACACCATCCACTCCGGATCTCCGACTGACCCCTGCCCCCACTACGTCTTCCAACAAGGCCGACTCCACCATCACACCCCAACTCCGATACGTCATCAACACCTCCTTCGACACCGCCACCTTCCCGGAGAGCTGGAAGCATGCCGAGCTCAGCGCCCTACTGAAGAAACCAATAGCGGACCCCACCGACCTCAAAAACTTCCGCCTCATCTCGCTCCTCCCTTTTCCGGCCAAAGTCATCGAGAAGATCGCCAACAGACAGCTTGCCGCCTTCCTCGAGACGAATGGATCCCTCGACCCCTCGCAGTCCGGTTTCAGAGCCAACCACAGCACCGAGACCGCCCTCATCGCAGCCACCGACGACATCCGAGCCCTTCTTGACAACGGGGAAACAGCGGCACTCATCCTCCTGGACCTCTCCGCCGCATTCGACACGGTCTGCCACCGCACCCTAGTCCAACGCCTCAGCAACAACGGCATCCGAGAGAAGGCACTGAAGTGGATCACCTCGTTCCTCGCTGGAAGAACACAAAGAGTCCGCCTCCCCCCGTTTCGCTCCGGTGCCACCGAAGTCATCTGCGGCGTCCCGCAAGGATCATCACTCAGCCCCACCCTCTTCAACGTCTACATGAGACCCCTCGCAACCATCCCACGCCAACACAACCTCAACATCATCTCCTACGCCGACGACACCCAGCTGATCCTCTCCCTCACCAGAGACCCCGACACCGCCAGAACCAGCCTCCACGAAGGGATGAAAGACGTCGCTGAGTGGATGAAGAACAGCCGCCTGAAACTGAACTCAGACAAGACGGAAGTCCTCATCCTTGGACCATCACCCTCCTGGTGGCCCCCAGCCCTGGGCACCGCCCCCAAGCCGACAGACCACGCACGCAACCTGGGCTTCATCCTGGACTCCTCCCTCTCGATGACCAGACAAGTCAACGCCGTCTCCTCGTCATGCTTCCACACCCTCCGCATGCTCCGCAAGATCTTCCGATGGATCCCGATCGAAACCAGGAAGACCGTCACCCAGGCCCTCGTCACCTGCCGGCTGGACTACGGAAACACCCTCTACGCCGGAACCACAGCCAAGCTACAGAAAAGACTACAACGCATCCAGAACGCCTCTGCCCGACTCATCCTGGACATCCCCCGACGCAGCCACATCTCCGGCCACCTGAAAGACCTACACTGGCTCCCTGTCAACAAGAGGATCACGTTCAGGCTCCTCACCCACGCACACAAGTCTCTCCACAACCTGGGCCCCCAAGTACCTCAACGGCCGCCTGACCTTCCACATGCCCACCCGCCAGCTACGGTCCGCCAGCCTCGCCCTCGCTGCCGTACCACGCATCCGAAGAGCCACCGCCGGAGGCAGATCCTTCTCGTACCTGGCGGCCAAGACATGGAACTCCCTCCCCATCCACCTTCGGCTGACCCAGGACCACCTCGCCTTCAGGAGACAACTCAAGACTTGGCTGTTCGAGCAGTAGCGGCCCCCCTCCCCTAAGCGCCTTGAGACCCTTCCGGGTGAGTAGCGCGCTATACAAGTGTTATGATTGATTGATTGATTGATGCTCTGACAATTCCGTCCAACATCCCATTGTGTCCAACATTCCCGTACTCTTTCCACTTACTCAATTCTTTCTCGGTGGCCTCTTTCTGAATCGCTTTCACGCTTTCTACTGTGTCTTCACACATGCCACCTTCTGCGACCCATCTTGCAGGGCCTGCAACATACATGCGACTTTCAACGTTCTTCGCCGTCTCCCTCGCTATTTCATCTGCAAATGCATTTCCTTGACCCACGTCATCAGTAATCTTTTTATGAGCACTGCACTTCACAATCGCTATTTGAGTGGGCAAAGCAAGTGATTCTAGAAGGTCAGTCACTAACTGACCATGCTGTATTTTAGTGCCGTGGGAGGTAAAGAATCCTCTTTCCCTCCACAAATGACAAAACTATGGGCAACGCCAAACGCATATTGGCTGTCTGTATAAACAGTCACTCTTTTCCCTTTCGCCAACACACATGCTCTCGTTAATGCAATCCATTCTGCAGCTTGTGCTGAATTCTGTGAAATACGTGCAGTTTCTACCACTGTGTGCAAAGTTGTAACAGCATAAGCAGCTGTCGTCTCGCCATTAGGAAGCTTAAAACAAGACCCATCTACCCACAGGATCCCATCCGGATCCACAAGTGGTGTATCTTTCAAATCTATTCGACCTTTTGTTTCCTCTTCTGTACGAAGAAAACAATCATGCTGATCTTGCACATTTTTCTCATCCAAAACAGGCAACAATGTTTCTGGATTCAGAACATTACATCTTTTGATATGTATAGGACTAGCTAAAAGCGTCAACTCCTATCCAGACAAATGAGCACTCGTTAAGTGCTGAGTTTTTGTCCTGTTAAGAAGAGTATCTACTGCATGAGGCACCATAACATTAAGAGTGTGATCCAACACCAATCCAGCAGATTGACGGTATAGAAATTGCCGCTGCTGCTGTTGCTCTGAGACAACTGGGTAATGCCTTAGCTACCGGATCTAATGTAGCCGAAAAATAGGCACATGGCCTTAGTTTGTCCCCGAATTGTTGTGTCAAAACTGATAATGCACAACCTTCCCTTTCATGAACATAGAGTGTAAAAGGTTTACTGTAATTTGGAGTACCCAACACAGGAGCTGAACACAAAGCAGTACGTAAATCAGAGAAACTCTTTTGACATTCATCAGTCCAAGGAAGAGGCTGAGGCGTATCTTTAAGAGTGAGTGCCAGTAGAGGTTTAGCAAGTAGAGAAAAATTCGGAGTCCACTGTCTACAATAAGAGGTAATGGCTAAGTAAGCACGCACCTCTCTTTGTGTGGATGGTACAGGCATCCGTGCAATTGCATGAATACGTTCTGGGGTCAATCGCCTTCCCTCCTTCGACAAGAGATGTACTAAATAGGTAACCTCTTGGCGGCAATATTGCAACTTAGAAGGTGATACTTTATGATGTAAATCGGACAAATGAGGCAAAAGCGACACAGTCGCAGTTCTACAGACATCTTCCGAATCAGTAGCTATTAACAAATCATCTACGTATTGGATAAGAGTAGCACCCGAGGGCACGCTTAAATCGGAAACTTCGGCCTCCGAGAGAAAAGCCAAAGAGATCCCTACTCTCTTCAGCAATAGGAATGCTAAAGAAAGCATTTTTGAGATCAATAACCGAAAACCAAACTGCCGAAGCAGGAATCATAGTGAGCAAAGCAGTGATGTCCTGCACAACAGGGAACTGAGGGACAACAATTTTGTTGACCTCTCGAAGATCAATCATAAAACGATACTCAGGTGGCTGGGAAGGATCAGTACGCTTAAGAATAGGCAAAGCAGGACTATTGCAAACATTTCCTCTGGTCTCTTTGACAACACCTTTCTTAACCAAATCATGAACAATAGCCAACAAAGCTCTCTCACCATCGTTAGATATTTTGTATTGAGGAACACGTGGCAACTTAACATCAGGCTTAACAGTAATCACATAAGGTGGAATTTGCAACAAACAAACATCATTCGGACCTGTAGCCCAAAGCCTAGCAGGAAGTGAATGCAGTTCAAGTGGTAGCTGTTCTTTAGATACATACATCGTAGAAGTCCATTTATCACCCAAAGTAAGATGCACACCAGAGGGTGAACAATACAGTGTAGCATGCCAGCGTTTCAATAAGTCCAAACCCAATAAATTCTCTCCACAACCCGTTGTTAAAACAAGTGGAGCTTCCAAATCGTATGGACCAATACAAATGGGCAAAGGACAAGAAACCGGGTTAGTAACTGGGGCGCCAGAGAGTCCCACGGAAACATTTGTTAAGGCAGACAAAGGTGCCCCAGGGAGTTTGGAACGCATTATAGAACTTCTCATTGCACCAGTATCCAAGAGAAATGGTTCTGTAACACCCAATGCTACAACATTAACAGAAGGTCCCTCCTGATCCACTGGAACTGATACGACTCCCTTACTTTGTCTATGGCTGTCCTAGCTAGTGTGAAAATCGGCATTCTCGCTATCTAAACAATGGTCATCGTTGTAATATTGTGCAGACTGAGAATTCCGCTGATCAAAATAATTCATAGAGTCCTGAGAGGGAGAGGGACGTCGTTCCTGAGACGACGGACCACGTCCTCTACCCCTGGACACAGACCAAGAATCACCACGGCCCCATGGTGCTAATGATCCACCATAGCGCTGCAATAAAATCGGACAAGCATTCTTAAAATGACCTTCCTCTTTGCAATAGGCACATTGATTAGGACCCAACGGAAATCGCGGAGCCAAAGATACCGGTTTCTGCAACAATTTCTGGAACTGTGGGGGCTGTCGAAATTGGGGCTGAGCAGAACGAGGGGGATAAGCCTGTTGCAGAAGAACCTTAGTTTTTAATTCCTTAGTCTTGTTCTCGACTTTTTCCTTATCTTCCTTATCCCTATTCTCATAATACTGAGCAGTAGCTAATATCTGGGCAGTTGAGGAAACGGCCCATGAACTCTCTGATTGCTTCAATTTATGCAATAATTCTGGAAGTAAATTAAAGAGAAACGTATCTACGAACAATCGCTGTCCACCTTCAGTACTCATATCTTGACCACTATGGTCGATGAAAGTCTCTTCAAAACGAGTAAAGAAATCGAAGACACTTTCATCAGTCTTTTGTTTGCACGCTGCTAACTTATCCCAATTAACACGTACAGCAGGCATCATTGTTTTCATAAGATCTATTATTCTACCAGGTTATTCCGTAATTAAATCATCAGGTTTGGCACCACCAATTTGTCCTGCATCTGCAGCTGCAATAGCAGCCCAAGTACCACCTAAAGCTTGATCATGATCTTGTTTACGAATCCTAGTCCAGATCGCTTGTGGAACTACATTTCCCATAAGCAGATCAATATCTGCCAAATTCATGATACATGCATCTACAGTCTGGGACAACTCTTTATAATACCCAGCAGGATTCCTACGAGGGTCCGGTAAAGACTGTTTTAGTGCCAACACTTCCGATCTTTTCCAAGGATCATGTACCCATATACGCTGAAAATGAGCTGGGACACCTGGAACATTACCTGCCTGAGGAACTTCATCTCTCCATATTGGAGGAACTTCTCGCATCGGATATTGTGCCATTTTACGATGAACTGCAGGATCAGGCTCAAGAGAATTTTGAGAGAAAAAGGAAGATCGGAGAGTAACAAGCTTATGAATAGCGCTCTCTATAGCAGGACCCACAATGTCCTTATCAAATTGATCCTGTACTTCGAATAGATCCTGAGGAGGTGAATCCATATCCACATCTCCCCATCCTTTAATAAGGGTATTGCACATAGCAATGAAAACATACCTCTGTGTAGGCGCATTCCATTGAAGGAAAGTATCTAGAATATCGCTCACACTATACTGTATACTACTCACGATCCAATTATGAGCAAGAGAATCTAACTTAGTACGTTCTTCCAAATCTGGAATCTGACTACGAGATGGTCTTCGAGACGACGCAGGAGAAAAGTAAAGAGGCCCAAGAAAAGGCGACAGAAGACCCGAAACAGTTTCAACTAAGCGTTGTTGAGCTGTAGGGGAATCCGACACTAAAACCGGAGACAACGTATTCTGTAAAACAGGAGAAGAATCTGCAGCAAAAGAAACGCAAGGTAAAGGAGACTGAAGCACAGAAGATTGGGGTACAGAAGTCGCTGGCAAAGGGGGTAGAATCACAGGAATAGGAAGTTGTGCAGGAACCAGAACAGCTGGATTAGCAGCAGTTTGTACTGGGGGTGCATTAGCACCTAACACATAAGGTGGAGGTAACGTTAATAAATGGGACATAAAAGAATCTTCGTCAGGATTCTTACTCTTTGATGTAGTAGGTAACACAGGATAACATCTATCTAGTGCCATACGATGCTGTCTTTCCGATACCTCAATCACCTGATCAGCGACGTCATTTTTAAACTGCTGAGCAGCCTGTAGAATCGTCATATTCTGCTCTTTCTTCTCTTTTTTTATTTTTTATTTTTTATTTTTAAAACCTTTATTGAGAGACACGTATAAGTACAAGCGCAGGCCTACAACCACAGGGGCCGGCCGCAAAATCAGGAGATGCACAAAGGAGCAACATCAATGTGTACGATAGAATAAATACAGGATAGACGTGGAATAAAGTCGTTACACAGTCAGCGCCAGGATAAGAAAGGTTTCATTTTATGTTATATAGAGGAGGCAGCAACCATATCTACCAGGGCGTCATGCAACATATACAGAAAAAGAGGGGGGGGGGGGCGGGAGGGATACAGCCCCCCACGCAGTCAGATAACCACCGTAGGGCGAGGCCCAGAGACATCCCACGCCCATCAAAGGTTCAAAAATAAAGGACAAATCATAGCAAACAAATAAATCGGACGCCACATAGACAGCCCTCCCGCCCCGAAAAAGGAGAAAGTGCAGACACATACGAAACGAAGGAGTAAAAACAAAGGGACATAGCCCACCCCCTAGAAAAAGGCAAAAAGGGACCATAGAATAAAACAAACTAAAATAACAAACACCCCCCCCCCACCCTACATCATTGTAATGGCTATGGCCTACCCCACTAGACAGCGTGCCTGTCGCCCAGAGTCACCCGAAATATAGAAGAAAGAGAAAGGGAATAATAACAAAGAAAGAGAAAGGAAAAGGAGAAAGAAGGAGAGAAAAAAGAAGGAAGAGAGAGAAGAGGAGCCGGCGATCGAATTACGGAACACCATCCCCCCCGCAACACCGGATCACTAATCGAGGTCAAAAAGGATATTGAGAAAAGCCTACACAAGGATGGAGACAGGAACTGTCCAAATAATGAGGCCCGGAGATGCCATTTAACAAAACAAAGGTCCCGCAGGCAACCAGGCACGATCACCCTTGTCCACTTCTATGAAGAGTCGGGCTGCCAGACCCCGCCACGGCCAAGAAACAGCATGTTACAGTGGGTCCATACCAGTCAGGTGAAGCAAGTGGGATCTCCGCGGAACACCGTCCCAGCCAACAAGAAGCAACCAGGAAAACTCGGCAGCAGTCAGAATGCAAAAGTACCTCAAAGATCCACGTGGCCAAGCACAATATCTGGGCTGTCCAGCACGAAGCAAAGAAATCAGGATGTAGGAAACACTGCAGCATCGGCATCGGATCCACTTGATCCCATAGAATCGAACACCCAGCCGGAGATCCCAACACAGCAGCAGGAGAAGTTTCAACCATAACAACTCGGGGAGACGACACCGCGTCACAAAATGGCGGAGCAACCATGGCGGCGATCCGCAACCCCAAGTCCCGGCATTTCAAGGACAGGTCGATCCGCAGAGCAGCCAGGGCAAACAAGACGGCACTCCGAGTAGGGGCCGCCCGGATCAAACGAGGTTTGGAGAGAGCAGATGTAGCAACGTCCCTGTCTCCAGGAGAAAGACACTCCGAGGGGCCATCCGCCATCTTGAGCACATCGCCCGCCGCCATTGTCGCAGCCGCCTCCAAGTCCACCAGGAGCACCGGAGGCCCCGGGACACACAGCCGATCCGCGGCGGATGGCGCTCAGCGGAGAAAGGAGAGTCACCAGAAGAACGGGCGTGCTCCCCACAACACTCGGGGGAGCCCTGCACCGGATCCCAGGCGGGACAACCAACAGGAGTGGGCTTCTCACTCGAGGGGTGCCGGACAGCGCGGCTTCTCTTCTTCGGGCCGGCAGGCAATCGGGCATGCGGGGCGGCCCACCATCGGGGGTGGGTCCGCTCCGGCGCTTCCGGCTCGCGGCTCTCAGGCTCCCACAATCGGGTCTCTCCACCGGTTCCGGACCGCCGGCACTCCGAACACCTCCGGGCAGGCACAGCACTCGAGGCCCCGGCGTCAGGGCCGGGAAGGCCAGCGAGGCGACAAGGGCAGAACGCAGAGACCACTGCACGCCAGAGCCCCGGAAAAGGACGGTAAGTGAAGGCACTTCCTTGGTAACCGAATTCGGAACACCCCGAACAGGATGAAAGACAGGATAGGCGGCGGGGAGGAAGGGATCTCGGAGCGAGGCGTTTATGCGACTGTTCCGATCGCCATCTTGGCTCCTCCGTCTGTTTCTTCTCTTTTTTAATTTGCTTAATTTCTTTCGGTTCGACTCTTTCTGCCTCTGTCGTAAGGAAGCCAAACACTGCCGGACGGGCTTTTCTCTTAAATAGAATTGCTTCCAAATTATCTAGTATATCAGACTCAAAAGAACCATTTTGTGGCCACTGTAAGACACCATCCTTCTTTGTGTATCGGATCCATGTTTCGTTAGAAACAATGGGACCCAGACCATGTTTTGAATAGAGCTCATAAGTGGGAGTTCCAACTGGAGGAATCGGACAAGAATCCTCTAGCCGGAAATCCCTAGAACAACCAAAACAACAACATTTCCTAAACTTACTAAATCCAGGCATTTCGTAACGAACTGGACTTCCTTACAAACGTCAAGGGGGTTTTAGACAATATAGTCACAGCACAAACGTACTTACCCCTTGGCTTCGGTTAGCGCGCTAATCGAATAACAAAAACAAAGAGTGGGTGCTACTCACGAATACTTAACTAGATGTTTTTCCTCACGCCAACAGATGTCCGTCTAACGTCTCGCGATACCGATCATCACCAGAAGGCCAAGGCAGGGCGACAGTCAGGGCAGCAGTCGGGAAGGAGTAGCCGCGCTTCAAAAGACCTTCGGTCCACTTCGACATGCAGGGGTCGCTCACGTGGTTCGCGAAATCCTCCGGAATTTTCTTGCAAAGCTCCTCGCGACCTTCGGGCATAAACTACTACCACTGAAGTCGCCCACACGTTGGGCCACCAATTGAAGAACCTGACCTTATGGGCCAAGCGGCGCAGGGCACGCCTTAATATCTCCGGGTTCACCTGCCTTGACAGACAGACACGAGTCACTCTGTTAGGCGGACAATAACCAGTTTATTCGCTGCAGCTAAGCACTGTGGTCTAAGAAGTACCAAACGGGTAAGTTCTCTAGAGACAGCTACTTCATTCCGTAGCGTACAGTCTATTATACAGAACAAGTTTACAATGACGACTCCCAAAACACACAAAACTGACAAATGGGAGTAGTTCGAAAACGAGCTATCGGATGTCTAAAACACACCCTCCTTTCAGACCCCGTGTGCTCACCTCCCCTCAAGTTTAATCAACACTAGTGCCCGTAATTCAATTTGCAGGTGGTAAAACATGTGTAGAATGCTTCAAAGGATAGGCTATGTAACAAGAGAACACACGAAAAGAATAGTGAAGGCCAGTTAAACAAGATAAAGACGAAAAGAATGGTGGGACTCAAACAGTGTAGTAAGACATGGATTAATCAGTCTAGACATGGCTTTACGAACTCGGCCAGACCC
This sequence comes from Lissotriton helveticus, assembly GCF_964261635.1. Classification (NCBI taxonomy): domain Eukaryota; kingdom Metazoa; phylum Chordata; class Amphibia; order Caudata; family Salamandridae; genus Lissotriton; species Lissotriton helveticus. The sequence continues at coordinate 760,108,534 of NC_136070.1, forward strand.
TGAAATCGGTTTTGTAAACATAGGCAAGAGTTATTCTTTAATCAGGAAAGACACGTAGCAGCTGAAAAGGCAAAAATACCACGTTAGCCGTGATGCCTGAGTGAGGCAACACAAAATGGCGGCCAAGCAGAAAATGGCAGCTGAATACGAAGCGGAGTTGAAAACTACGTAACCTCAGTAGGAGGCCCACGGGAGACGTGTCTAAACACAGACGCTGGTTACTATTGACTTTCTATGGGAAATGTAGAAGTTACAAAATTACAATTTAAGGACCCTTCCGATGGACTGCGATGTAACCCTTTTTAACTAGAACACTTCGAAAGTCAAGACCCACGGGAGCACCAGAGTACTCGTGTCACCTCACCCAGGTAAGCTGGGTGCATAGGTGCCTTTTGGTGTCTGGTTTCATCGTCGTTTTCAATGGAGAGCTGCAAAGAAGTGCTGCATGCAACCAGAGGAAATGTGTCTGGGTGGATCCAAGGGTGGATCGAAGATCTGAAGAACCTGAAAGCAGAAGGGACAGAGTCTGGGTCACTTGCCAGTGACCAGGATGGTGATGGAAAGCTGCCAGCCAATGTCGGGTGATTTCAGGTGAAAAGGTGAAGCTTGTCTCTTCAGCCACGAGGTCCAGGAGGCATCGACAATGACCAGACTCTGGATTCGAACTGTCCCACGCATGATCTAGTTGACTGCGGTGTCTGTATCCGGATTGGACCCAACAAGCCTTGGCAACCGCAACCCACCCAGGATGTCGAGATTGGCTTTGTTGCAGACCCGCAAGGTCTGTGGAGCTTCTCCTTTGTAGGGAAGTTGGAGCAACCAGGAAAGAAAGTTGGATTCAAAGAAAGGTCTTCAGGGGGCTCACTAGCCAACGGAAAAGTAACCAGGAAGACGCGTTGAGCTGAAATGCAGAAGCGGGGCCCACGGGACACTCTTGGAGTGTGGGGCTCTGTGCTTCCTGCAAATGGTGCTCGGGGCTGTGGCTTCAAGTACCCAAATGCACAACTTCGAGATACCTCGAAGGGAGTGCAGCTTGCGAAATGCAGGATGTCCAGGAGTTCCGGTCCCACGGCTCTTGTCCCCCACGTGTCTCAGCTTTGCTGTGAGCGAAGGTCGGGGTCAGATGTCTAGAAGTCCATGTCCTGTGTCGCAGATGCTTCGGGATCCGGCGGGAGCCTCAAAAATGCAGACCGGCAAAGTTGCTGTTGGGGTCTGTTTGAACAGGGTGGTCACTCCTTGACCACAAGGGAGATGTCTTCCGTCTTCCAGTCGAAATGGAACATCGAAGGTCCAGGATATATGTTTCAAAGATTCGTCCAGAGTAATCTAAAGTCCTAGGGACACAGCTCCTATACTTATACTATGTTTAGGGGTTGGACTACCTGTAAGGTCCCTCCTATGGGTGGACCTGGGGAGGGGATGGTTACACCCCCTTCCCTTTGTCCTGTTTTGCGCCAGAGCTGGGGCTGAGTGCCCCAGCATCCGGTTTGGACTGGACTACGCATGGAGCAACTTGTCTGCCCCAGGCAGTGTCTGAAAAGCATTGAATGAATGCAACCCTCCCTGCCCCAATACACTAAAGCCTGTCTGGGGAGGTGCCAGCACCTCCCTGGACAGGAAACCTGTTGTCCAAGCCTCCCCTGCGGAGTTTCGTCCAGCAGAGGAGGGCAGACTCGTGCCATTTTGTGATGGTGAGGCTCTGTTTAACTTTAACCGGGTTTAACAGTAACTACGTCTTCTCCCTCTCGAAGGGTGGAATGATACCCACGCCACCAGGACTGGCGGGGGGGGGGGGGGGGAGTTAGGGTAGTATTCCAAAGTGTTCGACACCTTACACGACATATTTTGATAAAGCCAAACCAAACTTAACATTAACCGCGAGGATTATAATGAACTTTAGAGTATATGGTATGGCTATATCATAGAACCGCTATAAGGAGATGGTTCCGAAAGCTGCAGAGGGGCTCAGCTCCTGCTTGGGTACCCTCTCACATAAAACCAAGCACTCTGCCTTTAGGATTGTCGAGGCCTGCTATAGGCGTGACAGTGACTTATAGGTGTATTTATGTGTGTGTGTGTGTGTGTATATATATATATATATATATGTATATGTATATGTATATGTATATTACCTACTGGCGGTCGCCAGTAGGTATATATAGTTAGGATTTTTTCTCTATGGGTTTTTTGAAAATTCTATGTCTAATAACTTTGGCGTTTGTGGACGGAATTGGCTGAAATTTTCAGGAAAATGGCACATTTTGTTTCTGAGCAGCCCTTGAAAATTTGGGGGGGGTTCGTCCAGTGGGGGCCGAGAAAAAAGGGGGGTCCCAAAACGTGTTTTTAACATTGAGTTTTCCATAGGGCGGTTGGCCTCACTTTTAGCCCGAACGGCTGAATGGATTTGCACGAAACTTGGCAAAATTGTAGGGACTGGTAGCCCGATGTGCCTTTTGTAGGTCTCAATATATGTGCTCCAGTGGATTTTGAGAAATTAACGTTTAAAAAAAGATATATATCTGTAACAGCGGACCGGTTAGCGCTCTGGTTCGCGGACTTTTCGCGCAACGGAGCTTTGTGAAGCGAAGCTGATTGGTTCTCCGGCGTCTGTCAACATTCCAAACAGTCCGTAGCGGCCGCCATCTTGTCTCTCGGTAGGATCGAGAGACAAGAGGAGGTCAAAACAAAGGGGGAAATAATTATAAGGGGGCATAGTAGATCCTCGCTGACCCCCTAGGTTTGATGTGGAGGTTTTAAAAGGGCCCCGCGGGGCAAAAAAAAAACCAAAATAATAATAATCGAACGGCTGAATGGATTTGCACGAAACTTGGCAAAATATTAGGGACTGGTAGCCCGATGTGCCTTTGCTAGGTCTCAATATATGTGCTCCAGTGGATTTTGAGAAATTAACGTTGAAAAAAAGATATATATCTGTAACAGCGCTCCGCTTCGCGTACTTTTCGCGTTACGGAGCTTTGCGAAGCTGATTGGTTCTCCGGCGTCTGTCAACATTCCAAACAGTCCGTAGCGGCCGCCATCTTGTCCCTCGGTAGGATTGAGAGACAAGAGGAGGCCAAAGCGAAGGGGGAAATGACCATAAGGGGGCATAGTAGATCCTTCCTGACCTCTTAGGTTTGATGTACCATTTTGCCAAGTTTGGTGTAATTCCGTTCAGCCATTCAGGCTGTAGACGTATGTAAATGTCCTATGGAAAATTGCATGGGGAAAACACATTTGAAAGTGTTGAAATTTAGAACCAATTAAAATGTTACTTTGGTTTTGTATTTGTGTGTGATGAAAGTTAATTGGTTATGTATATATGTCAAATGAGAGGAAACCACAGCCATTTTGTGATACTACTGTCTGAGGTACATTTGTGAGGAATTTTTGGTGGTGAATTTCTGGTGTTTGATTTACACAGTACTAACACTTCTGCTACTTTTAAAAAGGTGAGTTGTTAATTTGTATGGGGAACTATGTTGTACACTTGAAGATAATTTGAAAAATGTTTTCTGTTATTTATTTGCAGTCCTTCTGTTATACTAAATACTTGATAAAGTTAGTTTTATATTATGTATTACTAAAGACGATAAATGAAAGTGATTATTTTTTTCTGCAATTTACAGCAAGCAATTTCAAAATAAAATGGCTCACAATGAAGAGACCGTGGCAATTTCTTTTGAATTGTCCAACACATTGATTGAAATTGAGAGCACCAATAATGAAATATTGTCACAAGGAGGACATGACTTGTATGATTCCATTAGATTGATTGAAATGGACAGCACCAAGAATGAAATATTGTCACAAGGAGATGACTTGAATGATTCCACTACATTGATTGAAATTGAGAGCACCAATAATGAAATATTGTCACAAGGAGGAGATGGCTTGTATGATTCCATTAGATTGATTGAAATGGACAGCACCAATAATGAAATATTGTCACAAGGAGGAGATGACTTGAATGATTCCACTACATTGATTGAAATTGAGAGCACCAATAATGAAATATTGTCACGAGGAGATGACTTGAATGATTTCACTACATTGATTGAAATTGACAGCACCAATAATGAAATATTGTCAGAAGGAGGAGATGACTTGAATGATTTTTTTGATCAATCTCTTGATGGCGAATTTATCGAGTGTTTGGAGACCATAGAGTTACAAGAATCATCATTGGAGACTTTTAATGAGGACATTGCTGATGAGGACATGTTACTAGTTCTTTCAAATTTAGAAAATTCTGAAGAATAAATTTATATTTAGAAATCAAAAATTGTTTGAGACATTATTCATTTTTATTTTTAATTTATGAGGTTGTAGCGAAGTGATTGTAGTATAAAATGAGACTTATAGTATAGAGTGCAACATTTTTATGTTACATGGTAAGTTTACTCATATTTACTTCCCTTCTGCCACTATATTATCTCCAATGTGTATTTGACATGTCTTCTTCATCTCCGGCCTCCTTTCTCTCACTGTGTGTCTCCGATGCATCTTATCGCTGGTATTTTGTGTAATTACAGAAGAGAGTAAAATAAAATAGTTCGGAACGTGAAAAGGGGGCAAAGTAGAGTACTCCTCACCCCCTAGGCCTTTTTAGGCGGTCCCAAAAGGATCAGTTTCTGCTTTCCTGAGAGATTATGGTATGAGTTCCATATACCACAATAACTTGCATTACAACATGCAAGATATCTATCTCCTATTACCAACTTTTGGAGATATTCGCGCTAAGCGCGAATATCTCCAAAAAGTAACACCTGCCCTGAGCAGTTCTTAGCCATGTTATCCAATGGGAGGTGGATAACATGGCTAAGAGTATTAGCTCGGTAATGCATGAATATCGCTGAGTTTTTAGCGATATTCAAGCATTGCGGCCGTTTATTATCGCATTTGCGATAAACCTTGATAATAGTAAGGTTTATCTTCGATAATTTCTGACGATGCTTAGTGGTAAAAAATTGGTTGGTAAGCATCGTTAGCGATAAATATCGCTTAACTTTGGTAATATGCCCCAACGTCTGTTAACGTTCGATTCGAAGGAAATGAGGAAGTGTTGAAAAACATTGTCTGCGCCATCTTGCCTTTTTTGAAATGCCACACTTTTGTCGTGCACGGCAGCCATTTTAGATGTCTTGACCAGACCCACTCTCTGCACGCTGTCGATTCGTAGCATGGCTCCTCACCCTCGTAAGCATCTCCCCCAGGCACTGGTCACCACCGCTCTCTGTCTTATGCATGGGCAATAAACCTCCCCCCATCTGCGCTGCTCTTCCCTGAGAATCACACTCTGTGCCCGTCCGACACCTCCCTTTCGCCCTATTCACTACCGCACCCTCTGACACTCCTCTTTCTCTGTGTCCGATTGTCCAGGCTATCAGCTAGCCCTGCAGATGTAGTTTATGGCCCCAGCTGTAAAGAATCACCCCTCTTCAAAGGAGTTATAGTAGATCAAGGCCCACACCCGATGAGATCCGTCACATCACACGTGTTCCTACTATCTGAAAACCATCCTGTATTGTGATTGGGGAGGGGACCGAGCCTGAAGCGGAAGATTCCAGGAATGACTCTTTGTACATCAAAGTTTTTACAATTATGTGTCACATTAAAAATATATAGCACTCCAACAAAGTAGTAGGAATATAAAACTTTAATAACATATAAATATATACAACAAAACAAAAACAGTAAAAACATTTAAACAATGAAGAGACCGTGGCAATTTCTTTTTAATTATCCAATAGATTTATTGAAATTGACAGCACCAATAATGAAATATTCTTGTCAGTAGCGGTCTGTTGTGCGAATAGTTCCAAGGCAGCAGAACGCGCTGAAATCTAGATGGCACGAAAGTGATGTCTAGTAAGTTGCCGCCCAGCAAAAAACGGCGTGGGGCGCCGCGGGGGTGAGTGAGTCCAGTAGGCACCACAGCTATTCTTACCGGCATTGCAGAATTACTGCTGGGGACAATGCCTGTGCTGTAGCAGGGTCACAGCAGAAACAAAAAGGATTCTGTTGAAGATGTTGTTGGTTTTCAATTTGAAAACAGTTCTGGTGTCAACTGCTATGCTAATGTAGTGGTTAATGTTTTGTTTTCTCTAGAAAATGTAAAAGAGGGGGAGGCAGTCCAAAGTTCCGTTAAAAGGGCAAAGGAAAGGATCGGTGGTTTGAACTATCAGTCAAAAAGGGGAGGGGGTGCAATAATTTTTCCTACCGGGTCACACTGTGCTTTCACCGGAAGTGAGGTCTGCAGGATTGTAGTAATTCAAAGTGAGGCTGGCGCCAGCATGGGAGCGCCGACGTCCCGCGGATACAGTTTCGTCACTCCACGGGCGATCATGGCAGTCATTCCCCATCGGGGGTCGGAGACTCCCGCGGCTCCTCTAGAATCTTCAAGGTCGTGGAGGACTACGGTGGTGGAGTCAACCAGTGACCGGGCCATTTCTTTATGTTGGGCCCGCTCTTGCCAGGTCGACCGCCATTTTGAGAGTTCGGCAGCTACCGGCGATCGCGGGGTCACATGAGCGGACGGGCTCCACCCTGCCGGGCGAGACGTTGCAGCATGGCCACAGTGGAAGAACCGTTATCTAGGTCGTTCCGAAACTGTGCAGCACTGTAGTTGTTAGGATGCCACCGCCTGGAGCGCTGAGGGTGCAGCTGGGAAGTCTCCACCTGGGGAGGCGGGAGAGGCCTGTTCGCACCGTCTCTCCCTCCCAGTGCACCCCACGGCGTCTCGCTTGAGATTTGTTATGGCCGGACCAGGCGATGAGGACGAGGGGGGGGTCGGAGGCATGTGCAAGACATCCCCCCCCAGTGTTGTCGCAGCCATTATAAAAGAAAGAAGTGTCCCGTCCGTCTTCGGGCCGGGCTTCCGGTGGATGTCGGCCGGACGCCCCTGGCTCTGGCCCCATGAACGGGTTTCTTGGTTTATCGGCTGCAGCCGGATCCCGTCGGCCTCGGCCCCCCGACCGTTGGTGGTCGGACCGGAAGAGCATGTGGCGGGACTACCTGCAACTCTCAAGGGCCACCGCGGCCGGACTGGGAGAGAGAGGGGAGGGTCGAGGAGACATTCCCCCCCCCTGCAACTGTTCAGCGTTGTAAAGGCAATCCCCTGGCCGGGTCCCGCTGGTCTCGGCCTCTCCTCCGGCTACACCCTACGTTAGGATCTCCTGGCCGAGGCGTGGCAGCAGGACCTGCCTTATATGGGCTGCTCCCGGCTGGGCGTAGCCGGAACCCTGCCCCACCTTGGAAGTTTCCAGAGTGGGGGTGGATGTTCTACTGACTTGCATTTTCCCTAGTCTATCGATTTTTTTTGGCGTGGCAGGCGGTGGGACAGCGAGGGGTGATTTGGTTTCTCTTACTGTTTTTGTGGTCTCTCACCACTGGCATATTTTAACGTTTTCTTGTTTCTAGGACATTAATAGGTTTTATCATTACGTTATGTTATCGTTTCTTTGTTCGTTGTTTAATAAAAGTTCATGTTCATCAGTGGCCTACTGATTTTCGTTTTCCTATTTTTTTCTTTCCAGGTTGTTTCATGGTAAAGTTTCTGTTAACAGGATACAGTGATCACTTCGTTATTATTGCATATGTCCTTTTCACTAGGGGTGCTCTCTGGTCGGGCCAGATGACGTATCTCTAGTAAATGGTCCGGGTGAAAAAGGTGCATCAATCAGTGGGGAGTAGATAGGCATGACAGATTACAACGGGGGAGAACGGTCCGCATTACGTACCCTTTCACTACTTGCAAAGATTTTCCTACGTTTATTTGCAAACAGGGAATACCTCCAAAAAGAACTAATTCCCAAACAGTCAATGTTCGGACAATCAATCAATCAATGAGGAATGAAATAGGTACGACGTGTTAAAGGCTTGCGTTACCTACCCTTCACTATCTGCAAAGGGAGATAGAATATTCCTATTCTTCCTCGTTTGCAGGTAGAGAAGATCGTTAAGAGAATTAACTTCGAACAATTCAATGCTCGATTGAAACAATCAACAAGGGGTACTGTGAACACAAATGAACGCCGCTTATATACATACGCATTGCTATTTTCAACAGGTTGTTCCTAATGTTTCTATTTTAGCGAGGTCAAAAGAGATCCCATTAGTGGTCTACTGATTTTGCTCGATTCCTTTTGTTTTTTTACACGATTTTTCGCTATCTGCAAAGACTAAACAGAGTATTGCGACTCTGTGCTTGTTTGTAAATAGAGAATGAACCAAAGAGAACAATCAATCAAATGGAGAGAGAAGCAGGCACGACTGATTACAAAGGGGGAAAGGGCTGCGTTAACTACCCTTCACTATCTGCAAAGAGAGAGTACTCCTAATAGAAATGAGGGGTGGGGGGCAGCAATCAAAGCAGATCAGTGTGCATAAACACGAAAAAAAAAATTCTTACCACGTACTTGACATTCGACAGCTTATGATATTTGCTATTAAAAAACCATTGAAATTCACTGAAAAAACCATAGGTTATAGACCATATATAGTTAGGAATTAGCATTTACAAAACCTTGAAAATTCACTGAAAAAACCATAGGTTATAGACCATATATAGTTAGGAATTAGCATTTACAAAACCTTGAAAATTCACTGAAAAAACCATAGGTTATAGACCATATATAGTTAGGAATTAGCATTTAAAAAACCTTATTTTACTCACACAAAACCATTGAAATTCCATATATAGTTAGTTGCACTAACTATATATCGCGCACCCGCAATCCACTGCTGATGATGTCACATATTACATCATTCATGACATGGTCAGTGACATCACTGATGACATCTCAAATGACATCACTGATGACATCACTGATGACATCTCATTTGACATCAATGACCACATCACTGATGATATCATTCATGTGACAATACAATGCATCTCTTCACACTTTAATATAACCTCTGTTACACCCAGTGTTAAATACAGAGTATAATTTTTGAAACCATTGACACACCAATACTAGTTACTACATACGCACTCAGTGATTCCTATGTTTACACACACATTCACTCATTTACCCATACAATCATTCATACATACAATCACTCATCTTTACAACACTATCATATGCACTCATACACCTATACAGACTCTCACACTCTGTCACTCATCCATGGAGTTACTCACACACCTAGTCAGTCCTGTAAAGAATCAATCACACTTCCATTTTCTAATCTATACAGTTAAACATAGAGCACCTTACATTTTGAAACATATACTAACACATAATTACTCTCTTATACAATCATTGATACAAGTACACATTGATCTGCACAGAGTCACACACCTCCCAGCCAGCCACACACACACTCAGTCTCCCATACAAATATTTGGGCAATCAATCAATAACCCATATAGTTACTCATACAGCTACTGATCAACACATGCAGCAGTTTACAGAACAACAGACATAATGATGCACAAATTAAGACAGTTTAGTCACTAACCCATGCACTCAGTGAGACACATTTAATCACTCACTCATACAGTCAGTCACGCACCTACTAAATCCTTCATCCAGACACTTCTACATCTACTCATTCTTCAATATGTAAAACATATTTAAACTTTACAGAAACACACAGTCACTGGATGATGTCATCAGTGATGTCATCAGTGATGTCATTTGAGATGTCATCAGTGATGTCATCAGTGATGTCACTGACCATGTCATGAATGATGTAATATGTGACATCATCAGCAGTGGATTGCGGGTGCGCGATATATAGTTAGTGCAACTAACTATATATGGAATTTCAATGGTTTTGTGTGAGTAAAATAAGGTTTTTTAAATGCTAATTCCTAACTATATATGGTCTATAACCTATGGTTTTTTCAGTGAATTTTCAAGGTTTTGTAAATGCTAATTCCTAACTATATATGGTCTATAACCTATGGTTTTTTCAGTGAATTTTCAAGGTTTTGTAAATGCTAATTCCTAACTATATATGGTCTATAACCTATGGTTTTTTCAGTGAATATATATATATATATTCACTGAAAAAACCATAGGTTATAGACCATATATAGTTAGGAATTAGCATTTACAAAACCTTGAAAATTCACTGAAAAAACCATAGGTTATAGACCATATATAGTTAGGAATTAGCATTTAAAAAACCTTATTTTACTCACACAAAACCATTGAAATTCCATATATAGTTAGTTGCACTAACTATATATTGCGCACCCGCAATCCACTGCTGATGATGTCACATATTACATCATTCATGACATGGTCAGTGACATCACTGATATCTCAAATGACATCACTGATGACATCACTGATGACAACATCCAGTGACTATGTTTCTGTAAAGTTAAAATATGTCTTACATATTGAAGAATGAGTGGATGTATAAGTGTCTGGACGAAGGATTTAGTAGGTGCATGACTGAATGTATGAGTGAGTGATTAAATGTGTCTCACTGAGTGCATGGGTTAGTGACTAAACTGTCTTAATTTGTGCATCATTATGTCTGTTGTTCTGTAAACTGCTGCATGTGTTGATCAGTAGCTATATGAGTAACTATATGGGTTATTGATTGATTGCCCAAGTATTTGCATGGGAGACTGAGTGTGTGTGTGGCTGGATGGGAGGTGTGTGACTCTGTACAGATCAATGTGTACTTGTATCAATGATTGTATAAGAGAGTAAGTATGTGTTAGTATATGGTTGAAAACGTAAGGTGCTCTATGTTTAACTGTATAGAGTAGAAAATGGAAGTGTGATTGATTCTTTACAGGACTGACTAGGTGTGTGAGTAACTCCATGGATGAGTGGCAGAGTGTGAGTGTCTGTATAGGTGTATGAGTGCATATGATTGTGTTGTAAACATGAGTGATTGTATGTATGAATGATTGTATGGGTGAATGAGTGAATGTGTGTGTAGACGTAGGAATCAGTGAGTACGTATGTAGTAACTAGTATTGGTGTGTCAATGGTTTCAAAAATTATACTCTGTTTTTAACACTGGGTGAAACAGAGGTTATATTAAAATGTGAGGAGATGCATTGTATTGTCACATGAATGATATCATCAGTGATGTGGTCATTGATGTCAAATGAGATGTCATCAGTGATGTCATCAGTGATGTCATTTGAGATGTCATCAGTGATGTCATCAGTGATGTCACTGACCATGTCATGAATGATGTAATATGTGACATCATCAGCAGTGGATTGCGGGTGCGCAATATATAGTTAGTGCAACTAACTATATATGGAATTTCAATGGTTTTGTGTGAGTAAAATAAGGTTTTTTAAATGCTAATTCCTAACTATATATGGTCTATAACCTATGGTTTTTTCAGTGAATTTTCAAGGTTTTGTAAATGCTAATTCCTAACTATATATGGTCTATAACCTATGGTTTTTTCAGTGAATTTCAATGGTTTTTTAATAGCAAATATCATAAGCTGTCGAATGTCAAGTACGTGGTAAGAATTTTTTTTTTCGTGTTTATGCACACTGATCTGCTTTGATTGCTGCCCCCCACCCCTCATTTCTATTAGGAGTACTCTCTCTTTGCAGATAGTGAAGGGTAGTTAACGCAGCCCTTTCCCCCTTTGTAATCCGTCGTGCCTGCTTCTCTCTCCATTTGATTGATTGTTCTCTTTGGTTCATTCTCTATTTACAAACAAGCACAGAGTCGCAATACTCTGTTTAGTCTTTGCAGATAGCGAAAAATCGTGTAAAAAAACAAAAGGAATCGAGCAAAATCAGTAGGCCACTAATGGGATCTCTTTTGACCTCGCTAAAATAGAAACATTAGGAACAACCTGTTGAAAATAGCAATGCGTATGTATATAAGCGGCGTTCATTTGTGTTCACAGTACCCCTTGTTGATTGTTTCAATCGAGCATTGAATTGTTCGAAGTTAATTCTCTTAACGATCTTCTCTACCTGCAAACGAGGAAGAATAGGAATATTCTATCTCCCTTTGCAGATAGTGAAGGGTAGGTAACGCAAGCCTTTAACACGTCGTACCTATTTCATTCCTCATTGATTGATTGATTGTCCGAACATTGACTGTTTGGGAATTAGTTCTTTTTGGAGGTATTCCCTGTTTGCAAATAAACGTAGGAAAATCTTTGCAAGTAGTGAAAGGGTACGTAATGCGGACCGTTCTCCCCCGTTGTAATCTGTCATGCCTATCTACTCCCCACTGATTGATGCACCTTTTTCACCCGGACCATTTACTAGAGATACGTCATCTGGCCCGACCAGAGAGCACCCCTAGTGAAAAGGACATATGCAATAATAACGAAGTGATCACTGTATCCTGTTAACAGAAACTTTACCATGAAACAACCTGGAAAGAAAAAAATAGGAAAACGAAAATCAGTAGGCCACTGATGAACATGAACTTTTATTAAACAACGAACAAAGAAACGATAACATAACGTAATGATAAAACCTATTAATGTCCTAGAAACAAGAAAACGTTAAAATATGCCAGTGGTGAGAGACCAGAAAAACAGTAAGAGAAACCAAATCACCCCTCGCTGTCCCACCGCCTGCCACGCCAAAAAAATCGATAGACTAGGGAAAATGCAAGTCAGTAGAACATCCACCCCCACTCTGGAAACTTCCAAGGTGGGGCAGGGTTCCGGCTACGCCCAGCCGGGAGCAGCCCATATAAGGCAGGTCCTGCTGCCACGCCTCGGCCAGGAGATCCTAACGTAGGGTGTAGCCGGAGGAGAGGCCGAGACCAGCGGGACCCGGCCAGGGGATTGCCTTTACAATGCTGAACAGTTGCAGGGGGGGGGAATGTCTCCTCGACCCTCCCCTCTCTCTCCCAGTCCGGCCGCGGTGGCCCTTGAGAGTTGCAGGTAGTCCCGCCACATGCTCTTCCGGTCCGACCACCAACGGTCGGGGGGCCGAGGCCGACGGGATCCGGCTGCAGCCGATAAACCAAGAAACCCGTTCATGGGGCCAGAGCCAGGGGCGTCCGGCCGACATCCACCGGAAGCCCGGCCCGAAGACGGACGGGACACTTCTTTCTTTTATAATGGCTGCGACAACACTGGAGGGGGATGTCTTGCACATGCCTCCGACCCCCCCCTCGTCCTCATCGCCTGGTCCGGCCATAACAAATCTCAAGCGAGACGCCGTGGGGTGCACTGGGAGGGAGAGACGGTGCGAACAGGCCTCTCCCGCCTCCCCAGGTGGAGGCTTCCCAGCTGCACCCTCAGCGCTCCAGGCGGTGGCATCCTAACAACTACAGTGCTGCACAGTTTCGGAACGACCTAGATAACGGTTCTTCCACTGTGGCCATGCTGCAACGTCTCGCCCGGCAGGGTGGAGCCCGTCCGCTCATGTGACCCCGCGATCGCCGGTAGCTGCCGAACTCTCAAAATGGCGGTCGACCTGGCAAGAGCGGGCCCAACATAAAGAAATGGCCCGGTCACTGGTTGACTCCACCACCGTAGTCCTCCACGACCTTGAAGATTCTAGAGGAGCCGCGGGAGTCTCCGACCCCCGATGGGGAATGACTGCCATGATCGCCCGTGGAGTGACGAAACTGTATCCGCGGGACGTCGGCGCTCCCATGCTGGCGCCAGCCTCACTTTGAATTACTACAATCCTGCAGACCTCACTTCCGGTGAAAGCACAGTGTGACCCGGTAGGAAAAATTATTGCACCCCCTCCCCTTTTTGACTGATAGTTCAAACCACCGATCCTTTCCTTTGCCCTTTTAACGGAACTTTGGACTGCCTCCCCCTCTTTTACATTTTCTAGAGAAAACAAAACATTAACCACTACATTAGCATAGCAGTTGACACCAGAACTGTTTTCAAATTGAAAACCAACAACATCTTCAACAGAATCCTTTTTGTTTCTGCTGTGACCCTGCTACAGCACAGGCATTGTCCCCAGCAGTAATTCTGCAATGCCGGTGAGAATAGCTGTGGTGCCTACTGGACTCACTCACCCCCGCGGCGCCCCACGCCGTTTTTTGCTGGGCGGCAACTTACTAGACATCACTTTCGTGCCATCTAGATTTCAGCGCGTTCTGCTGCCTTGGAACTATTCGCACAACAGACCGCTACTGACAAGAATATTTCATTATTGGTGCTGTCAATTTCAATAAATCTATTGGATAATTAAAAAGAAATTGCCACGGTCTCTTCGTTGTTTAAATGTTTTTACTGTTTTTGTTTTGTTGTATATATTTATATGTTATTAAAGTTTTATATTCCTACTACTTTGTTGGAGTGCTATATATTTTTAATGTGACACATAATTGTAAAAACTTTGATGTACAAAGAGTCATTCCTGGAATCTTCCGCTTCAGGCTCGGTCCCCTCCCCAATCACAATACAGGATGGTTTTCAGATAGTAGGAACGCGTGTGCTGTGACGGATCACATCGGGTGTGGGCCTTGATCTACTATAACTCCTTTGAAGAGGGGTGATTCTTTACAGCTGGGGCCATAAACTACATCTGCAGGGCTAGCTGATAGCCTAGGACCGGCCTGGACATTCGGACACAGAGGAAGAGGAGTGTCAGAGGGTGCGGTAGTGAATAGGGCGAAAGGGAGGTGTCGGGCGGGCACAGAGTGTGATTCTCAGGGAAGAGCAGCGCAGATGGGGGAAGGTTTATTGCCCATGCATAAGACAGAGAGCGGTGGTGACCAGTGCCTGGGGGAGATGCTTACGAGGGTGAGGAGCCATGCTACGAATCGACAGCGTGCAGAGAGTGGGTCTGGTCAAGACATCTAAAATGGCTGCCGTGCACGACAAAAGTGTGGCATTTCAAAAAAGGCAAGATGGCGCAGACAATGTTTTTCAACACTTCCTCATTTCCTTCGAATCGAACGTTAACAGACGTTGGGGCATATTACCAAAGTTAAGCGATATTTATCGCTAACGATGCTTACCAACCAATTTTTTACCACTAAGCATCGTCAGAAATTATCGAAGATAAACCTTACTATTATCAAGGTTTATCGCAAATGCGATAATAAACGGCCGCAATGCATGAATATCGCTAAAAACTCAGCGATATTCATGCATTACCGAGCTAATACTCTTAGCCATGTTATCCACCTCCCATTGGATAACATGGCTAAGAACTGCTCAGGGCAGGTGTTACTTTTTGGAGATATTCGCGCTTAGCGCGAATATCTCCAAAAGTTGGTAATAGGAGATAGATATCTTGCATGTTGTAATGCAAGTTATTGTGGTATATGGAACTCATACCATAATCTCTCAGGAAAGCAGAAACTGATCCTTTTGGGACCGCCTAAAAAGGCCTAGGGGGTGAGGAGTACTCTACTTTGCCCCCTTTTCACGTTCCGAACTATTTTATTTTACTCTCTTCTGTAATTACACAAAATACCAGCGATAAGATGCATCGGAGACACACAGTGAGAGAAAGGAGGCCGGAGATGAAGAAGACATGTCAAATACACATTGGAGATAATATAGTGGCAGAAGGGAAGTAAATATGAGTAAACTTACCATGTAACATAAAAATGTTGCACTCTATACTATAAGTCTCATTTTATACTACAATCACTTCGCTACAACCTCATAAATTAAAAATAAAAATGAATAATGTCTCAAACAATTTTTGATTTCTAAATATAAATTTATTCTTCAGAATTTTCTAAATTTGAAAGAACTAGTAACATGTCCTCATCAGTAATTTCCTCTTCAATCATCTCATCTGGAATCTCCTCATTAAAAGTCTGCAATGATGATTCTTGTAACTCTATGGTCTCCAAACACTCGATAAATTCGCCATCAAGAGATTGATCAAAAAAATCATTCAAGTCATCTCCTCCTTCTGACAATATTTCATTATTGGTGCTGTCAATTTCAATCAATGTAGTGGAATCATTCAAGTCATCTCCTCGTGACAATATTTCATTATTGGTGCTCTCAATTTCAATCAATGTAGTGGAATCATTCAAGTCATCTCCTCCTTGTGACAATATTTCATTATTGGTGCTGTCCATTTCAATCAATCTAATGGAATCATACAAGCCATCTCCTCCTTGTGACAATATTTCATTATTGGTGCTCTCAATTTCAATCAATGTAGTGGAATCATTCAAGTCATCTCCTTGTGACAATATTTCATTCTTGGTGCTGTCCATTTCAATCAATCTAATGGAATCATACAAGTCATGTCCTCCTTGTGACAATATTTCATTATTGGTGCTCTCAATTTCAATCAATGTGTTGGACAATTCAAAAGAAATTGCCACGGTCTCTTCATTGTGAGCCATTTTATTTTGAAATTGCTTGCTGTAAATTGCAGAAAAAAATAATCACTTTCATTTATCGTCTTTAGTAATACATAATATAAAACTAACTTTATCAAGTATTTAGTATAACAGAAGGACTGCAAATAAATAACAGAAAACATTTTTCAAATTATCTTCAAGTGTACAACATAGTTCCCCATACAAATTAACAACTCACCTTTTTAAAAGTAGCAGAAGTGTTAGTACTGTGTAAATCAAACACCAGAAATTCACCACCAAAAATTCCTCACAAATTTACCTCAGACAGTAGTATCACAAAATGGCTGTGGTTTCCTCTCATTTGACATATATACATAACCAATTAACTTTCATCACACACAAATACAAAACCAAAGTAACATTTTAATTGGTTCTAAATTTCAACACTTTCAAATGTGTTTTCCCCATGCAATTTTCCATAGGACATTTACATACGTCTACAGCCTGAATGGCTGAACGGAATTACACCAAACTTGGCAAAATGGTACATCAAACCTAAGAGGTCAGGAAGGATCTACTATGCCCCCTTATGGTCATTTCCCCCTTCGCTTTGGCCTCCTCTTGTCTCTCAATCCTACCGAGGGACAAGATGGCGGCCGCTACGGACTGTTTGGAATGTTGACAGACGCCGGAGAACCAATCAGCTTCGCAAAGCTCCGTAACGCGAAAAGTACGCGAAGCGGAGCGCTGTTACAGATATATATCTTTTTTTCAACGTTAATTTCTCAAAATCCACTGGAGCACATATATTGAGACCTAGCAAAGGCACATCGGGCTACCAGTCCCTAATATTTTGCCAAGTTTCGTGCAAATCCATTCAGCCGTTCGATTATTATTATTTTGTTTTTTTTTTTGCCCCGCGGGGCCCTTTTAAAACCTCCACATCAAACCTAGGGGGTCAGCGAGGATCTACTATGCCCCCTTATAGTTATTTCCCCCTTTGTTTTGACCTCCTCTTGTCTCTCGATCCTACCGAGAGACAAGATGGCGGCCGCTACGGACTGTTTGGAATGTTGACAGACGCCGGAGAACCAATCAGCTTCGCTTCACAAAGCTCCGTTGCGCGAAAAGTCCGCGAACCAGAGCGCTAACCGGTCCGCTGTTACAGATATATATCTTTTTTTAAACGTTAATTTCTCAAAATCCACTGGAGCACATATATTGAGACCTACAAAAGGCACATCGGGCTACCAGTCCCTACAATTTTGCCAAGTTTCGTGCAAATCCATTCAGCCGTTCGGGCTAAAAGTGAGGCCAACCGCCCTATGGAAAACTCAATGTTAAAAACACGTTTTGGGACCCCCCTTTTTTCTCGGCCCCCACTGGACGAACCCCCCCCAAATTATCAAGGGCTGCTCAGAAACAAAATGTGCCATTTTCCTGAAAATTTCAGCCGATTCCGTCCACAAACGCCAAAGTTATTAGACATAGAATTTTCAAAAAACCCATAGAGAAAAAATCCTAACTATATATACCTACTGGCGACCGCCAGTAGGTAATATATATATATATATATATATATTCACTGAAAAAACCATAGGTTATAGACCATATATAGTTAGGAATTAGCATTTAAAAAACCTTATTTTACTCACACAAAACCATTGAAATTCCATATATAGTTAGTTGCACTAACTATATATTGCGCACCCGCAATCCACTGCTGATGATGTCACATATTACATCATTCATGACATGGTCAGTGACATCACTGATGACAACATCCAGTGACTATGTTTCTGTAAAGTTAAAATATGTCTTACATATTGAAGAATGAGTGGATGTATAAGTGTCTGGACGAAGGATTTAGTAGGTGCATGACTGAATGTATGAGTGAGTGATTAAATGTGTCTCACTGAGTGCATGGGTTAGTGACTAAACTGTCTTAATTTGTGCATCATTATGTCTGTTGTTCTGTAAACTGCTGCATGTGTTGATCAGTAGCTATATGAGTAACTATATGGGTTATTGATTGATTACCCAAGTATTTGCATGGGAGACTGAGTGTGTGTGTGGCTGGATGGGAGGTGTGTGACTCTGTACAGATCAATGTGTACTTGTATCAATGATTGTATAAGAGAGTAAGTATGTGTTAGTATATGGTTGAAAACGTAAGGTGCTCTATGTTTAACTGTATAGAGTAGAAAATGGAAGTGTGATTGATTCTTTACAGGACTGACTAGGTGTGTGAGTAACTCCATGGATGAGTGGCAGAGTGTGAGTGTCTGTATAGGTGTATGAGTGCATATGATTGTGTTGTAAACATGAGTGATTGTATGTATGAATGATTGTATGGGTGAATGAGTGAATGTGTGTGTAGACGTAGGAATCAGTGAGTACGTATGTAGTAACTAGTATTGGTGTGTCAATGGTTTCAAAAATTATACTCTGTTTTTAACACTGGGTGAAACAGAGGTTATATTAAAATGTGAGGAGATGCATTGTATTGTCACATGAATGATATCATCAGTGATGTGGTCATTGATGTCAAATGAGATGTCATCAGTGATGTCATTTGAGATGTCATCAGTGATGTCATCAGTGATGTCACTGACCATGTCATGAATGATGTAATATGTGACATCATCAGCAGTGGATTGCGGGTGCGCAATATATAGTTAGTGCAACTAACTATATATGGAATTTCAATGGTTTTGTGTGAGTAAAATAAGGTTTTTTAAATGCTAATTCCTAACTATATATGGTCTATAACCTATGGTTTTTTCAGTGAATTTTCAAGGTTTTGTAAATGCTAATTCCTAACTATATATGGTCTATAACCTATGGTTTTTTCAGTGAATTTCAATGGTTTTTTAATAGCAAATATCATAAGCTGTCGAATGTCAAGTACGTGGTAAGAATTTTTTTTTTCGTGTTTATGCACACTGATCTGCTTTGATTGCTGCCCCCCACCCCTCATTTCTATTAGGAGTACTCTCTCTTTGCAGATAGTGAAGGGTAGTTAACGCAGCCCTTTCCCCCTTTGTAATCCGTCGTGCCTGCTTCTCTCTCCATTTGATTGATTGTTCTCTTTGGTTCATTCTCTATTTACAAACAAGCACAGAGTCGCAATACTCTGTTTAGTCTTTGCAGATAGCGAAAAATCGTGTAAAAAAACAAAAGGAATCGAGCAAAATCAGTAGGCCACTAATGGGATCTCTTTTGACCTCGCTAAAATAGAAACATTAGGAACAACCTGTTGAAAATAGCAATGCGTATGTATATAAGCGGCGTTCATTTGTGTTCACAGTACCCCTTGTTGATTGTTTCAATCGAGCATTGAATTGTTCGAAGTTAATTCTCTTAACGATCTTCTCTACCTGCAAACGAGGAAGAATAGGAATATTCTATCTCCCTTTGCAGATAGTGAAGGGTAGGTAACGCAAGCCTTTAACACGTCGTACCTATTTCATTCCTCATTGATTGATTGATTGTCCGAACATTGACTGTTTGGGAATTAGTTCTTTTTGGAGGTATTCCCTGTTTGCAAATAAACGTAGGAAAATCTTTGCAAGTAGTGAAAGGGTACGTAATGCGGACCGTTCTCCCCCGTTGTAATCTGTCATGCCTATCTACTCCCCACTGATTGATGCACCTTTTTCACCCGGACCATTTACTAGAGATACGTCATCTGGCCCGACCAGAGAGCACCCCTAGTGAAAAGGACATATGCAATAATAACGAAGTGATCACTGTATCCTGTTAACAGAAACTTTACCATGAAACAACCTGGAAAGAAAAAAATAGGAAAACGAAAATCAGTAGGCCACTGATGAACATGAACTTTTATTAAACAACGAACAAAGAAACGATAACATAACGTAATGATAAAACCTATTAATGTCCTAGAAACAAGAAAACGTTAAAATATGCCAGTGGTGAGAGACCAGAAAAACAGTAAGAGAAACCAAATCACCCCTCGCTGTCCCACCGCCTGCCACGCCAAAAAAATCGATAGACTAGGGAAAATGCAAGTCAGTAGAACATCCACCCCCACTCTGGAAACTTCCAAGGTGGGGCAGGGTTCCGGCTACGCCCAGCCGGGAGCAGCCCATATAAGGCAGGTCCTGCTGCCACGCCTCGGCCAGGAGATCCTAACGTAGGGTGTAGCCGGAGGAGAGGCCGAGACCAGCGGGACCCGGCCAGGGGATTGCCTTTACAACGCTGAACAGTTGCAGGGGGGGGGAATGTCTCCTCGACCCTCCCCTCTCTCTCCCAGTCCGGCCGCGGTGTCCCTTGAGAGTTGCAGGTAGTCCCGCCACATGCTCTTCCGGTCCGACCACCAACGGTCGGGGGGCCGAGGCCGACGGGATCCGGCTGCAGCCGATAAACCAAGAAACCCGTTCATGGGGCCAGAGCCAGGGGCGTCCGGCCGACATCCACCGGAAGCCCGGCCCGAAGACGGACGGGACACTTCTTTCTTTTATAATGGCTGCGACAACACTGGAGGGGGATGTCTTGCACATGCCTCCGACCCCCCCCTCGTCCTCATCGCCTGGTCCGGCCATAACAAATCTCAAGCGAGACGCCGTGGGGTGCACTGGGAGGGAGAGACGGTGCGAACAGGCCTCTCCCGCCTCCCCAGGTGGAGGCTTCCCAGCTGCACCCTCAGCGCTCCAGGCGGTGGCATCCTAACAACTACAGTGCTGCACAGTTTCGGAACGACCTAGATAACGGTTCTTCCACTGTGGCCATGCTGCAACGTCTCGCCCGGCAGGGTGGAGCCCGTCCGCTCATGTGACCCCGCGATCGCCGGTAGCTGCCGAACTCTCAAAATGGCTGTCGACCTGGCAAGAGCGGGCCCAACATAAAGAAATGGCCCGGTCACTGGTTGACTCCACCACCGTAGTCCTCCACGACCTTGAAGATTCTAGAGGAGCCGCGGGAGTCTCCGACCCCCGATGGGGAATGACTGCCATGATCGCCCGTGGAGTGACGAAACTGTATCCGCGGGACGTCGGCGCTCCCATGCTGGCGCCAGCCTCACTTTGAATTACTACAATCCTGCAGACCTCACTTCCGGTGAAAGCACAGTGTGACCCGGTAGGAAAAATTATTGCACCCCCTCCCCTTTTTGACTGATAGTTCAAACCACCGATCCTTTCCTTTGCCCTTTTAACGGAACTTTGGACTGCCTCCCCCTCTTTTACATTTTCTAGAGAAAACAAAACATTAACCACTACATTAGCATAGCAGTTGACACCAGAACTGTTTTCAAATTGAAACCAACAACATCTTCAACAGAATCCTTTTTGTTTCTGCTGTGACCCTGCTACAGCACAGGCATTGTCCCCAGCAGTAATTCTGCAATGCCGGTAAGAATAGCTGTGGTGCCTACTGGACTCACTCACCCCCGCGGCGCCCCACGCCGTTTTTTGCTGGGCGGCAACTTACTAGACATCACTTTCGTGCCATCTAGATTTCAGCGCGTTCTGCTGCCTTGGAACTATTCGCACAACAGACCGCTACTGACAAGAATATTTCATTATTGGTGCTGTCAATTTCAATAAATCTATTGGATAATTAAAAAGAAATTGCCACGTCTCTTCGTTGTTTAAATGTTTTTACTGTTTTTGTTTTGTTGTATATATTTATATGTTATTAAAGTTTTATATTCCTACTACTTTGTTGGAGTGCTATATATTTTTAATGTGACACATAATTGTAAAAACTTTGATGTACAAAGAGTCATTCCTGGAATCTTCCGCTTCAGGCTCGGTCCCCTCCCCAATCACAATACAGGATGGTTTTCAGATAGTAGGAACGCGTGTGCTGTGACGGATCACATCGGGTGTGGGCCTTGATCTACTATAACTCCTTTGAAGAGGGGTGATTCTTTACAGCTGGGGCCATAAACTACATCTGCAGGGCTAGCTGATAGCCTAGGACCGGCCTGGACATTCGGACACAGAGGAAGAGGAGTGTCGGAGGGTGCGGTAGTGAATAGGGCGAAAGGGAGGTGTCGGGCGGGCACAGAGTGTGATTCTCAGGGAAGAGCAGCGCAGATGGGGGAAGGTTTATTGCCCATGCATAAGACAGAGAGCGGTGGTGACCAGTGCCTGGGGGAGATGCTTACGAGGGTGAGGAGCCATGCTACGAATCGACAGCGTGCAGAGAGTGGGTCTGGTCAAGACATCTAAAATGGCTGCCGTGCACGACAAAAGTGTGGCATTTCAAAAAAGGCAAGATGGCGCAGACAATGTTTTTCAACACTTCCTCATTTCCTTCGAATCGAACGTTAACAGACGTTGGGGCATATTACCAAAGTTAAGCGATATTTATCGCTAACGATGCTTACCAACCAATTTTTTACCACTAAGCATCGTCAGAAATTATCGAAGATAAACCTTACTATTATCAAGGTTTATCGCAAATGCGATAATAAACGGCCGCAATGCATGAATATCGCTAAAAACTCAGCGATATTCATGCATTACCGAGCTAATACTCTTAGCCATGTTATCCACCTCCCATTGGATAACATGGCTAAGAACTGCTCAGGGCAGGTGTTACTTTTTGGAGATATTCGCGCTTAGCGCGAATATCTCCAAAAGTTGGTAATAGGAGATAGATATCTTGCATGTTGTAATGCAAGTTATTGTGGTATATGGAACTCATACCATAATCTCTCAGGAAAGCAGAAACTGATCCTTTTGGGACCGCCTAAAAAGGCCTAGGGGGTGAGGAGTACTCTACTTTGCCCCCTTTTCACGTTCCGAACTATTTTATTTTACTCTCTTCTGTAATTACACAAAATACCAGCGATAAGATGCATCGGAGACACACAGTGAGAGAAAGGAGGCCGGAGATGAAGAAGACATGTCAAATACACATTGGAGATAATATAGTGGCAGAAGGGAAGTAAATATGAGTAAACTTACCATGTAACATAAAAATGTTGCACTCTATACTATAAGTCTCATTTTATACTACAATCACTTCGCTACAACCTCATAAATTAAAAATAAAAATAAATAATGTCTCAAACAATTTTTGATTTCTAAATATAAATTTATTCTTCAGAATTTTCTAAATTTGAAACAACTAGTAACATGTCCTCATCAGTAATTTCCTCTTCAATCATCTCATCTGGAATCTCCTCATTAAAAGTCTGCAATGATGATTCTTGTAACTCTATGGTCTCCAAACACTCGATAAATTCGCCATCAAGAGATTGATCAAAAAAATCATTCAAGTCATCTCCTCCTTCTGACAATATTTCATTATTGGTGCTGTCCATTTCAATCAATGTAGTGGAATCATTCAAGTCATCTCCTCCTTGTGACAATATTTCATTATTGGTGCTGTCCATTTCAATCAATCTAATGGAATCATACAAGCCATCTCCTCCTTGTGACAATATTTCATTATTGGTGCTCTCAATTTCAATCAATGTAGTGGAATCATTCAAGTCATCTCCTTGTGACAATATTTCATTCTTGGTGCTGTCCATTTCAATCAATCTAATGGAATCATACAAGTCATGTCCTCCTTGTGACAATATTTCATTATTGGTGCTCTCAATTTCAATCAATGTAGTGGACAATTCAAAAGAAATTGCCACGGTCTCTTCATTGTGAGCCATTTTATTTTGAAATTGCTTGCTGTAAATTGCAGAAAAAAATAATCACTTTCATTTATCGTTTTTAGTAATACATAATATAAAACTAACTTCATCAAGTATTTAGTATAACAGAAGGACTGCAAATAAATAACAGAAAACATTTTTCAAATTATCTTCAAGTGTACAACATAGTTCCCCTTACAAATTAACAACTCACCTTTTTAAAAGTAGCAGAAGTGTTAGTACTGTGTAAATCAAACACCAGAAATTCACCACCAAAAATTCCTCACAAATGTACCTCAGACAGTAGTATCACAAAATGGCTGTGGTTTCCTCTCATTTGACATATATACATAACCAATTAACTTTCATCACACACAAATACAAAACCAAAGTAACATTTTAATTGGTTCTAAATTTCAACACTTTCAAATGTGTTTTCCCCATGCAATTTTCCATAGGACATTTACATACGTCTACAGCCTGAATGGCTGAACGGAATTACACCAAACTTGGCAAAATGGTACATCAAACCTAAGAGGTCAGGAAGGATCTACTATGCCCCCTTATGGTCATTTCCCCCTTCGCTTTGGCCTCCTCTTGTCTCTCAATCCTACCGAGGGACAAGATGGCGGCCGCTACGGACTGTTTGGAATGTTGACAGACGCCGGAGAACCAATCAGCTTCGCAAAGCTCCGTAACGCGAAAAGTACGCGAAGCGGAGCGCTGTTACAGATATATATCTTTTTTTCAACGTTAATTTCTCAAAATCCACTGGAGCACATATATTGAGACCTAGCAAAGGCACATCGGGCTACCAGTCCCTAATATTTTGCCAAGTTTCGTGCAAATCCATTCAGCCGTTCGATTATTATTATTTTGTTTTTTTTTTGCCCCGCGGGGCCCTTTTAAAACCTCCACATCAAACCTAGGGGGTCAGCGAGGATCTACTATGCCCCCTTATAGTTATTTCCCCCTTTGTTTTGACCTCCTCTTGTCTCTCGATCCTACCGAGAGACAAGATGGCGGCCGCTACGGACTGTTTGGAATGTTGACAGACGCCGGAGAACCAATCAGCTTCGCTTCACAAAGCTCCGTTGCGCGAAAAGTCCGCGAACCAGAGCGCTAACCGGTCCGCTGTTACAGATATATATCTTTTTTTAAACGTTAATTTCTCAAAATCCACTGGAGCACATATATTGAGACCTACAAAAGGCACATCGGGCTACCAGTCCCTACAATTTTGCCAAGTTTCGTGCAAATCCATTCAGCCGTTCGGGCTAAAAGTGAGGCCAACCGCCCTATGGAAAACTCAATGTTAAAAACACGTTTTGGGACCCCCCTTTTTTCTCGGCCCCCACTGGACGAACCCCCCCCAAATTTTCAAGGGCTGCTCAGAAACAAAATGTGCCATTTTCCTGAAAATTTCAGCCGATTCCGTCCACAAACGCCAAAGTTATTAGACATAGAATTTTCAAAAAACCCATAGAGAAAAAATCCTAACTATATATACCTACTGGCGACCGCCAGTAGGTAATATATATATATATATATATATATATATATATATATATATATATATATATATATATATATATATATATATATATATATGTGTATATATATATATATAGTGATGTATTTCCTATGGGAACTGTATCAATATTCCTGCTTCTGACCCTTGTCCGGTTAATAAATCAATAGTGGCCATACAACGGCACAGAAACCCGCTTTCTGATTAGGTCATAGCGCATGCTACCACATTAAGCAAGCACTATTCCTCCAGCCCCCATAGAAAGCATACCGAGTTCTCAAAACAAATCAAACCTCCAGCAACCTGGGAAATCCCCCGCAGCTATTGTTTTGATTTAGCCAAGAACTCCAGTAAAGAATGTAAGAACGACCAGTTCTTATGACATCCTTATTGACGTATTTATATCCATCCTTACGTCAATCTCTGCACCTTTCAGGTATAAATATTACCGACATTGCCCTAAGCAACACACAGTGGTGGTGACGAGATTGGAGCAGCGCGACTTGCCGAGGAGCCCAGCTGATGCAAAAGCCCACGGACGCTGCCCCTCCCTTTTGACGCGCTGAGAGAGAGACGCTGCCTTTTCTCTTGCCGGGAAATCCAGCTCAGAAATCCAGCTCCGGCGTTTCCAGCCGCCCTCGCAGGCAGCTGGGATATCAAGTCCTGAGATAGAGATACCAGCCCTCCAGCCTTCTAAATCCCAGGTACAGAACGGAATAACCCCTTACAGAGAATTCTTGAGTCAGACCCTTGGCAAAGCAAACTTAACTTAAACTGCTACTTATCTACTCCCGCCCACGTATTAGGGTTAGGTCAGGTACACCGGGGTAGGCTTAGTTAGAAGCACCAGTTGAGTACGATTAGTCAATGTATATATGTATGTATCTATTTTATCCAATTTTAAAGTATCATATGGCTAAGAAACCATATCAATGCTTTTACAGTATTATTTTATAATTCTGCTTTTACTGTATGCACTGTACTTAACTATAAGTATTGCAATAATAGCGATTCATTTCTCTTGTACGAGAAAAGAGACTGATCAATAAATAACACCTTTTTATTGAACACGCCCGTCTCTTCCTTTTCTCTACAATCTGGTGAAACTAAGAATGCACGTACTGACTGAGTAAAATAAGTTGTCTTTTGTTTTCACACGACTCTAGAGATATACTCTTGATTAGGGGAGAGCAAAGTTGTCATGTTCTATGGTTGTCAGAAACTAAATCCCGTCTTGTCTATCCAGGGAGGTTAAACTCCTCCTTGCCTATTCGAGAGAGTTTCTAGTGAACTCTGAGCTAGCTGGCACACAAACTTTAAGTCTAATATCGTCAGTAGAAGACCTAGTTAACCCCAGTCCTACGTCTATACTATTGAAGATATTATTCCATTGCGCAGAGCCTATTGGGATAATAGGAACTACACTACAATATATATATATATATATAATATATATATATATATATCTATCCAATGCGACTTTACACGCCCCCAGATGGGCGGGTTCCTTAACCGGTGTCCCACAAGGCGATTCGGCAACTTCCTGGTCGCGAGTTGCACTCTGACACAGGCGAAAGGTGGCAAGCCTTTATTTCCATACTGGAAATAAAGGCTTGCCACCTTTCGCCTGTGTCAGAGTGCAACTCAATTTGTTGGGCAAACGGAGCATGAATATTAGGCGGCTGCCCAAGTCGCCGAGTTGCACCACCCCTACTAACGGTGGGGACCACGCGACCAGGAAGTTGCCGAATCGCCTTGTGGGACACCGGCTAGGGATGAGAGCTGGCACTGTTGGATGGGGGCCCATCTGAGGGCGCGAACTGTTTTCTCCAGAAATAGTGCGTGAAATGCCAGGACTCTGTATACCACAATGCCTTGCTGGTTAAGGAACCCGCCCATCTGGGGGCGTGTAAAGTCGCATTGGATTAAGAGGAACAGAGTCCTAAAGCACACATCAATCCCGTAAAAGCCTCTGATGAAGGAAGTCTTATCTTCCAGAAACGCGTCAGGCATTACGTTCGGGAGAGACTGGATTTGGAAACAGCAGGCAGATGTCCGCTCATACTGGAAATAAAGGCTTGCCACCTTTCGCCTGTGTCAGAGTGCAACTCAATTTGTTGGGCAAACGGAGCATGAATATATATATATATCTATCTAAGTAAGGGGTGATTACACCACCTTACCCAGGTTGCAATTGCAGACCTGTGGTGTCAGTTTGGAGGGCCAGCCAGGGGTGGCATAATACATGCTGCAGCCCCTGGTAGGTCTTGGATGCACCTATGCCCTGGGTACCTATGGTACACTATACAGGGACTCACAGAGGTGACCCAATAGCAGGGCCACAGCCAGACTAAAGTCGAAAAAACAGAGACTCACAGCAAAAAGTGGGGGTAACCATAGGAAGCAGACCCTACTCTCCTACAACGGCATCCCAGGGATTTTCTTGGCATGTTGTTTAGTGCCCTCTGGACCCCATATAGGTGACTGACCCAACTGCCACCCAAGCCTCAATGCCCTGGCTGTCAAGGATTGCTTTAAGTCCTGGTACTTACTCTCCACAATCGAATTTCCCTTTGGATGATATGGGGAGGAGTACCGCAATGGCACATCCAAACTTCCTGTGGCTTCCTTGTAAGCACGAGAGCTAAATGCGGGGTCACAATCTGAATGTAGTCTGCCTACTGCGTATGTCCCGATAAAAACTCGCAAGTCCTTTATGACAGTTTGGGTATCAGCCGAGTGCTGAGGCCAGACCCACAGAAATCTAGAGCATGAATCCTGCCACCAGGATGTACTTGTAAGCCCTGTCTGATTGTAGAGGGCTGCAGTGGTCCAAATAGAGACATGGTAGAAGTCTGTCAGATATTAAAAAAAATGCGGTCTGTGGTGGACATGCCACAGTGGAACCCTTCATTTGCTTACAAATGTAAAATTTAAGGACAAAGTCCATAGTCTGTTTTGTAAGACCTGGCTACCAATAACGCTGCTTCAATAATGAAATTGTTGCAGTGATCCCTGCGTATGCAGAACCCCCAGACCCTTGCGTGCAGCCAGAATTAATCCTAATCTGCGATCTAGGTTTGGTGGTACTCTATCCCCCACAACTTGTAGGAGTACTTGAGTGGAAAGACTTGGCAAGGCTGAGCTGTTGCACATAGCATTGACAGCTATCATGATAACTCAGTCTATCCTCGTACTCGAACGTGTGATTGCAGTAACAGCAGCAGTTCGCACTGTTATTAACCTTCCAGAAGAAAGTGTTTTCCTTGGTGTCACTAGCCACAACTAGGGTAGCATAGGCCTCTCTCTAATGGTTGCTTTCCTGAAAAACTGTTATATCTAGACCTACTTCTTTGAAGTACTTCCCTATTTCTCAGTGATTTAGTAAGTGCTTCCCACAAGTGTTTGTGTTCACATGAGCATACCTGATCAAACCAACCTGAATGATACCCCCTCTTGGGACACTTTGAGTGTGTTAACAGCATGTTGGTTGCACTATAAATTGCATCAAAAGCATGCCTAATTGTTTTTCGCTTAAATCCAAACCTTTATTTTAATATTGTTCTCCCCTGAGGCGGAAGCCGGGGGATTCTCTTTTCTATCCTCTGTTTTAAAACTTGTATACTGCATTTATCAGCTGTTGTTATTGTCCGTGCATTGGGCCATAACTGTGAGATGTATTTTTAAATACATTGCTGGTGGCTAATTCTTGTGCTCACCTTTGGAAATTGATCGCGCGCTGCATTGCGCGACTGCAGCTTCACCCCCAACAGCGCTGCCCTTTTGGTCGCGGTCACGTGACTACTCCTGCCTCACACGCCATCTTGAGCAGGGAAGGGCTGCGCTCTAGTCGCTCCAGCACTCCCCCCCCCCTTCCCGCCCTTGCGATGCATAAAAGTAAAGTGATTTCCCGCGCAGCGGGCGCGCCGGCGGCGCGCCGGAGGCGCGCCAGAGGCAAGCCCGTCTGCGCCCGTCCGCGCCGGGACCGGGCCCAGGGCCATAACTCCTGCCCAAAATCTATCAGGAAATGTTATAACATATTCCAGTCACAACCTACATGCCTTTCGTCCATTTAATACGTCCAAGTGTTTACATATCAATCCATCAGAGATCCATAAAGACATGGCCACCACTTGCCCTCACTGTCGTCACACTATCCCTCTACTATTCCCCCAACAAACTATCGGCACTCCAATTAACCAAGATGCAGGTGCTATCACTTCTATAGCCCTTATAAATGCGCGTTCACTTGGTAAGCACAGGCAGGAAATATTTGATCTGATTACCGACCACTCTCTCGATATTTTGTTCATTACAGAAACTTGGACAGATGATTCCTCACAGCCAGATTTGGTCATCGCTGTGCCACCGGGATTTAAGGCATATTGTCAGGACAGGCCCAAACAAAGAGGGGGAGGGCTGGCTATAATCGCCAGAGATTTATACCCTGTTAGAACAACCTCTATTCCCTCCACCGCCTGCGAGGCCATGCAATTTTCTATCAATATTTCCCCTTTGTCTAATTTCAAGGGTATATTAATATATCGGCCCCCGGGATCAAAAACAACCTTTCTGTCTAACATAAACACCATAATGGAATCTGTAGCAACAGAAAGCAGCTTCACGGTTCTCGGCGACCTGAACTTTCATTTAGATCTGGATCACCTAGCCGACTCTGTTGCCCTTACTACTGATTTAGGCAATCTAGGGTTAAAACAGCTTGTTACATCTGCCACTCACCAAGCAGGCCACATTCTGGACCCCATCTTTTCCAACTTAGAAGGACTGCAAATCACTAATATTTTGCCCATGTCGTGGACAGATCACTTTGCAATCTTTGCCAATATTGTTACTAGCAATCATTGTAACAACAATTCCCAACCTGTACCTAAACTATCGTTTAAAGACTGGAAAAATATAAATCTAGAAAACTTGAAGCTTACACTCATACAAACCTGCCCAGGCTTCGCTTCAGACCCTAATCTAGCTCTCCAGCAATTATATGACTGGATTGGTCAGGCAACACACCAATCAGCCCCTTCCAAGGAACACTCCAGTAACAGAGCTAAACCCACCGCTCCTTGGTATAACGATAAACTCAGGACACAAAAATAGATAAACCGCAGCAAGGAAAGAACCTGGAGAAAAGACTATGATGCCGGTAGTACGTTTGCCTATAAGGAATCCTTAGCACTATATAAAAACATGATAGCAGAAGCTAAAAGAGAATACTACACTGACCAAATTGAGAAGGCCAGGAACTCCAGTAAACAACTATTCTCTATCACCAAAGCTTTATCAGGCAATTCCCCGGACCTCACGCCCCCCCGTCACAATCTTTGTGTGACTCTCTTGCATCTTTTTTCTACACTAAAGTAGATGACATTTACCAAGCATTCTCCTCCAAATCACCTTCGGTTTTAACTTCATCCGTTACTTCCTCCCCAGCTAATGCCTTCCCGTGCTGTCAACCAGTCACCCAGGATCAAATAAAAAACACACTACTGACCATCAAATCAGGTTCACCCCTAGACCCTTGCCCTCTATCTGTCCTCAGACCAGTCATAGACGTCATCATACCGGCACTCACACAGGTCTGCAATTTAATATTGCGGTCAGGCTATTACCCGAACCCTCTCAAAAATACACTACTAAAACCGCTGTTAAAAAAACCCTCGCTCGACAAAAATGAGCTAAGAAATTACCGACCAATTGCTAGTTTACCCTTTATGGCAAAGACAATTGAAAAGATCATGAATACCCAGATTTCTGAGTTTATTGAAGAACACCAGCTTCTTGATAACACGCAGTTCGGGTTCCGAAAATATCACGGGACCGAGACAGCCTTGATCAAAGCCGCTGATGATATCAGGGTTATCAGGGACCAGGGTGGCACTGCCATACTGGTTCTGCTAGATTTATCAGCGGCTTTCGACACGGTCGACCACAACATCTTGGTCGACCGTGTCCAAGGACTTGGCATCTGTCATACTGCCAAAAACCTAATAGCCTCTTTCCTTGCCAATAGAACGCAGGCTGTCATCCTAGGACCCTTTCAATCAGCCCAACTCTCCGCCCCCTGCGGAGTCCCTCAAGGCTCATCCCTTAGTCCGACACTTTTTAACATCTACGTGTCGGACCTAGCTAAGACCATCAAAGCACATGGGATGAGCCTTACCTCGTACGCCGACGACACCCAACTATTGTTGGCGATCAAAGGCGACGGAGAACAAGTAGCTGAAAAATTTAAGAAAGGGCTCCTAGACATAGGAGACTGGATGGCGACAAACTGCTTAAAGCTAAACTCAGAAAAAACTGAGGTACTCATTTTCGGTCCACTCTCCCCAGCCTGGTCCACCTGCTGGTGGCCAGAGACCTTCGGCACTCCTCCCACACCGACCTCGAAGGTCAGGAATTTGGGTGTTATCTTTGATGATGGACTTAATTTCATGAATCACGCCAACAAAACAGTATCCACAGCGCACTTAAAGCTAAAAATGATCCGCAAAATACGTCCTTTTCTTCCGGACTCTGCTATTAAGACACTGGTTTCTGCTCTTGTCCTTTCATCCCTGGATTATTGTAATGGTTTATTTCTCAATGCGCAAATCCGAGTAACTGCAAAACTCCAAACTATACAAAATGCAGCAGCCCGCCTCATTACTGGCAAAACAAAGTTCGAATCCATTGCCAAAAACATAAAAGATCTTCATTGGCTGACTGTACAAAAAAGAATTCATTTCAAAGCACTCTGTATAGTCTTCAAATCAATCAATAATCAAGGACCACATTTTCTACGAGACCAACTTCAACTTTACAAACCTACAAGAGCTTTACGATCAGCCACTCTCAACCAACTGGTTGTCCCTCGCACCAAAACAGTGTCCTGGGGTGACCGACGCTTTTTGGTGGCGGCCCCCAGACTCTGGAACACCTTGCCTCCTAACATCAGACAAAGCGTTACTCTGTTCCAGTTCCGCAAACTTTTGAAAACCTGGCTTTTCTCTCAGTAATCTTTTTTTTTTTCTCATCCATCAAATCTGTTCATTCTCTCATCCCTCATTTCTTCTTTAATATTGGTTTCAGCGCCTTGACGCCCAAGGGTATAAGCAGCGCTTTATAAGTGTTAAAAATAAATAAATAAATAAATAAACCTATCTTAAAGGGTTTCTGATTTACGTTTATTAAATCTCTAATATCGGGTGATGGTTCACTTTTGATCATCTAATTATCAGTCCTTTAGATCTAACAATCACGATATGCTCAATTATCTCAAATCTTTTTTCAACATGTACCCTGACTCTGTTTGCTATATGGATATTGCATAGGGCTCCTGTGGAGCTTTTTTTCCCCATTATTGTGTCAAGGGATTGATCGGGTGGAGAAAGACAAGCTGTACCTGTTCCGCTGCTAATCACATGCCTGATTTTTGTATCATTATGCCAAGCCAGCCTTCTCTGCATACCATTCTTATCTTGCAGTGAATCACTCAATTCAAAGTGAGGTACATGATCTGGATCGTGGATCTCTAATTCTTTAAGAATTTAAGCACTCTATATAGCCCTACAGCTAAGGGAAGTTCTTTTAGTACTGTGTATCAGGATATGCAACTGGACAAGTAAAAATGAGACTTTCATTTTAATCTGGAAGTATTACTATCTAAAACATCTTTAAGTAAGTTTCAGTTTTAACGTTTTACCTAATTTAACTCTACGTTAATACAACCTAAAACGTTTTTAATAACCGTTGCAATGGAAGTGAAACAAAAGAACTTAAAAGCGAAGGAAACACTCCAAGCAGCTCAGTGAGATTTGGTAGTTGTAAGCGATGGTAATGATGATTGGGGGGGGGGGGGTCGCGGAGGTGGAATTAAGATATTTAATGTACATAGGTTGATGGCAGTGTGCTTCCTGGTATCTTGAAATACCTCATAGTAAAATACCTCCAGAATTCTGACCAGGAGGTGTGTATGGAGAGCACATTTTCACTCTTAAGCTAAAGCTATGTCAGCCCCCTGAGCACGTAGAAAGTCAGGAGAGGTATCATTGGATCCCTGCTTGGGGATCTCCCCAGGAGGGCAATCTCCAAACAGGCATCCACCCACTAGGCACCAAGGAGGGCGCATGGGCTTTTGCTCCTCACATGACAATTTTGGCTGAAATCAGTCTTTCTGTCCCCCTGGGGCAGATGGGGGCATGAGCCCCCAATCTGCTGGCCCTGGGGGGGGGGCAGAAAGCCTACTATATTACAGGGATTTTTTTCCCAACTTGAACAAGTGGTGGGGACTGCCCATGATGGGCATTTCAATGCCACCCCAAAATCCCACAGTCTTTCTCCTCCTCCCCCTGGAGGCAGATGGGGCTGTATCCATTGATCTGGGGGCAAAAGCCCACTAGGCCCCTGAGATTGTTTTTTTTTATACCTAGAGGTGGGGGCTGCCCACAGAAAGCCCACTTGGAGACAGGGATTTCGTTTTATTTATATGTAGGAGCGCTTGGCTGGCGGTGTGTTCTGGGACACCTCCGCGCCGCACGGCCACCAGCTGCTGCGTGTGCCTCCCCGCCTTCTGCCTCGCTGCCCCGGCTCCGCCGCGTGACCACGCCCCCTGACATCGAGCGGCGTGGTCTGTGCCAGCTTCCTGTCTGTTGTTGCCATAGTGATCTGCTAATTTGTATTGTATTGCATTGTGCTGCTTGCTGTTGTTTTTATTTCGTGAGTTTAATAACAACAAGGGACCCCAAATTAGTCTGCAGGGACCATGGGGAGCATACTTTTGAACAACAACAGCGGTCCCAAACATAAGGAATATCGCGAAGATAAAATATAGACAGTCAATCTATATTTTTAGGACCGACATGTCCAGCCGGACAGGGGTCTTCCAGAGATTTTACTCAAGATTTATGTATTGAATTCACATAAAAATACCATCCAACAATCAACCAGAGTGGACAACAAGCCTGTGTCCAGTACTGACAGAGCGAGTACAAGAGGTGATGTAGACAGCAGAGAAGGGCTTTGTAAGGCGAAACAACGTTACTCTATCAACAGTACAATTGTACAGAGTATAACATACATGCACTAGACATTTCAGTAGTAATCACAATTAAGTTCAAGTGCATAAAAGGTCGACGGCGTTTCGGACCCCTATAAAATATCAGGGACCATCATCAGGACAAATTCAATGAAAAGCCTTAGGTTAATTAAGCCTCTAAATGCCTAAAGAGGGGAGAGAAAGGAGATATTCAAAACATATACATGGACAATAAAATCTGTAACATGGTGACATGGGTGAGACCAGTGAGCGACGAGGTACCGGTCAATTGTGTCACGTGGACTATAGTGCTGGTGGTGTACACTAATAGCTGTGATCCGGATGATGGAGAATTCATTATGACAGTGATAGTGTCCAGTGGGGCCAGGGTAGCAGTCATGATCGTAATATTGCCGCAGTGACGCAGTAATGACGTGACATCCAGTGAAAGTGATTTGGAATTGGGCAAGACGCGTGATCGTGAGAGAACAGCCGGCGCAGTTTGAGTTCAAAAGGCAGCCGTAATTGCAGTCATGATCTTAATAATACCGTAGTGACTAATTCAGACCAGTGAAGGCGATTTCCAGTTGCGTATGGCGCGTGATCGTGAAGAAGCGTGAAGGGGCATCCGGCGCGGATTGTGTTAAGGGCTTACCGAGTCGCCTCGTTAGATAGAGGCTGGCTCCTCGGGCAGAAGATTTGCACGCGATAACCCTGCAAAAGTGAAAGGGTCAGTTGCGAGCAAGGCGCGGTATCTAAAAGTAACGAGCCACGGAGGCTCTGTCTAGGAGCTCATAAACTCACCAGAATCGGGTCGCGGCGGCCGCGGACAGTGTGGATTCCGTCGGCTGGCCAGGATACCTGATAGAAAAGAGGGACGCATCAGCACTATGTGGAATAATAACCTCGGTGCGGAAGGGAGGATGAAGGGATTCACTTACCGGGTTAGTCGGCATGCATGATTATCTGGCGTCCACCAAGCAAGGCATCCAATGTCTAATATACTTGCACCGGATTGGTCCAAGGGTTGGGCATAGAAATAAAAGACGGACACACATGGGCGCCATCTTAGGGCAGTGGTTGTGAGGGGAACAGTGATGCGAAGTGAAGGCATGCTTAAGGGAACAGGCGCGTTTGAGAGAGAAACAATACAACTGACATACATTATATGCATTTTAACAGTGGACTGACCACAGCATTCAGGCCTTATTGATTGCTTCATAGAGGCACATAATTATTGAAGTACAGGCAAATTCATAAATCTAAGTACTACGGAAACAAGTCTGACCACAGACCCGGGATGTCAGATAAGGGCAGTCCATTCATCTTGAACGTTGAGCCCCGAGTTCAGACTATCAGTCTTTAAAATCCATTTCAGTTCCTCTCTGTTCAAGAGGCGCGTCAGATCACCCCCCCTGGGTGAGATGATGATTTGTGCGATCACAGTCCAGTGGATGTCATTCTCGGAGTGTCCCTTCTCCACAAAATGTTCCACCAAAGGGGCGTTGGGTGTTTTACACCTGATGCGGCTGCGGTGTTGGGAAATCCTCAGTTTAACCTTCTGTTTTGTTTGACCCACGTATATCAGGTTGCATGGGCAGATGATGGCATACACAACATTCTGACTATTACAGTTGGTAAATGTTTTACGGGTATTTCTTGCATTGTTAAACACAAATTCCTTACCATCAATTGAAAACTCACATACAACACATGACCCACACCGGGCATGCCCAAGAAGTGGAGGTAATTGCCAGTGGTCATGGAGAGTTACATTTCTACTGGATGGTAACGCAGCCCTAACCAATTGGTCCTTAAGATTTTTGTTTTTCTTAAAGGCAAACAAAGGAGTGTCCCAATTTAGTACCCCTGAGTTTAAAATGTGCCAGTTCTTTTTGACACATTGTCTCACCCTGCTGGAAACTGGGGAATAAGTAGTCACACAAACCAATTTATCAGTGGCCTTTTTGGGTTTTGGTTCCAGGAGGGTTTCCCGTGGACAATACCAAGCTCTCTTCATAGAATTCTTGATGAGGCGCCTGGGATATCCTCTAAACCGCAGTTTGCTCGATAGTATGTTAGCTTCACAGAAATAGTCTTCCTTTTTGCAACAGTTCCTTCTCAATCTCAGGAACTGGGAGTATGGCAGACTGTCCCTCAGAGCCCTGGGGTGACAGCTGTCATATCGTAGCAGTGTGTTTCTCTCCGTGGGTTTACGGAAAAGGGAGGTGTATAGGGTGCCCTCGTGATGTTGAATATTTAAGTCAAGGAAAGAAATGCTACTTTGGTTGTGAGAGATTGTGAAGGTGAGACCATTGCAATTATGGTTCAGCCAGTGCAGGAGCCCCTCTAGTTCAGGGATAGTGCCGACCCAGATCAAAAAAATATCATCTATATACCTCTTCCAATTTTTCAATCCTTGATGAAAGGGATTCGTGGGACACAGGATGGTATTCGTCTCTAGCCAATCCATGTAAAGAATCGCCAGAGTGGGAGCAAAGACAGCCCCCATAGATGTCCCACGTACTTGTTGGTAGTACTGTGAGTCATACATAAAGAAGTTTTGGGTAAGGCAGATTTCTAAGAGTTGGATGATAAATATCGTCGGAACTCTATGGGGGCTGGGTCGGGTGTTAAGAATGCTCTCCATCACCAACAGGGAGTCCCTCTGTGGTATATTGGTGTACAGAGACTCGACGTCTAATGTACATAGAGTCTCAGTGTTAGGGTCAAAAGCGTGGTTTTCTATGATATTTATCATATGCATACTATCCCTAATATAGCACTGGGTTGTTGATACAAAGTCTCTTAGGAAATAGTTGACATAGAGGCCCAGTGGTTCAAGAACTGAACCACAGCCCGAAACGATGGGTCTACCGGGAGGGTTATCCAATCTTTTGTGGATCTTCGGTAAGGTGTATATTACCGGTATTCTGGGGTTGGAAGTGTTGAGAAAATTAAACTCATGTTGGCTGATAATGCCCTTTGACATCGCATCAGTAGTCACCTGCCTGATGAGAGTCTGTAGTTCCTTTGTTGGATTGCAGGGTAACCTGCAATAATGATCAGTGTTGGAAACCTGACGCAATAGTTCATCTTTATAATTTCCAATGTCTTGTAGGACAAGCCCACCACCCTTATCAGCAGGTTTAACTACGAGCTGGTTGTTATTCTTCAAGGTTGAGATGGCATTTTTCTCTTCAATAGTAATATTAAAAGGTATGAAGAGATGAGATTTTTCTAATTCAGAGATCTCTTTTAGGATAACCTTTTCAAATGTCACAATCTCTCTCGGTATCATGCTGGCTGCCGGAGAGAAGGTCGACGGTGGTCTAAAAGGTGTAACAGTGGTTTTTGGCTCAGAGGGATTAAGTTCGAAGTAAGAACGTAGTCTTAACTTACGAAAGAAAGTCATCAATTCAGATTGTAGGTCCAGGAAATTGGGGTATTTAGCAGGGACAAAAGATAGTCCTCTTTGGAGAAGTGACGACTCAGTCCGTGAGTACGTGGTTCGAAATATTAAAAATGGGTATCAGGTTGTGGGCACAGTCAGGAGTTACCATTGGTAAAACTTGTGTCTCGTCTGGCGTTCCCCAGGGGGATTCTGCCATCTCTGTTGTTGTTTTACCTTGCCTCTCTTTTGGGGTTCTGAGTTGCCTCTGGATAAAAAATGAGAGGGGTTGCGTTGATTGCCACTAGTTCCTTCACCTGTATCCGAACTGTCAGATGAGTCAGCTGACGAGTCCGTGAATCCAACCACTGTTCTCCGTTACCTACAGGTGTGTACCTTCCCCCTCCCCTTGTTATGTCTGACCCAGCACCCCTATACTCCATTGAGTACATAAACAAAATCTGTGCAGGCCCCTCCTTGTTTGACACCCCTGATGCACCATCCCCAACAGGTAACACCAGCTTACCAGATGAATTGGAGAAATATAAGAAAAAACATGCACGCCTAGAATTGATAATGCTCATGCTGACGCAGTATCTCAAGTCTAACACTATACCCCTTGGCTTACAGGTGAGAAACATCCCAGGTGTGTTTACTGACAACCCCAAATACATCACAGGGTTTAGCGGGATTGGTACTACCTGCTCTCGCCACTGGTTAGTACTTGGGATTGACACCGCTATTGAGGAATTGAAAAAACTTGACGATATTATTAAGGATTTGGAGAAACAAATCATAGACGACAAAACTATTGTTGATGCAAAGTCCCTTTTGGAGAAAATTGATAAAACAGTTGCCGAATTTCACCGGATAGAACAGAATAAAAAATCTAACAAGGTAAAGAAGGACATTAAATTCTTTTCCTTGGAGCGCACCTACCCCTATCTACAAAAGGATTTCTATCTCAATCGCAACTTTAATCCACACCAGCAGACCCCTAGACCTTGGGGACGTTTTAATAAAAGTAACACAGTGGTTGGATTCACGGACTCGTCAGCTGACTCATCTGACAGTTCGGATACAGGTGAAGGAACTAGTGGCAATCAACGCAACCCCTCTCATTTTTTATCCAGAGGCAACTCAGAACCCCAAAAGAGAGGCAAGGTAAAACAACAACAGAGATGGCAGAATCCCCCTGGGGAACGCCAGACGAGACAAGTTTTACCAATGGTAACTCCTGACTGTGCCCACAACCTGATACCCATTTTTAATATTTCGAACCACGTACTCACTGACTGTGAGTCGTCACTTCTCCAAAGAGGACTATCTTTTGTCCCTGCTAAATACCCCAATTTCCTGGACCTACAATCTGAATTGATGACTTTCTTTCGTAAATTAAGACTACGTTCTTACTTCGAACTTAATCCCTCTGAGCCAAAAACCACTGTTACACCTTTTAGACCACCGTCGACCTTCTCTCCGGCAGCCAGCATGATACCGAGAGAGATTGTGACATTTGAAAAGGTTATCCTAAAAGAGATCTCTGAATTAGAAAAATCTCATCTCTTCATACCTTTTAATATTACTATTGAAGAGAAAAATGCCATCTCAACCTTGAAGAATAACAACCAGCTCGTAGTTAAACCTGCTGATAAGGGTGGTGGGATTGTCCTACAAGACATTGGAAATTATAAAGATGAACTATTGCGTCAGGTTTCCAACACTGATCATTATTGCAGGTTACCCTGCAATCCAACAAAGGAACTACAGACTCTCATCAGGCAGGTGACTACTGATGCGATGTCAAAGGGCATTATCAGCCAACATGAGTTTAATTTTCTCAACACTTCCAACCCCAGAATACCGGTAATATACACCTTACCGAAGATCCACAAAAGATTGGATAACCCTCCCGGTAGACCCATCGTTTCGGGCTGTGGTTCAGTTCTTGAACCACTGGGCCTCTATGTCCACTATTTCCTAAGAGACTTTGTATCAACAACCCAGTGCTATATTAGGGATAGTATGCATATGATAAATATCATAGAAAACCACGCTTTTGACCCTAACACTGAGACTCTATGTACATTAGACGTCGAGTCTCTGTACACCAATATACCACAGAGGGACTCCCTGTTGGTGATGGAGAGCATTCTTAACACCCGACCCAGCCCCCATAGAGTTCCGACGATATTTATCATCCAACTCTTAGAAATCTGCCTTACCCAAAACTTCTTTATGTATGACTCACAGTACTACCAACAAGTACGTGGGACATCTATGGGGGCTGTCTTTGCTCCCACTCTGGCGATTCTTTACATGGATTGGCTAGAGACGAATACCATCCTGTGTCCCACGAATCCCTTTCATCAAGGATTGAAAAATTGGAAGAGGTATATAGATATTTTTTTGATCTGGGTCGGCACTATCCCTGAACTAGAGGGGCTCCTGCACTGGCTGAACCATAATTGCAATGGTCTCACCTTCACAATCTCTCACAACCAAAGTAGCATTTCTTTCCTTGACTTAAATATTCAACATCACGAGGGCACCCTATACACCTCCCTTTTCCGTAAACCCACGGAGAGAAACACACTGCTACGATATGACAGCTGTCACCCCAGGGCTCTGAGGGACAGTCTGCCATACTCCCAGTTCCTGAGATTGAGAAGGAACTGTTGCAAAAAGGAAGACTATTTCTGTGAAGCTAACATACTATCGAGCAAACTGCGGTTTAGAGGATATCCCAGGCGCCTCATCAAGAATTCTATGAAGAGAGCTTGGTATTGTCCACGGGAAACCCTCCTGGAACCAAAACCCAAAAAGGCCACTGATAAATTGGTTTGTGTGACTACTTATTCCCCAGTTTCCAGCAGGGTGAGACAATGTGTCAAAAAGAACTGGCACATTTTAAACTCAGGGGTACTAAATTGGGACACTCCTTTGTTTGCCTTTAAGAAAAACAAAAATCTTAAGGACCAATTGGTTAGGGCTGCGTTACCATCCAGTAGAAATGTAACTCTCCATGACCACTGGCAATTACCTCCACTTCTTGGGCATGCCCGGTGTGGGTCATGTGTTGTATGTGAGTTTTCAATTGATGGTAAGGAATTTGTGTTTAACAATGCAAGAAATACCCGTAAAACATTTACCAACTGTAATAGTCAGAATGTTGTGTATGCCATCATCTGCCCATGCAACCTGATATACGTGGGTCAAACAAAACAGAAGGTTAAACTGAGGATTTCCCAACACCGCAGCCGCATCAGGTGTAAAACACCCAACGCCCCTTTGGTGGAACATTTTGTGGAGAAGGGACACTCCGAGAATGACATCCACTGGACTGTGATCGCACAAATCATCATCTCACCCAGGGGGGGTGATCTGACGCGCCTCTTGAACAGAGAGGAACTGAAATGGATTTTAAAGACTGATAGTCTGAACTCGGGGCTCAACGTTCAAGATGAATGGACTGCCCTTATCTGACATCCCGGGTCTGTGGTCAGACTTGTTTCCGTAGTACTTCGATTTATGAATTTGCCTGTACTTCAATAATTATGTGCCTCTATGAAGCAATCAATAAGGCCTGAATGCTGTGGTCAGTCCACTGTTAAAATGCATATAATGTATGTCAGTTGTATTGTTTCTCTCTCAAACGCGCCTGTTCCCTTAAGCATGCCTTCACTTCGCATCACTGTTCCCCTCACAACCACTGCCCTAAGATGGCGCCCATGTGTGTCCGTCTTTTATTTCTATGCCCAACCCTTGGACCAATCCGGTGCAAGTATATTAGACATTGGATGCCTTGCTTGGTGGACGCCAGATAATCATGCATGCCGACTAACCCGGTAAGTGAATCCCTTCACCCTCCCTTCCGCACCGAGGTTATTATTCCACATAGTGCTGATGCGTCCCTCTTTTCTATCAGGTATCCTGGCCAGCCGACGGAATCCACATTGTCCGCGGCCGCCGCGACCCGATTCTGGTGAGTTTATGAGCTCCTAGACAGAGCCTCCGTGGCTCGTTACTTTTAGATACCGCGCCTTGCTCGCAACTGACCCTTTCACTTTTGCAGGGTTATCGCGTGCAAATCTTCTGCCCGAGGAGCCAGCCTCTATCTAACGAGGCGACTCGGTAAGCCCTTAACACAATCCGCGCCGGATGCCCCTTCACGATCACGCGCCATGCGCAACTGGAAATCGCCTTCACTGGTCTGAATTAGTCACTACGGTATTATTAAGATCATGACTGCAATTACGGCTGCCTTTTGAACTCAAACTGCGCCGGCTGTTCTCTCACGATCACGCGTCTTGCCCAATTCCAAATCACTTTCACTGGATGT
Organism: Lissotriton helveticus; assembly: GCF_964261635.1. NCBI lineage: Eukaryota > Metazoa > Chordata > Amphibia > Caudata > Salamandridae > Lissotriton > Lissotriton helveticus. The sequence continues at coordinate 760,150,673 of NC_136070.1, forward strand.
CACGTCATTACTGCGTCACTGCGGCAATATTACGATCATGACTGCTACCCTGGCCCCACTGGACACTATCACTGTCATAATGAATTCTCCATCATCCGGATCACAGCTATTAGTGTACACCACCAGCACTATAGTCCACGTGACACAATTGACCAGTACCTCGTCGCTCACTGGTCTCACCCATGTCACCATGTTACAGATTTTATTGTCCATGTATATGTTTTGAATATCTCCTTTCTCTCCCCTCTTTAGGCATTTAGAGGCTTAACTAACCTAAGGCTTTTCATTGAATTTGTCCTGATGATGGTCCCTGATATTTTATAGGGGTCCGAAACGCCGTCGACCTTTTATGCACTTGAACTTAATTGTGATTACTACTGAAATGTCTAGTGCATGTATGTTATACTCTGTACAATTGTACTGTTGATAGAGTAACGTTGTTTCGCCTTACAAAGCCCTTCTCTGCTGTCTACATCACCTCTTGTACTCGCTCTGTCAGTACTGGACACAGGCTTGTTGTCCACTCTGGTTGATTGTTGGATGGTATTTTTATGTGAATTCAATACATAAATCTTGAGTAAAATCTCTGGAAGACCCCTGTCCGGCTGGACATGTCTGTCCTAAAAATATAGATTGACTCTGTCTATATTTTATCCTCGCGATATTCCTTATGTTTGGGACCGCTGTTGTTGTTCAAAAGTTGTCTTTCTTTCCCCACTTGTGCCTGTTATCGCCTTCGTTTTTTCTTCACGCACCCGTCTCCCCGTTGTTGCCATAGTGATCTGCTAATTTGTATTGTGCTGTTTGCTGTTGATTTGTTTTCTTTCCCCACTTGTGCCTGACTTCACCTTCGTTTTTACGTCCCCGTCTCATCCCTCCCCGCTCCCCGCTTCCCGCCATCACCGCTAGCCCCGCCCCTTTTCTTTGTGTACCCTTCCCGCTCCCGCCTCCCAGCTGCTCCGCCCCCCCGCGCACTTCGCCATATATGGCGACCGTGCGAACGCGCAGCGGGCGCGCCGATTGTGCGCCAAAGGCGCGCCAAAGGCAAGCCCGTCTGCGCCGTCCGCGCCTGGACCGCGCCCAGCGCCAGGACCCCTGGACCCCACCGACGGAAGCCGACCCAACGAACCTACAACGCCGCCGAACTCATCGCACTCAACACCTGCGGCATCCCGGGATGTCACCGAGCCACCCCGAAGCACACCCACGGACCCTTCAGCTGCCACGCCTGCAAGTTCACCTGCATCCGGACCTTCCCTGCACCCGCCAAGCCGAACACCAGCAGCAACCACCTCAAGTGCATCCTGCTCAACACCCGCTCCGTCCACAGACACGCCATCGAACTCTGGAACCTCCTGGACACCACAGCCCCTGACATCGCCTTCCTCACAGAGACCTGGATTAACGCCTCCTCAGCGCCCGACATCGCCATCGCCATCCTAGAGGGCTACAAGATCACCCGGAGGGACCGCACCGCCAACCAGATGGGAGGAGGCATCGCCATCATCCACAGAGACACCATCCGCATCACGACCAACACCGACGACACCCTAACCACCGCCGAACACCTGCACTTCCAGATCCACACTGACCCGAAGACCACCCTCAGAGGCACCCTGATCTACCGACCCCCGGGACCACGCACACGATTCAGCGAGGACATCGCCGACTTCATCAGCCCGCATGCCCTCCCCTCCGCCGACTACATCCTCCTGGGGGACCTCAACTTCCACCTGGAGAACAACAGCGACCGCAACACCATCACCCTGCTCGACAACCTCGCCAACCTCGGACTCAAGCAGCTGGTGTCCACCCCCACCCACCTCGCCGGACACACACTCGACGCCGTCTTCTCATCCAGCAAAGACATCGCCTTCAGCCACGCAACAGGACTCCACTGGACGGACCACAGCTGCGTCCACTTCACCTTCAAAAGAACGACGATCCACCACCATCAGCAACAGGCTGCCCGAAGAAGCTGGAACAAGATCACAGCCGACCAGCTCACCGCCTCCCTGAGCCAGCACCCTCCTGCCGGCTCAGCGAACCCCAGCCAGGCCGCCGACAACCTCACGAAGTGGATCAGCAACTGCGCGGACGAACTCGCCCCTCTGAGGACCCCGCCCAGCAGACCCGGCAGCAGACAAACCCCATGGTTCACCGACGAACTCAAGAGCTCCAAGAAGAACTGCCGAGCCCTCGAAAGTATGGAGAAGGGAACCAACTATGGACAACATGACCACCCTCAAGCTCGCCACCCGGAAACACCACCAACTGATCCGCGCCACCAAGAAAAATACTTACAAGGACCGGCTGGACAACAACGCACACAACTGCAAGGAACTCTTCAACATCGTGAAAGAGCTCTCCAACCCCAACGCCGGAAACAACGACATCACCCCGTCGCAAGACCTCTGCAACTCCCTCGCGTCCTACTTCCACAACAAGATCGCGGACATACACAACAGCTTCAGGATCCAACCAACGCACGCCACAACCGCAGCAACGCCACCCACCACCACCCTCCGCGCCTGGACTCCGATGAGCACCGAAGACACCATCCGCACAATGAACTCCGTCCACTCCGGATCTCCGACCGACCCCTGCCCTCACCACATCTTCAACAAGGCCGACACTGTCATCGCACCCCACCTGCGGGACATTATCAACGCCTCCTTCGACACCGCCACCTTCCCGGAGAGCTGGAAGCACGCAGAACTCAGCGCTCTACTCAAGAAACCTACAGCGGACCCCACCGAACTCAAGAATTACCGTCCCATCTCGCTCCTCCCGTTCCCGGCCAAAGTCATCGAAAAGACCGTCAACAAACAGCTGGCCGCCTTCCTCGAGACGAATGGATCCCTCGACCCCTCACAGTCTGGCTTCCGAGCCAACCACAGCACCGAGACCGCCCTCATCGCTGCCACCGATGACATCCGAACCCTGATGGACAACGGAGAAACAGCGGCCCTCATCCTCCTGGACCTCTCCGCGGCATTCGACACTGTCTGCCACCGCACCCTAGTGCAGCGCCTCGGCAACATCGGAATCAAGGCACTGGAATGGATCACCTCCTTCCTCGACGGAAGAACACAGAGAGTCCGCCTACCACCGTACAAATCAGAGGCCACCGAAGTCATCTGCGGCGTCCCTCAAGGATCCTCGTTGAGTCCCACCCTCTTCAACGTCTACATGAGCCCCCTCGCGGCCATCGCACGCCAACACAACCTCAACATAATCTCCTACGCCGACGACACCCAGCTGATCCTCTCCCTGACCAACGACCCCGCCACCGCCAGAGCCAACCTGCTCGAAGGGATGAGAGATGTAGCCGAGTGGATGACGACCAGCCGCCTGAAACTGAACTCAGACAAGACGGAGGTCCTCATCCTGGGCTCCTCGCCCTACGCCTGGGACGACTCCTGGTGGCCCCCCGCCCTGGGCACCGCACCCAAACCGACGGACCACGCACGCAACCTGGGCTTCATCCTGGACTCCTCCCTCTCCATGACCAGACAAGTCAACGCCGTCTCCTCGTCATGCTTCAACATCCTACGCATGCTACGGAAGATCTTCTGGTGGATCCCCACCGAGACCAGGAAGACTGTCACCCAGGCCCTCGTCACCAGCCGACTGGACTACGGCAACGCCCTCTACGCCGGAACCACCGCCAAGCTCCAGAAGAGACTCCAGCGGATCCAGAACGCCTCAGCCAGACTCATCCTCGACATCCCACGAAACAGCCACATCTCCGGACATCTGAGAGACCTGCACTGGCTCCCCGTCAACAAGAGAATCACCTTCCGTCTCCTCACCCACGCACACAAAGCCCTACACGACCAAGGCCCGAGCTACCTCAACAACCGAGTCAACTTCTACGCTCCCAAGCGCCACCTCAGATCAACCAGCCACGCCCTCGCCGCCGTCCCCCGCATCCGAAGAGCGACAACAGGAGGAAGGTCCTTCTCCTACCTGGCCGCCAAGACCTGGAACTCCCTCCCAACCGACCTGCGCCTGACCCAAGACCACCTCTCCTTCAGGAAGAAGCTCAAGACCTGGCTGTTCGAGCAGTGACGGCCCCCCCCCCCTCCTAGCGCCTTGAGACCCTACGGGTGAGTAGTGCGCTCTATAAATGTCTTGATTGATTGATTGGATGGTGTTTGGTGGGTCCATGCAAGCCCTACCTCCCTGGACTCCCCTGGGTGTTAAGTTTTCAGAAACGTGTGGTTTTGGTACTTATCCCTAGATGGCCGCTGAAGTCAGGACCTAAAACCCAGGTGACCCCCTGTGCAAAACCAGGTTGTTTTGTGAAAGTTAATTTTTATGTCTTCTCAATACGTTTTGGGCCCTTGCCTGTCGCGGGTTCTTGGCCCACCCATGCAAGTGAGGTACCATATTTACGGGAAGACTTTGGAGAATGCGGAGAGGGTAGAATTTTGTGGATCCACACAGATTTCAGAACTTTCCATCACAGAAATCGCAGGGAAAATGTTTTTTGTTTTTGTTTTACAAAGTTTGAGGTTTGCAGGGTATTCTGGGTAACAGAACCTGGTGGGAGCTACACAAGGCACCCCCTCCTGGATTCCCTTGGGTGTCTAATTTAAGATTTTTTTTTTAGGTTTGCAAAGTTTCTTTTGTTGCCAGCAGAGTAAGGGTTCAAAATCCACAGCTGGGCACTGTACAAAAAAAATAGGGTTTGTTTTCACTGTAAAAATGTGGTGTGTCCACGTTGCGTTTTGGGCCATTTCCTGTCTCTGGCACTAGGCTTACCCACACAAGTGAGGTACCATTTCTATCGGGAGACTTGGGGGAACTCAGAATTGTAGAACAATCTGATATTATCTATTGACTTCCTATGCATTTCTACCTTCCTGATGTAAGACCATGTGTAAAAAAGAAGTCACTTTGAAAAATGTTCTACAATTCACACGCTAGTATGGGTAGCCACAATTTCGAAGATGTGCAAAGAGCTACTGTTTCTAAACTCTAAATTTTGTTTTCATTTCGGAAATGAATAAGTGTCTGTCTTTGATACCTATTTTTCACTCTTCATAATTTACCAAATGAATTGCTATATACCTGGTACTCCATGAAAAACCACTGCAAGACGCTGCTAAGTTATTGGCTCTGGGTTACTCTGGTTCTTGGTGAACCTACAAGTCCTCTATATCTCCACAACCCGAAGGGTACAGCAGATGTAACTGTATATTGCTTTCAAACATCTGCCCTACTTCAAAGAAGTTACAGGTGAAACCGTTGGCACAAATGGCAATTTTCTTTTTAACTCCTTTTTCAATTTTCCCTATTTTCAACTGTAGTTGCTATGAACAAAACCTTGAAGAATCTAAACAAAAGAACCGTTGCTGAATTTGAATTCAGAATTATCAACTTTTTAGAAATGTGTAGCTTTTATGGGATCCATTATTGCTTTCACACCCATTTCTACCACTAACTGGAAGGAGGTTGAAAGCACAGAAAGTAGCAAAAATAGGCTATGTCCCAGTAAAATCCCAAAACTGTGTAAAAAAAAGTTTGGTTTTCTGACAAGACTGCTTGTCCCTGAAAGCTGGGAAGAGTATGATTTCAGCACCACCAACCCTTTGTTGATACCATTTGCAAGGGAAAAATCGGACACTTTCTTCTGCAGTACTTATTCCCACTTTTTCCCCAAAAACCGAAAATTTAGCTGTATTTTGGCTTATTTCTCGGTCCCCTCCAGGGGAATCCACAAACTTTTAAAATCCCTATGATGTTGGAAGAAAAGGGCCAAATTTAGCGTGGATACCATATGTGGACAAAAAGTTACAGGGGCCTAAGCTCAAACTACCCCAAGCAGCTAAAAAAAGGCTTAGCAGTGGAGGGTCTGGGAAGAGAGGCCTAGCAGCGAAAGGGTTAAGTAGTTTCTTGAAGCTGTTGACAGACAGTGGAGTTTCTATGTTAACCAATTCTAGTGGGCTGTGCAGAAGATTGACTGTTGCATCTTAGTTTATTATTCGGGTAAACGAGTTCTAATTCTCTTTGCTCAAACCGGTGAATTTTTCTCTCATCCCGCTACATGTGAAATAGAATTTCAGAGTAAAAAGCTTGTGATGGTAAAGGGATTAGATGGCAGGGAGGAACAGTGTTCTTTGACTGTCTGAGCTTTGCTATGGCACCGGTAAATTAACATACGCTGCTTTCTCTTTCTTTTTAGGTCTCGGCTGGCAATAGCAGCGCGTGCTGCTCTCGGCATTCGAGAGCTTCTTGGAATCAATACAGATTCCGAAGCTCTCGGAGGTGGAGTTGAAGCCCTGACCATCATTTTAATTGGGTAGCGTCATCTTCCATGCAAAACGCTGGCTTCTGATTGTAAAGGAGGCTTCTTAGTGCCTCCTTGTTGCCGCCTTGTCTCCTTTTGCCCCCGCCCACTGGTATGGATCTTTTCAGGCTGTTTTTTATTGCTTTTAAAAAGTTCGCACTCGCCGTCCGTCCGTGTTGGGCCTCCCTCTGTGCACAGTTAGTTTGCCTCCTGTGACTGCGAAGACACACTGTTTCTTGGGGCGGTGCGTGCTCCAGAGTTCATGTGTGCGCGCCACAGGAAACTATAAAAAATGAAGGTAGGAATAGCATTTTCAGAGCCAGCACGTATTTCGTGATGGGATGCATACTTTACCCATTTCCGTCTGCTGGTGGTCCATGCCTGTAGGTTGACGGCAGTAGTGGGGCTGGGACCTCCCGTACATGCGCGCGCCGCCCCGCTCTCACACTCTGTGCCCAGTGCATCGTCCAGCCCAAAGCTACCCAGTCATTCATTCACCAGAAACGGGAACTTTCCGGCCACCGAAAAACTTCCTGCAACGCGCCCACAGCCCGACCTCAACCCACAGCGCTGTATCTGCCACAGAGTGCTGCCCCCAGACCGCATGCTTCTAAGGAAGTTTCAATTGTCTCCTCCCCTCTCACCCCCACACAATAACCCTATTCATCCCTTCCCATTTAATTGCGAGCAGAACACCATTGCACCAGCCTTCAAACAAAAGGAAGAGGAGGGAAGGGGAAAAGTATCGCAGCCACTGAAGAATGCAAAGTTACAACATATTACCCCATAGAGGCGCCTCTCTTACAGGTCTGTGGAAAGGTGGCAGCTGCTGTCCCTAAGCGCACATACCATTAACATCGAAGGGTCTGTAAAGTGGACTCCACCCAGATATTGGTGCTGCTGATGAGGTCTGTGCCCTTTTTAATGAGTTCGCCTTTAGTGCTGGACAAGTTGACTGACATACGTTCCTTTAGTCGTTTCCTGACAGGGACAGGAAAGTCACTGAGGGGCAGTGAGTAGCTCTAAGCAGCACTGGACATACATCCGAAGCAAACCGGGAGCTCACAGCGGCTCATTCAGAGCACTCACCCTACATAACTTGCTGGAATGCACTCTACTCCCAGGCTGAACCACTTGCTCAGGAACTTGTACCACTCCTAGTCTCCACGGCGCCTTGGACTATATCCTGGCTGCGGACGGCTCATGTGTGCAGGGAGTGGCTGGCTGGTCCCCTGAGCGCCTGCTGGCGATTAGAGCTCTGATTGCTGAAGTGAAAAGAAAGGACTCGTTGCGCACATATCCAGACTCTAATTACATTGCTGGAAGCAATTACACTTTTTTTTTTTTTTTTTTTTTTTTTACCCACTGCTACTTTTTTAGGATTTGGCATCATGTTACTTTTCAGCATTTGGCACTGATCATGCCCCCCCCGCACCCTCCAAGTTTAACATGCCTTCCTCCTTTCATGCTGCATTTGTTTAATTTGAGACTGATTTCAGACCCACCGCCTCTGGCAACTGATAAAGAGGACGTCCTGCAGCTGGACTGGGAGCTATGCGTTACATGTGGAAAACCATAGCAGCCTGATCTGCTGCTAGCAGCACGTGGAAGTATTTTACGTTTCTGATGTGCAAGGGACAGTTACTTTCCGTTGTCGAGCTGTTGTTTTTTGTGTTCACAGTTCTGACTGAGCCTTCCCACTTCTCAATGGTCAATGATTTAGAAAATGTTATTGTGGTCAGTTTTTTTAGGTCTCGGCTGGCGATAGCCGCGCACATGCGCTGCTCTCGGCATTCAAGAGCTTCTTGAAATCAATACTGTTGAGGAAGGGGACTTAATGCCCGCTCCCTCTTCCCATTGACTCACGTCCTAGCTTAGGCTAAACGCTGCCATTCTATTGTTAAGGAGGATTTTTAGTCCCTCCTTGTTGACGCCCTGTCCACTTTTGGCCCCGCCCACCGAGACTGGATCTTTTACTGGCTACAGTACACAGGCTGTTTTTATTGCTTTTAAAAAGTGCGCTCTCGCCGTCCGTCCTGGGCCTCTCTTTGTCATCTCACTGTCTTGTCATGGCATCGAGGTGGGGTCAGCACTTACTACACCTTGGACCTCAAGGACTGCACTGATAAAGATAAAATCATGGACAGTTCAAAGAGGAGTACAACTATCCCAAGGTCAACATCCCTAATGGGGAGAGACTGTAAATGATCCCCTTGCAAAACCACTCCAGGAAACCTATCTTGGGTGGACAAGTTGTTTTCCAGCACGCACAGAAGTGTGGTCCTGCATATCTCCTTTGATATTCTGTTGTGGCAAAGGCCCAGTCTGGACTACCCCCTAATAACACTCTGTGACAAGCATAAACAAGCATTGAAAATACAATAGGTCTTGCCTTTGAATAAGTTAAAGCCATTTGCTTTGCTATACAATACCATTAGCAAAGCAAATGGCTTTAACTTAAAGGCGAAACCTATTGCATTTTCAATGCTTCTTTTTTCTCTTCTTGTGATTCGCCATCATCGGCACCTTCCTTAAACCGTTTTGAGGATTAGTAGCAGGTAAAAAAGTGTACTTTTGCAAAGAACTATGGTACTTGAAGCTAACCTAAATGCCAGCACCCAGATTTTGTCATATTAATGCTGTTAGTAAAGGCATAAAGATACCAACCGCCATGTCCTTATTCTTACATAGGCACTGGCTAATAATTACGCTATAATTGTGCACCAATACTTTTAAATGTTAATCTGTAATCAAAGATCACTCCTAGATTTTTTACTTTGGTCACTGGAGTGGGTAAAGGGCCAAGCGTAGAGGTCCTCCAGGAGGAATTACTAAAAGACAAAATCTGACCCGAAAAAAAGAGCCTCCATCTTTTTGGAATTTAGTTTTAAGCATTTGCTTTCCATCCCATTAACAATTGCTGTCATGCACTTCTTAAATCTAATGTCTACATTAGTGTGAAGGGAAACAACTATTTACATGTAATCCGGATAATCTATTGTGTTAAAGCCAAAAGATCTGATCGATTCGGCCAGTGGAGCCACATAAACATTGAACAATGGCAGAGAAAGAGAGAGGAAAGTCTCCAAAAGAGACTTACTGAGTTCTATTTGAAAGATACCAAAAGATTGAGTGCCACTCCTTTGCAACTAATGACGCATGCTCTTCTGCGAGGAGATTTACTATCAAGACCATTGCAAATTTAAAGTGCATTTCAGCTCTAACTAGGCTCTCAGCACTTTCACAGTTAAAATTCCATCGGCTATATCAAAGCCCTCCCAGTAAATAAAGGTGAAAGAACACTGGAGCTGCAGTGTATATAAACATAGAAAGCATATTATGTCTGTGTCACAGTAAAGGATAAGCAGCATATACATTGTCTCTCAGTGTAACAATAATCCCATTTTGCGAGGTATTATTTAGTTAATATGGGATGCATTATAATAGAATAGAATTCATCATAAACCCATCTGTGCGTACTCACGCCCTAGTATATGTATTCATTTAGTAATATTTTAGCATTTTAAGCCAGGTTTTAAATTTAATTGTCCTTCACACCTCCGGGTACTCGCCTACAAACAACTTGAATATAGTGCATTTATTATCCAACTTTTAGAGCAGCAAAGTGCGAACATGTGTTAGTTGATGGAAAATAATGCTCAATTTAAATGTTTTAGTTGCATTAAACCAGGTTCATTTGACATGCCTAGGCCTAGTCAACGTGTATTGACCCATTTTGCAGTGACAAAAAGAGAAATGTTCTTTTTAAATTACTTCAATGAGTTTCCTATGGGCAAGTTTCTTTAATGTGTCATTCCATTTCAGAAAATAAACACAATGGAATTCATTTTACGGTACTGTTTATTTGTTGAGCTGATATTTTTTAACTTTTGTTTCTCAAAGAAGCCATGTGCAGAATGTTCCTGTATTTGCAACGAAGATAAGGCCCTTGCCAGAGTCTGCTCTAAGCAGTTACTCTATTTTTTTTTCTTGCGCAAATGTCATGTTTCCTATGTACAACTTAATATAATCATGCTTGAAAGTTGGTGTTTCTAAAGATTTATGTGCTAAATCAAAGGTGTTTAAATTTTTTTTATGTAATCCATGTACAAAGGTTTTTGGATTTATATTAAGGATTACCCCTTTATGAAAATCTAAGATCTTGGCATAACCTTAAAATAGCATACCCAGCGGAATGGGGAAGGGTCATTGCCGCTCTCTTAAACGACATCATGATGGGAGGGGCAGTGCCAGAATCCTGGAAAGGGGCGGTGGTGGTCCCGATCTACAAAAAAGGGTGTAGGGAAACCCCGGGGAACTACCGCCCCATAAGTCTGATAGACTCCACCCAAAAGATAGCTGGTAAAGCTATCCTTGGAAGGATCCTACATTGGGTGGAGGAGAATAAAATCCTATCAGATTTTCAGGCAGGTTTTCGGGCTGGTATGGGGACAATAGAGCAGGTGTTTAGGTTGGCACTACTGGGGTGGAAGGTGGTGGAACTGGGCAAGGGTAGTCTTTACTTGGCCTTTATAGACCTGAAGACTGCCTTTGACCTAGTCCCCCGGGAAGAGCTTTGGAGGGTGCTTAATGAGTTGGGATTACCTCCTTACATCTTGTCCCTCCTCATTAGTCTCCATGCCCATACCTTTGCACAGGTCCGTTGGGGTAAAAACGGAGAGCTCACTGAGAAGATACCAGTGTCCAGGGGCGTAAGACAGGGCTGCGTCTTGGCGCCCACCCTATTTTCACTATATGTGAATGGGGTGGTAAAACACCTTCAACAAGAACCAGCCGACGCCCCCTGTCTCGGAGGAGTCCGTATCCCCACCTTGCTTTTTGCGGACGACACGCTTCTGATCTCGAAGACCCCTCAAGGCCTGCAGAAATTGCTAACACGTTTTCAGGAGTTTTGTGCTGCAAAAGGTTTAATAATAAACGTGGACAAAACAAAATATCTAGTTTTAAATCCACCGAGGAAACTGGGCCGCCCACCTACACTTAACTCGGTTGCCTTAGAGAAAGTAGCCGAATTCGATTACCTGGGCATTCGGATTACGGATAAGTTGACTTGGGCAAATCACATTGACAAAATGGTCCTAAACCATAGGAGAGTTGGAGGAGCCCTCATAAGGGAGTTCCGGGCCTCACCTAGGAGATCGCTTACCCCAGTAATCAATATCTACAAGGCCAAAGTAGTGACATCAGCCTTGTATGGGGCAGAGCTGTGGGGCCACTGCCGTTTGGATGCCCTAGCGATAGCGGAGAGCAAGCTTCTAAAGTCCATTATCTCTATCCCATTGAGCACACCAACTGTACCAGTGTTGTTGGATACGGGCTGTAAAAACATTAAAGATCAGGCTCAGCTTCGCCCGCTCCTGCTATGGACACGAATCTGGAGGGGTGAAGAATTAAAATCCTACGCTGAGGGTCTGGGGGAAATAATGAGTCTGGGGGGTTGGGCTAAGATCAGATGGTTAAGGGAAACTAAAAAGCTCTTGGAGAAGATCGGACTAGGGGACTGTTGGTCATCGCGTTCAGCCCCTCCAAAAGAAGTGGTCAAGACGCTTTACTGGAAATGGACGGCGGAGCGCCTAATTACAAACTCGAACCACTGTAAGTCCACTGTCTCCTTCCTACAAATTAAAGACTTAGTGGCCTTTGAACCCTACCTGGACCTGATCACCCTCCCCCTTGACCGAGCTCTTTATTTTAAATTTAGAGTTGGATGTCTCCCGCTAGGTGCTGTGGTATTGAAGTGGACATCAGCGGCCCGATCTTCCCCTAACTGTGCTTGTTGTCCGCACAAGGTTGAATCCATTGCTCACGTCCTATTTGAATGCCCGGACTATGCAAGGCCCAGGAGCTTCTGGTTGAAACCTCTCTTCCGAAATATGGGTACACGTAGCCACCTAGTAGCTTTGCGCATCCTAATTACGGACACTTCCCCCCCTTATTGTGTGTGGAACAGCAAAAATTTTTTAACGGTTTTGGCTTATTCGTTGTAAGAGATTGTCAGTAGCGGTTTAATTCTCTTTTTTAGCTAATTTATCAATGGGCACTTCATGTCCTTTTATCCCTTTTAAATGTGTTTTATACTGACTTCTTAAAGCAATGTTTTTTTGTACACTGTAATGATTATATTGTAAATGTGCTTATAAGATATCCTGCATATCGAATAAAAGCTTATGACTGACTGACTTAAAATATCATCTACTGAATAAAGAAGTGTGACCTGCCAGGTTAAAGTTTCAATTATGTAATTTAGTATGACTATTAATCCTTAGTAGTGGTGTTTATTCTTGTGTGCAATAGGATAGATGCATGGACTCCAAGGGTAGGTGACATTTGGCCAAGCACCCAAGTTGGTGTGATTGGAAGCACTCCTGATGCTATCCACTTTCAGTGGTGACCTTGATTTTCTGATATGTATCCTGATAGGCAAATGTTTTTCTTTGGTTTGGGTACGTATTGAGTTTCAGGTCTTCTTTTACAATCATATTGTGATTGACTGTACTAGCCTTATGTGTGTTGTGAAGCTAGGTTGAGATTACAATGGGTGCACTTTTGAATAACTTTGCGATTCTTGCTTTTGGGGGAGAGACTCTGCTCAAGTTGATACCACTGTGCATATGAGGCTTCTCAACTCTGGTATGCATACATGCCTGTGGCTCAAAAACTGGATTACAATTACTGCTGAATATAATAAAGTACAATTCCCTATGAATGGTGTCTTTTGAAGTGAAAAGTTTAAGAATTTGAGGCATGTCATGTTTGAGATGAAGGCCCAGCCCAGACCTGAACAGTTCAAAGCCTTGAATGAGTGGGACTATGTGACGAAAGAGAAAGCACATAACAAAATATTGAAAGCACAAATTGTTAAGCTGTCAATAATTGGCTGGTTGCGAGATTTTCTTTTAAAGAAGGCATGGCATTGTGAAGTTGTTGGACACTGTGGGTGCTTTTCCTGCAAATATGGAGGAATCTAACAAAAAGAAAAAAGATGATAAAAAAGGAGAGGCAAAAGAATGGGGGTGACTGACGGAGAGGCTGAGTTTATGGACACATTGTTGACTGAAGTGAGACCTCCTCCTTATAACGAGGGCCATGTGCAAGTGCCAGGTGGAAGAGATTAGGTGGAAGCCCGTATGTCTTCACAAAGTGAGATGAAAGTGGAAGAGATTAATACTTACAAACTTAATGGGGATTTAGAAACTATGGTAGAAACTGGAATTGATTATTAAAAGAAATTCGAAATGCAATAAATGTGAATTGGCATTTCTGGGTGCAAAACCAGGAACAATGCATTTGAGAAGCTTGCACGGTTGGCTAAATAATTAAATGTGGATTTGAACAAAAAACAGAATTTCTGAAACATTTAGAATAAAATCAACAGTAAATTACAAAAACAAGATTGTCAAGGGGACACAGTGGGGACTCCGGAAGTGCAGAGCCCGTACCTAGAAATATGAAGGCAACAGAGTACATTCATCCCCTCTATGGATAATATCTGAACAGAATTATCACACACTACTGGAGGAGGCTGTGAAGACCAGAGAGAAGAGAGGAAGGCTACAAATGGAAAAAGAAATACTGCAAAGTGGTGTCGGTGCAAACAACATTATAGAAACTTAGACGTTCACATGCTTGTAATGAAATAACTTAAACTATATAACCGTTGTTTCTGGAAGTGATCCATTCATAAAGGCGCCGGCCCAGAACAAGGACGCCCAATGGCAGACAGGAAACAGGAGGCGGAGTTTACAGACGGACCAATCGCGACCTGCGTGACAAACTAAAAAGGAGAATCCAGCCGCAGAACGTCATGACGTCACTGAATCCGGAAGAGGACGCCTAGAAGAGGCGCGAGGAGCTGAGAAGACCAATCAGGAGAGACGAGACGCCGCAACGGAGGAACCCACTGAAGACGTCGGAGACGCGGAGGAGTGGTCCAAAGACTGGTGGATCGCGTCTCCCCCCAGGAGGGCGCAACCGCCGCCGTAACTCAGGAGAGTTACGGCTAGGACAGTGAGTGACTCCGCACACGGGGCACAGCTGAGCAATAGCGGGAAGCGTGAGGGACGTTTTGGGAGGAGGGAGGAAGGGTAAAACAGGGCACTGTGAATAGTGCTCCCTGCACCATTACTTTATTTTTCTTTGTTTTGCCTGAAATAGCTTCCTGAGCACCACCTCCCAACTCTCCTCATTTGACTTCTCTCACACTAGAAAACCAGGGTCACAGGTCCAGTTAAGCAATACAGCTGTCGTCACCTTAGGAAGGAGTTCAGACTTCGAGTGAACCTCCCTCAACCTTAAGACCCTTGGACACGGCACCGGGTGTGGTGAAGGTTTTTTCCCCCTTTGATTTATCTAAAGAGTCCCCTGAGCAGAGTACTTACCGTCCTCCTTGTCTTTATCTTTGAGCGTCCTGGGGGTCGGCAGACACCGGATAAAGCAATACACCAAGAAGAGAAGACTCTGAGTACACCAGCCCAAGGACTCTAAACCCTTAGGAAGATATCACAGCCATCCTTATTTTCTTTAATAAATAGCACAATTGACAGACCATTAAAGCCTCCTAGCTTCCATTTCCGCCCATCCCTCCACAAAGATCTTAAGCCTTTTTGAGAAAATCTTATGTTATTGGGCAAGATTAAAGAATTGGAAGATGTGACAAGGCACATAGAAGAATGGAAAGAAGATCTGGCTAAGTCTGAATCAAAAAAGAGTGAAACTGATACAAATGCGAGTAAGTGATTCGGTTGTTGAAAAAGTGTTTCCTTTCACAGCAGGCAGTGAGAAGCATATGTGTATATAACTTGGTCAAGAAGTGATCTTTGCACTTTTACAAATTCCCCTAAGCTCAGAGGGCCGTAATAAAAGTATACAGAAGGTGAGACTTGTGATCGTTTCAAAAGTACTTTGGGAAGAGTTCAATGCTTTTCCAATTGAGTGTACTACAATAATACAGTGGCTAGAAGAACCACAGAGGGAAGCCCCTCCTAATAAACCTTCCCCCCCCCGTTTTTTCTGGGGAATCTTTAGATTCAGATGCTCGATTAACTCAAATTAAATTTCTCCATAACAAGTCGATTGGTCAACAATTAAGTGTCACAAAATCCAGATGTCGGTACATCCAGAGAAGTTGATGGTGGCTCAATCGAAGTTGTTTCAGAAAGGTAGTCAAGGTTTTCAGGCGGCTGGTTTGGTGCTGGTGTTGGTTCGCATAGTGACAATACACAAGGCAATGATGTACAAGGTAGAAATAGTAGTCCTTCAAGAAGGTAGAGGATTTAATAACTATTATAATGTGAGCAATGGTATCATCAGTGCACAAAGAATAAAGGTTCTTGTCAGCTCTGTTCGGAAAAATGGGCGGTAGAAACTGGAATGGATTTTTTTTTAAAGTTTAAAAATAAAACTTTATTGAAATATATAAATGAAAAAAGTAAAATATCAATAACCTTTTACAATTTGATGATATACCCATAGTTTAAATGCATTGAGTTCTTCACAAAACTGTATAAAATATGAAACTTATGTCTCAAAAAGGAGAAAGAAGGAAATAAGAAGGCAAGGAAAAGTAAAGAAGCAGAGCTAGTCAAAAAATACATGTCTTATTGTGAAGACCAATGTGATGAATGGAGTATGTCAGAACAATGTTGAATAAATGTAGCAAAAAATGAATGAAATCAAACAAATACAGCTAATATGAACTTAACTAAGTAGAGCGAAAAAACTAAGTTTTTGTTTAAAAACTTCTTCAATAAAGGGTTGATGTAAATTAGTCAATAGAATGGAGGAATTCAGAAAAGTAGTTACCAGTGACCAAAGAGTCTCTCATGATAGCCAATGATGGTGACGTGACAAGATTCTGATCCGATCTAATTGTAACAAATGCCATACCACCATGCTTGAAAGGAAATGTTGAGATCATGTTTCCAATTTTATTTGTTGGAATGCATCAGCAATTAATAGGTCTACAGTTTGTACACTGAAATCACAATCATTGCAAGTTTTGGAGAGAGTTCCCAAAAAGGGTTTGTAAAGGAGAACGGGACATGTGAGTGAAAAATACGATTAATCGGTGTCCAGACTTTAGACAGATTAGATCCAGCGCTGTCCCAGAACGATTGACCGCACATTCTACACGGAGTGAAGATGGCTAGGTATAAAAGACGCCAATATGGACCGGATGTTTATGTGTATGCCTTTATCGGTTATTCTGGAACAGAGTGGTCAGCATCGCGGAGTCGAGATTTGCGTTTTTGAGAGATTGTTACATCCAGGAGACGGGAGGGTTGGGGGAGGGATAGTTGGGGAGGGAGTGGGTGGGCACCGGGTAAGTTCTTTCACTGATGGGTGACTCCGACGATGGGTGCTCATCCACACATGGACAGTCGGGTTGAGGAATCCTAATTGTTTTATTTCTGAACGGGGTAAAGATGGAAAACCGTGATGTTTAACATGCCTGATGTTTAATGGTGTACTTTTGTCCTGGATGCATAACCACGAATAAAGTTTGATAAAAAAAAAAATCGGTGTCCAGACTTGAGGCCAGAATTGATGTTTGTTAAGGCACTCAAATAGCATATATTTTAAAGTTGAGTTAGAGAAATGAAAAGTCCAATGTGACCGTGATATACTGGGATTCAACTTAGGCAAAGAACTTGAAGTAATCATTAGTCGGTTGTAAAAAAAAAATGTTTGAATCCTGTTGGTTGCACTAGAAGTTTTGCAAATCATTATTCATATCTTATTCCATAAAGAAGGTGAACAAATATGTGAGTCTGTTTCCTACAGCAGTTCCAGTGATGTCTTCTGTCTGGGTTCATGTAGAGAAGTAAGATGAGTATATATTATGGAGGCATGTGGTAAAGTTGGTAACAATGTTTGCAGGGGTGAAGGGATTGACACTGGAGAGATACTGGTTCAAAGTTAATTATAGGAAGCAGTAATTATTGAGCTTCAAATCTGGTATTTGAGTTTATATGAATTAGAACATTCAAATAAAGATTGCGTTTGAGAAAAGGAAATCGGAGCATGATTATACATTATTTGATGAGTCCATAACTGACCTTTTCCTGCCAAGATTTCAAAAATATAGGTTTATTTTCAAATTTAAATTATAAGCGTATTATACCAAATAGATGACTGAAGACATTGTTCTAAGGTAAAGAGATTAGAGATAAAAATGGGATGTAATAGCCTACAAGTGTTTTTGAGGACAGGACCCGACATGGAAGTAGGATGGTGGGTAAAAGTTTTAAATTCTGAAAAATAAAAAGGTTGTATACAAGATAACTCTAGGTTTGTCCATAAAGGGCGATCTTGCATAGGGTGTTCATTGTTGTATTGGGCGAAGTGTTTCAAAAAGAAAGCATGACCAGATGGGAGATTTGGGAAATTTACTCCTCCTTGTTGTTTATTGCGTTGACGTTTGCCGATAGACATGCAAGGTTTCTTTATTATTCTGTAAGAAATCCATTAAAATAGAATATCTTTTTTCTAAACTGCAGGTGGGATAGTGGTTGGGATTGCAGAAAGGTAGAGTGTTATAGGAACTAATATCATTTTAATAGAATTCAATCTTCCCCCAGCACGAGAGGAACAATGTATTCTATTGCGATGTAAGGTTATTCAGGGTTGAAATAGGAGTAGTGGCATTAAGAGACATAGGGCTCGGTGTAGATAGCTAAATACCGGTCGGTAACTGCCGAAAATCGGTAATTATCCCGTTGCCGACCGGTATTTAGCCTTTTCTAATGTAGGAGGCAGGTTTTAAGGATTCAGTAATTTACCGATTCCTTATTTTAAGGAATCAGTAAATTACCGAATCCGAATCCTTAAAAGCTATGTAGGAGACACTCAAGTGAGTGCATGTTAGCTTTAAGGATTTGTTATTGACCACCAACTACAGGTTGGTGGTAAATACCGAATACCTTACATAAAGCATTGTTTTGCTTTTTTCTCAGTGCCATGTGGCAGACATACATGCCCTTAGGGCATGTATGTGTGCCACATGTGCACACATGCACGATTCAGGGGTGCAACAGGGTGTCAATGTGACACCCTGCCACCCTTGAATATGCTCCCCCTATTACCGATTCGGTATTTACCGAATTGGTACTAGTGAATGGCTTCCCATTCATTCCTATGGGCCTCCAGGCCCATAGCAATGAATGGGAAGGTGATTCTTTATTACCGAATAGTTATTACCGATTCAGTAATAAGGAATATTACCGAATCTGTAAATTCTACCGATTTTATTACCTACATCACATTTGCCGATTCTTAAATACCGAACCGGTAAAATTCGGTATTTAAGAATTGGTAAATTGTGATTACCTACATCTAGCCCATAGTATCTTTAACAGAAGTAGTGAACCAGAGTCCTAAATATATTTTTTTTGTTGGGCTCTAAAGAAAATTTGAGGATGAAAAATCATGCTTAAAACACCATGTATTAAGTGGAAGGATTTAAAACCTATCCGCATAAGTTTATAGCCTGAAAGTGCTGCAAAACCAGAAACCATGTTTAGGAAAGTTTGCAGGAAAGGAAGAGGACATACATAAAAGAATGTCATCAGCATAAACTGGACACTTGATGTGTTTATCGCCATATTTAAAAGCTTGTAAGCTAGCATTTTGGTGAACATGAGGCAAAAAGGACTCCAGTACAAGAATAACAAGCATTGAAAATGCAATAGGTCTCTCCTTTGATTAAGGTAAAGCCATCTGCTTTGCTAATGGTATTGTACAGCAAAGAAAATGGCTTTAACTTAATCAAAAGGCGAGACCTATTGCATTTTCAATGCTTGTTTTTCATACCCCTCTCTCCCAAGTAGCCGACCAGGGAGCGCTTAATTTGTCTTTGTTAGTCCGCTAACGGAAAAAAGATGTAGGCGCTCACACACACGCACACAAGCTATGTTAATGCGTACACATGTTTTCCTCATACGCACACACCTGTGGGGTAAGAGAAGGTAGAGTGTGCCTATATATATATATTTCATTCTAATCTAGGTTCTGTTTTCCCTTTTCTGTGCAACTGCAAAGGGTACTTTCCTTTAAAAAGAAGAGCAGGCGAATATCTTAAGAAAATGAATTATTTGATTATAAATCAAGCCGAGTTTTATAGTATGCCAGGTCTTTCCAGTGCACCGTGCTCTGTCAGAGGATCAGCCCCTACTGCCCCAAACGTACACCGAGGCCTCCGAATTGGGCATGCAACCTTTGTAATGATCCACACTAGCCTGGACTCCAGACCACCTCATACCCTTCTGAGAAACAAGATCGCCGAGGCAGGTTAATACTCAAAAGCAGAGGATATGAAGGACCGCTGTTAGTGCCAAGCGGCTCTAGTCAGAATGCTTGGGAAGCGCCGCTGAAAGGGGCCGCTACTTACGGAAGGGAAGGGCATTCCAGCTGAATCCGGGTATTTAAATGAGTGAATGTATATATAAAAATGGCAGTTCTTATTATAGGTTCCATGATGCTGACATATATTAATTTGTATTGTAGTCGTAATGCTTTTTGTAAACCATAAACATTAACAAACAAAACATAAGTCAAAATGTAACATACTATAATCTGGTGGTGGTTCTCTAAAGTAACGCATGCTCCAGACCCATCCGATCATATATTTTCACAAAGCCATAAAATGGCCATTTTTCCTTGCAAAGACCAGGTGCTACAATTACCCAACTTGATGGTACTCAGACGTACCTGCGATATAATCGAAATTCCGAACA
Source organism: Lissotriton helveticus (assembly GCF_964261635.1). Classification (NCBI taxonomy): domain Eukaryota; kingdom Metazoa; phylum Chordata; class Amphibia; order Caudata; family Salamandridae; genus Lissotriton; species Lissotriton helveticus. The sequence goes on from NC_136070.1 coordinate 760,170,725, forward strand.
CTAAAGAGCGTGCCACAAAGTGGGTTGAGATACATCTCCCAAACAAGCATTGAAAATGCAATAGGTCTCGCAATCGAATAGTTAGAAATTTTTCGTTTTGCAAATGGATGAGTGGCGTTGCGTGGATGAGTGGCGTTGCGTGGATGAGTGGCGTGTGTGAGTGGCGTTGCGTGTGTGAGTGGCGTTGCGTGTGTGAGTGGCGTTGCGTGTGTGTGAGTGGCGTAGCGTGTGTGAGAGTGGCGTAGCGTGTGTGAGTGGCGTTGCGTGTGTGAGTGGCGTTGCGTGTGTGAGTGGCGTTGCGTGTGTGAGTGGCGTAGCGTGGATGAGTGGGGTTGGAATGCAATAGGTCTCGCATTAGAAAAGTTGTAGTTATTGGTCTTGTAAATGACATAATTTATTTATTTTTGCGATGTTAAAATTGCTATATTGATGGCTTTGTCATTTACAATGCCAATAGTTATAACGTTTGCAAATGTGACACCTATAGCATTTGGAATGCAACATGTTTTGTATTTACGTGACTTATATGGCAGCTCTGGTCGTTATGCTACATCTCTAGATAGTTTTATCTTCCGCAAATGTGACACCTATTGTAACACAATATGTGTTGTGAGGGTGAGTGAGGGTGAGGGGTTGAGGGTGAGGTGTTGAGGGTGAGGGGTTGAGGGTGAGGGGTTGAGGGTGAGTGAGGGTGAGGGTGAGTGAGGGTGAGGGGTTGAGGGTGAGGCGTTGAGGGTGAGTGAGGGTGAGGCTGAGGTGTTGAGGGTGAGTGAGGGTGAGGAGTTGAGGGTGAGTGAGGGTGAGGGTGAGTGTGAGGGGTTGAGGGTGAGGGTGAGTGAGGGTGAGGGGTTGAGGGTGAGTGAGGGTGAGGGTGAGTGAGGGTGAGACTGAGGGGTTGAGGGTAAGTGAGGGTGAGTGAGAGTGAGGGTGAGTGAGGGGTTGAGGGTGAACGGTTGAGGGTGAGTGAGGGTGAGGGTGAGGTGTTGAGGGTGAGGGGTTGAGAGTGAGTGAGGGTGAGGCTGAGGGGTTGAGGGTAAGTGAGGGTGAGTGAGGGTGAGTGAGGGTGAGGGTGAGTGAGGGTGAGGGGTTGAGGGTGAGTGAGGGTGAGGGGTTGAGGGTGAGTGAGGGGTTGAGGGTGAGTGAGGGTGAGGGGTTGAGGCTGAGTGAGGGTGAGGGTGATTGAGGGTAAGGGGTTGAGGGTGAGTGAGGGTAAGGGGTTGAGGGTGGGTGAGGGGTTGAGGGTGAGTGAGGGTGAGGTGGTGTGGGTGAGGGTGAGTGAGGGTGAGGGTGAGTGAGGGTGAGTGAGTGTGAGTGAGGGTGGGGGTGAGTGAGGGTGAGTGAGTGTGAGTGAGGGTGAGTGAGGGTGAGGGGTTGAGGGTGGTTGAGGGGTTGAGGGTGAGGGGGTGAGGGTGAGGGGGTGAGGGGTTGAGGGTGAGTGAGGGTGACTGAGGGTGAGTGAGGGTGAGTGAGGGTGACTGAGGGTGAGTGAGGGTGAGTGAGGGTGAGTGAGAGTGAGGGTGAGTGAGGGTGAGTGAGGGTGAGTGAGAGTGAGGGTGAGTGAGGGTGAGTGAGGTGTTGAGGGTGAGGGGTTGAGGGTGAGTGAGGGGGAGGCTGAGGGGATGAGGGTGAGGGGTTGAGGGTGAGTGAGGGTGAGTGAGGGTGAGGGGTTGAGGGTGAGGGGTTGAGGGTGATTGAGGGTGAGGGTGATTGAGGGTGAGGGGTTGAGGGTGAGTGAGGGTGAGGGTGAGTGAGGGTGATTGAGGGCGAGTGAGGGTGAGGTTGAGGGTGAGTGAGGGTGACTGAGGGTGAGTGAGTGTGAGTGAGGGTGGGGGTGAGTGAGGGTGAGTGAGGGTGAGGGGTTGAGGGTGGTTGAGGGGTTGAGGGTGGGTGAGGGTGAGGGGTTGAGGGTGAGTGAGGTTGAGGGTGAGTGAGGGTGAGGGTGATTGAGGGTGAGGGGGTGAGGGTGATTGAGGGCGAGTGAGGGTGAGGGTGAGGGGTTGAGGGTGACTGAGGGTGAGTGAGGTGTTGAGGGTGAGGGGTTGAGGGTGAGTGAGGGGGAGGCTGAGGGGATGAGGGTGAGGGGTTGAGGGAGGGTGAGGGTGAGTGAGGGTGAGGGTGAGTGAGGGTGAGGGGTTGAGGGTGAGTGAGGGTGACTGAGGGTGACTGAGGGTGACTGAGGGTGACTGAGGGTGAGTGAGAGTGAGGGTGAGTGAGGTGTTGAGGGTGAGGGGTTGAGGGGGAGGCTGAGGGGATGAGGGTGAGTGAGGGTGAGGGGTTGAGGGAGGGTGAGGGTGAGTGAGGGTGAGTGAGGGTGAGGGAGGGTGAGTGAGGGTGAGTGAGGGTGAGTGAGGGTGAGTGAGGGTGGGCGAGGGTGAGTGAGGGCGAGGGTGAGTGAGGGTGAGGGTGAGTGAGGGCGAGGGTGAGTGAGGGTGAGTGAGGGCGAGGGTGAGTGAGGGTGGGTGAGGGTGAGTGAGGGGTTCAGGGTGAACGGTTGAGGGTGAGTGAGGGTGAGGGTGAGGTGTTGAGGGTGAGTGAGTGTGAGGGGTTGAGGGTGAGTGAGGGTGAGGGGTTGAGGGTGAGTGAGTGTGAGGGTGAGTGAGGGTGAGGCTGAGGCGTTGAGGGTGAGTGAGAGTGAGGGTGAGTGAGGGGTTGAGGGTGAACGGTTGAGGGTGAGTGAGGGTGAGGTGTTGAGGTTGAGTGAGGGTGAGGGGTTGAGAGTGAGTGAGGGTGAGGCGTTGAGGGTGAGTGAGGGTGAGTGAGGGTGAGGGTGCCACTGGTGAACGATCACAGACACCCAAGGATAGGCTTCCTTCCGTGATAATTATTGAAAATATGATAAAGTCTCCTCAAATTTAAAAAAAGTGCACTTATTTAACATAGAAGCTTTGACACCAATAGGCACAGCACCCTAGAGAAACAGTGAATCGGATAATTAAGGGCAAGTAAAGAAGTGGGAATCAGCCTGGGTGTCAAAGGATCAGGCACTCAAACACTAAGAGTAGCAATTGGCAGGAAAATCCAGTAATACCTTCAACATATCCTCAGAAGTGCCAAGCCAGCTTAAAGCTCACCAGCAGAATACATATGCCCCCAGTTGCTCAACAATTCGATCAGAGAGTACCCATGCAACACCAACAACCCGTTTGCGGAGAACCCGCCACTTTAAACATGCGTTCGAAAATAAGATGCGTATCTCTTGAGGGCACGGATGGATGAGAGACGAGAGGAACGTGTTGTTGACTATAAATAATTGCATTCGGAGAACAACCAGCCCTGAACAGCAGCAGTACTGTGGGTCACGGTGAAAGAGAGATGTCGGTCACGTGGCTCTTCCGGGAAGCGGGCTGGCGGGCTCCCCTGGGCATCACCGCAGGGCACCTCTGACTAAAACTACAATCCCTTGTTTAACAGCCCTGTCGGATCGCAATCTGACAGCCAGGACGCGCAACTAGCAAAAACACACAAAGAAAAAAAAAGAAGTTTACAAGGACCGTACAACGTGTTTTACTTTCAACAAAAACACAAGGAGTCAGGCTGCAGTGCCTACTCGAATGATTTAATAACCAGACGGCACATAAATGGCAAACCTCATAGAAAGTGAATTTTCCCCAAAAAGAAATGTATTTCACAACGTTAAACGAGTAAGCGGATGGGCGCTTGAGTCCACGCTCAGTCACTCGGATTACATAATCAAATGAAGGTACTACGGCCGCAGGCCAGACAGCGGAGGTAAAAGTTTTGTCCGCGGGCACTAGGAGTGCAATGGTTCATACGGAAAACTGGCATGCAGTACCCTAAAGCAGAGTGCCTACTTGCATTTGAGAAGTGCTGGAAAACAGCGGAGCGCGTAGGATTCAGATAAACATAGGCACAGCTACCGAGAATGAATGTATAAAAACTCCTTCATTGTTTTGAAGTCACAACAAACAAGCCAGAGATAAGAATGTACACAGGCTGATAACAAGCTTCTGTGATCTGCGACACGGCGGGCAGGGGAGGGGGCGGACGGGGAGAGGGGAGAGGTGCGACACGGCAGGCAGGGGAGGAGAGTAGGAGGAGGAGGGGGGAGGAGAGTAGGGGAGGCACGGCCTGGTGGCTGTGCGCTTGAAAGTAAATAAACAAGCTTCTGTTACGGAAAACTGGCATGCAGTACCCTAAAGCAGAGTGCCTACTTGCATTTGAGAAGTGCTGGAAAACAGCGGAGCGCGTAGGATTCAGATAAACATAGGCACAGCTACCGAGAATGAATGTATAAAAACTCCTTCATTGTTTTGAAGTCACAACAAACAAGCCAGAGATAGGAATGTACACAGGCTGATAACAAGCTTCTGTGATCTGCGACACGGCGGGCAGGGGAGGGGGCGGACGGGGAGAGGGGAGAGGTGCGACACGGCAGGCAGGGGAGGAGAGTAGGAGGAGGAGGGGGGAGGAGAGTAGGGGAGGCACGGCCTAGCGGCCGTGCGCTTGAAAGTAAATCAACAAGCTTCTGTGATCTGCGACACGGCGGGCAGGGGAGGGGGCGGAGCGGGGAGAGGGTGTGAAAACAGCAGGGGCCTGGAGTGCGGCTGAGGGAACTGATGTGCACGCGCTTTTAAGCTCAATGCACATGCGCATTGAGCTTAAAAGTGACGGGCACTGCAAGGAATCGCCACGATTCCTTGCTTGTTAGTTAAAGAGTGGTTAAGCCGCAATAGTCTCGCAAGCTCGATGCGCATGCGCATCGACAGGCGAGACCTAAAAACATTGCAACTTAACATGATATCCCATGTACACAAGCAGGGCGTGGTGTCAGGGTGAGTTTATGCGTCACCCCTACATTTCTGGGGAAAGTATGGTTCATGTCACTGTAAAAGCTGCATGATGTTGCCACCTTTCAAAAGTTGTATCCACAACATTATATAAGATGCAGTGTTTGCATAAGAAACAATTCAAGAAAAAGTACAATACTGCAATACTAAATATATTGTACAAAAAACAAACGCTCGATTTCAAATTGCTGTTGTATCAGCTGCTGTACAGTTATTGTTGATATTATCTTAAGAATCTGCTAATAAACGACTAACGACCAAGTGAAACGGCTGAAAGGAAAATATTGAACAACAAATGTAAAAAGAAAAGAAAAAAAGATAGCAATACACAGTCACCTACCAATAGAAAAGGTCCTGTTAAATGAAGTGACCGAGGCGGAGGGATGGCATGAAATAGCCCGGAAATATTGGCAGCTTTGACTACCTTCGAAAAATAAATAAATAAGACCAGCCTAATTTAAATGTTGGTTTTAACGGGAGAAAAATTGTTACGAAAATCAAATGAGATAAAAGAATTAGTGAAATTTAGTTTGCTCTACAAAAATAAAAACCAAGGTGTAATTAAATTACACCGGGTTAGCCTCCAATTCTCTGGTGTTCAGGTTGGAAAATGTCTTCAGTGTTTTTAAAATGACGTATTACCTCCGTATTCTGAAACAAAAAAGTAAAACGGTATGAAAACTTACCCTTTTCTGAAAAGAGAAATGGAAAAGGGGTTAGAATGACAGATTAGTGATGCACTCTGGGTGGGAGGGGACTGGCCTTTCCACTGCCCACTACAGAGGGATGAGACATTGTCCTGCAAAGAGACCACCACCTCGCATTCTCTCCCCTGCCTCTCACGTATATTTGAAGCATGTCATACAGGCCAGGAGGCACATTCACAGCCAGAGGGTTTCGGGCAGTAAGGTAGAGAGAGAGAGCATGGAGAGGGAGGGTTACTGCACTGCGAGAGAACACCACGCACAGCGGAGACTCTGGAAGCAATTCACGTAGAGAAACTCCAGCACTACCAAGCAAGTAAACAAAGATGGCGTCTGGCAGTCCACATGCGTGTGAATTTTTTTGTCCCTCCATACGCGTGCACTCCTCGAATCGATTACAGAAAGCCCTCGCATGGCGAGAGCAGCGCTGCTAACACCGGGCGAGACCTAAAAAGAAGTGGGGAGAGAGACAAAAGCTCTGATTAACACCTCTGTGTAAAGAAGAAGAAATTAAACCATTTACAAAAACTGATGCTTGAGGAGAGGAATATAAAAGCAAAATTAAGGTAATGAACTTCCCCCAAATCCAAACCAAGAAAGATTCGGGGAATTTGTTTTCCAAAGAACGAGTTCTAAAGTGCATTCAGAGATAGTGGCTGAGTGTAAATAGGCTTTGGATTTACTCAGTGTTGAAGTGTCTGGTATTATCTGCGCGATGTCTACCTTTAACGAAACCAGATTGTTCTACGCTAATTAAACTGGGAAGGCAAGGATCTAAACGTAGGACAAGGCTTCTAGCAAAAATGTTATAGTCCATATTGAAAAGGGAAATTGTCAAATTTATTTTTACATAATTTATGGTCCTTATTCTTTTTGGGAATAAGACCGAGTAAAGCGTCTTGAAGTGCCAGAAACCGATTTGGTATTGGTGAAGAACGTGAGAAGTTAATATAATTTGAGAATAAGTACTTTAGAAAAGTGAATATAAAATTCTGTACGGAGGCCTCCTGGCCAAAAAGCTTTGCCTTTTTTAACAGAGTTAATTGATGTATAAATGTCTTGAAGAGAGACGTTTTGAAAGAGAAGTCTGTATTTGGATCAGAATCCTTATGAATGGAGGATAGGTAATGATCAATATCAAAATGAGTGGGGTGACTTTCTGGAGTGTACAGAGTTTTGTAATAGTCAGAAAAGTCTGCTAAAATATCATTATCATTAAATACTGAGGTTGTGCCATCATGTAAGATTGATTCAATTTTAATTTGTTCTTTTTTTACTTTATTTTGGCCCCCATAGTATTTAGCACTTGATTTAAGTAGGTAAGAATTCTCATTCTCTGTAGAGAGTCTGTTAAATTGTAATCTAGCTATAGGCAATTCATCCAAACATGACTTGGATTTCAATGTAAAACAGGAATGTTCTAATGATTTGATATGTTTTATGATGTCTAAGGCCTTTATTTGCAGCAGCTTTCTTTTTATTAGAAACATAAGAATGAAGTCTCTTAGAGCCGCCTTGAGAGTACAAAACAATTTGAAAGGGAATTTTGGGAGGTTCATTTCGAAGGAAAAATTCCTGGATAAATGCTTGAAAACGTTGAGTGAAATTAGGATCCTATGAAATGAAAGTATTATAACGCCAGTGTCTTACTTTGGGATTGATGGTAAGAAAATCCAAGTCTAAAGTAACCGGGGCATGATCTGAAATTAAGATCGTTCCGATATCTGAATGTAAAATGTGTTGAGAGAGGACTTTAGAAACTAAAAGATAATGCATTTTGAATTGAGAAAAATCGACTGGGAGAAGAAAGTATATTCTTATAATCATGGATTAATGAGGCAGCATAAGGGCTCGTTGTTTGATGCTGTTGTGAATAGTTTTTGGATGGAAGAGGGAGCAATTGTAGTCTTGGAGGAACGATTTAAAAAAGGGTCCATTACCAGATTACAACCCCTGCCCAAAAGAAAAGTTCATCTGTGAATTGTAACTGGAATTTTTTTGATAAAAAATCTTAATAAAAGGTAATGACCTATTGTGTCAAATTCTTGTGACAACAGCCAAATATCAAAGTTTATTTTTATTTTTTACAAAGGACAACAATGCCATTACTGTTACACGTCCCTGGTGACTAGTAAGCATAAGCCACCCAATTAAGAACAATTTTTTGAACTTCTTTATCCACCACATGAGATTCTTGTAATAAAGCAATATCCACATTTATTTTAGCTAAGTGAGTAAGTACCCTTTGTCGCTTAATAGGTAAACCTAACCCCCCAACATTCCAAGTAATTCTGCAAAAAGCCATAAATATTATAGATTAATCTTAACATATTCTACAAACTGAATATTATAAACCTACTCAGTACTTATGTAAATAAGTGATTACAATATAATTAACAGTAGAGGAAAAGCAAATAAGAGTATAAAAAAACCATGAAATATTTTCACTGAGGAATAATGACAAAATGTGTAACTTCTGATATGAAGCAGTGTAATTCAACTATCAACTTGAGTATTAGTAGTATGGAAAATGCAAGGAATAAATAAGCATTGTGATACGAAAGTAAGTGATGATAAAAGTTAAACAGTAAACAGTTCTATAGGAAGCAGAGAAAAAGAAAAGAGAAGAGAGACTGGAAAAGGATTGAGATGAGTTATGGACAGAAAACATAGAAGACAAAAGAACATACCACATAAGGAAGATGATGCGACCAGAACTACGATGCAGCCGCCAAGGAGAGAACCAGACCACACCAAAACAAAAATTGTTTAATCAAGTAAAAAAAAACAAAAAAAAAAACTACCTGAAATGAATGGAATAAATAAAAATGTGCAGAAACACTCTACAAAATGAGTGAGGAGATATGAACATATATAGACGATAAAGTAGAACTAGGTTATCAAAAGGATTCTCCTAAACGAAAATCACATTGAACAATAAAAGTCACATTGAAGAAAAGTTTGAGAAATTGAAGAAAAGGTTGAGGCATCCATCTCTTCTCAGAAATTGTCGATTCAATGCTGCAATATTGAGGGATCTTGATATGTTGTGGTCTCTTTAACCAGTCACGGATGGAAAAGGCCAAATCTTGCATTCAAAGATTGAAGAGCTGGTCTCGTGTCTAAGAATCTTTTCCTCCTGTCTACCGTAGCCTGGGCAAAGTCTTGAACAAAGAGCAGGTACGATCCGGACCCGTATAGTTGTCCTTTGTCTTTAGCAGCTTTGATAACCTGAATTTGTTCCACGTATTCTAAGTAAAGAATGACACCCCTAGGTTTTAGGATGAGTAAGGATGTGAAGTACAGTGACCCAATCTGTGCGCATGTTGTACCCTTCCATCAGACCATTGCTGTTCCTTCTACAACTTTTCCCCCTTTTCTTCTGCATGTTTTCTCACTTGCGACACTTCAGAATATAGATCAAGCAATTATCAAAACTCTTTAATTCGCAATGTTTGCAAAGCATATATAGTACAAAAACACAATATATAACATTTGATACATAAATTATGACAAAGTAAAAACCATAAAACAAAAACCTGGATTAAGACATTAAAATATCAGACAAAGACATCATCACACTTTAGAGCGTTATAAAGTGCACAGCGCTTGCAAATTAATTAGTCTTCACAAGTCCCAATCTATACAGGATCTGGCATTTCAAAGAGGACCAAAGGAATGATGCTGTTGAGTAACATACTAATGTGTCACTAAGTTTTTTTTTTAATGAAGTAAAGGGCTGGGTGGCATTGCCTAAAGTTATATTTGCACAAGGGTGGAAGGATGTACCTCTTCCTTTGTGTATGTTTTTTTGTTGTTTTTTTTTAAATACAAAAAACCAATAAATTGAGATCAGACTGGGCTGGCATTCCATTACAGGAAAAGGCTGACGAATCCTCTATCGAATACTTCTTGCTTGGAAAGCCCATCATCAACGGGATACAATTTAGGCGAAACCTCACCAAAATGAAACCATTTCTCACAGGCACAATGTACAAGGTTTCAGCCTGCATGATAGATTGAGTCTCTTGATATAACTTTACAGAGGATTTAAGGTGATTTCTCTCACCGCAGCTTTCGCTAAGAATGGTTCCTTAATTATTGCTTAGAGAGAGTCATGCAACTAAATGGGTTTCCCTATAGCTCAGCCAGCCCTAGTGAACTTAATGTACTATTCCCATAGTGCAGCCATGGAATCTTTTGAGCGTTACCCAGGGATGAATAGCCTCTTTTGCTTTGGGTTAAATTAACTGTCTCCCTCTTCCAAATAGAGTGCCAAAACAAGATGGGGGCAAGTAGAATAGCATCAGAGAGATATGGGGTACCAAGTTCAGTGTGACATTTATAATTAGAACAACTACGACAGAGGTCCAGTAACATTTTGAAAAACCCATCCTCTAATTGTTGTATGGAATCTATTGCCACCGTCCTCCACCTCCCTGCCCTGTGCATTTGAAATGGCTTTCGCACGTTCTACCTTTTTAATAGTATCAATGGGCTTGGAGCCGAGCTTCTAGGTGAATTTTAGGATGGCCATCGCATTGCTTTCAGTTACAAGGGCTCTATTGGCTATCACATTTGACCAAAAGTATTTTTATCAAAAAGAACCACCAGGTAAGGAAATGTTTCCACCACCTCCAGCCTATTTGACTATATGAAAAATCTTATTTTCTTGGGGGGGGGGGGGGGGGGGGGGTGCACCTGCCACCAATACAAAGGATTTGGATTCTTTAACACGAAGCGCCAGACTTTTCATAAACTTTGAGTGGGCATCAATCAATCTCTACAGGGCCACCCCATTTCTGGCTATTAGCACGGTGTCTTCTCCATAGGGTAGGGGAACTGCATTAAAGGAGGGGGCAGCTATAGTCAGCCCAGACACTGCAGCCTCCACCCCATTGGTATATATTGAAAATAAGAAAGGGGTGAGGATGCTGCCTTGTCTGATGCCTGGCTGTATCTGAAAAGACCTTGTGCACTCCCCATCCCTGCTGTATAGAACACATGCAGTTGCTTGAGAGTACATCTGCGTATAAAAGTAATTATAGCGCCATTCATGCCCATATCCTCCGTATTCGACCACAGCTTGGGGTGAATGACACAATCAAAAGTAGCCGACCGATTCACAATGCCATTTAGATCTGCCTGCTCTTGGTCCTTGTGTATTTGGCAATTGTCAAGCCCATGTTGAGGCATTGGACTATTGTCCCCCTGCCGCTTTGAAAGCCATACTGCACTGGGATAAAAATGTTCCTCTCACTGGCCCACTCCAGTCTATTCAACAGTAAACGCCCCATCAGTTTTGCAGTGTCTTCTAGCAGAGGGATAGGTCTTTAATTTGAAGGTAATGATTTGTCCCCCTTTTTATAAATGGGGTAGTTAAAATAGTACTTTTCCATGAATCTGGGGGACCCACCTTGCCTATTGCGTTAAGAATGGTAGTTAACAGTAGAGCCCATTAATCTTGATGAGCTAAGAAAATCTGTAGGCATCCCATCAGACCTGGGGCCTTTGAGGAGGTGCATTGGGCCAGCTCTCGCCTCACCTCCGCTAAATCAAACACCAAGTCGTCCTTTGGTGCCACATGCACAATATTAGATGGGAAAACCAATGCCACCCGAAATATTGACCCAAAGTGAGCCACACAAGCTTCCTCACTGACAGGGGACTCTAGTGTTGGGTCGCCATCATCTTTGAAGAAGGAAGCATTTTTCACACACCAGAAATCCCTGTTGTTTTTAGGGCTCGGCTGAACGCGCGGAAGCGCGTCTCCGCCGAAGCTCTTTTGTCAGCGTGTGTGCTTCCCAGGAGACAATCCTGGCCGCGCGCATCGCCTTTAAGGCGATTTAAAACTGACACGCGAACGAGCGCTGTGGCCAGGCGCTGTCTCCTGAGAAACACACACGCATGCGCATACACACACAAGCACAGACATACAGAGACACCCCCCCAGCTCACATACACACATGAGTGCAACCCCCCTCTCCCCCGCTGAGAGAGAGAGAGAGAGAGAGAGAGAGAGAGAGAGAGAGAGAGAGAGAGAGAGAGACACACACACACACACACACACACACACACACACACACACACACACACACACACACACACACACACACACACACACTCCTCCTCCTCCTCCTCCTCCTCCTCCTCCTCCTCCTCCTCCTCCTCCTCCTCCTCCTCCTCCTCCTCCTCCTCCTCCTCCTCCTCCTCCTCCTCCTCCTCCTCCTCCTCCTCCTCCTCGCACTACTATAACAATAAGAGTTATTTTTTTTTTTAGAATAAAAACAATATCGAGCCCATGCTCCAGCCTCATTTAACAGCTTTGGGCATTAGACTAACGCAGAGCCTGTATGTAATGCAGCTCTGTGTGATAGGCTACAGCTGTTGTGATTGTGCCGCGAGCAGGACTGGGCATGATTTTTATTGATGACCCTATTTATTTTTTAAATACAGCCTGTGACCTATGATGTGACTCTTCTTAGAGTTTCTTGTTGCTCAGATAGGTGTAATTTCTGATATTTATGTTTCCCTCGTCTTTTTTGCTTGATTATGCTCGGGAGAAAGTGTCACTCATGGTCGTTGAAATGTCACTCATAATTACACTGAAATTATGAAAATGTCACACATAAGCAATCAGAAACCTTGGCAGCTATGTATATAGCACGAACTTTACCCGTTTGCAAGCTCTGGCAGCATTTCACTTGTCAAATAATCCAGAGTTGTGTTCATTGAAACTTGCATGTGGGGCGCGTCACTTTTTCCCCCTCCCCACGATCACTGTGCACTTATTGGAGTCTGCTCTGAGGTGGTGTTTAATAAATTTAAAGGCTCAGCATTTCATGCTCCGATTTACCTTTTGAAGAGGCAGAGCATGTGACTGGCTGTATGGTATCATCTGGTACCGCAATTAACTTTTAAAGCGGCAAAGCGCGTTACCAGGTTTTAGAGGCAGAATGTGTTACTAGCCTTATGACAGTGTCACGCTGGCTTATCAGCTGCGTTACCCACGTCTTCATTTAATATTACATTGTGCTTAGCGGTGACACGCACACCCTTTAAATTTATCAGCAGCTTGCCACAAGCCATTTGGTAGCATATACTGTGGTGTTATGCACACCAGAGCCAGAATTAAATTATTGCTGGGAGTTACAGCAGTGACTTACACACCTGTTTACACACCTGTTTATCTACAAGCAGCAAGTCCATACTTATTATTCAATGTGCATGCATCGGTGATATGCACACCAGTTTATCATACAAATAACGTGTCACAAAATATTTGGATATATAGTGGTCTCACACACACCAGAGTCATTTACACTGTGCTACTTACTGTGCATTTCTACCTGTTTGTTTAAAGTTTTCTTGTTTAAATCTTTTATAAATAAGTCCTTGAGGCCTCGTGTGTCATGTTCTTAATGGCTGCATCACAAACTGTTCGATTAGCTGTTTGCAGGCTCTGGCAGCATTTCAGACGTCGTGTGCCTCTCCACCATGATCGTCCCCCGGGTCTCGTGGGCTCTGGCGCACATATTTATTGGGGTCTCTTGCAAAATTAGGACGAGATTAGCCCCTGCGAGGATCATGCACTTTCCCGGATCGCAGCACCTTAAAGGCTGCTCTCTTTGCTTGTGACAGAGGATGAAGCCATTGTCTTGGAGACGCTCCAAGGTTTTTGTGAACCTTCTGTAACTGATGTTATCAGGGGCCTAGGATGTTTATCCGCACGTGAGCCGGGACCCTGTTCTGTGAGTCATGGAATCTCGCTGGCAATTCCCACTGTCCCTCGTCTATCTTTAGCCAGTGGCGGCTGGTAAACTTTGAAATTGGTAATGCGTAGTAGGGGGGGATGTCTCAAGACAGTTTTTTTTTTTTTTAAATCAATCACCTGCAGTTTGCATCTAGGCGGCAAAGCCACTGCTGCGTGAAGTTGGACCTCATCTGCCATCGACCAATGAGCGTACACTTCACTTTTTAGGGCTCGGCTGAAAAAGGCTTGTTAAAGATGGGGATAGTTTGTACTCCTGTCCATGTGTCTGGTATGGGGGCTCCCTCCGCTATTGCATTGGTCAAGCAATTAACATTTGGGACTGTTTTAGACCAATCATGGCGAAATAGATCACCTGAAATTGATAATTGCGACAAGAGTAGACTGGACTATTTATTCCATTTACCCACTTCACACTACAGAGAGAGAAGAATCAATAAACGAGTTTTATTTTCTGGAAACACAAACACGTCAAAACATTCCATTGGCTATGCCCCAAGTCAAGAATTAGATGCAAGACTCTACACCATACACTTTACTCTGAGAGCATAAACAACATCCCGCCATCTATCAGGCTCAGCCTACGCTCCGCCTACGCTCCTGCAGTTAAAAAGAAGCAAAAAGACTCATCGGTCACCGATAAGAACCCTTCAGCTCTCTCTGGATACTCTAGTTAGCCATACACATTACACGACTTTGAGCTATTGGCATTGTAAATGACAATGACTGTTATTTATGTTTTGGTTTTTAAAACATAAATAAAAGACCTTGTCATTTACAATGTCAAGACCTTAAACTCGCGTTCATGTACAATGCTAATAGCTCTAACTTTTGCAATGCCGAGACCGTTGCATTGTAAATGCTTGTTTGTAGTAGCTGCTAGAGACGAGTTCTTCCTGGCTACCTCACTTCGACCCCTTAGGCTAGCTTCCAGTGCCTCTCCGTATAAATTGCGCATGTTATGTACCAATCTTTGGTCTCTTGGGGACATTCTCAGAGCACTATGCAGATTCCTTAAGGTATTTGCATGTGCCGCGTTAAACCACGAGCTGACAAAATCTCCTTGTACAATCTGGTCCAAATCGGATGGCTTTTTACTCCAGCCAGTATCCCAGAAAATGCTATCAATGAACTTTCCGGTTAAAGCTCAGTATCTAGCATAACAGTACCTCTCCCAATTTTTCCGAAAGTATCCACGGTACCACCTTCTCCTTGTTGATTTTGTCAAACTTTAAAAGGAAGCCATTCTTTCTTGCGAGGATTTGGTTTGGAATTTTGATCACTACGGAGGTGTTATCAACCTCCCACAACATGTAGAAAAAACGAGCTGTGTTGTCGTTATGTGCAAAAAAATTTGCTTCAGCTTGGGTTTTTATTCTACATAGGAATTCAGAGGCTAAAACAAAATCTATAGTAGTACTATATTCAATACATCGGAATGTCTTTGCAATTGTTCCTGTATCTGGATCTTGTTTATTAATAACCCCCTAAGATTCTGGGTTTTAGCAGTATGTTGAAGGAATTACCATGTTTTTATGTATGAAATGAGTTTGTCATGTTTTCTCAAAAGTGGGTATTGAAGTCTCCCAGCCACAAAACATTAAGACTGTTCTCTAGATGTGCTTTACAAATGGCATCAATCTCCTTTTTTAATAAATGACCACGCTGCTTGTGCATAGCATGATATGAAAATATGGGCAAGGACTAAAAAAACCTTACATTTTAAATTGAGTATGTTTGCTATTCGCGTCGCAGTGCCTATTCTTGCTTTGCTGGGCGGAAAAAGGACTGCCATAGTTTGCAAAGAGCTATACCCATCCAGAAAGAATGGGCCTATTGCCGAGGTCTCATGAAAGCACAAAATATCCTGTTCTACCACAATACTTCTCCAATCTAAGTTGCCGCATTTTCTACCTGCCATATCCGTGCAGAGTCTGCTGCCTGTTCGGGGACAGAGGAAAACTCTACTGCTGGGGTCCGCGCTACTGAGAGCGCTGCTGCCTTGATCTGCAAGTCCCCCCCACCGCCGCTTTGTACATCGGACGCGGCTGACGAGCAGGGGGACTACCGGCACCATAATCCCTGGCTGGGCTAGCTCCGCCCACCCACGCCACTTGACCCGACCGGAGGCGCACAAAACAGCGCGGCTTCCACATAGGAGTGGGAGACCGCATTTTCTACCTGCCATATCCGTGCAGAGTCTGCTGCCTGTTCGGGGACAGAGGAAAACTCTACTGCTGGGGTCCGCGCTACTGAGAGCGCTGCTGCCTTGATCTGCAAGTCCCCCCCACCGCCGCTTTGCACATCGGACGCGGCTGACGAGCAGGGGGACTACCGGCACCATAATCCCTGGCTGGGCTAGCTCCGCCCACCCACGCCACTTGACCCGACCGGAGGCGCACAAAACAGCGCGGCTTCCTCCGCGTCGCGGGACGCGCGCGGGCGGCGCCGGGCTAAGCCCGGGCCAAGGGCGGGCCGTCTGAGGCCGTCCGAGGCTGGGCAAGGTTGGGTTGGGCCCGTTACTCTGCTTGAAAACCTGATTTAAGGAGGTGAGCCTGTGTTATAGCTGGGGGTTATTTATTGAATTGTTGACTCTTGGAGCACCTGTTTTACTCCGTGCTTCCGAAAAGCATTGTTTGTTAGTGAAATATGCCCGGCAAAAAGTTATCCCCTGCAAAAAACACTATGGACAACTATATCTTTCAGGTAGTTGCCAAAATTAATAGTGACAGGAGATCTTCACTTGGCCTGAGTTCACCGTTTGCCCTGAGTTCACCAACTTCGCCGGCTTCAGTTTTTGCCGAGTCCACAGAGCAACCTAGCTCCTGCTGTCCACCTGTAAGTGAATCTGACCAAGTTGATATCGCTGTAATGAACCGGTCGGCTCTGATTGAGCTAGACAGCGAGAGTGAGACGGAGACTGATCAACAACTACCCGAGGACAAAGCTCCCACTCCGGTGCCTGCTCCACGATCCACCAGAGGGGCTAAAAAGCCACAGCCAAAACGATTTGGGCTCAGATCAAGCCGCAAAAAGATTGCATCGCCCCCTAGCAAATCCACAAGGGAAGAAGATGACACTCTGGATGACGTTTCAATGTCTCTTACTAGTGGTCAATTTAAGAACTTACTGAGTATGATAGACACTAAGATAAAGGACATTGTTAATCCGCTGTTAGGCAGAATTGATAAACTCACTAAGGAAGTGAATCGCCTTGGGGGTTTACTGAATCAAACCTTATCTGAAGTAGGCAAACTACCGGATGCTGTTTCTAGTAGGGTTGAGTCCAGTAAGGCCTCTTCTTCTTTGGTGGGTGGTGGGGCTTCCTCACTACCAGATCCTTCAGTGGTTCCCTTGATATCCATTTTAGATAGTGCAGAGAATAAAGATGTTCCTTCAGATGCATCCTCCGCCCCAGAATCTGTAAATGGCTCGGTAGAGTTGATAGTTGAGGCCTCTCCATTGGTCTTGGTTTTAGCCAATGTTCCTCTCTTGCAGTCTGGTCAGGAAGAATCTACCTCATCCCTATTGTCTAAAGCACTTTATTGGCTAACAAATAATATGGTAATAACTCCTAGGGGTAAGCACCAATTGGCTGACGAAATAGTAAAGGCTAGAAGGGTGAGGTGGATAGGCAATAGCACAAAGAAGTTTCTGGGTGATTGTGTCATCCTACATTTTTCTGACCCAGAGGTTTTGGCCAATATTCTACCCAACCTTCTACCTCCGCAGCGGAGATCGACTGAAATCATTCCACTCACTTTAGACTTTTTCTATCAGTGTAGTGGGAGGGTCTCTAATAAAACAATGCTAAAAACTAAGTGGAACGTTGTCCCAACAAAAGGGCGGAGGGAAGTGAAGCAACCAGAGTGGGGTCTAAATCTAGAGAATAGATTTTCTGCCTTTTCCAATCTTGATGACTGTGATTGACTCTCTATAAATCTAAGCCAAGTACCACTAGCTAATGGGGATCAAAATTCGGATAGCTTATCTACCCAGAATGTTAATTGCCTTACCAATGATTTGTTGAATAACTTGGTTGTCCAACCAGAGGGTGAGGCTTGTGTACTAAACTCTTTTCCTGGATTACACCAGGGTCGTTTGTCAGGGGTTGCTAACCTACTCTCCTGGAATATAGCTGGTCTGACATCCAAGCTCGATTGTGGGGACTGGCTTGGTTTTGTTACCCAATTTGATATTTGTATATTCCAGGAGACTTGGGCTTGCGATCCTGTCTTTGTATTAAGCTATTTGAATTTTTATGTGCCAGCCGTCAAGGGTCCGAAAGGTAGACCTATGGGGGGGCTTACTATTTGGATTCGACAGGCACTAAATCTCTCAGTTAAAAACATAGCTATTGGACACAATGATATCCAGCTTATTAGGATTTCTAATGACAGAACAGGGTCACTTGATATTTACAATATTTATATTAGGAGTTCCAAAGGTCGATCTGAAACATTATTAACCTTGGCCGACCTCATCGAGGAGCACTCCGTTAAAAATAACATTGTTATAGCAGGAGACCTTAATAGGACGTTTGAGCCATTGGTTGTGGGAGATGCTTTCACTGGTGCTGATGAGGATTCCTTCTGGGGCATCCCTGAACTACAACTGAAACCAGTCTCCCGTTGGACAGAGGACATTATAGCTATTAATGCACTGTGTCTTGAAAAAGGCTTGAGAGCTACGAACGGGAGAACAGCTAGGGACAGAATTGGTTCACCAACTTTCGACAATGGGAGGCACAAAAGTCGAATTGACTATGTGATCTGCAGTTTGCATCTGTGGCCTGCCCTTTGTGATATGGAAGTCATTATAAGATCTGAGAGTGACCATAACCCCCTATGTGTGACTCACAAATGGTGGCCTGCTGAATCAAACTCTAGCTGCACAAATGAATTAGTTCCTCCGCCCATTATCCCCGAGAACAATATGCGTAGACTACGTTGGGACACTGTAGCGAGAAATCAGCAGGCTATTGATATTATCAACAGTGAAACTGATCAAGCCATTCTAGCTATGGAACTGGCTAATGCCTCTCCTAAGGATCTGGGTGAAGTGGTCAAAATACATGATACCCTCTTTGGTAAGATCAAGGCGCACTTTCTAAGACCTGATAAACATAAGGGGGTTATTACCAGAAAAGATGCTAGATGGTATAACTCTGATTGAAGGAAGGCAAGACTCGACCTTGGCCGGGCAATCAAGAAGCGAGACTGTGTGTCTGTTCCTCTAGCTAGGAAAGAATATAAAGTATGCATTGCTAAAGCTAAGAAGGATTGGGACGAGCAACACTGGTGCAAACTGAAAATGGCCAGTGACAGGAAGGATTCCAGAGTATTCTGGAATATTGTAAAATGGGGTTCTGAGAGAGCTGAAGAGTCACCAAGTAATAACGTCTCACAGGAGGCATGGGTTAAATTCTTTAGTTCGCAATACACTCTTAATACCCGGGTCTCAGTTGACGACAGTACGGTTATGAAGTTTTTTGAAGATGACAATTTTAACTATAAAGAGATTATGTCTGCAATCTGTGCAGTAAAACGCGGGCGAGCTCCAGGTCAAGACGGAGTACCCGCTGATATATTTTTAAACGATAGTGAACGCTGGTGCAAATATATACATTTGCTTATAAATTCAATTGCTCAAGGAGCAGATGTCCCTGATTCATGGAGGGGAGCAGTTATTATCCCCGTGTACAAGAAGGGGGACCGAGCTCAGCCCTGTAACTATAGGCCTATCAGCCTCATTGACACTGTGCAAAAAATCGTGGGTCGCGTGGTGGTCAATAGGCTTCTCGACTGGGCTGAGGATTTTAATATTCTATCTCCATTCCAAGCAGGTTTTAGAAGGGCAACAAGCACGATCGATCAAGTGTTCCGCTTCCAATTATTACAGTGGAAAACCGTGGTTCTGGGGGGGTGTAGCCTGTACGCGGCATTTGTCGACTTGCGGGCTGCATTCGACCTGGTCCCACGTGCAAAACTGTGGCAGGTTTTGCATAGCTTGGGGGTTTCCGATGAGTTACTAACCCTGATACTGCGCCTCCACGAGTCTAACTATGCAAAAATTCAGTGGGGCGGTCACGGGATGGTCACTCCTGATTTCCGTGTTGAAAAAGGGGTCAGACAAGGGTGCTCAATGGCTCCTACTCTATTTACATTGTTCATAAACGGGGTAGTTTCTCGATTGGTAACTGCGAATGTTGATGCTCCTTCTCTTGCAGGACTAAAAATCCCCATATTAATGTTTGCGGATGACACGCTAATTTTATCAAAAACCCCTAGTGGACTACAGCGTGCTCTGACAATTTTTGAGAACTTTTGTGGGGAACATGGACTGGAGGTGAATACTATGAAAACTAAACTAATGAGCTTCAAGCCGCAGCGTAGCTTTAAGTCCAAAATTATGATGAGTGGTGGGCCTTTAGAGTTAGTTAAATCATTCACATACCTAGGTATCCAAATAGCTGATGACCACAGGTGGAGCCAGCATATAAATATTGCTATTTTGCGACACAAACAAATAGCTGGCACAATTAATTCTGAACACAGGAAGTCGCTAACCAAACCTGTTAAACCAGCCCTATTGGTATATGAAGCAAAGGCTATTGGGTCTGCACTTTACGGTGCTGAAATGTGGGGCTTTGAAAATCTTACATCTCTGCAAGCCTCTGAAAATAAATTTTTAAGAACTCTTACCGGTACACCTAAAAGTACTCCGTTGTTGCCTCTCCGATACGATCTAGGAAGGAAACAAATCAAGGACTTGGCCAGATTACGCCCGATCTTGTATTGGCGCAGACTCTGGACCACTCCTGAGCTCTCACATTATGCCGCGGGTTTTGTGGATGTGATCAAGGCTGATGGCTTTCACAAGATAAGCTGGCTTAAATTATTGAAAACTATATTGTTTGAGCTAGGGTTGAGTTCTTTATGGCAGGACCCTGCTGGGACATCTTTCCCTTCTAAGCGTGTCTTAAAAGATATTTTTTGGGAATGGATTGCTACTAAAACTTTAAATGCTTCAAGCTCTGGGTCCATGTCTTCGCATTTTCTTGAGGCCAAAATGTATCCAGTCTTGGAACCATATTGGGATATCATCTCCAAACCAGGTGATAGGAAGCTCTTATTCCAACTGAGAGCCGGTGCACTTCCTATAAAAACATTGACAGCTAAATGGGGTTCAGGTGGAAATAGCACCTGCCCAGCTTGTGGGTTGGGGGATGAGTCTCTGGGTCACTTTCTGTTTTCATGCGGATCATATGTTATTCCAAGACGAGTATGGTTAGCTCCTATGTGCAGGAACCTTGGGACATCAAGTAGTTCTGTAGCTATGCGAATTATTTGTACGACTCAAGTTTCTTGGATCCTGATAGCTACAGCAAAATATCTGGGTTGGGCATGGATGCTCAGGCAGAGACTGCTAGTTAAATAACTATTCTCTGCCCGACAATTTAGACAGAGACTGCTAGTTAAATAACTATTCTCTGTGTGACAAATTGGTCCTCATGAATTTGACATTACTGCTTTTTATTTATCAACGACCTTGTATCAAGATAGAGACTGCTAGTTAACTAACTATTCTCTGTCTTGATTAATTGATTTTTTGCATTTGTATAATTGCTTTTAGACTCCAGCGTTTCACATCTTGAAAATTATTTTTATCAAATGTTTTAATCCTTTTAACCGATTGAATTTTTATATGTAACCTATAGTGTTGCGTCAATGTGCTGGATTGTAAATTTAATTTGTTTTTAAAATTCTTGTGTATATTATGCTTTTATGAGTAATAACTCGAATAAAGCACTTTTGACTTGACTTGACTAAGTTGCCCTGCTTCTGAATGAAACCTGCTATGTTCCAGGTTACTATTTTTAGCCTGGAAATGTCTACCCCTTTTGTCGACCACAACCACCACCACCACCTGTCCTGTTTCGATATTTTGTGCTGGGTAGCCTGCAGAGGGGATAGGTTGACACTATGCAGTCAATAACAGTACTCCAAATCCATCAAAGTGCTGAAATGATTACCATCCCTTTCTTCCAACCTAGCGGAACCAACTTTACATGGCACATGGGGACGGCGTGTAAAGAAGTTTCCTCCCATGGACCCGGGGGCCAGTATCCTAATTGGTCTAAAGAAGTAGCCCAAAGGAAGGGTAAAAATGTGTGAGCCTAGGGAAGGGGTGTTGGGGACTGCCCATAGAAAATCCCCTACAATCATTCAAATTGAGAATTCTTCAATCACCCACTGCTGTTTTAGGTGTTGAGCCCACCCAACTCCATCTCCTTTCCATAATATATCTACTGACATCCCCTAACCGTCTCGCATACCTGGTCAACCAGTAGCATGCTTTGGGGCATTAACCAAGACTAAAACATATGGGGAAGCAGCTAGAGGGAGATCTAGCTTTTTAGACCACCTCTTACCCGTTGATGACGATATTGATGGCAGTCCCCCCTGCCAAATCAGGGCCTAGGAGCAGCAGCCTAGAGGGGTGGGGGCGGGGGGGGCGGCTCGGCCTGTTCGGGGCATGGTTGGGCCTGCCCTTGGCCCGGGCGCATCCACGCTCCTGTCCTTCGCCGCGGGACGCTGTTGCGCTTAAAGGCTGCAAAGACTGCTAGGGGATGTTGTTCTCTCCCCTGGTCCTCGAGACCAAAGGGTGCACAGAAGGCTCTGGCAGATTGTAGATTTTGAAGAGTGTGCATAGTATGTTCAAGGTCATGAACACTTTGTTCCACTTGAGTGACTCTATTATCCGTGAGTGACCAGATATCGTTCAATATTTGCAATTTATCTTTAGGACCCTCCATGTAAGATTTGAGCGCTCAAATTCCATGAAAATAGTGTTGGACGATTTGATGGGAGATGGAGGGTCTTTTTAAAAACTTTTCGGGTAGACGTGGATGTAGAGGCAGTATCCTGACTTTTACCCACCATATGGTTAACAAGCACCGAAAATGAGTTGGCAGTGTCTATTAAGAAATCACGAAGTAGAAAAAGCAGGGGAGGTGCCTCAAACCTTTGGTTCTTCCCATATGGCAAAAGGGTAAGAAATGACCACTTTATAGTGACATAATATTAATGTGAATTTGTTGAAAATACGTTGCACTATGAATAAAAGACTGATATGAAGAAATTTCAAGATGCCAATATAAAGTATTACTGTCATGTACACTCTATAAAAGAAAGGCAATGGGAGGTATCCAAAAAAACATGTGGCCAAGCAGTATTAAAAACCAATGCAGACCATTTGAGGTATTTGGATATCGTCGGAGCACCTCAGAACAATTCAGAATGGCAGGAGCAACCGCTCCTTCAGCGAACCCCCAATGTCTGCAAAGATAAAGTTACTGCAGTAGTCGGTGAGCAAACCTACCCAACGTTGGAGGCCAGCAGAGTTAAATTTCTTTGATATTGGGAACCGCCCCCTACCTGCATGCAATGTCGGCTAATTTTTCTACGCATCTGCAATGCCTCCGCAGGCTACATCCTCCTCGGAGACCTGAACTTCCACCTTGAGAACACCAATGACAGCATCTCCACCACCCTGATCGACAATCTCGCCAACCTCGGACTCAGACATCTCATCACAATGCCCACCCACTCCACCGGGCACACGCTCGACCCCATCTTCGCAAGCACCCACGTCCCCTTCAGCCACACCACCGAACTCCACTGGACCGACCATTGCTGCATCCAATTCTATGGCAGGACCGGAGGCTCAGATTATGCTTTTCTTTCTTCGCATTTATTATAAATTGAAAAACACAGCAGCCTTAGAAAAGCTCATAATGCAGAAAAATGCTCAAATAACAACAATAAAGCATTTTAGTCGCATAACTCAAGAAAAAAAACAATGTCTCTGGGACTACAGCTCCCAACATGATAATACAACAGTCTGAACGGAGTCCTTCCTCTATGTCCACAGTCCATAGATAGGCAGTCCCTTCTCCATGTTCCTCCTCTTTCTTCGCTGCTTCCGCAGCCAGTTAAGTGTTTTTCTCCCTCTCTCAGTGTTGATGCTGTTAAGGGATTGCTAATGTTTTTTATCACTGTAATGTTTCTAATTGTTGGGGCTATGGGTCTCTGATGTGTTTTTCTCTTTACAGAGCCCCATTCAGGTCGCGGAAGCGCCGTCTCGCTTCCTTCGCGACCTTTTTCCCTGTGTATGTTGCGGTGCGCAGTCATCCGCTAGAGGGCGCGGCCGCGTCTCGTTGGTCTCCGGCGCGAGTTTCCCCTCACAGAGGAGCCGCGCTGAGGAGACCAACCGCCGCGGAGCCGAGCCCTCGAGTCTGCCTCATTAAACGCCCGAATTTCGGGTCTGTACTCTTTGCCCCATATGTGAACGCCCCGGTGGGGGTCTGTATTGCGGTATTTTACCGCGTTGACGCCGAGTTGGCAAGCCTGCACTCGTGTTGTGTCTGGTGTGGCAGCGCGCTGTGAGGCAGCTGACCTGGTCCCCCTGGGGTGGGTCTGCGCGCTGAGGGGGTGAGTGCACCCATTATTTTGCCAGTCCCTGGCATCCATAACTGTTGCAGTCCTCCGGTCTGCCCTAATCTCTGGGACACCCAAGCTGTTGGGTAGTGTGTGAACCCTCTTGTGCTAGCTCTGCGCAGCATGGAGGATGAGTATTATGGGGAGGATTCTCACGCCTATCTGCAGGATGAGGAGTTCTACCAAGCGGTAGACAGCTCCATTTACCGCTGCGTGACAGAGGTGGTTACCCCTATGGAGGAACGTCTCTCTGCGCGCATAGTGGAGGAATGCGCCAAGTTAGCTCAGGCGCAGTCAGCCCTCCCAGGTCCATCAGGTGAGGGCCCCCCCGCTCCTAAGAAACCCTGCAAGGGGGGGTTGTCGGAGGGTGCTCAGGGGGTGGACAAGGGTGCCTTTGAACGTCTACGTGACGCGTTTTTGGCTAAGGCGACTGAGTCCCCACCTGACCAGCCTGAGGCTCCCGCCTCGGTGGTGGCTACTGAAACGGCCCCTTCGTCTCCGAGGGATTCCCCGGATTCGGATGGGGATGAGGAATCGGTGCGTTCCTGGCGACCTTCGAGCTCGGTCACTGAGTTACCGCGGGACAGCTCAGGTATGCTGGACCCGGATGAGATCATGCATCCGCGGTCCGCAGCCTGGGCCCCGGGTGACAAGGTGGCGAAGTTCGTGGCTAGTCGGCTGCGTAAGCCCCTAGAGCAGGAGGCCAGGGGATGCCTCCGTGGAGAATGCCCTAGACCCACCTTGGAGGGGAAAGTTGCCATGACACCAGATTTAGATACCAAGATGGCGACATTTCTAGCAAAGTTTATGAAGGACCCGCGTAAGGGCATTGACCGATCCTGGCGGTCGTGTCAGGATAAAATGCTCGACGCAGTGGGGCCCATTACTAAGATCTTAGACATGGCGGAGGAGGCTAAAGTTACTGGATCCGCCATTGACCCCGATGTCTTGTCAAATTGGGCGCAGAGGGTGATTGTTTTCTTAGGCAATGCCAACTGTGCCCTTTCCACCGAACGGCGGAGGTCTTTTCTGATTAAGCTAGACCCTAAGTTGGGGGACTTAGCCTCTTCGGAGGCAGGAGCAGTTGCCCAAGGCGGTCTCTTCGGAGAACCGTTCATTAAAGAACTAGGGAAGTTCGTGTCCACCTTCACGATTGGTCGCCGCACAAAATCGGCGTCTAGAACAATTTCATATCCGGCTTTCGTGGATGTCCCGAAATTATGTGTTGTTCAGTGTCTGAAAGCTTATGAAGATATGACTTGGGACATTCGCCCTCCGGGCGAGAGACAATTGTTAATTGCCTTGCGAAAACCACACCATGCGGTCTCTTCCCCCACCATAGCCAGGTGGGTGCGTTGGGTCATGCAAGAGGCAGGTATTGATACCAAACGTTTCGGAGCTCACTCTGCCAGAGGGGCCATGGCCTCTAAGGCTTTCTCTGCGGGAGCTCGTCTAGAAGATTTGATGCGGGCCGCGGACTGGTCCTCCGATTCCACCTTTAAGAGGTTTTACTTTAAGCCGGTGGTGGATATTGCAAGTTTGGTGGTGAGTAAGCTTTGAACTAGCATAATCTGAGCCTCCGGTCCTGCCATAGAATCGAAATTTGCCTAGCATTTGTAACGGTAAGTTTCAATTCTATTAAGGACACGGAGGCGAGGATTATCCCACCCGGTATATCGTCGAGCGACACCCCCCCGTATGGCAGTAAGTAATCAGGTTTTAAAAGTTTTTTCCTCATGGTTGAATATGAACCTTGAATAGTTAATTCGATTGTAAACTCCTAAATTTTCCGTTACGGCGCTGACGCAGTTCTATTTCTTCTGTTAGGAAATGATGGTTCCAAGTCAGACCAATGAACTGATGGCGTAATTTGCGCGAAGAAAGAGGAGGAACATGGAGAAGGGACTGCCTATCTATGGACTGTGGACATAGAGGAAGGACTCCGTTCAGACTGTTGTATTATCATGTTGGGAGCTGTAGTCCCAGAGACATTGTTTTTTTTCTTGAGTTATGCGACTAAAATGCTTTATTGTTGTTATTTGAGCATTTTTCTGCATTATGAGCTTTTCTAAGGCTGCTGTGTTTTTCAATTTATAATAAATGCGAAGAAAGAAAAGCATAATCCTCGCCTCCGTGTCCTTAATAGAATTGAAACTTACCGTTACAAATGCTAGGCAAATTTCGATTCTCCTTCCAGTAACTGTGTTTTTTGCAATTTTCACCCCGAGTGGGCTGGGTATGCTCAGACGTGAGTCCCAGGCTCTCCACACCACTGGAGTCAAGCTATCCAGGCTGAATGAAGGCTGATAGCCAGAAACCGGTCCTTGGATGCTTGATTCCGGTCTGGGAAAGACATGGCTTGGTAGTTCGGACTGGACTGTTCCCATGAGGCACAGGGTCAGAGCTGATTTGCATATAGCCAGTGTCTAACCCAGGGTGGTGTGGAGTGCAAAAAAACGATGGATTTAGGCCCAGATCCTTGTACTGGGGTGAATGTATGACATTGTTCTACATTCTGTCCATCAACTTTTTTTTTGCGGATACTAACTCAGCAGCTGGGGGAAATTAAATCCAAGGATTTAGAAATTAATGTTACCTTAGAAGAAGTAACTGAGAGTCTCAAAGCAACACGGGGGGGGGGAAAGCCCCAGGTCCGGATGGCATACCTCCCGATTTGTTTAAAAATGACATCGATTTATGGGGCCCATTTTTAGTGCAACTGTTTAATGCATCTTTAAAGACGAGCCTACCTCCATCATGGTTTATGTCAGTGATCGTGCCTATTTTTAAAAAAGGAGACAGGCAAAATACCACGTGCTACCGACCTATCTCCTTACTAGATAGCACTGTAAAAATACTTGGAAGAGTGATATTAGGTAGGCTGCAAAAATGGGCGGAAGATAACTGTATTATTAGTGACCTCCAATATGGGTTTCTAAAGGGGGTAGGAACAGTTGATCAGGGTCTGAATTTATTTATCCTTCAACAGAAATATATTAAGGCACGGCAGGAACCTATTTATTTTACTTTCGTTGACTTGACGTCAGCGTTCGACTGTGTTTCACACAGCAAGCTATGGGCCATTATGGAATTTTTTGGTGTAGAGGGAAGTATAATTTCCTTTCTCAAGGAATTATACTCTGGCGCTATCGCAACAGTGCGATTTGGAAAAAATGGTGACTGTACTAGATCCCCCTCCTCCCCTAGCGCCTTGAGACCCTCCGGGTGAGTAGTGCGCTATATAAATGCTGTGATTGATTGATTGATTTGATGTGGGACGTGGGGTACGCCAGGGTTGCGTCCTGGCGCCATTTTTTTTTTGGGTTTATGTTAATGGATTGGAGGATGTCCTGGTGAAAACAACCTGTGATATACCTAGGGTAGCAAAAAGACCCATCCCTGCGTTATTATACACAGATGATGCGGTCCTAATGGCTCGCACGCCAGTGGCCTTACAACGCCTTGTAACATCCTTTAATACATTTATGATAAATCTGGACTTGCAAGTCAATTGCTCTAAGACATTCACCATGAACTGTGGCCCCGGTTCCATTAGGAAAAGGAGGCCGATGTTCATTAATGCTAGTCCTCTAGACTCCACCCCTACCTTTCCATATCTTGGCATTTTATTTCATGAAGCAGGGACCTGGACAGATGCCATAAAAGTAAGGAAAGCCCTGCTCTGTAAATCCATCACAGCCCTTAAAATGTTTTCCAAAAAGATGGGGGAAAAAACCTACTGTAGAACTTCTGCGAATTTTTAATGCCACTTGTGTCTCTATTTCTGTCTATGGTGCTGGGATTTGGGGGTTTGATAATGTACAATCTATTCAGGTTGTAGAAAATAAATTCTTGAGATTCATCTTAGCAGTACCTGAGAGTGTCTCAAGTTACATCTGTCATATGGAACTTGGCCAACCCCGCATCGAAGATACAATCAGAGTACAACCAGTACTGCAGTGGCACAGGGCTTGGACCAATGATGGGTGCGTTTTGAATCGTGCTATTTTAAGGGATGGATTAAGTTTGGACTATGTGAGCAGGATAAGGTGGTTTACTTATATTAGGGACTTCCTTGGAGACATTGGCTGTATGAATTACTAAGACAATCCTTTGTCTATGTGTAATATCACGAGGAAGTCACTAAAAATAAAATGTATGAAACGCCTGGAAGATATTAGTACGACAGCGGAAAATAGGAAAAAGTCTGTTGTAGCTCATCAACTGCAGGGTAAAATTCAACCATATTTAACCCTTTCTATGTCTGAACACTCGCGATTCATTTTGACCCGTTTTAGGTTAAGTATTTTTTTTAGGGTTTTAAGTTTCCCCGTAATGAACTGTTGGTCTTGCAATTTAACTGAATGCCCTTGTGATGACACATCAGAGCAGTCTGACATCCACATCCTTTTTTTCTGTAAATATTATACTTTACCCCGGAAGAGATTGATTGTACCGATCTAAAAGGAAATTAATGTTAGACGATGTCGCGCTGCCTTTTTAGAACTCCAGAAACTAGATGTTATTTTTAACGTAGCTTCAATTTCAGAATATTTTAGTAATGTTTTTAGATTACGTAAATCAATTTGTACTTGAATTCAATGTATGTTTTATTTAAATTTACTGCATATTGTTCCTTTATTTTTATTGCCAATAACCATGTGGTTTTAATTGTTTTTTAATAATAACGAGGATGTAGTATTATGAATTGTTTTTATGTACTTTTATGGTTATTAACTTTTTAACCGAACAAAGTCGAATTGAATTGAATGCTGCAACGTACCTGGCTCAAAACAAACGCCAAACAAGACAAACTTCACCTACAGAAAATTAACAGATTATACAAGTCTGCTATCAAAAAAGCTAAGAAAAGGTACTATTCAGACCGAATTCAAAACGCTAAATGTGCAAATAAAGGATCTATAAAATACTCAATAAATTTCGCAAACCAATTTGCCTAGAAGGAACTCATCCTATTACTCAAGATTTCACAGACAAACTGGCAAATCATTACACGGACGAAGCAGACCCGTTGGACTCGTACTTAAAACAGAAACAAAGAACCAGCACTAAACCTTGTGTAAAACAATAATCCAAGAATACTCCAACCAAGCCTCTCCGTTCCTTCCAACGCATCTCACACGATGAATTTATGGACGTGATCAAAGCAAGCAGGCCTGCTGGCAGCCCTTCTGACCCCTGTCCACCAGAAACTTTCAAGACAATTCTTTTAACAACCTCTGCTGCCACTCCAGTAAGGAGAATCATCAACGATTCCTTAACTACCGGAATATTTCCAGAATAACTTAAAAAATCACACATACACCCTTACTGAAGAAAACAAACTTGGACCCGCTCAACCCTGACAACTACAGACCTATTACAAATGGACCTTTCCTGGGCAAACTGATAGAAAGAGCAGCGTTTGCCTAGATGTCACAATTCATTGAAGAGAATGACATACTTTCAGACTTCCAAACAGGATTTAGTCTGGGAAGAGGTACTGAATCTGCCCTCCTTGCCATCTGGGATGACCTGAAGAATACAGTTGACCGCAACAGGGTTGCTGCTCTACTCCTCTTGGACCTCTCAGCTGCATTTGACATGGTTGACCATGACACTCTGAAACCAAGACTCTATGAAGCCGGCACAGAGGGAACTGCTCTAGACTGGATCGCGTCCTACCTTCGAAACAGAACTAATGTCATCCATACCCCACCTTTCTCGTCCAAACCGTACTCCGCAAAAGCAGGGGTCCCTCAATGTTCGATCATCTCGCCCATGCTTTTCAACATCTACATGAAGTCATTACCAGTACTGATCAGTAAATTTCACCTCACGTGCTATAACTTTGCACATGACACGCAAATACTCTTTCAACTGGAATGCCCCAAAGACATTGGAAAATCACCAATTTTCATCTGTCTCAGAGCCATGGATCAGTGGATGACTTGGAGCCATCTCAAATAAAATGCTTCAAAAACTGAAATACTCACGTGTGGCAACTGGATACATTACAACCCGCTTACCGCATGGCCTAATGAACTGGAATCACTGCCTAAAGTATCGAAGGAAGTAAAAAACCTCGGAATGACCATGTACTCCAAGCTGTCGATAAATGCCCAAGTGGACAAACTAGCAAGATCAAGCTTTGTCACTATAAAAACGCTGCACCGAGTTTTCCTTCATTTGGGATTTCTACACCAGGTCCAAGCTACCATCTCCCTTGTTCAGTCCAAACTCGATTACGCCAATAGCCTCTACCACGGATCATCTTTAACGACCTTGAAAAGACTACAATGGATTCAGAACTTGGCTGCCAGACTACTCTTTCATATCAAACCACAAGACCACATCTCCCCTGCCTTGAAAGCCCTGCATTGGTTACGGATTGCCAGAAGATCTACGTTCAAGCTGCTTTGCATCACCAACAAAGCAATATATGGATTGGGATCGCTCTTCATCAGGAATAAAATCACCAAACCCATTTGACAAAGGAACCTCCACTCTAAAGGAGCATCTCGCCTCAAAATCCAAAGATACAAGAACAAGAAAAAAAACATGAGTGGCACATCCTTCTCTGTTCAAGCAGCCAAACCAGGGCTCGACAAATCTGAAAAATTGTACTAGTCCTGGCGGTCTAGTACTTTAAAAAAACTCCTCGACCTAACCGTAACCTACTTGACCTCCGTCTCTGAAAGCGGAGCAAATGTGACAAGATAACAATATTTAAAGGCCTCTTTATTGCTCATTTGCTTTGTGAGCGATAAAAAGGCCTTTAAATCTTGTTATCTTGTCACATTTGCTCCGTTTTCAAAGACCGTGGACCAAAGTTAGTATGTTTTCCTACTTGCCAGAAAGGGCGAGTAGGACCTAAAAATAGCTAGACTTCATAAAATTTACCTCGCAAATGCGAGCGGTCGAGTGGATTTGTCGAGCCCTGATAACTATGGAACTCTTTACCTCCCCAACATAAGGTCCACCGACAACCACCTTATCTTCAGAAAACTACTCAAGAATTGGCTCTTCCCCACATAAGCACCATACACAAAGAGAAATTTACAGCATATCCCCCTGTATGTAAGCATTTGTTTCCCCTATAGATATGTACCTAGCTTTGTGTATTGCTTTGTATAAACATGTAAAATAATTATATTGTTTAGAGAAAAATAATAATAAATAAAAATCATCTTTGGTCTACATGTACATACTTCCATTGTGCATCTATATAATCTTCCATGCACTTGGATCTGTGTGTCTGTTACTTTTCTCCTGAAAAAGCATATCCAATGCACTACCCTATTTCTCATCCTGTGCCTCTATCACTATCTTTAATCTACATATACTTACCTCCTTTATATATCTATATACTTTCAATGTACTTATGGATCTATATATTTAACACTTTCTTCTAATTTAGCATTTCCAATGCACTGCCTTCTTTTTCAGCCTATACTTCTCTCAATAGATCTTCTAGCCCAACCTTCTGACTCATTTCAAACTTCTGTCGACTACTCTTTCCAATGCACTACCCTATCTCTCATCCTATACATCTATCAGTATTTCCTCTACAGCCACTTTTTACTCATTCATTAGCCTCCTCCTACTGCTAAGACCTAAAAAAATAATAATAATAATCCTTCACTCTTTTATCCCTCCACTATCCTTTTCAATCAAAATTAACAGACTAACATGTTCCCTTCTCAAATTACATATTCAACTATACTAATTCACCACTCATCCTTTATGGGTTCCAGTGTAGTGTGCTACTCTCCAATAAAGCGTCTCAACACCCCATCAGGGTTACAGGAGCTATATAAATGTAAACCTTTTCCCTTTTCTACCCCTCCCTAACCTTTCTCAATCTAAATTAACATATCCCACCACAAAAATTCATGTTTCACCATACTAATTCAACACTAATCCTTATGGGTTTCCAGTGTAGCGTGCTACTTGTGCTTCAAACCCCCATAAGGGGTAGCAAGCGCTATATAAGTAGAAACCTCTTTCCCTCTTCTATCCCGCCACCTACCCTTCTCTACCCAAATAACTGAATAACATATCCACTACTCAAACTACTTAATATTTTACTATACTAATCTTCAACACTAATCCTTTATGGGTTCTGGAGTGGCGAGCTATTCGCCAGAAAAGCTCTTTAACACCAATCAGGGGTAACAAGTGCTATATGAATGCAAACCTTTCTTCTCTTTTATCCCTCCGCTATCCTTCTCACTCCAAATATCTGACTAATATCCACCTATCCAATTACTGTCATATTTCACCATACTAATTCACTACTAAGCCTTTATGGGCTTCCTGAATAGCTTGCTTCAACACCGCATCAGGGGTAACCAGCACTATATAAATACAAACCGTACAAACCTTTTTTCCTCTTCTATCCTTCTGCTATCATTCCAAATCCAAATAACTGACTAACCTATCCACCACTTAAAATTTACTTGCATGTTTCACTATACTATTTCAACACTAATCCTCTATGGGTTCCGTAGTAGCGTGCTACTCGCCGAAAAAGCACATTGACGCCTCGTTAGGGGTAGTAAGCGCTATATAAATGCAGTTGCAATACAATACAGCAGTACCTCTCATTAGGCCTGTGCCAGCTGGGTGCATCTGAGGTACTATGGGACTGGTGACTCAAATATTTTTTGGCCCTGGGGCGGTCCTTCCAGACACCATCCACTTCCCCCAACAATTCTAGCAAGTGAGGGGGTCCCAACCCAGCCTCATAACTTTTTTAAAATATATTTATTTCCTACGGCACAAGAACAGAGTTCTATAAATGTTTTTCTCTGAGTTGATGCCAGCTAGTCCGATCGCTCGGTACTGGTCCTACGATACCAAAAAAGTCAAAGTGGAAAAATGCTCCCTCAGCCAATCGGTGTGCCCTTTATTGGGAAGTGTATGCTACATCAGGACCGATATATTAGATATACCTGTTATGCTTTTGTTTAGCCCCTTCGCCGCGGGGCTAATTCCCCCGCGGCGCGGGAAGTGCAGCCGCGCGTGGCACCTGTGACGAGTTAGTCTCGTCATGCTACACGGTGGCGCTGTGCTCACGACGAGCTGAGCTCGTCATGACCACGCCCATTTCCATGGAACGTTCAGCACAGCAGGGGAATTATCCCCGCGTGGGCGTTCCGCAGCGGTTATGACGAGCTGAGCTCGTCATGAGCACAGCGCCACTGTGCCTCAGCGCCGAACAAGTTAAACCCCTAAGGACCACCCTGAGCAACTCTTAAAATGTAAATGTCTGAAGCGGCTGAGCAGATTTACACCAATTAAAGTATGCTTCAGGAGTAAAAATATTTTGTATAATTCCTTTCAGACTTTTTTAGGTCTCTGCTAGATATCACATGAGTGATCTCATCGAGACATGTTGTTTAGAGTTAGTGGACTACAGCCCCCCCACCACCAATAGGCTTACCATTCGTTCACTTCAATGTCTCTCTCTTATCCTTCATTGCTATTTGACATGGCATCCATGTGTCATGCTTCTGTCTTCTTGTGTTTGACCCTCCCCCAGAGCATGGATCAAGTACTTGTGCCCATCTACTGATCTTGTTTTTGGGACAACTTTTTAACTTAAGCACTCTATACAAGACTTGTTTTCATTCACTCTTTTGAGAACCCCCCCTCACCCTTAATCGACTCACCCCCACCCATATTCTCCAACTCCCCACTTCAGCCTTCCTCCCGCTGTCTGTGCTTTGTCTGTGCCCCTCCACCAGCAGTGCTCGGGTTGATTTTGTGTGTTGCATTTAAACTCTGAATTCGCTGTGAAAATAAGTCTGCAGACTATGCTTAGAAGATGCATCCTGTTTTTTTTTTTTTTTTACAACAGGACAGACCTCTTCAGGAAAGCAATATTCACTTTCCTGCAAGCAGCCACTGCCGGGGAGGTTGTCACCAAGTGTGTCCCAGCCAAAGAGGCAGCCCCAGGCCTGCTGCCTCCGCTACTAGAGTGTTGACCTGATCAGTAAATGTTTAACAGAAATTGCAATAGGAGACGAGACTAGTATTTCCAATATCAAATACACAATTGGCACAGCTTCGCAGTGAAATGCCGTCTTAGGCATCCTTTTCAGGTCTCGCGCCTAGCGTTGCAGTGCGCAGCAGTGCTCGCGCAGTGCGAGACCTAATGTAGGGGCTTTTGAAAGCTAACCACACGCTTGTGCGTGTGGTTTTGTTATCCTTTTAGGCTTTTGGGCGTTGCGTGCATCTTTCTAACAAAGTCAGCACGCAATTGGGCAAATGTGGGCGCATGTCCCGCATTTGTCGAGCCCATGGCCTATTGGTGTCTGTTACCCGCACGGCCGACATCTGTTTTGCATTATCGCGCCCGATAATGCAAAACAGATGTCTCGCTGTGGCGTTCACCACCCGCGGGCTTGTTTTTTTTTTTGGATCCATTTCACAGGGAAGCAACACTGGAACCCTTTTGCATCCGCTGGCAGAACTGGAATTATGTGCTACAGCACTTTCCAAACTAATGCATGGACAGGCTTCTTAAGGGATACCCTAGCAGATTTTTGAATCTGCCTCAATTTTTAACTAATTTCTCAATTCACGCCGAAACGGTCCAAACGAAGAATTTATATTTTAATGAAAAACTGCATTAATCATGCTTTAACATTTAAAAAATGCCTTTGGTGTGTTTGCCGCCTATTTGCTGTACCGTCGTCCCTTGCTGCCCTGGGGAAGTATCGGTTTGCGGGTGCGTTTTACTGCTGACATCGTGCGAGAGGGCCTTATTGGAACGGCAGGCTGCAGAGGTGGCCACTGCTCGCCCTCTTCACAGTCCCCTCCTAGCCCCTCAGCATTGTTATCATCTGCGCTGCCTGCCTGCGCCTTGATGACTCGCGCATGTCTCACACTATCAAAGGAGCCGGGCGTAGAAGGGGATGTTTTGTCTGGAACGAAGCAGCCTCGAAACATTGAAGGGGGGTGGAAAGTGGGGCTGGCGCGGGTGCGTGAGGGATAGGATGGCGCCGAGCTCTGTAAGCATTTTCAGCTCTTCTGGTTACAGTCCGAGCCCTCCAGTGTAGCCAGGGCTCTGCTGCCTCACATGGGCTCAGCACTGGTGGGCAAAGAGCTACTCCCGCAAGAGGGCATGCACACACAGTAACACATACGGACATGGAAAAATCGCCCAAAAGTAGATTACATACTAGTTTTGTATTGAGCACGCAGAGACAACTATATTCAATTAACCGTAAGCCCGACCCCTCCTTATAAGGTGTATGTTGAATCAGAAGTGTATGACATGCATGCTGCAGGAAAACAAGCATAGTGGCACCAGGTAGCTAGAGGTGAGAGAGTGCAGGGACGGGCTTGTTTAGGTTACAGCAAACGGGCACTGTGATTGCAACAAAAAGATATGCATATAATGTCAACCGAGAGACCTTGGAGCAATGGATGCCAGTATGTTATCACCTTGTTTTTGGAGACTTCAAAAGGATCTTTTGTTCTTTCGTGTGCTACCCGAGCCCAATAGCAGGAGCAGAGGCTTACCTGCAAGTGTTCTTATCTCAGTAAAGTGTCAATCAATACCCCTGTGCGAGAGGAGGAAAACACATGATCAAAGGAACACCAGGGGGACTGGGCACGGACTCTACCCGGATTCTGTATTTTTCTTTTTCGCAGCCGCTATGTGCAAACACAGAGAAAGTCTTCAAGGTACAACATCGTTATTATTCCCCCAATCACCCGCTCTTCTTAGCAAACTTTTATTATTGCTTAGAATAGTTTGAAATTATTTTTGTTCTATCAAACCTTAACCCTATCGCCTGTGCTCATTTTAAAAACACCATTTCCTATGCTAGCTCCCTGCTTCTCCAGTACCCAAGCTAGGAGGAAGGAACTTGTGGTCATGTGAACTTGCACGCCATTGTGCCATGCCAGAAGTACAGCACTTGTTAGCCTGGACTGCTGTGGAATGTCCTACCCATGATGCCAGTGTATTTCCATAACAGTATCACAAGAGCTCCTCACTGTACCAACGCACGTGCCAATGGAGGTCGGGTGATGTGATGCAAGTCACTGTCCCGCTGCTGTACACTACCACTGAGCTGGAACACTCTTCCCCCATCAAACTAACCCCCTCCCATACAACTGTAACTCGCTTCCTCTTTCTATCTCCATCTCCCATTTTCAGCGCTACCTCCGACCCCCACTGCCCTCTTCCCCTTTGATGGTACTATGGTCCGCAGTATGAAAAGTGAACACATGGTCCATACATTCATACACTAAAACATCTAATCAAATGTTGAAGATTATGCCCTTGAAATGCCAATAGGATGAAAAACCTTAATTGATAACTTTCAAAGTATCCAACACTTCATAGGTCTGCCGTCATTTGCGAGACTTTTAAGCTATTTTCATTTAGAATGCCAATAGCTCAAAGTCTTGTAAGGGCGAGACCTATTGCATGCAAATGCTTGTTAATATACCTCACTTCCGGCCCAATGCAATTTAAAAATTGCCCGGTGTCTCTAGAGTTGAAAGCTTCTCATTGCATTATTTTTGTGACATAGTTGAACTTTCCATTTGTGATTTGAATGTGATGTGTAAACTATCAAGGCCACAGACTGCACTTTGTGTTTGCTGTTTTTCCCTTTTCACAGTAGTGAGGCGCGTGTTGCCAGTTTGAGGAGAGGGTGTCCCTGGCTTTGGCCTCTCCTTGCAGGAACAGTACTTTGGATAACATGAGTGTTAGGCTGGGAGTTTTATGTGCCTATGGTGTAGACTGTAAACATTCATGTATTGCCGGTGCAATCCTGCAAATAGGTTTGTTCAGATTGTTGCTGCGCTGTTTATTAAGCCAGTGAGATTGTGGGCATTGGATATTAATTCAAGCACGTGAATGCAGAGCTGCTTGATCTATTGAATGTCTTTGGACAAGATTTTCAACTTCATATGCACACGTGCAACATATCTTATTTAAAACCATTGAGAAAGCCAATAGATGTTGCTTTAACTTGCCACAGACCCAGTACCACAGCATACTTTTGTCGTGGCTTATACAACATTGTATTGTTGGGGGACCTGCTGGGCCATTGCCAGTGTAAATGTAACTTCCCTGAAGCTGCATATCTCCTTTTGTTCTCAAGAAGCACACATTCTCACAGTAGCCGCTGCAACTTTATGCCCAGGAGTGCTCCTTGTAACACTCACACTGCGGTCACTAAGGTCCATGGAATTACCTAGCAAGAGAGCACCAAATTATGCAACATGGTTGACTTAATTATGCAGCACGAAAAGGCAAATTATGCAGCATGATGCTACACAATTTTTTTTTAATAGTATGACTTCAATATTTTATGATTTGCAACCAAGATAATATAGCAGGGTAAACATTTCACCTCTTTAGTACTAGTTATTTAATCAAATGTCGAAATAAGCAACTGAAATCACTAATAAACCTGTGCGCAGGGCGTTCCCTGGT
Source organism: Lissotriton helveticus (assembly GCF_964261635.1). Classification (NCBI taxonomy): domain Eukaryota; kingdom Metazoa; phylum Chordata; class Amphibia; order Caudata; family Salamandridae; genus Lissotriton; species Lissotriton helveticus. The sequence continues at coordinate 760,207,978 of NC_136070.1, forward strand.
ATGCGTATGGGGGGAGAATCGCAATCTGCCCCGCAGGGAAAAACACACATTTGGAAACACATAATCTGGCTCATTAGCTGTGGGTCGACACCCCCCCCCCCCCATCAATTCCCCCCCCCCCACACACTTGGAATTCATTGCTTCATTTTAATATTTTTTTTTTAATGTATGGTTCCGCAAAATATATTTGGGGGACACAGGGGGTCGGCCCGTGTGCAAGAGAGCTGCTGACCCCCTGGCAATCTCATTTTGTGTTAAATTTTGCCACTTTGAAACTGCTTCCCCACCACCCCCATCCCGCCCCCCCTCCCCTCCCCTCCTCTCCTCCGGGAAAACACACTTAAAAAAATAAATAATTATACTGGCCCCCCGCCACCTGGGTGGGGTCCAGCTCGATGCCATGACAGCCAATTCCCCCCTTCTTACACCTTCCCTGGTGGCCTAGTGGGTTTCCTGGAAGTGCAATCATGATCCACGGCTTAAAAACTGTAGAAAATGTGATTAGTATGTAGCGACGCTAGTTAGGCTTCACTGTGTAATACACTCACAATACCCCAAAGATGGTCTTTGGATTCACAAAAATAAATCCTTCGTTCGGGCACACTTAGGGCGAGGAAGCAAAAAAAAAAAGCTATATTGGCTGATGAGGGGTAAACCTCTAAAACCGGTCCGAGGATGCTTGTTTCACTTACAGGGAGGACCTGGCTTGGCAGATCGCGTTGGACTGTTGCATGAGGCACAGGGTCAAGACTGATTTGCATATGGCCAGGTCTAAACTGGGATGGCATGGTGTGCAAAAGAATGATGGATTTAACCCAGATCTCTTGACTGGGGGGTTAAATGTTTTGATTTGTTCTGTATTCCGCCCATCAATTGTGTATCTTTTTTGGTTTCGAAGATGGTTGGCAAAATTCATTCTCCCCATGACCCCCCGTACTGGTGACCTGCTGAATGCTGTGGGGCGCAGAGGCTTTTGCGAGACCTGACCTTTGGCTGTGGATTGGTGGGCAGCTCATGACCACTGCCTGCCATTTTCAGTATTGCTACTCCCTAGAGGGCCTACACTTGCTGCTTGTGAATGGAGGCCTTAACACTTGGCTCCATTGCTGGACCTATGTTTCAATCGCCCCCACTGAATATTGAACACTTCTGTCTGCTGGGACTGGCCAACTGCTTGCACTGCCTCCATGGTGGTCTAGAGATCGAGGCAAGTGGGTGGGGGGGTACCTGTGCAGATTCCTGCAGACGCCTAACACCATCTTTGGCAAGGATGGGCAAGGATAAGGTTCCATCGTCCAGGGCATAATCCAAGATTGATTGATATATTTACGACTAACTCTTCAGACTCCACCAGGCTGCAGCGGGCCATACCCCAAGGACATAGCTACAGACATGGCCTAAATTCTGCAGGCAATCCAAACTTTCCATGAGGCCCTTGTAGCCAAAATCTGCAAAGTTGTATCTCATATTGTGCCCCTTCGTCAAGATCTCTGTAATTTGGCCAGGCAGGAGGTTTGCAAAGGTCAAGGGCCATGTATCTGTCCTCAGGGATGACTCAACTGATCTTAAAGCACAAGTCATCGCATGACTTTCTACTGTGCACACCCTTGAAATCAGAGCGGAGGATGCTGAAAATCGCACCTGATGTAGCAACTTGCAGATTTTGGGGTTCCTGGATGGGGCTGAGATACCCCACCCTGAAACATTTGTGGAGGACTGAGTTAAGTCCGTATTACTGAGGGAATTCCCTCACCCTGGTTTGTAGTTGAGCGGGCACAAAGGGCCCTGGTACAGAAACCCCCCTCCGGAGGTGCCCCTTCATTGCTAAAATACTTGACTCTCAGGACCGAGATGCGGTCCTCCAACAGGCTTGTGCTCAGGGCAAACTCCACTTTCAATCTGCTCATGTTATGCTCTTCCCAGACTATACAAAAACCACCCAAAAAACTGCTCCAATCCTTTGACATTGTCAAACAGAAGCTGAGAACGATATCCGACCAATCCATGCTGCGAGTCCTGGCGCGGCTGAAGGTGATTCACAGATCTCGCACCTACTTCTTTGATGATACGGAGGAGGCATGGGAATGAGCAACTGAACAGAAGTCTCTCCTTGGCTATAAACCCCCAGGTCCCGCTGCTGAGGAGAATCTGGGAGTGCAGACCCCGAACAATGCTCGGCCCCGGAGCCACAGATGTTGGAAGAGTCACCTCCTGGTGTCGAGTGGCACTTTAGGAGTCGTAGAGGCTAACCCTGTGAGGGGCAGATGCAACATTTCTGGCGACTTAGTTCTAGGTTTGTCCTCCGGCCCAGGGCACACATTATGTCTGTCTTTATACAAGGTAGATTCTGCAGAAGAGGAGGTCTCGAATAGCCAATTATGTTCCTTCTTTGTTTTGTTGTGCATATTGGGTGACAGATGCTTCTGGGATGGAATTTGTGTTGCTGTTGATTGTGAGGGAGGGTTCTGGGGTTTTTGTTTTGCTTGTTTTGTATTTTTTATTTTTGAATGCTTCCTTACCTGCCTTACACTCTGTCTTGTTTTGGGCAGCAGACCCATCTGTCCTGTCTTGACTCCATGATAGAAGGCTGAATTCAGCCATTGGATATGTGTATGGAGTGCTAATGGTCTTCTGGACTGCATCACAGGAGTTCTTAGTTTTCGCAAGTGTCATCAGCCAGGGGTTGCACTCCTACAGGAGACTCGTCTCATGAGCACCCTGTGTCCTTTCTTGTGCAGGTTTGAATATGATTGCGCTTTTCATTCAGGCTTCGTTAGAGGGTCTATGGGCGTAGCAATACTTCTTCACAAGTACTTTCCCAGGCCATTCATGACGCTCAGAGCTGATACATGGGGGTAATGGGCAAACTGGAAGAGAAACCCATGTATATCTCCCTCCGCACCTACATAACCAACCATTCCACGACCTCACTGAGACTATTCCTAAAATGTCGTATGGGGCACTGCTCATCTAGGGGGAGGCTTCAAAGCCACCCTGACCTTGACATCACTGCCTCCCTTTGCATGGCTGTAGGGATTTGTCCAAGGTCCTTTTGTTGTGGATGGACTTTCTTAGGCTGTGTGATGCGTGGTGGACCTGGCATCCCTGTGAACAGGCATACACTCATTTGTCTGCCTCCAAGGAGCGACTTTCACGCATCCTCCCAGACACAGATATGTTCCTCCACCTCTACTGTTAGCTTACTGCACCACAGCATCTCTGTCCATGCTCCCAGTCTACTCCGTCATGGAACACCACACAATGCCACTACCACTTCCAATCGTAGGATGTGAGCCTTTAGTTCGGTCACATTTGTCCAACGATCCCTGTCCACCTGGGTAAGGTGGGCTTTAGCCGCCTCCCGGATTGTAACTTTTCTGGCTGCGCACAGGGTATTCTCCCTATGGAGTGTGCCTTCCTTAGTATTTGAAATAAGAGTGGAGCTCCTCTGACAAGTGTTCTAGAAATTTATCCTTCGTAAGGAACCAAATGTTGAACCACCACATGGGTGTCTTGCACATGTGTGCACCTGAGCCCATGACCCTGGAAATAGGGCATACCTCTCTTCGCCAACTTGCCTTTCACGAGGCCTGCCAGTGTTGGAGAGCATCCCTTCATCGCGTATATGAACACAGGGATAAAAGCATGGGTTACCCCATGCCGAAGTCTATGGGAAGGCCAGCAAAAAACTTAAGGGGTCTGGTTCAGTGAGGACCTCCGATTCCTAATGCAGATTAATAAAACTAGCGGGACTATGCTTCAGCACACTGAAACTCCTCAAGAAATTTACATCGGTCTTCCTGGCTACCAGCTAAAAAAGCTACAGACCGTCCAGAATGCGGCCGCTAGAACTGGGTATTCCGGGTAGGCCCAGTACTAAGCAACTTCTCCGAGATTTGCACAGGCTTCTGGTTGACCAGCGTGTTCTGTTTAAGGCTCTTGCCATTGCTCACGGTGCCCTTTACAAATCAGGGTCCATGTATCTCAGGAGACGCATTTGACTTTTATGTACCGCCCAGACACTTTCGCTCCACGGGACAATGCCTTGCTGTTATTACTCATCACTGCCTCATTAGAATGGGAGGCAGTTCACTCTGTCAGGGCGGCGAAGGCCTGGAACAGTCTGCCCTTTGAGCTCAGGAACATCCATGACCTTAGGCTGTTTTAAAAAGCAGTTAAAAACCTTGCTTTTTAATTAATCCTCCAGCTATGGTATACGCCATCCCGTCTCCTCCGTATTGGTTTTTGCGCCAGGACACCTCAGAGTATACGTGCGCACTACAAATGATGGATAACATAACTTCTGTATTGATTGGCTGTCAGAGGTACTGAACACCCACTATATTCCCTCAATTACTGATGTTATTGAGTCCCAGATCATTGATCCGGAGGGCATCGCGAATGCCTTTGCTGACTATTAAACAATCTATGCCAGACACCCATGTGTGAGCTTGACCGGCCCCACCTGTATTGATATTCCTTTCCCCCTACGGTAGGTAGCTTTAAAGCCACCCCCCCTTCACCGAGGCCAAGATCCTGGATGCGATTCATGACCTAAAACCCCGGGACCTGATGACCTCCTTCTTGAGTACTATACCAAACTCTGAGACGTCCTCACCCCGCCCCCCACCCCACCTGTTTCACCTCTACAAAGAGGCTGGGAGCTCGGACTCCCACCCCCCTGACCTGGACCTCGTGACCTCTGTAGATGTTCCCAAGTCTGACCCCCCCAGCCCCTATCTGCTCTGTGTATTGCCCTATCTCTGTGATTAATACTGACATCCAGTACTACCCCAAGCTTCTCGCAAATAGACTAAAGCCAGTACTTAAAACCCTGGTCCACCCGGACCAGAGCGCCTTCATTCCCAATAGTAGAGCGAGACATTGCATCTGCTGGGTACATACTGCCCTGGCCAGTAGCCGTGATATTGAGGGGGCGTGCGTAATATTATTTGCTGACATTGAAAGGCCTTTGACGCAGTGGACTGGGACTATCTTGGCTATATGTTGTGATACATGATACATGGGGTTTGGTGGCAATTTTCATGAACTTGTAGGTGTTTAATATGGCCGTCAGCACAAGTGCTCATTAATGGGGTACTATCACGTGCATTCTGGGTTGCTGTCCCCCCCTCCCTCCTCTTTGCTCTTGCTATTGAATCCCTGGCCTGTACCATTTGCTGCGATGCTCAGTTATGTAGCTGGAGAGGGAGCTCATTGCTTGTGGATCCGATCACCTTTTATGCAGATTATCTCTTTCTCACTGACTCATCCCAATCGGGCCCACTTGTGCTAGAAATCCTGCGGCTCTTTGGGAAGGCTTTGGCACTGCAAATGAACCTGGGTAAATCTTTCCTGGTCCCTGTACACTGGGCCAGCAAAATGTATGACTAGCAAACAGAATACCACTGCATTGCCTCAATTTCAAATATCTGGGTGGGGGTGGTCCATGTTTTCACCTTGCCTGAGCTCATGCGTAGCCTTAACCACAATACACTCCTCCGAACCCCAAAAACCAGCCTCACTGCCTGGTCAACCTTGCCCCTTAATTTTCTTGAGAGAATTGCCATTGTGAAGATTGTTGCTTCCTCGTTTTCTGTACACGATTCAAAACTTTTCGCTACAATTCCCCAACAGTTGGTTTATTGATGTTACGACTAGACTCTGGGTCTTGCTCTGGGGTGGTTGTCCCTCTTGCATTGCATTGTGGTCAATCGATATGGACTACCTATCCCTCTTCACACCGCAGAGTTTACAAACAGTCTTTCTGGTGTGGCGAGTCGCCAGCAGACTCCTAGTATGGGACAGGAAATGTACCCACCAGACGCCTCTTTGGAGGGGAAGCTGACGTAACGCCCAATGCAGGACTGGAGGGATTCCAACGATGGGACCACATTGGTATTACTACCGTTGGTGATGTATCTGGGGTTCTTACGTGTACTTCTTCGCAGAGATGCAGGCGCAATTGAACTGTCCCAGTCACAGTTTCATAATACTTGCAAGTAAGATACGCACTTTGCCACTTTTACTCAAACACTTGGTCGTCGGAGGATTTCTGTACTATACCTCTCCCTGATGTGCAATGCCTGAGATCTGTCAGAGACGGGATGGCTGGGTGAGGGAGGTGAAAGGCATTGAATGGTGGACATAAGGGGTTAATGTTTAGGTAGATGCCAAGACTTGGAGATAATTAAGGTTTTCAGACTTTTTATACAAACACAAAAGCCGGACAGTGGACCAATTAGCCTACCATAGGCACCAACTCAGAAGGTATACCAAATATTTTTAACAGAGAAATAGTCATGTGTGCAAACTTCGAAAGTGCCCTCTGTCCCAAGGCACCACTCTTATCTCTTAGGGTCAATTGTATCTGTCACTTGTATTGAGTTTGCACCACATTCTAAACCATATACAGTCAACTTAAATCACAACCAGTCCATTTTCACGAGATGGTTTGGATATCTTCTTTTGTTATTTTTATTTTTTATTTCTTTTAGAAAAACAACAGCCAACGAGTTTCGTTCTGTAAGCAGAACTTCTTCAGGGCTTTAAAGTTAAAACATATAAAGCACCACATATAACTATAATAAATACAAACATGTATGTACATCACATTTGACATAACCCTTAAATCAAAAAAACATACAGATATACAATTACATATCTTGCATATTGCATGCCGCCAAAAGATAGAAGAACCTTGGTTCTGTGTATGCATAAGGATATGTTTCATACATGACCTTACACTCTGTGACAACATTCTATTAGTATAGCACTAGTAGATTGATGAGGGTTTACAAAATCAACATAGAACAGGAAGAAGAAAACCGCACTCCTATTGACACAATTTCTACAAAGTCATTCCATCCAAGAATTTCATAACAGCCTTTTGGCTTTTTGCGCCCAACCTTATGTAGATGAACCTTATTTCATACAAGCACAGATTATAACTTGCTTATATCTACCTAATGATCAAGATTTTAGCGGAATCGCCCTTAGATTTCCTGCAAAAGTGTTTCCAACTAGCAGCCTAATCACATCTCAGAGCCCTATAATAATTTGCTTGAAAGATTTATTTGGCCTCATTATAACAATAAGATGTCATATAAATTGAGAACGCAGTTAATAACCAGATAAAATCACTGCTATTGAAAAATTCCAAAGATATAATGCCATATGAGAAATCAGTTCTAATGTAGTAATGACTGAAACTTCAAGGGAAGAATAAGATGAACATACCATATGTGAATTCCGACATATCATATAAATCGATTAGCGTCGCTATTATGTGTGTCTTTCAGTAATGTGCTCCTTCACGTCTTTACGACATCAGGTTAATTAACCAATGTTAAAAAAAAAAAAGACAAAAACGAAATGTTTTCCACTTATTTTAATTCCTATTGGTACTTAGGTGTGTGTGTGTATATGTGTTTATATGTGTATATATGTGTATATATATATGTGTATATATATATATATATATATATATATATATATATATTCCTCAAAGCACTTTCACCAGTCGTTGCTCCACTTGTTGCGGGTGCTTCATTATTCAAACAGTGGAACAATTTCGTTTTTCATATGAAGAAAAAAAAAAGCGTTACCAACAATAATCTTTATGGTATAATAAGTTATCAAACGTAATGAGTAATACTCAATAATGTTGGGGCCTCATATTGTATATGATCATCTGTGCCTTGGTATTTTGTAATGCATATAAGTACATAAACAGATTAGATCAAACGATAGGAACAAGAGGGTGGAAATAACTCCAATATGGCCGCCGCTTTTAGACATACATATTCTTTAGTCCACTGTTTTTTATGTTTTCACTTGTATGTAGTGCACGAGACATCTTCTATGTTGATTAACATGGTAATATGTTTGTTTATTTAAACTTGTATGAGTAAAGTTATCAGTTGACACCGACGAAGGCGGAAACGCTGAAACGCGTTTGTCAAACTGGCTACAGAGGCGCGAAATAAATAATTTGAAACTGCTTTGAACCCCTATGGATGGCTTTTTGAATGCACTCGAGTAAATTGGTTTGCTGGAATTACAGACCAGGGTTGGGAATATATATATATATATATATATATATATATATATATATATATATATATATATAGATATATACACACACATTTTGTTAAAAAGAAGCCTACCTTGTATATTAGTTTTATTCTTTTCACGTGTCGAGCAAGGTTGATTGTAGGGTATAATAACGTGGTCTTATAGCCACTCAAAACCTCCAGGGCATGTCTGTCAGGCCCAGTGCCTCGCATACCTGTGGGAACCCAACCAGTATTAGGACAAATGTGGCATTGGTGCTCAGCCTATTTTGTAATGCGCATTATTATGCGTTTTCAAACTGTATGTACATACAGGGAACAGAGAGGTGCAAGGGAGCGCATGCACTCCTTGTGTTTCTTATGGTCACAGTGGATTCCGTGGGTCATATTTCAACTGGTTATTTAGAAAGATGAAATTATAAGGAAAAATATTATGGAAAAGTTTTAGAGGTTTTCACCCTGCAAGGATATCAAATCCTAGATTCCTATCGCATGTGAGCTCTTAAGCGCCGATATGTGATTCCAGGCTTTATGTGCCAATGTGCGATCCACCACTATTCCATCTCTCAAGGCATCTAATGGCACGTGTTCCCTCCTAGCGAGTGCTGGTGTGATGATTGTAACAATCACATAGCACACGAACGTTATTGGGACTATATATAGATATATATGTATGTTATGTGCGTGTATCAAGAATGTTCTTAAATTAACGTTCCGCAAAATATCACCCACTTTAGCTCGATCACCAAATCACGGATATCGTGGGCGCACAGGTTGGCTTCTTTAATGGCCCGGCACAGAATACCCCTTATCTCCCCCCCCCCCCCCCCACACACACCCCCTCTTTACCTACTAAGGCCGGCAATTCACCCAGAAACTCCTCAGCATTTCGCCGCTCCCGCCCGATGCTCGTAAAGCCGGGCGGGACAAACAAGCGTAAATAGTACATATATCGTGCGTCATCTAAACGCACGCTCGGAAACGAGAGTGTTTAGTTTCCTATGGGAGCCGAGCCGCCATCTTGGAATGTACTTCTATTTGAACACCTTTTATTAATAAACGCCAGATCCCTCATAAATTATCTAACAATACTATGTCATGCTCCCGTGTTGGAGCCAACACAGGGTGTGTTATAAATTGTCATGATCTGTACTCCTTCCTATACCAAAACGGTTAAATGTGCAAAAAGATTATGTGGCGAGTAGCACAAAATATTTAGCATCCTATAAAGTTTATTCAATTATTATTTTCCAAAACATGATTCTGTCAATCATATCATTTGTAAAGCGCACTACTCACCCGTGAGGGTCTCAAGGCGCTGGGGGTGGGGGATGCTGCTACTGCTCGAAAAGCCAGGTCTTGAGGAGTTTTCTGAAGGTCAGCAGGTCTTTGGTCTGCCGTAGGTGGATGGGGAGGGTGTTCCAGGTCTTGGGGGCGAGGTGGGAGAACGATCTGCCGCCTGAGGTCGCTCTTCGGAAGCGGGGGACTGTAGCGAGGGCGAAGTCGGCGGAGCGGAGCTGTCGAGTGGGGGTGTAGAAGCTGAGTCATCTGTATATTTTGGTCGGGTTACCAAGGAAAGTTCCCTCTTCACTCTCACCAACCAACCTTTTTATAGTGCGTCAACATGAACGCTTTTTTTAAAACTGTGTTAGTAACAATCTTTACCACACAGTGTGACTGAATAAAGTAACACTAACTGTTGAGGTACGTTGGTCCGGTGTTGTGGAGTGCCTTGTGTGTGTGGGTCAGGAGCTTGAAGGTTATTCTCTTGTTGACTGGGAGCCAGTGGAGGTCTCTCGGGTGGGGTGTGATGTGGATGCGGCGAGGGATGTCGAGGATCAGGCGTGCAGAGGCGTTCTGGATGCATTGAAGCCGTCTCAGGAGTTTGGCCGAGGCTCCTGCGTAGAGGGCGTTTCCATAGTCCAACCTGCTGCTGACAAGGGCCTGGGTGACTGTTCTTCTCGTTTCAGTGGGGATCCACATGTAGATCCTACGGAGCATGCGGAGGGTGTTGAAGCAGGAGGAGAAGACGGCGTTGACCTGTTTAGTCATGGAGAGGGTGGAGTCGAGGATGACCCCTAGGTTGCGTGCGTGGTCAGTGGGTGTTGGAGCGGTTCCCAGTGTGGTCGGCCACCAGGAGTCGTCCCTGGCCGAAGGGTTGGATCCGAGGATGAGGACCTCCATCTTGTCCGAGTTCAGCTTCAGTCGGCTGTTCCTCATCCATTCAGCAACGGCCTTCGTTCCTTCGTGAAGGTTGGTTTTGGCGGTGTGGCGGTCCTTGGTGAGGGAGAGCATCAGCTGGGTGTCATCGGCATAGGAGAGGACGTTGAGGTCATGCCGACGGGCAACGTGGGCGAGCGGTGCCATGTAGATATTAAACAGGGTTGGGCTGAGGGATGAGCCCTGGGGTACGCCACAGATGATCTTGGTGGCTTCGGAGCGGAAGGGGGAAGGCGGACGCTCTGTGTTCTGCCGGAGAGGAAGGAGGTGGTCCAGTCCAGGGCCTTCTTTTGGATCCCAGCGTTGTGGAGGCGTGTTCGTAGTGTGTGTTGACAGACCGTGTCGAAGGCGGCTGACAGGTCCAGGAGGATGAGGGCTACCGTTTCTCCGTTGTCCAGCAGGGACTTGATGTCATCGGTTGCGGCGATGAGGGCAGTCTTGGTGCTGTGGTTGCTGCAGAACCCGGACTGGGAAGGGTCCAGGATGTTGTTCTCCTCGAGATAGCGGGTCAGTTGGTCGTTGACGGTCTTCTCGATGACCTTTGCTGGAAACGGGAGCAGGGAGATGGGCCGGAAGTTCTTGAGGTCCTTGGGATCCGCCTTGGGTTTCTTGAGTAAGGCTTTGATCTCGGCGTGCTTCCAGCTCTCCGGGAAGGTTGCTGTCTCGAAGGAGTTGTTGATGACTTTCTGGAGATGGGGTGCGATGGATGTGCTGGCTTTGTTGAAGATGTGGTGTGGGCATGGATCTGACGGAGATCCGGAGTGGATGGTGTTCATGATGTTGATGGTGTCATCGTCGTTGATGTTGGTCCAGTAGAGCAGGCGGTTGGTGCAGATGGCGGTCGTGGGGGCGGAGGTCTCAGTGATTGTCGGGGCGGTCTTGGCGTTGAAACTGTCGTGGATGTCTGTGATCTTGCGGTGGAAGAAGGTGGCCAGCGACTCGCACAGGTCTTGTGAGGGTGGGACGTCGCTGGTGTTGGAGCTGGGGTTGGAGAGTTCCTTCACGATGTTGAAGAGCTCTTTGCTGTTGTGCGCGTTGTTGTCTAGGCGGTCTTTGAAGGAGGCCCTTTTGGCGGATCTGATGAGGTGATGGTGTCTGCGGGTGGCATTCTTGTGGGCGGCGTGGCTGTCCGGTGTTCGTTCACGGAGCCAGATCCTCTCCAGCTTTCTGCAGGTTTGCTTGGAGGCCCGGAGGTCTTCAGTGAACCAGCTGGCTTTCTTGTTGGTATGCTTGTTGGAGGGTTTCTTGATCAGGGCGAGGGTGTTGGCGCAGTCGTCGATCCACTGTCTGAGGTTGCAGGCGGCAGTGTCGGGGTCGGTATGGTTGGTGGGTGGGCTCTGGGCGAGGGTGGTGGTTAGCTGGTCTTCGGTGACTTTGCTCCAGCAGCGGTGAGGCATCTGTTGGGTGCGGTGGTGCGTGGTGGGTTTCTTGAAGGTGAAGTGGATGCAGCGGTGGTCGGTCCAGTGGAGTTCGGTGGTATGGTTGAAGGAGACGTGGGGGCTTGCGGAGAAGATGGTGTCAAGCGTGTGACCGGCGGAGTGGGTGGGTGTTGTGACGAGTTGTCTGAGTCCGAGGTTGGCTAGGTTGTCGATCAGGGTGGTGGAGTTGGTGTCGTCATGGTTCTCGAGGTGGAAGTTCAGGTCCCCGAGGAGGATGTAGTCCACAGAAGCGAGGGCGTGTGTGCTGACGAAGTCGGCGATGGAGTCGCTGAACTGTGGTCGGGGTCCGGGCGGTCTGTAGATGAGGGTTCCTCTGAGTGTGGTGTTGGGGTCGGTGTAGATCTGGAAGTGCAGGTGTTCGGCGGTGCTGAGGGTGTCGTCGGTGTTGGTCGAGACTCTGAGAGTGTTCCTGTGGACAATGGCGATTCCTCCTCCCGCTCTGTTGGTGCGGTCCTTGCGGGTGATCTTGTAGCCTTCCGGGACGGCTATGGCTATGTCGGGTGCCGAGGCGCGGTTCAGCCAGGTCTCTGTCAGGAAGGCGACGTCTGGGGAGGTTGAGTCGAGTAGGTCCCAGAGTTCAACGGCATTTTTTCGGGCGGAGCGGGTGTTGAGAAGGATGCATCTGATGTGGTTGGGTTCTTTCCTGGTCGGCAGCATGGTGGGGCAGATGCTTGTAAAGCTGCAGTTCCAGTCAGGTGAAAGCTCCGTGGGTGCGCTTCGGGGCGGCCAGGAAGCAGGTGTGTGATCGTCCGGTGTTGAGTGAGTGGAGGGTTCTGGCATTGTAGCGGTGTCGGGCATCGTGGCGTTCGTGGTGTCCAGGGGTCTTGGCGCTTGGCGCGTCCAGGCACAGACGGGCACAGACGGGCTTGCCTTAGGTGCGCCAGCGGCGCACCAGTGCGCCCGGGCCGCGTAGCGGCTTCCATATGAGGGGATGTGGGAGGGAGGAGCAGCTGGGAGGCGGGGCGGCGAATGGGATTGCAGGTCGGCGGGGACGCAGTGGCGGGAAAAACGGACGGGGGCCGCGGGAGAACTGGGTACAGGAAGGAAAAACAAGTTTAGGCAAGAAAACAAGTACAGGCACAGAGGAATAAAAACAAGTCTGGGCAAGAAAGCAAGTACAGGCACAGGGGAAGAAAAACAAGTCTGGGCAAGAAAGCAGGTACAGGCACAGGGGAAGAAAAACAAATCTGGGCAAGAAAGCAAATTAGGCACAGGGTAAAAATACAAGATTAGGCAAAAACAATGCAGGCAGAGCCGTGCAGCAGCGTGGGGAGCGACCTGCGAGCAGGGGCATAGGTCGCTCTATTCTGTCTATTACATATCATTGTAACTAATGGTAAGGGTATAAACATCGTAATCCTTCTGGGCCAATGTCGGTTTGGGTGCGGAGTAGTCGTGGCTTTAACCGCCATATTGGAATTATTTTTAAGTCGGTCCAAATCACATAACGATCCCGAGATAGAGGCAGTCCTTTTTGTTTCTAAAGTGTATAATTTGAAGAACTGTCAGAGGACTATGATCATGAGTTATTTATTGTCGTATTTATAGGGCATTAAGGCAATGACATGCGTTACTAATATTAAATCTCATAGGTTCAATTAATTAATCACAAATTCAGAACAAAACGGAAAATATTTTTCGTTCAAGAGTGAACTTAATGCATATAATCCAAGATATCTCGTGCACCAAGTCATATCAGTATAGCTGGCAAATACCGTTTCCATGCTTATTCAGGGCGATGAACAAACATAAATCTAAAGTTTTTATTTTTTTATTTTAAATTTTTTTTAAAAACATTTTATTTTCAGTTTTACACATATACATGTCAAAAACAATGCACATATCGGTACAATGGCAAGGCGCATTTGCACATATAAGGTCATGAAAAATGAAAAAGAAAAAAAAAACATAACATGGTACTAGCCCAGGTCTCCGAAACAAATGGGAAAGATATGCAGGCTAGGCCACAGTGACAGTGATCTATCATGAACGTTTTCGTTCTCCTAGAACCATCCCGCCGCCCCTCCTGATGTGAGCCCAAATCCAAAGCGACAGACCTGTGTATCACATAGGCAAAACTATGTCTAATGAGTACAAATATTTCAACTACATTCCTAGCCCACTCCTACGGGAACAATGCCACTGGCAACTTGTGTGCTTTTTTCGCTACGCCTACGGCTAATGTATGCTCTATATGGGCCCCAAATGTCCATCGGGCAAGAGGAGCTGGGAACAAGAGTCTCATGTTCCTCGCAGTTCACATTACAATACGCCAGACTGCAAAGCCACGTATGGGAAGTGGGGGCCCTCCTGCTTCTCCAGAGTAATGCAACCTCCCGCTTGGCTAGTAGGAATCCCAATGAGGCGAGCTTTCTGACTTTTTTGGGGAAGTTTGTCACATATCCCAACAACGCAATTTCGGGAGTGGGTACAAGTGTCCTAGAAAGTATGTGTATCCGCACCCAATAATGCTGCAACTTTGGGCAGGTCCAGGATAGGTGAGCGAAGTCGGCGTGTGGAGCGTAGCATTTCTGACAATGGTGAGGCCTAGAGGGGTCTCTCTTGTGAGACCAAGCCGGGGTACGGTACATCCTGCGAAGAAATTTAAAATGTAACAGCTTGTGTCTAATGTTCAGCTACACCTCCTTTGTGACCCGGCAACATTGCTCTCATTGGTCATCTGCTATAGGATAGCCCAAGTCCCGTTCCCATGCCGTACGGCCTTCACGTCAGAAAAGGGAAAGTCCATAATGCACTGCCTATACATTTTGGAAACCAAATGTGCCCCCGTTGGACTCTCAATTATTAACGACAGTGGAGTGACCGGTTCAGGAGCAATCGGAAACGTGGGGAAAATAGCCCGCAACAGGGAAAGCATACGTCGCAACACAAAGACGTCCATAAAGGAGCAGTCCTGAAACCGATCCTTGTCAGATATCGAGAAAACATGATTATCAGGAAAAAGATCACCAATTGTAGAAGTCTGAAACTTAGCTAACGTGCGTTGTACCAAAACCTCACCGGTGATAGGAAGTCAAGTGGGATTCAGGAGTGGCAGTGACTGAGAATGTAGTAAGTCTATCCCCGATAGCCTACGCAACTTGTCCCACGCACAACTAGTGGTGGAAACTTACTGAATATCCCGTGGGTCTCTCGGGACCCCTTTAGGTAGTATTGCAGACAAGTTCTGCGGCAGAACCAGGTCTGCGTCTGGCTTCAAATAAGGGATTCGGGTGGTTGGGTGGTACCAAGCATAGGAGTAACACTGTGCGGTCAAATAGTAGAGATACATATCTGGGACCCCCAGTCCACCTCGCTCCAACGGCAGTGTCAGAACTCTCCAGCAGCTCACCTATGGACGTTTGTCACCCCATACCAAGCGCAAAAAGAGTTGGCACAGTTGTACAAAAAAGGACTGGGTAACAGGAATGGGAATGTTAAAAAGATACAAAAACTGCGGGAGAACTACCATTTTAATAATGGCCACTCTACCGGCCATTGACAAAGGCAGTCGCAACCATCTATCGACCAGTGATTCCAATGCGCTAATCGCTTGGCCATAGTTTAGCCTAATGATGGAGGTAGTATCTAAATGTATATAAATCTCGAGATATTTAACCGCGTCATGACACCATTCCAGTGGGAATTCAGTCCCATGTAGTAGTAGTACTTGTTAATGGAAAAATCACTGACTTATGCCAGTTGATGCAAAGACCGGAGAACCTGCCAAAACGGATGATTTCCCTGATGAGGGGTTCAAGATTAAGGTGGGGTTGCCGAACATATAAAACCGTATCATCAGCATATAATGATATCAATAGGGCCGGTGCGAAACTGTAAGCCACGGTGTAAATGTTTCTCTTGGATGTGCCGCACCAATGGATCCATCTCTAAGATGCAAAACAATGGGGACAGGGGACAACCTTATCGGGTGCGGCGGGACAGACGGAAGGGCTGGGAAATAGTGCCATTCAGACGCAATCTAGCGGTGGGCTCCGTGTATAGCAGAGCAGTGGTAGAGACGAAGCATTCAGGCATACCCATACGACGCATAACCGAAAGGAAGAAAGGCCACTCAAGGGAGTCTAATGCCTTCTTGGCGCTGAGCAGCACCGCGGCGGCCTGTGTGCGGGGTCTATCCTATGTAATACTGTAAACCGAGTGCGTAGATTAAGTCAAGTAGACCTATGGGGGACAAAGCCAGATTGCGCCGGCGAAATAATATACTCCAGCAATAAAGACAATGGCAATTACCTTGGCTAACATTTTATAATCAAGATTCAGCAGAGATAATGGTCGGTAGGAGCAACAGAGTGAGGGATCCTTGCCGGGCTTGGGGAGAAGGATGATGACAGCTTCCCTGAAGGTTGGGGGGAGAATACCGACCACGAGCAGTTCCGAATATACATCTATCAATCTCGGAACAAGCACATCTTTATATGCTTTATAAAAATCCGCGGAGAACCCGTCAAGGACGGGTGCCGGGGAGCCTCTAAGTGCGTCTTTCGCCTCCACCACACTATCCTGGGTTATGGGAATAGCCAGAAAGTCCTGCATGTGTTTTTCAAGATAAACGAAGGCAATTTGGCAATATATTCCCCCTGTTCACGAAGGTCCCCGGTGATTTTGGTGGCGTAAAGAGCTTTAAAATGTGATAGGAAACTGTTGCAGATCTCCGGAGTGGAGTATATCAACTGATCGTCCGGGCCTTTGATTTCAGTAATATCAGCATTGCTACGTGGGGGGCTGAGTGTATGTGCTAATATCCTGCCAGGCCGCTCACCCTCACCATACCGCCTGGCTACGTGCTGTTTGTCAAGAAATAAGAGTTCGCGTTCAGCGGTCTCCCTAAACTCCATCATTAAAGCCAAACGACGAGCCTCCCCAGCTTCCGACAGACAGTCCAACAGCTCCTCATCTAGAGTGGTGATGTCACTCAAGACAGCTTAAAGTAGATCGTAGATCTCTCAAGACCCATGTGCTCTTAGCAATACAAAACCCCCTGATATAGGCCTTGAAACCTTCCCCCAAAGAACCCCCCAGGTATCCACCGACCCAATGTTAATCTCTAAATAGATCTCAATGGCCTCCCTCACCCCCTCACGAAACACATGATCTTAAAGTGCCTTGCCAGGAAAACGCCACTGCCTCTCATAACCCCTGGGCCGAGGAATGTTTATGCAAAGTATGACCATTGAATGATCCGAAAACGTACGTGGCATAGTATCTAATCCACGGAACCACCCAGGAACTCCTGGTGAAACTAACCAATAATCTATCCTAGTCAAAGTGTTGTGGAACCCAGAGTATTGTGTATAAGCTGTGCGGACCGGGTGATGTGTGCGTTCAATGTCTACCAGAGAGAACTGCTTGCAGATGTCATGCATGGCTAGGCGTGAGCGATGTTTAACGTTGGTAGAGGAGGAAGTGCTTTCCCTAGCAGTATCCAACAATACATTAAAATCTCATCCCAAGATCAAGAGGCAGGGGTCTAGAGCCAGGAGGTGCACCTGCAACGCATGGTAAAATTCCTTAGAGTCCACATTAGGCCCATATATGCCCACTTGAGCAACGTTGTGACCCAGCAGAGAGCCGACAACGATCAAGAAACGGCCATCCACATCATTGATAACCTTAAAGAGGGAGAAAGGGACTCTCTTATGGATAAATATAACCACACCTCTAGCATAACTGCTGTAATTGGAAAAGTATCTGTGGGGCCCCCAGCACATTGCCATAATCGGCGTATCTGACTTGGGCAAGTGTGTTTCCTGCATATAAAGTATGTCAATGTTGTGACGAGCGACATAGTTGAGAACCTGCCTTTGTTTCCGAGTATTGTTCAATCCCCTGACATTCCATGACATTAAAGAAAGACTGGAAGGACCGGGCTGCCAGCCTAAACGTACCATCTAACAAGTGTACCAAACAGTATATGTATAAAAAATCGGAACCAGCGCCATGTGTCATTGACCTGTGTAGTGCTAACTGAGCAAACATGGAAAACCAGCAAGTTTCCTCCCTCGCACCCACCCCCCAGCCCCACCCTGTCCCTGGCAAGGCAAAACCCAACCCCAAAAACTAAATATCGGTGCAATTCGAACAAGCATAACAATACAATAAGCACAATTGAACACCATAAAGTTGGCAAAAGCAACATACATATTGTGTACACCATGAGGCGCAGCAACCACGCCGGCCGGGCAAAATGAAGCATTATATTGAGAAATGAGAAAAAAAACACAATGGAATATACATTACAGAGTCTCCAGGCACCAAAAGGAATCAACCAGTCCCTGGATTGGAGAAGAGTTCCACACTGGCTTCTGAACCGCTGTGTGGGGGAGATGTCGCACGCGGAGCAGCCGCCGCAACGTTGTTGTTCTTCTTGTATTCATGGCAAAACTCCTGTGCCTCCGTCGGGTTCTCAAAAATGCTGGATCTGCCGTTAACGTCCACCTTTAGTCTATCTGGGTAGAGCATCCCATATCTAAGGCATAGGTTCTTCAGAGCAGCCTTCACGCCGTTGAACTTGCGCCTTGTATCTTGCACCACAACTGTGAAGTTCGGGGAAAAAGGAGAGTCTACTTCCCTGCCACTGGACGTCTCCTCGCTCACTGGCAGAACGAAGGGCAGAGTCCCTGTCCCTGAAGTTCATGAGTCTGGCTATGATGGGTCTCGGAGGTAGTCCGGGTTTGGGGCGAGGCCCCAGTGATGTGTGGGCACGTTCCACCACAAATCCCTGCGTAAAGGACTGCCTGCCAAATCGATCAGATAGTAATTGCTCCACGAAAACATCCATCCGCCCCGTGGTGGCCGTCTCTGGCACGCCAAGAATTGGTATGTTGTTCCGACGACTACGGGCTTCTAAGTCTTCGTTCTTAATATCCACTTCTTTTAGAATTCTTTCCTCCCTTTCTAGCCGTTTCTGTGACTGTGCCGCACCGTCCTCTATATCGGAGACCCTGGCCTCAACGACGTCCAGCCGACGATCGTGTGCCTGCACCTTCGCGCCCATATCAGCCAGACTCTTATCCAGCGCGCAAACCTGACATCCAGGGCTTTGAAACCAGTCCTCATCTCATTAAGCATGGCAACAGTAAGCGAAGCAGGGTTGTCTACATCTTCGCCGCCCTGTGCACCATTGACTGCGTCAGTGGGGTCGTCGGCCGTTGTGTCCGTAACCTTCTCAAATGGCAGTGTCCGCTGCTTAGGATCTTTCCGCCCCATAGCGCCCAGCAACCGATCGTGCCCACCTGGGCAGATAGCGATTGACAGAGTGCCACTAATCACAGAATTGCAAACCAGCAGGACAGCGTGAGTCTCCAGATCTGGCCGTGTAGTTTAGAACCCCACTGCAAAGGTGACTAATTAGGCATGCAGAGTGAGCTCTATGGGGCCGAGCGCTCCGTGGTGTGGTGGCAATATCCCGAAGGGCGGGCAACTGGAGGGGCAAAGTAGAGGAGTACCAGGGCAGCCCCCCGCCGGTCTGCCAGTCAGCAGGAAAGCAGCGTCAGCGGTAATGCGAAGACCAGGGCTCATGAAGTACTGGGTTTTTCAGAACCCAGCGGTGTCCGGGAACACACCCTAAGACTTCGAGTCCTTCCTGTTTCAGACTACAGAAACACAGAGTCTTCTTGGTGAAGTCAAAGATCGAATTTATTGGCTGCAGCCAGTAACGGTATCCCAGAAGTACAACACAGTGTATATTCTCAGGAGACTGCTCAATCTTACAAAGCCAGCCTTCCCTTTTTATACAAAATATTATGCTTTAAGCAAACATTCCTTATTTTACAGTTGACCATTCACATATTTTCACTACAAAGAAAAAGCAGAGTCATGATGACAAGCCCATATTTCAGTTCGTCCAGCCCACAATCAATTACCCGGCAAGGCCCAGTATTTTCATCAGATATCGACGGACCCCCAATAAAAGCGGGCACCTTCTCCTCGTAAAGCAAGTCATAAAGAAAGAAACAGGGACAGGTGTGTGTAAGATTAGGCATGGTTTGTGTGCGATGAAAGGTTTATGGTATGTTGTGCCTTGATACTATTCTCATTCGGCCACTGGGAAAGGAACTTACCGAACAGGTTTGGCTTCAGGCAGTGGAGTCCGCTTGCCCAGGTCACACAGAAGTCAGCAAAGGTGTACGTGTCCTTCAGACTCGTTTTTGGCCTTAGTCATCGGCCTATGTGAGGGCAACCCACAAAATGGCTGCCTTACACAAAATGGAACCCGAGGGTTCAGGACGGAAACTCTGATTTCAGGGTGATTTCGTCACTCGAATATGACGAAAATGCTTGTGTATGATATACTAGTCATTCTCGGTCTGCTGATACCAAAATCGTCATGATACGACGATGTTTGACACAGGTCCAGAATTTTCAGTACCACACTCAGATGCAAATAACGCAAAGGGCAGAGAAACAGCAGTAGAGCCTGAGCAGCAGATATGTAGAGCAGCGCAGGGGGGCCCAACACAGTCCCTCAGGCAAGTCTCACCCTCGGGGTCCAAAGCGGTGGCAGACCCCGGAGCCTCCCTCCAGTGAGCTAGCAACTGAGATGCAGCCGGTAAAAGAATGGTAGACACCCACTTCGGCCTGCAGAGCGAAGCGGAGGTCAGAGCAGATGGATTCTATCAGGTCATGGGACCAAGGCCGACATAGGAGTAGTAAATCCAGCCCTCCGGGGCTGAAAACAGGCTTTCATCTCAGGGGCCGTCCAAGATGAAAGGGAGAAGGGAGCCAGCACGTCCTACCGGGCCTCCCGCCTTCCCGACCCCCAATGTGTACCAAATCAGGCCTCCCTCACTAGGCCCGCCACACCCCCAGCGGCCGCAATGCAAGCCAAGGACCGGCCCTGCCACGACCACGAGGCCCAGTTGAAGCCACACAGCCGCCGAGCTTGCCAAGTACCACAGGAGGGGCGGGGGGAGGGACACCACTACAAGCAGAGATAGGGGGGGGGCGGTACCGGCACAAGAGGACTCCGATCGGGGGGCCTGCGATCCCCTTCGGAATCCCAGCTTCATCTGAAGTAGTCCGAACTGCGTCCGGGAATGCCTCGGGGCCGCAGCCCCATCCGGAGAAGCTCCGGTCCTGGCTGAGGGTGATCCGTCGCTCGGATCAGTGCTGCGACGGTATCTCCATGTTCCGCAAGTTCCCCGGAGAAAAAAGGGGTGGCATCTGCTATGGAATGTGCGCAAGGAGTTTAGGAAAACAGGCTTAGAAGCGCCTGGCCGCCAGACCATCTGTCGCCTGCGTGGCCACGCCCCTCAACATAAATCTAAAGTCACGGAGAATATGTAGAGAACGGAGACGACGATAAACAAACATAAATAAAAACCTAAAGTCACAGACAACATATGTAAAATAAAAGCGAAGAGGATACAAGCACAGGTATCTATTCCAATATCCTTCAGAGAAAGGGTAAATAATGTAATAGCCCAAAATACACCCAGCTTCACCTCATTGGCATCACACATTTTTCAAAAATAGATCCTTTTCATCATCTTATAATAGGGAACATCCAATAAAAAATTAATTATCCGATTTACATAAAGTAACTTAAAAAGCCAAGCTCAGAGGTGAATAGAGAAGAGCACATAGTGTTATATCACCAGTTCCTATGGTTACACATCACAGATGACTTGTATCCAGGTAAAGTCAGAGGCCAATCACTTAGCAGTTATTATGATTGTATTTATAGATGGTAATGCATTTCGTCATCTGTATTGTGCCCCATTTCGATGCATCTAAGGCGACATATCCACATGGCCGCTTTGGCGTAGGGTCAGTTCTCAATTTCCCCCATGGGGGTGAGCTGGGACATGATCAGTCCCATGAAACCATATCTTTCCATTTTCCCTGTGGTGCTCCCTCTTGTGGTATGTCATAGGATATTTTAAATCATTGTTTTTTATGGCTCGTGCGTGTTCCTGTATGCGCAATTTTAAAGGTTGCACTGTACTGCCCACATATATTTCAGTGCATTCACAACCTATCACGTAGACCATGTAGTTGGTTTTGTAATTCATAAAATATCGTATGTCATATTCTTTAGAGGTGTTATATTTAAACTTCTTGGTCTTATTTCTACCAATGGGGCACATGTTACAATTAGAGCATGTATAGAAGCATTTTGGGGCACTAAGAAGCCATGTTTTGGGGGGTCGTACTTCTTGGATAGCTGGAACAAAGTTAATTGCAAAGTGTTTTCCGCCTACGGAAGGTTACTTTGGGTTTGGATGTAACGAGTTCTCTCAGGTTGGGTGTCTCGTATAACAAACCCCAATATTTTTTGAGGATGGGAAACAGTCTTGCAATGTTGTTCGTATATTGTGTGATAAAGGCCAAGCGTGACCCTTGTTTCTTTTTTATACTTGTGTGTTTTTGCAACATACTCGCTTTAGTTGTTTTTTTGATTCTCACGTCTGCCTTTCTCAGAATTTCCACATTATAACCTCGTTGTCTAAATCTTTTTTTAACCTCCCCGATGCTGTCTCTAAATGTAAACCGGAATATCTGGCCAATAAACTCAAGAGAGCCGGTCAGTCCAGGACCCTCAGAAGCTCAAACACGCTACTACTCATACCTCTGAAATCACAGAAACGTAAAACATCTAACAGCTCCTTTGCGGGAAATGCTCCTAAGATATGGAACTCCATCCCCCCCCCTCATCAGATTGACCGTGTCCTTCCTGAAATTCAAGAGACTACTCAAAGCCTTCTTTCTTGAGCGGGCTGGTCCATAACGAGAACCATCGTATGACTTTGATAGTTCACTCTCTGGTCCTAGCAAAAACCTGATGACTCATTTGTTCTCCGCCATGTCGCCCTCATGCTGATACTGTATAGACTTTCACGTGCTACCATGTTTTCTCATACTCTTCCTACCCTGCTTCGACCTACCTGTTATGCTGTTGCTTATTTGTATACGTTGTGAAGCGCACTGATACCTTCGGGTCTAGCTAGCGCTATACAAAACTTAAATAAATAAAAATAAATAAATAAATGTCTCATCCAAACTGCAGTTTCTGCGAACCCGAACCATTTCACCGAACGGGATGTTCTTCATTACCGATCTGGGATGTGAACTGGATGCATGTAGTGTGCTATTGCTTTAAGTGGCTTTGCGATAGATGGTACTATGTATCTCGTTGTTGTCAATGTAAAACAAGATATCCAAAAATTCAATGTTACTTTGACTATACTTCATGGTCAGGTGAACATTGTGGGGATTATTACTTAGGAAAGCGTGGAACTCCATAAGTTGACCCGGAGTTCCCTTCCACAAAGTCATCTATATACCTCCCCCAAAAGACAATCATGTCTATCCAGGGGAGGCATATTTTCCCCAGGCATGCTCCCTCTCCCACCAGCCCATGAAAAGGCCGGCGTACGAGGGAGCAAACCTGGTCCCTATTGCGGTACCTTGGATCTGATGGAACCAGTTACCATTGTGTAGGAAAAAATTATGTGACCAGATAATATCAATCATATCCATTAGCATTTCGTTATGTTCGGCATGATCGGCCGTAAGAGTTGCAAAGAATGCTTCTGGATACACGTATACAGTCCAGTCACGTCCATCGTGACGAATATCAGATCTTCTGACCATGATAGGCCATCAAATTTTTCTAGGATGTCTCTAGAATCTTGTATATATGCCGGCAAGTTGGTTACAAAAGGTTGAAGGAATCAGTCCACATGCTGTGAGAGGCGTTCAGTGGGTGAGTCGATACCGGATATGATTGGGCGCGCTGGGGGAAGGTACCCTCCTTGTGAATGTTTGGGAGGATGTAAATACAAGGGGCAAGAGGATTATTTACAGTAAGATATCTGCATTCCTCTTCAGAGAGAAGACCACTCTCACCCCAGTCGTGAACTTTGGCAGTAATGTTAGTGACAGTGGAGGGAATGGGTCTGCCAGTAACTTGTTGATAACAGCTAGGGTCCCCCGACTGTCTTTTAATCTCCTTCAGTCCGTAGTGTTCATGACAACCACATTCCCTCCCTTACCAGCTTCCTTGATAGTGATTGAAGCATCATTTCTCAGATCGTTTAGAGCTTGTCTTTCTTTCTTGGTCCAGTTCTGTTGTCGTTGTGTGTATTTAGATGGGGCATCCATCAATATATATAGCTCTTTGGTCACTCTTTCTTTAAACAAATCTATGTTCCTATGTGTGTTGGTAGGGATAAATTTGGATCGTTGTTTCACCCCAAAATTTTCAGTAATGTTCAAATCATCCCTGATGTTTTGTATTGAGACATATTCATCCTCCGATACTGACAGAAACATTTGTAGATTAAATAAATCTGAGACAGTATGTGTCACTATTGATGAGACTTGAGTAAGAGGACAAATATTCGGTGGGACGTCATGAAAGGGATCATTTAATTTCGACAGACGCACAAACTTAAATAAATCAATCATCATCTCTGCCGGGTCCCCCCACTGAGACGGACAAAAACTTAAACCTCTCCGTAATACATCAATTTCCACGTTTGTGAGTGAACGGTCAGATAAATTCACAATTGTTAAGACATTCTGGTCCACATGATCCAAAGTATCAATCCCTAAGCTGTTTTGGACCGCGTTTCCATTGCATGGCTTGTTTCCTTCTTTTTTCCTTTTTGCCTGCCATTTCTTTTCTCCCCTCCGGGTTTTTGATCTTTTTTGACCGTTCTGTTGCCTAACCTGATCCTCTCCATTTCTACTAAAAAAAATTCCATCGTACCGGGGAGGTGGATGGTGTTACTACTCCTCCATCCCGGGAAGCGCCACTTTCAATCGAGGAGATCGAACTGCTACTGGCTGATAGGAAGTCTATTGATTCATTGTCAAATTTATGCGCGAAAGTATAAATTCGGCCATTTTTATAATCATTGTCATCCCTTTTTATTTTTCTTAGTTTTTTATCTCGTAAATATATCTGGTGGGTTTCGATCACCCTATCATATACCTCATAGTTTTTCTTAATTACATCCTTTAGATTGGAACATTCAATTTCTCTCTCGAGATTAATTATATCTTGTTTCAAACTTGCCACTTTCTTATCCGAATGCCTGATCAGAATGCGCATCATAGTGTTGGATCCTTGTTGCAAGTTTTCTTCCCAATCCTTGAGGGCCTCTTCATCGAGGTCATCAAAGGTTGGGAAGATCAGTATTCTCAATCCTCTGGGATTTTTTTTTGATTCTCTAGGTATTTTTGCAGGGTGATTCCGTCCCACCAGCGAGACATTTCCTGTTTTTTGAGCCTTTCAAGTCTTTGAAATGCAGACGTTTTAGTTCAGTTCAGAAAACTTTATTCGGATAACTTGGTATCCATAAAAGCACAGCAGCATAACAACAAGTTATTTAACAAATGGAGAGTAGTAATAAAATTCATTAACAATAAATAGTTTGTAATTATATAAGAAATACCAGTTCATACATCAGTTTCAGAAAATCATGTGTATATATACAAGCTCAGGGGTTGGACATCATCTTACGTGCTCGAGTGACTATTTTAAAAAATGTACTAGTGCGGAAGACCAACTCTTCATCGGCCAAAGTGAGTAACCACAAATAAGCATTATCCAAACTAATAGCCTCAGCTTTTTAAAAAATGGAGTTAAAAGCCACTTGGTGTATTTTAAATAGTATTTACAAAGAAACAAAAAATGTAAGGTAGATTGTCCACTCACACCATTGCATGGACATGGTACATAATCAAGATTAGAGTGATAACCAAGGGGAAAACATTACAATTGGGGGTGGGTTCGCACACTACTCACACACCAGCGGGATCGCCCCTAAGGACTGTAGTAAGTGTAGTTCGTGTTCCGCGATGCTTCTTCTTTCGATTCTCTGCTATCTTCGCCATCCCTGGACATGTGTTTCGGGGTATTTACCCCTCATCAGCAGGGATTAGGCCGTGTTCTGCGGTTGCCGGTGGCTGCCAAATATTGCCAGGTTTAGTACCACTCGGCGCGCAGGTGCGGGGTCCCAGGCTCGTCAGCCAACTGCTCGAGGGAGCTTTAACATTACAATTGGGGGTGGGGTCGCACACTACTCACACACCAGCGGGATCGCCCCTAAGGACTGTGGTAAGTGTAGTTCGTGTTCCGCGATGCTTCTTCTTTCGATTCTCTGCTGTCTTCGCTATCTTCGCCATCCTTGGACACGTGTTTCGGGGTATTTACCCCTCATCAGCAGGGATTAGGCCGTGTTCTGGGGTTGCCGGTGGCTGCCAAATATTGCCAGGTTTAGTACCACTCAGGCGCGCAAGTGCGAGGTCCCAAGCTCGTCAGCCAACTGCTCGAGGGAGCTTTAACATTACAATTGGGGGTGGGGTCGCACACTACTCACACACCAGCGGGATCGCCCCTAAGGACTGTGGTAAGTGTAGTCCGTGTGGGGTGGCGAAGGCGGTCTTCCTTCGATCCTCCTCCCTTAACGGTACCTGCCAGTATCCTTTGGTCAGGTCTAGGGTACTGATATATTTTTAATCCCCTAGTTTCTCGATGAGCTCATCAATCCGGGGAATAGGATACGCGTCAAAGGAGGACACTGCGTTTAGCGCCCTGAAGTCCATACAGAATCTGCTGCTTCCGTCAGGTTTGGGCACCATCACTATGGGCGAGGACCACTCGCTTCTAGATGGGCGGATCACTCCCAGTCTAGTCATTTCGTCCACTTCTTTCCTTATGGCTTCCCTCTTGGCTGCCGGGATCCGGTATGGACGTTGCTTGATGGTGACGCCCGCAGGGGTCTCAATCCGGTGTTCGGCCAGCCGGGTTATACCCGGAAGGTTGGAAAAGATCCTCTCGAATGGTCGTAGGATCTTTTGTAGTCCCTCTTGCTCGCTCCGATACAACTCGTCATTGACAACCAATTCACGCAGCGTGGTCTCCGGGACGTTTCCCACAGGAGTAGTGAGGTTGGATGACACGGGTGGTGTTCCCAACCACTTCTTCAGAAGGTTGATATGAAAGATCTGGGATTTCCTCCCTCTCAATTGCAATCGATAAGTGGTCTTCCCTATCGTTTCTATGACTTTGTACGGGCCTTGCCACTCGTTCTGGAATTTCTTAGTGGGGGAGGGTAGTAGTACGAGAGCCCAATCGCCAATGAGGAGATGTCTCCATTTTTTTCCTTTGTCGTAGTGGGTTTGTTGCTTTCTTTGACTGTCTTCCAGATGAGCAAAGGCCAGCTCGCGTATCTTCCCCAGTTTACTCTTCAGGTTTTGGCTATATTCTAACAGGGATCGGGTTTCTCCGGTTGTTTCTGCCTCCCACACCTCTTTGGTCATGTCCAAGAGGCTCCGGGGTTGTCTCCCGTACAACATCTCAAATGATGAACAGCCTAAACTGCTTTGCTTTTGGCCTCGGATCACGTATAGGGCCAAGGGAAGTAATAGGTCCCAATCGCTTCCGTTCACGGTTAGCATCTTCTTCAGCACGGACTTCAGGGTCCCTTTATAGCGCTCCACCAGGCCATCGGTCTGAGGATGGTACACCGACGTTTTTATCTGGTGGAGTCCGAGTAGGAGGCACACTTCTTTCATGACCCTTGACATGAACGGGGTCCCCTGGTCAGTAAGGATTTCTTTGGGAAACCCGACCCTTGAGAAAAGTTCCAGGAACTTATCCGCAATGTTCCTGGAGGTGGGGGCTTTCAGGGGGAACGCCTCCGGGAAGCGTGTGGCGTAATCCACGATTACCAAAGCGTATTGGTATCCCTTCCTTGTCTGTGGTAGAGGGCCGATGAGGTCCATTCCGATCCTCTCAAAGGGGGTTCCAATTACGGGAAGAGGCTGTAGAGGAACTGCTGGTGGTCTCTGGGTGTTTTTTCTTTGACACAGGTCGCATGTCTGACAGTGGGATTTGATATCCTGGTACACTCCAGGCCAATAAAAGCTTCTTAGCACGTTCTGGGTGGTCTTCTCGCTCCCGATATGTCCTGCCAACAAGTGGGTGTGTGCATAAAACATGATTTGTTCACGAAAACACGATGGCACAATCAGCTGCATAGGATCGTCCTGTTTTGCTTGTCTATACAGGAGGTCTTCTTTAATCAGGAAGCGGGGATATCGGGTTGGGGATTGTCATGATCGCTGTGGGCTTGTTCCCAGGCATTGAATAAGGTGGTGTTGTTGGCCTGGGCAAACCGAAAACTCATATCTCCCTCCCAGGGATCAGGGGAGGTCAGGGCAGGGATAGCTGTAGCGTCGATTACCCTATCCTGTTGAAGCCGCCCCTCAAATAGATCAAGGAAGTGGGGGTTGTCAGTCCCTAATATAAGACTCTCGGGAAGGGTGTTCAAGACCCCCACCTTCACAACCAAAGTACTCTTTCCCTCCACTTCAATGGGAATATACGCAACTGGATAACCCTTGACGTCCCCATGCACACATTTAATAAACACTAGGGAATCTGGCATTACCTGAAGGGGCTTCACGAAACAACTCTGTATTACTGACTGTTTACAGCCCGAGTCCAGGAGGGCCCTGACCACTGTACCGTTGACCGTAACACTCACGTGATAGGCTCCGCCGAGCTCCGCGGAATACATGACGGCCTTGGGTAAATAGCTGACGTCCATGGGTTCTTCTTGGGAGCGTTTTTGGGGGCAGAGGCGTGCGATGTGTCCCCACATTCCGCAGTCGAAGCACTGAGGACCACAGAATGGGGCTGTCTCTGCTGTCATTGGTCGTGGAACAGGCCGCCCAGGGGGGGCTCGCGGTCTGTGTTCAGGTCTGAACGCGGGCCTGGCCGGCTTCTCAGGTTCGGTTGTGTGTAGGCGGGGTTGCGCTCGGACAAATGTGGCCGCCATTTCCATGGCTTGGGTGGTCGACAGGTTGGAGTGCTGTCTGAGCCACCTCTGGGTCCCATAGGGTAGGGCCGCGAGAAACTGCTCCAAATAGATTTTGTCCATGATCTCCTCTTTCGTACTGGATGTAGGGGTGAGCCACTTGTCTGCGGCTGTCTTTAATCGAAAAAACAACGTTTTCGGGTTATCCCCGGCTTGCCCTCTTTCTTTGCGGAAGCGCACCCTGTATGCCTCCGCGTCAAATCCCAAGTGGTCTAGGATGATTACTTTTATTTGTCCATAGGGTGTCTGTCCGTTGCCATCGGCGACCTGATAGGCAGCCTGTGCCTCTCCGGTTAACAGGGGAGCAAGAAAAAACTGCCATTTCTCCAGGGGCCATCCACAAGCCAGTGCCACCCTCTCGAAGTTAGTCAGAAATGCGTCTGGATCTTCCCCGGTAACGTATTTCTGTAGAGAAATACCAGCTGGGGTGGCCGGTGGTCGACTCTCCCTCACTGGATTACTGGCTGGGTCGACTGTGTGGTGCATCCCCTTGAGCTGTGCCACCACGGTGTTCCTAAATGTGTCTCTGTCTAACTGGGCGGCGGCGAGCTGCTGTTCTACGGCCCATCCCAACTGCTCCTGTCCTTTAACGAGTGCCTGTAGCATTTCCTCCATCGTTGTGTCCCTGATGGCTACCTCCGATGTGCCTGCATTCTCCACCACTTGTGGGGATTCTGGGGTTTGCCGAACAAATCTACGGACAACGGGGTTGTAGGTAGGGCAGGTTTTATTGATTTGTAAAGCCTCCTTTTCTGAACGGGGACTCGATAGTATGGTAGAGGATTGGCAGCGTCCTCCGTTGCCTCTCGTATGATTCCCCGCCGTCTCAACTCCGGTGTCGTCTGGGAGGTGTGGTCCGGGCTTCCGCCGTTGTAGCACGAGGGCCGGTATATGACAGCAGAAAGAAAAGAAAACGGAAACCTATATTATTCGGCTGTCTTGTATAACTCAGGTAGAGAAGGGGGGCTGAGGAGGCACACGTGCACTCTAACTACCCCGCTACTTGTGAGGTGAAGTGAGGGGAGGGGGGGTGTTTTGTGCACAGTATCACAAAACGGGGCAAGGGGGCTTGTCCCACTTACGTCCCGCCCAACCCAGGAAACGAGACCGTACCTGTCCTAGCCACACTTCCCGGGAAGCGTGGCTGGGCGATGCGCCTTCACGTCGGCCTCCTGGCGTGTCGCTGCAGTCTCGCTCCTCCTCTGGTCTTTCTCCGGTGTTCTCGGCTCCTTGGTCCGCCTGGTCTCTCCCCTTTTGTCTCCGCTCCTCGATCTCCCTCCACTCTGCTCCGTCCTCGCTCTTCCTCCGCTCTGCTCCTTCCTCGCTCTTCCTCCGCTCTGCTCCGTCCTCGCTCTTCCTCCGCTCTGCTCCGTCCTCGCTCTTCCTCCGCTCTGCTCCGTCCTCGCTCTTCCTCCACTCCGCTCCGTCCTCGCTCTTCCTCCACTCCGCTCCGTCCTCGCTCTTCCTCCACTCTGCTCCGTCCTCGCTCTCCTGTCGCCACTCTCCACCTCCGGGTGTAACACACACAGGTGTGTTCAGGGCTGGGTTTTACCGATGTACGGAGGGCCGGCCCAGGTCCGGGTCCGGCCAATTAAAGTAACACGGGTCCTCCGAGATCAGCAAGGGTTGGTAGCCGTCCACGTCCGTGGTCTTCCAGGAGTCTGTGTGCTGTTCAAAGAGAGGGGACACATGAATAGGCAAGCCTGGAGGACCCGAGTCCGGGTCCCCCTCGTCACAGATGGGTTACCTCTATGCAGTCTGACCGGGGTCAGATACCAGTAGGTCCCGAGTTTCACAGCGGACTCCCTACTGGCCGTTTTCCTATAGCTGTGTGGTAGGCTCTATAATGTATTGACTGCCATTCCTTGTTTGTGAGGGTTCTCCCCAACTCCTCCCAGGGCCGCTGGCTGGCCGATCGATGTACCCCAGGAGGCAGACAGATCATCTTATAGAGATCTGTGATAAGTTTGCGGTCTGATTCTTTGGTAATTAGCCACTTTTCAAATGCCGTCAATTTCCTACAGACTAGGAGGCTAATGTCAGGTTGCGTTAACCAATGTCTGATTTGAAAGAATTGAAAGCGTTGTGGGGTGGTAATGTTGTAGAGCTGTGGCAGCGCGGTGAACGGTATGAACCCCTCCAGGTCGAAGAGAGGCCCGGCCGATCTGCATTCTATCCCTCGCCATTGTGGGAAGATGTGAGCATCCTTGCCTTGGATGAAGTCGGGATTGTTGAACAATGGCGTAAGCGGCGACAAGAAAGTAGTGAGCCCTCTTCTAGTTGCCACTAAGTCCCATACACGTAGCACTGTGCGTGTTATAGGGGATTTCTGAAGATATGTAGGTCTGTTCGCGCGATTTAGGAAGGGTATTTTCCAGAGAGAGGTTTGCGCCATCGCCCTCTCCTGGAAGAGCCACCTCTTCTCTGACTCGGGCCTATACCACTCCACTCAGTACCTCAATTGTGCTGCCTGGAAATATTGCTGTAGGTTGGGGATCCCCAGGCCCACCTCATCTGGTGCTCGGAAGGACAAGCTTCTTCGCATCCGCGTTTTTTGCCCGCCCAGAGAAAGTGCTGCACCGCCTCTTGCATATTCTTAATCGTGCCCGCGGAGGGAATCACCGGTATGGTCTGAAAAAGGTGCAGCAGTTTAGAGAGAGCCGACATTTTTACCGCAGCAATGCGTCCCAATAATGATAGAGGCTGTTTCTGCCATCTCCTAAGGTCTCCTTGAAGTTGGAAAGTGATGTTAGAGTAATTCAAGGTGACTGTTTCCTCCATGGATGGGGTGAGGACGATCCCCAAATATGGGAGCCGCGTTTCAACCTGTAGACCCCCGTATAACGGAGGTGATTCGTGGGTGGTATGGGAGTTGCTGCCTAATGGCCTGACACCCTCCTGAAGGCCTCCACCTCCTCCAGGAAGGCTGGCACGGACCGTGCGGGGTTGTCCAGCGCAGCCAAGATATCGTCAGCATAAAGGCTAATTAGGTGGGGTTCTCATTCAAAAGTAGTGCTAAGAATGTCCGGGTTGTCCCGCACCCTCTGCGCTAGTGGTTCTATAAAGAGCGCGAAGAGGAGGGGCGAGAGCGGGCACCCCTGTCTAGTACCTCGCTGGATTTCGAATGGTTTTGAGCCCAAGCCGTTGATACGGATCCTTGCCTGCGGTTTATCGTAGCAGCTGGCAACCCAAGCTCTGAAGCGTTCCCTGACGCCAAAGTGCACCAATATCTTCTCAAGAAAACCCCAGTCCACTCTCTTAAACGCCTTCTCGGCATTTATAGACAGGAGCACGGAGTCTGACTGTACGTAGTGGGTTTTGTCTATCAAGTGGAGAATACGTTTAGTTTTATCGCTGCATTGTCTACCGGGGATGAAACCGGATTGGTCCGGCGCTATGATGCCAGGGAGTCGTGGTCCAAGCCAGGAGGCGAGCACCCCAGTGAAAATTTTGAGGTCGAGGTTGAGTAAGGAGATTGGCCTATAGGCGGCGCAGTGAGTGGCATCTTTACCTGGTGTAGGCAGTACTAGGATATCGGCCTCCAACATGTCGGTGGGGGATTGAGCCAGACCCTTGGAATGAGTTAAAAAGTCTGGTAAGTATCGGCGCGATTAAGGGGCAAAAAGCTTTGTAAAACCCAGAGGAGAATCTGGGTGATTGCAGGGGCTTGAGGTAGGATATTGCACTTATCACCTCTTCAATTTTGATAGGCGCGTCCAGCGAGGCTGCACCTTCAGCGTTGAGCAGTGGTGGCTGCTCTACACAGATAGGCCTCTGCGATTTTGTCAAGAAGGGGATCTGCGCTGTATAGGGATGCGTAATATTCTCTAAAAGCCTCAGCTATCTGCACCTCGTAGTTTATCTTCTCCCCTCGGGCATTGTGCATGGTTGTAATTTTGGACCGTTGGACCCTGGTTCTAAGCGCGCTTGCGACGAGTCACCCATTTTATCCCCTCCCACGTAGTATGTGTGTCGGAGCCTTATTGCTGCATATTCGTCTCGGTCTATATCTAATCCAGCCAGTTGGGCCCTAGCAGTCTTCAGATGTTTCCATATCCTAGGAGCCCCTGTGCGACTGTGTCCCCTTTCCAGTCCAGTCACTTGAGCCGTTTATGATTCCCGTTTGTCTTTGCGCTCTTTGACTTCTGCCGCGGAAATGGCTATTAGTTCCCCTCGCACTGCAGCCTTCAGAGCCCCCCAGATGGCAGTCACCGGTTTGTCTGGCTGGTCGTTAAGCTTAATGTAGTCAGTGATACTTTCGTGTAATTGGTGGACTATCTCTTTACGTTGCAGTAAGGCCTCCCGCAGTCTCCATCTACCTCTTGTCGCCTTAATGCGTGGGACCCCTATGGTTACTACCACAGCGTCATGATCAAAGATGGCGGCCGGAGTAATGTCCACCTTTTCCACTATCACACCGAGCTCTGAGGAACCTATGAAGTGATCTTGTCTGGCATATGTGTGGTGCACATGGGAATAGAATGTTTAGTGTGAGTTCAGAGGGTGCTTAGCCCGCCATAAGTCCATCAACCCCCTCTGAGTCAACCAGTCCTTTCCGTCTTACTAGAGCGTTTCCGTGTTACCAAAGCGATGGCCGGACCTGCCCGCCTGGCAGTCCATGACCATGTTGAGGTCCCCACCAATGAATAAGAATCGTTCTGGGGAGCTTAAGGCCTCTGAGAAGGTGTTTTTAAGAAAAGGTTCTTGACCCGTGTTAGGCACGTATAAGGACCCCACGGTCATGTACATGTCGCTCACCCTGATATTGTAAGCGAGGAGCCTGCCTTTGATCTCTCCTGCTTTTCCCCTACATGACAATGAAAGTGCTTAGCAAACAGAATTGC
Source organism: Lissotriton helveticus (assembly GCF_964261635.1). Classification (NCBI taxonomy): domain Eukaryota; kingdom Metazoa; phylum Chordata; class Amphibia; order Caudata; family Salamandridae; genus Lissotriton; species Lissotriton helveticus. Next base: position 760,241,415 of record NC_136070.1, read on the forward strand.
CACCCCTCTTTTTTATCAGTAGTAGAAGAGAAGAATTGCTGAGGGAATGCTCGGGATCTCATCCGGTGCCAGTCTTTGGTTAGGAGGTGCGTTTCCTGTAGCAGGCATATAGCAGCACCAGAGTTCTCGAGATATAAGACTGCCCGTCTCTTAATGGGATTATTGAGCCCTTTCACATTTAGGGTGATAACCTTTAGGGTGGCCCCTGTCATCTTGCCAGTCGAACAAGAGGTCACTCGATTCTAGGGGGGACTACCCCTACAAAATGTCTCATATGAGCCCCATTCCCCGTCGGCACACTGGTTCCCTCCCCAGCCCATAACCCCCAGTTCCACCCAACCTCTCTCCCCAACCCCCAACCCAGTTACTGAACCCCCGAGCCCGACCCTTCCTCCCCCCGCCCTAACCCCAACAAGGAAACCCCAACAAATTACCATAGTCCCAAGCCTGTATACTTGTGTCGCAGGCCTGTGGTGAAGTTACCTGGTTGTACGTGTAGCCGCAGCGATTCCCACGGGCCCCCACCAGCGTTGTAGGCATGCCAATGAGTCTCCATCTTGCCAGCATATCATTCAGTCGACGACGACTTCAGTCGAATGAACGATTCAGTCTCTTGTCACCGCACTGAGGGCCAAGGCCCGTTCCTGTGACATAGCGGCTGGGCCCGGTTTCAGTTCTGTGATGGGTGCGCGCCTTTGGCCGACTCGTTGCCATCCTCCCCTCGATGATTGTTGGGATTGCTCTGGAGAGGCAGTCCTCTCGTTGTGTTCGATACCCAGCAAGGCGCAGGTGTCTTGGAGAGATCTCAGTTGGTGCAAAGTTCAGTTCCATTTGAAAATCAGGCGGAAGGGGTGACCCCAGGAGTACAGGATCCCCTTGTCTCTCAGGAACGTCGTGGCGACTCGGAACGCTTTTCCTTTTTTGGAGCGTGATGGCTGACAAATCTTGGAACAGTGCCACTGAGTGTCCCTGATATTGAAGAGGTTGCTTCACAAAGGATCCTCTCTTTCAGGTGAAAGTCCGGCAAGAAGGCCAAGATATTTGGAGGGGGAGCGGGTGCGCGCCTTGCCAGTCCTACTCTGTGTGCTTGGTCAATACGAATATCAAAGTCTGTGGACACCCCCAAAATCTCCCGGAACAGGCCCTACAAATATCTAGTGATGTCTGCTACTTCTTTGGATGGAACTCCTCTGACCCGGATATTGTTGCGTCTGGACCCGTTTTCTAGGTCCTCCGCGTGTGCTTGTATGTCCACTTGTTGGTCTCGAAGACAGAGAAGTTCTTGTTTGGCTTGTTTGACTTCCTCAATTCTGGTCTGATCCGAGTCTTCGATGGCCGCCACTCGCTCTCCCAAACCGTCCACATTGTGGCGTATCTCCCGTACCTCCCCTGCCGCTTCTTGTTTAGCGTGTGGAAGTCCTCTCGCAGGGAGTTGAACAAGGTTTCTAAGGAGGACTTGGTGATGGGCAGCTCTCCAAACCCCGGGTCCACATGCTGCTTTGACGTTGTAGGGGAGGGGGGAAACTCTGTCTCCTTTGGGGGGGTCCTTAAGGATCATGTCGGTAAGCGTGCGCTCACCCTTATTCCTCGTGCTGGCCATGCTCTGGCGCCGTTCGCCGATGCTATTCACCTCCTGTGTGTTTAGACCTCATGGGGCCTATCCCTTGTGTCCTGGCCACGAGGGGCTGGCGTGCAGGTCGTGAAGCCCTTCGTATGGGCGGTGGGTTGTCTTTCCCCCCTGCTGGGTTTCTGTGTTGTGGTGCATGGGGGGAGGCAGTCACCTCCAACTCTGTCTCCTTTCGCTGGTCCCTCCTCGTTGGTGCCGCAACGCCACCCCCGCCAACCCCCGGATGAGCTGCGCCACTCCGGGCCCGGCATGGGCCGCCCCGAAGCACACGTTCGCCAGCTACCAAAAACTCGCCTCTGACTCTCGAGAGCCTACTTTCAGCCCTCGGCCGCCGCCACTGCTCACCTGGTTTTGGCACAGGAGGATCTATTACAAGATGTGCGGGGAGCTGCAGGGCCCGGGTGGGGTCAAATCTGTGATGATTGGGGTGTGCGCTGTTTTCAAGTGCTGTTTGAGTAAGCAAGGGCCTGTGTCTGGCCCCAGTCGCCGAATCAGGTTCCCCCTAGTTGGTGCAATGCAGGGCCCCGTATGTGATTCGGGCCCAGGCCGTGGGTGTGCTGGTGTCAAGGCCTACCCACGAGGGTTCCTGCCTGCTGTCACCAGGCCCCGAGTGCTCTTCGATAAGTAGGACCGGCCACTTGCACCCCCAGCTGCTATCCATAGGTCGCAGGTCCACCTCCCCTCCTTCTCCTTAGGGAGATGGGGGGCACTCGCCCTCCTCTGCATGGGCGCCTGTCAGGTGATGTAGTCTCGTGCCCACTCAGCCGACATACATGTGTGGGGCCCACTGTGCGAGCTGCTCCGCTGGTAATGTCGGGTCTGGCGTCCCGCCTCCACCCTCAGCAGCGCCGAAAGGGGCCTAAGTGTGTATTATTTATTTTATTTTTAAAGTTTTGTATAGCGCTAGCTTGACCCGTAGGTATCAGAGCGCTTCACACACACATTGTGAAAAACAGAAGGGCCTTGCATTACCCAGAAGGCTGACAGTCCGTAAGCAAACCACGGAAACAGAATACAAGATGAACAATAAATAACTGTGCAAAAAACAAGGTGATTAGCATAATCCGTTCACCAACAATCCTTGAATTGGAGTCAATTCGGAATATTGAGGTCTATGTTGGTTGGTGTTCCGGAAAGTATTTGTTAATGAGATGGAGTTTGGGGTCCCTTTTAGCACCGGAGGAGGAGGGGTTGCATCTGAGGACTCCAGGGAGAGCGTTCCATATCCTGGGAGCATTGCCAGAAAAAGATCGGAATTGGGTGGTTTTCTTTTTCATTTTTGGTGGAATGAGGAGTGAGTTGGAGCTTCTCAGGGTTCTGGTTTGACCTGCACTTAGCAATTTGTTGTTCAGATAGTTGGGGGCCGGAGAGTGGAGGGTTTTGTGTGTGATGCAGGCCAGTTTGTAAATACATCTCCCTTCCATGGAAAGCCATTTGAGGGAGTTGAGAGCTGGAGTGCGTGTGGAGGGGAAGGCGAATGTCCTGCCGCCGGGCCGCACTCTGACTCCGCGCCCCCAGGGGCCACACTGCTATGCCTCGAGGTGATGGGCCTTCCTCTCTCCAATCCCTGGGTTCCCTCAAGGGAACGGTGCTCGATTGCCTGCCTTGTATTACCCCGGGTCGCCGAGTCCACTTCCCGCTCTGCTACCTCAATGCGTCTTGGGGGGGGGGGGGGGGGTCGCGCTCCACCGCCTCGCTGCCTCTCTTCCCCGCGCCCCCCTCCGCTGCAGATACCTGGTGGTACCTGTGTGCTGCTCCACTGTGGGTCCGGTCCACTTTGTTGTTACAGCACTGGGGCGGACCCTGGGAGACCGGCGTTGAGCCCTTCAAAGCGGCGCCGGGGAGGGCAGCAGCCAATCGTAGCCCAGGAGCCCCGGCCTCGATTTTCGCGCTCAAGGCGTAGGGCGATTAGCCTCGCGGTGCTGTCGGTGTTCCTCCTGGCCCCTGGTCTCGCCGCCAAAGAGCAGCCACTGCAGCCCCGCAATGTGGTGAGGCTTGGGGGCAGGGACGAGCAGGGCACAGCCAACGCCGACTCCTCCCGCAGTTGAGCCCCGCGGGGTCTCTCTCAATGCCCGACCGGCCCGGGCGCCATTTCGCAGCCTCGAGTTGAAAGTTGCTGTGGAGTAGTTCGGAACCGCCTCGCTCCTCAACAGTGCCGTCCGGGTCGACACCTCGGCTCTGCACCGTTCTCAACCGAAATCTGAGACACAAATGGGGATATTGAGCTCAAAATTGGCCTGGAGAGAGGTTCGGTACGGGGAGCCTCGAGGTCCTGCATGCCCTCATTTCGCCTTCTTGGCCATGAGATCATAAACTGCATTTTGTTTATCGAAAGCGAGTGACTCCATATTGTTTGTTTCGAATGATGTCCTCTTATAACAATTGTATCTGTTTTTTCTTTACTGTATGCACAATCTTTAAAGTGTTGAAAATAAGTGTTGTTCGATTTTGATACACTAGGTCCTTCTATTATCTTCTCTTGGCATTCAAGAAACTAATTGTTGGTGATCTGTGTTGGTGTAGTTGATTTATCGACTTTTAGAGCATCTATAGAAATGCTCTTCAAATATTCAGAGGGAAAAGATAAATATAAGCAGTTGAATTGTACAGGCTGGGGAGGACGTTACATAGAGTACACTTAAACTAGCTTGAATTTTTTTCCACTTCATACTGAGGATGCACTTGTGGTTCTAACCTCCCTAGAGGCAGTATTTAAATGTGTGATGGAATCGGAGAGGGGTTAAACTGTTTGGAGCCCTCATGAATGTAGATAGCAGTGTACGTTTTATTAGTAGAGGCCTTGTCCCAGTTTAGGTAGATGAGCTCTCAGACCAAGAGAGGAGAAAGTATGAACGAAATTAACGATTCATTTCCATTCTGTCTCCTTCCGTTAGCTGCAGTTTAGAAGCAATATATTTGTTGATACGTGTATTTGCACTAAGCTTGTAATCTTTCGATTTGTTGGTAGTGTCTTAGTGCAAGTAATTCAAAAGAAGATCAATATGTATTGCACTATATACATATGTAACAGACATTAATCTTAAAGTTGGCAAAGATATGAAGCGGTCATCCACTATTGAGTGAAAAATAATTCATAGAAGTGATGCATCTCTCTAGTGAAGTTATATTAATACCAAACAGTTTACCAGAATACAAGATTTTATTACCTACCTCACATTATTATGGTATTTAGAAGTTACAAAAGGAAAACTTGTTAACCTATGCTTATTTTTATACTGCCTTGGAATGCCTGCCCTTAGAAGAAATAACTGTTATGAAATTATTTGAATCCTGATGTTGGTTCTGTTGAGGGTTGTAGAGATTAAGCTCTGCGTCGATGCAATAAGAAGAAACTGTACTGGTGATATCCGTTTGTATGAAATAATGGCAAATATCGATGATCCAATTGTGAATGTGAGTGAGCGTTATGAGCCATAAAAACCGAGGGATTATGGTTTGTAAATTATATAACGAGTACTTTTGGGTTGACCCAAAGAGACTTTTGGAAAGAATTTCGGTTCAGAATCAAAAGGGGTTATTTGTTGTAAATGCATTTTCAAGATAAATGATAAAAAATAATGTATACATTTTTACAAACTAGTGAAAAATGTGTAATCTTGAGTGAAAAGTCACGGTGTACAAAAATTTAGCTGTGAGCACTATAGGTTTAAATCTGCTTGAAGTGTCTTTTGGGGACCTTTCTCTGTTCTTAAGACTCCCGATTTGTTCTTACTGTGTTGTAATGATTTCTGATGTAAAATGATGTGAAGTAACCGATAACATGCCTTCCTGTAAGATCGCCAATCTCGCATGATAGCCAAGGCCTCCTAAAACTGCCCTGGCCAATATTGAAACTGAACGACTATTGTCCTTCCATGATAACAAGAACTAAGCTTTCATACTTGTTGAGGTCTCAGCATTTTATGATATCATAGACCATGACATAATACAGTGTAGACTAAAATGTTTGCCGGAGTGGAGGGGTCCACATTCATATGGACCAAACCCTTAATTTCTACCCATTGCAAACTAATTTGTATGGGTCACCAGAATCTACAACAATGCACTGTAACTTGTGGATTACCACACAGCTTCTCGAATCTGGTTTGCTCTTTATGGTCTATGTGCACCGCTCAACTACTCCTCAAACAGTATCAGTTTGATCTACAAGTGTATGCCAAAGACGCTCATATTAATTTCCATCTGTAAAACAAGCCATTGAACTGGGCTTATATCTTCACCTTTTCGAACCATGTTCTCCACTGCATTAAACAGAGTTTGACCTTCGTTCAGACGGAGGAAGAACCGAATCCAAATTGATCCCCCTTCAAATGGCACTTTTCTCTTGATGCCACCCTGAAAGTGTACCACGCTCAAAGTACAAAACATGGAAGCCTTGTTAAATTCAAAGATGTCCCTCTTTCCCCAGGTAATGAGGTTGTCCATGCCATCAACCTACAGCTTTCTGTCCTCTAGAAAAACTTTGCTCCTCTGCATGAAGCACCAGTCGGAGCTAACTGGATCCCCTTTAATGACTTGCCTCCACTGCTACTAAATTGTATTTTTATTTTGTTTTTAGATCTTCCGGAGTAAAATTGGATTAAATAAACGTACAGACCATACATAATTATTTGAATTACAGTAAATCATAACATTAGACCTGCAGAGAGATACAACATGCAATTGATCTAAACAGGTTTAACAATAGATGCATTATTCCATATGTATTCCTAAAGCGAAAACTAATGCTTCACTTTGAATTCCTTAATCAAACTGAATGCTTTACAGTTCTGTTGATATACACTCTATACTTGAAGGATTAGTTCATACTTTAGATACATTAAAGTCCACATAGTATGCGTCTGGTACTATATTACAAATATATTGTTCGTCGATCATACCCTTAACCGAATTCATGTAAATCAATCAGACCAACTAATTAATAGCCAAGCTTTAATACCCAATTAGTGAGCAAGGCTCAAATCTTAAAACATTTCTTTCTAGCTCTTTCCTATACATTTATACAGACTTTCTTCCATATAGTAACAAAAGAAGTATAGAGCGAGCCACAGCTGATACAATGGTGGGTCAATGTTCAGCCAATCGGTAACAATACAGGTTCTGGTAAAGACCATTGCTTAAAGCAAAGTATAGCAGATGACTGGATCTGACAAAGTACACTCCTCTACAACAAGCAGAATAAGTTATAAGGTTGGACCAATGCAAAATGGTGCCCAAAAAGTCCCTGATCTTTCCCAGTACTGAGCCAGTTTAGACCATGTGGCATACATATGAAATATTTCTGTTTCAGTAATGCCAGAACTTGGTCTGTGAGAATTCAGGTGCCTCTCCCAATTAAAGTCTCTAAGGGGGTTTATATTCTATATTGTTTTGAATCTTTAGATGGTAGTGCTGTGTGGCTAATGTTTACAGAATCCTGGAAGCATGCCCTGCTTTAACCCTTTGGGCGCGGCCGCGATTCTGCGCCTGTGCGGCCGTTTTGAAGAGTGGGCAGGTTCATGACGGCCCCCTGCCGTCATCAGCACACGAGCACTGTGATGCATGATGGACGGGGGGCGTCATCAGCACGCAAGGGTTTAATCAATCCCTAATCTGTCTGTGCACCTAACTGACTGTGAGTAAATAGTGTCTGGTTTGGGATCCGTGAAGTGATGATTTAAGACCTTTGCCCTCCTTCCAGTTACCAAGGAATATAGTATTTGTATCTTTATAAACGATAACTGTCTTGCATCCAGTTTCAAAAAGAAGCTTCTAATCTGTGGGAATTTAAAGAAATTATGCTTTCCAAGGTTGAATTTTTCCTGCAAGTAGTAAAATTCACAGAGTTGCCCTTCTCCAAAACAAGACCAAACCGTCAAAAATCCAATAAGTAGAACTCGAGATATGAATTTGTAAAGAATTAACTGCAATAGAGTGCTTTAAAGTCAATGTCACTTGGGGGTTACTTGAGGTCACGCTAGACCGGGGTAAATTCAAAGTTTGAGGCCGACCGCGATGGAGGGCAGGCTGGCCACAGGATCCATGCAGGGCCTGCCAAAAGAGTACCTTAGATGGAGCAGGCGTCGAAGACTCGATGCGTCTGTTTCAATTCACGCAGTCTGGTCGATGCATCGAAGTTTGGCCTTTCAGTTGGGTCCCGCGTCGTCTAAACCCTTACAATGAAACAGCTGCTGGACCCTCCTTCAAGGTGCAAGGATTGGATTTGGCACCTCTTGGCTGGGCAGAACTCAGCGTTGGCAAAGTCCAGAAGCTTGTGCAGGGTTGAAGGAAGTCTTTGCCGGTCCTGAGGCTTCAATTGTAGGAGAGTAGGGTCTTCTTTCCTATGGTCACCCCACTTTTTGCTTTTTGCTTCACTGGTTTTCGACTTAATGTGGCTGTGGGCCTGCTAATCAGACCCACAGCCCTGCTGTTCTCTCTCTAAATTCATAACCATGTACTTTAGGTACATCACCAATTGGTACTTGGGACACACTTGTTGGTCCCTGTACAGTGTGCCATAGGCACCCAGGGCATAAAGGCACCCAAGGCCTACCAGGGGCTGCAGCATATCTTTTGCCACCCCTGGCTGGCCTTCCAATTTGACACAACTCGCTGATCACTCAGCTGGGGCAAGGTGGTGTAATCACACCTTTCTTAGATATAGTATTCCTATATCTACCTTAACATATAGACACATATGCACCTATAAGTCACTCCTATGGCAGGTCTTAACAATCCTGAAGGCAGAATGCTTGGTTTTATGTGAGATGGTGCTCTAGCATGAGCTGAGCCTGTCTGCAGCTTTCGGAACCATGTCCTTATAGCTGTTCTATGATATTGCCATACCATATACTCTTAAGTGCATTATAATCCTCGCGGTTATTGCTAACTTTGGTTTGGCTTTATCGAAACATGTCGTGTAAGGTGTCGTACGCTTTGGAATACTACCCACTCGCCAGTTCTGGCGATGGGGGTAGCATTCCACCCTTCTAGAGGGAGAAGACATGTTACTTTCCTTAAACGCGGTTAAAATCAACCAGAGCCCCAGCATCACAAAATGGATGCTGCTGCCACAGACACAAGTCTGACCTCCTGCTGCTGGGAGCCCTTCCAGCACGAGAGGCTTGAACAATAGGTTTCCTGTCACGGGGAGGTGCTATCACCACCCCAGACAGGAGATCGTGGATTGAGGCAGGGAGGGATGAAAGAAACGAGACATGCCTGGGGCGCACAAGGTGCCCCATGCATAGGCCAGTTCAAACTGGTGCTGGAGCACACCAGCCCCAGCTCTGGTCGCGAAACTGGACAAAGGGAAAGGGGTGTGACCACCACCTTCCCTGGTGCCACCCATAGGAGGGACCTAGCAGGTAATCCAGCCCCTTGATTTGGAATAAAGGTAGGAGCTGTGTCCCAAGACTTTAGATAAGCCTGACTGAAACTTTGAAACGGAACTCTGGACCCTTCGACATCCTACTCGACGTAGAAGACTGAAGAATCTCCCTTGTGGTCAAGGAGTGACCACCCTGTGCAAGCAGGCACCATCAAGCGCTCCAAGGCTTGCTTTGTTGTTGCTCCCGCCGGAGCTCGAACGACAGAAATCGTCAAGAACCGGACTTCCAGACATCCACCAGCCCGATCCACAGCCACAGCAAAGCTGAGACCCGTAGAGGCGACGTGAGACGTGGGACCGGCCATCTTGGAAAGCCAGCGAAGTGCTTTCTGTGCAGCTCCTGAGGCACCCTCAAAGCTGTGCATTGGGGATTGAGAAGCCCCAGCCCCGAGCATCAATTGCACCGAAGATCACCTCTCCACACTCAGAGTGCTGCGTGGGGCCCGTTTGCATTTTCCTGCTCGACGCGTCTGTCCGGTCACTTGCCCGTTGGCTAGTGGCCTCTGTGACGATGAACCTTCGAATTTTCAACGCTAGTCTGGTTGCTCCAGACTGGCCCTTGCTCCCCTGAAAATCCAGAGCCATCTTAGATTCCTGCGTGGGTTGCATTTGCCAAGGCCTGTTGACTCCGAATCGAGATCCGACAGCGAGAGCTTTCATGGGACAGTCCGTGCCCAGCGCCTGGTCGTCGTCGATACCTCCTGGTCCACGTGGCAGCGGAGACCAGCTTCACGACATCACCTGATCGCAACCCGACATCGCCTGGTTCCTTCCTAGTTCCTTTCTGGTCACTGGCTAGTGACCCAGGCTCTGTCCCCTCTGCTTTCAGGTACTCTACATCTTCGATCCAACCTTGGATCCCACCGGACTCTTCTCTCCTGGTCGCCTGCATCTTTTCTCCAAGGATCCCTAGAACTCCACGACGAAACCCGACACACTTTGACACCTATGCACCCGCTTCCTGTGGGTGAGGTAACACGAGTACTACGGTGCTCCTCTAGAGATTTACATCCCTAGTGTCCTAGTTTTAAGTGGTTAAGTTCTAGTCCAGTCGGAAAACTTCCAAATCTGCAACTTTCTAACTTTTACGCACCATTGACTTCTATTGGTGCACGCGTGTGCATTTAGACACTGCACCCGCATCCTGTGGGCCTCCCACGTCCTAACTTCTGTTAGTCCAGTGTAGCCCCAGCGATTCTCAAGGCCCTGGGCCTTACCATTGTTCGTGACGTGGTTCTTATGCCACTATTTTAGTATATGGTTTTAGGGACTACCAGGGCCTCTCCATATTTGTGCAACTTTTGTATGCTATATGAAGTTCTTTGTTTAAACGCTTGTGCTTCTGCCCTCATAAAGAGTACAGAGGATTATTCTAGTAATAAATACATATATTTTATAACATATAACTTGTGTGGTGTCCTTTCATTTGGTATTAAAGGGATTGCATATGGTAAAACAGCTGGCTTCACATGCCCTCTCGAGTTTAGCCTAAGACTGCTTTTGTCCATGCTACCAATAGGATAGCTTGTCTACAAGGTTGACTTACAACCAATCACCATAAGGGTTGGTTGGACTGGTGCAAGGTGCTCACTAGAAAAGTGAACATCATATACCAGGCCAACTTCTCACATCAATAACAGGAGGCAAGTTAGCAAGCACTTGGAGAACCTGGGTGCAAGGATGTAGAAAGCAGGTCCAGTCCTTCTCACACCCAAGCAAGAAGCAGCAGGCCAACACAGTAAAGCAGGCAGCAAAGTGGAAGTCACTCCTAGACCACAGCAATCCGCTGGCAGCAGGCCAACACAGCAAAGCAGGCTGCAGGCCAGCACAGCAAAGCAGGCTGCAAAGTGGTAGTCCCTTCTGCAGCACAGCAGCTCTTCCTGGCAGAATGTCCTTGGTTCCGGAAAAGTTCTGATTTGGTTGTGTAAGGGGTCCATTACTTATACTTAGTTGTGCCGTTTGAAGTGGGGGAGACTTCAGAGAGGCCTTTGAAGATAACAAGGTCACTGCCTTTCCCCGAACAGCTCCAGACTCGTTACAGGGTTATGCAGCTTTTTGTGTGGGGACGGGCACAGCCCTATTCACTCGTTACAGGGTTATGCAGCTTTTTGTGTGGGGACGGGCACAGCCCTATTCAGGTGCAGATGTCAGCTCTTCCCTCCCATCAGCCTGGTAATAGGCCATCAGGATGCAAAAGTCACACCCCAGCTCCCTTTGTGTGATTGTCTAGAGGGAATGCACAAAGCCCAGCTGTCACTCAACCCAGACATGTATTCAGTGGCACAGAAGGGTTAAAGTAAGAAAACACCAACTTTCTAAAAGGGGCATTTTCAGACTTACAATTTGAAATCTGACTTCGCCATAAGTTGTGAATTTATATTGTGCGTTAAGAAACACAAAACTCCAAATCTCGTTTCCCAATTGGAAATTACACTTAAAAGATGCCTTAAGGCAATCCCAATGTTGACCTATGGGAGAGATGGGCCATGCAGAAGTGAAAAAGAATTATTTTTTTTTTTTACTACCACGACATGTAGAACACAAAAGTACATGTCCTACCATGTAAATACACTGCACCTTGCCCATAAGGCTGCCTAGGGCCTACCTTAGGGGTAACTTACATTTAATCAAAAGTAAGGTTTAGGACTGGCAAGTAGGTTAACTTGCCTGGTCAAAATGGCAGTTTAAAACTTCACACACAGGCTCTGCATTGGCATGCCTAAGACCTGTTTAAAGGGCTACTGAAGTGGGTTGCACACTCTGTGCTGCAGGCCCACTAGTATAATTTAATTTACAGGACCTGGGCACCTATAGTGCACTTTACTAGGGACTTGCAAGTAAATTAAATAAGCCAATTGTGGATAAGCCAATGCCCCCCCCCCATCCCCTCATTTTAGGGAGAGAGCACCTGCACTTAAGCACTGGTTAGCAGTGGTAAAATGCCCAAAGTTTTAAAGTCAATAAAAACGAGGTCAGGCAAAGGGGAGCAGGAAGGCAACACATTTGGGGTTGACCCTGCAGAAAGGGCCAGGCCCAACACTTACCTATCTTGAACTATAGTGGGGAAAAAGTGGTGAGTGCGGTGGGGGGTATATTAATTGTATTTAGTGATATTCAGCAAAGTAACCATTTTAGTTAATAATTTAATAGCCACTACCACTATCTTAAATCCAATTTTATGAAAATTGCTTTACTCTGTAAATTTTAGTAAGGAGGGTGGGAGGTTCCACACCACCCTAAACACGCGCTCCTGGGCTTCACTGATAGGCTGGACGGGTCATACAACGACAAACTGTTATGTACTACAGCTATGGTGGTAGCTAAAAGAGACATTGCAGTCTCTTGGAAATGCCCCGCACCCCCACGTGTGGGGCGTTGGCGGAATGGAGTGGACTGGTGAAAATTATGTACGCAGCACGTGATTGCCCTAAAAAATATCGCCGAATTTGGGGGAAATGGTTGGGAGGGGGGGTGTCTAACTGGGAGGGGTTTGACTGTTTACATCTCATTTCTGCTTTATTAATGTCTACATGTTTTGTATTCAGAACTTGTGATTGTAATCCTCGATCGTTGCAATACGGTGCGGATTGGCTGGTGTATTTCTTTCGTAAAATTAATAAAAATTAATCAAAATTTGTTTTAGTAAGAAACAGAGGTCTCTTTTCCCAGGCTGTATTCATAACTTAAAGGGGTCCTCTTTGGTACCGACATCTGTGTCTCCCTCCTATAACCAGATATTTCATATGCTCCAGCATAATACTATCTAAAAATGAGCATTTGCAATGCAATCTGTCTCGCCTTTGGGACCTTGTATGTATTTAGCTATGCAGCACAGGGTGCTGAAACATCTACTGTTCTTTAACATGGAGGGAAAGTACCCACCAAACTGCGTGACACGCCAGGTATGGGAACGCATGGAGAGAAATATTGCCTTTCAGTGGGAAATGGTATAGTGCAAAGCTCTGTTTTTAATATAAAATCAGGACCCTTGGTAGTCATATAAAGGAAAATACAAGATATGAAAAGAATATTATGGTCTACAGGTGCTTGTGGAAGACCATTTCTATAGACTGGAATGTAGAGAATGCGAAAGTGAGTCTGGTATTTTACTGACCTCTGCTGGTTGTGTTCTATCAAGAAAGATAAATAGAGGTAGTTGCCAGAAAAAAAAAGAAAGTCCCTCAGCAGAAAGCAATTCCGGTATTTTACGGACCTCTACTGGTTGTTATCTAACAAGACCGTTAAATAGAGGCAGTTCAACAAGCAGAAAGGAAATCTGGTATTTTACTGACCTCTACTGGGGTCGTTTTTAGGTCGAAGCACGACCTGCATTCAATGCGTAAGCATTGATTGCAGTGCTTCGACAACTATTGTGATCCGTTTTTGGGAATGTGGGACACGACTCAGACGCGCGCTTTTGCAGTCTCAGTTTTGACCGCGGGAGCTTGCGCAGACGAACTCCCAGCCCCTGCTTTCGCTTCGCTCCGCTCGCATGCATTAATGGCACACGCACACAGACACAGCCAGCCCCCACCCCTCTGCATACACACACATACAGGCGCGCGCACACATAGACAGACAGACACACGCAGACAGACACACGCAGACAGACACACACACACACGCACACAGACACACGCACACAGACACACACACATACGCGTGCGCACCCCCTCCCCCCACACTTACCGGGGTCTTTTCGTGTGTCCCTGTCTCCCTCGGCAGCCTGCGGGTCAGTCTTGACAACAGGCGGGGCTCTCCACGACCACGGGAGCTCCGCTAGTTCACAGGCAAATCTTCCGGCTGACTACAGGAGCGCGGGTTAGGCTCCCGTCCGCTTCCTGTTTGCGGCCCCGCCCCCGTCCCAAAACAAGTTGCCTGGCTTCCGTTCTAATCCGGGCTGCGGACATAAAGCCCGCAGGTAGGTGTATCCCAAAATATCTCACAATAAAAGCAATTTCAGTTTGTGGTGCTGCGGCTTAGCCAAGCATCAACCGCAGAATCATTTAGTCTGGTTGCATTTGTTCCCCGGACCCGCCTTGCATCGGGGCTTCGGCGGAGCGGGCAAGGAAGAGGCTTATCAGCACAGGCCGTGCCGGCTCCCAAGGAAGGCAGCAGCTACCCAAATCCACTCTGCCTGCTCGTTGGAGCCAGCCCAGCAGACAACCCGAGGGCGGAGAACCGACAACCCCACCCTGTCCGCCCGTCGAAAAGCACTACACCTCGCTCCGCCTGACGAAATCACAACATCCCCGCTCCCCCTCCCTCAGCAGCACCCTGGCAACACACGAGCACACAACCTCGTCACACAGCAGCAGCCTCTTCCTACATCACCGCTCCCCCTTCCCGCTTCCCAGTACCTCCGCCATGGGCACTACAGATGCTGCATAACACCCGCTGGGTCAACAAACACTACAGAGCCCAATTGAACCGCGGCGCCACACCATCCCCTGGGAAATACAACACCGGGCAGCTGAAAGCGCTTCATTTGCACCCCCCACCACTGCCCGTTGCGCAGCCCCAACGCACCTGTGACTGACCTGAAGGTGTAACCACAAAGCCCCACAGCCCCCAACCACCAGCATCCCTATGGTGGTGTCAACACTATCAGTCACGCTCACACCTGGTCAGCACCCAGGACGTGCTAACATGCAGTCCAGCCTCCCGGGACTGCAGTATCATCCCCGCGTATCACCACTGCCTCGCGCCCCTAGAGCCCCCTCCCCCCTTTCCTGAAGGTGACCGTCCGCTCCCCAACCATCTGCGCAAACTACCTCCCGGCTCCCCTGCGTTTCTCCCTGTATTGCGCATATCCCCTCTTGTTTTAGGATGTTATTTCCTGAGCGCTATAGGGGTTCAAGGCATTCATGGATCTTCCATCGGCGTCAGCAAGCATTGCATGTTACATTCTCAGACTTAGTAAAGTATTTTGTATTTGTTGTTTGCAGTGCGCTAACATCTGATTGCTTCTTCCGGTTGGGATTCTTTTACCCAAAAAGGAGATTCTGTCCTCTCATTGCAGGGGTTGGGACTCAGTGGACTAACGCATCCACTGTAGGGAGCTGTGTTTGACCCTACGGTCACGGGTTGGAACTGCGACATGTCCACTCCGCTTTCATTCTTCCGATGTTGATAAAAAAAGGTACCATTGTGTTGGTAAAAACAATATAAAAAATGATTTATCACTGTCAATAGCACCAACATGCTCCCGAGTGTGAACGTGCGTCCTATGCATATTATGTAATAGTGGGGCCAGCCTTGTACTGTTATTATCGCGTTTTGCACGCTGCTGACGTTAGACAACAGAGGAATGTGTCAGCCCCTCAAACAGCTTTTTAGTCCTCTCTACGTATACTTGGATATTGTGTATTGTGAACTAAGACGAAGCAGATCTCACGGACACCGAGGCGATATCCTTGTGCAACAGTGAACTCTTTTCTAAAAGGGACTCTCCTGCCACTCACCCTGGGACCCCTGCTCAGTGAGCAGGCACAGTGGGCCCCAGCCTTATAAAATACAACTCCACCCGTTATATTAGTTGCTTGGACAGCGGATACTGCGGTCGTTTTCCTGTTGTCGCCCAGAGAGGGAGGGGGAGGGCCTGGGGCTATTGCAGTTCATGAACTTAGTGGTTGCCACTGACCCCATGTGTGACCTTGGGCTAAGTTACATCCCAGTTTAGCCATTGCACATTTTGGGACAAATATCACCGGGCGTCTCAAGTTGGGAGACTGCAACACCCCAGGGGTGGTTTCATGTAATTAAGAAACTGCTGGCTAAATATACCTACGTGTGGAGAATACCACTACACATTAGTACGTAATTCCAAAGCTAACGTGTGCACATTCCAAAGTTTGAATTCTTTAAAACAAACTGAAAAGTTGTATGACAGACAAAGCTATCTGTAGTGTCTGTGTGGTAATTTCATTATATTGGAATTATATAGCGCTTACTACCTCGACAAGGCGTTGAAGCGCTTTATTATGTATTCTTTTTTTGCTCCCTAAGAACGGCGAACCCTAGCATTGCCTCATCGCCGCCAAAACCTTCGGCTGTATGGTTGTGAAATTGCGCCTCGCTCTTGTTATTTCACATCGACACTTTGTGTGGGAGCCACAAATGTTAGCAGGCAGTTTGGACGCATTTTTGGCAGGTCTGTTTCTCCCCGACTCTGCTGTTGCCGAATGTAAGCAGCATATTCTATACCGTGGGAAGAGCTAGCATGTCTGCTGGCACAGTGCTGCAGACGCCGGAGCAGCGTGGTGTTTTTTTTTTCACCCTGCAGTAACGCTTCCCAACACCCCTTAGCTGCACAGGGGATGACGGCAGCATGCGCCCCATGGTTAGCCTCGCATTGTCTCACTTTTCCGTCTCCATGCTGTAATCTTTCTGTCTCCCTGGCAGGCTTCCTCTCTGTTCCCTAGGCCTGCTTTGTGGCAGCGCTTCCTCCCATTAGCCCTCTGCTGGCTCTCCTCCAGCCCTGGTACAGTTCCTCTCTTCGCCAGGGGAATCCATGGCTCAGGCTCAGAATGAGCATCACAGGCCGATTGAGCAATGCTTGTTCATCCAAACTTTTTAGGGACGCCCAGCCTAGGTGCTTAATCCAATTCAAAGTATGTATCCACACAAGCATTTTCGTTGTGTTCTGTTACTCGTTTTTGCGCCATTCCCTTAATTCAGGAGACTACAAGTACCAGAATGCACAGTAAGGGCATTGCTGTATGTGCCAGGGACCCCAGCAAAGGAAGGCTTGTGTGCTCTTAGACCAGGTCGTGTCAGTGTGCTGGAAAAAACATGTTCTGGTTCTAAGTTTAAGCAAACTTGATGTCTGCTGGCTGTGTGACGAAACATCCACTTAGACTTGCGTACTCATCAGAACACCCAAGGGGGTTTGTGAGAGGTCACCAGAAAAGGTTGCTGAGAAAATACACCACCACATCACTCAGCCCAACCACACCATCACTCAGCACTACAAAAGCACTGTCCTTGCTTGCTACCAACAAGCATTGCCATAGCCAATAGGACTTGCATTTGGAAAGTGTAAGCTATTGGCTTTGTGAATAACAATGCTATTAATTTATATATTTTCAAAGCCAACACATATTAAAAAAATTGTAATTTACAATACCAATAGCTCACACTTTCCTAATGCGAGACCTATTGCATTGCAAATGCTTGTTCTATCAAGAGTTGAGTAGAGGCAGTTGAACAGAAAAAAAGTCCCTAAGCGGAAGCAGACCAGTCCTAGGGCTAATCTCCAGAGCCCACAAAGTACATACACATATAAGTATATACTAAAGTTTATACAAGAGGTCTCGAATGCTCGACCTAATTCGTAATCACCCATCCTTCCTTTTTCCAGAAGCAGTCTCATAAACGTTAGAACTCTTTGTCCTTCTATAGTCACAGAGAAAACTGTTACAGATTGAATCTAGTTTATTGAATCATTTTGTACCGATGTTCTAATGGAATTGCCCTAAACGGGTACAATATTTAGGATAAGATTTTGATCATATTGCAATACTCGATGATTGTTACATGTTGATTGCTCATCTGCTTTCAATTATTTGTGAGCTTAGTAAAGAGTTTTAGTTTAATGCAACCTCCCCCCCCCCCTCCCCCAAGTATGTGGCACAGTCTTTCCGCCACCTTTAAAATGAGAATCGGGAACTATCTGTGTCTCCACTTGGCTGCTAAGGCACCTCTGGCCCCTCAATGTAATTTCCATTGAAATCAATGGAAACTCCATGACGAGTTACCCTTGTCATTAGCACTGAAGGGGTTAACTGATAACCACTGACTTTCTCAAACTGAGATGTTTCCATTTCATACATCGCAGTTTCTACAATTGATAACACAACTGCATATACCAGCAATTTACCTGGTTTTCCTCTTAATACAGGAGCCTTTATCCAATGATTTCTCAGTAATCGCTGAAGAAAATGCTCCTTATATAGGTCACATAATATGGGGAATTCGGAGGGGACAAGGACATCCCTGTGGAGTGCCGCAGGGTATTCGAATACAGACTCCAGTTCCATGAAATGTAGTCTAGCTATGGGATTGCTATACAGAATCTGTATTGCTCTTATAAATATCGATCTCAATCCCATTCTGACCATAGGCCCGCATGACTCTGCTTTTTCCATATCAAGGACGATCATTGCCAATGAATGCGGTGTATTTCACCGTTATTGACTAGTACGATAACTCTGCTAATTCGGTCAGTCGTTCCTCTCCCAGCTACACAAACCTGTGTTGCCTCAAACTAATTCGGCAAAGATTCTGCTCATGTGTGTGGTTATATTTTCAACATAGATTTTGGCATCTCTATTAATTGAGTAACGCAGTGGTTCGTGCCATCAGTCTATATTAAATAGCTTTCTGTCCTCCAGAAAAAAACACTTTGTTGTTCTGCATGAATCACCAGGTAGACTTCACCAGATCCCTGGTAATTTCTCTCCCCTACTTCCACTTTATTGTATACACCATGCTTTTAAATAAGCTCATTCACAGGGTGCAAACAATCCAAAACCAGGTGGACAGGTTATGCCGTGTTTTGAAGCATGCCGCTATATCAAACCACTCTATAATGCATTAGATCACAGTGAGGGCAGTACAGAAGATTTTGAACTTCATTGTTGTACTCAACGTCTGTTGTGTAAAAGCAAGAGGATACTTGGGGAAACGTGCACTTTGCAATACTCTTCGAGGAAATAAATGTTTGACAATGGATTTAGCCAACACTCCTTGAAATGTCTCAAAAGTTGGTAAATAATCAGTGGTACCCATGGCCCCGTACTCTGGAATTTACTATTTCCATGCCTGACAGAGACTACATGTAGAAAGGGTATGTTTCAACCTGTATTTATCTCACTACACCCATTGTTTAAGAATTCATTAAAAAAATATTGGACTGTGAACCTCCTGTAACCAATAAGACCCAGACTTCCTCTTGTCCCCAAACACAAATATTGACGGGAAAGAATGTTTGAAAATCGTAAAAAATACTGGCAGTCGCTCTGGGTATAGTTCCAACTCGTTGTTGTGGCAATATCCATATTCTTACCTGCTGTGCTTTGAAGTGTTTAGTGCCTTGCGGAGTGCTTTACAAAACCTAAAGAAATGATTCTTGAAAACTTAGTTTGTAGTTACCCATTAGTAGATAAGTGAGTCCTGGCTTAATACGCAGTGAACCATTTGTATCCGCTCGCTATTACATCATTCACTGTATAATAATGTACTTTTTTTTAAAAAAGTTGCGCACATATGATAAACGGAAGGTAAATGTACTGAGTACCTTTGCAGATTTAAATGTATTTTGCCTTCTTCAAAGACTTGCAAATTCCGTTGCCTTACCTGGAGAGGTGTTCGAGGTGCATAGCAACTGTGGGACAGAAAGGTGATTGGAGTACACGGAGCAACACATTCATTTTTTTATTTTCAATGCGATTTTATTGGCATTTAAAAACACATACAGTGCACACACTCTATGTTCAGAAACCGTATCCCTTCTTATATTGTAACTCCTGTAGATTGGTAGTTTCATACTCTGCCATGTTGAAGTTAACAATCCCGTTAAACAAAACATCCCCCCCTCCCCCGTGAGTTGCATATAAAATGTAGTCACAATCTGTGTGATCTGGTATGGTGCATGGATTAACGGAGCAAAACATTCATGCAGTGACATTGGATTGTTTTTGGTACCACAGATTGCCTTGTAGTGGTGGTAAGAGAAGTGGGAGTGAATGTAGTGAGGTTGAAAATCTGCCGCAACAAAGGTGTTACACTTTTTTGCAAGAAGGGCAAAAGTCATTTGGCAGGAGGTTAACAAGGGTTCCGCTTCAGTATTCCTGACCAGGAGGTGGCTAGGTTGTAGTTATGGGCAGAGGAAGATGGGAAGGTTGGTGGGTGGGACTGTCTTCCAGTTTCGGATGGCTGCAAGACAATCCGAAATTCTGGATTGATAACTGGATTTAGAGGATGGAAAGTAGAATATTTATGTTTTCAGCCAGGTAGGTCTTACTGATGGCTTATGAAAAAAAGTTTAATGCCTTCTAAAAGTATAATAAAAATGGCAAGTGAGAAAGCCATATCCTGTGCAGATCAGAATGTACTCCCGGATAATATAAAAATAATTGATTAACTCTCGCCTTTTGTGAGAGAGTTAAGGACTGTAGTGTTTTAAGGTTCCTGGTCTGCAATGCCTTTGATAGAAGCTGTGGAGGAAAGATTGCTGAGGTTTATGGTGTAAACGTAGGAGAGTGAAGAACCTAAGATTGAGCTTTTAGATGAGTAGGTGTGCAGGTAAATGTGTCTGGTCAAGCTATTGTGAGAGTACCAGCTTACAGCAGCAGGCTCAAACGGAGGCATGCGGATCCTATGTCAGGACCGGAGGCTTCGGATTATGCTTTACTTTAAATGCTTTATTCCACAGCAGCCATTTTAAAACTTGTAAAGTAAGACCACATTTCCCAAACACCTCTGGAAAGTGGTCAGCAAAAAAACAAAGAAGGGACACCATATCCCTCAGTCCAAATAGCCAATCACAATTCAGGATCTATTGCCTAGTCCGTCATCATCCCCTTGTTCATCCTCTTTCTTTGCTGCTCAGCAGCCATAGATAAGTGTTCCTCTTTTCCTCTACATAATTGTGTAAAAAGTTGCTTGTGCTCGGCAGCCATGGGACCGCGTTTCGCGCCTGCCGTTTCCTTCATATATTGTTGTATATTGCCTTATATTGTCATATTATTGCTTTAACACTGTTTTTTAAACAACGATCTGGTGACATTTACATTAGCAATTTCTCTGTGCCCGGCAGCCGCGAGACCACCTTTCTGCGTCCCGCGCCGGTCGTTCCCTCTCATATTGCCTTTGTTTGAAGTTTTGCTGACCATTACAGCCCTCTTTTTAGAAACTGTTGTGGAGATGCGCCAGTTTTCAGTGCGGTGCTGGTACGCTGTAGAGGGTTACCTCTGTCAACAATTGTTGACCGCTGAGGGGCCCCTCCGGGGTTCTACCACAGGCTCCTGGGCTTAGTGCAGCCCAGTTTGGCGTTTTGGTGATTTTGAGGCATTTAGAGCTTGACGCTCGTTTGCCCCCACTGGTCCGTTGTCGGGCCTACGCGGGTCCGCTGTTTCCTGCTGTGAGGCGCGGTCTGCTCCCCCGACTGCTTAGGGCGCTGTTGCGTGTGTCATGTGCGTCAGCTCCTCTCTCTGGCAACAATGCGCAGAATTTGACAAACTGTCAGATTCCTGTCCTTCCGCCCGCCGTTGCCTGGCTGCCTCACAACGCCTGGAGATAAACGCCCTCATCGAGGGTTTGTAGAGCTTTGCTCAGGCCAATTGACGCTCGGTTTTGCCGAGTTTGTGTGCGTGTGTGTGTGCCTTACTTTGACGCCCACTGGGTGTATAATTACTTGGCTTCTCTCAGGCTGAATTGGGACCTGCAGTGACACATCCCAGGGTTGTTGTTATTATTATTATTATTGTTATTATTATTATTATCATTCCTGCTTTTTTCATACTTTTGCAATGTGTCCCAGAGGCTCCTGCCGGTGCCCCTTTCATTTAAGGTTTTACCCTGTTTAAATTTGCTGGTCCCCAGAAAGTGAATATTCAGTCAATTAACTGTGGGGCCGTCACTAGGCTTGAAGCTTCAGAGCCTGTGGGTGAAGTAATTGTGCTCCAATTGTGCTCCAATCATGTCGCAGCAGGGAGACATGCATTGGGAGGTGGATCCCCTTGACTAACTACCCTGGGATGACGATTTCTACGACACGGTGGATGCCTCCATCTACCCCGCTGTGGAAGAAGTCGTGGCTCCCATGGAAGAGCGCTTGTGCGAGATTTCTAGAGCAGTTTTGTTTTAAATGGGCCCCACCTGCAGGGCTGGTTCCCACTACACCGCAAGCGGTTTCAAATGATGACCCAGTGCCTGCTAAGCGTCCGAAGGTGAACTATGTGGATCGAGACGCCTTTGAGCGCCTGCAAGAAGCCTTTCTAGCGCATAATTCCCCGCAGCCCTCACCCTTGGCCCCCTATCCTTCCCTGTGCCTACTGACCCACCCAGTCCCCCCCAGGGGGATGGAGATGACGCTCATGGAGATACGGACGAGGAACCAGATCTATCTAGAACGTGGCGTCTCGCTCAATCTTCCCTCCCTACCGACCTTCAGGGTAACACTGGGGGAACTGATATGCTCGACCCTGAGCTGATCATGCACCCAAGGCCCTCTGAATGGATGCCTTTTACTAAAGTGGCAGGTTATGTGGCCAGCAGCTTCCGCACGCCGATGGGCAAGGAGACTCGCAGCCGCCATCGCTTGGAATGCCCTTGCCCCTCTCTTGACGGGAAAGTCACCACCCCAGGATGGTGACTTTCCTCGCGAAATTCATCAAAGACCCTAAAAAGGGGATAGACCGATCCTGAAGGGCATGCCAAGATAAGCTCCTGGATGCCCTGGGTCCCCTCACCATGATACTAGGCATGGCGGAGGATGCGAAGACTTCAGGGGCTTTAATATCTCCTGACGCCCTCTCCGGGTGGGCGCAAAGAGTGGAAGTGTTCTTGGGTAACGCTAACTGTGCGCTCTCAACGGAGCATAGGAGGTCTTGTCTAATAAAAAGTGGACCTAAAAGTCAGTGACTTGGCCGACTCCGAGGCCGGGGCGGTAGCCCAGAGAGGTTTGTTCGGCAAACAATTTATAAAGGAGCTCGGTACGTTTGTGAACATGTTCATCTTTAGATAAGGCCCAGTCATCCATTAAAAAGGTTTTTTCCTCCCGGTTTTTCCGTGGGGACGGTCGAGGAAGGGGCCGCTCGACTGGCCAGACCCCCCACAACAAATCCAGGGGGCAAGGCTTCAGGCAGGGGCAATACCAAAACCCGGCACAGTATTCCAATTTCTACCCATCTCGAGGCCGACACCCCCGAGGCCGCGGTTTCCATGGTGGAGACCACTCCTCTAACTCCGGTAAGTGTTTCCGTAACTTCTCTGGTGCGAGTGGGGGGCCTCTTGACCCAGTGTCTGAATCTGTGGAGGACAATCACGGCCAATGCTTGGGTTCCGCGAATGGTGCAAGGTTTCCAGATCGTTTTGTGGCGAGCCCAAGCAAATTTTCTTACCCAAGCCCATTTGGTTTTCCCGGCACAAGGAAGCGTTAATTGACGAGGAAATCTCCGCTCCCTTAAACAAAGGCGCAATTTGTCACATTGCCTTTCATCCAGAAGGTTTTCTAAGCAACATGCTCTTAGTGGACCAGACGGATGGGGGGCAACGCCCAGTTCTCAACCTACGCGATTTTAACGAATAGCTGTTATACCGCCATTTGAAGATGGAGGGTATTCACCTCCTCAGAGGCATGCTCAGGCCAGCAGATTGGATGGTCCACTTAGATTTAAAAGATGCCTACTTGGTCATCCCTATTTTTTCCCTCCACAAAAAGTTCTGCAATTCCTCTGGCACGGTTAGGCCTATCACTTCACCTCTCTTCCCTTCGGTCTTTCCTCAGCCCAGTGGTGTTTCACGAACGTTCTCAAACCAATGGTGGAAACCCTCAGGGTGAGAGGCACTCGACTCAGTTTACCTGGACAATATGTTGTTGCTGGCCCAAGATCCGAGAGTGCTTCGTGTTCAGTTGCAACAGGCGATCAATCTGCAGGAGAGTCTAGGGTTTGTCATAAATACCAAGAACTCCATGTTGGTTCCAGCACAACGTGTCACCTTTTTGGGTTTTGTCATCGATTCCACTGACGCGACCCTCAGTCTTCCATCGCGGAAAGTGGCGAAGATTCGTCATGAACCCAGACGCACCCTGGCCAAAGGCACAGTGCCTCTTCAGCAGATCGCCCTCATTGTAGGTTTGCTCTCAGCCTCTATCCAGGCAATCTTCCCATGCCCTCTACATTAGCCGGCCTTGCAACGCCTGAAGGCCAAACCTCTCCGCGAAGGACTCCCATACTCCCATCTGGTCCCCCCTATCGGACGAAGCACTAGAAGAAATTTTCTGGTGGCTCTCTCACATGGAGGCTTGGAACGGGAGAGCTATTTTTGGGTCTGCCCCAGACCTGGTTATAGAGTCAGACGCAAGCAGGTCAGGTTGGGGCCCCAGGTGTGGAGACTCTCCCCAGGCAGTTCTGGTGCCCACAAGAACAGGAACTTCACATCAACTGCCTGGAACTTCTGGCGGGTTTCTTCGCCGTGCGTTGTTGGACCAAGGAGAGGGTCCAGTCCTGTATCCTCCTGAAAATGGACAATGTATCGGCAGTCAGATACATCAATCACCTAGGGGGTACTCGCTCGAAGGTGCTTTTGGACCTGACAACAACTTTTTGGCAGTTTTACCTTGACAATCACATCTCTGTAACGGCAGAATATCTACCAGGTCGAGAGATTTTTGTGGCAGACTGGCAGTCGCAACACTTCACGAATTCCAGTCTGTGGAAGTTGCATCCAGATGTTTTTTCTCAGGGTACAGGACGTCTGGGGTCCTTTTTCTGTGCAGCTTTATGCTTCCAGGTTGGAGAAGTTAGTCTGACATATGATGTCCACTAGTTCTAGTGGCACCTTGCACCAGTCTAATCGACCCTTATTGATGGTGGTTGTAAAGTCAACCTTATAGAAAGCTATCGTGGTGGTAGCATGAACCAGCAGTCATCAGGCTAAGACTTCAGAGAGCGCATTAAGCAAGTTGTTTTACCATTTATAATCCCTTGAGTACCAAAGGAAAGCACACCACACAAGGTACATATCAAATATATATGTATTTATTCTAAACACAACCCCTCTGCACTCTTTGAGGTCAGAGGTCAAAAGTACATTACAGGAATCTCAATTAGCATGCGATAAGTTGCACAGTATACGTTATGCCTTATGGGCCTCACAAACCATATACTAAAATAGTGGTATAAGAACCACGTCTGAGATAGAAAGTAGGCCTAGGGCCTGGGGAATCGCTGGGGCTTCTAGTAACAACCAAGGGTTAGGAAGTAGGAGGCCCACGGGAGACGCGTGCAGTGTCGAAACACAGCCGCGGGTTCCCATTGACTTTCTATCGAGAACGAACAAGTTACAAAATTACAATTTAAGGACACTTCCAGATGGACTACGATGAAACCCCTTTAAACTAAGACACTTCGAGAGTCAAGACCCACGGGAGCACGGAATTACTCGAGTTACCTCACCCAGGGAAGCCGGGTGCATAGGTGCCTTTTGGTGTCGGGTTTCATCGTCGTTTTCAATGGAGAGCTGCATATAAGTGCTGCATGCGACCAGAGGAAAAGTGTCCGGGTGGATCCAAGGGTGGATTGAAGATCTGAAGAACCTGAAAGCAGAAGGGACAGAGTCTGGGTCACTTACCAGTGACCAGGATAGCGATGGAAAGCTGCCAGCCAATGTTGGGTGATTTCAGGTGAAGAGGTGAAGCTTGTCTCTGCTACCACGTGGTCCAGGAGGCGTCGACACCGACCAGGAGCTTAATTCGAGCTGTCCCACGAAGGATCTAGTTGACTGAGGTGTCAGGATCCGATTGGACCCAACAAGCCTTGGTAACCGTAACCCACGGAGGATGTCGAGATTGGCTTTGGTGCAGACCAGCAAGGTCTGAGTAACTTCTCCTTCACAGAGATGCTGGAGCAACCAGGAAAGCAAGTTAGATTCAAAAGAAAGACCTCGGGGGGGGGGGGGGGGGTGCTCACTAGTCAACGGGCAAGGAACCGTCAAGACGCATCGAGCTGAAATACAAAAGCGGGGCCCACGGGACACTCGTGGAGTGTGGGCCTCTGATCTTTGGTGCAAATGGTGCTCGGGGCTGGGGCTTCAAGCACCCCAATGCAAAACTTCGGGATACCTCGGGAAGTCGTGCAGTTAGCAAAATGCAGGATGTCCAGGAGTTCCGGTCCCACGTCTCTCGTGTCCGCCACGTGTCTCAGCTTTGCTGTGAGCGAAGGTTGGGTCAGATGTCTGGAAGTCCGTGTCCTGTGTCGCAGATTCATTGTAATCCGGCGGGAGCCTCGAAAATGCAGACCGTCAAAGTTGCTGTTGGTGCCGGTTTGAACCGGGTGGTCACTCCTTGACCACAAGGGAGATTTCTTCCGTCTTCCGTGATGCTGGGGCTCTGCTTAACTTTAACGGGTTTAACAGTAACTACATGTCTTCTCCCTCTATAATGGTGGAATGTGGGGTGGGGCCTAGAATTCCAAAGTGTTTGACACCTTACATGACATGTTTTGATAGAGCCAAACCAAAGTTAGCATTAGCCGCGAGGATTATAATGCACTTAAGAGTATATGGTATGGCTATATCATAGAACAGCTATAAGGAGATGGTTTCGAAAGCTGCAGAGGGGCTCAGCTCATGCTAGGGCACCCTCTCACATAAAACCAAGCACCCTGCCTCCAGTATTGTCGAGGCCTGCCATAGGAGTGGCTTATAGGTTCATATGTGTCTATATATAGATATAGGTGTACCATATCTAAGTAAGGGGTGATTACACCACCTTACCCAAGTTGCAATTGCAGACTTGTGGTGTCAGTTTGGAGGGCCAGCCAGGGGTGGCAGAATACATGCTGCAGCCCCTGGTAGGCCTTGGTTGCACCTATGCCCTGGGTACCTATGGTACACTACACAGGGGCTCACAAAGGTGACCCAATTACAATCTGGCATGTACTTAAAGTACATGGTAACAATTTAGAGCGAGAACAGCTAGGCTGTGGTCCTGATTAGCAGGGCCACAGTCAGACTAAAGTCGAAAAACCAGAGAATCACAGCAAAAGGTGGGGGTAACCATAGGAAGCAGACCCTACTCCCCTACAATCATCAGCTACCTTGCTTTGTCAGCTGGCGGCGGGATCCCCTGGCGGTAGCCACGGATGCGTTCTTGCAGGATTGGATGCAGGAATGGCTGTATGCATTCCCGTCCTTCGCCATGATCACCAGAGTGTCAGCTCAGCTCAGGCGGCAATAGGCCAACATGGGCCTCATTACGCCCATTTGGAGGTCACAAGCTTGGTTTCCCGTTTTTCTGGAACTTTCTTGGTATTTTCCAATCCCACTCCCCCACTTTCCAGAACTTCTTCTCAACCCTGACAACCTCCCTCATCAGATGGTTCTCGATGGCTCTCTTCGCCTCATGGCGTGGAAGATTACAGTAGTAGATGGGCTATCCCAGGCCTTTTGGAGTTTGCTGAGAGCCTGTTGTCCAAGGCCTGGTCGGATAGTACCGTCAAGCGCTATCGATCAGCCTGGGGTCGATGGTGTTGGTGTGTGCGAGAGGGTTGCGATCCCGGGGGCGCATATTTAGTCCAGGTGTTGAACGTCTTGGCAAGCAGCGTTTAGCCTACCGATCGGTCAATACCTTCCGCTCGGCGATCTCAGCAGGGCATGCCCTGCTCAATGGCAAGCTAGCGGGAGAACATCTTTTCGTATGCAGACTCTTGGGGGCCCTTCGTTTGTCTCTTCCTCCAGAGCCCAGATACTCAGAGCTATGGGATGTTAACAGAGTGCTTAATTTGTTTCTATCATGGCAACCTAAGGAGTATTTATCTTGCAAAGAACTTTCAGCGAAACTAGCGATGCTTCTTTGTTTGATCTCGTGCCGCAGAGTGTCGGATGTGCGGGCCTTTGACATTACGGGCAGAGTTTTTTCCCCTTCAGGGGTATCGTTTACTGTCAGTTGCAGGACCAAGAGTCATACTCGTATTATGGTGTACCCAGCATTTCCAGATTTTCCTAAAATGTGTGTGGTGCGCTGTTTGAAAGCTTATGAGGAGATGTCTTTGGGGCTCAGATCTCCTGGGGCGAAACAACTGTTAATTGCTCTCTCCGAAAGCCACACAAGGCAGTGTCATCGCCCACTATCGCGTGTTTGGTGCGGTGGGTCATGCAGGAGGCAGGCATTAGCCTAAGACAATTTGGAGCTCATTCGGCAAGAGGCCTGATGGCCTCTAAGGCTTTTTAGCTGGGAGCGCGGCTAGAGGACATTATGAATGCAGCGTATTGCTCCTCTGATTCAACCATTAAGCAGTTCTATTTTAATCCCATTATCGATATGGTGCATTTGGTGGTAAGTAAGCTTTGAACTAGCATAATCCGAAGCCTCCAATCCTGACAGAATGAAAAATGTCCTAGCTAACGTAAAGGAAAGTTTCAATTCTATTAAGGACTCGGAGGCGAGGATTATTATTATATGAAATTTGTAGCGCGCTCAGTTACCCAGGGGCATCCCGGCGCAGAACAGAACAAGGAAGGGAAAGCTCAGACTCAGTCACTACACAGGAAACAAATACGTCTTCAGGAGTTTCCTAAAGTGCAGAATGTTAGGCTCCGAACGAATCTTAAAGGGCAGGGAGTTCCACAGTGCCGCCACTTGCACTGAAAAACGCCGGCCCCCAGAGCGAGCTCTTTTTACTCTGGTTAACTGCAGAAGACATCCTTGGTTCGATCGCAGTGGCCGTGTGGGTTTATAGGGGCGTGCCATATTGGACAAGATAGAAGGGCCCCTACCATGCAAGATTTTATGGGCCGTGCATAGCGCTTTAAATTTCACCTGCTCCTTAACCGGGAGCCAGTGAAGCGTTTTCAGGGCCGGAGCAGCTGAGTGTCTTCTAGGAACCTCCATCAGCAGTCTAGCGGCTGCATTCTGCACCTGTTGAAGGGTCCTAAAGGTCACTTCCGGAGCGCCAAGGAACAGTGCGTTCCCATAGTCAAGTCTCGACAAGATTAAACCACGAATCAGAAGCTTCCTGGATGGATTGGGGAGCAGTGGTAGCACCTTGCGCGCTGACCGCAACAGGCCAAAACACACCCCTGCGATCTTCCTGGCAAGTGTCCTAAAGGACAGGTCTTCCTCCAGCCATACTCCTAGGCTCTTAATCTCCTTCTTAGGAGATGGTGGGTCACCCAGAGACTGAGGCCAGCAACTGGCGATAAGCGAAGGCCTAGATTTGCCTAGCAACATAAGCTCAGTTTTCTCTCCGTTGAGCTTAAGGGCAGAGTGGGACATCCAACGATGAACGTTGGCAAGGCAGTCATGAAGAACCTCTGGTTGTTCCGCCAGCTGGGTAAGGCCTACAACCAGCTGAGTATCATCAGCATAGCTGATGATCTTCACTCCTGAAGGGGAGACCACGCTCTCAAGTGGAGTCATATAGACGTTAAATAAGGTAGGGCTCAATGATGAGCCCTGCGGGACTCCACATTGAAGAGGCAACAGGGTCGACTGCTCTGCCCCTTCCCAGACTTGATAGAAGCGGTCAGAAAGGAATGACTCAAGCCATTTGAGGGCCATCCCCGTGGCACCCACCTCTGACAGTCGTTGGAGGAGCACCTGGTGACTCACGGTGTCGAAGGCAGCACTCAGGTCCAGGAGGATCACTGCCACTGACCCCCCGTATCAAGAATGCTCCTTGCTTCCTCCACCACTGCCAATAAGGCCGTGTCCGTCCCCTGACCAGGGCGAAAGCCCGTCTGGGAGTCTCCCAGCAAATGATGGGATTCTAGGTGGTACGAGAGCTGGCGATTAACCATTTTTTCTGCGATTTTTGAAAAACCTGGCAAAAGAGAAATAGGCCTAAAATTGGCCAGATTCGAGGGATTTAAGCCAGGTTTTTTCAGCAGTGCTTTAACAACTGCTTTTTTCCATCTCTGCGGCACCGTGCCCTGGGAGAGGGAAAGGTTGATAAGATCTGTAAGCGGGGCAGAAAGAGTATTTGCCACTTGTTTGAGCCATTTCATGGGCACCGGGTCACTCGGAGACCCACTCTTCATCCCTTTCAGAACTTTTACGACCTCCTCCTCAGAAAAAGGGCCAAAAGAGGACAACTCAAAGGGACATATTCCTGGGCTAGAGTCCATCTCCAGATTCTGAGATGTCGCAGGCAATGAAGACAGAATCTTCTCTATTTTGGAATGAAAGAAGTCTGCCAGCTCTTCACATTTTTCTTGGGGGTTGTCGTGCACGACTAGCGGAACCGGAGCCTTTAGCAGTTCCTTAAAAATCTTAAAGGATTCCCCTGATGAGTTACTCGCCCTATCAATCCTATCACTGAAATAGCTTCTTTTGGCATCTTTCAAGGCAGCTTTATACTTCCTCATCGATGCCTTGTAGTGTTCTCGACTTTCTTCCGTCAGCTTTCTCCTCCATGCCCTTTCTAATCTTTTACAGGGTGTTCTGAGATCCCTAAGTTCAGGGGTGTACCAGGGAGCGGAACCGGCTCTTCTTTCCCTAATGGGCCTTTTCTTTTCCGGAATTAACAAGTCAAGGGAATTGATCAGCCAATTTCCCACATGCTGATCAGCAGTGATAGGGTCAGAGACCAAAGGAGGACAGGTTCTCGCTAACTCAGCCGCCCAGTTATCCACCGGCAGCCTAGACCAGAGCCTTTTGACTGAATACCGTCTAGGTACAGGATCTCTCCCCTTCCCCAACTGCCATATGAGGGGGACTAGACAATGGTCTGTCCAGGGAAAAGGCAGAGGCTGAAGGGCTTGAAGATTCTCTGAGTTCGTGAAAGCCACATCCAGCTGATGACCTTTAATATGGGTAGCTCCGACGTTAATAAGATGCAAATCAAGTGCACCCAACATACTTTGTAGCTCTCTCGCCACTGCATCACAGGGATCATCGAAATGCAGGTTGAGATCCCCCAACACTATAAATTTGGAGGAGGCGGCAGCTAGTTGTATCACCACCTCAAGGAAGGAGTCTATGAAATTTCCTATTGCTGCAGTAGGCCGATAGACGAGAAGGCCCGAGATTGAGATGGTGGACGATATGCGTAGCGAGAATTGACAGCCTTCAGAGTTATCAATACCGCAATCTACCGCTTTACATACGTATTTGTCTCTGTACAAAATGGCCACTCCTCCCCCTCTCCCCTCCGGCCTATCTAGATGAAACATGAGATATCCCGGAGGGAGGGCTTTAACAATATCAGGCCCTGAGCAAGAGGTCAGCCAAGTTTCCGTAAGGAGGAGGGCATCCAAACTATGGTCTACAATCAACGAGTTTATTTCAGTGGCATGACAGGGTAATGACCTGCAATTAAGCAAAGCCATAGAAATCTGGAATCGATCTGTGGGTGCGCTACCAGAGCCACATAGAAGGCAGTGTTTATAAGAGGTACCTTCTGCCCATTGGTAGATCCAACTAGGATGTCTGGGTGCGCGTAGCGACAATAAAGTATCACTAGAGTACCTGTAAGTTGAATCCGTAAGTCCAGCAGGGTTGGGCAGAGTGACATGCCCTGTGCCCGTCTGGGCCCAGACGGGCTTGACTCTGGCGAAACTCCGGCGACGTTCCGGCGACGACGCTGCGTGATGACGCTGCGCATCATCATGGCTGGCTTAATGTTCGCCCAGCGTCTGCAAACTAGAGCGCTAACCGCGCCGCCGGCAGTGTACCCCCTCCCAAAATGGCCACCACAACTAGACAGTGGACAGGGACCCGCGATAACGCGGTGCTCTTAACAATTAGAGTGAGGGTAAGATGGCAGCAGTGCAAGTCTGCAAGTGGTCTGTAATAAAAGCAAGGAAAAAAGAGCAAATAAAAAAATTTATTAAATCGGCAAAACGGGACGATTTAAAAGCGCATTGAACAAAGCAGCTTGCAATAGAATAGCTGTGAATCAAAGTCTTTCCTGGCGTTCTGAAATTAGGATGTTAAGGACGCTCACCTGGGAAGAGCCTGCCTTTATGCTCGCCCAGCGTCTGCAAACTAGAGCGCCAACCGCGCCGCCGGCAGTGTACCCCCTCCCAAAATGGCCACCACAACTAGACAGTGGACAGGGACCCGCGATAACGCGGTGCTCTTAACAATTAGAGTGAGGGTAAGATGGCAGCAGTGCAAGTCTGCAAGTGGCCTGTAATAAAAGCAAGGAAAAAAGAGCAAATAAAAAAATTAATTAAATCGGCAAAACGGGACGATTTCTGCTCACTGCTTTCTGCCCCACTTGAGCCATGGCACTGTAAGAATGGGGAGTTCGGTCCAGATGCATTCTGGGTACTGTAGTTTGAGATGGTGGCGTTAGAGGGTATTACAGGGTATATTTGGAATGCTACAGAAGTTGTGGTGAATCTTGGCAAGCAGGACGCTTCCAGACAATCTCACTAGGAAGCCACCAAGCATCCACAATACAGGGGATTCCTTCGAAATCCAAGTAATTTAACTGGCCTTTTAACATACCTTGAAATAAGTGCACATAACATCTAGTGAAAGTTTCAGATTGGCTTTATATAAACTACCAAATAAATGTCACCAGTGCCAGGAAGTCCAACTTGAAGGATTTGGGGAGGCCATCCTAGACTGTGAGCAATTGATGGGGATAGTTAGGCTGAAAGGAATGAGGCTTCCTGAACTGTTCCTAAAGGGCAAGTCTTTCAGCTGAGACATGTAGAAGTGATCCAGTTTTTGGAATCCCTGTACACCGAGGGAATGGTCCCTGTATTTATCCACTTGTGCTTCTATTGGCAGCCTGGCGCGGAGATGTTTCTAAGTTTCCTGGTTCGCCTTCTGAAGTCTGAAGTGTGTATTGAGCCTGTCTGTCTCCTAGGAGATTTTGAACAGGGGAAGCAGCTTCCAACTCCCTCCCACAGCTCTCTGTGAGATATCCCGCCCGTTAGGAGTAAGTATATTGTTTATGATTTTACTGTGAATATAATGGGGTATAGTGTTCTCATGCACTCTTGTTATAACATGGTATGATTGTTCTTGGGTTTCAACGTTTTCTGACTCGTATGATCCCCTCATGTAGATACCCTGTTTTGCAAGTTTTGCTTTCACCTCTGACAATTCGAGTCCTGATGTTGTTCTTTGTTTTTTTAGGAGCAGACACCGGTAAACAGGAAAAAAAGGATTCATGGGGCACCCGTGCAAAGAAAGAGGATGAACAAGGGGATGATGATGGCCTAGGCAATGGATCCTGGATTGTGATTGGCTATTTGGACTGAGGGATATGGTGTCCCTTCTTTGTTTTTTTGTTGTTGACCACTTTCCCGAGGGTGTTTGGGAAATGTGGTCTTAGTTTACAAGTTTTAAAATGGCTGCTGTGGAATAAAGCGTTGAAAGTAAAACATAATCCTCGCCTCTGAGTCCATAATAGAATTGAAACGTTCCGTTACATTAGCTAGGAAAATTTTAATTGTTTCATGTGCTTTGTTAGCGGTTCCCAATTGAGGCACGGTGGGATGCTTGACTGTTAAATATTGCTTTAGTGGAGGATGGAATAAAAGGTCTTTCATGTTAGGCCTGTGCTTAATTTTTATTGCATGGTTGTTACCATACATAATGCCCTTTTTTTCGCATGAAGCAACATGTGCAACATATTCAACATTTTGTATAATGCAAAATTTTGCATGACATTACTTTGCCTAGAAGAATTGTTCATGAAGGAAGTCTCTAGGCGAGGCATTTCCGCTCAAACCAGTCTCCTGTGAGTCTTTTGAGTAGCCTTTCTATAGGAGCTATCCACTTCCTAAACATCATGTGTCCAATACGGTTCAAATCCTTCTTACCTACATGGTGCAGATTTGCTCAATTTTCCCTTGGAGGTGGTTGGGGGGTAGGGGGTTAGTCGGCCATCTGTTTTTACAACATTAGAAATGGTAGTATCATAGCATGTATTTTGTATGTATTTGTAGGCATACTTATAGAGCGCAGCTGTCACCCAAAGGGTATCCTGGCGCTTTGACCACAAACATTCCTACAGATGTCAATTACACTGCCCTCGGAAAAAGATAGGTTTTGAGATCCTTTTTAAAAGACGGGAGATCCTGCTTGCACCTTAGGGCCAGAGGTAGGGAGTTCCAAAGCTTGGCGGCCATAAAGCTGAATGAGCGGCCGCCCATCCTCACCCTTTTTATCTTGGGAACGGTCACCAAGAAAGCCGAAGAGGATCTCAAAAGTCTGGCAGCAGAGTACCAGGAAAAGAGATCTCGCAGCACCACTGGACCCAGCCCATGCAAGGCTCTAAAAACCAAGCAAGCAGATTTGAAACAAATCCGTTTTTGAACCGGTAGCCAGTGTAAGTCCGAAAGGGCAAGAGAAGACGAAGCAGACCATGGCCGCGAGAGAGCCAGTTTAGCTGCCATATTCTGTACCCGCTGTAGCTTCATGACTAGGGTGCTGGGGGCCCCCAGAAGCAGTGCGTTACAGTAGTCTAATCTACGGAGGATGATACTACGCACCGCTTCCGTCCTTGCTGAGTGGGGAAGTAGCGGAAGAATCTTCCGCAGCATACGTAACAGCAGCATGCAGGTCGCCGTGGTTTTGTTAACAAAGGCATCCAGCTGGAGACTAGGCCCGAGCAGGACACCTAAGTTACGGACAGAGTCTGCCGCTGCAACAATGCCTAAGGTAGAAGAAGGCCAGAGCCCCTCTGATAGAGGACGAGGCGTTCGGTCTACCGAGCAATAAAGAACTTCAGTCTTTGCCCCATTAAACTGTAACGAGTGCTGACGCAGCCAATCCGCAGCTGCAGCCATGCATTGGTGAAAAGATTCCAGGGAGACCGCATCCCTGCCCTCGATGGAAAAAATAAGTTGTGTCATCGGCATAATTGATGATGGACATGCCAAATGACTTAATCAAACTTATTAGAGGGCGAAGATATAAGTTAAAGAGGATCGGGCTAATTGCGGATCCCTGAGGCACTCCCTGTTTTACATCTCTTACCGCAGATCGAAAAGGCGGCATAGCCACAGATTGCCGCCTGTTACAGAGGTATGATGCCAACCAGTCCAAGGCTAAGCCGGTCACCCCGGACTCCCGGAGCCTGCCGAGTAGAACCACATGGTCAACCGTGTCGAACGCGGCCGACATGTCAAGCAGCACCAAAAACACTGCTCCCCCCATGTCGACACACGAACGCAGGTCGTCAAACGGCCACCAAGGCAGACTCCGTACCGTGGGCCGGCCTGAAGCCAAATTGAGCCGCGTCCAAAAGGTCATTAGATTCAAGGAAGCTGGACAGGACCCTGGTGACCAATTTCTCTAAGATTTTTACTGAGAAAGGTAGAAGTGAAATGGGCCTATAATTGTTCGGACATAAAGGGTCCAAGGTGACCTTTTTAGCAGTGGGGTAATCACTGCCAGTTTCCAGCTATCCGGGACCATGGCCGTGGTCAGTGACTGGCAGCAAATGGAATGGAGCGGTGGAAAAAGCTCTGCCTGGAACACCTTCCAGAACTTGTGTGGCAAGGGGTCTAACGGGGAGCCAGATGACACGCCATTCGCCAACAGACAGAATTCCTCCAGGGAAGGAATGGGAAAGCAGGTCAGCCGAGGTTGTACTGCTTCCTCCACAGTCACCTCCCGAGCTGCTCCACTGGCCAGTTCCAAGGAGCAAGAATCAGGATGGCTAATTAG
Organism: Lissotriton helveticus; assembly: GCF_964261635.1. NCBI lineage: Eukaryota > Metazoa > Chordata > Amphibia > Caudata > Salamandridae > Lissotriton > Lissotriton helveticus. Next base: position 760,276,794 of record NC_136070.1, read on the forward strand.
ATTGGGGGCAGAAAGTCCATTCAAGATGGTATTGATTTTTTCCTCAAAAGCCGAGGCTAATGAGTAGCATAGTTCCTGTGAGGCCGGAATGGCAGATGTAGCGCAGGCTGGGTTAGAAAGATTTTTAACCAATTTAAACAAGGTTTGCGACTTGTTACCTGCTTTAGCCAATGTGGCCTCAAGAAACTTAGCTTTGGCCAACCTAATCTGAATGTTATACTCCTGGAGGTTTTTTTTATAGAGCAGCTTATCTGTTTCTGAATAGTGTCTTCTCCAGACCCGCTCCGCCTGTTTACAACGAAGTCTCTGCTGGAGGTCACTGGAGAACCAAGGAGTGACTTTTTGCGGCTTATCTTTCACCTTACGCATTGGAATCACCTTATCAAGCGACTCAAGGAGCTGATGACAGAGAGTTGAATAGCTCTCCTCCACATTCTGACCCAAGGCAAAAGCCCTAGGCAGTAATGTGGGTATGCTGGAGCCCGTGAGTAACCAAGCCCATTGCCTCCTGAGTTTAGGCCTGACCGGAACGCTATTACTCAACGATCCAGCTGGTAGCAGAATAGAAAAATGGATCAAAGCATGATCTGTCCAGCATTGGGCCGCGACCTCCTTAATCGAGACTAGCGGTTCAGCTGCGAAGATCATATCCAAGACATGGCCTTTAACATGAGTCGGGGCGGACACAAGCTACGTAAGGTGCAGATTATTGCAAGCTTGGTACAGATCATGATATGCGAGATCATAAGGACCACTAGGCCAAAGATTAAAATCACCCAGGATTAAGAATCTAGCGTGGGTATTAGATAGGTCATAGATTAGATCTATCAGATCTTGTAAAGATGATGTCGCGCTGGTGGGAGGGCGATAACAAAGTAGACCCGCAGCCTGTGTTCCACTCTGATCTTTCAGAGAAAAACCCATGAGCTCAAAGCCCTTGACTGATTTGATTTCGAGGTGAGAAAACGAGAGAGAGTCCTTAAAAATAAAGCCCACTCCGCCGCCTCTCCCATTAGTTCGTGGGATATGTCTGATAGAATACCCTGGCTGGCAGGCCCATCCAAGCTCTACACTACTCTCCGCCCTGGCCCAAGTTTCAGTAAGAAACATAATATCGAGCTGCAGTGAGTCGATGAGAAGAGCCGTCTCTGCATGATGTTTGCAGAGGGAGCGAACGTTCAATAGACCGCAATTTACGCTCACCAGGGGGGCCGGTAGAGGGGCTGAACATTCACCCGCACTAGGGAATTGGTTCGCCAGGCAGAGTTCTTCCCTGGAGTATGTCAGGCGAGTTGGAACAGCATGTCTAGCGCTAGGCGCGTCCGGGGCGCAAACGGGCTTACCTCTGGCGCACCTCCGGCGCCCCGCCGGCAAGCCCGCTGCGCGCTTGCCTAGACAGCTGGTGTCCCGCGCGGGAGTCCTGGGAGTAAAGCCACTGGACCCACTGAAAGATGGCGCCTAAAGTCGGCCCAAAACGAAAACACCCCCACCTAAGATGGCGGCCAAACACCACACGCAGCGCCCAGATGAAGCCCTAAGCACTAACTAAGCCCCGCAAATGCGGGTGAAGCAACGATTATAGTGCAAGTAAGTATCTGCTTAGAAGCCCCCTTAGAAGCATGTTGGAGGCATTGTGGGTAATTGCTAGAAACAAAGTTACCGAAGGGTTTGGGGTGGCAGTACGGAATGTTGGGGGGATTGAAGAGCTACTGTAGGAAGCAGTTTTTTGTTTTTTTTACAGGTTTCCCCCCCACTTTTTGCCCCACATTTGGACTACTGGCTCTGAAAGTGCACTGGAGCCTGCTGGCCAGGCCCCAGTGCCAGTAATCTCTCCCTAAAAACTATGTTCAATCAATCAATCAATCAATGTTGCAAATTGGTACCCCCAATTGGCAAGGACTTTAACCCCCCTATAACTCCCTAGTAAATTGTACAAAGGATGCCCAGGGCATGAATGTTAAAGGGGTCACCAGGGCCTGAAGCACTGTTTGTGGCAAGGTCAAAGTACTATTTTTAGTATGTCCTTCCCCCCCTAAAGTAGGCCTCCTGAGCGGAGAGGGCAGGGTGCATTATATTAAAATGAGACATATAAGTGTAAGCTTGTATGTCCCTCTAGTTGCCCCTTTCCATTAAGGGCTACTATAAGTGATCAGGGGGCCATTGGATAACACGGGCAGGCACCCGGGCACCCAAAGGTTGCCAGCTTCACTCTGATCCAGATGAAATATAGTCTTGGTAGGTATCAACCAACTTGCCTCCTCACCCCTGACCTGATTCTAATGTCTGGTTTGATGTGGCTACCTTAAGGGTTACCCACCATCCCAGCCTTTCCTGTGCCCTGCCTGGCAGCCTGCAGCTGCAGGCCAAGACAGGATCCCCTACAAGGAAGTGTGAACGCTCCCAGGACTCAAACAAAGGCCTGCCTGGGAAGGAGGCAACACCCCGCCCCGTCTCCCCCCACCCTCCTGACAGGATGGCTAGTAAAGTGACACATCAAGGCTGTGAGCTTCAAAGCATGCACTGCCTCGGATAGACATGCGGGCTTCCTCCCAAAGGAGGAAACAGCCCTCCCCTTGCTGCTAGGCACATTGGCACCTAGGTAGCATTAGATAGTCAGATGCTTTACAGCCCCAGAAGGGTAGCCAAACCCCTTTGGTGGGTTACTTGGTCTGTACAGCAGAGGAAGGTTTCTGCCATTTTTAGAAGTGGCAGAATAGAGAATTCTGGGTAGAGAGGTGAAACTGATCCTCTGATGTTGTCATTGTGAGAAGTTGGCCTGGTATATGATGCTCACTAGTTCTAGTGATCATCTTGTACCATGCCAAGCAACCCTTATGATGATTGGTTGTAAAGTCAATCTTATAGACAAGCTATCCTAGGGGTAGCATGGACTAAGCAGTCTTAGGCTAAACTCTGTAAAGGCATGTGAAGCAAGCTGTTTTTCCATACACAATCCCCTTGAATACCAAATGAAAGGACACCACACAGATATATATTGAAAATATATATAGATTTATTTCTACAAATATCCCCTAAACTCTTTATGAGCACAGAAGCAAATGCGTTAAAACAAAACACAGTTTAAATATACAAAAGTTGCACAATTTGGATGAGCCCTAGGGGCCACCTAAACCATATACTAAAATAGTGGTATAAGAACCACTATGGGGAAAGGAAAGAGGCCTAGGGCCTGGGGAATCGCCGGAGCTGTTCGTGACTAGCAGTGATTAAGTCGGGAAAGGCCCGCGGGACTCGGGTGCAGCGCTTAAAGCGCACGCATGCACCAATGCAATGTCAATGGTGCATAAAAGTTACAAAGTTAGTGTTTTAGGAACCTTCCGATGGACCTACAAGGATAAAACTTTAGACACAGGCACTAGAGGTGTATACGAGTGTGGGAACACCGGCGTTGCTGAGTTACCTCACCCACAGGAAGCGGGTGCACAGGTGCGAAGTAGTGTCGGGTTTCGTCACGCAGGTCGATGGTGCTTGGAGCTGAAGATGCTGCAGGCGGGTCGTCGAGGAGAGTTCCGGTGGATCCAAGGGTGGATCTGAAGAGGTGAAGACCTGAAAGCAGAGGGGACAATGTTCAAAGTCACTAGCCAGTGACTACCGTGGAACCAGGATGGAACCAGGCAATGTCGGGTGCAAACAGGTGAAGAAGTGAAGATTGTCTCTGCAGCCACGTGGACACTAAGAGGTCGAGGACGTCCAGGTGTTAGTCACGAGCTGTCCCACGAAGGCTCTAGCTGTTGGCGGTGTCGGCTTCTTGATCGGAGCAAACAGGCCTTGGCTAATGCAAGCCACGCAGGAATCGATGCAAGCTTCTCACTTGGACCAGCAAGGTCAGAGCGGGTGCTCCTTTTCAGGGGAGCAAGGGCCAGTCTGGAGCAACCAGACCAGCGGTGTAAGTCGTAGTTTTCGTCGCCAAGATGGCCGTTAGCCACGTGGCAAGTGGCCGGGATGGCGCGTCTAGTGGCAAAGTGCAAAAGGGCCCCACGCAGATCGTGGAGATGCTGGGGGGCTGATCTTCGGTGCAAATGCTGCTCGGTGTCGGGGCTTCTCAAACCCCAAAGCACAGCGGCGAGGGTGCCTCGGGTGCTGCGCAGTCAGCTTCTTGGGGGTCTTCCAAGATGTCCGGTCCCACGTCTCTCGGTGCTTCCACGGGTCTCTTCTTTTCAGGGACTGTGGATGGGGCTCTGAGATGTCTGGGAATCCAGGTCTTGTCGGGCTCTGGGCTCGGGCTCCGGTGGGAGGCGGCGGCAAAGCAGACGTCGAGTTGCTGGTTGGTGCCTGTATTCACAGGGTGGTCACTCCTTGGCCACAAGGGAGATTCTCTTCAATCTTCTGTGCAGCAGAATGCCGAAGTCCAGTTTTCTTCTTCGTTTCAAGTCGAGTTCAGGATGATCTGAAGTCCTGGGACACAGCTCCTACTCTTATTCCAATTCTAGGGGCCGGATCACCTACTAGGTCCCTCCTCTGGGTAGGACCAGGAAGGGGGGTGGTTACACCCCCTTTCCTTTGTCCAGCTTCGCGCCAAGACTGGGGCTGGAAAGCCCCAGCACCGGTTTGAACTGGCAAATGCACAGGGACACCTTGTGTGCCCCAGGCATGTCTGATTCTATTCAGCCCTGTCCTACCCAATACACAAAATCCTGTCTGGGGTGGTGCTAGCACCTCCCAAGGCAGGAAACCCTTTGTCCAAGCCGCCCTCGCTGGAAGGACTCCCAGCAGCAGGAGGTCAGACTTGTGTCTGTGGTGGCAGCATCCATTTTGTGATGCTAAGGCTCACGTTTAACTTTAACCGGGGTTCAGGTTAGGTACATGTCGTGTCCCTCTAGAAGGGTGGAATGCTACCCCCGTCGCCAGAACTGGCGAGGGGGTAGTATTCCAATTCGTATGACACCTTACTCGACATGTTTTGATAAAGCCAAACCAAATATAGCATTTAACCGCGAGGTTCATAATGCATTTAAGAGTATATGGTATGGCAGTATCATGAAACCGCTAAAGGACTTGGTTCCGAAAGCTGCAGACAGGCTCAGCTCATGCCAGAGCACCATCTCACATATTTCCAAGCACTCTGCCTCCAGGATTGATGAGGCCTTCCATAGGAGTGGCTGATAGGAACATATGTGTCCATTTTAGGTTAGATATAGGCATACTATACCGAAGTAAGGGGTGGTTACACCGACTTACCCCAGCTGAGTGATCAGCCAGTTGTGTCAAATATGGAGGCCAGGCCAGGGGTGGCACAATACGTGCTGCAGCCCCTGGTAGGCCTTGGAAGCACCTATGCCCTGGGTACCTGGGTACACTGTTACAGGGGCCAATAGGGTGAACCAGTTCCAATTTCGTAATGCACCTAAAGTGCATTGGTATTAATTTAGAGAGAGAACAGCAGGCTGTGGGTCTGATTAGCAGGCCCACAGCCACATTAAGTCATAAACCAGTGAAGCAAAAAGCTAAAATTTGGGGTGACCATAGGATAGCAGACCCTACTCTCCTACAGTCATCTCGGGGGTATATTAGCTGCTGCGACTAGTAGCCCATTGGCTTCATGCACCCACACCCTTAACGCCCCTAAATCTAAGATTTTAGGGGCACCCCTTGCACCAGAACCTCCGATCTGAGGAGACTTGCAACCAAAGGCAAAGAAGAGACATGACTCTGCGGCTTCAGGACCTGCACAAAGCAAAGGCGTGATAAACTGCACCTTTTGGCAACCATCCTGCAACTGCAGAACTGCAACTCATACCAGACCAAAGACCAGCTCTCCCAGACAGACAGACCCTTTGAGCTTCAATGGCAACTCCATACTCCCTTGGACTTGTAGCAGAAGTCCCCTGTAGTCCGCAGGTAAAAACACGCACCCGGAACCAAAAAATCACTGGCCATTGGGATCACCCAAAAGTAGATAGTCCAGAGCAATGTGGGAAACGTAATCCTGACCTCCAGCAAGATTCAGGCAACTACTGTTTTCCCCGGGACTTCTGGACTTCGAAGTATCATCTAGCTGACCTTACCGCTGGCAAAGTTTGTTGACAACCAGTCTAACTACCACCATCTTTGCTCAGCTCTGCTAAACAGGCTAACTCTGCAGCACCTTTAACCAACCACAGCTGTAGTCCTGCTTTTTTTTTCTTCCGTCCGTTTCCTCACCAGCACAGTCTAAGCGGTAAACCAAGCTCTCCCGTTTCAGCACCAAGGATAACCAGGACAACTCTGCTCCCAGGCCCCTCGGCCAAGACAACATTGAACTGACAGTTGTGGCTTGGCCCTGGGACTGCCATCCACTAAACCCACAGTGGGTTCCACAGAACTAGACCTGCAAGTGACCGATTGTCACTAGTGCTTTTCCCCATTGACCACAATGATAACTTTTTGATGTAGTGAAATGCACTGGGTTTTTTTTTTCTTCTAAAATCCACTATTCTGGTTATACTCATCTGATTGTATTCGTTTTGGTGTCGAACACCTATTTATAAATATAAAACCGATTTTTATATTAATTTAGATTTCCTTTGAGTCTTGTCAATTACTTATCGTCCATGCTGGCACCCTGAAAAGCTGAACAGATGTTCCTCTAGTAAAGTTTGACTGGTCTTTGCCACACTACCAGGACTGAACTAAGTATTGTTTTTTGTGAATCCAAGGACCATATGTGGGGTATTGTGAGTTACATAGTGAGACCTAACAAGCATCACTACATAATACTCCACTTTCCTACAGTTACATTCAGAAGAATTAAAACCTAAAATGTTAATGAAGATGAAAATATTCTTGGTGGTATGACAGTGGCCATACGGGCGTAGCTGCAGAGAGGGACTGAAGTAGAGTTTGCCTTCCTTGAGGAAGTTGCCAATTGTACACTGACCAATAATTTCTCCTGCAAAATCTTTTCTTCAGTTGTTTGCTGATAGTATAAGCTGACTTACTCAATCGGCTCCAGAAAACTTTATAAAATGTGAGCCGACTCTGGAAGATATCTCAATCCTGTTTGGAGAACTCAGTCACTTCAAGTCAAAGAGAGCACTGAATCAGTATCAAAACTTTATTCGACAAAGCACTGAATCAATCCTGGCAACAACTATGCTTCCGATAATAGCAACTTAAAACTGGAAAACATGAAGATTACCAAGTCATAAAGTGCAAGTGGCTTAAGCACTAGGAAAAGTTCTTACTTACTCCCATAAGCAGATCCAATAACCTGGGTGGGTCCTCATTTCCCCAAGGCTGGCAAATCCTCTCCTCCAAGTCCTTAAAAAAAATTGAAACTTTACATTTCGATAGCTAGGAAATCTTTCATTCTATGGTAAGACCCAGAGGCAATGATTCTGCTACTTTAAAGCTTGTTCACGCCCAGGGCCGCTATGGAGGAGACTGGTTTAAAATAAAACCCTTTAAAGATTTAGTCCAATGACCAGTCGGCTGCATTCAGAATATCCTCCAAACGGGCTCCTAAAGCAATAGCTTTTGAGGTTCCTTACCCCCGTACGGAGTGCGCACCAAAACTCTTGGTATCAATGCCCGCGTCCTGCATAATCCATCGTACCCACTTGGCGATAGTCCAAGAGGAGCCGGTCCTGAAAGGTTTCCTCAAAGCAATCAAAAGCTGTCTGTCTCCGGGAGGATGAAGCTCTGCCGTCATTGCCTCATAAACCTTGATGCATCTGACAACGCACAACTTGGGCATAGCTAGAAAGGCCGGGTACAAGATCACTTGGGAATTACATTTGGTGCGTCTAGTAACATGAAAAGCGACCCTTTCTGGAGTAGACCTTTCTGAAATGTCTAAGGCTTGTACGTCGGACACTGTCCTGCAGGAGATCAGACACCAAAGAATGGCCAATTTGGCTGACAATTGCTTCCTTGAAAGGTATCTATTGCTTGGCCAACCAGACAAGAGATTTAAAACCATATTCATGTCCCAAAGTGTCGAGTATCTCTGTTCTGTAGGAAGGGACAGTCCAATGCCACAAAGCATTTTCTTAACTCCGGGGTGTCCTGCAACCCCCCCCCCCCCCTTCCCCCTCCACAGACCTGCAGAGATTGCCGATCGCAATATGTTGATGTATTTATAGGCCAGACCCTCTGTAGCCAAAGCCACCAGGAAATTTAGGATGTGGACAACGCCCACACCCACGTGATCCAGACTCCATTGCAGACACCAACCCATCCCCCGAGACCAGGCTGAACGATACCCCTTGACTGTACCCTCTGCTAAGGCCTTGGAGAGGAGGAGCTCTGCATCTCTCGATAGGCCCGGGACTTGCCATTTTGACCTGTAATCCTCCACGGCATCTGTTGGAGGTTGCCAGCCGTCACCATCGGGTGAGGATTCCCAGAGGGATCGGTCAGGAGATGCGGATACTGGTGTAGACTGAATGGAGAAGCCCCAAAAACTTCCATCAGAACTTGAACCCAAACTTGCGTCTTCCACGCTGGGGTCACCACCAGATCAGCCTCCTGTCTGTGCATCTCAGTAGTCAGGCGCGTGATCCCGACAAATGGGGTAAACGCATAACCCTTCTCTGTTGACCAAACCTGGAGAAAGGCATTGGTTGCTACTGCTCCTGGATCCGGTCTCCAGCTGAAGTACCGGGGAAGTTGATGGTCAAACTGGGATGCAAATGGATTGATCGTGAATGGGCCCCAAAGATCGGAGCGGGCCTGGAATATATCCAGGAAAAGCTTCCACAAGCTCGAATCCCACAGATGACGAGACTCGCAATCCGCCACCTGGTTGGCTGACCCTGATAGATGCTCCGCCATCACTGATACAAGATGTGCCAGACAGTACTCCCAAAAATTCTTCGCCGGGTCCAAGAGGGCTTTGAACAGCGTGCCCCCAGATGATTGATATTGCGGACTTCTGCTACATTGTCCCTCCTCACCATGGCACAAGATTGCACACGTTCCTTGATCCAACATTTGACTGTGAAGGATCCTACCATGCCCTCCAGACAGTGGATGTGAAGGGCCTATTTTGCACCGGACCATCCACCTCCGGTGGTGATTTCCCTACAATGAGCTCCTCAACCTAAACTGCTAGCATCTGACTATATCCGGTTGTGATCTAAAAATGGCACTGCCGTTCCATGCCTCCCTGTGGGAGAGTCACCATAGGAATTTCCCTCTGGCCTCTGCTAAAAGGGGGACACACTGGGACTATGTGAGGCCACACCAGAGGTGAGAGGCCTTTAGCTGCTGGAGGGCTCAAAAGTGTAGGGGGCCTGAAAAAATGGCCTGAATTTAGGACATCTGACCTACCATCCTGGCAGTCTGGCAGAGGGAGTTCCGTTTTGACCATCTTTATGCAGGGAAGGCTCAGAGATGAAACCATTGAGTCAATCACAAACCCCAGGAAAGTGATTGATTGTGAAGGAACTTGGCCCAACTTCGCCTGCTTGATAACAAACCCCAGGGATTGCAGAAGTTCCACTCCCCTCTGGAGATGGTCGGACAGAGCCCCATCATCAGCATGTCATCCAGGTACACGATCATGTGAACGTCGGACACACTCAAGTGTTCTATCACTGGTCTGAGGACCTTGGTGAAATACCAAGGAGCCGACGACCGACCGAAAGGTAGATGTGAACTCAAAAGTTTGGCCCTGCCACTGGAACTGGAGGAATCGTAGATAAGGCGGAAAAACAAGAGACCACCAGATAAGTGCCCTTGGGGTCATGTCGGACCATCCAGTCTCTAAGCTGAAGCCGAAGTTGAACACCCACCATCTTGTAGTGGCGGTACACCAGCCATTTAATGAATGTCTGGTGATTGATAACTGGGCACTGACCCTGTGCTGTTTCTAGACCAGAAACAGATTTGCTGAGAAACCCAGATGGGTGTGGCATGGAAGGGCAATCGCCCCTTTGTCCAGGAGCTCCCAAATCTCCCCCTGGAGAAGTGTGGCATCCTGCCCAGAGAAAATGATGGGCTGAAAAGGGGACCCGTAGAACTCTATATGGAACCCCTGCACCGTTTGGCGAACCCAGGCATCGAATGTTAGATCTTGCCAGTTGTAGATAAACTGCACCAGACGGCCCCTGAAGCGTTTTTCAAATAAAGAAAAACTCACCATGTGCATTAAGGTTTCCTCCCCTGGCCCTGGGTCCATTACATTGACCTCTGTGGCGCGCCTGTCCTCGGGCGGGGTAGAAACCTCCAAAGCGCAAAGTGTTGCCTTTGGCTGAGCTGGAATTGCTGGCCCCTGCCGGAGGTGCCGTAGGTGGACCTGCCAACCATGCTCCCACACCCCGGCCGGCACCACTGAAAACATGCACATTGAAAATGCACTTGACTGTTGACTGGGCCTTGTCCAGAGAATTACACTTGGGAAAAATAATTCCTAGCTCTTTGACAAATGGGTCACCTTGTGATACCTGGCCTGCATCTGACTTGGCCAACTCCCCTAGCTTTGGGTCTATTTTAATTAACCACTACCTGCGCCTCTCCGTGGAGATTGCACAGTTTGTGTTGCTTAGAAATACAATGCCCCATTGGGCCCAGTTGGCTAGGACGTCAGGTGAAATTAAAGCACCTGATGCTTTGGTGTCCTCCGCCATGTCAAATATTTTCACAAGTCGGCCTGTGATGTCCAGAGGCTTCTCCATGCACGAGTGCCAGGAGTGCTTGTCGCCCTTCTTAGGGTCTTTGATGTATTTTGGCTTGGAAAGTGGCCATCCGAACTTCTATCTCTGGGGTTACAGTCCACCAAACCATCAGAGGCGCTGGCCTCTCGTCATGAACAAACACCACTAAACATACGCAGTAGATCAATAAAGAACAACAAAGGAGACCATAGTCCCAATACTCATCTTCACTCTGCTGCAGCAGCAAAGAACGAGGGAGAGAGACGATGGAAAACTCCCTTTGATTAGACGGACAGCCCCTGATTGGACAGAGACTGGTTTAGTTGTAAACTTCTTTTCGTGGGTTTATTGGAAATGAAGTTTGGTTATTGTTGACTTCAGTTAATAGCTGCTGTTTGAATAAAACGAAGAAAGAAGGCATAAATCTCGCCTCCGGGTCCTACCATAGAATTCAAAAGAAGGCCTGTAAGTGCACACTCGTGGCTTATTACAGAGTGAAAAACTAAATATTTGAAAATATTTGTCCTCCAGTGATCTGTCCGTGGTGCAAGACATTATCAGACATTTGTTGCACCTTCATAATACAGGGGTAGCTTTTTTTTACAGTGAAGTTTTATGTAACGGTGTACTTACAAAGCAAACCCCGGTCTGTATTTCAAATACCAGTTGTGCAAACCTTTTATGGAAGGCCTTCAAAGGATGATCCCACCAACAGTGCCACCAGTCCACTCATGAGACCCGAGCATCATTATTTCCTGGCTCTTGCAGCCACTATTTGAACTGTTCCACTCTTTCCCACTGCTATTTCTTTCATGGAAATTTGTCATCCTCCTTGCAATGACTTCTTTGTAGAGTTTCGGGACTTTAATAAAAAGTCCCAGACAGGTAGAGGTTGCGGTTCACAAAGAGTTTGTAGAACAAACCCCTGTTTACTGCCTAAAGTCCTCTCTCCTTTCCATCTCAGTCAAACCATTGAATTGCCATTTTTCCCCATTAAACTTGGTGGATTACGTAAAGGACCTTACAAACACTAGACATCAAGAGCCCTCCTCTTACATTGATTGTACCACATCTTTTGAAATATAAAGCAACACTTCGCAGTTTTTGTCAAGCCCCACTAAGGGAAACCTATTTCCAAAGCGAGTTTAGCTAGATGAATTGTCAAATGTATTCCAGTTCGCTAAGACCACACATGTTACATTCTGTGTCTAGGGCTCATTCCACTCGGGAAAGGGGAGCTAGTATGGCTTTCCTAATTAATATTACACTTGCAGACACACATAAAGCTGCAACCTGGTCTGCCAAGTGTTCAGCAAGCATTATCAAATGGACAATTGTGTCTTCCAAGAGGCACTGGTCGGGCAAACTGTCATTACAACTTTTTCAAACATATTCCTCTAGAACTCACAAGGCACCACTTTATGGACAAGGGCAAAGCATGTGATCTGCAGCAGCACATTCTGCAGATGGGAAAACATGCTTGCCTGAAAGTATCGGTTTGCAGCTCCTAATGCAGTAGGTTCACATGCTCCCTGCTACCTCCCCAGATACAGGTTCACAGTATGACTTATGTAACATTTTTCTTTTAATTTATTTTCATTATCATTTAGTGTTCGATATCTTGGTTGCAACAACTATTGCATTCTTCATTGTTGCAAATATATTTTGTCAACAATTACTCAATATGACAGTGGTTTCATGGTTAAATGCATCTTCATTCCAATCAGATTGATAACCGATCGCTTTTTGGTTTGCTGAAACCAGTAATAATTATTGGATTGTATGCATTTATGTATCCGATGTACCTTAAACCAAAACCAAACCATTGTTTGGTTTCCTTCTGTTATTTCACTTTAGACTTATGTGACATTAACTCTAAAATAGATTTCTAGATTACTCTGTTATACGTATGCAGTTATGTTTTGCATGACTTCCCATATGGGTTGAGAGTGAGAGTAAGTTGGTTTACATGCAGTCTGAGGAGGAGACCATGCTCTGGTGCATTTTGGGTTTTGGAGAGGGATCATGAGTCCCATTGAAACCGAAACAAAAGCTTGCAGTGTTCGCGTCTAATGCTAGATGGCAGGAGTGTGAAAAGAATGTCATTCTACAGAGCTACTGGAAAAATTGTTGTTACATGTAAGTAATAATATCCATTCCCTTGATTAAAAACAAGAAAGTGAGCATAGTCAGTCTTTAAATTGGGCATATCTACCCTCAACCAATTTTGCAACAATCTGTGACTATACCGATGACTGGAGTCCAAATACATAATTAGACCATTGCTTTGATGCTGTGGCAGCCCCTTACTTTATTCTCCGTTGAACACAATCCTATCATAGATTGGAGGCACAGATCGACTTTTTTTTTACCAGAACATTGTCAACACTGTTGTTCCATTCCTCCTTCCCAGACACATGGTTTATCTTTAGTAATGTGTGGTCCCATGGTAACAGTCTTGTAATATGAAGGTAGTGAAGACCGTTCTCCCAGTTGTTCTACTGATTTATTAGATTTTAAAGAAGCAAATCTATAATTTCTTCTTAACCCCTGTGGTTGCATGAATAGTATAATTACCGGTGCCCAGATACCATATGGGTACACACATGCTCTCACTGAAAAAAGGAGTATCAGCTTAAAAGAATTTGTTGACTGTATTCTTATCAAAGGTTTTATTGACATTCTTCCTCTCTTGTCGTTTCTCCAATCTTCTCAGTACCAAATATGGTTGCTACGGACCAATGTTTGTGTGTAGTTTGCAGGAGGGTTAACAGTATACTTATAGAGGACTGCCACCCTGCATCCCCTAGCTTTGGGTCGATTTTAATTAACCACTACCTGCGCCTCTCCGTGGAGATTGCACAGTTTGTGTTGCTTAGAAATACAATGCCCCATTGGGCCCAGTTGGCTAGGACGTCAGGTGAAATTAAAACACCTGATGCTTTGGTGTCCTCCGCCATGTCAAATATTTTCACAAGTCGGCCTGTGATGTCCAGAGGCTTCTCCATGCACGAGTGCCAGGAGTGCTTGTCGCCCTTCTTAGGGTCTTTGATGTATTTTGGCTTGGAAAGTGGCCATCCGAACTTCTATCTCTGGGGTTACAGTCCACCAAACCATCAGAGGCGCTGGCCTCTCGTCATGAACAAACGCCACTAAACATACGCAGTAGATCAATAAAGAACAACAAAGGAGACCATAGTCCCAACACTCATCTTCACTCTGCTGCAGCAGCAAAGAAAGAGGGAGAGAGACGATGGATAACTCCCTTTGATTAGACGGACAGCCCCTGATTGATCAAAGGTTTTATTGACATTCTTCCTCTCTTCTCCAATCTTCTCAGTACCAAATATGGTTGCTACGGACCAATGTTTGTGTGTAGTTTGCAGGAGGGTTAACAGTATACTTATAGAGGACTGCCACCCTGCATCCACTCTGTTGGCTCCCTTCTGGCTGTTTACCCGAAGCAGCCGAGGGTGTCCGGGTGCCAGCAAGGAGCCATTAGCAGTAGTGGTAGCATGTGAAAGCTGGCCTCAACAGGCCACAACACAAGTGATGCCAGATGCAGAATGAGAGTAAAATTCAGTGCACCACCATGACACGCTGCTGTCGCGACTAACTGCAGCCAGAGCCACATACTGCCGCCCGGTTCCTTGCCTCCCATTCTCGCTCTGCTCCATTGTGAGCGTCAATCTCGTCACTTTGTATTTGGTCCCACCAAGATGGATAATGTGAGCAGTCCAGTTGAATTACTTTACATCTTCTAGCAAATCTCCAGAAAAACCTTGTTGATCTACACTTCAGTGCCTGGTTGACTCAAATTAGTTGTACCTTGAAGTACGTATGGGGATGTCAAGCACACCCTGAGGTTAAAGAATGTGGCAGTTTGGTTGGATGCAGTGATATCAATGGGAGGATGCTACCAAAGGTGGAAAAAAAGAACTGCAGACAAACTAGGCCGTAGCTCTTAATGAAAATATTTCTTCTCTATCCTAACGGAAAGTTTAAATTCTATTAAGGACTCCGAGGCGAGGATTAGGCTTTTCTTTCCTTGCTTTATTCAACCAGCAGCCATTCAAAAATATGGGCAACATTAAACTACATTTCCCATGAGTACTTGGGAAAGAAAACCAGCAGTTTCTCCAATCAGAGCGAGGCTCTTCCTTGATCAGTTCCTGTCGACTCTCTGCCCTCCTCTTTCTTTCTGCGAACACCTCTTGTATCTTCCTGGTCTACTCTTGTTTATTCGCACCCATTCCTAGGTAAACAAACATTCATGTCAAAACTCGAAAGCAGACATTATAATAGGATATCATCGAAAAATGAATATGAAACTTCAATTAAGTAAGCTCAATTCAGCCTAATGTTATTGTTATTGTTATTGTTATTGTTAATATGGGTTTATATAGCGCCGGGTCACCTACAGGTCTCAGGGCGCTTTGACCATAGAACATAACATCCGAGAAAAAGAAAGGGTGGAGTGCCTAAGCTGGACTGAGTGCTGTTCGGAACAAATTGGTCTTCAAGGCTTTCCTGAAGCGGAGTAGATTCTCCTCCTTCCGGAGTGTTTCAGGCAGGGCATTCCAAAGCTTCGGTAATAGAACCGAAAAAGATCTCCCTCCCATTGTGGCCAGCTTAAAACGAGGACATACAAGGAATTTGGCATCAGAGGACCTGAGATTTCTTTCCGGTCTATATATCTCGATCCGTTCCTTGATGTAGGTCGGGGCCTTCCCGTAAATGGCTTTGTGGGCTATGCAGAGGCCTTTGAAAACAGACCTCTGTCCGGTTGGTAGCCAATGTAGACTTTTTAATAGTGGAGAGGCATGCGTTCTCCGCGGGAGATTGAAGATAAGTCTCGCGGCGTCGTTTAAGACTACCTGAAGTCTGTTTGTTAATATTTTTGGCAGGCCTAGGTAGAGCGCATTGCCATAATCGAGCCTTGACACTATGGTGGCCGAGACCACTGTGCGTAGCATCGACTGGGAGAGAAGAGGGACTAGTTTACGCAACTGTCTTAGAAGACCTGTACAAGTGCCAACCACGGTGGAAACCTGGTTGGTCATTGAGAGGCCGCTGTCCAATTTAATACCCAGACTTTTGACCGTGGCTGCTGGCTGTGGGGTTGGGCCCAGCTCCTGGGGCCAGTACATATCGCTCCAGGAGGAGCACTTGGATGGTATTATCAGCACCTCTGTCTTTTCCGGGTTGATTTTGAGCTGGTTGATGGACATCCAGTGGACCGTGTATCTGAGTATATCTTGCGCGTGCAACTGGGCATGTGTTGTATCATCTATGCCCAGCAGCAGCTGTGTGTCGTCGGCATAATTAAATACCTGGCAGCCCATTCCCGCTAGTGTGTTAATCAGGGGCTGTAGATATATGTTAAACAGGAGTGGGGATAGTGCTGAGCCCTGGGGGACGCCACAAGTCAGGCTTCCCACTCCTGATACACTATCTCCCATCTGGATTCTCTGCGTTCTCCCAGATAGAAATGATTCCAGCCACCGAAGGGCTAGGCCCTGGATCCCGAACCCAGCCAGCCTGTTCAGCAGGATGGGATGGCTGACAGTATCGAACGCCGCTGATAGGTCTAACAGAATCAGGGCGCTCGGCCTTTTACTGTCAGCCATCCTTCTGAGCTCATCCAGCACCGAGAGCATGACCAACTCGGTGCTGTGGTGTGCACGAAAGCCTGCCTGCCTCTCATGGAGTAGATGGTTAGACTCCAGATAGCTTGACAGAGATTTTAGTACATGCTGTTCGAGTACTTTAGACAGGAAGGGCAGCTGGGATATGGGTCGATAATTTTTTAAGACATTGGGGTCTACCCCCACTTTTTTTAACAGCGGTCTTACACGGGCTTCCTTGAAGCCAGTTGGGAGCCTGCCAGTACTTAGGGATTTATTAAGTGTGGCTAGAATATGGTTCTCTAAAATTGGGCCTGCCAAGCAAAAAATGCTTGGGGGGCATGGATCTGCTGGAGAGCCCGATTTCGTCTTTCTCATCAGTGACTCCAGGGTTAGCAGATCCATGGGGGGAAATGATAATAAGCAGCTAACCGTTGGTTTTAGATCGATATGCTGCTCAGTTAAACTGCCCCCGTGCTTTTTATTTCACGCCTGATAATGTCAACCTTATCCAGGAAATATTTCTGGAAGGTGTCACAGTCTATGCTGCTTTCTGCATCTTGGGCTCTTTTTGTTAGTTCTTTTAAAATTTTGAATGTTTCCTTTTGAACATTATTCGCCTGATTTATACGGACCTCGTAGAATGCGGCTTTAGTTGTCTGGATAGATTTTTTGTAACTACGGAACGCCGTTCTGTATTGTTCGCAAGTGGCTATATCCTTATTCCTTCTCCAGTTTCTCTCTATGTTGCGCAAGGCCTTCCTTTGGTCCCTCAAGGCAGATGTGAACCAAGGGGCTCCCTTTTTCCCACTATTTTTTGTCTGAAGTTTCTCAGGGGCTATCTGATCAATGGCCTTTACCAGATAGTCCATCATGCCTTGATAATCCTGATCTACATCTTGATTGAGCATTATTGGCTGGGCAATTCCTCTAAGTGATGTAGTCAGTGTATCTTGGTCTACGTTTTTCCACTGACGGGTCAATCTGGTTTTAGGTACTGGACGTGAGGGTATGGTGTCCAAAGGGATGTCACAGTAGATCAGATGGTGGTCTGACCACATACAAGGAAGGATTCCGACTAATACCACCCTGAGATGTGTGGTCCATATCAAATCCAGGGTATGGCCTTTTATATGGGTGGGGGCATTCACAAGCTGCCTAAATCCTAGAGAAGACATGGTTGTCTCTAGGGTGTTGGCTGCTGGCTGTTTCCTATCTTTGTCCCAGTGAAAATTGAAGTCTCCTGTGACTATGACGTTTCTATATCTGGAGCACATGTCGGATGCGTAGGTCATAAAGGAATCATTAAAGCCTGGGGTTGCGTTGGGGGGGCGATAAACTGTGAGAACTATAACACACATGTTATCGAACATAATTTTTATCGCCAGCAGGTCGGCTAAGTCCGCTGACTCCGCCAGTATTTTAGTCACTGCTAGATGTTTCTTAAAAATTATTGCCACCCCTCCCCCTCGGGTGTTCCCTGTTCGATTCTGCCAGTGGATGTCATAATTTTCAGGGACAGCGGCTATAATGTCAGGTAGGGAGTTATCCCCCATCCAGGTCTCAGATAAGGTCAGGATGTCAATGTTTTCGTCCTGTAGTAGAGTGCAAATCTCGAGGCTATGACAGCATAGCGACCTAGTATTAAGGCTGACAAGCTTTAAAATATGTGGGGGGGCTCGGGACATACCTATCAGCGGTGCCTGAATGGATAGTTCCTCGATGCGAGTGAGTGTAGCCAGATCTAAGGATGTCATGGCCCCATTTAGATGGCGGATTTCCTCACCAGAGTATGTAAGCCGTGTGGTGGGAGGCCCTGCCCCTGCGCCCTTCCGTGCGCGGACGGGCGCAGACGGGCAGGACTCTGGCACGACTCTGGCAAACATTATTACATCTCTAATAGTATATATGCCAACTCAAACATCAAAATAACTCCCAATAAAGTTCAGTAGGGTGAGTGTGTTGCACATAAATACCTGGTAGGCTAATCCTCGCCTCCGAGTCCTTAATAGAATTGAAACTTTCCGTTATGATAGCTAGGACATTTTTCATTCTATGTCCGGGCCGGAGGCGAGGATTAGGCTAGTTCAAAGCTTCTCCACCACTACGGATGCCAGGTGCGTGACTGTTTTAAATTAGAACTTGTTAAAATTGAAATCCGATGACCAGTCCGCTGCATTAAGGCACCCAGGGAAAATGCATTTGAGGCCACTTCGCAGAGTATGCTCCAAATTGGGAGATGTCAATTCCTGCTTCTTGCATGGCTGAACGGACCCTCCAGGCAATGGTAGGGTACAACACAGCCTTATGAGGTTTCATAAGATCAATAATCAGTTGATTTTTACCTTGAGGTCGAAACTCCTCCATCAAAGTCTCATATACCTTCAGTGTGCCGACCACGCACAGTTTAGGGACCTGTGGAAGAGCAAAATAAGCCACCAACCTGGAGTTACATTTAGTCCATCTAGATATAGTAAAAGTGACCCCATCTGGGGTAAATATTCTACCTGTCAAATCCAGCACTCTTGCGTTCAAGACTCGGCAACAGGAAACCAAACACAGTAGGGTAGCCAATTCAGCCGACAACTGTTTCCGGGCCAAGATTTAAAGAGATTGAAGACCCTATTCATGTCCCACAGACATGAATATTTATTCTTGAGGGACCGATAGCCCAATTCCTTCATGGAGTTTACAAAACTAGTGGCAGCTCCACAACTGGGTGACCATCCACCGGTTGATGACCTGCCGACATCGCTGATCTCAATGTATTTATGGGTCTATACGCTAAACCTGAAGAGGCCAATTCTGCCAGGAAGTTCAAGATAAACACAACCTCTGCCCCCACGGTATCCAGCTGCCGTTGATGATATGAGAAGTTGGTCTGGTATATCCTGTCCACTAATTAAAGTGGGCACCTTGCGCCAGTCCAAGCGACCCTTATGATGTATGAGGTCAAAGATAACCATTAGAAAACTATCCTAGTGGTAGCTGTGGAGAGAAGCCTTCAGGCTTAATCTTGAAGGAATGTAAAGCAGCTTGTTTTACCAGAATATCACCTCCAGAATTAATCAATTGAAAGGAGAACCACACAGTTATATAAAAATATGTATGTATTAATATATAACTCTCTAGTATCCTCTACACGAGGATAGAACACAAAGCACACAATGCAAGATCAATAGAACAGTTGTAGTAGCACAGTACACAGTGGGTTCCCGGGGGGGAGACCAAACCATATTCTAAAATAGTGGTATAAAAACCACGACTCAGGTCAGGACAAGGTCTGGAGCACGTAGAATCGTTGGGACCCCAAGGTGTGTAGATAGGGACCCCCACAGAGAGCAGGTGCCTTGTGCTAACATGACCGCGGGCTCCGTACTATTCTATTGGGAAGTCTTGGTTACAATTTCACAGTTTAAAGAGGAGGACTTTGAGGAAAACCTTTGGAACTTAAGAGGTTTGAGAGCCACCCCACCCATAGATACCGTAGTACCAGAGTTACCTATCCCAGAGGAGCTGGGTGCATGGGTCTGGAGTGGTGTCGGAAACCGCCGTCGTTCTCAGTCGAGGGATGCAAAGAAGTACTGCTACCATGAAGGTGAAGAGCGTCCGGTGAAATCCCAGCTTGGATTCTGAAAGGAAGGACCCTGAAAGCAGAGGGGACAGAGTCTGAGTCACCTCAAAGCGACCAGGGGCTCGGAAGACGAATGCCCACCGATGACGGGTGCTTCAAGTGCGAAGAAGGGATACTTGACTCTGCAGCCACATGGACCAGGAGACGTCGAGGACGACCAGGATCCAGATGAGAGCTGTCCCACGAAGGATTTCGAGTGCTGAGGTGTCAGTGTCTGGCGGGAGCACCAACAAGCCTTGGCAAAGCAACCCAAGCAGGAAGGTCAAACAGGTTACGGTGTGGACCAGCAAGGTCCAGGGCACTTGCCAACCACTGGGGAGTCAGGGCACGTCTGGAACAACCAGGAAAGCCCAACTGAAATTAAGATGACCCTCAGGAGGACCCACAGGCCGAATGACCAGGAGTTGTGAGGGGACCTCGAGCAAGACCACAAAGTACCAGCCCATGGAGCACTCCGTACGAGGAAGCCAGGGGGATTTGGTTCAAATTCCGCTCCGGATCAGGACTACACAGAGTCCTAGCCACAAGCTCTGTAATCTCTTACAAGCATATGCAACTGCAAATGGACGCAGTGCACAGGGGTTTGTGTTATGCAGTCCCCACGAGGCATACTGGTTTCAAACTTGCTGAGAGGGCAGGTTGACCTCTGTGACCTTCATAACCCACCTCCTGTGTTGCTGAAATCTTCAAAGTCCTCAGGAGCAGCAAACTGGTCAGTTGCGGTGTGGTGCCTGCAAATGCAGGGGAGGGACTCCTTCACTGCAGGGGAGATTCTTTGGTTGTCCTTAGTGCACCACAGGTCCTGCACAGAGCCTGTATGAAGCAAGGGCACAGACCAAGCTTTGGACGGAGAGGGGGACGAAGTCACGCCCAGTTGAGATCCAGCGAAGTCCAGAGTATCCAGACAGTCGAAGGTCAGTGGTTTCTTCTTGTTGAATCTTGTCCACGTAAAATCTAAAGTCTTACATCCAGGTAGGCCCATTTTTACCCACGGAAGAGGGTTGTTCAGATTATGGGACCCTCCTACGGGAGTTTCAGGACAGATGGGTGGTTACAACCATGTCCTTTGCCCAGTTTCGCGCCATAGCAGAAGTCAACGGCTCCCAGAACTGGTTTGAGCTGGACTATGCACAGGGATACAACATGTGCCCCAGGTGCAGACTTTCAGGCACTTTAGAAGAGCACCCACCCAGCCCCAATACACTGAATCCTGTCTGGGATATAGTCACACCTCCCTGTGACAGGATGCCTAATGTGCTGCCTTCCTCTGTTAGAACTTGGCTCGGCAGCAGGAGGGAAGAAATGTCTCTGGTTGGCAGCATCCATTTTGTACTGTCCAGGTCAAGAAGGCTAGCACCAGATAGACCAGTGACTCCACGAAGCTTGCTTCAGAAGGGTGTAATCATACCTCCCACACCTGTTACCGGTGTGGAGGTATGATTCCAAGGTTTTTGATACCAAACATGATATGTTTCCATGCAGCTGTTTTCGAGATAGCATTCACTGTGAGGTTATAATTAACCTCTACCTATATGTCCAGGTGTGCCACAGACAACCCGGGAGAACGGTCTCCGAAGGCTGCAGAGGGGCTCTGCTCATGCAGGGGTACCCTCTCATGTAAAACCCAGCACCCTGCCTTTAGCATTGTTAAGGCCTGCTATAGGGGTGACTTATAAGTTTTAAGTGTAGTGATCTATAGATATAGTGAACCTCTATCATAAGTGGTCAAGCACCAGCTTACACAGGTTGTAAATAGGATAGGATAGCATGAATATTTTATATGGCGCACTTAAAGCCAAACAGTATCAAGGCGCTGGGCGAGACGAAAGCGAGACTAGCACCAACCAGCTAAGAGGCAAAGAGCCAGGTGTTTAACATCTTCCTAAAGGACTCGAGTGAATTCTCCGCAGAGATAAAGGGGGGCAAAGAATTCCAGAGTTTAGCGGCCACCACAGAAAATGAGCGGCCACCCCATTTGGACCTACGAAATCTAGGAGAGACAAGTTTATTCTAGGTCGAAGATCTCCAGCTTCTACCTGGAGTGTACCAATGGAACAAGGTTTTGAAATTTGATGCACCTCTACCATGCATAGCTTTGTACACCAAGTTCAAAGCTTTGAAGGTGATGCGCTTCCTGATCGGAAGCCAATGCAAGGCCCGAATTCCTTCCCTGGCCGACTGGTGTTGAGCGATGTTAAGAATAAGCCTAGCTGCAGCGTTTTGCACCATCTGGAGCTTATTCAAAGAGCTTATGCTGACATCAAAATGTAATAGTCTAACCGAGCGGTCACTAGTGCGATGACGATGGACCGATGTAGGTCTGAGGGAATGTACGGCAGCACTTTCTTTAGAGTTTTAAGAATATAGAAGCAGGTACTAACTGTGCGGTTCACCTGGGCGTCAAGACCGGCCCTCGTTAAAAATGACTCCCAGATTTTTGGCCTTTGTCACTGGAACAGGAAGGGGATCGCAGATCTCGGGCCACCAAGCGGCAAACAAAATCGAAGTTTGAGGACCGAAAACCAACACTTCGGTTTTATCCGTGTTGATTTTAAGAGAGTTGTCCTTCATCCATCGTATTATGCTGGTCAAACATTGATTGAACTTTTGGGCAACCAGCTGCAAATCATTGGAGATGAAAATTATGATTTGCGTATCATTCTCATAGGAGAGGATTTGAAAGCCGAAAGATCTCTCCAATGATGCCAGGGGGGGTCCACATAAAGATTAAAAAGAGTGGGGCTGAACGAAGAGCCCTGAGGGACTCCACACGGAAGGCTGAAGGCATTGGGTTTGAACCCGCCATAACTGACGACATTGGTTCTGCCATGCATAAAAAGAGTGAAGAAGCTGCAGGGCCCTCCCGGTGATTCATACTTCCCGCAGTCGCTGAAGCATCCAACCTGGGGAGATGGTGTCAAATGCAGTTGAGAGGTCGAGCAAAATCAATACAGCTGATCTGCCCTGGTCGACCTGCATGCGAATACAGTCCGAAGCTGCTACCAAAGCGGATTCAGTGCTATGACCTGCCCGAAAATCGTTGAGAGTTGTCCAAGATGTCTTGAGCTTCAATATATTTCATAAGCTCGGCGTTGATACATTTTTCCAGCATTTTTGGCAGGGCGGGGAGGAGGGAGATGGGCCTATAGTTCTTCAACTCCGAGGGGTTTGCATTGGGCTTCTTAAGGAGAGGCGAGACATTGCTTCCTTCCAGATGCTCGGATATTGCCCAGAAAAAAGAATAAATCGGCTGTAAGATCGGGATCAAGTCTGAGGGTAGACACCCTGCAAGGATCCGTGGGGGCACCAGATTTGAGGCCAAGTAAGAGCCCCTTTATGCGCGGGACTGTGATAGAAGAGAAAGATGCTAAAGCAGACATAGGAGGTAGAGGTGCCAGAGCTGATTCAGCGGCAGAGTCAGTTTCCTACGAAGGGTAGAGCTCGGGAAAGAATTTCAAGACTTTCTGCTGGAATTAGAGGGCCATATCATCACAAAAGTCTTGGGTAGGATTCAGGAGCGGCTCTCCTGGAGGTTCAGCATTTTCTTTGATGACTTAGAAAAGAGCATGCTGGGGGAATAATCAGCTGACTCAATCTTGTCAGTGAAATACTGGTTCCATTTTGTATGGCCTCTCATGGGTCGCATAATACAGGCTTCAGCCCATGGGAGGTCTCTGGGGTACCTATGCCCTGGGTACATGGGTACCATATACTAGGGATTTTAAGGGTACCCCAGTATTTAATCTGGAGTGTACCAAAAGTACAGCATAACAATTTAAGAAGAAAGCCGATAGACTGGGGTCCTGATTAGCAGGATCCCGGTCAGACTAGTCAAGAACCAGCAAAACACCAGGCAAAAAGTGGGGGTAACCATGCAGTCCGAACCTACCTTCCTACAGATGACACCAACCAAGTTCTTTTGACCAAGCAGACGTTTCCCTTTTCGGTGCGGTCCTCCCAGGCTTGGGCAAGTAACGCTGCAGCATCTGCATAAATTCCTGGGACTTTCTATTGTTCCCCTGTAATCGCCACGCCATGAGATGAAGAGCCTGCGTGAGGACCAGTTTATGCTAGTTCCCCTGGGGAAGTAGATCCTGAAATTGGTGTAGAGGGATTGGAAAATCCCAAGAAAGTTCCATCAGCACTGGAAACCAGACTTGAGATCTTCAAGTCAGGGTGACTAACACAAGGTCTGCGGCTTATCGACAAATTTGAGCTGCATGAACATCCCATATGGGGGAAACGCATATGCTTGTTCTTTGCTCCAGTCCTGGAGAAAGCATGTGTCGCCACCTTATTGGGGTCTGGTCTCCAACTGCAATACTGCTCCAACTGATGATCCAGCCAAGAAGCAAAGGTATACCGAGAAGGGGCCCCACTGATCCTGGAGAGCTTGGAAAACAGCTGGATGAAGTTTCCAGAGGCTGGCATCGTTCCAATGACGAGAGTGCCAATCTGCTATCTGATTGGGCTACCCCTGCAAGTTTTCTTCCGGGAGGGCTATGTGGTTTTCTAGGCAATACATCCAAAGGGATCGAGCCAGGTTGGATAGAGCTTTCGACTTGGTGCCCCCTAAATGATTGACATACCTGACTCCGACCACAGTGTCCATCTTCAGAGCCAACATTGGGCCCCATTCTTGGTTCAGCTTTTCACCGCAAAGGACCCTGCCATTTATTCCAGACAGTTGATATGAAGGCCTTGCTCCTCGACAGACCATTTTCTGCCTGTGGAGAACTCCACACAATGATGGGATGGTCTCCAGGGTCTACTAGTATCAGCATTGCCATCTGAAGTGTTAGGCGAGTCACCCCTGTAGTCAGTAGCAGGATTGGAGAAAGGGAGGGAGTAGGGGAGGTACCTGCCGGAGGGACTAATTAGTAAGGCTGAGCTTGGATAAAAGCCAGTTTGAGGCATTCAAAGGTGTCCATATCCATGCCTGAGTTTCTTAGTACTTGCCCCCTTGGGGCGCAGGATTTGGGACCCCTGGAGTTATAGGGGCCTGAAGCCCGGGGAGGTCTTCCCTCACTGAACTCTTCAATGTGCTTCTCCAGGGGAGTCACCACAGGTGACCCCACTCTAAAAATGGACCCGCCCATTATCTGACCGGAGCGGTCGTCAATGAGGAGGTAAGTGACATCTCCTAATAATCGTCATAATCTTCCATATAAGCAATAAGCTACAGTGGTTAGACAAGGTGAGCTCCTGAGATTGGTGAATAAAGAGGGGTACATTTGGAAAGGAGTCAACCCAGAATGTAACCTCTAGTGAGGGAAAAGACCTGGGAAGGTTTTAGGACCAGCACTCCCTTTCTATTGCAGAGGGACTGTCAGCAGCCATCTGGGCGAGTCCCAGTATTGAACAGCCAAATTATGTCTTAAACGCAAAGCAGGTGTCAAGCTCCAGACAGTGGCTCTACTCAAACAATGCACAATCTCTACTCGTGACCCCGATATGAGAGGAGCGGCCAGTTGCGTTTCACTAAGGTTTCAGAGAAACGATGTGCCTGCCGCTCATGAGGTAGTACGCACTGAGAGCGGAGAATTCAAGCATGGGCCCCCTAGCAGTTGGAAGACCGCACTGCCTGTAAAGCCAAAAGTGAGCGTCCGCGAAGGAGCGCGAAATGTTCTTGCGGCTGCCTGTGTAAAATTGGGGTAAATCAAACACACTCAGGCAGGACATCCCAGCATGTCAACGATGTAAACTTCAGTACATACACAGAAAACCATGAAAAAACACCTAAATTGCAAGCAATTGAAAAATGAAGAAATCTGGAGAAAAGGAAACTCTCATCTGGAGGCTCCTAGAGCAGCAAAGAAAGAAGGGGACAGCGTGTCGGCAGGATCTGATTGGAGGAACTGTTTTTCTTTCCCAAGGACTCATGGAAAAAGTAGTTTAATGTTACCTATATTTTTGAATGTCTGCTGGTTGAATAAAGAAGGGAAAGAAAAGCCTAATCCATGGCTCCGGTCCTATCATAGAATTACACTGTCAAGAGGCCTGTTAAAATGACACATCCTGACCAAACCATACAAGTGCAGAGAATTCCCTGACTCAAAATATTAACTGCAAAGAAGGGGGGGGGTGTTCTCCATGCTGGAAGAAGTTAAACTCCCATTCCAAGATGGCATCCCAAAACAAATGTAGCTCCCACTGTAGGGAGACTTTCTAGCAGTACAGGCATCCTGCCCGCGGATTGAAGTTAATCACCTTCTGCAAAGAGCAATCATAAGGTGCCATAAATTTCAGGTGGCGGTTTCTTGTGTCTTTGTAATTTCTGCCAAGACCACAGGTGCCAGGCTTGAGACCGAGCCGGATTTCGAGTCTTGCGGATGGGTGCTCGGTCACAAATGTGGTTGATATCTTGTCCGCCATGTTACAAATGCATTATATCCTGTGGCACTTGTAATACTGCAGATGGAACATCTGTCATGGTTGTAACTGAATATCCTATCTGCAAAACCTTGAACCTGGCCCATAGTGTGTAAACTCTATTAATCTGTACTATCAATTTTGATGTTATTTAATGGAAGAATTGTGATGGACATTAATAGCAGTGGGGAGAGGATGTGGCATGATGAATAGAGCTGCAGACTTCGGAGCTTGGGAACTAGGTTTGAGTCTGAGCGTCTGCTCAACATCCTGCCATTCTAAGCAAATTACCTAATCTCCCCAGAACTATCCTTGTTTTGGGGTGCCATCTTGGAATGGGAGTTCCAGCAGGGAGACGCCACCCGCTTGCACAGCTATCTCACAGGGCAGTGTCTGGGATTTCATTTAGCTGTAGGTGGTGGAATAATTTACTCCCCTCTGGAATATTCAGCTCACCTTTTGGGCCCACTTCCAAGTTAAAGGCTAATCGGACTTACTCATCTAAGGAATCGCCCTCGAAGGTTACATTGGCAACCCCTGGAGTTAGCGGTTTTGCTTTTAGTACAGCGATGATCCCTGGCTAGGTGCCCTGTATTGTTACAGTTAAGGCACCAAGTGTTCTTGGGGTTCCAGTTCATACCCTGGTACCACCTGTTTTGTGAGGACCTTCAGAGGACTCCTCACTTTTATATTTTTCAGAGTAGTCCACTTTCTTCTCAGGTGTGTGTGGGGGGGTCTGTTTGGCCCTTTTTCTTTTGGTGACCCCCACTATGTCTAGTTTTGCCCACCCTGGTTCTTATCCAATAATCAGCCTGGCCCCTCGTCCACTAGGTATTGATGCAAGTTTTCCTGCACACAATTATGTAACATATGTTCTTTCATGATCAAATTGTAAAGACCCTCATAATTGTGCACGTTACCTTTTAACCAATCACCCAGTGTTTTCGCTAAAAAGCGTACAAAATCAACCCAGGACGGACAAGGTTTTTTTGAATTTCTGTGAATGTAATTATATATTCTTCAGTGGTGAGTCCTAAGCCCTCAACCAGGGTACTCTTCTTGAGGTCATAAGACTCCGCATCTTTCTCACTCAAATTCAGTTTATTCCTGCATTTACCCTAGAAAGGTTCCCACAAGAGAGGCCCAGTGCTTTTTGGCTACCTTTCTACTCCTAAAAGCTCTCTCAAAAGCAGTAAACCACTTGGTGATGTCACCACTGACTGCATATTTAGAGACCACTCCCTTGGGGAGTTTAAGGTCCGAAGATTCTGCTCTCTTCCCTAGTTATGATATTGCTGCCACCAGAGATAGAAACACATAAAAAAGAGATGGGCTTAGGACCTATGTCCATAAGTTGAACTTCTAAGTTCAGCCTCCAGGATAATCCTTCTACGGCAGGCTTTGAGGGAGCTTCCACTTCTGAGGTAGGGGTCTTCACCACCTCCTTAGCATCTTCTCCTGTGGGATGATCCTCCTGGGCATCATCCTCACCCACTGGGTGATCTTTCTCATGTTCTGCCAGAAGCTTCTCTTTGGGAGCACAGGACCCAGTTTTAACACCATAAGCCCCTCAGAAGGCCTATAACTGGGAGTATGACATCTCAAAGTATGCTTGCTTCCTAGGCAGTTGGAGTCCGGATAGGTTGCAGGGGTCTGGTACCCTGGGTATTGATGCGGCACAGCTCCGGTAGGCCCTGGTGTCTCCAAACTCTGTGTGGAGACCGATCTGACCCTCTGGAGCTGATGTACCTCTTGTGGCTTGGATGCTGTATCAGTCGCCGGGGAGCAGCAATTCAGTAAACTGAACTATGCGGGTTTGGTACCTGCTGTCTGCAGGGGAGTAGTCCCTCTACCCCAGTGGAGTTCTCTGGTGATTAGAATGCATCTTGGAATTTCATTTCTACTTCCAGTTGATGCGGAGCTGCTCCAATCAATGGCTTCTTTAAACCCTTCCAATCACTTCAACGATTTACCTGCCAAGTTTTTCAAGGAACTGAAATCTGCCATTCTTCCACCTTGGTCCCAAATTATTCATGAATCTCTCGTGCATGGGAGGATATCCGATTGCCTCAAGATGGGGCAAGTCATTCCCAATCCAAAAAAGCCTAATGCGGACTTTGCTGATGCTAACAATTTCCGTCCAATCGCCAATATTATGACTTAAGCTAAATTGCTCGAGAAATGCGTTTGCACACAGTTCTGCAACCACATTGAGAAATTTCAGCTCTTTGACCTCTACCAGTCTTGTTTCAGAGGCGGTCGCAGTCCTGAAACAGCCCTAACTCACATTGTTGATGAAGCCTTGACATTTCTTGACCAGAATGTTCCTTTCCTACTGATCCTTCTTGATTTTGCCCTCTGCATTTGACGCCATCAAACATGAAAACTTGATAGCCCCATCAGATTTTGAAGAAGAGCAATCAGGCCCGGTCTTAGATTGGTTTGCCTCATTCCTAGGCAACCGAACGCAACAAATCAAAGTTAATCACTCCTTTGCAGCAAGTACCCCTGTCACTATTCGAATGCCTCAAGGTTCCACACTCGCCCACGCTTTTCAACCTTTTCATGAATCCACTCTCCAAAATTCTGAACTGCTCAAACATTCAATACCATATGTATGCAGATGACACTCAGTTGAGTATGAAAGTCTCTTCGCCAGAGGACATAAACCCCTAAATTGTGCTCTTCAAAAAACTTAACAATGGCTAACTCATAATCCTCTGTTGCTAAATACCCTCAAAACAAAATTCCTCCTGATTGCCCCCCGCAATCACTCTGCAGCCACTCAAGACTGGCTCAAACAACTTACTGCGCTTAACTGCACCCCTCATGTTGACTCTGCGAGATCACATTGTGCTATTAGGGGAGCCAATCGGCTCAACACTAAGAAAAATTAAGCCATTATTTCCTTCTGAGAACATCCAGTTTGCAGTCCAATCCTTAGTCATATCACGCTTGGAATATGGATGGTGACCCTAGCCGAGTTAATTAAAGCTACATTGGCACCTCTTAGAGCCACTCTGAACTCTTCGGCCAGACTCTTCACGGGCTCCAGAAAACATGACCACATCTCACCAGACATAATTCAACTAAACTGGCAGTCCATCAAAGCAAGTATCTGTTTCAAGATAGCTTGCCTGACGCTCAAAGCTATTCATTACAACACCCCCGTTTACCTGGCCAAATACTTCAACTAATGGGTTCGAGTCGGAACCTAAGAAATTCTAATATCCTACTGTTGAAACCTCCCAAATTCAATAAGAAAAGAACATACAATTGTGTTTTCTCTGGTCTTCCTTTAAGAATATGGAACGCTCTTCCTCCCGAGATCAGATCAAACCCCTCCACTGCCTCATTCAAGGAAAATGGCCCCCGTCTGCTCCACATTATCTCTGAAGCTCCGGGGGACTCTGCACTGCGTCAGCAGTCTCTAAATCGGCTCACCGTTCTGTGATTCTGGGCAAGTCACTAATCCCTGTCTCTTCCGCTTTGTTTATCCTTTTCCCACAATTGAGCTGTTCTATATATTTATTTCTTTTTTCTTTTTTATGGGCTTCCCGAGGCGGTGGGCAAAGTTAGATGCGCCATAACTTTATTTGGAGCTTATGCTGCAGCGCCTTTTATTTCTCTGGCACAGCTTGTTCTAGAATGAGGCAGTGCAGCGTAGCAGCACCGGCTCTCCGCCTCCCAACAGCAGCCACCTGCTTCTGCAGCCCCTCCGGGCCATGGTCCACTTCCTGCTCCAAAGAGCAGGCGGGCACCCTCACCCGCTCGCTCTGCCTCAGTGGGCAGCAACACGGAGCCCGGCGGCATTGTCAGTCCCGGCACCAGCCCTCCAATCCTTCTCGCAAAAAGCAGCAGTCTCACCGGCTCTGAGCTCGTAGGTGACAGTAGGGCCACTGGTGGCTGGTTTGTATTTACAAAAAGCGCTCGCCGCGACGTCGCGCTTGAAATATTGTTCGTTCATAATTAGGGCTCCCTGTTTTATGGTATTTATATTTTTAACATTTCCGTCTGTATTTATCCATATTTACTTTTTGGTCATTTTATCTGTATTTATCCACATTTCTTTTTGTTGCAAGCTAAAAAAGACGCTGCAGCTAGTCTTTTTCCACATTTATTTAAATTGACATGCATACTTTGTCGGTTGAGTCCATGACGAGAAAGAATAAGCAGCCTGGCAAACTGTCAGTTTTGTGAAGGATATGTTCAACCCCTGGAATATAGTTGACAATCCCAGGTGTCTTCCTTTCCCAGTCAAGACACTTAAAATTAATATCTCCATCAGAAACAGGGGCAAAGGATAAGATACAGGAGATGCTGGCTTCGATTGGCAAATACCACAGCTTCGAACCTTCACAGAAGTAATGCTTGCAAATATTAACAAAGCAAGAATATTGTCCATTGTCTTATGAAACATTTAATCCATAACAAATGTACAGCATTTAAGACACGTGGTCATCCTGGGCTTTTTTTGAGTGTACAGAGATCATAATTTGTTTACTTTTATGCGTGATATATTCATCTTTTTCTGAACGCTTAATTAGTCTACCAGGGCAACAGAACTGCTCATGGCATCAGGCACATTTTACCGTGGTCCTCTTTCCTCATTTATTTGTTACAAAGATAAAGACAGCAAGTTCATATAAAAACAGAGCTGGAAGGGAGACAGACTGTGGCATGGCTGTCCCATTTCACTGGCATCTCGACAACACAGAGAGCCAAAGCAGTCCCCAACCCACATGCCTACATAGCCTGCCTCTGGCCAAGGTCAAAAAAGCACCTACAGGATGCCTTGCAGATTGGGCTAAAGTAGAACTGAGAAAGTACCAGACTTACATTTTAGTAACAACAAATGAACATTTCCACACTTGGATTGTGTGCATAAGCACAGGGAACTGAACTTTATCTGGACTTTTACAGATTGGCAGCTATTCATTTTTAAAACATTTTTTTACACACTTTATTGATGACCGCCTTACAGCATAGAATGTGAAAAAGATTCCACAGATACAGTATTTTTTATTTTACAGCAGTTACAGTACATTTGCCACATATAGGTTCTGATCCAATTATTCCATGTGATATAAAGAACAAGAGCCGTATTCTGCAGTGATATTGCTACTAAGATAGCAGTAGATATGTTATGTAATTAGCGTCATTACAAAGTTGTGTATATTTACAGTAAACAAAAGGAACTTATGCAAACCCATTCTCCCCCCTCCCAACCCTTCTCCTGGCCAGTCTTACTTCAGCTTACATGGTACTCGAAGGAGGTCTATATGAATGTAGCATTCCAGGGAATGTAATTTCCATGGTGAGGTCGTATTTGCTCGGGTCTCGGGGCCTAAAGCTGAGAAGTCACAAGGCGCCCTTGTATGTTACGGTGTCGGGGTAATCTGTGTGGGGGACAAATCAAGCATTTCCAGCTCAATTATCATAGCCTCCCAGTCCAGTGAGATCAGCTGTTTCCTCAGCCCTCTTTCTTCCTCCCTACGAAGAGCTGCACCCTCCGCCCTTCCCCATTGAAGCATGTCAGTTTGCCAAGTGGTGACCACCGGGCATCTGGGGGACTTGCATCTCATGGTGAGAGCTCTTATTGCCAAGATGAGTGCCAGATCTAAGAACTGTAACCGTACCTTTTGTACCTTTGAGCGCCTACGAAGGCCTACGAGGCAATTCAGGGCCTCATCCAGGACCGGGAGTTGCGTCACTACATATAGCGAGCGGCGGACTCCCCCCCCCCCCCCCCCCCCCCCCCAGTAGTCCCGCAGACAAGGGCAAGACCACAGCATGTGTCCGCCTCGTCTCCTTTACAACGGGGGAAACAATGGGGGGAGTCCGGAAACCTGCGATATATCCTTTTCGGGGTAAGGTATGATCTATGCAGGGGGGCGCTAGGTGGCGCACTTGCATGATGGCCGCATGTATGTGAGGCTCCTGCCGCTCGGTGACATTATCCTGATTAAATATCCTGCCTTATGGTATCATCTGCGGTATCTGACACCGCCAACTGAGAGAGCTGATCTGCCTGCTGCACCACAGCGAAATTCAGGACAATCGGCCGTCATCTGCCCCTGCTTTACGCTGTTGAAGTGAGTCTCTTTATCGAGCTTCATACCTTCGCACTAGCCTCGGGTTTTAAAATCAGTCTAGAGAAATCGGAGGCACTGAACATATCCCTGTCACCAGACACGCTGGCGGAGGCCAAGAGTGAGTTCGACCTGCAATGGTCTGACACTACTATTCCTTATCTGGGAGTTCTGCTGGCCCCTACCATTCAGGCCACTACCGAAGCCAATTATACCAAACTCCGCTCGCGCCTTAGCGACAAACTCAGACGGTGGAAACGACACTCGCTCTCCTGGCTTGGACGGATAGTGGCCGTCAAGATCACTCTGCTACCACAGATCCTCTATGTGCTTCAGACCCTCCCTTTGCGCCCCCCCCCATGGGCTGGCTTCAGTGGACGCAGTCGGATCTGGCACGCTTTATTTGGAACGGTCGCCGCCCGCGCTTCAAACATGCGATCGCAATTTTTTCCCCCCGCAAATTGCGGAGTGGGGGTGCCTGACCTCGCCCTATACTACCAAGCGGCGCAGCTCCGCACCCTCGTGGAGTGGTACCAGCTGGAATCCGGCAAGCACTGGCTCTTCCAAGACCAGGCTGTCTCAAACCTTCTCGATTACATGGGGTACCCGACAAGGGTTCCCACTGTCCCCCTTGTTGTTTGCCCTGGCAAAGGAGTCATTGGCGGCGAGGTTGCGACAGCACCATAACGACAAGGCCCTGCGGTGTAACATGAGGCAGATATTGATTTCAATATATGCCGATGATATTACTTTATATGTGAGAGACCCCCAACATAATTGGAATACGCTCCTTCTGTAATTCATTGTATTTGGGAAACTTTCGGGGATCCAGATAAATTAGGGAAAGTCCTGCCTCTTCACACTGACAGATTCAGTGGTGCGCTTTCAATTGGACTACCCATTGGAGTGGTGCGACGATGAGCTGCGGTACCTAGGTGTCCGAGTTACCAGGAATAAGGAAGAACTTATGAGGCTTAACTATGGTGTTGCACTGAACCGTGTGATTTACTGTGTGGCCGCTGGACAACACTGCCGCTTTCTATGGCAGGGCGGGCATCCCTAATTAAAATGGTGATACTACCCCAATTGCTCTATCTTTTTTTAAATATACCATATTATCCGGGAAGACATTTTTTTAAATCTCTTAAAACAGAACTGATCAAATTGGTGTTGGGGGGGTAAGTAGCCTAGGTTGCAGTGGGCTGTTCTGACAAGACCATATTCGACAGGGGGGGTTGGAATTCCAGACTTTGAACTTTATTACGTAAGCGCATAGGCCCATTATGTCTATTTCTGGGTGAATCAACTGAGATACATGCCACAGGTAGCGGCAGAACATTGGCTTGCACACCCAATCCCGATAGAGGGAGCCCTTTATGCTGCTCCAAATAGCCAAGAACGGACGCCAAAGACTGTTAATGCCACAATCACGGCATGGCGGCGCATTGGGCATCTACTGAATGTCCCCATGGTCTATTCCCCGTTCCTACCGCTTGCATATCACCCAAACATGCCCCTTCTCCAGGAAACACAATTTCATAAATTTCAGGAGCGAGTGGCTATCAGAGCCTGGGGAGACCTATACCAAGATGGACAGTTTCGGGACTCAGAGAGTGTATTTCAAGGTGCGCAACAAACTCCGTTGGACGCCTTTCTGTATATACTGCTCAAGCAAGGGATCCGATCCCGGACTTCAGAATTCCCTGCTGAGACCCCCGCATTTGCCCCACTGCATTTGATCCTCCAACAAGCATCGCCCAAACGTCTAGTCTCACTGATATACCGTACAGTCCACACACAGCGGGAAGTACCAGCTTCGCAGTCTCGCACACGCTGGGAGGGACTTATACTGACGGATGACCAATGGGAATATTGCTGCTCACAGACTGAGCGGGTTTCGGCTAGCAGCAGGCTGCGTATCATACATTATAAATATTTGCATAGATTGTATTATACGCCAGTCAAGATGTACAAGTATCTGTTACGTAGCACAGATAGATGTGACAGATGCCATGCACCAAAAGCCGTTTTTTGTTTTTTTCACATCTGGCATGGGAATGCCCAAGAGTGAGTGAATATTGGGGACATGTTTTTGAGGCCCTGACTTTGATGACCAACACGCATATCGAGCCCACGCCGTTGCTGGCCTTGCTGAGCTATGTTAAACATGTGCCGGGGACGCACCGCAAGTATGTAGCCCTTGCACTACTCATGGCCAAGAGACAGGTGACCTGTAGGTGGGGCAGGAGGAGGGCAGCCACATTTAAGACCTGGCTTAAAGATATGATTTACTGTCAAGAGCAACTCACCAATTATGCCGAATTGCTACCTAGCGCATCCAGACCCAGGGATATCTGGTCACCACTAACATCCTAACTACTGGCGCGGCCACGAGGATCTCCAACGGCTACGCCGTCAGGTCAGGCCCCATAAAATACTAGACTAGAGGGGCCTGGTGTGAGGGGCTACGACTCCCTATTGTGACCCGCATGTGAGGTGTTCTGGGTTAGCCACATTAGCTGTCGTGCACATGGGTGCACGTCAGGGATAGGGCTGCACAGCCAATGCATCTTGAGGTGTACCAGAATGTGAGACACCTCCGTGGAAGACTGCAAGCCCTCTTGACGATAATACAAAGAATGGTACTGTAATATGTGATGCACTCTAATGTAATCAGAGTTATGTACAAGCTGAAATGTATGCATGAGCCGACCGTACAAATATTGACAGCAGTATAACCTACCTGGTTGTATGTTTAAAATAGTTAAAAAAGAAAACCGTAAAAATTTCGAGACCAAATGTTTCATTCGACGCGGCCGGCCCAAAGTGGTTGTAGGTGGCTTGCTGTGTATTCATACGCTGACACTAATGCTATTTATTTGGCTGATCAATACGCTGTCGGCCTGAATAAGGTTGTAGGTACCAAGCCGTGTTCAACAATACATGCTATCAATGAAGGTCTTAGAGAAAAAAAAAAGGTATGATCTATGCAGGATCATCGTTTGGATAAATTTCTGTTTCGCATTACGCAACACTTTTTTGGGGTGATCCAGCATACATTTCCATGCTTTGTCGGTAATCTCAATGCTAGTGTCCTCCACCCAGTGTGCTGTGAGGGAGGTAAGTGTAATTGCTGCATGTGCCCGAACTCCAGTGTATACCCATCGTACTAAATGCCCCCCAGGACCCTTGTACTAGAAGAGGTGTACCAAGTTATTTTGTGGGGGTTCATTTCTTTGTGGGGCCCACGTGGTTCTGATATAATGTGCCACAGTAGCGTGTAATAGGTATAGGCGCGGCAGTGCACCCGTGGCCTGTAAAAAAGGAGTTGTGATCTAGCATGGTACCATCACCAAAGAAAGCACCTACGTCTTCAACCCCTTTGTCTGTCCAGTCCTGTATTCTGGCCCTCGCGAGTCTTCCCTTTGGTGTAGGGATACCTAGGATGGGAATGTTTGTGGCGTATGGGATCGCTGTAGAAGTGTATGATAGAACCTTCTTCCAACAATATAGAGCAGTCTTCAGTAGGGGAGGGCTATCTGGAGGGATCCTAGCCTTCGGCAGTAGTAAGGAATGTAGCTTGCCCGATCTAACTTCTGCGGTGTGAACTCAATCTCCTGTAAATTCCTTCCTGCAGTCCAATATGATAGCCACTGGAGCTGACTTGCTTAGTAGTAACTTCTAAAGTCAGGGACTCCCACTCCGCCACTTCGTGTCCCCAGTTGGAGCTTCCGAAGACTTATTCGTCTGCGGCCGGCACTCCAAATGAGATTCACCAGTATAGTGTTCTTTGTGTTTGTGAGAAGTTGCCCTGGTATATGATGTCCACTATTCTAGTGACACCTTGCACCAGTCCAATCGACCCTTATTGATGATGTTTGTAAAGTCAACCTTATAGAAAGCTATCCTAGGGGTAGCAATGGCGAGCAGTCTTCAGGCTAAGACTTCAGAGAGCTAATTAAGCTAGTTGTTTTACCAATAATAATCTCTTGAGTACCAAATGAAAGTACACCACACTAGGTATATATCAAATATATATATGTATTTATTCTAAACACAACCCCTCTGCACTCTTTGAGGTCAGAGGTCAAAGTACATTACAAGGATCTCAATTAGCATTCGATAAGTTGTACAGTATACGTTATGCTCCAGGGGCCTCACAAACCATATACTAAAATAGTGGTATAAGAACCACGTCTGGGATAGAAACCAGGCCTGGGGCCTGTGGAATCGCAGGGGTTTCTAGAAACAACCAAGGGTTAGGAAGTAGGAGGCCCACGGGAGAAGTGTGCAGTGTCTAAATACAGCCACGGGTTACCATTGACTTTCTGTGGAAAACAAACAAGTTACAAAATTACAATTTAAGGACACTTCCGGATGAACTACGATGGAACCCCTTTAAACTAGGACACTTCGAGAGTCAAGACCCACGGGGGCACCGTAGTACTCGTGTTTTCTCACCCAGGGAAGCCGGGTGCATAGGTGCCTTATGGTGTTGGGTTTCGTTGTAGTTTTCAATGGGGAGCTGCAAAGAAGTGCTGCAGGCGACCAGAGGAAAAGTGTCTGGGTGGATCGACGATCTGAAGAACCTGAAAGCCGAAGGGAAAGAGTCTGGGTCACTTGCCAGTGACCAGGATGACGATGGAAAGCTGCCAGCCATTGTCGGGTGATTTCAGGTGAAAAGGTGAAGTTGTCTCTTCAGCCACGTGGTCCAGGAGGCGTCGACGACTACCAGGAGCTGGATTCGAGCTGTCCCACGAAGAATCTAGTTGACTGTTGTGTTGGTATGCGGATTGGACCCAACAAGCCTTGGCAAACGCAACCCTCGCAGGATGTCGAGGTTGACTTTGTTGCAGATCAGCAAGGTCTGGGGCGCTTCTCCTTTGCAGGGAAGCTGGAGCAACCAGGAAAGAAAGTTAGATTCAAAGGAAATTCTTCGAGGGGCTCATTAGCCAACGGGCCAGGAACTGCGAAGACGCGTCAAGCTGAAATGCACAAGCGGGGCCCATGCGACACTCGTGGAGTGTGGGCCTCTGAGCTTCGGTGCAAATGGTGCTCGGGGCTGGGGCTTCAAGCACCCCAATGCACAACTTTGGGATACCTTGGGAAGTAGGTGCAAGTAGCAAAATGCAGGATGTCAAGGAGTTCAGGTTCCACGTCTCTCGTGTCCGCCATGTGTCTCCGCTTTACTGTGAGCGAAGGTCGGGGTCAGATGTTTGGAAGTCTGTGTCCTGTGTCGCAGATTCTTCGGGGTCCGTCGGGAGCCTCGAAAATGCAGACCGGCAAAGTTGCTGTTGATGCCTGTTTGAACAGGGTGGTCACTCCTTGACCACAAGGGAGATGTCTTCCGCCTTCCAGTGGAAATGGAACGTCGAGGGTCCAGGATATATGTTTCAGAGTTTTGTCCAGGGTAATCTAAAGTCCTAGGGACTGGGGTTCTATCTTTATAAGAAAGATAGGGGATGGACTAACTCTATGGCCCCTCCTAAGGGTGGACCTGGGGAGGGTCCCATTGTCCAGTTTCACGCCAGAGCTGGGGCTGAGTGCCCCAGCAACCTGCTTTGAACTGGGCATTCCATGGAGCACCTTGTGTGCCCCAGGCAGTGTCTGAAAAGCATTCACTGAATGCAACCCTCCCTGCCCCAATACACTAAAGCCTGTCTGGGGAAACCTATTGTCCAAGCCTCCCCTGCCGGAGTTTCGTCCAGCAGCAGGAGGGCAGACTCGTGTCTGTGGCAGCAGCATCCATTTCGTGATGCTGGGGCTCTGTTTAACTTTAACCGGGTAAACCAGTAACTACATGTCTTCTCCCTCTAGAAGGGTGGAATGCTACCCCTGCCGCCAGGACTGCCGGGGGGTATTATTCCAAAGTGTTTGACACCTTACACAACATATTTTGATAAAGCCAAACCAAAGTTAGCATTAACCGCGAGGATTATAATGCACTTAAGAGTATATGGTATGGCTATATCATAGAACCGCTATAAGGAGATGGTTCCAAAAGCTGTAGAGGGGCTCAGCTCATGCTAGGGCACCCTCTCACACAAAACCAAGCACTCTGCCTCCAGGATTGTCGAGGCCTGCCAGGGTAATAGATAAAGATATAGACCTTACTTTCACCCCCCCCCCCCCAAACGCAGGGACATTAAACTAACCTTGACCCGTTGAGTCTTCATGTTCTGAGTGGAAATATCTGGAGAGTCCATCTGCATTGGCATTGTTACTCCCAGGTCTATGTTCCACTGTATAGTGCATCCCCTGTAGGGAAATGGACCACCTGAGCAGTTTGAGATTTTCACCCTTCATCTGTTTTAGCCACAAGTGGCTTATAGGTTCAAATGTGTCTTATATATATAATATCTAAGTGAGGGGTGATTACACCAACTTACCCAGGTTGCAATTGCAGACCTGTGGTGTCAGTTTGGAGGGCCATCCAGGGGTGGCATAATACATGCTGCAGCCCCTGGTAGGGGATGTATGACGTTACAACGCATACTTTTACAACGACTACTATTACAACGCATTTTTTACAACGCAAAAACTTTTACAACGCATACAATTACAACGCAGGATTTTACAACGCAAGTACCTTTACAACGCATACCATTACAACGTAAATATTGGTAAGTATATAAAAAAATTTTTTAATATCAATTAATTTAAATTATTAAAATATAATTAAATGTAATGTAATTTTATTTAATTAATTTAATTTAAAAATAACTTTGATTTATTTTTACAAATTAACCCTGTACCCCAAAAACTGAAAACTGACCCTGAACCCTAAAAATCCCCCTTTACCCAAAAACTGAAAACTGACCCTGAACCCTAAAAATACCCCTTTACCCAAAAACTGAAAACTGACCCTGAACCCTAAAAATACCCCTGTACCCAAAAACTGAAAACTGACCCTGAACCCTAAAAATACCCCTTTACCCAAAAACTGAAAACTGACCCTGAACCCTAAAAATACCCCTTTACCCAAAAACCCAAAACTTACCCTGAACCCTAAAAATACCCCATACCCAAAAACACAAACATATAATATTTTTTTAAAAATTATATATTTACCAATACTTACGTTGTAATGGTATGCGTTGTAAAAGTACTAGCGTTGTAAAATCCTGCGTTGTAATGGTATGCGTTGTAAAAGTTTTT
This sequence comes from Lissotriton helveticus, assembly GCF_964261635.1. NCBI lineage: Eukaryota > Metazoa > Chordata > Amphibia > Caudata > Salamandridae > Lissotriton > Lissotriton helveticus. Next base: position 760,316,275 of record NC_136070.1, read on the forward strand.
GCGTTGTAAAAATTTCGTTGTAATGGTAGTTCGTTGTAAAAGTTGCGTTGTAAAGGTTGTTTCCCCTGGTAGGCTTTGAATGCCCTTATGCCCTGGGTACCTATGGTACACTATACAGGGGCTCATAAAGGTGACCCAATACCCAATCTGGTATGTACCTAAAGTACATAGTAACAATTTGGAGAGAGAACAGCTAGGCTGTGTTCCTGATTAGCGGGGCCACAGCCAGACGAAAGGCAAAAAAACAGAGAATCACAGCAAAAAGTGGGGGTAACCATAGGAAGCAGACCCTACTCTCCTACACCCCCCCCCCAACGCAGGGACATTAAACTAACCTTGACCAGTTGAGTCTTCATGTTCTAAGTGGAAATATCTGGAGAGTCCATCTGCATTGGCATTGTTACTCTCAGGTCTATGTTCCACTGTATAGTCCATCCCCTGTAAGGAAATGGACCGCCTGAGCAGTTTGGGATTTTCACCCTTCATCTGTTTTAGCCACAAGAGGGGCTTATGGTCTGTCTGAACTTTGAAGTGAGTACCAAAAAAGTATGATCTCAACTTCAGGGCCCAAACCACAGCAAAGGCCTCCCGCTCAATAGCTGACCAATGTTTCTCTCTAGGGGTCAGCCTTCTGCTAATAAAAGCTACTGGTTGGTCTTGACCATCTTCACTCAATTGTGATAGCACAGCCCCTACCCCCAACTCAGAAGCATCTGTTTGAACAATGAATTATTTAGAGTAGTCTGGACTTTGCAGAATTGGTGCAGTGCACATGGCCTGCTTCAGGTCATCAAATGCCTTTTGACAGCTGACTGTCCACTGAACTTTCTTAGACATTCTTTTGGAAGTTAAGTCATTAAGGGGTGTCACTATGGAACCATACCCCTTGACAAATTTCCTGTAGTACCCAGTCAGGCCCAAGAAAGCTCTGACCTGAGTCTGGGTGGTTGGAGCTGTTCAGTCCATTATGGTCTGGATTTTGCTCTACAATGGTTGAACCTGGCCTCCACCTACAAGGTGGCCCAGGTATACAACCTGACTCTACCCTATCTGGCACTTGGTAGCCTTGGTAGTTAGGCCTGCTTTCTGCAGGGCCTCCAAAAAAATTTCAGGTGGATCAGGTGATCTTCCCAGGTGGAGCTAAAGACAGCAATATCATCTAGATAAGCTGCACAGTAGTCATTCAGACCTAAGAGGACTTGGTTTATCAACTTTTGAAATATGGCAGGTGCATTTTTCAGACCAAAGTGAATTACCACAAATTGATAATGTCCACTAGGGGTTGAAAATGCTGTCTTTGGCTTTGCATCATCAGCTAGTCTGATCTGCCAGTAGCCAGCTGTCAGGTCAAATGTGCTTAGAAATTTGGCAGATGCCAACTTATCTATGAGCTCATCTGCCCTGGGTATTGGATGGGCATTTGTCCTAGTGATAGCATTGAGACCTCTGTAGTCCACACAAAACCTCATCTCTCTCTTACCACCCTGGGTGTGAGGTTTAGGCACAAGGACTACTGGACTGGACTCTCTGAGGGTTCAATAACTCCCAATTCCAACATTTTCTGGGCTTCTGTCCTCATACAGTCCCTGACATGATTAGGTTGCCTGTAAATCTTACTTTTAACAGGCAGACAGTCCCCAGTGTCCACTTCATGAGTGCACCAGTGTTAGACCTGTCAGCCCTGGGGTGGTCTTTACCTATTTTTTTCCGCCCTTGCCTCATTTTTCCCACCTTCTTTTTTTTGTTGGCCCTAGGTCCCCGAGAACCTTCCCATTGCTAATCAATGCTAAGGTGCAGGTGCTCTCTTCCCCCAACATGGCTGCCACTGGCCCTTGCTACTACAGCGTGGTCTTTTTAGTCGCACTCCAATTGCCAGGAGCTGGCTGGAACTCCTAAACATTGTTGCCACACCAGTCTGCCTTGCCTGCCCATAGCTAGACTAGGGAAGCTCCTGCAACCTTTTAGAATAGGGGCGGAGTCTGTTTTTGCCGCCTTAGAGGGTGGTCACCTGACCTGGGCATATATAAAGAAAAGGAGGGAAAGTTTTCAGTCAGTTGGGGCATCACTGACCTGGGGGTCCCTACGCAGGAGATTTAGGCGGTAGGGCCTAGTCAGAAACCTATACCACTGGGCGTGACAGGGTTTAGGCGCTGCCCACCAAGCTGTGTAAGGAACACTGAACTAGCCCACTGATCTGGCCCCGCGGGAGGGTAACCCAGGGATCACCTGCAGTGACCTGCTGAGGAATCTTGTCAGCAGCCTTCAACCCCCCCCCCCCTCAAGAAACCAAGGAACTGCTTCCACAAAAGCGCGCCAGAACCACCAAGCGCCAAGAAGAAACCTAACTGCCCACAGGACTACTGGGGATCAACCAGGTACCGGCGCTGTATCCCCACTGCGCTCCCCTGCTCAACCTGTGCCCCCCTGTGTGGCCCTGACCTGTTTCTGACTGAACTGAGCTACTTTCTGAGCGCTCCCTACTAAGCGCTAGCACCCATGATCTGCCACTGTCGTGTGGCCTGTCCTGCCGAATTGCCCCTCAAGCGCTTTCTTGTATGCCACCTGAGAAGCGCTGTAATTTGACCTCAAGCGCTCACCTGCTGGGTCCTGTGAAGCGCTGATGTCGACGAATCTGTGAGGAACTTCCAGCGCTCCCCTTCCCCACGAGGCGCTGAGGGTCGAGCGCTGTGTGCCCTGAGGAGCGCTTATCCGGCCGTCAGCTGCCCCCCCTCGGCGGCCCCCTGTGTTGGGAGAGGGCCCCGCAGTGTTGCCGCGGGCCTCGGACGGCCCAAGAGAGCAATCCGACGAGGCGCTGTCACCCAGTGCGCCTAGGGACCCGCCGCAGCCCTGGTCCTTGGGAAGTAGCGTCGCGGCGGCCCCCGGTGTCAAGAGAGGGCCGTCTGAGTCTAGGGAAGGCCTCTGTGTCCCAAAGGTAGGCCACACTAGGCCTTGAGGCCGGGATCTCTCGTACGTGACGGGGGGCGCGTCCAGAACTCCGCCCCTGCCGCGCACCCATTGGACCGCGCTGCCGAGCCCCCGTCAAGCGAGCCGTGGATTGGCTCAGGTGCCCGGCACCCAATCTGAACCGGTCCGTGACGGGCCCAAGCCGCTTTACCCCTCCGCGCCACTGCCTGACTGGTCCCAGGGCCCGAGGAGTCATCGAGAGGCCCGGGACCGGTCCCCCTGTAGTGTGGAACAGACCAGAGGGCTAGGGGAGGAGTAAGAGTCCTCCCCACTCCGGACAGCACCGCAAGGGCTCCCAGAGGAGCCAAAGCCGCAGGTAACCCGAGTTGGGGAAGGAGGGCGGCCACAGGAGTGAACGCGGGGCCCCCAGGGAGATCAAAGGAGGCCCTGAGGCCGCCCCTCCCCTGCCGGAGACTGTTGTCGGGCCCCGTTGGCCTTAATTTAACCAAGAGAGCATCTTGAACTGGGCCAGAGCCCTATAAGACGGGTGTGGGGCCTGGAGTTAGTAAAGTTAACCCCGTGTGGGGGGTCTGTTTGCCCAAGCCTGCCCCTAGGCAGGCCCCAAGGATCATACTGCTGTTGGGATGTGTTACTGGTCCCTAGGCCCTAAGGGTTGCCTGCTAAATGTGGTGAATGGAATGTTTACCCCTGGTTCCTCCTGACTAAGGAGAGGTGGTGACCTGTTTATCCTAGTAAAATGGGATGTTGCCTGATCTTTACTGAAATGTTTATCCTTGCTTGGTGACCTTTTTATTCCCACCTGAAGAAATGTTTATCTTTACCAGATGAAATGTTTACCCTTGCCTAATGCAATGTTTAGTGCTGAGTAATGTGAAAGAGTTATTGCGACATGCTCTGTTGATTATTGAGTTGCTCCCTTTGCGCCCTCTGATGAAATTAATTAATGCGTGATTGATGCTGTGATTATTGATCTGCTCTAAATGATTTACCAGCCGTGATTTTGATACTTAGATTAAATATATTGATTTGAATCAAAACGTACTGGTGTGGTCTCAGTCATTGTGTGCGTTCCCTGTCTCAGTGGTTGTGTGTGCTGTGTGGTCACTTTACACCTAAGCTTCGGGTGCCTACCTGCTCGGGCCAAGCTACCCCCCGGGGAACTGGTGACCCCAGTTCTTACAACCAGGTAGTCTGACTTGGAGTCCGTGAAAACATATGTCTGTAGGCCTGCAGAAGTTGTCTGCAGTCACTCTGCTAATGGTCAGTGAGGCTTCCTGCCAAGGCTACACCATCCACTGACCCATCATCAGGGTTCTGAGAGAGCAGGTCTGGGAGAGGGTCACTCTCTTCCTCCTGTCCTTCGTCAGTAGCCATGAGCAAGCCCATGCCTGCCCTGTCAATATATTATTTCAGTCTGTTGTCATGAAGCACCCTGACGGGGCTCCTGGGAGTTCCAAGATCTACCAAATAGGTAACCTCTCCCTTCTGTTTATCAATAGTGTGGGGTCCACTCCACTTGTCTTGGAGAGCTGCTGGGGCCACAGGCTCCAACACCCACACTTTCTGTCCTGGCTGGTAAATAGTCAGTACAGCCTTTTGGTCATTCCAGGCCTTTTGCAATTCCTGACTTGTCTCAAGGTTTTTGGATGCCTTGTTCATATACTCAGCCATCCTGGAGCGGAGACCAAGTACATAGTCCACAATGTCTTGTTTGGGAAGTTTAAGTGGTAACTCTCATCCTTCCTTCACCATACCGAGTTGGGGAAGGAGGGCGGCCACAGGAGTGAACGCGGGGCCCCCAGGGAGATCAAAGGAGGCCCTGAGGCCGCCCCTCCCCTGCCGGAGACTGTTGTCGGGCCCCGTTGGCCTTAATTTAACCAAGAGAGCATCTTGAACTGGGCTAGAGCCCTATAAGACCGGTGTGGGGCCTGGAGTTAGTAAAGTTAACCCCGTGTGGGGGTCTGTTTGCCCAAGCCTGCCCCTAGGCAGGCCCCAAGGATCATACTGCTGTTGGGATGTGTTACTGGTCCCTAGGCCCTAAGGGTTGCCTGCTAAATGTGGTGAATGGAATGTTTACCCCTGGTTCCTCCTGACTAAGGAGAGGTGGTGACCTGTTTATCCTAGTAAAATGGGATGTTGCCTGATCTTTACTGAAATGTTTATCCTTGCTTGGTGACCTTTTTATTCCCACCTGAAGAAATGTTTATCTTTACCAGATGAAATGTTTACCCTTGCCTAATGCAATGTTTAGTGCGGAGTAATGTGAAAGGGTTATTGCGACATGCTCTGTTGATTATTGAGTTGCTCCCTTTGCGCCCTCTGATGAAATTAATTAATGCGTGATTGATACTGTGATTATTGATCTGCTCTAAATCTGATCTGGGTTTAATCCACCACCATTTTTTAGCCCACTCAGCCACCCCATTTCAGACATGGCTGTATGCAAATCAGTCTGACCCTGTGCCTCATGGGAACAGTACAGCCCGAACTGCCAAGCCATGTCTTCCATGGACCGGAAACAAGCATCCTGGGACCGGTTTCGGATTCATAATCCTCATCAGCCAGGCTATCTTGAATCCAGTGGCCAAGTGAGCAAGGGACTCACGTCTGAGCATACCCTGCCACACTTAGGGCGAACAAAGCGAAACAAAAGGGGATGATGGACGGAGCGTTTTAGCCCAGATCCTTGTACTGGGGTGAATGTATGACATTGTTCTACATTCTGTCCATCAACTGTGTTTTTTGCAGTTTTCACCCCGAGTGGGCTGGGTATGCTCAGACGTGAGTCCCAGGCTCTCCACGCCACTGGAGTCAAGCTATCCAGGCTGAATGAAGGCTGATAGCCAGAAACCGGTCCTTGGATGCTTGCTTCCGGTCTGGGAAAGACATGGCTTGGTAGTTCGGACTGGACTGTTCCCATGAGGCACAGGGTCAGAGCTGATTTGCATATAGCCAGTCTCTAACCCAGGGTGGTGTGGAGTGCAAAAAAACGATGGATTTAGGCCCAGATCCTTGTACTGGGGTGAATGTATGACATTGTTCTACATTCTGTCCATCAACTGTGTTTTTTGCAATTTTCACACCGAGTGGGCTGGGTATGCTCAGACGTGAGTCCCAGGCTCTCCACACCACTGGAGTCAAGCTATCCAGGCTGAATGAAGGCTGATAGCCAGAAACCGGCCATTGGATGCTTGATTCCGGTCTGGAAAAGACATGGCTTGCTAGTACGGACTGGACTGTTACCATGAGGCACAGGGTCAGAGCTGATTTGCATATAGCCAGTCTCTAACCCAGGGTGGTTTGGAGTGCAAAAAAACGATGGATTTAGGCCCAGATCCTTGTACTGGGGTGAATGTATGACATTGTTCTACATTCTGTCCATCAACTGTGTTTTTTGCAATTTTCACCCCGAGTGGGCTGGGTATGCTCAGACGTGAGTCCCAGGCTCTCCACACCACTGGAGTCAAGCTTTCCAGGCTGAATGAAGGCTGATAGCCAGAAACCGGTCCTTGGATGCTTGATTCCGGTCTGGGAAAGACATGGCTTGGTAGTTCGGACTGGACTGTTCCCATGAGGCACAGGGTCAGAGCTGATTTGCATATAGCCAGTCTCTAACCTAGGGTGGTGTGGAGTGCAAAAAAACGATTGAGTTAGTCCCAGATCCTTGTACTGGGGTGAATGTATGACATTGTTCTACATTCTGTCCATCAACTGTGTTTTTTGCAAGGCTTGGGATCTCTAGCCTCTGAATACAGGAGCCCTTCATCCCAATAAACTTTGTGGGTTCCACTAGAATTCCCAGCAGCCTCAGCAGCAGTTTGCTGTCTGAGGGGTTCAAGAGAAGGGCAGTCCAACTGCACCTGCCTCAGATCTGCCCTGGAAGGTCCCCCTGTCCCAAGAAACTGAACCTGATCAGGTACAAGCTCTTCTAGGACAGTTCCTTCTTCAGGTCCACAATCAGCTGCCTCAAAAGGCTGATCCTCATCCTGAGGCAAGGGGGAAGGCACTGCCTTAACCCTACTCCTTCTCCTCCTGGTAGGCAATTGGTCCATTGTTCCAGAATCCAGTGCCTGTTCAGTGTTAGACTTTCTTACCTGTGACCTAGTCACTGCAAGAACATCTGCTGATACACCTAACATTTCTGCATGAGTCCTAAACTCCACTTCAGACCAGGCTGAAGTCTCTAGGTCATTGCCAAGCAAACATTCTACAGGGAAGTCTGAGCTAACAACAACCTTCTTGAGGTCAGTTACCCCTCCCCAGGAGAAATTAACAACTGCCATATCATGTGTGGGAGTGACATTGCTAGCATTGGTCACTAGGTAGGTTTCACCTAGTATGATCTGTCCAGGGTCCCCAACGTCCGGTATCACCATTGTGACACTGGCACCTGTGTCCCTGTAGGCCTGAGCTTCTTATTGACTAAAGGAGTTTACACTTGCCCAAGTTATTGGGACTTTCGGGGAAGGACATAGCTATGCCTCCATCACAGATAAAAACAGCTTGAGTTGGTATTCTGACTAGGCCAGGATCCATCTCAGTTCCGAGGGTCAACCCTACTACACCCTTCTGTTGAGAACCACCACTTGGAACGGAACTAAGGGGATCAGTTGCCTTGGGGGCAATGGTGGTTGGAGCTGTCCCCTTCTTGGTGCATTCACTGGTCCAGTGAGTATTAACTTTACAATTCTTGCACCATGGTTTTCTAGGACCTTCTTTCTTTTTGGATTGTTGGACTCCCACCATTAGAAGCTTTTTGGGGACCTTGAGAAGACTTCTGGTCTTTTGCTTTCTCCCCACCCTTTTGGTCTTGCTTCTTCTGGTCACCACCTTGGTTCTGTACCTTCTGCTTCACCCTGGTTCTGACACATTTGTCTGCCTTCTTACCCAATTCTTGGGGGTAGGTCAAATCAGAGTCGGTCAAGTGCTGATGCAATAACTGTTTTTGACAATTATTAAGAATCTGTTCTCTCATTATAAGGTTGTGCAATCCTGTATGGTCACTTACTTTACTGCCCAGTAACCAGCCTTCATGAGCCTTAGTAGCACAATCTACAAAGTCAGTCCAGTCCTGAGTCTGCGTCTTTTGGGTATCTCTGAACAGCAACCTGTATTGCTCAGTGGTTAGGCCAAACCCATCTATCAGAGCACTCTTCAGGACATTGCAGTTGTCCGCATCCTCTTCTCTAACAGTGAGGAGCTTGTCTCTACCTTTGTCTGCAAAGGAGAGCCACAAGATTGCTGCCCACTGACTTTGGGGTACCTGCTGTACTTTGCAGGCCCTCTCCAAAGCAGTTATCCATTTGTGGATGTCATCCCCAACCCGATAGGGAGGGACATTCTTGTTGAGGTTTCTATGGCCATGAGACCTTTCCCTACCACTAGGGATGTTGCCGCCACCAGTGGGCTCTAGCCCACACAATTTTCTCTCTCTTTCAAGAGGTAGGGTCTCTTTGGCCAGGGCAATTTCTTGCCTCCTGATCCTAAGCTTGACTTCTTACATTCTAGCATGATGCTCTCTTCTCTGGGGTGGGGGTGGGGTGGGGGGGGTGTCATTCTCCTTGGAGCTGAGGCAGAGGACCCTACTGATGAGTCAGAATGTCCAGATTCATGGAGAGATAGAAGGAGGCCTTCCTAGGCCTTCTCCACCCTCAGGTAGTCCTGTGTTTCCCAGGTCAGGTTCATTAACCTCATCCTGGTCTTCATCATCATCCTCCTCCTCCTGGTGGGGAACCCCACTAGGATCCTCTTCTGATGAAGGATGGCCCCCCTCTACTACCCTGAGTATCTGGATCTGATGTTTTTTCTACATCATCTATCACTAATATATGTACCAGGTGTTGAAAGGTTGGACTCTGTCCTTGCTTTAACTTTCTTATGGCACACAAGCTTCTCAGTACTTGAAAAGTGAAGGTGTCATATTTAGAAGGCAGTCTTGGGTTGTCTTCTTGCAGAGGCGAACTAGGCCCTGCTTTTAAAGCCATGACTAGTGAGGTGTAGTGTGTGCACCTACCTACACTACTTGTTTCCTACTAGAACCGCTCTAGGAGTTGTAGTCAGGGTGTGCTAAGCTCTTAACACCTACAACTGCTAAGTTCAGTAGAACTTATGTATTATAAGACTTGGTTTATATGTACCGACCGGTACCTTGATGATTTTTCAAATGATATTCTCAAGATTATTTGGTAAAACAATGCAAGCTCTTATCCCATCCGCTGCACACCAATGTGAGAAGTTGGCCTGGTATGATGTCCACTATTCTAGTGAGACACCTTGCACCAGTCCAATCGACCCTTATTGATGGTGGTTGTAAAGTCAACCTCATAGAAAGCTATCCTAGGGGTAGCAATGGCGAGCAGTCTTCAGGCTAAGACTTCAGAGAGCGAATTAAGCTAGTTGTTTTACCAATTATAATCTCTTGAGTACCAAATGAAAATACACCACACAAGGCATATATCAAATATATATGTATTTATTCTAAACACAACCCCTCTGCACTCTTTGAGGTCAGAGGTCAAAGTACATTACAAGGATCTCAATTAGCATACGTTAAGTTGCACAGTATAAGTTATGCCTTAGGGGCCTCACAAATCATATACTAAAATAGTGGAATAAGAACCACGTCTGGGATAGAAAGCAGGCTTAGGGCCTGTGGAATCGGTGGGGCTTCTAGGAACAACCTAGGGTTAGGAAGTAGGAGGCCCACGGGAGACACGTACAATTTAAGGACACTTCCGGATGGACTACGATGGAACCCAGGGGTGTGGACATTTTTAAATAATCTACTTGTCCATGGGACAAAATGCAACATAAATCTACCGGTCTTGTAAGACAATCAACTTGTCCCACCTATTCCCAAATCAATTATGTGGCATGACCGTCATTAATGGATTTTTGTGTTAATAAAACTGACCAGTAATATAAAGGATTTGTAAAAATGTTGAAGGAAATATTGACTTTATTGTTGAGAAAAGCGATATTCTCCTTAAGTACTGAAACACAACAATAAATGATCTTCAATAAATGACACTTGTTTAAGTGCCCAGCTGCTTCGAAGGTAGCGTCCCAGCGCTCTAGGAGACAGTAAAGAGAGGCCAAAGTAACAAGAAACTAAACGGAGTCAAATCGCCAAGTTTTAAGTTGCCCTTTAAAGGCTGACAGAGTCAAAAACCATAACTGAAAAGAACGACTGTCCATAATTTTGCAGGGCGTATAGTGATAGGGTTGCCTCCACGACGAGACTTCAGAAATTTTGGAATCCGCAGAAGGTGACTATTGTTGGATCTAAGTGCCCTCTTTTGAGTATACAGAGACAGTCTATTCAGCAGATAACATGGGGCCTCACCATGATAAGCGCTGAAATCCACTGTTAGAGCTTTGAAGTTGATACGAAATTCCACTGGAAGCCAGTGCAGATGTCTCAAAAATGGAGAGATATGATGGCGCCTCAGCACTTTCCTGATTAGTTCTGCCGCTGCATTTCGAATTAGCTGAAAGCTGTGTATCAAATATGAAGGAAGACCAAGGTAGAGACTGTTAAAGTAGTCCAGATGGGACTTAATTAAATATTGAACTACTGTTTTCCTAGTCTCTTTAAGAACCAGATCAATAAACTTCTTTATAATTTTCATCTTCATAAGGCAGACAGACGAAATATGTTTAATTTGCGACGTAAAAGAGAGGGTGGATTCAAAGATGATGCACACATTTTTAGCAGACGTGGTATGATTAGGACAGGTGTTTGGCAGGCCACCACCAGATAGAAGGTGGGGGGGCCATTATGGTAAAAACCAAAAGATTTATTTTGTCAGAATTTTGTTTAAAACAATTTGCATCCATCCAAGTTGCGACTGCTCTAAGACATTCTTTGAAATTGTGAAATGCTTCCTCCGTATCATCTTGAAAGGATCTTGAATAACTGACTTCAGGTATGGTAGTTTGGATATACTGGTCCAAAACGCAAGTTGCACATTCATCCATGTTGGTGATGTGTGGAAATATCTACTGCAGAAAAATCATGCTGCCAAAATACTGAGGACCAAAATATAGAGTCTGGAGTTAAAAATAGTAAATCTTTACTCACCAATTACCTTTTCCATATGTTGACCCTCAATATTTTGTAAATACTATAAGGGTAGCATGATATTCGGGCAGTAATAAGGCAGAGTACCTCAGTGTTGCAGTAAAAAATAAATGGCTGAGAAATTCTGTGCAGTTGGGGAGGTGTTGTCTGTCACGAAACGTCTGGCCAGCTTCCAGGCTAATTGTTTCTTCCCCTTGCATCTTGCCAAACTGACATACTCACTGCATATACACACAACCCAACTGCAAAGACACTCATGGGACAGACAAACACACCTACTCCAGCAGTCAAACAATGCCACTGCAGACACATAGCTACACTATAGATGCTTAGACTCATACATCACTTAATGGACAGACACGCAACCCCATGCAGGACCACTCCCCTAGAGACATACCCCCTGCACAGACTTAAATCACCCCCTATAGATAGACCCAAACACTTCCTATTGACAGGCAGTGCCTAACAGTAACTGTTTTCATCACATGGGCCTAACTTGGCCCAGCCTGGAGCAGAGATACTGCCCGCAAAGATCTCCATGGTTTTCCAGAAGTGGCTGAACGAATCCACTTGTTTTCTATTCTAAGGACAGACATTATACTAATTATTATGAAATACAAATGTATCTTGCCGAAGGGGAAGGTTTCCAAGGTAGTTTAAGATTAGGTGGCAATGATGTCCAGTATAGGTCCATGAGGGCAGGTCAGAATCCATGGCCAGACTTTCAAAATGATCGCTGACTATTCAAATTAGTTCCAATGAGATTAAAGTGGTATTTATTTTATGTGATAATCGTGAACATCTAGTATGGGTTTGGGCCCCCTTGGCACATGTTGGATACCCCTAGTCTCTTTGGCTGTTTTGGATCTCTTATTTGCTAATGCTTATTTCAACTTCGGTTCGCCACTAGCATAGCTTTTCAGTTTGTTAGGCTCAAAGTGTAGTAGTGCACTTGTAAAAACATTCACTTACACCTACCATTTCTTGTGAATAAATATTTTCTGAGGTGTGAGAAGAGGGTGTTTCAGGGTCGGAATGCCCTGGGAAGTTTGTACACACCCACAGAATATTGCATTTGGGAGTATTCACAAATCTTTCCACAGCCCATTCTCATCATGGATATGGCCAAATATTTATTCATTTCAAAGATTGAAAAAAATGTGTCCAGGGTGGAAGTGGGAAGAAAAGTCCACCTAATTCTGTGGGATTTTAGGGAAAGGACTCACTGCTTGCTTTGTGGTTCATTTTCCAGCGAACATGGAGAAAAATGGAGACAGTATTACTGTTGAGAAAACTACTTGTGCTGACTCTGAAGTACGTGGATTTTCCTCTAATGCATAATATATGATTAAATAATGCAGTTTCGAGCAATGATTCTCCTTTAGAGTGCAGCTATGTGTTTTTTGTTAGTGCTTAGAAATGGCAGGAGGGTAGGTTGAAGCACTATATTAAAAATTACTGCTTCTTTTTTAAAAAGTACTCTTTTAGACCATTGAAGATAAATACTAATTGGATCTGGAAAAAATATGCTGCCCTGACCCTTAACATGGCAAATTATTTTTGAGAATTAAATCGAACATATTCATATATTGGTTGATTGTGGATTATATTCAATCCTAATATTCTGTATTGGTTTCTCACTCGGGACAGCCTCACGTTCTTTACTTGTTTTCGTTTCAAAATATGCCCAGTAGGCTAGATCGTACAATTCAGGGGTTTTGTAGCATTTCACATTGTTCAAAAGGGGTAATTTCTAATATGCATTTCTTTGCATGTCTTCGTTATTCGGTTTACTCACAATAAAATGTCACTTGAGGCGTCCAACATTTGACAGTAGAATGTCACTCATAAGTACACTGAAACCACGGAAATGCCACACATAGCCTAAAGCACAGCATCACACAAAAGGCTTTCAAAATACTGGGCTAAATGTGTCGCTAAAAGAGCCAAAAGCATAACTCTTAAATTTCCCACATACATTGTCAAATTTAAATACCCTGAAAATATGAAACTGTAACGCCTAAGCCCACTGAAAACTTGCCAGCGCCTCTCCCGAACACAAGCTCACCTTTCAGCACTTGAATGACAAGGTCTATGCCCTCCCAGCGGCCAATCAGGGTCTCTTGGAACTTAAAGCACCAAACAACTCCACTGCCCTCTTTAGCACAGCTTCAGCCGACTGCTCCAACCCCAGCAGAGCCGCCAAGGCCAGAAAAGGAGAGAATCTGACCCAAACGGAACCCCGCATGGCAGACGAGACGGCCCTCTCCAGCGCTACACATGCAGGACTGCTCCTGGGCGCACTAGTAGATAAGCCTTGTAAATACAAACTCACTATCCTGCATGAGAAATCGTCACCACACTTTAGATTTGTTTGGACAACTGCACCAAAGGAAAAAGAGAAAACAGACAACAAAACAGATAGTAGAAAGGATTTACCGTGCCTCAGCCCATTTTATATTGCATTCTTCTTAGAACCTAAAACAAGTTAAACTAGCTTTACTATGACGTTCCTTCTTGTAGAATTGTGGCAATTAGTAAAAAAAAAAAAATGCTCTCCTTGCTCATCCCGGTTTTATTCTCTTTCTACCGCCTCTTTCCCCTACTTCTTGTGCTTGCAGAGCAAAAGTGTCCACTTTTCAGCACTAGCCACGCAGACATTAGCTGCTAGGAAAACACAAAGCGTGTTTTTAAAATCCCAACTGCAAGGAAAATAAATTGTACGTTCTGTAATCATGATCCTGTGCTATCACGCATACTACGGCATTATTAAATCAAGTGAGAGGGACTTGTGGAGCAGTCGCCAGACCATTGTTCTTGTCCGCACTTGTAATACATAAGAGCTATGCCCGCTTACAGAAGGTACAACCAGTAGCAGAAGAGAAGTTGCATCTGACAGAACACCTCCAGCCAATCACGGACTCAATAGCTGTAGGTCCGTGGCCAAGTAGGGACATCCCCGTTTATTTAGATTTAATGTCTAGTTGTCCATCGGACAAAATAGACATTAAATCTTCTTGCCCCGGACAGAAATCAACATGTCGGGTGATATGAATTCCCTACCCCTGGAACCCCTTTAAACTAGGACACTTCGAGAGTCAAGACCCACGGGAGCACCGGAGTACTCGTGTTACCTCACCCAGGGAAGCCGGGTGCATAGGTGCCTTTTGGTGTCGGGTTTCGTCGTCTTTTTCAATGGAGAGCTGTAAAGAAGTGCTGCATGTGACCAGAGGAAAAGTGTCCGGGTGGATCCAAGGGTGGATCGAAGATCTGAAGAACCTGAAAGCAGAAGGGACAGAGTCTGGGTCCCTTGCCAGTGACCAGAATGGCGATGGAAAGCTGCCAACCAATGTCTGGTGATTTCAGGTGAAAAGGTGAAGTTTGTCTCTTCAGCCACGTGGTCCAGGAGGCTGCGTCGACAATGACAAGGAGCTGGATTCGAGCTGTCCCACCAAGGATCTAGTTGACTGCGGTGTCGGTATCCGGATTGGACCCAACAAGCCTTGGCAAACACAACCCACGCAGGATGTCGAGATTGGCTTCGGTGCAGACCAGCAAGGTCTGAGGTGCTTCTCCTTTGCAGAGAAGATGGAGCAAGCCTGGAGCAACCAGGAAAGCAAGTTAGATTCAAAGGAAATTCTTCGGCGGGCTCACTAGTCAACGGGCCAGGAACCGCGAAGACATGTCGAGCTGAAATGCAGAAGCGGGGCCCACGGTAAACTCGTGGAGTGTGGGCCTCTGAGCTTCGATGCAAATGGTGCTCGGGGCTGGGGCTTCAACCACCCCAATGCACAACTTCGGGATACTTTGGGAAGTAGGTGCAGGTAGCAAAATGCAGGATGTCCAGGAGTTCCGGTCCCACGTCTCTCGTGTCCGCCACGTGCCTCAGTTTTGCTGTGAGCGAAGGTCGGGGTCAGGGATGTCTGGAAGTCCGTGTCCTGTGTCACAGATTCTTCGGGATCCGGCTGGAGCCTCAAATGCAGACCGGCAAAGTTGCTGTTGGTGCCTGTTTGAACACGGTGGTCACTTCTTGACCACAAGGGAGATGTCTTCCAGTCAAAATGGAACGTCCAAAGTCCAGGATATATGTTTCAGAGTTTCGTCCAGGGTAATCTAAAGTCCTAGGGACTGGGGTTCTATCTTTAGAGGAAAGCTAGGGGATGGACTAACTCTATGGCGCCTCCTATGGGTGGACCTGGGGAGGGGGTGGTTACACCCCTTCCCCTTTGTCCAGTTTCGTGCCAGAGCTGGAGCTGAGTGCCCCAGCAACCGGTTTGAACTGGGCTATGCATGGAGCTACTTGTGTGCCCCAGGCAGTGTCTGAAAAGCATTCACTGAAAGCAACCCTCTCTGCCCCAATACACTAAAGCCTGTCTGGGGAGGTGCTGGCACCTCCCTGGACAGGAAACCTATTGTCCAAACCTCCCCTGCCGGAGTTTCGTCCAGCAGCAGGAGGGCAGACTCATGTCTGTGGCAGCAGCATCCATTTTGTGATGCTGGGGCTCTGTTTAACTTTACCCAGGTTTAACAGTAACTACATGTCTTCTCCCTCTAGAAGGGTGGAATGCTACCCCCGCCGCCAGGACTGGCGGGGGGTGGTAGTATTCCTAAGTGTTTGACATCTTACACGACATGTTTTGATAAAGCCATACCCAAGTTAGCATTAACCGCGAGGATTATAATGCACTTAAGAGTATATGGTATGGCTATATCATAAAACAGCTATAAGGAGATGGTTCCGAAAGCTGCTGAGGGGCTCAGCTCATGCAAGGCACCCTCTCACACAAAAGAAAGCACTCTGCCTCCAGGATTGTCAGGCCTGCCATAGGAGTGGCTTATAGGTTCATATGTATATGTATATGTATATATATATATATATATATATATATATTCATTGAAAAAACCATGGGTTATAGACCATATATAGTTAGGAATTAGCATTTACAAAACCTTATTTTACTCACACAAAACCATTGAAATTCCATATATAGTTAGTTGCACTAACTATATATCGCGCACCCGCAATCCACTGCTGATGATGTCACATATTACATCATTCATGACATGGTCAGTGACATCACTGATGACATCACTGATGACATCTCAAATGACATCACTGATGACATCACTGATGACATCTCATTTGACATCAATGGTCACATCACTGATGATATCATTCATGTGACAATACAATGCATCTCCTCACACTTTAATATAACCTCTGTTACACCCAGTGTTAAATACAGAATATAATTTTTTAAACCATTGACACACCAATACTAGTTACTACATACACACTCACTGATTCCTACGTCTACACACACATTCACTCATTCACCCATACAATCATTCATACATACAATCACTCATCTTTACAACACTATCATATGCACTCATACACCTATACAGACACTCACACTCTGCCACTCATCCATGGAGTTACTCACACACCTAGTCAGTCCTGTAAAGAATCAATCACACTTCCATTTTCTAATCTATACAGTTAAACATAGAGTACCTTACATTTTCAAACATATACTAACACATTCTTACTCTCTTATACAATCATTGATACAAGAACACATTGATCTGCACAGTCACACATCTCCCAGCCAGCCACACACACACTCAGTCTCCCATACAAATACTTGGACAATCAATCAATAACCCATATAGTTACTCATATAGCTACTGATCAACACATGCAGCAGTTTACAGAACAACAGACATAATGATGCACAAATTAAGACAGTTTAGTCACTAACGTATGCACTCAGTGAGACACATTTAATCACTCACTCATACAGTCAGTCACGCACTTACTAAATCCTTCATCCAGACACTTCTACATCTACTCATTCTTCAATATGTAAAACATATTTAAACTTTACAGAAACACACAGTCACTGGATGATGTCATCAGTGATGTCATCAGTGATGTCATTTGAGATGTCATCAGTGATGTCATCAGTGATGTCACTGACCATGTCATGAATGATGTAATATGTGACATCATCAGCAGTGGATTGCGGGTGCGCGATATATAGTTAGTGCAACTAACTATATATGGAATTTCAATGGTTTTGTGTGAGTAAAATAAGGTTTTGTAAATGCTAATTCCTAACTATATATGGTCTATAACCCATGGTTTTTTCAGTGAATTTTCAAGGTTTTGTAAATGCTAATTCCTAACTATATATGGTCTATAACCTATGGTTTTTTCAGTGAATTTCAATGGTTTTTTAATAGCAAATATCAAAAGCTTTAAAATGTATTCTTCTTGAAATCGAAAAATATATTTTATGTTTTTAATAACATTTTTATATATATATTTTTTTTAATAATTTTTTTTGATTCGCTCCCGGTCCGCGAACCGGGCAGCTTCCCGTTAGCTCAATTTGGTTCCGCGAACCGGTAAACGTTCCGTTTGCGCAACTGCTGCGTTAGAAAACAACATCGTGACGCGTCGCGGAAGCGCGACGTATCACATTGTCGTGTAATGCGTCTTATGACGCGCCGCGTTAGCGCACCCGGAAGTGCTCCGGTACGCGAACTGAGACGCGAAGCGCAGCTCCCCGGAAGCGATCCGGGGCGCGTCGCGAAAGCGCGACATATCGCGTTGCCGCGTAATGCGTCTTATGACGCGCCGCGTTAGCGCACCCGGAAGTGCTCCGGAGCGCGAACCGGAAGCGATCCGGGGCGCGTTCCGCAGCGCGTAACATAAGCGTAACAGGTCATGTGACTTGTTAATAAAACTTTTCATTGGTTCATTTCACTTTTGGTTTCCTAATGATATAAGGCTAGGTCAGGTGACCTAAAAATAACACTTTTCATTGGTTTAGAACTATTTTTTTTCCAAAATGATGAAAGCCCCCACCTTTTTTCTCACTCTGACTTTCAACTTTGTGAAAGGAAGACCTATTTTGCTCAGTGGAAAATGGCTTCACTAGTAGCTGCAGCTGGTGGACCCCCACCCCCCCCCCACCACCACCACCACCTCCTCATAGGAAGAGAGGACCACCTCCACAGTTCCTTCCCAACACAGAGGAGGAAGAGGATCAAGAAGAGGAAGAGGAAACACAGGCAACATATTTTTTACAAGAGGAGCCCCGGGTATCTCATCATAAAAATAGTTTCATTTGGCAGTTTTTTTCTTTTCCTGAAGGACAGAAAAAAGTTAATGCTCGGTATGTGACGTGCCTCATATGCAAAGAGGACTTATCTAGAGGCACAGATAAATAAATGTAAATGTAGGTGTACTTATATAGCGCAAACCTGTCACCCAAAGGGCATCCTGGCGCTTGCTTAGGGAACCCGTCCTGGTATTCCCCTGTGAGAAACCCCGGCAGGGTGTCCACAAGGTGAAAGCCAGGCATCCCGCCGCGAGGGGCCGTAGTGGAGATTAAGCAAGCTATTGCCCAGAGTTGCAGAGTGTGACCCTGTGATTCGAGTAGGCACCGGAGCGAGAATTGTCGAGTCTGTGGAATTTTTGAGCCCGAGACCCACCAAGGTGGGGAATCGAACCCTGGTCCACGGTCGATCTCAGCTTCCGGGTCTGCCGCCTCTAACCACTGAGCCACGCTTCTCCACAGATAAGAAGTATAGTTACGGCAACTATACTATGCACCGTCACATGCAGAGGTGGCATCCTCTAAATTACAGCCGGGCAGAGATGCGTGACCTCCAGGACAACCCGCCAACTCCTGTGGCCAGGAGATCGGCACAGGTATCTCTGTCGGGGCCAGAGGCACGGGAAACAGTGCCAAACATTCAGGAAAACTTTGTCCACATGAAAATAGTCTGTATATATTGCGGTACCTTACTCTCATGTGGCAATATGAGTGTTAATTTAATAAACAGAGCATTTGAAAACCACAAGTGCTCTAAACGCCCCAAAAAATAAAAAAAAAATTTGCTCCTGTTGAGCCCTTTCCAATGCCTGTTTTTTGTTGTTTTCCCCCCAAAAAACCCCCAAAAAAACATAAAATTGTTCAAAAAATACAAAAAAAACCAAAAATGTTCAGAAAAATAAAAAAAAATATAAAACAACAAAAACATTAAAAAAAAGTTCTTTTCAGAACTACCTCCCCTTTATAAAAAAAATTGCTAGAATGTTTAGCACTCTGGCAACCTCTATTTCTTTTGGTTCGCTTCCCCGTTCGCTCCCCGGTACGCGAACCGGGAGCGAACCAAAAAAAAAGAAGAGTAAGTATAAAGGAAGTAAACAAAGAGCAATGTTAAAAGAAAGACAGCTATAGGGAGTAAACCAGAGATACTGTTTAATAGATTTATTTACCGAAGAAAAGATGGAAGAGGGTATAATTGTGAAAAACAAAATAGATAAGGAAGTGAAAGAAAAAAAGGACAGTAGAAGAATAACAAAGAAGAGTTTCTTAGAGAATATGAGTGAATGTTCAAAATAAGATTAAAACATGTGGAATAACAGAGAAAAAACAGAAAGCAGAAAAGAAGTAACAGAAAAAGAATAATTGAAACAGCAAAGAAATCTAAATAACATAGGGGCTTATAATCAACATAGGCAATAAAAGTTTTGCAGCTTTTATCGGCAGAAATGTGTCGCTAAAGCTGCTTTTGCGGCAGAAAACTGCCGCTAAAACCGCGTTTGCAGCAGTTTTCTGCCGATTAAAAACAGCAATAATTTTATTGTCTGTGTTCATAATATGCCCCTTAGTGTGCTTCAACTACACAGAGAAAGCATAATGAACAAGTAGTGAAACAGTGATCAGTCAGAGACACTAAGAGTAATAGAGACAGAGTGAGTGAACAAGAGTGAGGAACTATGAGAAGAGAAAGACTGAGAAAAGGAGTGGAAGGAGTAGAGTAAGTAAGTAATAGAGAAAGGAATGAGGGAAGTAGCAAAGGCAGGAAAGTGAGGGTTAAAGAAATGAAGCAGTGGAACTAATAGTAGTTAAATGAGATAGAAATGAAACGAAAAGAGTACAAAACATTTACCTTATAATTGTCGTTAACTTAGTCACTTGTTATTTTTATACTTTCAATCTGTGAAAGAGATAACAAACATTTGAAAAATATTAAAACATATATTTAAAAATTAGAAAAGACAAGGGAAAAGATTGAAGGACAAACAGTTTTTCAAACAACTTTGACACTTACAAAAGCTTCTGCTTCTCCAGGCCCCCTACACAGTCCTAAAGATATACATTTTAAACTAACAGTATCTTGATGCAGATGAAGTAAGGCCTATCTTGGAACATGGTGCATCTTTTGCACTGCTGTTGTCTCACAAAAGTGACGCAATGGCAGCGCAAAAGAGGTGCACAATCATCATAAAACTGTTCCTAACATTTTAAATGATTGTTTCAGGATGGCAATAAGGTGTGTCCTATCCAGACGTTTGTTTCAGGTGAGGCCTACTCAGGGTTGCAGATCAAATTTAGGCTTGTTCAAGAGTACAGAGGAGATAATACATGTGCAGGCCAACCAATAAAGTTCAGACTTCCTCTGTTTCCCTGGACAGGCCTAAACTTCATCTACACAATGTGATTCGTAATGTTAGGAAACACAGGTAATGTATTTCAAAAACGTGCAATTTCTTTTGCTCATTTCACAATCACATCACTTGTGTTTCCTTTGGTTAGGTATCTCATTGTGCAGATGTAGTCCAGCATATGAAAGAGTACGCACTGCATGCAACAACTTTGACACTTACTGAAGCCTCAGCTTCTCCATACCCCCTACACAGTCCTAATTATATACATTTTAAACTGACGGTATCTTGCTGGAAATGAACTGAGGCCTATCTTGCAACATGGTGCATCTTTTACACAAAAGTGACGGAACAGCGGCGTAAAAGAGGCACACAGCCTTCATAAAACTGCCCTTAACATTTTAAATAATTGTTTCTAGATGCTGATAAGGTGTAACCTATCCACAGATTTGTTTCAGGTAAGTCCTACTCAGGGTTGCAGATGAAATTTAGGCTTGTTGAAGAGTATAGAGGAGATAATACATGTGCAGGCCTACTAACGAAGTGAGTCATGTCCACTGCACTCTTGAACAAATGTCAGACCTCCTCTGTCTCCTGGAACAGGCCTAAACCTCATCTACACAATGTGATGTGTAATGTTAGGAAACACAGGTAATATAATTGAAAAACATGCACTTTTTTTTGCTTTTGCTCATTCCACAATCACATCACCTGTGTTTCCTTTGCTTAGGTATCTCATTGTGGAAATGTAGTCTATCATATGAAAGACTACGTAGAATGTGAGCACTGTATGCAACAACTTTGACACTTACAGAAGCCTCACCTTTTCCATGCCTCCTACACAGTTCTAAATGTACATCATAAATACAAACAGTACAGAATTAATTATCAAGTTAAATGGTTTATTTTTGCTGTTCTCAGAATGTATCAAATTTCACTAAAAACAGTGACTTGAAGGTATTCATCATATAACAGCGGGGAAAAAAAAAACACAATCAAAATGATT
This sequence comes from Lissotriton helveticus, assembly GCF_964261635.1. Taxonomy (NCBI): domain Eukaryota; kingdom Metazoa; phylum Chordata; class Amphibia; order Caudata; family Salamandridae; genus Lissotriton; species Lissotriton helveticus. The sequence goes on from NC_136070.1 coordinate 760,337,758, forward strand.
GTGTTTAAAAAACCCATATAACATAACCAATCAGAAATCAGAACTCCTCAAAAGTAACTTACTTTCCATGACTTTGAAGGATGTCCTATGAACAGCTTACACTCGGTTGTGCTGTTTTTATTTTCAGCCCGCCACTTTCTGAAAGAAAACCTCCATCGTTTTGAAAAATATGTTACATACAATAAATGACTTCTCGCTCTCTACCACACGTTTCCACAAGGCCAAATCATGTAAGAGCCATTTATAACTCTTGGAATTCTTGTAAGCAAATCCCGTCATTTTCTATTTCCGCAACTTTCAGAAAGAAAACGTTCAAGATCACTTTCACAATCCTGGACTAGTAATATCTTACCCTTCTTGCTCACTCATGTTCTACATTTCCTATGACACTGATACTGCTTACTATGAAGCAGACTTACACTACCTCTATGACTACTACAATTATTTAATTCTCTACATCACTTTTAATCACAAAGCAATATAAAACAGTAGATAAAACTGTATCAACCCCTAGAATCATTATACGCCAGTTACCTACCCTAAATTCTCTTTTCTGAAAACCGAAAGTAAGAATATTTTAAGTAAAAAGGCAACATTGTATCGTAGTCAAATGGCAATAATTTCCGAAACAGCAAATTTTTTTACATTTTCAATAAGCTGTGTTATAAGCGGATCTTGTCAAATGACCATCATGCCATATAATAGCTGCAGTTACAAATGTTCTTCCTAAAATCAACGACTGTGTAGCCACAACATTTGTAATTAAAGTTGAAGACTTACTTTCATCAGGTTTATATAGTTGGATTTTTAAAATGACATTATAATCAAAAGTTTGGACAAATAATCTAGACAGCATTGCAGACTTACATTCCCTCTACTCCATGTCTTGATTGGCTGCTTGAATTAGCTTATAAAAAGAAACAGTTTTTCTGAACTCATTCAAAGTGCAGTTATTTTTCCATGACGTCAAGTGTTATGGTAAGAACACCGTTTGCTTTGGGAAATACTCTGTTGTCCTTCAACTAATCTCTGCCCAACACTTTCTATAAGAAAATCTTCTTTTTTTCCAGGAACTATTTAAAACTCAAAAATAACTTTTGACTCTGTACTACACTTATCCTCAAGGCCAAATCGTGTAGGAGCCATTAGAACCTCTTTAAATTCCTCAGAGCAAATCCCGAGATTCCTTCTCTAAAATTTTGGTTTTAAAAACACCAGGTAAGAATTTTTAAGGTCAAAAGGTAATTTTTTTTTTTTAATTAAAACAGAATCGTTGCAGAATGACCAGCCTTTTCTAGACTTTAAATAAGCTGTGTAATGTCCTGATGTTATTGAAGGACCATCATGATATATAATTGCTGCAGTTACAAAAGTCCTTCCTGATATTGACAACTGCGAAGCAACAACATTTTTAATTAAAGTTGTCAATTTTGTTCCATCAGGCCTACATCGTTGGAACATTAAAATTACATACTGGCCATATGTTCGTATAAATAATGTTGACATCATTTCAGATTTACATTGGCTACACTCCATGTTGTGATCAGCTGCTTTTACTAGCTTTTAAAGGAGACTGATTTACTGTCTGGCAAAGGTAAATATATAAATCTTTCTGAGTCTACACTAGTAGTACTTGATACCCTACAGTTCTCGCAGTCATGCTGCCATTGATAGGAAAGCCCAAACAGGTGATCTACATCTACACCTTCAGCATGCAATACATCAAGTATATACATTAAAAACTCCTGACAATCTTGCTGAATATTTTGAGAGAATTGTGTTTGACCTGAACATCTGTCTAACAGATTTCGAATTTCAGACACACTTTCTATTTTTGTTCTATCAGTGCTACATTTCTCTAACACAGAATTTAACAAACTGCAAAATCTTTGATCAGAATTGACCACAATCTCTTCTTTTACATTTTCTAGAGAAAACAAAACATTAACCACTACATTAGCATAGCAGTTGACACCAGAACTGTTTTCAAATTGAAAACCAACAACATCTTCAACAGAATCCTTTTTGTTTCTGCTTATAATTTCAGGTTCATCGACTTTTCGTCTTTTTGCTACAACCTCCCTAGTATTGGTCACATTTCTTCGTTTCCGGCCTACCACACGTTTCTCAAACAAAGGATATTGAGGCAAATGTGGCGCATACTCTCTTCTTAACCTATTGTATTCCTTAACACAATCTAGATCCGCACAAATGTTTGTGACATCACACTCAATCAAGTACAATCCCGATAAAGTTCTAACTCGTGACAATGCCACATATGCCATACCCTCCTTGAACACAGAACTGCCAATATTCACCAAAGCACTGTCTACACTTAAACCTTGCGATTTATGGATTGTCACCGCATATGCCAAGCAAACAGGAAACTGCTTACGGCGAACATATAAGTCTTTTACAAGCAAAAATCTAGCAGAACAACGACCAATTAGCTGTACTTCCTCAATGCCATCAAATTTAATTTTTAAAAATTCAATTCCATCTCTATTTCTGTGTTTCACAAAATCAACAACATTACCCATTGATCCATTTACCAGACCTCTTTCAACATGTAAATTCCTTCTTAAAATTATACGGCAGTTTAAGCACACATTCAGAGTCTTTTCAAAACCTGCAGTTTTAGATATAGTCTTCTCTAATGAATCCAATTTTGTTTTCAAATTCTCAGACAAAATAATTGTTGATCCCATATACTCTACTCTGTCAATAGCTTCCAGTTTCACAATCTCTTGGTTTTCTAAATGCAACATTTTGTTGTTGAAGATGGCACATTCTGCAAGAGTTGGCATCAAACGTATTCCAGATTTCTTCTCAGTAATTTTCTGAAAAATATTCTCAGGCACAACATCTTGTTCTGGATATAACTTTGACAGTAATCGTGCATGTAAAGCTTCTTTCCCATGCTCGGTCACTTTTCCAATTCGAACATCTTGTAGAATATTCTTGTAATCTTCATCCTTCGCCTGACGCATATTTTCATGCAGTTCAGCATAATTGAAGTTTAACCATATATTGACGTTGCCAATGCTCCCTAGGCACTTCCTGGTATCTTCATGCATGAGCATTTTGAACACAGGTTGTCCTTTCACTGGTGTCAGCTGCAGAAGATCTCCGAAAACAATGATGTGGTTGCCACCAAATAACACATCATACTCTGTTTTGAGAACTTCTTGCATTCTCAAATGCACAAAGGCAAGCATGACATTGGAAACCATGCTTACTTCGTCAATGATAAGAAGTTTCATTTTCCTCAAGACTCTTGAAACTTCACAACAAGCATCTCCAGATAACTTGTGGTATTGTAATTTGTTGTCATGCTCCACTGGCAGCATCAGTAGACGATGCAAAGTAATACCTTTAATGTTATGTGCTGCCAGTCCAGTTGGAGCGGTGACAACACAAGACAGCGATGACTCAGTCCTTTCCTGCAAATAACATGAAATTGCTTTAATGAGGAAACTTTTTCCAGTTCCCGCTTCTCCACTCACGTACAGTCGAACAGGCTTCAACGACGTACATAAGCACTCTTTCTTCTCATGACTTAATCCATGATCAATTTGCTTGGTAACTTCGTCATATATTTTCCTCTGCTCAACGTTGAGTTGTCTTTCCAAGTCTTCTAAGTTAACCGCATCCTCCTGAGCATGTGCCATAGCTCTTTCCACTTCATTCATGGCAGTGGCAGCTTCATTTTCGATAACAGGTCCTCCTAGTGGATCCTGACTCAATGAAACTGAACTCTGACTGTCCTGAGAACTGTCTCTGGCAATCTCGGCTGCAATCGTTGCTTCCTGCTCGATTTCCGCATTCAACATTTCTAGATATTTGGGAAAAGCAGGACATTCTATGGTCTCCTTGGCGGCAGTGAAAGAGTCTTCGTAACAGAGGAAATCTCCAAGCAGTTCCTCTTCTGCACGCCAAGGCTTGAAAAGTTGCAAAAGTGCTAAATAGAAAAACTCCTTTTTTCAGGAGATTCGCCACTCCATTTTCGATGGTTTACCAAGTGGCATTTTCTTTGCTTGACCAGACATCCCTCACTTCCAATTACAGCATACACTCCTTTCTCAATATCTTCTTTGATGTTCCTCTTGAATATGTAATTTTGTAGAACCTCATATAGACAAACATTCTCGAGGTGACTGCTTCGATTTGGATAACATGTATCCAACATGTTGGTCTTCAAAATATCGGTACTGTTTGGCTCCTTTTCCGCCAAATACTCAATTTCCCACACAGGTTTCAGAACTCGATTACGCGTTGCAGCAAGACCAAGACTCGCCCAAACGATACTCCTGGATTTGGCATAGAGACTTGCTGAAGACAACCGGTCAGAACATTCGTAAGCTCCGATTTCTCGATGTGACAACATCTTCAGACTGAAACTGTACAACTTCTTACTGAGGCTCTTTTCATGGGAAATGTCCTCCCACATATCCTTCAATTCTGTCTTTTCTTTTTTGGTGATGTAAGATGTCACATACCGAGCCACAGCCATACAGTTATCAGCCACAAACTGTATATCCATGTTAGCATTCCACATGGACAAAATCACTGGGTTGTAGTCGTTGATGCACTTGGACTCTTCGTTCCTCTTCAAATTGTATGTGTTTTTAGGTGATTTCTTCATCACATTATGTCGCAGCGAAGACATCAAACTGTTTACTCTTCCTTTAGAAATCACCGGTCGTGGAAAGCCGAAACGACATTTGGTGTAGAACTTGTCCTTGTTTCTGAATTTACGACGACAGTACTTTCCATAACGATGGCTTTGGAAACGTAGAACTTTTTCTCTTAGGCTTTTCTTCTCCTTTGCGTTTGGAACAGCACACGTAGAATACTGTTGTATGAAACTCATCACTAAGTCTTCTGGATCCGTTCCAAATTTAGGTGCATCCTTGATCCACAGCAGCATATGTATATGAGGAGCACCTCTTGCTTGGTACTCCTTTCTCCAGAAGAAATCCAACACCTCTCCAAGAGGTGGATTTCTCTTGTTCATGATGAAAGACATCATAGCTTCAAATCTATGATTGAAGTACCTGCATACATTGACTGGATCCAAAGAGCACAGTTCTCCGGGTGTCTTGAATTCGATGTTTTCAATGTTTCCATTTGCCTCTCGTAGAAATTCAAGTAAGTCTTCCCAGCCATACTCGGCACAGCTCAGAGCGAGGAACCATGTGGGAGTTCCTAAGTTCCTCAGCATACATTTTAAATCACCATGACGACGGTACCAGTACTCATTAGTACCACGCTGACACGCCATGAGATTAATCAGGTGACAATCCAAAATACTGTCTTGGACATTGACTTTATCCATAAAGTCACTTGCCGAGATGTTTTGCATGTGTATACCACTTTTCAAGATGTGGTTCACTGCATATGACAGTCCAGACAGATCGCTTTCAAACAGGAGATGAAACAAATAGGGAATGCATTGTCGAAACCTAGCATCTCCTGCATACAATCGTAAAGTCCGGTATTCAGAAGCAGGAATTTGATGAGGTCGCTCATCATATCTTCCTCCCTGAGCTGTTGGAAATAGCTGTGGGAAACACCGAGCTTCCAAACTTTCCTGCCAAACACTAATGGGACTCCCTTTGGCTTGTTTCATTTGAAACAACTCAATAGCATTCCCCATGACTTCCTTGGAATGCAAAGGATGAACACTATAATGTTCATATATTTCTTCACTTTTAGAGGGTTCTACTTTCTCAATTTGACCAGCACACAAATCGCTATCCTCTTCCTCACTTACTTCCTCTTCTGCAACATATACATTCTTATAGTACTTATTATTTTTTTCCAAATACAATGTTGCCTTTTTGACTTTCCTAACATCCACTAAATCTTGCCATATTTTCTTATTCTTTGTCGGAACCCCATTAACTAAGATAACCAGAGGTTCCTCTTCCACTTTTTCTACTCCAATTGTATTAATGTTTTTCTTCAAATCTAGAGGCAAATAAACAACTGTTCCCTTTAATCCTCTCTGTAAATCTGATGGAGGCAATTTCCCTGTCTTTGGCTCCATTCTTACAATAGCCTGAAAGGGATGGATACTTTGAATCAAAATAGATTCATAAGTATTTAAATCCTTCAATTCAGAAGGAATCTCAACCAATTCCAGATTATTATGAACCGCTCTAGCAGGCATCTGGTTTTGATTTAATTTGTTACAACAATAAGTACACACACGTTGATCCGATCCCAAATCAAAACAATTTTCTACCATCAAGTATGTTGCGAAATCCTTCGATTCACTATTATTTTCCCTTTCACTTTTTGCATATAAATCCACTAACTTAGTCTGATTCTTATAATAAGTGCGTCGACAACACACATAAGTGAAATTAGGCCTCTCACTTGATTTAACCTGAAACGTGGCAATTTCCTTCTGAAAATTATCTGTACTGGAAACCTGTACACTGTCTTCAACATTACCCTCTTCTTCTGGGTCAATTTTAACATTCTCCTCTTTACTTCCAAAGTAACAAAACTCAATTTCTTCACAAATATTCTTCACATCTATTTCTTTCAGAACCATGCAAAAGAGCAGCGCATAATTGTTTAAGCATAATTGCTGGACTCTTAGCATAATACAACATTCTAACTAATTTCCTCACTTTATTATGATGCACTGCTAGCATCCTGAAATGATGAAAAACACTGGCATACTCTCCTGGAAAGACAAGCCAGTGAATGACCATGCAAACCTGTCACTTCTCTCACTCTGCAAGGATCTAATTCTTGCAACAACATCATTTTCTGCTTCAAACTTTTCTTATTAAATGTCCGTACAAAATCACAAAGCAAATTGATGGAATCCTGTCGTTCCCTGCAAATACTACTACACTTCCAGGTGTACACAGGACCCTTAGGACGTCTTCCTAAAACCTCATTACCTAACACCTCTTCTGTCTCTGTTGTCACAAGTTTTTCTTTTTCAACTGGACAACCATCTTTCACCTCATAAGCTCAACCACTGGTGTCAACTGCACGCACCAAATCATTATCCTGGAAATAACTCTCTTCATTGAAAAATGCCTCACAACTTGAACTATGCATCCATTCTCCGGAAAAAACTTCACAAAAATTACTACGATTAACTATTCTCCTCCATCTACTATTTCTTTTGAAATCATAAATTGCCTTGTTTAGCTTCCTAATTCTATTGATTATCAAAATAAATAACTTTCGCTTTATTTCAAATGCCTGATCAATAACTTTCTCAACTTTTTTTTTCTCTTATAAAAAAACACTTTCTGTTGACCTTTCTTAATATTTTTTAACAAATTGCCAATTATCCTGTTGCGGAACATTCGTCTACGAATGTCCCTAAACTGTTGTTTCCTTCTACTATCATGCACAGAGTTATCTCTTGCTCTAGCAGTAACATTTTTGATTGGCCTTTCCTTTCCGTTTAAATTGCTTCTCTTTTTCTGGACTAAAACATTTTCTGTACTACTACTTTTTTTTCTACAAATGTTTCTTATGAATGTTTTCGTGGTCTTACCCGGTGCTTTCTTGGTGACTTGACAAGTTTTTTTTGTAGAGGACTGCTGCATTATTTGATTGACCTGCTGTCTTTGACGTTTTGCAGCCTTTCTAATTCTATCCTTAGTTGGCATTCTCAAATTTTTAAATGATCTGCAGTTGAATCTGTGGTAAAATGTAATAAAATTTTTTATTAACCACTATTACCAAACAGTAAATCAATAACAGTCATCAAAAACTTAACACACTACTTGACATTTTTACATAGAATATTTTTTAGTGCTTTGGCAAATTTAGAATACACAAATAGCAGAAAAGAAATGGAATTCTTCTTCATTTTACCTGTGCTGTTTTATATGTGAATCTGATCTAATTTTATGAGCATATTTTAATATTTTATTGAAGACACTACACATAACCTGTTTTTAAAGGTGTGTTTAATTTTAAATGAAACGGTTTACATTTTTACTTTTCATTTATTGTACATTTTAAAAATAAATGTTTATAGTTCCATAGGCTCAAGCAGGTCAGCTTCCCACCCTATGTCATACAATTCTGACAAATCGGCATCCTCATCATGTTCTTCATCATCCTCAGGATTTAAATCATCCAAGGGATCTACTTCCACTGACGTTTCAATTACAAGTTCAATGATAAGGTCGAAATCAACTGATTTCTGATTGTCACTCATGGTTGATGTTGTCGTTATCTTTAAAGAAAGAGAACAACAATGAGATGTTGCAGAGTAAGAGACAAATCTCAGAGATTATAATAGTAAAATTGTTTAACAAGAGTAACATTTTGCAGCTATTATTTAGCCATGTCCAGCGATGCTGAGGAGGTGAGGCCTATGTCCAAGTTTTCAGTGAACAGGACTCATCTCTTCTTAACCTTGGATAAGCCTCACCGACTCTGTGTCCCCTGCTCATACTTAAATGTACAGGGGCAGATTTATGCTAAGTGGCGCATCCCCACGGATGCACCAGTTAATGTGCACCGCTGCTCTGCCACCCATAGTGTGCCGCATTTACAATGTAGAGCACCATTGAGCAAAAACAGCACAGATGCGTCACGCATCTGTGCCGCAAAAGCAGCACATTGCAGGAATCACGTCATAAGCGCGACATGTCTACTGCAATGCACAGGAGGAACCCTCACATTGCATGGTGCATCACTTCTTATTCCTGTTTCAAACAGGCGTAAGGATTTGATTCAGCAATGCTATAAAGCTGACTCAGTGAAATCTTCTAAATTTCACTGTGTTAGTTTTACAGGGCTTTCATGCAAATTAATGCATACCTTGCAACAAAACACCTATATGAAAACTGACGCAGGTTTCATGTGCTACAGGACTTTACAGCATGACACATCTGCCTAGATGCATCAATTTTTAAATATGTCGCCACATAGCAAATCTTTTGCACCGCCGCTGCGTCACAAAAGTGACGCACAGCGGCGCAAAAGAGGCACACACCTATCATAAATCTGTCCCTAACATGTTAAATGATTGATTCAGGATGACGATAAGGTGTGGCCTATCCAGAGGTTTGTTTAAGGTGAGGCCTACTCAGGGTTGCAGATTAAATTTACGCTTGTTGAAGAGTATAGAGGAGATAATACATGTGAAAACCTACCAATGAAGTAAGTCATGTCCACTTCACTCTTGAACAAAGGCCAGACCTCTTCTGTGTCCGTGGACAGACCTAAACCTCATCTGCACAATGTCATTCGTAAACTTAGGAAACACAGGTGATGTAATTGAAAAATGTGGAGTTTCTTTTCCTCATTTCACAATCACATCACCTGTGTTTCCTTTGCTTAGGTATCTCATAGTGCAGATGGACTCTAGCATATCAAAGAGTACACAGAAGTTGAGCACTGTATACAACAATTTTGACATTTACAGAAGATTCAGCTTCTTATCTTGTTGGAGATGAAATGAGGCCTGTCTTGCAACATGGTGCATCTTTTCCATCACTGCTGCATCGGTTTCATGTGGCACGGGACTTTACAGCATGACACATCTGCCTAGATGCATCAATTTTTAAATATGTCGCCACATAGCAAATCTTTTGCACCGCCGCTGCGTCACAAAAGTGACGCACAGCGGTGCAAAAGAGGCACACACCTATCATAAATCTGTCCCTAACATGTTAAATGATTGATTCAGGATGACGATAAGGTGTGGCCTATCCAGAGGTTTGTTTAAGGTGAGGCCTACTCAGGGTTGCAGATTAAATTTACGCTTGTTGAAGAGTATAGAGGAGATAATACATGTAAAGACCTACCAATGAAGTAAGTCATGTCCACTTCACTCTTGAACAAAGGCCAGACCTCTTCTGTGTCCGTGGACAGACCTAAACCTCATCTGCACAATGTCATTCGTAAACTTAGGAAACACAGGTGATGTAATTGAAAAATGTGGAGTTTCTTTTCCTCATTTCACAATCACATCACCTGTGTTTCCTTTGCTTAGGTATCTCATAGTGCAGATGGACTCTAGCATATCAAAGAGTACACATAAGTTGAGCAGTGTATACAACAATTTTGACATTTACAGAAGATTCAGCTTCTTATCTTGTTGGAGATGAAATGAGGCCTGTCTTGCAACATGGTGCATGTTTTACATCACTGCTGCATCGGTTTCATGTGGCACGGGACTTTACAGCATGACACATCTGCCTAGATGCATCAAGTTGTAAATATGTCGCCACATAGCAAATCTTTTGCACCGCCGCTGCGTCACAAAAGTGACGCACAGTGATGCAAAAGAGGCATACATGGCTATGTAAGTTAAATAATCAAAATCAAAATTTGCCAAGCACACATGGGTGTGTATTTACAAGGACCTTCCACCACGACGAAATGTCTGTAATTAAAATGGGAGAAATAACATCAAAGGGACTCCAATGCCTTTTAAATGTACCCCAAGCAACCTATGAAACTCTAGCAGTACATATCAAGTAAACTAATTGATTTCAAAAATCGTTTTTAAACACATCATCTAAATCAATGATATACCTACATTCAAGGGGAAATGACTTAAAATGGCCTAAGACACATGAAAGCGTTTTTTTAAGGTCCTTGCACCATTTTTGGGTCACTTTTAACATGGCTATGTTAGTCAAAGAATTAAAATCTAAATTTGCCAAGCACAGATGGGGGCGTATTTACAAGGACCTTGCACCACGGGGAAAGGTCTTTAATTAAAATGAGAAAAATAACATCAGAGAGACTCAAATGCCTTTTAAATATACCCCAAGCAACCTATGAAACTCTAGCACTACATATGAAGTAAACTAATTGATTTCAAAAATCGTTTTTAAACACATCATCTAAATCAATGATATACCTACATTCAAGGGGAAATGACTTAAAATGGCCTAAGACACATGAAAGCGTTTTTTTAAGGCCCTTGCACCATTTCTGGGTCACTTTTAACATGGCTATGTTAGTCAAAGAATTAAAATCTAAATTTGCCAAGCACAGATGGGGGCGTATTTACAAGGTCCTTGCACCACGGGGAAAGGTCTTTAATTAAAATGAGAAAAATAACATCAGAGAGACTCAAATGCCTTTTAAATATACCCCAAGCAGCCTATGAAACTCTAGCACTACATATCAAGAAACCTAATTGATTTCAGAAATCGTTTTTAAACACATCATCTAAATCAATGATATACCTACATTCAAGGGGAAATGACTTAAAATGGCCTAAGACACATGAAAGCGTTTTTTTAAGGCCCTTGCACCATTTCTGGGTCACTTTTAACATGGCTATGTTAGTCAAAGAATTAAAATCTAAATTTGCCAAGCACAGATGGGGGCGTATTTACAAGGACCTTGCACCACGGGGAAAGGTCTTTAATTAAAATGAGAAAAATACCATCAGAGAGACTCAAATGCCTTTTAAATATACCCCAAGCAACCTATGAAACTCTAGCACTACATATCAAGTAAACTAATTGATTTCAAAAATCGTTTTTAAACACATCATCTAAATCAATTATATACCTACATTCAAGGGGAAATGACTTAAAATGGCCTAAGACACATGAAAGCGTTTTTTAAGGCCCTTGCACCATTTCTGGGTCACTTTTAACATGGCTATGTTAGTCAAAGAATTAAAATCTAAATTTGCCAAGCACAGATGGGGGCATATTTACAAGGACCTTGCTCCACGGGGAAAGGTCTTAAATTAAAATGGGAAAAATAACATCAGAGAGACTCAAATGCCTTATAAATATGCCCCAAGCAACCTATGAAGCTCTAGCAGTACATATCAAGAAACCTAATATTTTTCAAAAAACGATTTTAAACACATCATATAAATCAATTATATACCTACATTCATCGGGAAATGACTTACAATGCCCTAAGACACATGAAAGCGTTTTTTTAAGGGTCACTTTTAACATGGCTATGTAACTCAAAGAAACAAAATCTATTTGTAAAACACTTGACACAAAGCAACATTTTAAATACAGAACTTTCTTCATAATTTTCTCCCTAAAGCATACTATTGTCTTATCTAAATTAAATGAATCTTTTCTCACCTTAGCAAATACTTTATGAGTTTCAAAACAGTCTCAGAAACACACCAATTTGTCTTTAGCAGAGCAAAAGGTATGCACTCCAGAGTCTGCAGCTATGAAAAGCACAGAAATGCTGTAACTCATCACACATATCTCTCATGTCACCCAATCAAAACTCTTCCCTCACTTTTTTCAAATCAACACCCTTCCCCCCTCTGCCCTCTCTGCCTTTTTTGCATAGCAACCACCTCCTGAAAGACCTCTGATGTTTGCAAGTTCACACAACAATGTTTCAATTGAACTCTGAACTCTCAGTGCACCTGCATATCCAGTGCAATCTTTCATTAAATGATTTTTTCTTGACCATTCAAATTACATCTTTCAAAGAACTCATCCATGCACCCTAACGTTCTGTTTTCAGCAATCAAAATCCACCAATCACTGCTACTGCTTCCTTAACACAGAAACTCCACAGTTTTTTTCATTTTAAACTCTTATTTTTCCAACTGCCATTTCATTGCCACACTTCATCTCACTGCAGCAGAACCTTCTCTCACCATGTTTTCTGTCTGGATTGTTGGACATAGTTACATCTACTGGGCTCAGAGGTATGCTCAGAACAGAAATTTACCTAACCTCAATTTACAAGATGTGGAAATTAAGTGGTTTGGCCACAGAGGATTAAAATGTCACCAATTGATACCATTGGTGAAAACCTTTATGCATTTGCCTAAACCTGACCTGTTAATTTTGCACTGTGGAGGTAATGACTTGGGCACTTTGACTGGTGTAGGTCTGGAAATGCTTTTAAAGGACACCTTTGAGCAATTGATGGCACTTTTTCCTCAAACTGCCTTGGTATATTCAAATATATGCCAAAGACAGAAATGGAGGTGGTCGAACCAATTTTGTCCACAAATTGAGAAATCGAGGAAGCATGTAAACAAATCTGTTTCAGCTTACATGAGAGACCATGGAATGGGCTCCATGTACAACAATAACTTGCGTTACTACATGCAAGATATCTACAGAGGAGATGGAGTTCACTTCTCAGATGAAGGGAACAGAGTTTTCATTCTGAATTTAAGACTGTGCATTGGTACCTACTTATAAGTACCTAAATGTACCATAAACCCAAAAGCTCTTCTCAGAGCTACCCTACATCTGATCACTCACAATTATTATTTTACTCTAACTTTTTTCACTAATTTTCAACAAAGTACGCTCCCCGGAGCGCTACCCGGTACGCAAACCGGAAGCTAACCGTGCGAAATTTTTTCATATGGGCCTCCTCAGCCATCCTCAGAAAACCTAGGGGGTCAAAATACGTCTACCGTGTCCCCTTCTACCCATTCTGAACATTATTTGCCCTCCATCTTGTATCTTAATTCGACCGAAACACAAAATGGTGGACTCCCGTAACGCTGCAGGTTCGCGTACCGGGGCGCTCCCCGGGAAGCGCTCCATCAAAAAAGGTGGGAAAGTAATTTACAGAAGAAACATTGGAGACACTTTCACCAAATATAGATTTGCTCATACTACATACCAATCCCTACCATTTTTACAAAGTTGGTTGGAATTCCATTAAGCCATTTAGCCTGTACACCTCTCTAAATACCCTGAGGTAAATTACTTCACAAAACACATCTGAAGTGTTGGAATTGACAACCAATGAAAATGTTACTTTCTTTTCCATTTTTTTTACCTGACATTTGATTGGTTATGTACCTGAATATAAAGGAAGAGAAGGAAACACAGCCATTTTGACTACTACTTCCTGGTATACATTTCAATAGGATTTTCACTAATAACTTCAACTTCTTTGTAAAGGTAAGTTGTTATTTTAAAAACTGAAGTATATTGTGCACTTTAAGTTAATATGGTAAACTTTTTCTGATAGTTATATACTATCCCTCTGTAGTAGTTATAGATTTAGATAGACTTCTCTGTTATAGTTATGGATGGAGTTAGGCTTGTCTTTTATAATTATGAATTTACTTACGTTAAATCACATACACTTTTTTATATTCCTACTTCCACTCTGATACTATGCACTGCCCAAAGATAAATTCACTGTTAAAAACTGCCTATCTAAAATTAATCCCAACAGTGCCCTATCTCTACTAATATATATTTTTTTTATGCAAATTTCAGGCAAAATGGAAGGCGAACAGAAAGTGTCATTTGAAATTGTCCTTGCAGAGACCAACCAAGAAATCATTGATCCAAATGATATTGAATTTATGGATGAAACTTGGGACCAAGAACTACTGCAATGTGTGCAATCAGTAGATGTCCTCCTTGAAAATGAGGACATTTTACACACTCAAACATTACAAGCTATGTTCAACGAAAATAACGACATTTCAGACAGTGAAATGGTAGACATTTTATTAAATTTTGAAACACAATCACAATAATAAATAATTGTTTAAAAAAAAAAAAAATCAACAAAACAAACAATCAATTAACATACAATATTTGAAAAGTCTATCATTCTTTTTTCCTTATAGATCGCTCCCCTGGCCGCTTCCCGGGTCGTGAACCGGGCGCTCCCCACGCAAAAAAAACAAAATAAAATGTATTTCTTTTTTTGCCCCGCGGGGCCCTTTTAAAGCCTCCACATCAAACCTAGGGGGTCAGGGAAGATCTACTATGCCCCCTTATGGTCATTTCCCCCTTTGTTTTGGCCTCCTCTTGTCTCTCGATCCTACCGAGAGACAAGATGGCGGCCGCTCCGGACTGTTTAGAATGTTGACAGACACCGGAGAGCCAATCAGCTTCGCTTCGCGAAGTTCCGTTACGCGTCAAGTACGCGAACCGGGGCGCTGCCCGGAGCGCTGTTACAGATATATATATTTTTTTGAACCTTCATTTCTCAAAATCCACTGGAGCACATATATTGAGACCTAGCAAAGGCACATCGGGCTAACAGTCCCTACAATTTTGCCAAGTTTCGTGCAAATCCATTCAGCCGTTCGGGCTAAAAGTGAGGCCAACCACCCTATGGAAATGAACATGGGAAAAACACGTTTTGGGACCCCCTTTTTTCTCGGACCCCCCTTGACGAACCCCCCCCCCAAATTTTCAGTGGCTGCTCAGAAACAAAATGTTCCATTTTCCTGAAAATTTCAGCCAATTCCGTCCACAAACGCCAAAGTTATGAGACATAGAATTTTCCAAAATCCCATAGGAAAAAAATCCTAACTATATATACCTACTGGCGACCGCCAGTAGGTAATATATATATATATATATATATATATATATATTCACTGAAAAAACCATAGGTTATAGACCATATATAGTTAGGAATTAGCATTTACAAAACCTTGAAAATTCACTGAAAAAACCATAGGTTATAGACCATATATAGTTAGGAATTAGCATTTACAAAACCTTATTTTACTCACACAAAACCATTGAAATTCCATATATAGTTAGTTGCACTAACTATATATTGCGCACCCGCAATCCACTGCTGATGATGTCACATATTACATCATTCATGACATGGTCAGTGACATCACTGATGACATCTCAAATGACATCACTGATGACATCACTGATGACAACATCCAGTGACTATGTTTCTGTAAAGTTAAAATATGTCTTACATATTGAAGAATGAGTGGATGTATAAGTGTCTGGACGAAGGATTTAGTAGGTGCATGACTGAATGTATGAGTGAGTGATTAAATGTGTCTCACTGAGTGCATGGGTTAGTGACTAAACTGTCTTAATTTGTGCATCATTATGTCTGTTGTTCTGTAAACTGCTGCATGTGTTGATCAGTAGCTATATGAGTAACTATATGGGTTATTGATTGATTGCCCAAGTATTTGCATGGGAGACTGAGTGTGTGTGTGGCTGGATGGGAGGTGTGTGACTCTGTACAGATCAATGTGTACTTGTATCAATGATTGTATAAGAGAGTAAGTATGTGTTAGTATATGGTTGAAAACGTAAGGTGCTCTATGTTTAACTGTATAGAGTAGAAAATGGAAGTGTGATTGATTCTTTACAGGACTGACTAGGTGTGTGAGTAACTTCATGGATGAGTGGCAGAGTGTGAGTGTCTGTATAGGTGTATGAGTGCATATGATTGTGTTGTAAACATGAGTGATTGTATGTATGAATGATTGTATGGGTGAATGAGTGAATGTGTGTGTAGACGTAGGAATCAGTGAGTACGTATGTAGTAACTAGTATTGGTGTGTCAATGGTTTCAAAAATTATACTCTGTTTTTAACACTGGGTGAAACAGAGGTTATATTAAAATGTGAGGAGATGCATTGTATTGTCACATGAATGATATCATCAGTGATGTGATCATTGATGTCAAGTGAGATGTCATCAGTGATGTCATTTGAGATGTCATCAGTGATGTCATCAGTGATGTCACTGACCATGTCATGAATGATGTAATATGTGACATCATCAGCAGTGGATTGCGGGTGCGCAATATATAGTTAGTGCAACTAACTATATATGGAATTTCAATGGTTTTGTGTGAGTAAAATAAGGTTTTGTAAATGCTAATTCCTAACTATATATGGTCTATAACCTATGGTTTTTTCAGTGAATTTTCAAGGTTTTGTAAATGCTAATTCCTAACTATATATGGTCTATAACCTATGGTTTTTTCAGTGAATTTCAATGGTTTTTTAATAGCAAATATCATAAGCTGTCGAATGTCAAGTACGTGGTAAGAATTTTTTTTTTCGTGTTTATGCACACTGATCTGCTTTGATTGCTGCCCCCCACCCCTCATTTCTATTAGGAGTACTCTCTCTTTGCAGATAGTGAAGGGTAGTTAACGCAGCCCTTTCCCCCTTTGTAATCCGTCGTGCCTGCTTCTCTCTCCATTTGATTGATTGTTCTCTTTGGTTCATTCTCTATTTACAAACAAGCACAGAGTCGCAATACTCTGTTTAGTCTTTGCAGATAGCGAAAAATCGTGTAAAAAAACAAAAGGAATCAAGCAAAATCAGTAGGCCACTAATGGAATCTCTTTTGACCTCGCTAAAATAGAAACATTAGGAACAACCTGTTGAAAATAGCAATGCGTATGTATATAAGCGGCGTTCATTTGTGTTCACAGTACCCCTTGTTGATTGTTTCAATCGAGCATTGAATTGTTCGAAGTTAATTCTCTTAACGATCTTCTCTACCTGCAAACGAGGAAGAATAGGAATATTCTATCTCCCTTTGCAGATAGTGAAGGGTAGGTAACGCAAGCCTTTAACACGTCGTACCTATTTCATTCCTCATTGATTGATTGATTGTCCGAACATTGACTGTTTGGGAATTAGTTCTTTTTGGAGGTATTCCCTGTTTGCAAATAAACGTAGGAAAATCTTTGCAAGTAGTGAAAGGGTACGTAATGCGGACCGTTCTCCCCCGTTGTAATCTGTCATGCCTATCTACTCCCCACTGATTGATGCACCTTTTTCACCCGGACCATTTACTAGAGATACGTCATCTGGCCCGACCAGAGAGCACCCCTAGTGAAAAGGACATATGCAATAATAACGAAGTGATCACTGTATCCTGTTAACAGAAACTTTACCATGAAACAACCTGGAAAGAAAAAAATAGGAAAACGAAAATCAGTAGGCCACTGATGAACATGAACTTTTATTAAACAACGAACAAAGAAACGATAACATAACGTAATGATAAAACCTATTAATGTCCTAGAAACAAGAAAACGTTAAAACTATGCCAGTGGTGAGAGACCAGAAAAACAGTAAGAGAAACCAAATCACCCCTCGCTGTCCCACCGCCTGCCACGCCAAAAAAATCGATAGACTAGGGAAAATGCAAGTCAGTAGAACATCCACCCCCACTCTGGAAACTTCCAAGGTGGGGCAGGGTTCCGGCTACGCCCAGCCGGGAGCAGCCCATATAAGGCAGGTCCTGCTGCCACGCCTCGGCCAGGAGATCCTAACGTAGGGTGTAGCCGGAGGAGAGGCCGAGACCAGCGGGACCCGGCCAGGGGATTGCCTTTACAACGCTGAACAGTTGCAGGGGGGGGGAATGTCTCCTCGACCCTCCCCTCTCTCTCCCAGTCCGGCCGCGGTGGCCCTTGAGAGTTGCAGGTAGTCCCGCCACATGCTCTTCCGGTCCGACCACCAACGGTCGGGGGGCCGAGGCCGACGGGATCCGGCTGCAGCCGATAAACCAAGAAACCCGTTCATGGGGCCAGAGCCAGGGGCGTCCGGCCGACATCCACCGGAAGCCCGGCCCGAAGACGGACGGGACACTTCTTTCTTTTATAATGGCTGCGACAACACTGGAGGGGGATGTCTTGCACATGCCTCCGACCCCCCCCTCGTCCTCATCGCCTGGTCCGGCCATAACAAATCTCAAGCGAGACGCCGTGGGGTGCACTGGGAGGGAGAGACGGTGCGAACAGGCCTCTCCCGCCTCCCCAGGTGGAGGCTTCCCAGCTGCACCCTCAGCGCTCCAGGCGGTGGCATCCTAACAACTACAGTGCTGCACAGTTTCGGAACGACCTAGATAACGGTTCTTCCACTGTGGCCATGCTGCAACGTCTCGCCCGGCAGGGTGGAGCCCGTCCGCTCATGTGACCCCGCGATCGCCGGTAGCTGCCGAACTCTCAAAATGGCGGTCGACCTGGCAAGAGCGGGCCCAACATAAAGAAATGGCCCGGTCACTGGTTGACTCCACCACCGTAGTCCTCCACGACCTTGAAGATTCTAGAGGAGCCGCGGGAGTCTCCGACCCCCGATGGGGAATGACTGCCATGATCGCCCGTGGAGTGACGAAACTGTATCCGCGGGACGTCGGCGCTCCCATGCTGGCGCCAGCCTCACTTTGAATTACTACAATCCTGCAGACCTTACTTCCGGTGAAAGCACAGTGTGACCCGGTAGGAAAAATTATTGCACCCCCTCCCCTTTTTGACTGATAGTTCAAACCACCGATCCTTTCCTTTGCCCTTTTAACGGAACTTTGGACTGCCTCCCCCTCTTTTACATTTTCTAGAGAAAACAAAACATTAACCACTACATTAGCATAGCAGTTGACACCAGAACTGTTTTCAAATTGAAAACCAACAACATCTTCAACAGAATCCTTTTTGTTTCTGCTGTGACCCTGCTACAGCACAGGCATTGTCCCCAGCAGTAATTCTGCAATGCCGGTAAGAATAGCTGTGGTGCCTACTGGACTCACTCACCCCCGCGGCGCCCCACGCCGTTTTTTGCTGGGCGGCAACTTACTAGACATCACTTTCGTGCCATCTAGATTTCAGCGCGTTCTGCTGCCTTGGAACTATTCGCACAACAGACCGCTACTGACAAGAATATTTCATTATTGGTGCTGTCAATTTCAATAAATCTATTGGATAATTAAAAAGAAATTGCCACGGTCTCTTCGTTGTTTAAATGTTTTTACTGTTTTTGTTTTGTTGTATATATTTATATGTTATTAAAGTTTTATATTCCTACTACTTTGTTGGAGTGCTATATATTTTTAATGTGACACATAATTGTAAAAACTTTGATGTAGAAAGAGTCATTCCCGGAATCTTCCGCTTCAGGCTCGGTCCCCTCCCCAATCACAATACAGGATGGTTTTCAGATAGTAGGAACGCGTGTGCTGTGACGGATCACATCGGGTGTGGGCCTTGATCTACTATAACTCCTTTGAAGAGGGGTGATTCTTTACAGCTGGGGCCATAAACTACATCTGCAGGGCTAGCTGATAGCCTAGGACCGGCCTGGACATTCGGACACAGAGGAAGAGGAGTGTCAGAGGGTGCGGTAGTGAATAGGGCGAAAGGGAGGTGTCGGGCGGGCACAGAGTGTGATTCTCAGGGAAGAGCAGCGCAGATGGGGGAAGGTTTATTGCCCATGCATAAGACAGAGAGCGGTGGTGACCAGTGCCTGGGGGAGATGCTTACGAGGGTGAGGAGCCATGCTACGAATCGACAGCGTGCAGAGAGTGGGTCTGGTCAAGACATCTAAAATGGCTACCGTGCACGACAAAAGTGTGGCATTTCAAAAAAGGCAAGATGGCGCAGACAATGTTTTTCAACACTTCCTCATTTCCTTCGAATCGAACGTTAACAGACGTTGGGGCATATTACCAAAGTTAAGCGATATTTATCGCTAACGATGCTTACCAACCAATTTTTTACCACTAAGCATCGTCAGAAATTATCGAAGATAAACCTTACTATTATCAAGGTTTATCGCAAATGCGATAATAAACGGCCGCAATGCATGAATATCGCTAAAAACTCAGCGATATTCATGCATTACCGAGCTAATACTCTTAGCCATGTTATCCACCTCCCATTGGATAACATGGCTAAGAACTGCTCAGGGCAGGTGTTACTTTTTGGAGATATTCGCGCTTAGCGCGAATATCTCCAAAAGTTGGTAATAGGAGATAGATATCTTGCATGTTGTAATGCAAGTTATTGTGGTATATGGAACTCATACCATAATCTCTCAGGAAAGCAGAAACTGATCCTTTTAGGACCGCCTAAAAAGGCCTAGGGGGTGAGGAGTACTCTACTTTGCCCCCTTTTCACGTTCCGAACTATTTTATTTTACTCTCTTCTGTAATTACACAAAATACCAGCGATAAGATGCATCGGAGACACACAGTGAGAGAAAGGAGGCCGGAGATGAAGAAGACATGTCAAATACACATTGGAGATAATATAGTGGCAGAAGGGAAGTAAATATGAGTAAACTTACCATGTAACATAAAAATGTTGCACTCTATACTATAAGTCTCATTTTATACTACAATCACTTCGCTACAACCTCATAAATTAAAAATAAAAATAAATAATGTCTCAAACAATTTTTGATTTCTAAATATAAATTTATTCTTCAGAATTTTCTAAATTTGAAACAACTAGTAACATGTCCTCATCAGTAATTTCCTCTTCAATCATCTCATCTGGAATCTCCTCATTAAAAGTCTGCAATGATGATTCTTGTAACTCTATGGTCTCCAAACACTCGATAAATTCGCCATCAAGAGATTGATCAAAAAAATCATTCAAGTCATCTCCTCCTTCTGACAATATTTCATTATTGGTGCTGTCCATTTCAATCAATGTAGTGCAATCATTCAAGTCATCTCCTCGTGACAATATTTCATTATTGGTGCTCTCAATTTCAATCAATGTAGTGGAATCATTCAAGTCATCTCCTCCTTGTGACAATATTTCATTATTGGTGCTGTCCATTTCAATCAATCTAATGGAATCATACAAGCCATCTCCTCCTTGTGACAATATTTCATTATTGGTGCTCTCAATTTCAATCAATGTAGTGGAATCATTCAAGTCATCTCCTTGTGACAATATTTCATTCTTGGTGCTGTCCATTTCAATCAATCTAATGGAATCATACAAGTCATGTCCTCCTTGTGACAATATTTCATTATTGGTGCTCTCAATTTCAATCAATGTAGTGGACAATTCAAAAGAAATTGCCACGGTCTCTTCATTGTGAGCCATTTTATTTTGAAATTGCTTGCTGTAAATTGCAGAAAAAAATAATCACTTTCATTTATCGTTTTTAGTAATACATAATATAAAACTAACTTCATCAAGTATTTAGTATAACAGAAGGACTGCAAATAAATAACAGAAAACATTTTTCAAATTATCTTCAAGTGTACAACATAGTTCCCCTTACAAATTAACAACTCACCTTTTTAAAAGTAGCAGAAGTGTTAGTACTGTGTAAATCAAACACCAGAAATTCACCACCAAAAATTCCTCACAAATGTACCTCAGACAGTAGTATCACAAAATGGCTGTGGTTTCCTCTCATTTGACATATATACATAACCAATTAACTTTCATCACACACAAATACAAAACCAAAGTAACATTTTAATTGGTTCTAAATTTCAACACTTTCAAATGTGTTTTCCCCATGCAATTTTCCATAGGACATTTACATACGTCTACAGCCTGAATGGCTGAACGGAATTACACCAAACTTGGCAAAATGGTACATCAAACCTAAGAGGTCAGGAAGGATCTACTATGCCCCCTTATGGTCATTTCCCCCTTCGCTTTGGCCTCCTCTTGTCTCTCAATCCTACCGAGGGACAAGATGGCGGCCGCTACGGACTGTTTGGAATGTTGACAGACGCCGGAGAACCAATCAGCTTCGCAAAGCTCCGTAACGCGAAAAGTACGCGAAGCGGAGCGCTGTTACAGATATATATCTTTTTTTCAACGTTAATTTCTCAAAATCCACTGGAGCACATATATTGAGACCTAGCAAAGGCACATCGGGCTACCAGTCCCTAATATTTTGCCAAGTTTCGTGCAAATCCATTCAGCCGTTCGATTATTATTATTTTGTTTTTTTTTTGCCCCGCGGGGCCCTTTTAAAACCTCCACATCAAACCTAGGGGGTCAGCGAGGATCTACTATGCCCCCTTATAGTTATTTCCCCCTTTGTTTTGACCTCCTCTTGTCTCTCGATCCTACCGAGAGACAAGATGGCGGCCGCTACGGACTGTTTGGAATGTTGACAGACGCCGGAGAACCAATCAGCTTCGCTTCACAAAGCTCCGTTGCGCGAAAAGTCCGCGAACCAGAGCGCTAACCGGTCCGCTGTTACAGATATATATCTTTTTTTAAACGTTAATTTCTCAAAATCCACTGGAGCACATATATTGAGACCTACAAAAGGCACATCGGGCTACCAGTCCCTACAATTTTGCCAAGTTTCGTGCAAATCCATTCAGCCGTTCGGGCTAAAAGTGAGGCCAACCGCCCTATGGAAAACTCAATGTTAAAAACACGTTTTGGGACCCCCCTTTTTTCTCGGCCCCCACTGGACGAACCCCCCCCAAATTTTCAAGGGCTGCTCAGAAACAAAATGTGCCATTTTCCTGAAAATTTCAGCCGATTCCGTCCACAAACGCCAAAGTTATTAGACATAGAATTTTCAAAAAACCCATAGAGAAAAAATCCTAACTATATATACCTACTGGCGACCGCCAGTAGGTAATATACATCCTAACATATATATATTTATGTATGTATGTATATATATATATATATATATTACCTACTGGCGGTCGCCAGTAGGTATATATAGTTAGGATTTTTTCTCTATGGGTTTTTTGAAAATTCTATGTCTAATAACTTTGGCGTTTGTGGACGGAATTGGCTGAAATTTTCAGGAAAATGGCACATTTTGTTTCTGAGCAGCCCTTGAAAATTTGGGGGGGGTTCGTCCAGTGGGGGCCGAGAAAAAAGGGGGGTCCCAAAACGTGTTTTTAACATTGAGTTTTCCATAGGGCGGTTGGCCTCACTTTCAGCCCGAACGGCTGAATGGATTTGCACGAAACTTGGCAAAATTGTAGGGACTGGTAGCCCGATGTGCCTTTTGTAGGTCTCAATATATGTGCTCCAGTGGATTTTGAGAAATTAACGTTTAAAAAAAGATATATATCTGTAACAGCGGACCGGTTAGCGCTCTGGTTCGCGGACTTTTCGCGCAACGGAGCTTTGTGAAGCGAAGCTGATTGGTTCTCCGGCGTCTGTCAACATTCCAAACAGTCCGTAGCGGCCGCCATCTTGTCTCTCGGTAGGATCGAGAGACAAGAGGAGGTCAAAACAAAGGGGGAAATAACTATAAGGGGGCATAGTAGATCCTCGCTGACCCCCTAGGTTTGATGTGGAGGTTTTAAAAGGGCCCCGCGGGGCAAAAAAAAATAATAAAAATAATAATTGAACGGCTGAATGGATTTGCACGAAACTTGGCAAAATATTAGGGACTGGTAGCCCGATGTGCCTTTGCTAGGTCTCAATATATGTGCTCCAGTGGATTTTGAGAAATTAACGTTCAAAAAAAGATATATATCTGTAACAGCGCTCCGCTTCGCGTAACGGAGGTTTGCGAAGCTGATTGGTCATTCTGTCACTGGGCTATAGTTGGGCTACATCTGGCTGATATTTGGGCTACATTTGTTTTTTTGTGTGTCTGGCGGCCATCTTTGGGCTACATTGGGCTACATTGGGCTTCATTGGGCTACATTCGGCTAATTAGCAAATAGCTCATCGCAAACTAGGAATGGTAAAGAATCGCTATTTATTCCTTAAAGTTCGCTATTTAGGAAATGCAAATAACTTTGATGATACATATGGCGGTTCATCTCTAACAAGATAAGAAGCATAGGGATAGATTTATGATGACTGGCGCATCACCAGGGATGTGTTAGTCATTCTGTGCCGCTGTTCCGTCACCTATGGTGTGCTGCATTTACAATGCGGCGCATCACGGGGCAAAAACAGCACAGATGCGTGATGTATCTGTGCCGTAAAGGTGGCGCATTGCTGGAGTTGTATCGCAAGTGTGATGAAGGTCCAGCAAGGGTCGGGGGTGCCCCTGTCGCAGGGTTTCTGTTCTCACACAGAACTGTGGACAGAGGATTGGAACCTCGGCGAATTAGGGTGTCCCAAAACTCACGTTAGTAATCAAAAACTATTTAGCAAGCTAGGTACAGTGTCACATTGGATATAACAAACTCTCAATGTTTAGACAATCCAGAATATGAACTTATAGTACCTCAGGATACGTGGAACTCATGAACAGTCGGTCGTTATATATTTCTTAGAAACCAGAACATGGAGTTAAGAAGAACACATGTGTATTTGAAATGTTTATTTACTAATGCCGTCTTCTCAGGCGTAGTACCTTAGATAATAAAAGTACACATATTATCAGTAGCAAAATTACCAGCATAGTTACTAGTACATAAAAAGTGAATGGTGATAGTATGTTAACATGCTGTAAATGAATAAGAGTTAGCAACACTTATAAGCAGCCGCGGGCCGTGGAGGGAGTTACGGTGAGGCAGGGAGGCGGGGAGGGGGAGAAGCAGGGTGGAGAATACAAGTACACATATTATCAGTAGCAAAATTACCAGCATAGTTACTAGTACATAAAAAGCGAATGGTGACAGTATGTTAACATGCTGTAAATGAATAAGAGTTAGCAACACTTATAAGCAGCCGCGGGCCGTGGAGGGAGTTACGGTGGGGCAGGGAGGCGGGGAGGGGGAGGGGCAAGGTAGAGAGGGCTCCACCCTGCTTCTCCCCCTCCCCGCCTCCCTGCCCCATCGTAACTCCCTCCACGGCCCGCGGCTGCTTATATCTCACCCTCCCTAATACACATATTATATTATTTGCTAAGAAGGTCTCTTTGTGTTGGTTTAGGGCGTGCCCATACTTTAGTGTCTTAGATTTGAAGGAATCACATCAGCATACACCAGCTCTCTCTTCATGTGAACCGCATCAACTGTTGTGTATGTGTGTTCGGCAAAGCAATATAAAACCCGCCTCATGCCCAGAATTGGCAGAAGTTGCACTTATGTTATGAGTATGAAGTCGTGGAGATCAGACCTCATAACAATTCTGTATCGTGTTGTTCTTGAAACTTTAGCACTCGCTGTACAGATATAGTTTAACAAGCAAAGCAGATAGTAGAGCAATAACATATTATTCTCATGTAAACCACGATGAACTACTAGGTTGAAAGCTAAAGCAACAACTAAATGTCGTGTGCAGAAGTTGCAAAAAAGGAAAAATGGCGTTTAAACCGGTAATGAGCCCATGCTAACTTAACACGGTGTAAAGATATCCAGGACCTAGATGACACCTCCTCATGATCCGGAAACGAACTGAATAAGATAATAGAAGTGCCATCTCATGAGAGCAGATTGCAAGTTTATATGTGGACGGTCCGCAAGGTAAAGCATTAAAAACTAGGAAAATTCAATGCTAAAGAAAAATAAAACAGCCAAGTACTTTATCGAGTCTTAAGCCAATAGGCAAGGTAAATAATAAAAACTTGACAATTAAGTCAATGAATTGTCAATGAAATGCTAGTACTCAGCATATGAAACATGAAAAAGGTCTATGACATAACTGTGTATGCAAAATAAGCTGCAACAGCCTCCAACAGGAAGTCACCGTCTTCATCCGAAAACAGTTCAGCCATCCAATTTAAAAGCGGAAAAGAACATACGTGCTCTCCCAGCACCGGATCCTCTATCACCATCAGAGGACAGCTCGGTGGGTTTTCAAGAAAGCTGTGTTCCAAGAAAGACTGTGCTGCCGCCAGTAAATTCCAGGGACCAAGTAGTCCATGCATCAATGCCACAGCCATAATCCTTTCGCCAGGACAAATCAACTCGTGAGTAATGATAGGAGTCATCAGCTGATTAAAGTCGACGTCAGGAGAAACCGGTCCGCAGAGACACAAATCAATGGCCCAATCGAAATCACAGGTCAGGCAGTGAAATACAGGCTGGACACAGGTGAAGTAGGAGAACCGAAAAGATAATCCATATGCCGTGCTTAATATCGCCAACGGCATTGTGCCATAATATTCTAGCATGCGATTGCGGAACAGTGTCAGCAGCTGCAGGGTCGGAGGTTGCATAGGAGGGACATCCATATTTAAAAATGTAAAAAAGTACAAGAGCGTCCGCTGGTAATGCAAGTAAAAATGCAATCCACGAACCAGAGTGGAGAAAATGGAATGAAAGGGAGCAGGGATGACTCCAAAGATTTTCTCAAATGAAGTCACGAGACCACTGGTAACAACTTTAAAAAAGTGTGCCAGGGATTTTGTGGAGGATGCGTTAAAGATAGTCGGAAACATGTTGCTGAAATTGAAAGGCAAACCTGTGTACGGGTGTTCGCTATGTGAAGTACGAAAGTTTCACGGGCCGAACTCAAGGCCACCTCTCTCTGAAACAAAAGAGCTCTTATTCTTGTCATGCCGTTGAAACGTGTCCCAAGGTTGGTATTTGTGGCCAGATTGAAAACTCCCTATGTTCATGTGTGGGAGGAAATAGAACATTTCTGCAGCAAATAACCCGTTCACTTACTGTTACGATAAAAGGAATACTTTTAATTAACTCAGAACAATCTTCATTATTGAGCATCAAATAACTACCATTTTGCAACAACTTGAACGTGGGGATGATAGCAGGAACTGGCGTGCCTTGCATCACGCAAGCCATATTTGGTCGCTGTTTGTTGCATGAATCGTGTAACTGTATGTGCCTACACATTAGTGAATGATCTGGCGTCTCAGTGCATTCCTCTCCATTCAGATAAACTTCTTGATCATCTTTGAAACATCTGTATGTGTATGGAAGCGACCAGACCTCATGAACAAAAGCACTACCTAAAGGTTCATAAAGACCTATTGGTATATATTTCATACAATTTGAAAACTTATATAAAGCAAAAGGCAGCGTTATTAAACCGTCGATAAGGCATGGTGCCAAAAAACCCGCAATCCTCTGCTGATGATGTCACTGAGCATGTCATGAATGATGTAATATGTGACATCATCAGTAGTGGATTATGGGTAATAGTATCTCTAGTTTACTCCCCTATAGCTGTCTTTCTTTTAACATAAGTGTGTGTTTCCTTCCCTTATACTTACTGTTTTTGGTTCGCTTCCAGTTCGCGTACCAGCGAGCGAACTAGGAAGCGAACTAAGAGAAATAGAGGTTGGCACAGTTCCAAATATTGTACCAATTTTTTAATAACGGGGAGGTAGTTCTGAAAAGAACTTTTTTTTTTATTTTTCTGAACATTTTTTTACTGTAAGGTTCCCGATTCGCGAAGCGGGAACGAAGAAAAAAAAATATTTTAAAAAATAATTATTCATAAACATATAAAATATATTTTTGGATTTAAAGAAGAATAAATTTTACAGCTACAGATATTAGCTGTTAAAAAACCAATGAAATTCACTGAAAAAACCATAGGTTATAGACCATATATAGTTAGGAATTAGCATTTACAAAACCTTGAAAATTCACTGAAAAAACCATAGGTTATAGACCATATATAGTTAGGAATTAGCATTTACTAAACCTTATTTTACTCACACAAAACCATTGAAATTCCATATATAGTTAGTTGCACTAACTATATATCGCGCACCCGCAATCCACTGCTGATGATGTCACATATTACATCATTCATGACATGGTCAGTGACATCACTGATGACATCACTGATGACATCTCAAATGACATCACTGATGACATCTCACTTGATATCAATGATCACATCACTGATGATATCATTCATGTGATAATACAATGCATCTCCTCACACTCTAATATAACCTCCGTTACACCCAGTGTTAAATAGAGAGTATCATTTTTGAAACCATTGACACACCAATACTAGTTACTACATACGCACTCACTGATTCCTATGTCTACACACACATTCACTCATACAATCATTCATACATACAATCACTCATCTTTACAACACTATCATATGCACTCATACACCTATACAGACACTCACACTCTGCCACTCATCCATGGAGTTACTCACACACCTAGTCAGTCCTGAAAAGAATCAATCACACTTCCATTTTCTTATCTATACAGTTAAACACAGAACACCTTACATTTTTGAAACATATACTAACACATAGTTACTCTCTTATAGAATCACTGATACAAGTACACATTGATCTGCACAGAGTCACACACCTCCCAGCCAGCCATACACACACTCAGTCTCCCATACAAATACTTGTGCAACCAATCAATAACCCATATAGCTACTTATATAGCTACTGATGAACACGTGCAGCAGCTTGCACAACAACAGACATACTGATGCACACTTTTAGACAGTTTAGTCACTAACCCGTGCATTCAGTAAGACGCATTTAATCACTCACTCATACAGTCAATCACGCACCTACTAAAACCTTCATTCAGACACTTATACATCCACTCATTCTTCAATATGTAAAACATATTTAAACTTTACAGAAACACATAATCACTGGATGTTGTCATCAGTGATGTCATCAGTGATGTCACTGACCATGTCATGAATGATGTAATATGTGACATCATCAGCAGTGGATTGCGGGTGCGCGATATATAGTTAGTGCAACTAACTATATATGGAATTTCAATGGTTTTGTGTGAGTAAAATAAGGTTTAGTAAATGCTAATTCCTAACTATATATGGTCTATAACCTATGGTTTTTTCAGTGAATATATATATATATATATATATTTATGTGTATATATATGTGTATATATACATGTGTATGTATATATGTGTATTACCTACTGGCGGTCGCCAGTAGGTAGTTCTAGTTAGGACCTAGTTTCTAAAGGAAATCCGCAACATTCTATTGGGAATAACTTTGGCGTCGGTGGACGAATCTTTGTGAATTTCTCAAAGAAGATGGCTCATTCCCTGAAAGTGTCGGGGGGGATTCGTGAAGCGGGGGCTGAGAAAAAAAGGGGGGTCCCAAAATGTGTTTTCCCCATGTTAATTTCCATAGGACGATTAGACACGGCTACAGCCCGAATCGCTGAACGGAATGACACCAAACTTGGCAAAATGGTAGGGACTGGTACGCAGTAGGGTCTTTTCCATATTTGGTTAAAATCTCTCTAGTGGTTGGTATGAAAATTAACTTAAAAAAAATGTATATATCTATATGCGTGTTCGGAGCGCTTTGGGTACGCGTACCGGTAAGCGCACCCGGCGCGCCACGGAAGTGCACGAGCGGAAAGCTGATTGGCTCTCGGGTGTTTGTAAACATTCCAAATGGTCCGGAGAGTCCGCCATCTTAGTTGAAAAACAAAAGGGGAAAACATTAAAAGGGGGCCTAGAAGGACCACGAAGAGCAAAAAACGATTTTTTTTTTATTTCGCGGAGTACGCTCAGGCGAGTTTACATGTATGCTTACATGTGCGTTTACCTGTACGCGTACCATGAGCGTACCACGGGGAAAAACAGTGAAAAACAATAGAGTAAAATAAGAATTTAGAGTGCTTAGAGGTAGGGTTGTGTTATTTGAGTGATTTAAGTACCTACAAGTAGGTACCGATGCAGAGTCTAAAATTCAAGAGGAAGATTCTGTTCCCCTCATCTGTAAAATGTACACCATCTCTCCTATAGATGCCTTGAATGTTGTAACGCAAGTTGTTGTGGTATATACAACCCATACCATAGTCTCTGAGTAAAGCAGAAACAGACTTATTCCCATGTTTCCTTGCTTTCTCAATCTGTGGACAATATTGGTTGGACCACTTCCATTTTTGCCTTTCACTCACTCCTTCTCACACTCCCTCTGTCCTCTCACTTCCTCACTCCTCTTCCCTCACTCCCTCTGTCTTACCCTCACTCCCTCCATCCCCTCACTCTCACTTCCCTTCACTCACCCTCACTCATCTTCCATCCCACCGTCATCAACTCACCCTCACTCACTTCCCCTTTCTTCTCCCTCACTCCCCTTGCCTTACTCTCACTCCCATTACTTTATCCTCCCTCACCCTCTTTCCCTCAATATCGATCCCCTTTTTTCACCTTTACTCATTCCCTTCCCTCACTCCCGGTCACTCTCCTTTGTTCACTCCACTTCGACTCACTCCCGTTCACAACTCACCTTCCCTCACTCCCCTTCTGTCACTTGTTCCCTCCGTCACTTTCTCCCCTTGATTCACTCATTTGATTCATTCATTTATTCAGTACACATTCTTTGAAAAAAAGAATGACACAATATATTTAAGGAATATAGCTCTTTTTGGAGAATTGGAGGTAGTTCTGAACATAAATTTTTTTAAAAAAAATATTTTTCTACTTTTTAAGAACGATTTTATATTTTTTGGGATTTTTTTCAGGAGAAAAACAAAACCAGGGAATCCAAAACTGCTCAACAGGAGCAAAAAAGGGGGAAATTAGGGCTGGGAAGAGCAGCGGTGGTTCCTCCTTCTTACGGACAATTAGTTCAATGCTCTGCTCCCCGTAGCAGAGCAGTTGATCACACTGTTTGCAGACGATTTTCAAATCTGCAAACACCGGCTGGATGTTGGGGATTAAAGTTGTTCCTCTCCCAGATGGTTTAGATGCTCCGGTAGAGGTGGTGGCGCCATCTCTAGGGGGATTGCGTGCCAGGTCCCTGGTGCTCTCCCTGGCAAAGTTGTTAGGATGCCTCCTCTCCACATGCCGGATCAAGGTGGCATTCCCAAAGCTGTATTTTCTGGTGGGATCCCCAGGTGACAGAGTTGTGTCACATATCCGGCACGTTACTTTTGCAGCATTACATTTCTTTTCCCCCTCTGGGAAAGTAAAGAACCTTCGAATGAAATGCTCTTTAACTTTTTTTGGGGGGGGCTCCTCAGTCAGGAATTCCACATCAGAATCTGAGATGGGGTCCTGGGAAGCAGACATCTTTCAAAAAAGAGTTTAAGAAACAGGCAAGAGGTGTTCTCTCAGCAATTGCAAAGAGGTAATGGGGGAAATGGGTGGGGACTTTCCATAGTTGTGAAAAAAACTTATGAACCAATCAAAATTGTTGTTATAAGGTCACATGGCTTGACGCGCGCTCCGGGGCGCTTACGGGTGCGCTTACGCGGCACGTACGTAGGCGCTTACGGAGGCGCATACGGGGGCGCTTACGCGGCGCTTATGAATGACGTTTAGCTCGATTTTCGGAAATACGTTTAAAGTTAAAATACGGTTCTTAAAAATCAAAAATAATACTTTTAGCAGTGTGCCTGCCACTAAATGTCTTGCATTATTATTTACTTTAAATACATTAATATATTTTTTTTCGCTCGCGGGAATTGCCATCTCGCTACGTGTACAGGTGCGTGTACGGGTGCGCGCACCCTGAGCGCACCGGAATTTAAATATTTAAAAAAATATATACAGGAAAAAACATCCCAAAAATAATATTATAAAAATATAGAATATTGGAATAATTAACAAATTTTTATAGCTATTAATTTTTATAATTTTTTCTATTAAAAAAATTATAATTCACTTAAAAAAACATCGTTTTCAAACTCGTTATGGTTAGGAATTAGCTTTTAAAAAACCTTTGAAATTCACTGAAAAAACCATAGGTTTAACACCAGTTATAGTTAGCTGGACATTTTACAAAACCATTGAAATTCCCCGTTATAGTTAGTTGTACTCACTATAACTCGAGCGCCCGCAATCCACTGCTGATGATGTCACATATTACATCATTCATGACATGGTCAGTGACATCACTGATGACCTCTCAAATGACATCACTGATGACATCATCCGTGTGACAATCAAATACACCTCATCACACACTAGTATAATCTTTCATCACTCACTGTAAAATAGAAAGTGCCATATTTGAAACCATTGACACACCAATAGAAATTTCTAAACACCCACTCAGTTATTTATAGAACTATACACACATCTAATCACTTACCTATAGATTCAGTGTTCTATGCAGTGAATAATCAACGGAACACTATCAAATATACTTATACGCCTATTTCAACATTACACCCACCAGCACACATTGTATTCACTTATAAAGACATCCTTCCGACTTATGCAAACAATTGATTATACTTACATTTACTCACCTACACACTTATACAAACACCACTTCATCTATTTATATAGATAGTAACTCACACTTAGTGTTATAAAATCACTATTACAAGTATACAGTTATCCATATAGTGACTCATACAATCACTAAGTCTTAGACACACTTAATTAGATATAACTGTCACATACACTGCCTTTTTTTCAAGTTTAATGGAGATGTACCATTGAGAGAAATATTTCATCTCCACCACACCCATAAACATATACACTCACTGAAACAACTGTTATAACATGTAGTCTTAACCTCCTATACCTGCTGAATGAACTATTCACACACTTTTTGGCAATCACACACCGCCCCCCACCAAACCACATAGACATTCATTTACCCATACAAATACTCAGTTAAGAAACCAATAACAAATATAGTCTTTAACATAGCAATTAAGACAAAGCAATAAAGACTTTCACACAGTTTAGTAACTACACATTATATATAGGGAGACTCTACAAATTAGTCAAGGAAACAATCAATGACACTGTTACTAAATCCACCATCCACACATTTATATTTATATATCCACTCATTCTTCAATGCAAAGTAGTGTATTTATAATACATATTTAAATATCAAAGCAAACCACATTCAATGGATGATGCCATCAGTGATGTCATCAGTGATATCATTTGAGATGTAATCAGTGATGTCATCAGTGATGTCACTGACCATGTCATGAATGATGTAATATGTGAAATCATCAGTAGTGGATTGCGGGCGCGCGAGTACAACTAACTATAACGGGGAATTTCAATGGTTTTGTATGAGCACTTTTTATTCACTTGCTGAAATAAAATTCTACATATGGATTCCGAGTGTCCTGGTTTACTTCAAGAATAAGAGGTATTTGTGACGGAATATATATATATATATATATATATATATATATATATATATTCACTGAAAAAACCATAGGTTTCAGGAGTTATATAGTTAGGAATTCGCTTTTAAAAAACCTTTGAAATTCACTCAAAAAACTATAAGTTTTAGTGGTGTTATAGTTAGCTGGATATTTTACTCATACAAAACCATTGAAATTGCTCCTATATAGTTAGTTGTACTAACTATATTTCGCGCACCCGCAATCCACTGCTGATGATGTCACATATTAGATCATTCATGACATGGTCCGTGACATCACTGATGACATCTCAAATGACATCACTGATGACATCATCCAGTGAATGTGGTTTGCTTCGTTATTTAAATATACATTATATATATATAGCAATTTGCATTGAAGAATAAGTGGATATATATAAATCAATATTTGGATGGAGGATTTAGTAGCAGTGTAATTGACTGTTTACTTGACCAATTTATAATGTCTCACTAAATATAGTGGATAGTGACTAAACTGTGTGAATATCTGTATCACTTTGTCAGTTGTTGTGTAAACTGATTCTACAGTTGGTTACTAGCTATGTGAAAGTCTATATTAGTTATTGATTAGTTAACTGAGTATTTGTATGGGAGTGTGAAAGTGTGTGTGGTTTGGTGGGGGGTGTGTGACTGTCCAAAGATGTGTGAATAGTTGATTCAGTAGATATATGAAGTTAAAACTACATGTTCTAACAGTTGTTTGGGTGAGTGAATATCTTTATGGGTGTGGAGATGAGCAAATATATTTGTCAATGGTACAGGTCCAACAAACTAGAAAAATAAAAGGCAGTGTATGTGTCAGTTGTTGTATATAAATAAGTATTCATAAGACACAATGATTGTGTGAGTGACTGTATGGATAACTGTATACTTGTAATAATGATTTTATAATTCACTAAGTATGACTTACTATCTAAATGAATAGAAGAAGTGGTGTTTGTATAAGTGTTTTGCTAAGTAATATGCAAGTATGATCCATTGTTTGCATAAGTGAGTAGGATGACTTCATATGTGAATAGGATGCGTGCTGTTGTTTAATGTCGATATAGATGTACAAGTATTTTTGATAGTGTTCTATTGTTCATTGACCGCATGTATGAGTGAATCCATAGGTAAGTGATTAGATGTGTGTATACATCTATGAATCACTGAGTGGATTTTTAGATACTTGTATTGCTGTGACAATGGATTTAAATATGATACTTTGTATTTTACAAAGAGTGATGAAAAATTGTAATAGTGTGTGAAAAGGTGTATGTGATTGTCACGTGGATGATGTCATCAGTGATGTCATCAGTGATGTCATTTGAGATGTCATCAGTGATGTCACTGACCATGGCATGAATGATCTAATATGTGACATCATCAGCAGTGGATTGCGGGTGCGCGAAATATAGTTAGTACAACTAACTATATAGGAGCAATTTCAATGGTTTTGTATGAGTAAAATGTCCAGCTAACTATAACACCACTAAAACTTAGTTTTTTGAGTGAATTTCAAAGGTTTTTTAAAAGCTAATTCCTAACTATATAACTCCTGAAACCTATGGTTTGTTCAGTGAATTTCAAAGGTTTTTTAAATGCTAATTCCTAACTATATAAGGCCTGAAACCTATGGTTTTTTCAGTGAATTTCAAAGGTTTTTTAAATGCTAATTCCTAACTATATAAGGCCTGAAACCTATGGTTTTTTCAGTGAATTTGCAAGGTTTTTTTAAATGCTAATTCCTAACTATATAAGGCCTGAAACCTATGGTTTTTTCAGTGAATTTCAAAGGTTTTTTTAAATGCTAATTCCTAACTATATAAGGCCTGAAACCTATGGTTTTATCAGTGAATTCGCAAGGTTTTTTAAATGCTAATTCCTAACGATATAAGGCCTGAAACCTATGGTTTTTTCATTGAATTCGCAAGGTTTTTTAAATGCTAATTCTATTAGCGGATAACGTTTTTATATATTAAAACGTTTTTTAAATCTCAAATGCCTGCTTTGCTAGCAGAGTTTTTAAGCACAGGCTCTTTTGTCTCTGGTGGCCATCTTGGGAGACTGCATATCAGTATTTTTTAATGAAATTTAAGAGGATTTGAGAAGTCACTCAAAATGTGCCCTAATTTTTCTTTCTTCAGCACTAATCATAATTTCTATGGCAAAATGAACCCCCTCATTTTGTTCCTTTGCAAATTAAATGTTTTAAGTGTTAACACTTTATTCCAATCAAGATGACTTCAGGTGTCCCATACTTTTGTCATAAGTAAGACTGTTAGCGCTCTAGTTGTTCTTTAGAACACTCTGGGACATTCTGTCATTGGGCTATAGTTGGGCTACATTTTTTTTTTTTTTTTCTCTGGTGGCCATCTTTGGGCTACATTTGGGCTCTAACATATATATAGCCCAATGTAGCCCAATATATATTTTTTCAAAGTTAATTTTCGTAAAAACCACTGGAGCACATATCTTGAGACATAGCAAAGGCACATCGGGCTACCAGTCCCTACAATTTTGCCAAGCTTGGTGGAAAATTTTGGTGGAAAACCATTCAGCCGTTCGGGCTAAAAGTGAGTCCAACCGCCCTATGGAAATTAACATGGGGAAAACACGTTTTGGGACCCCCTTTTATCTCGGCCCCCGCTTGACGAATCCACCCCCAAACTTTCAGGGAAGGACCGGAGCGCCGCGAGGCAAAGTTAAGGAAAATTTCAGGAAGATTCCTCAACCGGCGCCAAAGTTATTCCCAATAGAATGTTGCGATTTCCCTATGGAAAACAATCCTAACTATATATACCTACTGGCTATCGCCAGTAGGTAATATATATATATATATTCACTGAAAAAACCATAGGTTATAGACCATATATAGTTAGGAATTAGCATTTAAAAAACCTTATTTTACTCACACAAAACCATTGAAATTCCATATATAGTTAGTTGCACTAACTATATATCGCGCACCCGCAATCCACTGCTGATGATGTCACATATTACATCATTCATGACATGGTCAGTGACATCACTGATGACATCACTGATGACATCTCCAATGACATCACTGATGACATCTCATTTGACATCAATGACCACATCACTGATGATATCATTCATGTGACAATACAATGCATCTCCTCATATTTTAATATAACCTCTGTTTCACCCAGTGTTAAATACAGAGTATAATTTTTGAAACCATTGACACACCAATACTAGTTACTACATATGTACTCACTGATTCCTACGTCTACACACACATTCACTCATTCACCCATACAATCATTCATACATACAATCACTCATCTTTACAACACTATCATATGCACTCATACACCTATACAGACACTCACACTCTGCCACTCATCCATGGAGTTACTCACACACCTAGTCAGTCCTGTAAAGAATCAATCACACTTCCATTTTCTTGTCTATACAGTTAAACATAGAGCACCTTATATTTTCAAACATATACTAACACATACTTACCTTGTTATACAATCATTGATATAAGTACACATTGATCTGCACAGAGTCACACACCTCCCAGCCAGCCACACACACACTCAGTCTCCCATGCAAATACTTGGACAATCAATCAATAACCCATATAGTTACTCATATAGCTATTGATCAACACATGCAACAGTTTACAGAACAATAGACATAATGATGCACAAATTAAGACAGTTTAGTCACTAACCCATGCACTCAGTGAGACACATTTAATCACTCACTCATACAGTCAGTCATGCACCTACTAAATCCTTCATCCAGACACTTCTACATCCACTCATTCTTCAATATGTAAGACATATTTTAACTTTACAGAAATATACAGTCACTGGATGTTGTCATCAGTGTTGTCATCAGTGATGTCATTTGAGATGTCATCAGTGATGTCATCAGTGATGTCACTGACCATGTCATGAATGATGTAATATGTGACATCATCAGCAGTGGATTGCGGGTGCGCGATATATAGTTAGTGCAACTAACTATATATGGAATTTCAATGGTTTTGTGTGAGTAAAATAAGGTTTTTTAAATGCTAATTCCTAACTATATATGGTCTATAACCTATGGTTTTTTCAGTGAATTTTCAAGGTTTTGTAAATGCTAATTCCTAACTATATATGGTCTATAACCTATGGTTTTTTCAGTGAATTTCATAGGTTTTTTAATAGCAAATCTTTATAAAAATAATACATTTTAAATCTAATTTTATATTTTATAATTTTTTTATTTTTTTTTTAATATTATTTTTAGTGCGCTCCTGGGGCGCGGACAGGTGAACGCACGGGTAAGCGCAATCTTGCGGCGCGCCCCGGGGCGCGTACTAATGCGCGTCCCGGAAGCGCTATTGCCGAGAATGAAAACAACATCGTGACGTATCGCGTAGCCGCCACGCCTTGCGTCATAAGACACGTATCGCGTAGCCGCGAGATGCATCTTATGACGCACCGCGTAAGCGCACCCGGAAGCGCATACGATCGCGCAACGTAAGCGCCCCGATGCGCTTACGATACACGCCCGGGGCACGCCCCGGGGCGCGTAGCGTAAGCGCGTCAAACCATGTGACTTTAAAATAACACTTTTCATTGGTTCAGAACTTTTTATTTTCCAAATTGTGTGAAACCCACCCATTTCTCTCACTATTGCTTTGTACTTGGAGAGAGCAAGAGCTGTTGTGTCTACTCTATCTCCTACTTTTCTGATCTCCAGCAATGGCTGCAAGAGAGTCATCCAGCAGTGATTCAGAGAGATTTTTAGATGAGGACCCTCCTCAGCAAAAGAAAAAAACCCATTTCATCTGGAAATTTTACGAAATCCCAGAAGGACAGAAAAAAGTCAACGCTCCCAAAGTAACATGCAAAATATGTGGGAGTAGTTTATCCAGAGGCAATCCTCTGAAAAAATATAGTTTTGGGAATGCTAATTTGATCCGGCATGTGAAAAGAAGACACCCTAACAACTTTGCCAGGGAGAGTGTCAGAGAGCTGGCACGGAATGTACCCACAGATGGCGGCAGCACCTCCACTGGTGGAGCAACACCTTCGGGACCACCCCGTGGAAGAATGATCCCTAACATTCAGCCGGTG
Organism: Lissotriton helveticus; assembly: GCF_964261635.1. Taxonomy (NCBI): domain Eukaryota; kingdom Metazoa; phylum Chordata; class Amphibia; order Caudata; family Salamandridae; genus Lissotriton; species Lissotriton helveticus. Next base: position 760,376,254 of record NC_136070.1, read on the forward strand.
TTTGCGGGCATCAAATTTTTGTGCACAGAGTGTGACGAACTGCTCTGCTATGGGGAGCAGAGTGTTGAACTGATTGCCCTAAAGAAACAGCAACACCGCTGCTCTTCCAGTCCCTAAATTTTCAATTTTTTTTTGCTCCTGTTGAGCAGTTTTGGAATCCTTGTTTTTGTTTTTCCCTTGAAAAAAATCCAAAAAAAATATAAAATTGTTTTAAAAAGTCAAAAAAAATATAAAACAACAAAAACAAAAAAAAATATATAAAACAACAAAATGAAAAAAAAAGTTCTTTTCAGAACTACCTCCAATTTTTAAAAAGAAGCTTTATTTTTTTTAAAGTCTGTCATTTTTAATCTCCATGGTACGCTCCCCCGTACGCTCCCCGGTGCGCGTACCGGGCGCTCACCCCCGCGAAAATCGAATTTTTTTTAAATTTTTTTTTTCACCCGCGGGAGCCTTTTATGGCCCCCACATGAAACCTAGGGGGTCAGGGGGTGTGTACCCTGCCCCCTCTTGCTCATTTCCCCCTTTGATTTTTGCCACCTCTTGTGTCTCAATCCTACCGAGACACAAGATGGCGGCCGCTGCGGACTGTTTCGAATGTTTACAGACACCCGAGAACCAATCAGCTTGCCGTGCGCAAGTCGCGTGGCGCGCCTGGAGCGCTCCCCGGTACGCGTACCGGGGAGCGCTCCAGGCGCGGCTCTAGATATATATCTTTTTTTGAACGTTAATTTCTCAAAATCCACTGTAGCACATATATTGAGACCTACAAAAGGCACATCGGGCTACCAGTCCCTACAATTTTGCCAAGTTTTGTGCAAATCCATTCAGCCGTTCGGGCTAAAAGTGAGGCCAACCGCCCTATGGAAATTAACATGGGAAAAACGCGTTTTGGGACCCCCCTTTTTTCTTGGCCCCCCCTTGACGAACCCCCCCAAAATTTTCAAGGGCTGCTCAGAAACAAAATGTGCCATTTTCCTGAAAATTTCAGCCAATTCCGTCCACAAACGCCAAAGTTATTAGACATAGAATTTTCAAAAATCCCATAGAGAAAAAATCCTAACTATATATACCTACTGGCGACCGCCAGTAGGTAATATATATATATATATATATATATATATATTACCTACTGGCGGTCGCCAGTAGGTATATATAGTTAGGATTTTTTCTCTATGGGATTTTTGAAAATTCTATGTCTAATAACTTTGCCGTTTGTGGACGGAATTGGCTGAAATTTTCAGGAAAATGGCACATTTTGTTTCTGAGCAGCCTTTGAAAATTTGGGGGGGGTTCGTCAAGGGGGGGCCGAGAAAAAAGGGGGGTCCCAAAACGCGTTTTTCCCATGTTAATTTCCATAGGGCGGTTGGCCTCACTTTTAGCCCGAACGGCTGAATGGATTTGCACGAAACTTGGCAAAATTGTAGGGACTGGTAGCCCGATGTGCCTTTTGTAGGTCTCAATATATGTGCTCCAGTGGATTTTGAGAAATTAACGTTTAAAAAAAGATATATATCTGTAAGCGCGGACCGGGCAGCGGCCTAGGACGCGTACTTTTCGCGCAACGGAGCTTTGTGAAGCGAAGCTGATTGGTTCTCCGGCGTCTGTCAACATTCCAAACAGTCCGTAGTGGCCGCAAACAGTCCGTAGTGGCCGCCATCTTGTCTCTCGGTAGGATCGAGAGACAAGAGGAGGCCAAAGCGAAGGGGCAAATGACCATAAGGGGGAATAGTAGATCCTCGCTGACCCCCTAGGTTTGATGTGGAGGTTTTAAAAGGGCCCCGCGGGGCAAAAAAAAAAAAATATAATAATAATCTTACGGCTGAATGGATTTGCACGAAACTTGGCAAAATTGTAGGGACTGGTAGCCCGATGTGCCTTTGCTAGGTCTCAATATATGTGCTTCAGTGGATTTTGAGAAATTAACGTTCAAAAAAAGATATATATCTGTAACAGCGGACCGCTTCGCGTACTTTTCGCGTTACGGAGCTTTGCGAAGCGAAGCTGATTGGCTCTCCGGTGTCTGTAAACATTCCAAACAGTCCGTAGCGGCCGCCATCTTGTCTCTCGGTAGGATCGAGAGACAAGAGGAGGCCAAAGCGAAGGGGCAAATGACCATAAGGGGGCATAGTAGATCCTCGCTGATCCCCTAGGTTTGATGTGGAGGTTTTAAAAGGGCCCCGCGGGGCAAAAAAAATAAATAATAATAATAATCGAACGGCTGAATGGATTTGCACGAAACTTGGTAAAATATTAGGGACTGGTAGCCCGATGTGCCTTTGCTAGGTCTCAATATATGTGCTTCAGTGCATTTTGAGAAATTAACGTTCAAAAACAAGATATATATCTGTAACAGCGCTCCGCTTCGCGGAGATAAAATTATATCTGTATTACGTAGCTGTTGCTAGCACCAGTTAGCGACGGCTAGTAGGAGATAGCGACCATCTTGGGCCCCACTTTGCATGTGAGTGATATTTATCACTAATGACATGCAAAGTGGGCATGCCAAGATGTTAGCGACTGGAAACAGTCGCTAACATCGCTATCTCCTATTATCAACTTTTGGAAATATTCGAGATAAGCGCGAATATCTCCAAAAAGTAACAGCTGCCCTGAGCAGTTCTTAGCCATGTTATCCAATGGGAGGTGGATAACATGGCTAAGAGCATTAGCTCGGTAATGCATGAATATCGCGGAGTTTTCAGCGATATTAATGCATTGCGCTCGTTTTTTATCGTATTTGCGATAAACCTTGATAATAGCAAGGTTTATCTGCGATAATTTCTGACGGTAAAAAAATCTTTGCAATGCATCGTTAGGGATAAATATCGCTTAACTTTGGTAATATGCCCCAACGTCTGTTAACGTTCGATTCGAAGGAAATCAGGAATTGTTGAAAAACATTGTGTGCGCCATCTTGTCTTTTTTCAAATGCCACACTTTTGTCGTGCACGGCAGCCATTTTAGATGCCTTGACCAGATCCACTCTGTGCACGCTGTCGATCCTTAGCATGGCTCCCCACCCTCGCAAGCATCTCCCCCAGGCAGTGGTCACCCCCGCTCTCTGTTTTATGCATGGGTAATAAACCTCCCCCCATCTGCGCTGTTCTTCCCTGAGAATCACACCCTGTGCCCGCCCGACACCTCCCTTTCGCCCTATTCACTACCGCACCCTCTGACACTCCTTTTCCTCTGTGTCCGATTGTCCAGGCCGGTCCTAGGCTATCAGCTAGCCCTGCAGATGTAGTTTATAGCCACAGCTGTAAAGAATCACCCGTCTTCAAAGGAGTTATAGTAGATCAAGGCCCACACTCGATGAGATCCGTCACAGCAGAAGCGTTGCTATTATCTGAAAACCATCCTGTATTGTGATTGGGGAGGGGACCGAGCGTGAAGCGGAAGATTCCAGGGATGACTCTTTGTACATCAAAGTTTTTACAATTATGTGTCACATTAAAAATATATAGCACTCCGACAAAGTAGTAAGATTATAAAACTTTAATAATTTATAAATATATACAAGAAAACAAAAATAGTAATAACATATAAACATTTTTAGAGAAAAACAACGAAGTAGCGGTCGGCTGTGCGAATAGTCCCAACGCAGCACAACGTCCAGATTTCCGGCGTGGGGCGTCGCGGGGGGTGGGTGATCAGTAGCAAACTGTTGTGCGAATAGTTCCAAGGCAGCAGAACGCGCCGAAATCTAGATGACACAAAAGTGATGTCTAGTAAGTTGCCACCCAGCAAATAACGGCGTGGGGCGTCGCGGGGGGTGGGTCATCAGTAGCAAACTGTTGTGCGAATAGTTCCAAGGCAGCAGAACGATGGCACCAAGGTGATGTCCAGTAAGTTGCCGCACTGGTTTTGGTATCCTACAATGCTGCTCCGAATAACGGCGTGGAGCGCCCCGGGGGAGGCGGCGTGAACGGGCCTCTCCAGGTGGAGTCTCGTCTGTTGTAGTGGGGCGCCCCTTTACCGTTTCAGTTGCCATTCCGTCCGCTTTTGGTCCACTGTGTCAAAATCCGCCATTCAGCTGAGTTGCGCCCACTCTTGCGGTGCAGCGATAGGCGGCTGTCACAGGACTCTCAAAATGGCGGCAGGCTGTTTCCTTTTTGGGCCTGGTCCACTGAAATGGCCCTGGGACACCTTGGAAATCGGACGCTTGTCTGCTAGGTCTTGGACCCCATTCTCGAAAGCGTCCCCTCCGCCTTGAGAATTCATCAAAAGTTTTGGGGGCTCCGACTCCTGCAGGCTTCTGGTGGGGAGCGGCTGCCATGATTGCTCGCGGAATGACCACGACTGAGCTACGAGATGGTGGTGCTCTCATGCTGACGCCAGCTTCAGTCTGAAACATCCAGAAACAAGGTGGGGCTTTCATCGTTTGGGAAAAAAAAAACAGTTTTCATCCAATGAAAAGTGTTGTTTTTAGGTCACATGATCAAGCCTTCCATCATTAGGAAACCAAAAGTAAAATGAACCAATGAAAAGTTTTATAAACAAGTCACATGACCTGTTATGCGGCATAGGGTGTAAAATGCGGAGAAAATACGTTGGCACGTGAGGCGGCGTCAGTAGCGGACCGATGTGCGAATAGGCCGAAGGCAACACAACGCGCCAAGATCCGGATGGCACCGAGGTGGTTTCCAGCAAGTTGCAGCACTGGTGTGGCCATCCTACAATGCTGAAAGTCGGCGTGGGGCGCCCCGTTGGCCTGTGAGTTTGCGTCAGTAGCGGACCGATGTGCGAATAGGCCGAAGGCAGCACAACGCGCCAAGATCCGGATGGCACCGAGGTGGTGTCTAGTAAGTTGCCGCACTGGTGTGGCCATCCAACAATGCTGAAAGTCGGCGTGGGGCGCCCCGTTGGCCTGTGAGTTTGCGTCAGTAGCGGACCGATGTGCGAATAGGCCGAAGGCAGCACAACGCGCCAAGATCCGGATGGCACCGAGGTGGTGTCTAGTAAGTTGCCGCACTGGTGTGGCCATCCTACAATGCTGAAAGTCGGCGTGGGGCGCCCCGTTGGACTGTGAGATGGCGTCAGTAGCGGACCGATGTGTGAATGGGGCCGAAGGCAGCGCAACAATATTTTCGGAATAGAAGACACCACTAGGCGCTGAGATTCCAAGATCCGGATGGCACCGAGGTGGTGTGTAGCAAGTTGCCGCACTGGTGTGGCCATCCTACAATGCTGAAAGTCGGCGTGGGGCGCCCCGTTGGCCTGTGAGTTTGCGTCAGTAGCGGACCGATGTGCGAATAGGCCGAAGGCAGCACAACGCGCCAAGATCCGGATGGCACCGAGGTGGTGTCTAGTAAGTTGTCGCACTTCTGTGGCCATCCTACAATGTTGAAAGTCGGCGTGGGGCGCCCCGTTGGCCTGTGAGATGGTGTCAGTAGCAGACTGATGTGTGAATGGGGCCAAAGGCAGCGCAACAATATTTTCTACTATATTTCCGGTGTAGAAGAGACCACAAGGCGCTGAGATGCCAAGATCCGGATGGCACCGAGGTGGTGTGTAGCAAGTTGCCGCACTGGTGTGGCCATCCTACAATGCTGAAAGTCGGCGTGGGGCGCCCCGTTGGCCTGTGAGATGGCGTCAGTAGCGGACCGATGTGCGAATAGGCCGAAGGCAGCACAACAATATTTTCTGACTGACACCACAAGGCGCTGAGATGCCAAGATCCGGATGGCACCGAGGTGATGTCTAAGTTGCGGACTGATGTGCGAATGGGGCCAAAGGCAGCGTAACAATATTTTTTGTATGGAAGATACCACTAGGCGTTGAGATGCCAAGATTCGGATGGCACTGAGGTGATGTCTAGCAAGTTGGTGTGGTCATCCTACAATGCTGAAACTCGGCGTGGGTCACCCCATTAGCCTGTGAGATGGCGTCAGTAGCGGACCGATGTGCGAATAGGCCGAAGGCAGTACAACGCGCCAAGATCCGGATGTCACCGTGGTGGTTTCATAGTTGAGAGGCACTTCATCTGCAGTGGGGCGCCGAGATCCGGATGGCACCGAGGTGATGTCTAGCAAGTTGCTGTACTGGTGTGGTCATCCTACAATGCTGAAACTCGGCGTGGGTCGCCCCATTAGCCTGTGAGATGGCGTCAGTAGCGGACCGATGTGCGAATAGGCCGAAGGCAGCACAACGCGCCAAGATCCGGATGTCACCGTGGTGGTTTCATAGTTGAGAGGCACTTCATCTGCAGTGGGGCGCCGAGATCCGGATGGCACCGAGGTGATGTCTAGCAAGTTGCTGTACTGGTGTGGTCATCCTACAATGCTGAAACTCTGCGTGGGTCGCCCCATTAGCCTGTGAGATGGCGTCAGTAGCGGACCGATGTGCGAATAGGCCGAAGGCAGCACAACGCGCCAAGATCCGGATGTCACCGTGGTGGTTTCATAGTTGAGAGGCACTTCATCTGCAGTGGGGCGCCGAGATCCGGATGGCACCGAGGTGATGTCTAGCAAGTTGCTGTACTTGTGTGGTCATCGTACAATGCTGAAACTCGGCGTGGGTCGCCCCATTAGCCTGTGAGATAGCTGTTCTTTGGATTTGGGCCTGGCTCGTCTGCTGTAGTGGGGCGCCCCTTTACCGTTTCAGTTGCCATTCAGCTGAGTTTCGGCTGCTCTTGATGCTACAGCGACAGGCGGCTGCAACAGGACTCTCAAAATGGCGGCCTGTTCTTTGGATTTGGGCCTGGTCCACTAAAATGGCCCTGGGACACCTTAGAACTCGGACGCTCTATTTTTTTTTCCTTTCCTGTACATGCAAAAAAAGGTAAATGCCCGGTACGTTACACGCTTCATCTGCCACGATGAACTCTCCAGAGGAACCGAAAAAAAATATAGTTGTGGTAACTATACCATGCATCGTCATATGGAGAGGTGGCACCAATTAATTATAGTGCTGCATAAAAGAGAGATTTGGAGGAGAACCCCTGACCTGCTAGTACATTCATCAAAGAAGTGGCACTGAGAGCTTCAGAGGCAAGGGAAACGGTCCCAAATTTTTAGAAGAACTTTGGAAAGATTAAAATGACATGTTTAGATTGTGGCAAATTAATTTCATGTGGACAGATGAGTGTTACTCTAATAAATACAGCATATGAACATCATCATAGTCGATGGTTGGTAGAGACATTTTGACTATATCCTGGACCTGCCCGTCCTCGCCCAAAATGGCGCCGGAATAAATGGGACTCGTAACTCCTTGTTGTGTACTGGTTGCAGAACCTTGAAATCACGAGATACGTATGCAGTTTTGAAGCACATGGCGGGCGGGGACGAGAATTGATTGAATATTTCGACATCCCTATTGATATTAAGTTCTGATGTGTTATTGATTACTGTACTGTTGAAAGTTCGAATTAACGTCACCCATGGTACTTGCCCGCAAATGTATATCTAGATAATTTTATTGTAACTGGCCCTGTCGTATTTTAATTATAAAATGTACGTCCACCGATTCCGTAACTGTTAGACACCTTAGTTCTTGCAACCTAATGGCCCGCCCGTTACGTTCCTCTACAGTGTAAATGTCTACTCATCACATACGATTACAGTTTGCTCCGTGGCCGGCCCACGTGGTTATAGGCTCGTATTTGTATAATGAAATTTTCACAATAAAGGTTTTTAAAAGAAAACATGGTAGTAGTATATACATTGGTAAAGTTTGTAATAATAGTCACTGTTTTAGAATCATTAAAAGGCAAGTGAAATAAAGCAGACCAATTACATGAAGGGTAAAAGGTATAATACGAAGGAACGCAGTAAAGATAAATGGTCAAGGGCTGTTGTGTTTTCTATTCCTGCAACATAAAGTGATCGATAAGAATCTCATATTCAGGCGTATCGGCGACTAAGACAGCAGGTCGACCCTCTTTTGCTCAACGGCTCCATCATGGGACGAAGAAACGCTCTTTTTCTCGAAAAAAGAATATATTTTACTTGCAGGACAGTTGTAAAATTTCCGGGAAAGTACATTAGTCTGGAACATTATAACATATATTTAAGAAAAAATAATGTTCGGAAGTAATGAAAAGCGTAATTTTTAGGTCATATGACCAAGCCTTTCATCATTACAATAAGAAAAGTAAAATGAACCAATGAAAAGTTTTATTAACAAGTCACATGACTTGTTATGCTTACGTTACGCGCTGCGCGCACCGGATGACTTCCGGATGCGCTAACGCGGCGCGTCATATGACGCATTACGCGACAACGCAGGTCCAGAATATAGTCAAAATGTCTCCACCAACCAGCGGTCGGAACACAACCCCTTTCAGCAGGCTAAATAGTTCTGTTAAATGACAACAGAAGGGACAGGCAACAAGAACCATCAGTCAAAGAGGGGAGGGCTAGTTCTTCTCTACCGGGTTACATTGGGGCGCTACCGGAACTGATCGAATTGGTAGTCTACAGTGTTTCTGGATGTTTCAGACTGAAGCTGGGGTTAGCATGAGAGCAGCATCATTTCGTAGCTCCGTCGTGGCCATTCCGCAACCAATCATGGCAGCCGCTCTTTATCGTTATTTTGGGCGGGGTGGGTGGCGGAGCCGAGCTGTTTTGCAGCCATCATTGTGTGGAGTTCAGTTCATCTCACTAGTTTTGTATTTGTCATGAGGGGTTGTTCCTAATGTTTCTATTTTAGCGAGGTCAAAAAGAGATCCCATTAGTGGCCTACTGATTTTGCTCGATTCCTTTTCTTTTTTTTACACGATTTTTCGTTATCTGCAAAGACTAAACAGAGTATTGCGACTCTGTGTTTGTTTGTAAATAGAGAATGAACCAAAGAGAACTAATTCTAAAACAGTAAATACTTGGATAACAATCAATCAAATGGAGAGAGAAGCAGACACGACGGATTACAACGGGGGCAAAGGCCTGCGTTAACTACCTTTCACTATCTGCAAAGAGAGAGTACTCCTAATAGAAATGAGGGGGGGGGCACCATTCAAAGCAGATCAGTGTGCATAAACACGAAAATGTTTTCACTTACCACGTACTTGACATTCGACAGCTTATGATATTTGCTATTAAAAAACCATTGAAATTCACTGAAAAAACCATAGGTTATAGACCATATATAGTTAGGAATTAGCATTTACAAAACCTTGAAAATTCACTGAAAAAACCATAGGTTATAGACCATATATAGTTAGGAATTAGCATTCAAAAAACCTTATTTTACTCACACAAAACCATTGAAATTCCATATATAGTTAGTTGCACTAACTATATATTGCGCACCCGCAATCCACTGCTGATCATGTCACATATTACATCATTCATGACATGGTCAGTGACATCACTGATGACATCACTGATGACATCTCAAATGACATCACTGATGACATCACTGATGACATCTCATTTGACATCAATGACCACATCACTGATGATATTATTCATGTGACAATACAATGCATCTCTTCACATTTTAATATAACCTCTGTTTCACCCAGTGTTAAAAACAGAGTATAATTTTTGAAACCATTGACACACCAATACTAGTTACTACATACGTACTCACTGATTCCTACGTCTACACACACATTCACTCATTCACCCATACAATCATTCATACATACAATCACTCATGTTTACAACACAATCATATGCACTCATACACCTATACAGACACTCACACTCTGCCACTCATCCATGGAGTTACTCACACACCTAGTCAGTCCTGTAAAGAATCAATCACACTTCCATTTTCTACTCTATACAGTTAAACATAGAGCACCTTACGTTTTCAACCATATACTAACACATACTTACTCTCTTATACAATCATTGATACAAGTACACATTGATCTGTACAGAGTCACACACCTCCCATCCAGCCACACACACACACTCAGTCTCCCATGCAAATACTTGGGCAATCAATCAATAACCCATATAGTTACTCATATAGCTACTGATCAACACATGCAGCAGTTTACAGAACAACAGACATAATGATGCACAAATTAAGACAGTTTAGTCACTAACCCATGCACTCAGTGAGACACATTTAATCACTCACTCATACATTCAGTCATGCACCTACTAAATCCTTCGTCCAGACACTTATACATCCACTCATTCTTCAATATGTAAGACATATTTTAACTTTACAGAAACATAGTCACTGGATGTTGTCATCAGTGATGTCATCAGTGATGTCATTTGAGATGTCATCAGTGATGTCATCAGTGATGTCACTGACCATGTCATGAATGATGTAATATGTGACATGATCAGCAGTGGATTGCGGGTGTGCAATATATAGTTAGTGCAACTAACTATATATGGAATTTCAATGGTTTTGTGTGAGTAAAATAAGGTTTTTTAAATGCTAATTCCTAACTATATATGGTCTATAACCTATGTTTTTTTCAGTGAATATATATATATATATATATATATATATATATATATAATGTGTGTGTATATATATGTATATATATGTGTGTGTGTGTGTGTGTATATATATATATATATATATAAACACACAAGGTTGCCTGCTGTAAGAAGGTCCACACGGGTGAATAATGATCCGCCTCAATTTTATTAGAGAACACAGCGGTGTCAAGCAGCAGAATGTCTTGCCATAGTTCAATGTCCTGCCCAACGCGTTTCGTGCGCTGAAGCACTTTGTCAAGGGCTGCGGGCATCACAGAGACACACAAAAAGCGCGGCATTGAACTATGGCAAGACATTCTGCTGCTTGACACCGCTGTGTTCTCTAATAAAATTGAGGCGGATCATTATTCACCCGTGTGGACCTTCTTACAGCAGGCAACCTTGTGTGTTTGTATTTAAGCGGCCCAGCCTGAGCCGCAAGGAGTGTCCCGCTGCAGGTTGCAGCCCTTCTGCAATGCTACCCAGCGCTGCGGAGTTAAGGACGGGTGAAGCCTGTTGGAGAATCACTTACCTGCAGGACAAACGGCGTGAGTGCTCTGTGCAAACCACTTGGGGATTTGTAAGCCTTTTTAATAGAGCGCAAAAGCTGGCGACTCACTGGAGTAAAGACTAAGGCACTACGAGTACCATCAGGCTGTGTTTACGGCCACGCCCACACGGGCGGAGACACTTTTGTTCATAAGTGCTTTAAAGAACTGCCGCGCTTTTTGTGTGTCTCTGTGATGCCCGCAGCCCTTGACAAAGTGCTTCAGCGCACAAAACGCGTTGGGCAGGACATTGAACTATGGCAAGACATTCTGCTGCTTGACACCGCTGTGTTCTCTAATAAAATTGAGGCGGATCATTATTCACCCGTGTGGACCTTCTTACAGCAGGCAACCTTGTGTGTTTATGTATGTGTATATATATATATATATATCTCCTCCACAGCGGTTCCTTTTCGGGAGTTTTTGCAGCGCTCTCACATATGTGTGGTATCCTGCGGCAGAACCCAGCCGCTTACTATTTCACCAAATATTCCCCAGGAAAGGGAAAACAACGGGTCGCACAACCAGTTCGGATTTAAACAGCAATCCTTTTTATTTTCTCAAATCACAGGGCAACTAGCGCATTGATCTACGCGTTTCGGTGTCACTCCACCTTGCTCACGATCACCGGGTTTGCCCCACCCTCAACAATTTAAACACATTTTTTTCAAATTTTGGCATTTCCTGTCACATGTCATGCTAAGGATTCTGGTCCTTGTAGTTTTACTGGTTGTTTGAAACAAAATTAATACTTTAAATGTGCACAAAAGTTACAAAATTAAATCTATTGGTAAGTACTAAATGCAAAAACTCATTACGCCTTCCAATAGGCTGATATCTCACATTGATTTGTTCCGCCTTCCAATAGGCAAATACCATCACAGTTATTTCTACAATGTTCTCATAGTTCATATTTCATTGTCATTTTATAAGTGCACATGCAATTCCTCAGATTGATTCAACCCATTCGGGTGCAGGGTCCTCAGGTTAATAATAAATCTTGATTCAGCTCGCCATCAATCTGAGGAATTGCATGTGCACTTATAAAATGACAATGAAATATGAACTATGAGAACATTGTAGAAATAACTGTGATGGTATTTGCCTATTGGAAGGCGGAACAAATCAATGTGAGATATCAGCCTATTGGAAGGCGTAATGAGTTTTTGCATTTAGTACTTACCAATAGATTTAATTTTGTAACTTTTGTGCACAATTAAAGTATTAATTTTGTTTCAAACAACCAGTAAAACTACAAGGACCAGAATCCTTAGCATGACGTGACAGGAAATGCCAAAATTTGAAAAAATGTGTTTAAATTGTTGAGGGTGGGGCAAACCCGGTGATCGTGAGCAAGGTGGAGTGACACCGAAACGCGTAGATCAATGCGCTAGTTGCCCTGTGATTTGAGAAAATAAAAAGGATTGCTGTTTAAATCCGAACTGGTTGTGCGACCCGTTGTTTTCCCTTTCCTGGGGAATATTTGGTGAAATATAAATATATATATATGTGTGTGTGTGTGTGTGTGTGTGTGTATATATGTGTGTGTGTATATATGTGTGTGTGTGTGTGTGTGTGTGTATATATACTATATCTAAGTAAGGGGTGATTACACCCCCTTACCCAGGTTGCAATTGCAGACCTGTGGTGTCATTTTGGAGGGCCAGCCAGGGTGGCATAATACATGCTGCAGCCCCTGGTAGGCCTTGGATGCCCTTTTGCCCTGGGTACCTATGGTACACTATACAGGGGCTCATAAAGGTGACCCAATTCCCAATCTGGTTTGTACCTAAAGTACATGTTACAATTTAGAGCGAGAACAGCTAGGCTGTGGTCCTGATTAGCAGCGCCACAGTCAGACTAAAGTCGAAAAACCAGAGAATCACGGCAAAAAGTGGGGGTAACCATAGGAAGCAGAGCCTACTCTCCTACCGTGTTAAAAATGGAATGTGGGAGGATCACGGGCGGATTCACAAAATAGTATAATAGGCGAGGCAGCATCACCATTTTGAGATGGCGATTCGTCCCATCACCGATAATGGTAGAGAGGACCAGAAACCTGCACTAGCCCGGAGACCCGTTATCGCTCGCAGTTTGTTGCCCTCAATTTGATCGACCTGCGTTCTGTAGACTTGAACGCATAAGTACTTAAAAGTTGTGGGACTTACCGGTAAGGTGTAAGTGCCAAACTGTAGGTGGGTTAGGTATGGCGACTCCTGAAAGAGATAGCTTGTCGATTTCTCAGGGTTTATGGCCAGACCTGACAGGCATTTAAAGGTGGCAAATATATTAGGGAGAGGGGCAATGTCAGTTGTCAGGTCTCGTAAGTATAAGAGTATGTCATCTGCATAGATGGATATTAGATGATGTACCCCATCAATAGGAATGCCAAGCCGATCCGCTGAACCCCGACGAGCTAGAGCTAAGGGTTCTAATGCAAGTACAAACAGGGGGGACAATGGGCACTCCTGCCTTGTGCCCCTGTGAATAATATATTGGTCTGAGATGTAGTGAGCCGTGCGAGCCCTGGCCGTAGGGGACGTATATAATAAGCGAACCCATTTAGGGTATGTTTCCGGGAATCCAAACGGTCTCTATGTCGCAAACATAAAGTCCCAAGAGAGGGAATCGAATGCCAGTCTAAGGTCTAGTGCTATGCACCCCGCATATTGGTAAGCTTGTGGGGTGGACTTCATTACATAGTTGAGCCGTCTGGTTTTTAGTGTGGTGCTGCGGTTTGGTAGGAAACCGCATTGGTCACCGTGAATAAGCGTATTAAGGTATGGTTGTTTGCGATGAGCAAGGGCCTTACTTAGGATTTTATACTCAGTGGATAACAAAGGGAGGGGTCTGTAATTAGACATCTTTAAACCATCCCGCTCTGGTTTGGGTATGGACGTGACCAACGCCTGTATGGTGGAATCTGGCAGGAGGCCCGTCTCAAAGGCAGCCTTGTACATGGCCTCTAACGCGGGTACCAAGGATTCTGAGTAGGTATGGTAAAATTCTACAGGGAGTCCATCAATCCCAGGCATCTTGTTACGATTTAAACCCCTATTTGCAGCCCGGATTTCTTGTTGAGTTATGGAGCCATCTATGTCTTTTTGCACATCGTCGGGAAGCACTGGGAAGGGGAGATCCTGTAGGAACTCTGTGATGGAGGAGCCCTCTACAGGAGCAGGGGGTGCATAGAGTGCCTCAAGGTGATGATGGAAGGCCGCATTTATTTCTTGTTGTGTGTGGACTATGGGTGCTGTCAGGGTCCGGATTCTAGATATACTTGGCGGGTCTGGTCTGTCTCTGACAATGCGGGCAAGTAGTGCACCGGATCTATCCGCTTCAGTGTGTTTCCGTTGGAGAAAGGCCCTGTAGTCTTTTGTCCGCAATAGCTCTAGCGTTTCCACATGATCTATGTGTGCGTATTGCAATGCTTCTCGTTTGTCAGGATCTGACACTGCCTCCCTCTCTAGTGCATCCAACCGGTGTTCAATGCCCTTTAACCGTTTGTGTGTGTCTTGTCTAGCACTAGCTGTCCGATCGCCACCCCCTTACCACCACTTTTAGAACATCCAATTCAACCAAATTAGAGGCTGTGTTCCAGTTTTCAGTCAAGTAATTAGTAATAGTGTCAGACAGGGTCGTGCGGAAGGGGGCGTCTTAAAGTAGGTGTGGATGCAATTTCCAGGTGGGTACTGGGGTAGGCACCGTGCCCCAGCTGAGTGTGAGCTCTAGGGGGTTATGATCGGTGAAGGTTTTTGCTAAATATGTGAAGTGGTGGGCCTTCGTGAGGATGGATCTCGAGCAGAGGAACCTGTCGATTCGGGTATGGCGACTGTGTACCGGAGAATAAAATGAATATTCCTTGTGGGTTGGATAGAGGCGTCGCCATGCGTCAAAGTGTCCACCCATCTGCCCTGACATAAGTAAGTAAGTAAATTACGTTTTTTTTGTTGCAAAGTTAATAAAAACCATTGCGTACAATTAACCGAAATAGTGAATCTTACAATCAGTGGCGCTAACACATGCTGTTATACTGCTGTCGCCAAACTCCTTCCCCATTTCATACAACTAAAGATTTCTGGGGCTGCAGCTGATGACCTGGGGTGTTATCACACCTCTTAATGGACATCAGCTGCTTGCACTGCTCCAACAATTTACCTTGCATGAGCACCACAGCGAGAGGTGCTGGAGGGTCTCTGCAGACACAGTGCTCCCAGTTGCACTTGTTCACCCCTCTCCAGAGCGGCAGTAGTTTCACATTTCTTTCGCAGCCCCTGTGCCCCTCTGACACTGATTTTATAGAGGAGCACAAAGGCAGCAGGAACATTTGTTTTGTCATTATTTTCCCATTTCTATATATAAATACAGACAAAAAACTAAATGTTTTCTGTCTGTATTTATATGTAAAAATATGTTTAAAAGGAAAACCGGGAGTCTTATTTACAATGAAACACACCGCAATTCAAATTGAACAGGGGCTGCACTCCTTTCTTTTGTGCTGTGCGGCTCGCCTACATAAACATATAAAACTTTTTTTCCCAACAGCGTGCCATGACGACCTTAAACTTTGATAATGGCAATTTCCCTTCCCGATTTCCTTTATTTGCGAAAAGCTGAAGTGCTTAGGGCAGACATCCAGCATAAAGCACTAACTTAAATCTGCAAACCTGAACACAATGACTCAATTAGATCAAAAGTGAAGACCGATTTCCAAAAAGCTAAACTTTTAGAATTGAGCCACTTGAAATGGAACACCCCGCCCTCCCCAGCCCCAGTCTAAAATGACAAAATGGGATTATATTGTTTCCGCTAGAGGGCTAACAGAGTTTAGCCCCACGCAGGGCTTCCGGCCAAGGTTGAAGGCCTGTGCCTCATTCCCGCCACCCCCTGCCCACACACAGTCGGTGGTGAATCGACACTTTTCGTCGGACATGCACATCTTAACCCGATAGGGGGTGTTTTCAATTTGTTTTTCAAGTCTCCGGCGCTTTCAGACAGGAAATCGAAGGGGCTGCATGAGTGGGTCCCCAAAATGGGACTCCCCCAGTATTTTTCTGGCGGGTCGCTTAAACAGGGCGCTATGAATTAAAGATCGCATGTAGTGCTTTCTGTGTCTAGATCCCTTCTAGTTGCCTCTGAAACTCTGGTGCGGGGGTGGATGCGTGGAAAGTGCTATAGAAAGCTTGGAATGGCTTGTGTAACGGTTTAGTGCCCAATATTTACTTGTCCACATTGAAAGGTTGAAAACCGTGCCTAACAAAAACAAGCATTTGCAATGCAATAGGTCTCGCATTTACGCAAGTTTAAGCTATTGGCATTGAAAATGAGAATACCTTTTGTTTATGTTTTGAAAACAAAAATAAAAGGCATTGTTATTTGCAATGTCAATAGCTCGAACTCGTGTAAATGCGAGACCTATTGCATTGCAAATGCTTGTTTCTAATTGAAAGTGGAGCTGTATGTATTCTGTTTTTATCAACGCACCAATTCTTCATTTGTTAAAGCTCTGTCATGATGCCGTTTCATTAACAGCGACGTGTACGACTCAAACAGTGTTCTAGGTGACAATGGTGCGATAACACGGATGAACTAAATTTCTGTGAAATGAGGAGTTTGTAATATGCTGATGCTCTGACAAGCCATCTTGACTGTGGTAGCCAATGAAAATGCAACCACCTCACTGGATGCGCTGCAAAGCCTTCTGGGAAAGATCAACGTGGTCATTCATCAAGAGACTAATAGCAACCAGACAACATTTAGCGACCTCATGCATAGAGGTGTTTCACGAGGCCTACAGACTATTCGGACGCACGTCAAATTGGTGTACTTCAAGTTTACATTCTTTCAAAATGAACCTACAAGAGGCCCGAGGATACTCATTATCTCTAATACTGTATTCAGAACTATCATATAAACGTATGTACAGTTAAAATCGTAATTGTAATGGCCACTCCAGTTTATCAGAGTATTTTTCGCATATTTACTTAAAACTATATTTGTTGCCTTTGCTTTCCCGAAGGAACGGCTGTCTGATTTTGTTAGATTTCATCGTTTCAGACACTCACTAAGAAAGGCATGCTGTTTTCTAAATTCCTAGCCAAGAAATCTCTAACAGTATAAATGCCACAGTGCAATTCCCGAAATCAACGCAAAGGTCCGACAGTGACACTACAGACCGTTCTTTGACACATTTTAGCTGCTTTGTTGTGGAGCTTTGCAGTTTCTTGTGGCGAAAAACAACCTGGGAGAACGGTCTGATGACCAATTAGTGCTGCAATCTGCAGTTCAAGGTCATGGTCACATTTTGCTAATCAACAGTACATTTGCTCTCCATTTGTCATTGCGAGAACATGTGGCTGATACAGTATCAGTGTATAAGACAACCCTTTCAGCAAGGAGTTTCAATGTGAACATAGTCACTGGAGGTGATGTCAATGTGACCTTCACTCCTGGTCCATGAGACCTAATATAAATGTACTACAAACATGTCAGAGCTGTCAACTTCATCCAGCATGACACAGCTTCTTACCTACATAGTGTTCCGGAGATCTGTTCCGGAGATCTGTGACTGTACTAACCCAGGGGTGTGGAATTTAATAAAATATCTACTTGTCCATGGGACAGGTTGCTTCAGAAATCTACTTGTCCAGTAACAATATCCACTTGTCCCTTTTGTGCAATGTAATGCGGCGACAAATTACAGCAGCAATCTCATTATATAAGAGTTCTGATAAAGCCTCTCTAATTATGCCAGGGCTTGTACCATAGTAGGCTTTGAATATCAGCAACTACCTTATGTTGCTGCGTTTCTGCAGGTCTACATACTGGGGCTGATGGTAGTGGTAAGCAATAGTTCAAGGGTTGGAATTCATTTGAGTCTGTGCAAACCTACTAACTTGCATGTTTAGGGGTTTTACTCTTTTTAAAAAAAAATCTTTTCACATACTGAAAAAGGTTGGACATTTACTCCTGACAGTGGCAGACATAAAACGTTTTCCATGGTTGGGAAAAAAGTGGTTGGAGGAGAAGTGAACTTGAAACATTCAGATGTTCACTTGAGCAAATCTACACATGCACATTTGCTCATGCTAGAATGCAGTTCACATATATTTTTCTAGGAGTACTACTTCCAGGCCTACTTCTGTAAATTCTTGTGAATTCACAGAAACTGTATATAAGCACTTAATGCAAGGATAGATACCACGGATGCACACTTGAGACTTTCTTTAATAATTGGACCTCAAATTAGGCCCGGCGTTAACCATGACCTTTTGTGTTTAATAAAGTTTGGTCTCTCTCTCTATTTCTCTCGGTCTATCCGCTGTCTTCAATGTGAGTGACAGTATTCTGCACTTTTACAAAGAGCATATTGGCACACAAAGTAGTTTTGTTCAGGGCCCGGAATTGCTGTGGTAATATGTGCTTTTTGAGACCAAATACAATTTTTGCTTTTGCCAATGCTTGTTAGAATGGTGAGGGTCCAGCAGCTCCCACACCGATAAGGTTTTACAAAAAACATGCCGAAACAAGTCACGCAATGACATAACCAAAAGGCTGACCAACAATTTCAGACCTACTGGCTTTGGCAATGCTTGTTTATTTTTGTTTCCCATAATCGTATTTAAACTGGTTACACTAATTTTCCATTATGAATATTTTTGCGAAATACAAGCCTACATCAACATGTTATTAAATTATGCTGCAAAGATATTGTACCTAAAATCTTACAATAGTTCAGCAAAATGGTTTTTTTCAATTTTTGGGGGAACATTTGATTTTGAAAGCACAGAATCATCACTCTTTCAAGCTTCTGCAAATATTCGCGTAGAATCAGAGAGCATTCTGGGTGCATTATACACAGCCTCATATTACTAAACATTGAAAACGTGTTTACGCATTTATACTGGAACCACTGTCAGTAGTGCAGGCCGAGCTTACAACATCTACTTTTAGTGCACACCCTAATAATAATGGCTTTGCATTAATGAACCATAAATACAAGTTTGAACAGCATGGACACATATATTACCTTAACTGTAGACAATGCCCTGCCCTGATTCATAATGTGGTACTGTAAACCTGCAGCCAGAGGGTTTGTGCAGTAGGGGGTTGGGCCTACTTGTCCCAAGGACAAAATACACATGAAAATGTGTTGCCCTTGACCCCAAACAATATGTCCCGGGCGTCGGGCTATAGGAATTCCACATCCCTGTAACCAGACTAAATCTGATTGGTTGCTGTGCACATTGGGCATTACTTTACACACCACAAAATGCCCCCAAAAACTGCAGTTACCACAGACTGTGTAAGAGCAACTTTCCATCACTTCAGTTATTACCACTTTTGCCTTTGTCATATTGCGCTGCAATTCCCATTTCAGCCGCCGTCCCGCCATTCTACAGAGAGTGTGCCTTAGGCAGAAGAGACACCTTTTTCTCTCTTGTGTAAGGAGTCTGGGATCGCTGGGGGACCTTGCACTCCAAGGGCACCTGCGGCGAGTGCAAGTTGGGAGAGCGTGCACGGAGAGCTCGTAGAAATACCGAAGCGTGCCGTTTCTGACACCATATCCGTGCACATGTCCTGGCGCGTGCACATCTCCTGTCCGAGATGATCTGGAGCCGACGGGAAAAAGGAGCTGTACACGTGCACATCGCCTTTCCGGACGCGTGCACATCTCCTGTGCCCCTTCCGAACAAAAATCGACGACAATAGTCTCGCCAAGCGTGCGGCGCATTCGCTGCAACGCTAGGCGAGACATAATGAATGTGTGTCCGTATGTAACGTAACTGGTGCTCATGTAAAGCGCTCTGATACCTCTGGGTCTAGTTAGCGCTATATAAAAAAAGAAATACCCCCCCCCCAAAAAGCGCTTTGCCTCGTCCAAGTGCTATGAAGCATGCCAGTACATGAATATTTGCGGTTTAGTTTGACGTCCGAATCCGATCATGCCACAGCAATGTTTTCTATGTACATATTGCATGCCACTTACCCCATTCGCATTCACCTGAAGAGAATACTAAACTAATCTGATGTTAGCATGTTAAAGTACATAAAAACCATCACAAAGAGCCCATCTCCAACATAAAGCGTTAAAGGGGTATGGTTACAATACCCCTATTTGCTTTCAGTGGTTTGGATCTAAGAAAAAAACTAGCTTAGAAGCTCACAAAATTGTAATGTGCGCCAAAAGCAGGACATAGATCTTAAGGGACCTGCTTTTTTTGAGGCGCTGCAATTTTTCCACAAATAAGCTTTCTTAAAACAATTTTGAACAATCAGTGAAAATACTGGTTATGTTTAGTCTTTTTATGGCATATTTGTCAAAATCGAATTATACAACATGACCCCTTGTTATCCAGTGTTTCCTGGTAAAAAGCGTAAGATTTGCATTTCTTCTTCAGTTTCTGACAAGGTGCGTCCATCCTTCACATCTTCACAGGACCCCTGCTTGAACGGTTATTTATCGCTCTTTAAAACCCCACAACCTGCTCCCTGCAGAAAGTGCTGGCGTTGTTTAATGGGAAGCCAAGGACTGGCTGGCCCCAATTAACAGCCTCTGATTAGCTGGCATTCCTTCGCAGCATGTCAGACATCGAAAACAGAATAAATAGCTTTTAATTAATTCTTCTCTGTGACCCAGATCGGAGGCTGGGTTTAAGTATAGTGAGTGAGGGGACGCCCTCTCCACAGTGTTTGTTTTTCCCATCTTTGGTGGCTGGGCGCCCGAGATGGGATTGCAACTGGGCTAGGGGAGGGGAGCGGCTCGGTGAGGGAATAGCTGTGCCCCTAATGTTTGTTTCATTCATCACCAGAAACTTTAATTTCAAGTGAGGCGTCATGTAACGCAATTAAACAATAATATCAAATGTGGCGTAGGAAACGGACGCATATGCTAGAGCTTGTTTAATTTGTAGATTTATATAGCGCTGATAATCCCCATTGAGGGCATTCAGGCGCTGTACATGGGCAAGAGGAGAGTAAGTGATTTGCCCAGACTTGCAGGATGTTGCGAGATTCGAACCGGTATCCCCGGCTCCCGAGTCGGCAGCTCTTGCCGCTGCCCCACACTCTCCTTTCAGCTCTACCTCCAAATAATTTCTTTTTAAATAAGTTGAGAAAAGTGTCCAATCATAAATGGTGTGAGTGTCGTTCCCGGCTTTGGAAAAGCCACTGTGCATAAAATGGTATTTTTTTTTGTTTAAATACAATAGGTCTCGCATTTACCAAATTTAAGCTATTGGCATTGCAAATGACAATGGCTTGTATTTATGTTTTAAAAACATAAATAAAATGCATTGTCATTTATAAGGTCAATAGCTCAAACTCGCGTAAATGTGAGACCTATCGCATTGCAAATGCTTGTCCATTATTGGTTCCAATTGTATTCAATGCCATTTCACTGTTGAGAAGTGCACAAAGCTTTGCCATTACATCTCAGTTATGGCCTTGGATAAAGTATCTCCTTCCATTCCAGAGAGGTTCAGCATGAGAGATCTTATCTCTAATCTCATAAGAATTGAGAGTGAGGTGGTGCAGATGCTCCACACTTCCTCACTCTAAATGTTTGGCTCAGCTGTTCATCAGACAAAGCCAGGGTAAAAGGGATGCACAATACAACTCTGCGTATCCTGCCACATTCCCTTTATGCCTGTAAATACAGCTCTAAATGTACACCTGCTTTCTGGGCAGCCACAAATGTATCTGCAAAGGATCAGGATCAAAGCTATAATTAGTCATTGTTATTAGCAAACTACTTACGATTACCAATCGAAATGTGTACCTCAAATGATCTGCAGTTCTTTCTGTGTACTGATTACACTAATCCTACATTTATTTTTCCTTTTCTTTTTAGGTACATCACACCCTCTGGTACCAGATATTTCGATGATCCAAAGTCACCACTACCAAGTCATGATTTAAAGAAAATTCAAATAACTGCTCTCGCCTTCTGTGCAATGTGCCGGTGATGGATCAGAAGAACCTGTCACACATCCAACTGTGGTGCCCCAGACCCTTTGGCACCTACTCACAGAATAAGCAAAGCATTGATAACCAGAGCCAAATTAAGAAACCGTTTACCTGCAAGCTCAAGGCAGAAGAAGCTGAAAAGGGAGCATTTACTGAAAACACTCCCCCAGACCTCGCAGAAGTCCGCCCTCTTCAAAACCAGGCGGAGGAGGAGCGGGTTCTGCTGGACACATGGTATGTCATCAAGCCTGGTAACACCAAAGAAAAAGTAGACTTTTTTGTGGCTCACCAGTGTAGTGTAGGAGGGCGAGCCAGTGCTGTAAAAGTGAAAGGCAAGTGGGACACTGACAGTTCTCAAGCCAAGCGGAGGCGGCGATCTCATGATCCGAACAGCAAAGGAGAACATGTGTGTCTGTCTGCAAGATCACCCTGCTGCTCTTCCACACCCGAGTCCAGCAGTTCCAGTGATGATACTGATTTGCTCTCTGTGGCAGATATGGTGGCCCTGGTGGAACAGCGAACTGCTCTGGCTCTTCAGAACTATTCCCACCCCTGTGAAGGGAACCCTTCCACTGGCAAGCCTAGGTCAGCCTCCATTGTATGTGTCTCCAACGAGGAGGAAAACCATGACGACTCTAGGACTTTTGATAGTAACCGGGTGGCAGAGGCTGTGGCACACTTCGAGTCACAGGAGCGAGGTAGAGGTGCTATACTTGACAACAGCTCGTCTAAAGAATCTGGTTTGAGCACATACGAGTGCATGACCAGCTCCCAGCACAGCCATGGAGAGGTGAGAATATCATTTCGTATCTCCAGCAGAGATAGCAGAGCTTCCTCAGAGAGCAGCCCCAGCAATAGGCCCAACTATATGTTCATGGGATGTGGGGGCAATGGCACAAAGTCAAATGAAAAAATCACATGTAACTTTTACCAGTTGGTCAGTCCATCCCATGACGCACTTACCAACAATATGGAATTCTTGCTGCCCAATGGTGGGGAAATAGCTGACAGCTTTGGGGTTGGGATTAGTGAGCCTTTAAATATGGAGATGACTGATGAAGTGAAAGAAGCCTCGGGGAAACAGGAAATTGGGTCTGAATGCCGTTCTGCTGAGAAACTGGGTGCAATGTGCCAAGATTGTATGGCTAGCTTCCAAGTAGATGTGGTTGTCACTGGTGTTGTGGATCAGTGTGTCTTTTTTGGAAAAGACGGTACGAAAAACATGAAGGAGGAGACTGTGTGTCTGGCGGTCAGCTCTTCTCCAGCGGAGGCATTGTATGCCACCTGTACCGACCCACCTCCAGGGCAGCTATTCTTCTTCCCAACTCCAAAGCTGGAAGATGGCACGAATGTGGAAAGCTCCCTCATGGATTCTCAGAACAACAACCGACTTAGCAGCGAGCATTTGGATGCATGTGCTGCTGGTAGTATGCAGCAGGGCACATCTGATACTACTTTGTGCCGACTTTACAGGCATGTCTCTCATGATTTCTTGGAAATCCGTTTCAAGATCCAGCGGCTTCTGGAGCCACTGCAGTACATGCTTCTGCTGCCTGACCACATCATGGTGAAAATTTTCAGTTACCTTCCAACCCAGTCTCTGGCTGCCTTAAAGTGTAGTTGTCACTATTTCAAATGCATCATCGAGTCCTACAGTATCCATGCTACAGACTCCAAGTGGAACCGTGACCCCCTGTATCGGGACGACCCTTGCAAGCAATGCAAGAAGATCTATGAAAAAGGTGATGTATCACTCTGCCGGTGGCATCCCAAACCTTATCATCACGACTTGCCTTATGGACGATCTTACTGGATGTGCTGCCATCAGACTGACAAAGACACACTTGGCTGCCGAGTGGGACTTCATGACAACAACTGGGTGCAACCATATGACCTGTTAAGGGACAGAGTGAAGAGGGAGGATGGGAGGTGAAAGAGCTCCAAAGAGAATAATGGAAACCCAATTCTTGTACATCCACTACTTGTGTGAGTGCGTGCATGAGCATCTGCTTCCCAAATGGGAAAATGTAGCTCTGCTTGTTTTGCATAGGCATTTGATGCTGTTCTAAGTAATACATTTCTTTGAGTGTGAAATAAAATTACATATTGCAGATCTTCTATGTGTTTAAAGACTGCTTCCTCCATAATTGGTCATTAAAAAAGATTCTGTAGAGTGCCACAGTGTTAAAACTTACAGCCAGATTCATGAAGCCCAAAACGGCTCGCAAAAGGGCCAGATTCTGAGAATCTGGCCCTTTGCGAGCGCTATTTTTGCATTTGGGATTCATCATCCCAAATGCAAAAATCGCATTTTCAGAAATCGCTAAATTGTGAATAATTGCATTTAAGGAATCTCAATTTGAGATTCCTTAAATGCAATTCATGAACCATTTTAAATTTGCGAATTCGCAATCTGGGGCCGCTATTTACCGCGAAGTTTGACTACGTGGTAAATAGCGAAAACTTAGAAAAATGCACTAAAGTGCATTTTTCTAAGTTGTATGTTACACACACAGACACGTCCTTTGGACATGTGTGTGCGCAACACCAGTGTACATTGCCATTTCAGGGGTGCTACAGGGTGAAGTGAATAGAAAATCTTTTATTTTTAGTGTAATAATTGGCAATTGTCCTGCAATTTTCTCGTTTCTTAGGAGTAGCCTATTTTATCACACCAGTAATGCAATCTATGTGCTTCAGGGTTTTCCACTGTTTGATGATGGCCATCTGAACTGCAAACAATAAGTGACTTATTTAATTATTTTCTGATGGATACTCCTAACTGCAGATTCCTCACCATGGGAATATTTACTAGGCATCAAACTGGATCCATAAACTTTAAGGGAATACTCCTGCACATTGGTAGGTGGTGCTGCATTTGTGTACCACCTATGCTGACAGATAATAGTTCCTTTCTTTCTGCTCCTTCATTGTGCATCCAGAGTTTCTTCTTTGTCTTCAAGACCTATTTTTAATTAAAAGAAAGTACCAGCGTGCAAGGGAATGTCACCCCAAAGACAGAAGAAGGCATAGTTTTTAGTGAGAACCACAATCTTGGACTCCAGAGAGGGTTAACGGGCATCAGTTTGACTTCCGATCTCCATAGGTTTTGGCTGAGCCTCTTCTGCCCTTTAATGAGGCTTTCACAGATACCCTTCTGGACACTTGGGCAAAACCATGTTCAGCTCCACTTGTTAATAGGCATTTGCTTGTCACCATTGACCTTCATCAGGTGACCCAACCTTTCTTACATAGCGTCTGATACCAGAGAGTTTGGTGCAGGCATCAACCAATAAAGTAAATCCTAATTCCTTCTGTACCACTCCGCTTGATCGTGAGTGAGAACGGATAGAGCTGTTTGGCAAGCAAATTTCTTCCTCCGCGATCATTGGTCAAAGGTCATTGAACGCCAGATGCCACCTATGTTGCTACTCCCATATCCTTTGGGACACTGTGGCCCAAGTTTTACCATCTGAGGATGACCTTTGAGCATCCCTTACTCAAGCTGTTCAGGATGGCTGTGATGCAGCAAAATTTGTCAGATGTCCTGGTTTGCACAAAACAGGCTGCTTAGGTTGAGCACTAGGCACCAGTGAGGCAGTAAGGTGCCACACCTGGATGAAGTCCATGGGTTTTTCCTGGGAAATCCAAGTATCCCTGATGAACATTCCGAGGGATGGCTCTCTTCTCTTTGGTGAGAAAAGCAAATTTGGTCCTGGAATGGTTTAAAGGGAGTAGGGGCACAGCGTGTTCCTTGGGTCTTTCTGCCCTATCATACAATTCCACCAACAATTTTGCCATCTCCGACTATATTCAGGAAATTTGGTTTCAATTATCCCAGACCACTCCACCAGCTCAGGAGGACTTGTCAGCCCTTTCTGGGAAAGGCCATGGCTCTTAGACTTTAGCCCCCCACCCAATCTGCATCCTTGCTGGTACAGTCCTTGGAGACCTCTTTCAGAAAGGATGTAAAGTGTGCTGCTACGGCTACTGAACTGGTGAGATCCTGATTTTGAAAGTGATGTCAACAGTTCATTTGCCTGTTACTTGTGCAGTCAACGTGAGTAAGGTATGCAATTACTGTATTAGTTAGAGCTCTTTTGAAGAAACCTACTTTAGATCCGGACTATCTGGCCAACTACCGTCCAATTTCCCATCTCCCGGGAATCAGCAAGATCTTGGAGAAATATGTAAATATCACTTTCTCTGCTTACTTAGAATCCAACCATCTTCTCCACCCAACCCAAACAGGATTTCGCCCCGATCACGGCACAGAGACACCGCTCTTAGCTTTCCTAGAGGAATCAAGAAAAAATATTGATTCTGGAGGATCATCTGCCGTGAGCTTATTGGATCTAAGCACGGCCTTCGATACGGTGAATCACCGTATCTTGATTGACTGTCTTAGAAGTTTGGGGGTGACCGGAACAGCGTTAATCTGGCTGAGGTCATTCCTGGAAGGGCGATCCTTCCAAGTATTTGAGGGTGAAACCACGTCCAAACCCTGGCCCCTTTCATGTGGAGTTCCACAGGGCTCTTCTTTAAGTCCAACGCTTTTTAATGCCTATATGGCTCCACTGGCAGAGATCATACAGCCCTATGGAGTAAATATTGCAACATATGCTGATGACACTCAGTTAGTGGTTTCTCTTAACCAGTCTGATTCATCCACATCCCGCCTCTATACTTGTCTCGAAGAAGTGGCTAAATGGATGCATTACTCCCATTTGAAGCTGAATGGGGACAAGACGGAGCTTATGCTCCTTGGTAATTTGTTATTATTTAGACCTACAGATATGTGGCCGACGGCAATGGGATCAGCACCTGTTCCCAAAGCAAATATAAAGAGTTTGGGGTTCTGGCTGGACTCCGATCTTACCCTTAAAGTCCAAGCCAGAAAGGTGGTCGCCTCCTGTTTCAGCATGCTTAGAATGCTTCATAAAGTGCTGCCTCTACTCCCTGTTCAAGCTAGGAAACTTGCAGTCCAAGCGCTTATTCTATCGCGCTTGGACTTGAGCAATGCACTCTATCTGTGTGCTCCAGAGGCAGTACTTTCTAAACTTCAAATTATTCAGAACTGTGCGGAAAGAACCCTCATGGGAACTCCCTATCGACAGTCCGCTAAACCTGCCATGAAAGCCTTACACTGGCTGCCCATTCGGGAGAGAGTCCATTTTAAAGCTCTTTGTATTACTCACAAATTGCTTGGAGGGAACGGACCTAAGATTATCTCCCCTTTAGCCAAATCTTATCAAGCCAACAGGTCTCTAAGATCGGATGAATTGCACGTGGCCTTTGTACCAAGGATTAGAAGAGCTAGAAGCGGAGGTCTGCTTTTTTCTTATAACGCGGCCAAGCCCTGGAACTCTCTTCCTCTCCAGCTGCGGAAAGAAACCAATCATCTGATTTTTCGCAAGCTGTTGAAAACCTGGCTCTTTCCCAGATAAGCTTCTGAGGCCTCTTTTATTTCCAGCGCTGGGATGCCCATGGGTAGCCATGCGCTTTATAAATGCCACTTCTATTCTAATCTATTCTATCTGAAGATATAGAAACACTGGCTATAGTGTGAGTAAAGTGTATGGGATAGTCTGTTCCTATCCAAATCATGTGAACTGAAGTCTAAAAGTAGGCCTGGAAGTATACAAAATGACATGGTGTGTACACAGATGCAGTGCTTTAACTTATTGTTTGTGTGATGGTTACAGTAGATGAGAAGAGAATGTAGTCTAAATGTGAAGTGGCTCAGCATTGCATCTGAACACCGATATCTGAAATATTCTAAACAGAGCATATGAGTACAGAGTTGAATGTGGAAAAGTATGTGTTATGGAAAGTTGGCCTGGTTTGGAGTTGGATGTTAGGCAGCTACAACATATTGCATCTAAAGGCGTCTTCAGTTTTCTCTTTCATCCTGAGAAAGAATTTTAAGTTGAGCCCTTGTGGAACTCATTTTAGACATCCTTCAAAAAGCATGCATAATGTGGGCTACTGCTGCTATGGCTACTCATGGTGAGACTCCGATTTAGAAAGTGATTATGTAATGTATACACACTTGCAGTCCTTTAACTTCTTATGATTTGGGTGATGGTTACAGTAGGTGAGCGAGTGCAGTCTAAAAATTAAGTCTCTTGTCGCTTCTTCCAAACACAGGTTTATGTAACCTTATGATCAAACAGAACAGAGGAGCATAGAAAGAGGTGAAGGTGGGGAAGTATGCGTTGTATAAAGTTAACATGGTTTGCAGTTGGGTGTCAGGCAGCTGAAACAGGTTTCATCTAAAGACCTCTTTAATTTCCTCTTACATTCTGAGAGCGTAATTTGAATTGAACCTTTGTGGAACTCCTTTGAGACACTCTACAGAAAGCATTCAAAAAGTGGACTGCTACTTTAGTGGTGATATTTGAGTTTAGAAAGTAAAGTGAACAGTTAATTTGCACCTTCTGGTGCAGTAAGCGTGACTATTATGGACTATATACAATTACTACATCAGAAGATGTAGAAATTGTAGTTTTAGGCTGAGAAAAGTATATGGAATAGCTAGCTACTATCTGAAGAACTCATGTAAACTAAATTCTAAAAGTAAGCCTGAAAGTATACAAAATTATGGAGTGCTTTAACTTCTTATGGTTTGTGCAATGGATACATTAGGTGAAAGAAGAAAATGTAGTCTAAAAGTGAGTGGCAGGCCCTGCTTCCAAACGCAGATATCTGAATCCTCGTAGCCAAACAGACCAGATGAGCATAGAGTTGAAGAAGGGATCCTATGTGCTGTCCAAAGTTAGCATAGTTTAGAGTTGGGTGTTATTCATTTAGTTGGTTAGACCTTTAGTATTTTGACAACAAACACTACTCCATCTCCAACATACACCTCCGATGGGATGGCGAAGGTTTTGCCATTTGTCCGCTTGCCTTGTTTAGAATAGGTGTCCATAAGAGGCAATCAAAACAGTAAAACTCCCATGGCAAGGGGAATCAAAGATTTTTATTTCCAAAATAAACACTGAAGCTATCCGTCACACTTTCAAAACATTGATGGGAACTACCATGACTGCGGTTCCTGCTAATGGAAGAGATGCATGCTGTGCCGGCAGACATCTCTAGATTCAGAGGATGGATCCTCATCAGGGCCACTGAGTATTTTGCTCCGTGTCCATGACAGATTATAGACTGTCATCCGCGGTCCAAATCGCTCCCTCTAGACTTTTTGGTCCCAATCAACCACTGGAGTACGTTATCTAAAGCGCCTCAGGAGAAGTGATTACTGGGTGTCTTTCAGAAGCCAGCAGCAGGGTCCAGTCCAGGTCTAGTTGCCACTAGTCAGCTGGGAATTTGCAGGAAATGCCCTATTGTAGCTTGTTGTATTCCTGTAGCCTTAAGAGGAAGTCAGCCTTATGACCAGTGGAGTCATCTTATTTGCTCTAGGTGCAAGAGGCAGAACAGGTCTAGTCTTCTAGGTTCTTCTGAGGTCTCAGACAGCTAGTTCAGCCCTCTTCTGATCTTCCTCAGGTCCAGGAGTCGTCTGAAGTAGGTTCCTAGTGATACCAAAAGTATGCCTGACACAAGCTAGTGGTTGGAAATGACCTCTGGTCACACCCTAACCGAGGGGAATGGTTTTCAAGACTAACCCTACCACTTTGGGAATTTTCAAAATGGCTGAAGACATTGGACACACTAAATTTAAGCTTTGGTGGGTGGTAAAATAGTAATCCTGGTGTCCTCCCACATCTAACACTAAAATCCAGATTTTTGGCTACAGGTAATATGGTTGGAAGTCTGGCAGATCAAGGCCACCCCGACTAAGATCTCATTTCAAGATCTCCAAATGGATCCTGCTCCTCCTAGTCGCTCACACCAGGTTCACCAACAACCTATTGATCTGCTGAAACAGTGTGGATGGCAGCACACAGAACAAATTTAGCATTGCATAAAGGCAGTGGAGTAAGAAGACCACTTTGCTTAAGGCTACTCTACCGGTCATTGACAATGGCAGTGTGATCCAAAACCGAACAGAGCCTTTAAGGCTGTTGAATACCCTACCTATGTTCAGCTCCTATTGGAAGCAGGGGTCATGTGTAATCTGCAGACCCAGGTATCGGAAACTCTGGGTCTCCCATTGTATTCCCACCTCAGGGAGATAGTATTCCTCGTAGTCGGCCAGAACCGCAAGGGGCTACAGCACCGTCTTGTGACGATCAACACAAAACCCCAAAGTCTGCCATCATTTGCAAGAGAAGAGGTACAGAGTGCTCTGGGTCCATCGCATAAATCAGTGTATCTTCCACATACATGGATATGATGTGTGTCACGTCTCCTACCTATATGCCTCCATCTTTCAACTTGGCTCTAAGATGTGCCGCCTGTGGCGCCATACTAAGCACGAACAGGAGCAGCGAAAGTGGGCAACCCTGACTTGTAACCCTTTCGATGCGAAAAACGCCGGAGACCTCATTACCGATGCCCACTCTCTCACTTGGAGACTTGTACAGGAGTTGCACCCACGCAAGGAACTCCTCACCAAGAACCATCCAGTGGAGGACCTCCCAGAGATCTGTCCAGGAAAAGATGGTGAATGCCTTCTCAGTCTAAGACTATTAATGCTGTTCATATGTCAGTGGCTTGGGTTTCATGCATCACGTGGGATAGTTATTTCAAGTTCATATGTGTACCACTTCCCGGCATAAAGTCACATTGATCATCCTGAACTAGATTTGTGATCAGACGGCTCAACCATAGCACCAGTATCTTGGCAAGTAATTTACCATAGACATTAAGCATAGAGAGAGGTCTAAGACCCAGGATCAATGGGGGGCCTTGCCTGGTTTGGGGAGCTTAATAATAAGGGCTTCCCGCATGTGAGCTGGTAGTTTGCATCTCTTATGGAATAGTTAGGCGAAATTCTACTATACCATTAAATTGGATTTTGATTAATTATTCAAATTCCTTGGAATATTTCTCTAGCAGTTTCCTAGGCAGAAATAACATTTATTAAATGTAATGTTGGTTTCCACTGCTTCCCTTTGAAACCGCTAACCTTGATACTGTGAAAATCGCCTTTTGTGCCTTTTCACATTTGCATGTCCTACTCTTCAAGATCATACACCCTGCCTTAATGGGCTGTAAGGCCTACTAAGGACTGACCAATTCATATTAAAAAGGCTGGTTTAGGCCTGACAAAAGACTATTTTGACTGGTCCAATTTGCAGGTTCAGACCTGCAACACTGTACTACACCTGGCAGGCCTGCAGTAATGTTTGTCCTGTCGGTGCATTGAGTGGCATATGTGCTGCATCCCACTGGTGAACTTTTAACTTACTGGCCCGTGGTACACTTTTACTAGTAACTTAGAGGTAAGTTAAATTTACCAATCCAGAGTAGACAAATTTTACCATGTTGAAAGGAGGATCACATCAACTTTACAACTGGTCATCTGCGGGGGTGAGGGACGGGGGGGGAAGATACCTGGATCAATCCTTTTATCTGAAAGAAACACGTTAGTTAGATTCCTTACCTTAAAATTACCCCCAGGCGTCAGACTGGATCCGGAAAATCTTGCGTAGCAGTACCCTTGCGCGTCGGTAGGCGTCGTCTGCGGCTCCGCATCCGTCGTTGGCGCTAGGATGACGTTGTCAGAGTACTTAGACGCCGCCTTCGCGCGCTGACGTCCGTTCTTCTTTTTTCCGCGCCAGCAAGCGCAGGTCCGGAGAAAGCAGTACCTTAGTCATTTTTTGACTAAACTTTTTTGATCTTTTGATCTCTTCTCGAGTCATTTCGACTCTACGGTGCCGGTAGGGATGCCTGGTTTCAATTGGTCACCGATCCCCATCGCCGGTGTCTGTATTGCCTTGGGGTTGACCATGATGACTGGTCGTGCCCCGACTGCCGGGCTTTGACGTCGAAGGCTAGGCGGGAGTGGTCCCGTAAGCGCCTCGAGCTCCGTCAGTCGGCCGCGCGCCGTTCGAGGTCCCGGTCCAGGAGGGGGTCGAGGGACCGGTCGCGGGGCCACAGTCATCGAAGCTCGACGAGTCGACCCCGTTCGGCGGGCTCCAAGTCCTCAGGTAAGAGGCACAAGAAGTCGAAGAGACGACTTCGCTCTTCCGACTCTCCCTGATGCTCGCGCGAAATGGCCGGGGGTTCGGGCGACACCGCCTCCGCGGCTCTGCTTGAGCCGCAGGCGCCACAGCCAGCTCCACACCCGCCGGTCCCTGGGCTGAACGCGAAGCAGGAGGAGATCGAGGCCTTCCTCACGGCCATGAGGTCCCTCTCTCCTCCGCCGGGCTCAGCGGAAGCGCCTTACGGCCCCGACGGGGAGTCCTAGCGGGCTTGGTGCTTCGGCCCCGGCGCCGTCAGGTGCTTCGGCCCCGGTGCCATCGGCCATCGGTCGATCTCACGACTCCGTCGACTCCGATGGTGTCGCCCCGACGCCGTTCCCGCACGGCGGCGTCGACTGACGCCGCATTCGACGCCGGCCGAAGTACCTTACTTCTTTGATCTGGCTCCATCCTTTGAACCTGACTATCAGGAGATGGAGGACGAGGGAGGTTGGGAGGGGTCTGAGGACCCTCTGACACGTGAGTGTCAGTCCTATCAGGCCTGGGTGGAGGATCTAGGGGAGGCCAGTGGTCTCGATACATCACCGGACACTGGTTTTGTCTCCCCTCCTACCGTGGCTACGGAGGAGGGGGCTGCTTATAGTGTGGTGCTGACGCGGGCAGCCAAGTTCCTGGCGCTTACACTCCCCGTCGCTACCGTGAGGTCTAACATCCTCACTGAGGTCCTTAGGCCGCAGACGGGCTCCCCGGAGCCATTGCTGCCGTTTAATGAGGCTCTCATGGATGTCCTGTCGGGCACCTGGTCCAGGCCCGCTACAGGTACCCCTGTAGATAGGAACATTGCAAGGCGCCACCTCCTGGCTCCGGGCGACCCTAGTTTTCTCTCCACCCACCCCACCCCGAGAGCCTGGTAATCCAAGCCTCTACCTCCCAATCCGCATTCCCGACTGCACCCCCAGATCGGAAATTCAAGAGGTATGAACAGTTTGGGAAGAAGCTGTTCTCGTCCCTTAGCTGCGGACTGCGGTCAGTCAACACCGCTTGACTCTTGGGACGTTATACCCACTCTCTGTGGGATTCGGTGGCGGAAGTGCTGCCAGAATGCCCGAAGGGGGCCTGGGCAAAACTCGCTCAAGCCCTCGCAGAGGGAAGAGATGCGGCGCGTTATTCCATTAGATGTGGCCTGGATACCATGGACTCGCTGGGCAGGGCGATGTCGACAACAGTGGCGGTTCGGCGCCACGCCTGGCTGAGGTCTGCCAACTTCTCGGCCGATGTCCAGAACACCCTCATGGGCATGCTGTTTGATGGCAGCCACCTCTTAGGTGGCAAGGCAGATCATGTGCTTGAACGTTTCAAGGACTCCAGGGCTACGGCCAAGTCATTGGGGCTCTCGGGCCAGCGTCAGCAGCAGACTGCCTTTCGCTCCTTTCGTGGCCAAGGAAGGGGCGCCCCCACACGTTCTGCCAGCCACGGGCCGCAGACTAACATTCAGCGCGGTGGCGGATGTGGTAACCGCCGTGGCGGTGCCCGGGGACAGCGGTGAGGCCAGTCCACATCCACCCCAGCAGCATCCGCCTCAAAGCCCTCCTAGTCCGAGCTTTCAGGCCCATTTAACACCAGTGGGGGGCAGGGTCCGCCATCACCTCCTCCACCGGCACAACATCACATCGGACAGGTGGGTGCTGCAGATCGTCCGAAGGGGCTGCTCCCTCCCCTTCGAGGCGATCCCTCTAGCCATGCCACCGCAATACCACCGCGTGTCGTGGGATCACTTGAATGTTCTGCGGGAGGAAGTTGCGGCCCTCTTGGCCAAGGAGCCCATCAAGCGCGTTCCAGGGCCAGAAGTAGGGTGTGGTTGCTATTCCCACTACTTTCTGGTTCCCAAAAAGGGCAAAGTGGGCCTACGCCCTATCTTGGACCTCTGGAAAGTCAACGGCTTCTTCCGGAAGGAGAAGTTCAAGATGCTGACGTTGGCTCAGGTCTTGGCTGCCCTAGACCAGGGAGACTGGATGGTAGCATTGGACTTGCAGGACACATACTTCCACATCCCCGTCATGTCGGCCCACCGGCGCTACCTGCGGTTCACGGTAGGCCATGAGCACTTTCAGTTTACCGTGCTCTCCTTCGGCCTTACCAGCGCACCTCGGGTGTTCACGAAAGTGATGGCGGTGGTCGCAGCTCATCTGTGCAGGTTAGGGGTTTCAGTCATCCCCTACCTTGACGACTGGTTGTTGAAGGCGGGCTCGCCCCAGACAGTCGTCCGTCACCTCCAGACTACGGCCGACCTCCTGCACCAGCTGGGGTTTTCCATCAATGTGCCAAAGTCGCACCCGTGTCCCTCTCAGAAGCTCCTCTTCATCGGAGCGGTTCTAGACTCTGCACAGTTTCGGGTTTATCCTCCCGAACAGCGGGTTCTGGATATTCAGGCTCTGATTCCGATCTTTTAGCCGTAATCCCGAGTCTCGGTCAG
The DNA here is from genome assembly GCF_964261635.1 of Lissotriton helveticus. Classification (NCBI taxonomy): domain Eukaryota; kingdom Metazoa; phylum Chordata; class Amphibia; order Caudata; family Salamandridae; genus Lissotriton; species Lissotriton helveticus. The sequence goes on from NC_136070.1 coordinate 760,410,689, forward strand.
GTTGACGCTGGGGCTTCTGGATCCTCCTGCATCATTCTGGTGCATCACGCCAGGTGGCGGATGCGGGCTCTGCAGCAACCTGAAGTTTAAGTGGGCCCAGCATCAGGGCGACTTGTTCGACCATGTCTTGATCTCGGAGGGCACTGCAAGACAGTTGCAGTTGTGGCTCACGGACAGCGATTGGGTCGGCGGCAGATCCCTCTCGCTGCCCCAACCGGAACACGTAGTTGTGATGGACGCGTCCCTCCTGGGCTGGGGGGGGCCACATGTAAGAGGCGGAGATCAGAGGCCTCTGGTCTCCGGCGGAGTCCCCGCTCCACATCAACCTGCTGGAGTTGCGGGCGATCCGACTTGCACTGAAGGCATTCCTTCCCTCTGTCCAGGGAAGTGTAGTGCAGGTGTTCACGGACAACACCTCCGCCATGTGGTATTGCAACAAACAGGGCGGGGTGGGGTCGTGGACCCTTTGCCAGGAGGCTCTGTGCCTCTGGCAATGGCTGGAACATCAGGGCGTGTCCCTGGTGGTTCAACACCTGGCAGGTTCTCTGAACGCCAGGGTTGACTAACTCAGCCTTCGGTGCATGATGGATCACGAATGGCGTCTGAACTTGGACATGGCGCAAGGCCTCTTTCAGTAGTGGGGAGAGCCTTGGTTACATCTATTCGCCACCGAAGAGAACGTGCAATGATATCAGTTCTGCGCGTTGGAATTTCCAAGGCGGCACTCGTTCGGAGACGCTTTTTGTCACAAGTGGAGTTGCGGTCTGTTGTACGCCTTTCCACCTATACCACTTCTGCCCAGAGTGCTGAAGATCAGGCGCGACCAGGCCCAAGTTATTCTTGTGGCTCTGGACTGGGCATGAAGATACTGGTATCCCGAGCTACTCAGCATGTCAGTCGATTCCCCCGATTAGTCTGCCTCTTCAGGAGGACCTTCTGTCGCAGCAGCAAGGGACCGTCCTCCACCCGAACCTGTCTAGTCTCCTCCTCCATGCGTGGAGATTGAGCTGCGACAGTTGAGGCCATTTGACTTGCCTCCTGAAGTCTGCGATGTGATTCTGGCAGCCAGCCGTCCCTCCACAAAATCGGTATACGCCTGTAGGTGGAACAAATTTGTGGCATGGTGCACAGCAAAGGCTGTGGATTCTCTCTCTGCCCCTCTTTTCGGAGGTTCTCCTTTCTCTTACCCAGCAGGGCTCTGCTCTGGGCACTATCAAGGGCTACCTCTCGGCCATTTCCGCCTTTTTAAGGCTACCTGATCAGCCCTCTCTTTTCAAATCCCCGATTGTAAATAGGTTCTTAAAGGTCATCACTCATATGTTTCCTCCTGTTCCTTTCGTGATGCCTCAGTGGGACTTGAACCTTGTTCTTACTTATTTGATGTGCCTCCTTTCGAGCCACTTCACAACTGTCCTCTTCGTCTAATTACCCTTAAGACTGCTTTCCTGGTTGCCATCACCTCTGCCAGGAGAGTAAGTGAGCTCCAGGCTCTTTCTTCAAAACCTCCTTTCCTTTCTGTCCATCCGGACAAGGTTGTGTTGCGTACATGTCCCTCTTTCCTGCCCAAGGTATTCACACCCTTCCACATCGGGCAGTCCATCACCTTGCCCACCTTCTTTCTGCCTCCGCATCCCTCGAAAGAGGAAGAGAGGCTCCACCATCTGCTTCCAAAATGTACGCTCTCCTATCTTGATCGCACACGCCTATTCCGGGTGGATGACCAACTCTTTGTTGGTTACGTGGGCGCTAAGAAGGGTCGGGCAGTGCACAAACGGACCATCTCTCGTGGGTCATGTTGTGCATCAAGGCCTGCTACTCTTTGGCTAAAAAGGAGCCTCCTGTTGGGCTGAAGGCCCATTCTACTCGGGCTACGGCGGCTACTACTGCCCTGGGTCGGGAAGTCACCTTGCAGGACATCTGTCAGGCAGCTACGTGGGCCTCGCTGCACACGTTCGCAAGACACTACTGCCTGGACAGCCAAGTCCGGAGAGGTGGCTTCTTTGGCCATTCCGTTCTCCAGGACTTTCTGGTGGGATCTTGGTTCGCAGACCCACCACCGAGGTTGGTATTGCTGGGGTATCGATTCTAAGGTAAGGAATCTAACTAACGTGTTTCTTTCAGATGAACAAGTTACTTACCTTCGGTAACGATATATCTGTAAGAAACATTAGTTAGTTAGATTTCTTACCGCCCCACCCATTCTCCCCGTTCTGCGAACCAATATCTAGGGTTAAGGACATTCCTTTCAGGGCCCTAGTTTCATGGCACCAGTGTTGGTTTTTATCACGGCTCTGCGTTTCTGCCGCGGAAAAGCTGTGTATAAGAACTGACGTCAGCGTGCGAAGGCGGCGTCAAAGTACTCAGACGACGTCATCCCGGCACCACCAACGACGCGAGGGTACTGCTACGCAAAATTTTCTAGATCCAGTCTGACGCCTGGGGGTAATTCTAAGGTAAGGAATCTAACGAACTAATGTTTCTTACAGATATATCGTTACCGAAGGTAAGTAACTTGTTTGCCACTGCCGGAAACACACGTCTGCACTTTTGGGTCATGTTTCCAAGGCAACTTTTTCTGTAGGAGACTAGAGTGGACTAGAGAGGAGCTTGGGACTCTTGTATGCCTTCCTGCCATTGCCTCTCTTATCCAAAGATCTGAAGACCAGGAATAATCGGGCCAAAGTCATCCTAATGCGACCTGATTGGACCAGGAGATTATAGTACCCAATCAAGCTGCCGTTTCAGGAGGATCTTGTGTCACAACAGCATGGAAGGGCCTGCATCCATGCCGGCACAATTTGTACCTCCATGTTAGGCCAAATCAGCAACAGTAGGCCTCTTTCAATCTTCCTCCTTAAGTAATTGATCTCATTTTGGCAGCAAGGCATCCTGTTACAAAATCTGTGAATGCCAGTCGTTGGGACAAATTTGTGGCTGGGTGCAGCACCTTACAAATTGATCCCCCCTCCAATCCAAGATGTCTGAAGTTTTTTTTTTTGTCTGTAGCATAGCAAGAGCATGCTTTAAGCACTGTTAAGGACTATTTGCCAGCTACTTTGGCTTTTTTGTGATTGCTAGACCAGCTTACTTCATTTAAATCACCTGTCATGATGAGATTTGGAAAGTGTTTGCAACATGTACTTCCACTAAAGCTCTTGGTGATGCCACAGTGGGACTTAAACGTAGTTCTCACTTTTTTATATTAACCTCCTTTTAGCTGCTGCACTGTTCTTTAAGACTTCCGATGTTAAAATCTGTCTTTCATCGCCATAACATAGGCGAACATGTGAGCGAATTGCAGGCTCTTGCTGTCCGCTTATAAACCACATTCTTTCCAGATAAATTGGTGTTGCGGACCAGGGCTTCCTTTCTACTGAAAGTGGTCCCTTTTTTCGTGACAGGCAGGCTATTCCCTTCTGGCATTTTTTGCCACTTCTCATTCATCTAAGGTGGAAGAGAGACTTGAGATCAGTTGGACCCTACAGGGCATTGAGCTTTTATATTGCTCACACCGAAGAACACTGAGTGGATGATCCGTTCTTTGTGGGCTTCTTCAGGGCAAAGAAGGATGGAGCAGTGCAAAAATGGACTGTTCGCCAATTTATTGTTCTCTGCATAAACATCTGCTGCAAGCTGGTGAAGAAGCAACCACCAGAGGGCTTACAGGCTAATTCCACAAGCGCTAAGGCTGCTACCACTGCACAAGCATGCAAAATACCTGCTCTGAACATTTGTCAGGCTGCTTCGTGTACGTCAGTATGTACTTTCTCGAAGCACTAGCTTTGACAGCCAGGTCTGTCATGAGTGTTGCTTTCCTTACTCGGTCCTGCAGGACTTTTCAGTCTGAGCCAGTTCCCAAACCCACCACCTGGGGCGGACCTGCAATGGTGTCTGTTCACAAGGTGAGTATTCTGTGGTTCAAAGAATCCATCAGAAGAACAAGTTACTTTGGCAACGCAGTTTCTGCTGGATACTCTATCTAACCCCAAATTCCTGACTGACTCTTCCCATCTTCCCGTTCTGTTTACTGGATTCTTCAATCTAGTAAGCATTTGCAATGCAATAGGTCTCGCATTACTGAAAGTTTGAGCTTTTGCTGTTGCAAACAACAATGCAACGCCAATAGCTCAAACTTTCAGTAATGCGAGACCTATTGCATTGCAAATGCTTGTTCTTCATTGCCTCTAGGAACCTGTGAGACCATGCAACTCCCTTCTTGTCGGATCAATTGGTACTATGGATTGGGAGCACAGAAGACAACTGCAATGCATAAATGTTACGTTTTACAATCACGCAACTTTAAAAATGTGCCGAAGCATTTCAACCCTAAACTCAAAACAGAATATCTGTGGACTAAGTTATATTTTAAACTAAATGCAAGTAGTGAGGTACATTATTGAAGCTCAGATATATCCTTTCACTTATCATGGAAATAACATTTGCAGTAAGCGGATTGCTACTACTCACGGAATGCAGGTTGATGCCCACAAAAAAGTTTAGCTTCAGCACAGCTAATCAATCAATCAAGAATTTATGGAGCACACTACATAGCCGTGAGGGTCTCCAGGCGCGTTGGGAAAACGGGGGGGGGGGGCTACTGGTCGAACAGCCAGGTCTTGAGTAGCCTCCTGAAAGGCAGCAGGTCTTGGGTCTGTCGTAGGCTCGGTGGGAGGGTGTTCCAGGTCTTGGCGGCGAGGTGGGAGAAGGAACTGCCGCCACTGGTTGTTCTTCGGATGCGAGGGACTGTGGCGAGGGCGAGGTCGGCGAAATGGAGCTGGCGGTTGAGGATGTAGAAGAAGAGTCATCTGTTGAGGTAGGCTGGGCCGGTCTTGTGGAGTGCCTTGTGTGTGTGGATGAGAAGCTTGAAGGAAATCCTCGTGTTGACTGGGAGCCAGTGCAGGTTTTCTCAGGTGGGGGGGTGATGTGGCTGTGGCGTGGTACGTCGAGGATTAGGCGTTGCAGTCGTTTGATGAGCTTGGCCGGGGCTCCCGCGTAGAGGGCGTTTCCATAGTCGAATCTGCTAATGACGAGGGCCTGGGTGACAGTTCTTGTATCTGTCGGGATTCACCTGTAGATCTTACGGAGCATGTGGAGGGTGTTGAAGCAGGAGGAGGAGACTGCGTTGACTTGCTTGGCCATGGAGAGTGCTGAGTCGAGGAGGACTCCCAGGTTGCGTGCTTGGTCGGTGGGTGTCAGGGCTGCTCCCAGTGCTGTAGGCCACCAGGAGTCGTCCCAGGCTGAAGGGTTGGAGCCGAGGATGAGGACCTCCGACTTGTGCGTGTCAGCGACGGCCTTCATTCCTTCGTGGAGGTTGGATTTGGCAGTGAAGGGGTCCTTAGTGAGGGAGAGGATCAGTTGAGTGGCATTGGCGTCGGAGATTATGTTGAGGTCATGCTGTCAGGCGACTTGTGCGAGCGGGCCATGTAGATGTTGAACAGTGTTGGGCTGATGGATGATCCCTGGGGTACGCCGCAGATGATCTTGGAGGCTTCGGATCAGAATGGGGGGAGGCGGGCGCTCTGGGTTCTGCCGGAGAGGAAGGAGGTTGTCCATTCCAGGGCCTTGTCTCAGATCCCTGCGTCAGGGAGGCGTGTGCGTAGTGTGCGGTGGCAGACTGTGTCGAAGGCGGCGGAGAGGTCCAGGAGGATGAGGGCGGCGGTCTCACCGTTGTCCAGCATGGTCCTGATGTCGGTGGCGGCGATGAAGGCAGTCTCGGTGCAGTGGTTGCTGTGGAACCCCGACTGGGATGGGTCCAGGATGCTGTTCTCTTCGAGGTATCAGGTTAGCTGTCTGTTGACGATCTTCTCTATGACCTTGGTTAGGAACGGAAGCAGGAAGATGGGCCACAAGTTCTTGAGGTCCCTCGGGTCCGCCTTGCGTTTTGTGAGTAGGGCGTTGATCTCGGCGTGTTTCCAGTACTCTGGGAAGGTCGCGGTCTCAAGGGAGAGATTGATGACGTTGCGCAGGTGGGGTGCGATGGAGCTGCTTGCTTTGTGGAAGACGTGGTGCAGGAATGGGTCTGATGGAGACTTGGAGTGTATTGTGCTGATGGTCTTGATGGTGTCATCGACGCTCACTCTGATCCAGGGTAGCAAGGGGACGTGGTCGATGGTGTGCGGAGGGTCTGTTGTGTTGCTGTCTGTTGTCGCTGTCTGGGTGTTGAAGCTGTTGTGGATGTCTGCTATCTTGCGGTGGAGGAAGGTGGCGAGGGAGTCGCACAGGGCTTGCGACGGCGGGATGTCGTTGGTGTTGGAGCTGGGGTTGGAGAGTTCCTTTACGATGTTGAAGAGCTCCTTGCTGTTGTGTGCGTTGTTGTCGAGGCGGTCTTTGAAGGAGGTCCTCTTCGCTGACCTGATGAGGTGATGGTGTTTGCGGATGGCGTCTTTGTGGGCTGCAAGGCTGTCCAGTGTCTTTTCACTGTACCATTTCTTCTCTAGTTTCCGGCAGGTTCGCTTGGGGGCTAGGAGTTCTGGGGTGAACCAGCTAGCTGTCTTGCTGGTGTCTCTGTGGGTGGGTTTCTTCAGTGGGGCGAGGGTGTTGGCTCAGTCGTTGATCCAGCGTCTGAGGTTGCAGGCATTGTCGTCAATGTTGGAGGTGTCTGTGGGTGGGCTGAGAGCGAGGTTTGTGTGTAGTTGGTCTTCCGTTATTTTGCTCCAGCAGCGGTGGGGAATCTGTTGGGTGCGGTGGTGTGGTGGGTTTCTGGAAGGTGAAGTTGATGCAGCGGTTGTCAGTCCAGAGGAGTTTGGTGGTGTTGCTGAAGGAGATGTGGGAGCTTGAGGAGAAGACAGGGTCGAGCGTGTGGCTGGCGGAATGGGTAGGCGTTGTGACGAGCTACCTCAGTCCGAGGTTGGCGAGGTTGTCGATCAGGGTGGTGGAGTTGCTGTCGTTGTTGTTCTCAAAGTGAAAGTTCAAGTCTCCGAGTAGGATGTAGTCTGTGGACGTCAGGGCGTGCATGCTGATGAAGTCGGCGTTGGAGTCGCAGAATTGGGGTCGGGGTCCGGGGGATCTGTAGATGAGGGTACCTCTGTGGGTGGTGTTGGGGTCTGTGTGGATCTGGAAGTGCATGTGTTCGGCGGTGCTGAGAGTGTCGTCGGTGTTGGTCGAGACCCTGACGCTGTTCTTGTGGACGATGGCGTTGCATTTTGATACCCGGTTCGTGAAACAGATCCAAAGCCCTCTCACCAAAGCACTTAGCAGTGAAGAATTGAGGACACCATGTAACTTTTAGAACCAGAACGACCCTTCACTTGGACTAAAATGTTATCTTTTAACACAGGGTTGTATCCTCATTTGAACTGCAGTGTTTTCAAACACAGCTTTAACTGCTCAATATTTGCTCTGTCGCTTGAAGTCTGGAGCTTTAGTGACACATTAGCAAGTTCGTAAGGACGGGTATGCCCGCGAGCGAGAGACATATCTGACAACTGTACCATTTTAGGAGACAGCATCAATTTATGTGAAGAATGCGCCTTTGAAGCCTTTAGAAATACAGTGCGCACAGATTTTGGAATGTGACTCGAGTCAGCTCACCTATCGAGAACGGACTATCCCTTGCTTAAATCGACAATTGCGTCCTCATTTGAACCACCTAATAATTTAAACAGTTTCCAGCATTCAATATATTTTTCAGTGACTGAGAGTAAAAACACCCACCTCATCAAAATAAAAAATAGGATTAGCAAAAATAGTGTCACAACACACCTCTCCCTGACGCACCCCACCTAGTATTTCCCCTAACTCACGGAAGCAAGCTTTCATATGTTTCATTCATTAACCTTTCTCATCACTGAAGAACAGTTTAGGTAAGCACCATACATTTGAAACAGATGAACGCGAGATTAAGTGACTCGCGGGTATGACACAACCGGTTCAAGGTAAACAATCTTTTTTTTATTTTTTTATTTAACACTCCAGTTGAACGTAGGTGTGCGAAAAAGTTAACTGCTGGCGTGAATTCCTAGATTGAGATTGACTGATTGAATTGCAGGCACTCCATCAGCGTGGCAGACTGCCTGAAGAACTAAGCTGAAGAATAGAGAAAGAAGGGGCATTATAACTTCAAAGTCAAATCAACGATAAAACTGAGGTGGCCTCGACAATGCATAGTTTAAAAACTGTTCGGCAAAACAGTGTGTTCACAGGATCTTGGTTTCAAATGACAACCTGTTAATACAGTCCCAGTTGTGATGAAACCTTGTATGTTAAACCAGTGGTGCGCGTGCACCACAGAGGAGCGGGGGGAAGGAGCGCGGCAGCGAGGCGGACGCGCGCTGCTGCGCATGCTAGACACGGACAGGAATGGGCGTTGCATAGTGGGACATGTGCCAGCCTTAGCCCAATACTGTGCTGTTAAAAAAAAAAAACTCGCTAAAGCCAATGGCGGGTAGCGAAAGCCTGCTCACACGCATGAGTTTGTGAGCAGCTTTCAGAACCCCCTTACAAGAGGTCTCGCTGCAACACTAGGCGCGAGACCTAAAAAGGTCTCACTTTGGAGATCTGCACACTGGTCGTGCCAATAGGCTCTGCGTCAGAGGGCACAGACAACCTAATAAAGCAACTGGCGTCAGTACGCATGGGTAGCACTTATATGCTGCTCCACTCATCCCTTCTGGAGTGGAACAACTTTGGCACAGAGACACAAGACGCCACCTACTGATACACAGAAGTACTGCCTTTAAATTTCCAGATCTGAATATTTAGGTTTGCCTAGAGGGGCATTTTTCCAGCTCGGTCCTGCAGGACTTTCTGGTTTGAGTCCATCAACAGACCCAGATCCAGTTAGGTACTACTTTGGTATCTGCTCATAAGGTGAGGAACCTGCGGGTAAAAGCCTTTATCAGAGCTACTGCTGAAAATATTCTGGCTCCAGTCTGATGCCTGGGGAAAATCCACAAGGTGAGTAGTCTGTGGTTGCATAGAGTATCCACCAGAAAGACTTACCAAAGTTAATTAGCGTGTTCTTTTGGACCATGTGGCCCAACTTGTTGTCATCCGCATTGCTTGAAAGTGTCTATATGCTCAATTGCAGTATTTGCAGCCTTGTTTTATTTTATTTCCAAAAACGTCTTGGCATCTGTACATTCCAGTAATCTACATGAAAATGTGTCCTTGTTCCTGCAACTCCTCCAGCACACAGCTGGTTATTCAGGCTCAATCATTTTGAGGCACAGCAATGTCCAGTTACTGGAATGTATTACAAGGCGCTTCTCCAGTCTATATGACCCAGGAACAGGTGGCTGACCCTTCCCAGATCACATCAGTTCATTCAATTCCAAAGGTTTCTGCAGATCTTTCTCCAAACACTGCTTCAGCACAAGGATACCCTCTTAGGTGAGTTGAGCGCTATACGAATAAACAACATATGTCTCCCATTATTGTCCTCCTATAATGAGAGGGCATGTCTCTAATCGCCTATATGTTGGTGGTGTGCCAAAGTGCCATATCTGTGTAACTCTGTAGTATAATCCTCCAGTCATCAAAGTGGGGAAACTTTATGGAACAGAACATTTGACGAAGATCCTTGCTCCCCATCTTCCATCTGCGTAATGTTTTATAGCTTAGGTCTGGTACGAAATGTAGTTTTTTCCATAGTCGCATGAGGGATGACTGCAATTAGGTTACTTGTATGTAACACGTTTTGTCCCAAACCTGTCAAATGTAATAGAAAGTTATAATAAACATATCTGATGGAGAATTCTAGCTGCAGTTTCCTCTCCTTAGAATATTCCTCCAGGCGTCAGACTGGATCCGGGACTTTTACTGAGCTGTCCCCTTGTGTGCCAGTAAGTGGTGTCTATCATCTCGGCAGAGTCTGCACCGAAAATGCAGTGCGTGATGCATATGTACACTCTACCCCAGCACGCTGCCCTCTACCTTCTTTTCTGTGCCATCTCCCAGATCAGGGTTGTAGACTCCCTGAGTCATTTTATGACTAATTTGTTGTACTTTTGTTGACACTTCAACCAGTGAGCTTTTTTGTTTGTTTTTAAAGTGTCTCCAAAGAAACTGTATGTCTTAAGCCTTGTGGTGCCTGTCAAAGGCAAATGTCTGTGACCGCACCCACTTGGTTTGCCTTTGGTGCCTGGAGTTTGACCACGAATTCCAGATCCTTCATGCATTGCAAGACTATGCATCCTAAGGCAATCTGAGAGCAAGCCATTAAGCTCCTGGCCACTTTACACACAGCTCCACACTGCTCCAGGTCCTAGGACCACACTCTGTTCGCACCAGTCATAGTCATGCTCCTGGACTTCAACAGGTAAGCCTCATAAAATGAAAAGAAGGTTCTGGGTTCACTTTGTGCCTCCCCGAGTTACCAATCCACTGTGCTTCCTTTCGTTCTTACCAGCCCACTCATATGTTAAGTGATGGTGGTGGTCGCAGTCCACCTGCGGAGGTTAGAGGTACCAGTCTTTCACCTACTTTGATGACTGCTGTTGAAAGCATGCTTGCACAGGCATTCATCACTCACCTCCACACTACGGTGGACTTCCTACATTCGCTGGAATGTAGGAGTTGCACCTGACTCCCCACTTAGACTCTCACTTTTATCTGAGCTATTCTTGACAAAGTGCAGCTCTGCGCCTATCCTCTGGAGAAGAGAGTCCAAGATATTTAGGCTATGATACTGATGTTTCAGCATCTATCCTGGATTTTGGGGCGATGGATTCTGGATCTGCTGGGCCTCATGACTTCCTGCATCCTGCAGGTAAAGCATGCCAGATGGAATGTGCGGGCTATTCAGTGGGGCTTGCGAAATCCACAGCAACTTCCTCAGGGGAGTTTCTCTGACCTGGTCCAGATATCAGATGGAACTGCAAAAGACCTGCAGTGGTGGTTTACAAACCGCAGTTGGGTTAGCAGCAGACTCCTCTCCCTTCCCCACCCTAAACTCTGTGGTCACAGATGCATCAGTCCTGACCATCTAGGGGAGGTGGTGATCAGAGGGTTCTGGTCTGTAGAGTCACCTATTGTAGTTGAGAGTGGTTTGCTCTGCATTAAAACCCTTCCTTCCATCCATTAAAGGGACGCCGGTTCAGGTGTTCACGGACAACACCACGTAACTGTATTACTGCAGGAAATGAAGTGGGTGAAGTCACAGACCCTGTGCCCCTAGGATCTGTCCCTCTGGGCATGGCTTGGACATCAGGAAATGTTCCTGGTTGTATAACATTTTACAGGGTCTCTGAATGCCTGGGGACAAACTCAGCTGTCAATGTCTCGCAGATTACAAATGACGCCTTCTCCCAGAAGTGGTGTAAGGTCTCTTATGTGATTGGGGAGAACCTTGGTTGGAGCTCTTTGCCACCGCCGAGGAACACGCAATGTCAGGACGTATATGTGTTGGCGATTCAAAGGCGGCTCTTGCTAGGAGACACACTTTGTCTCTAGTAGGGCTCAGGACTTCTGAACGCCTTCCGGCCAATACAATTTCTGCCTCAAGTTCTCCAGCAGATCAGCACTGACCTGGCCCAAGTCATCTTAGGGGCTCTGAATTGGGCATGGTATCCCGAACTGGTTCTCTGATCAGGCTGCCTCCTCTAGCTGATCATCTCCTTTCACAGCAGCAGGACAGGGTTCCGCACCCAAACCTGAGCACTCTCCACCGCCATGCGTGGAGATTGAGCAGCGACAGCTGATTTTCTTCGATCTGCCTCCCGAAGTATATTTCATCATCTTAGCAGCCAGGTGCCTCTCGATGAGCTGTAAACGACTGCTGAAGGGACACATTTGTGGCTTCATGTGCTACCAAACTGACTTATCATCTGTCTGTATTCTTATCCGAAATGCTTTTCTTAGCATTGTCCCTCAACCGGCAAGGCCATGCGTTTGGGCACGGTTAAAGAGCACCATTTTGCCATCTGGGCTTTCTTGTTGTTGCCAGATCAACCATCTCTGTTCGTCAACTGCTGTGACATGTTTCCTGAAATGTTTACAGCAGGTTTCCCCCTTTTGTTATGCCCCAATGGGACCTTAATTTAGTTGTAACCTTTTGATGTGTTCACCTTTTGAGTCCATGCACCTCTGTACTCTGTTTGCTCACCATCAAAACAGTTTTTCTAGTGGCTATTACTTCTGCCAGAAGGGTTAGCAAACTTCAGGCGCTCGCAGTTAATGCTCTGTATAACATCTTCTTTCTGGACAAACTGGTACTTTGGAACCAAGCCTCATTCCTCCCCAGGTTGCGACACCCTTTTCACGTCAATCAGAACATCACGCTACTGACCTTCTATGCTCCACCTCTCCAAAGGAGAGGAAAGACTCCACTGCCTAGATTAAAAAAGAATGTTATCCTTTACGTTGATCATACCAAAGACACCCGGAAGAATGATCAACTTTTTGTTGTGTTTGCTGGAGCATATAAAGGAAAATCCGTGCAAGAGAACCATCTCCAGATAGATTGTACTCTGCATCAGAATCTGCTAGGCACTGGCCAAGAAGCAACCTCCTGAGTGCTTGCAGGCTCATTCCACCAGAGCCAAAGCTGTGACCACTGTACTAATAAGTGGAGTCCCATTCCTGGACATCGGTCCAGCTGCCACATAGGCATCGCTGTATACGTTTGACAAACATAATCTCTCTCAACTGTCAGGTCCAGCGTGACATGCATTTCCACCCTTTCGGTCCTCCAGGACTTTCTAGTCTAACCAGTTCGCAGATCCTCTTGAAATGAGGTGGCCACACAATGAAGGTAAGAATTTTTTATTTCCGGAAGAGGCTATGCATAGCGATTGGTAACATATTTCCTCCACCCCTTTCATATAATAAGAAAATAAATAAAATAAAACCTGGTGGTTGAACAATTGTGTGAACATGAACAAATAGTCACAGAAAACTCCATATTGAGAATGAATCACAAAATACAAATACTTTCACAAAGTTACCCAGCAGTGTACCAGTTGTGTACCTTTATCCATCACCAATTCGTTGGGATACCCTTCCCTTTCAAACACTTGTAGAAATTCTATGATGGTTTGAGTTTCGTTGTTGTTCACAAGAGCAACCTCTGGCCACTTAGACATGTAGTCAGTCAATACTAACGCATACTTTGACATCTCCACTTGAACTCTTAGAAGATCAGCAATGGCAAAACCCAAATTTGACGAGGGATACCATCATCGTAAGCTTTATTTTGATCACTAGGATCATAAACGTACATCACACATAGATATTACACATAAATATGCAATCATGTTAAAAATAGATGACAGGATTAAATGTACAACACAATAAAATCTCAAAACCGCCACACCAAGGTTAAAAAGTCAAAACATGTTGCTGCAAAATACATTTATAATTACTGTACTTGAGCCTAGGCCATATTGATCATTGATTTTGTGGGCGCCCAAGGTCCGTAGTAGATTCCCTAGACAACAGCATGCAATAAATTGTCTCAAAATGGACTGACCTGCGCAAATATAGCTTGAATCGATTCATGACCCTGACCGTTTCAACAGCAGCAATGTACATTTTCAATTAAACTGATGAATTGAATGAATTCGTACTTGTATAGCGCACTTATACCCTGGGGCGTCTTGGCGCTGTACGCATACCGCTGTGGAACCCTTCCTGGCTTTTCCCTGTGAAATGCCCACTCCTGGGCACCCCCAAGGTGAAGCCAGGCATCCCAGCACTGTCGGGGCCGTTGTGGAGATTAAGCAAGCTATTGCCCAGAGTTGCAGAGTGGGACCCATGATTAGAATAGGCACTGAGGCGAGAATTAGCAGGTCTGGGGAAATTGAGCCCAAGACCTGCAGAGGCGGGAATTGAACCCTGGTCCCGGGCCAGACCTCTGCATCAGGGTCTGCCGCTCTAACCATTGAGCCACACTTCTCCATTCCAGTTGCTCTGTCCAATTATAACTTATAAAGATCAACCATGCCCACTTTTCAACAAACTATTTATAAAACCGAAAAAAGCATTAGCCACATTCAATAAAATGAGTTGAAATAAAAGCCCATACAATTTCAGTTTAGTGCACTCGACCCAGGGAGGAACACAACTAATGTCATGTAGTTCCTATAAGACTTATACAGGATCTGCGCTTTTGGCAACATACACTGCAGGTTTGGTGTCCAGACTGTTTCCAGACACCTCCACTGGGTATGTTGGCCTGTATACCAGCTAGCTCACAGTCCCACTGGAAACTCCTCTTACCAAGGAGAGAATAGTTATTGGCAACTATCGAACATGATGACCCTGATCCCTCAGGACAGTGGAAACAGTGCAATACTTTTTGCTCAGTCACTCGAGCTCACTTTGTCTCGGAGAGATACACAGAATAAATGATATGGACGTTTTTCAATAAACATTTATTGAACTTTCGTCATTCTAGTGTAAAATAGGTGAGCCGAAACAACCACTAGACAGAAAGTCATAACTGATTAGAAGCATTAAAAAGGTAAAAGGATGGTAGGTTTCTACCATCTTGCCATAACTATGAATACAGGCAAGTATATAAAATACATGAGAATAAAAATGTGTACTCCTACGATGCTACCCTAACTAGATGTACCTAAGTGTACCTAGCATGTGTGTAGGTGTTGAGCCAAGAATCCCTCTAAGATAAAGTTAACCCCATTGCCTGAAGTGAGAGACTGTGGGACACCGTCTTGTTCTCGAGCTGGACACCCCACAAGGGATGTTAGGCCACTGCGAGCTGGAGTCTCTGCATGCTGGAGCCTCAGCGTCTCGCGTCAGTGTGTCGGCATGGAAGTCTTGATTTCCTCTGACTGTTTATATACCCGAAGGATTCCACAGGTTTATACCTTGCTGTGCCACTGTCTGACTTAGGATGAGGTCGGAAATGAACCTTGCACTTAGCTATTATGCTGGAGATGGTAGTCCTGCTGAGTTTCCAAGGATCCTCATGTGTAATGTATGAGGCTATTGCTCAGGGAAAACCCCATGTTCTGTAAGCAGTACTATAACTAGGTAAAGGGTCAGTCATAACAGCCCGTTATGTATGTAACGTAGGTGCGAAATAGGTGAAAGGTTGTGATGTTACTCGGGCCTATATTGGGGGACCCATATGGAATATAACACCCACTACTCATCCGACTGGACAACAGAATAACATTCTAACTTACTACTAGACTGTCTAGGTACCAGTACGCAAGTAACTATACAGTAAAACAATAGTTGCTAAAAAATGCTAAAACCAAAAACTGTCACTCAAGCAATAGTTCTAATGTGTCCGTAAATATAGTTTGAACAACAAGCATAGGAAAGCCATGCAGGTCATAAAAAGTGGCAATTGTTTTGAGTTTGTTTAAAAAGAATGGCCAATTTTTTCTCAGCACACGACGAGCCAAATGTTTGTGTCCTTGCTGGTAGATGCAACATCGCTGTTGCCTGCCTTCACAGATGATGATCCCTGTAACACCTCGCAGATTATGTCAATTGAGCCCAGATTATCTTCCGTCCTGCCTGCAGCTGACGCTGGGGCAGCCTGTACACCATCCAAAGCCTGGGTGTTAGTGGAGGAGCTGGTGTCCATTCCAACAGGAGCAAAGACTTCCTGTGGTGGCTCTAAGAATGCCGCCATCAACCTAGGAATACGCTGGGGACACTGCAGAACATGGGCCGTTATCGAGTCCAGTAGTGCAGCATCATCCGGTTGCGCAACTGATGGAAGTGTCAGACAGAGATCCAGCACGCATTCTTCTCCACAGAACAGGCATCGGAGACCAGGTAAGATGCAGTCCAAGACTGGTCTAAAAGACAGGAACCAAGAAGCACTTAGTTCCCGTAAGCAAGGTGTTCCCAGATGTTGTAACATGCGATCACTGTATTTGCGCTCCAGGAGTGCTTTTTCCATCTCCGTGGAGACTGTGCCGTCCATTGCGTAACAGAAATATTACAATCCGGATACCTGCAATTAGAAACGGGATGAGCGGAAGTCCTCTAAAAATACTTCTGAATACGGAGTGTATAAAGTTTTTTATAACTCCGAGGACCGTCTGAAAGGTGCTTAACAGTCCTGAACCAATGGTCTTAAATAGGTGGACTATACCCGTCCTATCAGATATGTTAAAGATAAGATTTTCCATTTCTGTGAAATGGAAAGGGCAATTCGTACGTATTAGTACCTGTGTCTCTGTCAAGAACCTTGCGATCTGGAGATCAAAAGTCTCCAGAGCAGAGGTTAAGGGCACGGTTTTCTGTAGAAGCATGGCTTTCATTCTGCTCAGAGTATCAAACCGTTTAAGAGAAATATTCAATGAAGGCCATTGCAGTGCCTCCCTGACTGTATGTCTCGATGGACACAATACTTGCATACAGCAAGTAACCATGGAGCTCACGGTTACTAGATATGCGATGCCCGGAAGCATCCCACAAAAACCTTGATCGTTCAGCATCAAGTAGCTCCCATTCGAGAAGCCTGAATGCCGGATTGATCACAGCTGCCGGGGTACCTTTCAAATGACAGGATAGGTTTACCACTGAACCATTACAAGCTCCGTGTAGCATAATATCCTGGCATATAGGAGATCCACTCAAATCTTTATCACAGTTAGTACCGCTTAGGAACACTTCAAGATCCCCACTCCTGCATCGAAATCTATAAGGTGATTCCCAAGATTCCTTGATGATTTCCCTACACATTTCTTCATATCTGCCTACCTGTTGTTGTTCTAGGCAATATTGAAATTGGAAAGTTGTCACCGGTAAAGTTATGTGGCCATGGATGAACCACTCTGTGGACGGTGATTCTGCCACAGTAAAAGGTAATCTGTCCAGTTTTTCGATACGCAGCATCGAATGTTTTGCTCCCCTCTGCCATTTTCATCTTTTTTTCTATTAGATTGTATGCAAAAAACAGGGGCGTACTGTTGATAAACCACCAAGGCACATAACCTTCCCGCAATGATTGCCGTATCCAGCTTAATGACATAATAGAATGTAAATGCGATTGCCATTGCTGTAGTATGGACAAGTCTTGTTCTAGTACATCAATAGTGAAGATACAATGTTGCCCAGTGAATAAACCCTGGATGTTAACATAGTCATACCATTGTCAACTACAGCTAACACCTTTTCTAAGTTAATCCTATCTATTTCTTGTAGTTTCTCATTTGCTTCTTATTGGAAGATTTTCCAAATTTGATTATAGAACGCATAGAGGAAACATTTTTGATGTAGCTTTCTGGGACCTAATAAAAAATCCTGTAGGTCCACATCCTCTGTAAGTAAGGATAAGTGTTTCACCTTTGGTAGTGTCGAGGTCTTTAGCCAATCGAGGCATAACTTCCCAACACTTTATTATTTCACCACCTGTTGATGTTCCATTGCTAGTGCTCACCATAACCTAGTATGCCATTGAGCGAGGGATGGGGCTTCAGCCTTTTCCAGGTAGCAGATATTGCCATTTTGGCTGCAGCCAGGCACAGCCACAGGATGGAACGGTCCCCATATGTTTGACATTTCAGGTTAGGGTCCCGGATCCCCAGGAGGGTATGTTCTTTAGTGTTCCGGAATCAGGTAGCCTTGAATCAGTTTAATTTGAGATAAGATCTCCTTCCAGAATGGCTGGATAGAGGGGCAGTCCCACCAGATGTGGCGATAATCTCCCAAAAGCCCACAGGCTCTCCAGCATCGGACTGTAGTGTTGGGTAATAGTTTATGTAGTTTCTGGGGGTGCAGGTACCAGTCATGTGTAATTTTATAGTGAGCCTCTCTGAAAAACATAGAGCAATTGTGTTTGGCAATGTATTTGTATAGGGAGCCCCATTGTTTCTCCCCCAGAGGAGTGGTGAGGATAGAGTCCCAAAATATTCAGTGTCTTGGTATGCCTGTGGGCTCAATGCCCGGATGAGGGAATACAGGAAGGAGATTGTTCCCTTGATGGAAGCCCCTGACTGTGCGAATTATTCAATTGGGAGCAGGTCCCTGGTTGTGGCCAGCCGCACCCGGAGCTGCTGCACCAAATTATTTAACTGTAGGTAACACATAGTGTGCTTTTATCAGATCAAGGGAGACAAATCTTTTCTCCTTTTTTATCGGCAAGAGGTGGCAGGAGTACAGTTCTTGTTCCTTCAACTGCCAGGACAGGTACAGGCTTTCTGAATGATGGTCCAAATTCTCCTTTGTCTGTTATCTTTTCTCTGACCAGATCCCTGACTTTAGGATTCCAGACAGGTCTTGCCATGACTGACTTGACTTCCCCAGTGGCGGACCTTTTCACTTGGGCATTGCTATTTAGTGCTCTAGATTCATTCAGATCCTGTAAAACAGCCAAACGTTTATTGATGTCAAAAGGTTTTTCATCCGCCACTGTGCCTTCACAATCTAGATCAGATACCCACATTCTCGTCCCAAATAGGACCTTGTAAAGAATGCAACCCCTAGAAATCTCCTTGGCATGTTGTTTAAGGCCCTCTGTACCCCATATAAGTGATTGACTCAACTATCACCTGCTCGTAATACTCTAACTATTAATGATTGCTTTAAATCCTGGTATTTCCTCTCCATAACCGAATTTCCCTCAGGATGGTACGGAGAGAAGTACCGCAGTGCAACATCCAAACTTCCCATGGCTTCTCAGTAAGCCCTAGAGCTAAATGCGGGGCCATGGTCAGAACTTATATGCCAACTGCGTATGTCCCAATAAAGACTCGCAAATCTTTCATAACACTTTGAGCGTCAGCCGAGTGCTGAGGTCATACCCATAGGAATTGCAAGCAGGAATCCACCGCAACCATTATGTACTTGTAAGCCCCATCAGATTGTAAGGGGTCGCAGTGGTCCAAATAAACACATGCGAGAGGTCTGTCTGATAATAATGGTGTCTGCGCTGGACGTATTATGGTTGAGCCCTTCATCTGTTGGCAGATGTCGCACTTTAAGACAGTCTTTGGTCTGCTTTGTTAACCCCGGCCACCAATAGCGTTGTTTCAGTAAAGAAATTGTCACCGTAACTCCTGCAGGTGCAGAACCAAGACCCTCGTGTGCAGCTAAAATTAAGCCTAACCTTCGATCCATGTTTGGTATTACTCTATCTCCTACTCCTGGAATCTGAGCAAATGGAACTTTGTTTGCATCTAACTTGTAGGAGTACCTGAGTGGAAAACCTTTCGGCAATGCCTTATTGTCTTCGGGTGATGCAATGACAGCTTCCATTATCTGTCTGTGTTTTCTGTTTTTTGAACGAGTGATTGCAGCTACGGACACAGTTCGTACGGCTCCCTTTGCGGCTTCGTCAGCCAATGAATTCCCTTCAATGTGAACGCCATCACATTGAAGACTCTGCCTGTGTATCACGTGAGCGCTTGGTAGTTTGTCTTTCAACTCCGCTACCTGTTCCCATAGCATTTTATGCTTTATTGTGCCCCCTTTTGAGTCTTTGAACCCATTTTGTCCCCTATAGTGAAGATATTCATTGTATGACTGTACATTGATAAGTAGGTGTACCCAGATTGACCCGCAACTATACCGATTACTAGATAGTGGACATTTACGCATGTCTGTGTTTGGACGCTATCATGTCAGCTTGTAGGGAACAAAGGATATCTGTGTGTTCATGTGTCCATTGCCTAACTGAAAAAACAGGTCTTATGAGCTTGTAGACCGATTTCACCCTTTCTGTGTAATTCTAAATGTATGTTCTGTCGAAATTCAGAAAGCTCAGTACGGATTGCACATTTTCAAAGATTTTGGAGGTTGGAGCAGCACACACCTTTCTAAAACGTTGGCTGCCAAGCTTTTCCCTTCACTTGAAAGCTCATATCCCCAAAACAGAACATTGAGGTAGGCTATTTTCGATTTTTTTTTTTTTTTTTTTTAATGTTAAACTTGTAGCCCTCAGAAGCAAATACCAAAATGATGGTACTCACCCATGTCAAGTGTTCCTCCAGGTCATCATCTGTCAGATAACTGTCAGCTCCATAGGACAATGCCTGCTAATCCAGATTCTGAAGTAACACCGTTACCCTGGCGAAAAACAACCCCGGGCTGTTTCAATACCCCTGGGGGAGTCGACAAAATTGACGATGGTACCCCAGTGCTGAGAATGCCGTCAAATATCTGCTTTCGGGCATTATCGTTCGTTCGATAACTTTATTTCGGCCACAAAGGACCATAAAAGCTCATAGAAATACATACAATACAAATATTAAGATAATAAAGATAAACTATTTTTAAAATACAATTAACACACAAATAAGTAGAATTACACAATAAAATAGGATTAAACTTGAAATTCATTATCGAACGTCCCATTAAGTTTAAAAAGGAGTACGCACTATACATAATCTGCACTAATCGATTTCCTACGCCTATGCCACATTGCGTTAAAAAAACGTGAAACAGCAAAAATGATAGGGGGGTGCGTGTCATATTTTAACACTCTCATTGCATGTAAGCACTGACTGAATCCCAGGTTTCTACAAATTGGGATTATCCAGTGCTTACGTGCTCCCTGATACCCTGGGCAAAAGAAAAAGACATGAATTTCATTTTCCAAATGATAGCCACAGACAGGGCAAACCTTATATTTGTTTTGTCCCATTTACTAGATAACACTCTAAGGGGGAGGGTGTTCAATCTGAATTTCATATACAATTTTCTTGCTAGTGCAGGGAATATTATATCTAAAAATTCTTCCTTTTTGTATTCTGCTTTGGCCTGGAGGAACTCAGTGGTCAGTCTTCCCACCTCTAAACTCGCGTGGAGGGAAGCTAGGTTATAGTTCTTATAATGGCGAATCACCTCGGCTTTGGTAATCTCAGGGCAGGCAATGTCTGGGGTCTCCCAGAGCTCTGGTAGGCCTATCCTACAGCTAATGGTCTTTATGTGGGTCAGCCACCTGATGTTCTTACCTCTCAGGGCATTCCAAATGTCCCTAAATTCATTTCTGTATGACACAAGTTCTGGCACGTACCACAATCTTTTCCAGTATATTAAAGGGCGTGATGACATGACCTCCTCAATAGGGAGCAAACCTAGGTCCATGCGCAGTGGTACAAGTGGAGTGCTCACAGGGAGGCCCAGTACATTCCTCAAAGTGTGTTCTACCTTTATTAAACTGGGAGATTTTTGATGCCCCCAGAGTTCGGCCCCGTATAATGCAGCCGCTCTAGCCTGCACATTATATATTTCAATAACTGGAGCCGCGGATTTGAACTCGGACTCTCTATGCAGCTTCTGGATCCCCCCCACCACTCTTGTCAATTTGAGTGCTGCTTTAGCCTGCTGCGGGTTCCATTCTAGGTGTTGTCCCAGGGTGATACCCAAATATTCAAAGGTCTTTACTCTCTCGAGAGGAATTCCTCCCAAGAGGGGATTCGGGGGATTGAGGATCATAAACTTAGTTTTATCCAAGTTTATCTCCAGTCCCCTTGACACACAGAAATCCGCGAAGCCGTCCAGGATACGTTGGATGCCCGTTGATGTCTTGGACAACAGCAAAGTGTCGTCCGCGAACATCAAGGCGGGTACCCGCCCCGTGACTAGCCTCGGGGCATCTATGTTTCTGGTCCCAAGGAGGTGATCTACCAAACTGTTAATATACAGGCAAAAGAGAGTGGGGGCCAGGACACAGCCCTGGCGAACCCCTTGCTTGACCCGGAAGCGGGATTATAGTTCACCCCGCCTCCCACACCTCACCTGGGCATAATTGTTAGAATGAAGCCTCACTAGAACATTAAGAAGGTAGCCAGGTAGACCCAACTCGTATAGAACCTTCCACAATTTATCTCTGGGTACCAGGTCAAATGATGACCGAAGGTCAACAAAGATCATGTAGAGGCTGCCACCCTTTACTGTCACAGTTCTCCAGTATAAAACCTGGAGTCTAAATAACTGGTCCACAGTTGATGTGCCCTGTCGAAAGCCAGCCTAGAAGGTGGATAAGATCTCATTTTCCTCCATTCAAATCTGAATTCTGCCCAGGATAATACGTCCCATCAATTTTTGGGTGACGTCTATGAGGCTAATTGGCCTGTACTTAGACGGTTTCAAGGGGCAGCCTTTTTTGTAGATGGGGACTATTTCAGCGCCCCGCCACGAATCCGGGGGATTCATACCTTTTAAGATAGCATTGTAAAGAACACAAAGGTAAGGGGCCCATATGTCCGGCTCTGAACGATACAAGTCTCCCGGTAGCTTATCCTGGCCCGGGGCCTTATTTGGGGCCAGTTTCAGAATGGCAGCCTCTACCTCCGATAGTGTAATCTCCCAGGCCCCCTCCAGTCGACACTCATGGGGGGGGCATGGGAGCAGGGTCACAGGATCGTCATTACTCGAAGGGGGAGTACAAAGCCTCAAAATGTAACTCCCAGGCCGATGCAGCTATATTAGGTTCATTGGCCATTTTTCCTTCTCTACTCCCACAGCTAACAATTGTCCAGAAGGATTTGGAGTCTTTGGACTTTAGTGCAGTTCTTAGATCTTCCCAATTGTCTGCCTACCACTCCTTCCTTGCCTTCTGAAAAACCAGCTTATACAATCGCCGGTAGAACTTGATCTTGGTTTTATCCTGAAGCTTGACCACACAGACCAAATCCTTTTTAACTTTCCTGCACTGGGCATTATACCAGGGCTCAACTGTGGCTGTTTTAGCCTTAGGTCTCCCTTCTGGATAGAACACCTCACCGAGGTTCCGCACGAGCCCCTGGTGGGTGGTCAGGGGCTCATTGCTAAAACCAAAATCTGGGAGATTGACCTCCACCTTTGCCATGTCACTAAGACAAGGCAGAGCCCTTTGGTACACATCAGCAAGTTTATTAGGAGAGCCTAGTATATATGGCCACTTGACTCTCTGTTTGTTGTTGGTTAATAAAAGCGGAGGACCAATGAGGTTTGGATTAGGACCTGGGTTTGACAAGCCCAGACTTCCAGGTTTCAGGGTCCAGACCAGGGGGTTATGATCACTATCTTTCCTAGGATAGATTTTGAAATCCGAGACCATACCCCAAGTTCTGGTTTCCACCAAGATATAATCAAGGATGGAATTTTGACCTTCTCTGTTAAATGTCATTTGGCCCGGTCTATCTGAGTTTACCTTCAAAAGGACGGGGGACCCCACATCAATCTAGGGCAGGTAGACGGGGAAAATAAGAATCAAGCAAGGAAGGGCACCTGCCCTATAATTTTAGAAAGAAGGCCTACAAGAGGTCCAAAACACTTTATATTACACTCTGAACCCTAGGTGGATATCTCTAGAATGAATAAACACATATGTATTATCAAACCTATTTATTAGGAATTCATTTTTGGCATTTTCATTTTATATTTTAGTAGTAGGAACAAACATGTTCGCAAAGGACAATTATACATATACAATGATAAAATGATAAAAAAAGGGATTAATTCCTATTCATAGCCCATCCTCCCACAAAACAGCCACCAACACACAGACACAATCATTCACACATCATACAACACTTCACACAATAGCCACAGATGCATAGGATGGATTGGGGACAGGTGACATGGAGTCCCAGATGGTTTAGTTGGTTCCAAAGGTGGAACAGACGCCGACGCGCGTTTCGGTATATAGCCAGGCTCGGGCTATACCTTCATCAGGGCAGAGGTGAGGTGGTGGGAGGGAGGGCCACAGGGGAGAGAAGATTTTCTTAAAATTGAAGTGGGAAATTAGACGAGCTGTAGTTCCCTGCTCGCTAGGTAGCTATAGATCCAATTCACCATAGAGAGTAGCATAGCAAGCCTGGTAGGGTTCAGGGAATCTGGTGTCCACAGGGTGAAGAGATTCAAGTTCTGGTCCCCAATTCCAGATGTCAGGGATTTAACGGTACGGGGGAGATAGTTATTTCAAAATTTCCAATCTGACTTCTTGGTTGGATTAATATGCAGGACAGCAGAGGATCTCGACCATGTTATCAGACGGATGGCAAATTTGGATGGAAACCGGCGGGAGAGCGCTTGACTTCCTTGTATGATAACGGCCGGAGCGATCGGGGGTGAGGTCACCAAAATAGGCGGATGCAGAGTGGTTAATACAGGCTCCCTTAGCTCCTCTGCTGTCCCGCATATTAATCCAACCAAGAAGTCAGATTGGAAATTTTGAAATAACTATCTCCCCCGCACCGTTAAATCCCTGACATCTGGAATTGGGGACCAGAACTTGAATCTCTTCACCCTGTGGACACCAGATTCCCTGAAGCCTACCAGGCTTGCTATGCTACTCTCTATGGTGAATTGGATCTATAGCTACCTAGCGAGCAGGGAAGTACAGCTCGTCTAATTTCCCACTCCAATTTTAAGAAAATCTTCTCTCCCCTGTGGCCCTCCCTCCCACCACCTCACCTCTGCCCTGATGAAGGTATAGCTCGGGCTGGGCTATATACCGAAACGCGCGTCGGTGTCTGTTCCACCTTTGGAACCAACTAAACCATCTGGGACTCCATGTCACCTGTCCCCAATCCATCCTATGCATCTGTGGCTATCGTGTGAAGTGTTGTATGATGTGTGAATGATTGTGTCTGTGTGTTGGTGGCTGTTTTGTGGGAAGATGGGCTATGAATAGGAATTAATCCCTTTTTCTAACATTTTATCATTGTATATGTATAATTGTCCTTTGTGAACATGTTTGTTCCTACTACTAAAATATAAAATGAAAATGCCAAAAATGAATTCCTAACAAATAGGTTTGATAATACATATGTGTTTATTCATTCTAGAGATATCCACCTAGGGTTCAGAGTGTAATATAAAGTGTTTTGGACCTCTTGTAGACCTTCTTTCTAAAATTATAGGGCAGGTGCCCTTCCTTGCTTGATTCATATCTGAGTTTACCCTCCCATTACAGGCTCTGAGAGAGGTCGTAAAGGTGAAAGAGTTAATTTGCAACACCAAAGGAGTCCAGGCTCTCACCACCGGAATCTGCGGTTCCGAGATGACCCAGTGCTGGTCCTCATCATCTGGCCCATCTTGGGTTGGGTCAGTGAGTGGCTCAAACTGGCAATTAAAATCACCACCCACGATTAAGGTGACTGCTGGGTCCATAGTTGAAATGAACTGCACAAGTTGGTCGATGGTTCCCGACTCCTTCCCACTAGAGGTTGGTCGCGAGTAGATGTTTATTAGAGCAGTTTGCTTATTTCCTGGAAATGTGAAAAGCATACACTGCACATCTCGCAACTCAGTGGGGATCTGAACTACCTGGGCCCCCAGGTGTGTGCCTCCCCAGATGCAAAGCCCCCCAGAAGGTCTGCCCCGCCCCTTCTTTGTCACCAGTTCACTAAAAATAGAAAACCCGCTCCTTTGTACATCTGCCAGTGCCCAAGTTTCCTGAAAAAGGCAGATATAATTTCTTTCAACAAATGCTCCCCAGTCTGGGCACAACAGTTTGTTTTTAATCCCAGCCACATTCCAGGAGAGGATTTTAATAGATTCCTTTAGCATCCCCACCCCAGTATCAGAATCCACTATATTCAGGCAGTCCCCCAAAACATTCTCCTTCTCGGGCGTATTTCTAGGGAGGGTTTGCACTGGCCTCTGTCTCGCTCTCAATGTGCCTAGCCACATCCTCTAGAGGGGTCGCACATAGGACCTGCACATCGACCAAAGAAAATTGGTCTGGGCCGTTAGTCGGGCGTCAGTCAATCTGGTCTAGGACACTATATCTATTCGTCAAAGCGAGCAGGTCACTTGCAGGGCCATTGTTATTATTTCTCATCCGGGCGACTTGGGTGTCATATTGCCTGGGATCCAGAATGTCCTGGACACCCCAGGTCTGAGCCCCTCTCACCATATTAGTAGGATAAAAGTAGGTCAAGGGCAAGGTTTGGATTTGCATCCCGGGGCGTCCAGGAGCCCAGTTGGAAATATGGTCCACCACCCTTCTATCCCTGAAATTGATAACTATACAGTCACCCTCAATATTTTTTGCCCGCGGGCCTACCCATTCTACACGACGTGCAAAAAGAATTTCACTAGATGCGTGCAGTGGTAGTGGTCTGTTAGAATTCAGCCAATGAATAAATTTGTTTTTAAGAACACCATAGTCCTCCCTTTTCTCTTGGTTCAGAGCTGGAACTCCAGCAAGGACAACCACATACGGGGCAGACTCTGGTGGGAGATTCAGGCAATTAATTGTTGTGTCACAGGATGGGGGTTCCGGGTTGCACTCCTAGTATGTGGAACTTGGGGATTAGCAGCCCCACCATCCCTCACCCGCTCATTGGATACATACCCCACTGTGTGGCATTCAATATGCTCTCTCACTTGATCCCCATGTCCCCGTACCAGGAGATTTTGGTGTAGAGGGTCTATGAGCTTATCTGTTAACGGTACAGGGCGATTACAATAAACATTATTGTGCCCATGTGGCCTCTCAATACCATCATTAGTTACTAATGGACAAGAAACCACCCCCTCTCCTAGAACAGTGGGATACAATTGTTCTAAACAGATAAATCTGCTTTCAATGGCATTGAGTCTATCATGCAAAGGGCGGCAGGTCTTAACAAAAATATTTTCCATTTTGGCCCAATACTCTTCACCCAGTTCTGTGGGGCGTACATCATTAAAAGCTGAGGATGTCCTAGGCAGAAGCTCTGGCCGATGGTCAATAGCTGGGCTCTCGACATCCGATGGCATTTGATCCTTTCCCCCACCATTGCAGTTTTGGATTTTAGCCTTCTTCTTATTCAAGGGTGCATCCCCACGCTTCCTTTTGGCTGCTGCTGCCACAGACTCTGCACCCCCCTTTGAACTGGTGGCTGAGCGAGTTTGGAATTTCCTAGATGTTGGACCCGGTTCTTCATTCCTGATCACGTATGTGTCCTGAACTGGAGATACAGCATCCACCCCAACTGGGGATACCGGAGGTCTAAATTCCAATTGAACCTGGTGGTGACACTCTCCGCCGACCCCCCTGATAGGTGTTTCAGATGGGACCAGCCGAATGGGTGATAGAACCTGTGCCAAACTGCCCAGCGAGGACCGCTTATCAGAGTTAGGGTCCAAAGATAGCCTTGTTTCTGTGATATCTATTTGATGGGCCAGCATCGACGATGCCCTAGTGAGAAATTGGTCGAGAGTTCCTACGAACGACCCCCCCCTGGGATCGACTTTCTTCCCTTTCCCAGTTTTGAACTAGCCATATCAAAGTTGAAATACCACAATATCTTTTTGTGAATAGATGTAGACAGATGGAATATAGCTGGCACTGGAGTGCTCCGTCAAAGGGAATGGCAGATGTAATCAGAGTGACTTTGGACTAACCTTGGCCTGTTCTTTTTGGAATGCAGATGAAAGGGGATGGGCCGTCCCGTCCTCACTCGCCCTCGAACGGGCTCAAACGGGCCCGCCCTTGGGCTGGGCTTCGCCCGGTGAGCACCCTTGCGCGTCCCGCGAGGCGGGAGGAGGTACTCCAAGAAATAGTCCCTCTTGCAAGTGGGAGGGGTGGGTGCCGCTTGCCTGTCCCCCGCAGCCTCCTGGGTCTCGTGGTCCAACCCTGTGCCCTCGGCAGAACTCTCCTGGTGCAGGTAAAAGCGCAGCGTCGCGGGCATTATATTGTGGCAGAAAAATCCATTTGAGATATCTAGTGTTGCTTTGTATTTTTTCCACACAATGTGATTCATTCATGCTGCACTGTTTGTGTTCTGTACTGCAAATGTTTTTGTGCAAGAGTTCAAATGCCTGTAATCTAAAACTAGGTGATATGAATTATTGGGTTTCATTACGGGAAACAAATGATTATTCATTGAAGAGGTGCAAGTCTCAATCACACCTTGGCACTCAAGTTGATCTAAGATCTCCATGACATGTTTTTACGCTTCCTGTTTCATTGGATACTGTCTCTGTGGAGTTGGAGTAGACTTTAGTGGTATCACGTGGTGGGATGAATCTTCATCCCATCCAACATGGTTGCAGTATAGTGCAGGAGCAAGGGCTACCGCCCATAATGTGTGTGTTAATTATTGGGGGACGAGATCAGAAAAGGCTGGCAAAATTATGTTTCTCCCTTTGGGCAATCTATAACAATAGTAGGCGGCCAATCTCTTTCAGCTAAAAGAATGTCGTAGCCAAAAATCTGGTTCTCCCAAAAGAGACCTTACATTTTTCAGGGGTTGTCCTCTTCCATTTGGAGTATTATTTCCTTGTGGGACGCTTACCCTAGTATCGGGTGTTTCCACCGTGACATATTCATTCAACTCCGCTGTCACCAGAAATTCCATCAGGTTCTGGCGAGCTACTGTTACTTTTGCTGCGCTGTCTAGCTTAGTCAGAACCCATTCCCAGTTCAGTAGTTGAGTCCTCAGAATTCTGGGCATGTCTAACGTTAAGGCCTGCTACTTTCTTCTTTTTGAATTGCGGTTTTCCTTTAGGCTTCTCTTCTTTTTTGCAAGTTTTGTCTGAAGTGCGTTGCATGTCTCTGGACTTTGTACTCTCTTCTTGTCTTTGTTCTGACCATCCTTACCTCTCTGAGTTTTTTGATGAACCCTGAAAGTAACGAGAGGAACGTGTAGCAGTGTCCTGATACCTGTCAGGTTTTTTAATGTTATCTCAATTACTAAGGTCCTCCTTTCGGAGGGCTCCTGCTGATGAGAACTTCCTCTGGATTGAGATCTATTCTTTTGTTGTGTGTTATTGTCCCATTTCTTCTTTAAAGAAACTGGTGTTTGCTTTGCCTGTTCTTTTTCTGAACCTCCCATTAGTTGAGGTTTTACTGGTATAGCCCCCAAACTATCTTTACCTAATTGTATACAAGCAGTTTCAATAATTTTAGGTAATTCTGTCTCCTGTTGTAAAGGAGTGACATTTCTCAGGCGTTGGCATATTGCCACGGATGCTGCTTCCCCTTTAATGTTTACTAAATTATAGCTGATACCTGGGCAAAGTTATTTAGTAACTTCATCCCTAAGTTCAGAGCAGGTTCTGCTCCATACTCGTTCTGTATCTGTCTTAATACATCTTGGATTACTGCTAATGAAGGGATACCATGAGTTCTGGTATATTTTGCAGCAAAGACTGTACCCCAAGAGGTACAATTCTCTATCGGAGGAGCTATCCCCATTGGTAAGCAAAATTGTGTGCATTCTATGCTTTTCGCTTGGACCAGTGTGTGGCAATACTGCCTCCAGCTTTGCTATTTCTTGAGCTGTCCAGAATGGCATCTGTTCACGTTTAGTGGGAAGTTTACCCATCACAGCGTGTAACATTTGTGGTATGATTTTGGTTGTCGTTATTTGCATTGGACCTGTTGGTATAGTTGTGGTTAGCTGGAATGTGCTTGTTCTCATCACAAACTGTGTCGAGTTTCTGCAAAGTCTTATTAGTTCTTTATGAAGTGAAGGCAAGTCTCCTGCTGGCATTGTTTCAATGTCAGGGTGTGGTGTGTAGGCCGCTAGTACCCGCCATGTTGCTCAGTCTCTTAGAAACGGACAGTCTTACTTTATTTCTTGTATGGGGAAGGTGCCTTTAAACCAGTATATGTGCTCCTGGTAAGTGAGCAGAACTTCAATGAACTCATATGGACAATATTTGTTCGGTATGTCATCTTCTACATAGTAATGAAATGTTTTTGTTCGTGCATCTGCCTGTGGGAATCTAACCCATGAATAGAATACCTCTGTTCTGTATGATTCGTGTCTCTCAATCACGAACGTACTGGCCCACCCCTGGCTGTTAAAGCATATGAAGCTAGTCTTAGGGTGATTGTATTTCTAACATTTTCTGAAAGATGTATTGCATCTTCTTCTTCCTCTGTTATATGCGGTTAATGCACAGTGTCTCCCTGCTCATTCATTGTTATGAGTAAGCAAAGTCTTTCAAGGGAACTGAGATAAGGTGTTATGCACAATAGGAACAATGTGTCCTTCAAGCTTTATTAAACTAACAGCCAATACATAGGATTTTTGCCTACTCAGCTGCGGTGGATTTTGTTCCCTCCCACTCCAGACGTCTCTGGGGAAATCGGAGTAGGGGGCTCTGAGAATAGCACGACTGAACTACTCAGATTTGACCGTAAAATAAGTACCCATCCAACGTTGGCAGCGCCATGTCGTGTAGTTCCTATAAGACCTATACAGAATCTGCACATTTGGACAACATACACTGCGGGCTTGGTGTCCTGACTGATTCCAGACACCCCCACCAGGTATGTTGGCCTGTATACCAGCTAGCTCACAGTGCCACTAGAAACTCCACTTACCAAGGAGAGAATAGTTCTTGGCAACTATCGAACATGACAACCCTGATCCCTCAGTACAGTGAAAACAGTACAATACTTTTTGCTAAGTCACTCGTGCTCACTTTGTCTCAGAGAGATACACAGAATAAACGATATGGACGTTTTCCAATAAAGCATTTATTGAACATTCGTCATTCTAGGGTAAAATTGGTGTGCTGAAACAAGCACTAGACAGAAACGGACATAAATGATTAGAAGCACTAAAAAGATAGGATGGTGGGTTTCTACCATCTTGCCATATCTATGAATACAGGCTAGTATATAAAATACATGACAATAAAAATGCGTACTCCTAGATGCTACCCTAATTAGATGTACCTAGCATGTGTGTAGGTGTTGAGCCAAGAATCCTTCTAGAATAAAGTCAACCCCATTACCTGAAGTGAAGGACTGTGAGACCCCATGTTGGTCTCCAGCTGGACACCCAGCAAGGGATGTTAGACCACTGCGAGCAGGAGCCTCCAGCGTCTCGCATCAGTGTGTCGGCATGGAAGTCGTGATCTCCTCTGACTATCTCAGCAAGATGCAATGTTTATATACCCGAAGTATCCCCAGGGGTTCTACCTTGCTGTGCTACAGCCTAGACTTACGATAAAGTTGGAAATGAACCTTGTTCATAGTTATTATGCAGGAGATGGTAGTCCTGCTGAGTTTCCAAGGATCCTCATGCATTATGTATGAGGCTATTTTTTTAGGAAAAACCCTACGTTCTGTAAGCAGTACTGTAACTAGGTAAAGGGTAAGTCCTAATATTGTGTTGTGTATGTAATGTAGGGACGAATATAGGTGAAAGGTTGTGATGTTACCCGGACCTATATTGGGGTACCTATATGGAATGTAAGTTTTACAATTCCAAGACCTTTTTTCAATAATTTTGTGGCCACAAGAAGAGCAATAGAAGAAAACATTAAAATTATCTTGTTGTGGAATAATCATACAATTGCATCATATGCCCACAGCAGGGTATTACATCCATCTTACTATTAGTGTATAAAAGAGCGCATACCCAACTATTAAGCATTTTAAGAACCAAGAAGAGTAGTAGCTCCCTACATTAGGCCCCCTCTGTGAGGGGGCCAAACTAGTATATTGTAAAACAATTGGTGAACTAGGGAGGTGAACAGTACCCACATCAATTGTTCACTTTCTTGGAATGCATTTAAAGCGCCTAATCCATAGAGCCATCAAGTATGTAGCCATACCAAAAACCCATTTTCACTTTTTTTCAGTACAGAGTATTCTATATGCTTCTAGGTGCTGTCTAGTGCCAAGGTTACTACAAAGTGGGAGACTCCACTTTGCCTGTGGATGTTAATAGAATAGGCAAAAGGATGTGTGCCAGGGTTTCTGGCCCCCCTAGACCTGCTGGACACAGGTCATCTGGTAAACCCTTCACTTGCCATTTGCTACAGAACATTTTGGTGGCAAGGGTTCTATATCTGAATTGAAGATACAATTTCTATGCCAGGGCTGCGGGCAATTTAATCAATGGTTGGTTCATACCATGGGCAGGGTTTACTATCTATAAAATCGAATGAAAGCGATCCGTTGCAACTTGTCAGTTTCCACGGCTAAGAACTCCCAATAGGTTTCTTTGACCTTCGCTCTAGGGATCAAGCACATCTTCTCAGGTGAGGTCCAATAGATTCCCAACACCAATTTCCATAAGACTACCTTACTTTATCTCAACCAATAGATTGTTTCTCCACATGGAGATAAAAAAAGCTCTCTTAGGCCCCCCCAATAAGGTTCAAGAGCTTGGGTAGACCACAAAAGGTTAGGAGTCAACATTTGGTTTTGTGTGAGATCCTCCTTTTTGTAAAGTCCAAATTGTGGGAGGCTGGCTTTGTATATGGTGCTCACTTATGTAAGTCTAGCCCCCTGCACTAATCCAGACAACACTTTTGGTGATGTTAGTGGTCTTAGACAACCTTAGAAAGCTCTCTAAGTGGTAGCTGTGGAGAGCAGCCTTTAGGCTTAGTCCAGAAAGAGTATTAAGCAGCTTTTTTTACCAGTACTCAATCTTCTGGTATAGTTAAGTCAAAAAGAACCACACAGTGTAGTTGTAAACATATGTATTAATTATTAACTCTCACTAACACAATGTATTTTCTCCTACCTGGAGATACAACAATATACACACAATACTTTGTCAATAGAATTCGTAAATAGCACAGAATACACAGTGGTCCCCAGGGAGAGACCAAACCATATACTAAAATAGTGGAATGGGAACCACGACCGAAGTCGAGAATGGACCCAGAAAACGTAGCTGGGGACCCAAGGAACCACCCAAGATGAATATCTAAGAACCCCACTGAGGTCGTGGGCTGAGTGGAATACAACCGTGTGCTCAATGTGAACGAAAAAGTAAGTCGCGGTTGCAATTTTAAAGAAGGACCCTTCCCAGTAGATCCCGAAGACACCCCGTGGAAGATTGAAGGTTGGAGAGTCACCTCACCCGTGGATACCCCAGGAACCAGGATACCTACACCAGGGAGGCCGGTGCATAGGTGTGAAGTGACGTCTGAAACCGCCGTAAATCACAATGGAGGACTTCTGAAAAAGATGCAAGTGATGAAGAAGGTGAAAGTATCTGGTGGAATCCAAAAGTGGATTTAAGGTGAGATGTCTCTGCAAGCAGAGGGGACAGAGTCTGTGCCACTCAAGAGGGACCGTGCAGGCCTCTAGTGAGTCCCAGAACCACCACCTGTGGTGCTGAGCCTTTCGGAGTCTGTGGGAGCCCAGGATCAGAGGACTGGACAGCTGCGTTACGGTGCCTGGAGATGTAGGGGAGTGACTCCTTTCACTCCAAGGGAGATTCCTTCGGGGGTCTTGGATGGCCACAGGTCCTGTGAAGAACCTGTATGGAGTACAGACATTGCAGCAGACTGGCAGGATGACAGGAACAGATGGGGGCTTTCCAGTTGCTGTCTTGGTTCCCAACGCGAAGTCCAGCGAGCTCCAGAGTGCCCTGATGGTCAAAGTTGAAGTGGTATGTGATCTGAACTTGTCCCACAACAAATCTAGGGACCCACACACAGGCAAACCCTTAAGTACCCTAAGGAAAGGGTTGGGATGATTATGGGGTCCCTCCCAGAGGAAGGGCTGGACAAGGGGTGGATACTCCCTTGCCCTTTGTTCTGTTTGTGTCAGAGCGTGATCCAACTACTCCTTGAACTGGAGTATGCAAGGAGAGCACCAAATGTGCTCTTCAGGCAGTCTGAGTGGCGTTGGCAAGCACCCCTACCCTTCCCCAATACAATACGTCCTGTCTAGGAGGTGGTCACACCTCCCTGTGACAGGATATCTATTGTCCGCCTTCCTCTGCTCGAACTTGGCTCAACAGCAGATGGGAAGAATTGTGTCTCTCGTCGGCAGCAGCCATAGTTTGCTGTCCGGGTCTTGAAGACTGGTACCTTGAGCACGGAGGGCCGGCCAGAAGAGCTTTACAGTGCATGGAATCATACCTCGTAAACCATTTATGGTATGGGGGTATGATTCCAACATGCTTGATACCGAACATGACAGGGTTCGTTACTGCCAGTTTAGAGATGGTCATTGTGTACTGACGCATGGCCACTCTATGTATCTTAATAGCTGATGCACTTGGAACCCGAGTGAATAGACTCCGAAGGTTGTAAGGGTGTCCTGCTCATGCAGGGGCTCCCTCACACTTAGAACGAGCACCCTGCCTTCACGATTGAAAGGCCTGCCTTAGGGGTGACTTATAAGGTTCCTTATAGCTGAGGTCACTGCACTTAAAGCATATATCTGTTGTAAATGGTGCTAGCACCAGCTTACACAGGCTGCAATAGCTTCAGTCCTGGAGACACCCCTGGTGTACCTATGTCCTGGGTACCTTAGTACCATATACTAGATACTTATCAGGGAACACCAGTTAGCCAATCTGAAGTGTAGCTAAGTACTCACCATGTCCAATTTAGGGAAAAAGCACAGAAACTGGGATCCTGTTTAGCAGGATCCGTGTCCGATTAGTCAGAAAAACATAGCCACACCAGGCAAAAAGTGAGGGTAACCCTGCAGAAGGATCCTACCTTCCTACACAAATACACAGGGGTCAGAGAAGTACTCATAGAGAGATGAAATGAAGATCTTATAAACCTGTGCTCAACTGTTGCTATACTATTGGTGTTCGTACTCTGCCCAGAGTCTTGGTGATATAAATCTCTAGGGCTGGGGCCACCCTTCGTGACAATATCCATCCATGGATCTTGGCTATACTTGCAGTGTTGTATTAAAGACCCATGCAACTTTTCAAGTTGTGGAACCAAACTCCGATTGGATGTAGGAGAAATTGATGTACCAAAGCACTCAACATATTGTAAGTAAATGGTGGTGTCACCATATACAGTGTAGTCCAAAAAAACATAATCGGAGAACCGGAGTCAAAGATGTTTTAAAGAGGCTTGTATTACAATCCAGAAAACAGCCGACACGTGTTTCGTCACACAAGTGAATTCTTCAAGGATGTAATTACAAATTTATATAAATGTTTTTAGTAAAACATAGTTGTGTAAATGCATTTTTTGATATTCTATGCACAATTGTTTCATTTGATATAATGTAACATTAACCTACTCCAGGGAAAAATGCAGGGAACCACGAAAAAGCCCACACGTAGAAACAGTGTCTCCGATTGTGTGCACGTGCACTGGAAAGACCAACAAAAGCAACAAAAAAAGGGTGCTAGTGTTCAAGAAAAACTGAGATAAACGTGATAAATTCATCAAGGTTAATCCAATAGCATTTTACCTCAAAGAATAGTTGAGAGTGAGAGAAAAAAAGGAATTGGGGGAGAGGAGTTGGGATAACAGCTAGGGCGGTCGACCTCGAATCTGAGGAACCGGGTTTGAGTCTCTGCAATGATGCTGAACATCCTGTGAGTCTGAGCAAATCACTTAATCTCCCTGTGCCTAACAAAAATGAATGTGGCCTCATGTAACGCAACTGGTGCTATGTGAAGTGCTCTGATACCCGATACCGGGTCAAGGTCTCGCTATGTAAAACTCTGTTTAAAAAAAAAGTTATATTCCGACTATGATTTGCCACAAAGAGAAACTGATTTGTTATGTAAAGGCTTTCATTTCTGTCTAACTCACAAACTGGTATTGTCCAGTTGCATTTGATGTATATAAATTCATCAGAAGATTGAAATGTAAAAAGATTTTTGACGAGCAACCAAGTTTATATTCCTCCGAAGATTTCTTGTGAGTTTGAGTGTAAGAGAACCATCAAAGATATACAGGATATTCACTTGATTGTATCATTAGATAACACTGATGAAACACCCACCGCAATGCTGGATATTCTATCTGATTTGGGCATATCCTCCAACCTTAATGTAGATAGTGGGCTGAAACCAAAATCAACGTTCCTGCCTAATTTACAATCTGACAAACTAATTGATACTTTCCATAAAGCAGTCATCAATGATATTTCTGAAATGGAAGATAAGACATATATGAAACCTGGATTATATAAGGAGATTCTAAATAGGCAGGAACGCGAGGCATTGGAAACCCTTAGAGAAATACCCACTATTTTCCTTTGAGATGCTGGTGGGGGGGGGGGGGTAGTAAATGTATGTAGTGGTGGTGAACAAGACTGACTACATGACCGAGATTAACAGACAGTTGTCTGATAAAGAAATAAAGAAGCATATGTTAAATAACCTTATGATCCTTTGAGGGTGGTAACGAACAAGATTGAGCACAGACTCAATCTGGCGGAATGGATGTCTTATCAATGATTTAGAGTACAATAGCACACATCCACGTGCACCGTGTATTTACATTTTGCGTGAAACCCTTAAGAGTGGAGTCTTTCTGCCGTATAGACCAATAATATCAGGCATTGGGTCACCAACAGAGAGAATCTCCAAGTACATGGACTGTTTTTACAACCCTTTGTACACCAACTTCCTTCATACATACGAGACACCGGAGAACTTCTAAGTAAATTGGAAGATATTGAGTGGGTTGATGCATTCCACTTTGTGACACTGGATGTTAACTCTTTATTTAAAAAGTATTCCATTAGAAAAGGGCCTAAAGGCAGTTGCCTCTACGCTCTCTGCAAGAAAACAACTCTGTACGAGCACACTGAGATGATTATGGATCTAACTAGACTGGTGCTGGAAAACAATGTATTTCTATACGACAATAACTGGTATAGACCAGCACATTGAGTGGCCAGGGGGTCGAAATGTTCCCCCTCGTACGCCAACCTACACATGAGACATTTTGGAAAAGTACACATCTGGACCGACTGCCCGCTATCCTTCAAAAACATGTATTATATATAGATGACATATTCTTAATCTAGACAGGAATCTTAAACATTTGGAGTTTTTTTTAACACTTGAATAACACTCACAACCTCACATTTACACATAATTTACATTCCAGATGCAGTGGATTTTTGAACGTTACTTTATATGTGGAAGTGTCTCAAATTGCTCCCAAATTTTTTAGGAAGTCCACAGCGTGCAATTCTATTCTGCATGCTGACAGTGCACTCCCATCTGCCCAGATTGAAGTCATCCCATTTGGTGAGATGATACGTGTATGCAGAAACTAGTGATGATGTTGTATGTGCATAAGAACTAGACCTTATTGAATCTAGGTTAAGAAATAGAGGCTAAGCAGACAAAACTTTAGCCAGGTCACGTTTGAAAATTGTGAGCACTAAACGTAACTCACGACTAAAACCAAAACATAAGAAACATAAGAGAAACCAACGCCTAGCATTAATCACCAGATATTGTGTGCAAAGCCAAAACCTATATAGAATACTTAATAAGTACTGGAATTAGACCCTACCATCAAGAAATACATATCCAAGAAACCTATGATAACATACAGTAGAGGTGTGATACATAGAAATATACTATACCCCTGTTACATTACACGTGCAATTCGGGATGACACTGGTTTCTACCTTCAAAATAAACAGTTTTTTTTTTATAGATGCACGAGATGTAACGTATGTCAAAATGCTGTTGACAAGACAACATGGTTCAAACATAACACCAAGTCCATACATCAGTTTATTAACTGCCCCACAACATTTGTAGTATATTGCATAGTGTCCATATGTCAACACATTTATGTGGGAAGTACCATTAGACCTTTAAAGGAACGCGTACAGGAACACATCAGGGTTATTAGAAATAACAATTGCAATTACCCTCTAGCAACACACTAAAATACTATGCACACAGGCTCTGAGATGATAAACATAAGATTTCATGCGCTGGCCCACATAGCAAACCACTCGAGAGGTGGGAATAGAACTGTCCCTCAGGAAGGAAGAGATAAAAAAGTAAGCTGAGATCAGTAGAAATGGTGCTTAATGTCAATAAGCAGTTGAGACTAAATCTGACACATGGTGTACATACCTATGGGTTATCAAAATCTATAAAAAATCTTTAGCCATATATTCTTTCGAAAATATAAAGTTGTTTGCAAAACAACTGCTTACAAATTAATAGGACTCGTTGGAACAATCCCCTATGTATACATCACTTCCAATCTGAGATAGATTGAACTGTGTATTTACTCACTCTTATACTGTATTCACAATTCAAATATTATAAGAACCGTTACTAGTTCGCACATGATTTATGTACTTTAGAATTGCTTGTGAACTATATATGTGGGAAAACTTAATCTATATTTCTTTTGAAATTACTATTAATTAAGGTGACCAGAGCTTATATATGTTCAGCTCCAGTACTAACTGTAGAATATATTGACAATTGTTCCTTCGGATACACACCTCAAAAGATGGCAATGAACTAAATGAATAAACCTCCATTATCGAATTAATAAAGGAAAGGCCTAATACTGTACACTAACTTACTTCTAACAGCATGAACACTGTAAGATGGTGACCGCTTGTGCATGCAATACTCACTTTAATTTCTAAGTGTCTGTCTTCTATTTTCATGTGTCTCCCATGTTTTTAAAACTCAGATTTTTATGTAATGATGTTTGGTCATTTATGCGGTACGATA
Organism: Lissotriton helveticus; assembly: GCF_964261635.1. Taxonomy (NCBI): domain Eukaryota; kingdom Metazoa; phylum Chordata; class Amphibia; order Caudata; family Salamandridae; genus Lissotriton; species Lissotriton helveticus. Next base: position 760,448,890 of record NC_136070.1, read on the forward strand.
AGAACTACACTTGCGTAATCCTCCACTATCTTAATAACCAAGGAAAGGTAATCTTTGGGGCACGATTCTCTGATATCTCAATAACTAAGGAAGGCTTGTTGCTGCAAACCAACATAAACATGACAAGATGGCGGCTGTTTATACGTGCAATACTGACGCTCCTTTATATAGTTTTTTTTTATTTCCATGTGCCTCGTGCTTCTAAAATGCTGGTTTATGAGTAATGGTGGTTTTTTAGGTCTTGCCTAAGCCATTGCGTTAGCAATTCTTTGGTGAGATATAAAGTAGGGACTTTAAAAAATGCTCCCAAAGGCTTTTGCAGGCGGATTGCCTATAGTGCATGTGTGCGGGCGTGTGCACATCGCACACCATTTGGCAGCCTGTGAGCCTCTCTCCGCACTCATGCTGGTTTGCAGCCGGCATCAGACTTCAAACACTTAAAAGGAATCCGCTCCCTTGCCCCGGCACGCAATGCAGAGAGCTTGTTGTTTACACACAATACCCCAGCTGCTTTTGACCCACCACGTCCATCTCCTTGCTCTGTTGTTTCACCCAGCCCCTTGCTTCAGCCATGTCCTGCGCCCTCACTCGTGTGTGCCGTCTCCATCCCCCCCACCCCCGCTGCCCGTCGTTCTATTTGGTATGTGTATAGTCGCGCTGTGATTTACATTTCTTTTAGGATATTTACGTAAACTGTTTTGCTCGTAGCGTTCTTGTTTTCAGTCGCTCCCAAAGAAAGTTAGACGTCTCCTTTTCCCTCCCACCTACTACTTCTTCGTGTTGCTGCTTGCTTTCACTTCTTTGCTGCTCAAGCTGTGATTTAGGATTTATTTTACATGTTTTGCTCAGGACACTTCCTTACTGCTCCCACCCAGCACTTTTGTTTTCATCGTTCTGGTGTTTACTTAACTGTTGATGTTTGCACGCTTCAAAACACAGCTACCCATTGTGCTTGCACGGTCAATGTGAATGTGTCAACTTGCATTTTTCAAGTATTGCCTCGTAATCTAATTCTAATGTGTAACGTTTACATTCCCTTTGCCTACATTTACACTAAAGACAATGCGTAAATGAATACATAAGAGCCAAAGGGCGAGTAGACTGCCAGGAAGTCGGCTTCAGTTCGCCCATTGCATTCTGGTAGATGCAGTTCACAATGTTTTTGAATTGCAACTTGGAGGGTGTTTGCCCCCAGCACAGATGGGAGTGGTACTTGTAATCAGGGACTGTACCTTCCTTAGTGGTGGCAAACACTTGTATTCGTGGGTAATTAAAAAGCACTGTGTACTGCATGTACCATAATGCCGTGGAACAGCTGGTGATGCCGTGCTGGCAGTGCGCTCTTGCACTTTTTCAAGCTGAATAGACCATCTCTCCTTTGTGTGTTGTTTTTAGAAATGACGCATTCCGTGTGTAAACTTTCGTTGGTAATTAGCGGCTCACCCGTCCTCAGCTGTGACCGAGCGCGCCATTATTCACGGCGTGATTGGAGCCCTGGCTTCTTTCCAATGCTTTAAGCCCTCCAACGCATCCAGTACGCCTCCGCCCGACTCATCCTGGACATCCCTCGTTGCAGCCATATCTCCGGCCACCTGAGGGACCTGCACTGGCTCCCCGTCAGCAAGAGGATCACGTTCAGGCTCCTTACCCACGCACACAAGTCTCTCCACGACCTGGGCCCCAAGTACCTCAACGACCGCCTGACCTTCTACACGCCCACCCGCCAGCTACGTTCTCCAAGCCTCGCCCTCGCCGCCGTACCACGCATCCGAAGAGCCACCGCCGGAGGAAGATCCTTCTCCTACCTGGCAGCCAAGACATGGAACTCCCTCCCCATCCACCTCCGGCTGACACAGGACCATCTCGCCTTCAGGAGACAACTCAAAACCTGGCTATTCGAGCAGTAGCGGACCCCTCCCCCAAGCGCCTTGAGACCCTTCCGGGTGAGTAGCGCGCTATGCAAATGTTATGATTGATTGATTGATTGATTGATGACAAAAGTTGGAATACTTTAGACTGCCCTTCCCACCAACTTTCGCCTTTGTGTGTCGTAATTCGGTGTTTAAGGGCTCGGACCTTGGTGTTTTTATTGTTCTATGGCACGCCCCCTCCGTGGGTCCTGGCAGGGACGCAGGAAGGCTAGGCACATGCATGGTAGAGGTGCTGAGATGTGCTGAAAGTTCGCACCTTGACCTGTGAGTGGCCCCAAGGCAGCTTCCAGAAACTTCCAGTTTGCTCTCTAGACCGCTGCCTTTTTCGGAACATTAATTTGGCTCCTGCTTTGTGTATCCAGTGTGCTGGAGATTTTACTTTACTAGAGCCACTGGAATTATGTTGCACAGGAGCATCAAATTATGCGGCTAAATTGACTGGGTTATGTGGCAAGAAAAGGCAAATTATGCGGCCATATGCAGCACTTTTTTAAAATAGTTTGTACAGGATAGGATGATTGTGTCCTGGTTAGCTGTGACGCTTCTCGATATTAGGTGATATTATGCCAGATTATATTAGTATTGGGTGCCTAGAGTAGGGTCAATCATCCAAATTACCCCAAATGTGATCATAGATCATTAACAATTTATACGAGTCTCTATCAAACCAATTGAACATATTTCTATACAATTCACATGTACAGTTGGATCACAATGAGAACAAAATAAATTATTCCAGAGGTCTTTAATGTGTGGTATCTTTGGAATGCTTCCCACCAACACGTGTTTGGTCGTAAAGGGATTACCCATGACTTCCTCAGGGCTTGCAAATATAGATGATTGTCATTGAGCCTTCTGACTGGTTGTATTTCCGTCCCGGCCTTATGGTGGCTGGGTATAAGAAGAGGTATGTCCAAGCGTCAATATTGCGTCTCATACTAAAGCCTCCGTATCTGAGTATGTCACTGTTTGTATCGCTTTGTTATAAGTCTGAAGGCATCAGTAAGTGCCATCCAAGACGGACAAATAAGTCGGAGCGAACGATGCTTACGATATTAGCACCGCCAGTAGTCCTCTTGCCATATCAGCGCTTCTATCTGCTACTACACTGTCTGTATGGCACATAATTCAAGTGTAATGCACTCGGCTGAATCATATTTAAAGAAGGGAACATCAGGAAATTCAGAGCATGAAATGAGTACTTTTAACATCATCATGTATGCTTCGATGAAGGTTCATGGGTTCATCTTAGGATAATGCACTGTAGCATAAAGAATTGCAGTAAACCGCAAGGAAGCTGCACAGGGACCTCACTGCAGCAGTGGAAAGTGCCAGCAGCAGAGACTCCACTTCCAGTGTGTTTATCTTGAAAGTCTCTGGGACTCTTCTGACCACATTTCCACTTGATTGAAAATGTATGCAACTGGGGCCCACGAGATGGCATGTTTCATCCATTTAAAGTTGTACAATTCAGAATACCATGGTTTTCCAATGCACAAAGGTTATCAGGTTTCACCTGATGAAATATGGGTGGGAAAAAAACTGTAGACTCTGTGCAAATTAATGCAGAACCTGCAATCATGATTTGGGCACAAACTGCTTTTTACACTTAAATCAGGAGTAGCGCGGCCCTTTAACTGAGGGTCTTAGAAAGGACTTGCTGTAGCGTTGGAGGCGTCTGGTGTGACAATCTTTAATTCCTACCCAATCACTAACGACCACCCCCTGCACATATCCACTCACTACCACCCCCAACAATACTCCCCACCTCTCCATAGCCTCTCTCATCTAGTTTCTTTTATAGTGCTACTCATCCCTGTGTTGGGTATCGGTGCCACACACACAACCACACACACAACCACACACAACCACAATCACACCACCACACACACACAACCACACACACACACAACCACACACACACATAACCACACACCCACACACACACACAACCACACACACACACACACAACCACACACACACACACACAACCACACACACACACACACAACCACACACACAACCACACACACACACAACCACACACACACAACCACACACACAACACAACCACAACCAAACACACAACCACAACCAGACACACAACCACACACACGACCACAACCACACACACAACCACACAACCACACACACACACAACCACACACACACACAGCAACACACACACAACAACACACACACAAAACCACACACACAAAACCACCAGGCACAAACACCACCAGCCCACAGTGCACAATTTCTACAGGCACAAACACCACCAGCCATCAGTGCACACTTCCACCAGGCACACACCACCGGATGTCATGGCACGCTTTCACCAGGCACACACACACCACCAGCCGTCCGTGCACACTTTCACCAGGCACACACACACCACCAGCCATCAGTGTACGCTTTCACCAGGCACACACCACCAGCTGTCAGTGCACACTTTCACCAGGCACACACACCACCAGCTGTTAGTGCACGCTTCCACCAGGCACACACACCACCATCCGGCAGTGCACGCTTCCACCAGGCACACACACCACCAGCCATCAGTGCACAATTTCTACAGGCACACACACCACCAGCCATCAGTGCACACATCAATTGTTAACGCATCCACAATTAACTATTGTAGCAATATCAGTATGGCGCACTTTACTTTTAAACATATTCATCAAAAGCGCAGCATGCCACCATTGCTACAAATATAAATACACATTTTTTTGGCCTACAATTTATAGACTTTTGTTGCAATTGGTGTTGCAAGATTTAGCAATGCCAATAGCTCAAACTTAATTAATGCGAGACCTGTTGCATTGCAAATGCTTGTACTATTTGTGGTACGTGGAGAGTGACATTCAGACACGATACATGGAACAGAGGTGAGCGATACACTGGCGGAACTTGTATGATCATAGCTTTCTTTTTTGACTTGATGTTTTGTTACGTGATGCATTTTCGCCAATCCCGAGTGTTGCAGAACACATCTGGTAATTTTAGGTGTCTAGAATGACATAGGTTGGTTTTTCACCACCTAGGCGCCGTTTTGTTATTTTTGTTGTTTTTTGTACATTGAGGTATGGGACCATAAATATAAGGGTGGATTTTTGAATATACTATATATGGAAAAAGCTACGATGTGGCTCATCTTCTGTGATGGTCCTTAACCCCTTGGGAGGCATATGACCTGTGACTTGTGTTTACTACTCATTCATTGATATACATAATTTTGTTTTGTCTTTGAATTCAGGGGGCTTATCAAGGTGCTCCTTGGCAGTATTATCCAATAAATATATCAACAAGACATACATTCAGTTGTTTCAGGTGGGCAACCTCTAGTTTGATGTATGGTTAATAACGGTTATTACCTTTCAGCCAGACAAGTAATTTTAATTACAAATATTTTTCATAGGACCGCCATGGTTGTTATATAGGACCAGTTAACTCTGGGTCTTCTTCACTTGGAAAACATTAGAAACCTTTGTGGAAGCTTATCTAGCCGATCGACTTTGCCTACATTGGGATTACTATCTTTCGCTGTAAGTTGCCCTCCACAGAGGGACATGCTCAAACTTTTAAAAAATCTCTCTTATTGGGGTTTTGATTGAATCCGATCTGAACTTAAATAGTACACATATATAATATTACTGTATAATCTTTTTGGGCCAGCATTCTTCGAACATTGACCTGTTGAAAAACATTTATCACAATCTACGGTGTGGAACAGTTGGATACGTTTGAAGACCTATGGATGACATACCGAATTTAGGCTCTGACTGTAAGTTTGATACCTGGGTTACAATGGACTTATCAGTTTCACTTTTTTTTTTTTTATTAATGATTGGATGACTAAAACAATCATTTTTTTTTTCCTTCCTTACCAGTTTAGAATATTATCTTGACTCGCGCTTATTGATCTACGGGATCATGATTGTCCTTTCTCTAAGACAATCAACTTTGTCTTTTCTCTTGGTGATTAGCAATTCGGTATATCACTTCCTTTTTTTAACTTTTTCTCTCACTCTTCGCTAATCTTTGAGGTAAAATTCTCTTGGATTAACCTTTTTAAATTTATCACATTTATCTTACGTTTTCTCCTTGAACGCTATCCCCCTTATTTTATTTGGTTTGGGTGGTCTTTCCAGTGCACGTGCACTTATCAGAGACACTCTGTTTCTATGAGTGTACTTTTTCATGGTTACCTGCATTTTTTCCTGGAGTAGGTTTGCTACATTATAAGAAGTGGAACAATTGTGCATTGAGTATCCAAAAATGCATTTACACAAGTATGTTTTACTGTTTTTTTTATATACATATGTAATTACAGCCTTTAAGAAGTCACTTGTGTGACGAAACACATGCTGTTTTCTGGATTGTAATACAAACCTATTTAAAACATCTTTGACTCCTGTTTTCTGATTATGCTTTTTGGGCAACACTGTATATGGTGACAACACCATTTATTTACTATATGCGGAGTGCTTTGGTATATCAGTTTCTCATGTAAACGGAGGTGTCTCACCAATGTATATAATGCATATTGGGTAGTATGATGGCAACAAACAAAGCTGGTGGTGAGCTATAGAAAAATTGGCGCTCTTAGGTCTATCACATTTGTATTTCAACTGATACACACAATCTGGCACTGTGCACTAGGTACAGAAAACCACCAGAGTCCCGACTTTGTGGTCAAAGTGTGGTAAATAAAATATTACCCTGGCAGAATTTCTAGGCATTAACAAAGTATCATGCATCAAGTGAGAAGCAGAGTCCGTGGTATCTGAGTTAAAATGGGCTTTATTCCAATAACTCGAGTCAAAGGGAGAATATGTTCCATCACCGCTGAGGTTCAGGAAGAGTCTTCTAACAATTATTTACTGAACATAGTATATATACATTTCTTGTACATAGGCTGAGCAGAGCAAGGAAGAAAATGAGATAAGAACATGTGGGTGTACATGAGGGTGTGTACTTTGATGAGTCATAGGTAGGTGATAGGTAGGTGTCATAGGTGGGTGGGTACTTAGGAGGAGTTTGCATGACCAGCTCGAACTGTGTCCTAATTGTGCAATTTGAGCATAACGTGCAATTGACGTGTAACTGGGAGGAGGCTGACTTTCAACCTAGTAGAGGAATCTCAATTATGTCAGGGCGACCAGCACGTCTAGTACAACTGATATCTAGAGTCAAGGGATGTATTATCTGAAGCAAAGGTTGGTCGTCACTAAAAGACAGAGATGGCATATTTATTCGTTCATTGCATGAGGGCTGTGAGCTCTTCTATGGATGCAAGCACTGTGATTTACTTAAATGGAGACAGAATGGCTAGGCCTATCTCCCTCGGACGGGTTCTGTGTACTTTTCCTCACCGGGCAGATATGTGACTCTGTACAGCAGACAGATAACTGTTATTCATAAATAATACTGTCTTGGCAGGCTTCTTGCTGGGCTTATCTCGGCTGAGCTAGAAGTATGCGAGGTCGGAGGGACGTAACTGCAGCTTCAGTGTGTCAGGAGTCATGAAATGCAAATACATGGGCCTTATGCTACCTTAACGTTTGGGAGACTTTGATGACTGGCATTTCTAATGCAGGACATGATTGCAGAGGCCTAGTGATTCAGGCCACTACGGGAAATATGCATGGGTGACATGCACATGACATGTAACATAGGGTATATGTAGTGGACATTTTTGGTCAGGCAAAATATCATTTTCCTCAAAAGAACCACTGCGTTGCAAAATCAAATCGTATGGACACGTATAAAAATGAACACACACAATTTTGTTATCTATATATCACAGTAGTGCTTGTCTTGTAGATTCCGAAGTCTATAATTCAAGTAGATCCTTAAGTGATGTTGGTTCTGTACTTCACTGGTCAGTTTATTAGCCAACACGTGTTTCGTCCCTTTTACAAGGAAGTACCCCACGACTTCTTCAGGGCTATGACAAGTCTTTGGCGGTCTCTTAACTTTGGTGATACTTCCGACTCAGAAAGGGTTTCTGTTTTTAGGTAAAGCAATCCTTAAACCGCCGTCAGTGGCGGTGAAGTACAGAACCAACTTCACTAAAGGATCTACTTGAAGTAAAGACTTAGAATGTACAAGACAAGCACGACTGTGATATATAGATAACAAAATTGTGTTCATTTTTATACGTGTCCATAGGAGTTGTTTGTGGGTAGAATGATGCATCTGTACCACATAGCACCTTAATAAGACTATTCTTTGTGTAATAGTTTTTTTGACAAATATTCTGGGATACGCCAATAGTGGTGGGATTGGAAAAACCATCACTACCCACCTCAGTTTTGTCCAATCGGGACTAAGTCCGATGCCCAGGTAATCAAAGTTGGGCACCAAATCGTGGGGTTTTTCACCCACCAGGTATATATATTTGATTCCACTGGAATAAAGTGACTGTTTCGTAACTTGCCTTTTATCACTCAACACGCATTTGTCACAATCACCCATAAAATACTCCACAGACTTGCAAATACCTCCACCAATAATCCTCTCTGACCTTTTGTTTCTTTGCGCGAATTACCAGATGCCCTTCATGTGCGATTTCCAACACCCTTTTCCTCCCCACTTACTTTCCACAACCAATTGCTTGACGCTTCACACCATACCTTCCACACATGTTAATTCATCCACCACTTGAAACTAAGGGCCGAATTGAGTACCTACACACTTAGGGGTTCATTAGGATGGGGGGCGGACTTCAGTCCACCCGCCACCCTAATGGTGCTGGGCCCGGCGGCCAGTGGTGCGGTGGTCCCGCACCACCACCAATTAGGATGTGATCATCACCGTGGCGGTCGCATCCCGCTTATTCAACATTGTGGCAGGCGGTGTTGTGAGCAGCACCCGCCACAATGTTGTAAATGCATGTTGTGCATTGGCATGCACAAGGTGACAGGCACTGCACGGTGCCTACCACCTTACGTATGCCAAATGTAGGGGGGGTATAATATAATATATAAGTCCTTTGAAGCTAAGGTATTTACCAGGATTTCTATCAAATTGACCCTATCCGCAGAGATGCTACGCTAGTTTAGTAGCTTTATCTTTATCTTAAATACCCCAATATATAATTAATTTACTAACTGGTAGTAGATCGGGGTAATATGATTGCTTTTAGTAATTTGATAGAAATCCTCGTAAATATCTTTGCTTCAAAGGACTTATATTAGCCTAACGGTCCTATGATGTTGTTTTTCAAAACAGAGTTCTACCCCTAAAAAAGACACGGGAGGACAAACATACACGACCTGTAATTTAATAATAAGGAGGTGTAAAACGGGCAGGAACCCAATGTACCTAACAATACCTGAACAGCGATACCCATGTCTAAGGTAATTTTATTCGGAAGCTATGGCACTTTTACATACTTGGGGTGGCTGAATATTGGGCTATTTTATGTAACAGACCTGCGTTAGACTTTGTTTCTGCAGGTGATATTCTGGCGATACATTTATCAGAATTGGATTGCCTAATTAAAACAACCATATTGTCAATGAACCGGGTTTAAAACATTTTAATCAGACTACTGGCACCATCTAAAAACCACGCAACTGAAGGTGCCTTCCCTCTGATTGAAGGTGAGGCGATATGTAGTTTTCTTCTCTATGCCTTATAGGGTGCATACGAAAAGTTGGGAATGGAATAGGTGGTTGAGAATGAAAGGGATCTTTGCGATATGTGTCTGAGTGTATGAGATCAAACTGTAATACGATTGTACCATAATAAAGAGGGAATCTTTTTTGAGTGATACTCCAGTGGGAGTATATAAACTGGACAGGACTTACTTTTTGTCTACCACAAGTTTTTTTATTTATTTATTTAAGAAGTTTTGTATAGCGCTAGCCTGACCGGAGGGTATCTGAGCGCTTCACAGCAATTGTATAACAAGACATGCGAGTGCATAAAATAATACAATAAGCGAGCAAAGGGAGCAAACAAATAGTAAAACAGTGAAACAGTCTGGGTGTGAGACGAAGTAAAGAGGATGTAGAGTGGTCCATTACAAGGACTTGTTATCTTACAGCTGGGGGATATAGTGTCCTTTTCAGCCTTCCTGTGGGTCCTATCTGATCGCTGACGATCGATCGAGGAAAAGGATTTTGAGCGGTCTTTTGAATTTGGTGGAGGAGGGAATTGTTCTGATGTGGGGGGATAGAGTTCAGTATTTTGGGCGCTTTGCCGGCGAAGGATCTGCCTGCAGTTTTCTGTTTTCGAGGTTTTAGCGGGATAAGTAGTAGGGTATTGGAGCTTCTGAGGTCCCTGTTCTGACCTGCTTTATTGAGTTTGGACGCCAGACAATGGGGTTTGCCTGTGTGGAGGGCTTTGTGGGTGAGGCAGGCCGTTCTGAAGTTCGCCCGCATTTCTATGGGTAGCCACTTGAGTTCTTTGAGGGCAGGAGAGATGTGGTCGAATTTATTCAATCCTGTTACCATTCTAGCCGCGGTTTTGAGGGTTGTTTTTAGCGGAGCAAGGTGTGTTTTCGCAATTCCAGATAGGACTGCGTTTCCATAGTCCAGTCTTGACAGTACCAATGCTTGAGTGGCTTGTTTGAGGTCATTGGGGGGAATGAAAGGTTTTATTTTGTTTAGTAGCTTTAGATTAAGGAAGGCTCTCTTGGACGAAATCTTAATGTGTTTGGTTATGTCCAGTTTTGAGTCTAGCGTGATGCCTAGTGATTTGACGACAGAATCGGCTAAGGAGAGGTTTTAATAGTGAACTTAAAAAGTATTCCAACGCATTGTTTTTTATGGTTTTAGGGCACCATTATGTTTTATTTGTGCTTAATGCTGTTGCCTGTTCTTTGATAGAAAATATATATACATTTATCTGGTCTTAGATACAATTGTGTTTAGTGTAAGAAAACCCAACCATTTACTGTCAGGATTAACTAATGTTATTCTGAAAATAATTATTGGATAGTGTCAAAATTATTAATGCTTTATGCAGTGGTTTGGTTTTTGTTTACTGGTTTTTGTTTACTGTTTAAAGAATATGAACAATGTATCACAGCTATATTATATTTTTGTTTTTATAGGTGATCCCACATATTACTTTTAATTCTCGGTAGAGAGTATATTATTTTGTCTTGACAAAGATGGATATATTATTTTGACCATCGAAACGCGTCGACGCCTCAATATATATACGCAATCCGTCAGCAAATAAGCATGGCTGAGAATATCTATCATTGAATCACTGACTCTGTGCTACAAATATTGCAATTTGACGGATGTGTATGATCTGAAGACGTAGTGTATTTGTCTTTTCTTGTTTTTACTCTCCCCTGTTTTGATGACGTGCTATGAATTGATTTTTGTATCTGTTTGTTTGTAGTATATATCAGACACATTGTTCTGGTTAGGTATTTAACACAGAACTTTGTACTAAAAAATTACATACAAAAAATCTTTTTAATGATAAATAAATGAATATATTGATTTTTACTTTTGACTTGTGTTATTCCTTGGTTTATATGGTCCAATCGTGTATTAATGGGAAATTGAGAGTGGCTAAGTAATGGGATGTGTGTTTGGTAGAAGGATTGCCTGTTGAGTCAAGAGTAATACATTTATCAAAAGGGAGCTCAATTTTACCTACTTTACAGTGCCCTATCCCTTTGGGTTTAAGGGGCCCCTCTCTTCTTACATATTCTACATTCCAATCATATTCACTCCTGTGTGGCGGTACGCTGAGCCTCTCCAACGGAGGAGAGGCTTAGCATACCGCCACAGGAGCAAAGGAGTTCCCATTGAGCCCGGTGAGAGGGGCTCAGTTGCATGCTGGTTGGGGGTGCGTCGGGGAATGTTGTCGGTGCCCGCCCCCGGTGGTCATTTCACAGCTGCCGCTATCTGATAGCGGTACAAAAGGGGGTGGTAATGGACAGAGCATCTGAACCAATCAAACACTCCCACCCAGTCAAAAGATCTGGGTTTAATCCATCACCGTTCTTTAGCCCACTCTGCCACCCCAGTTCAGACATGGCTATATGCAAATCAGTCGGACCCTGTGCCTCATGGGAACAGTCCAGCCCGAACTGCCAAGCCATGCCTTCCCTGGACCGGAAACAAGCTTCCGAGGACCGGTTTCTGGCATTGCAGCCGTCTTCAGCCCGGCTTGCTCGAATCCAGTGGCAAAGTGAGCAAGGGACTCACATCTGAGCATACCCTGCCACACTTATGGAGGCGAAAAGCGGTACAAAAGGGGGTGGTAATGGACGGAGCTTCTGAACCAATCAAACACTCACACCCAGTCAAAAGATCTGGGTTTAATCCATCACCGTTCTTTAGCCCACTCTGCCACCCCAGTTCAGACATGGCTATATGCAAATCAGTCTGACCCTGTGCCTTATGGGAACAGTCCAGCCCGAACTGCCAAGCCATGCCTTCCCTGGACCGGAAACAAGCTTCCAAGGACCGGTTTCTGGCATTGCAGCCGTCTTCAGCCCGGCTTGCTTGAATCCAGTGGCAAAGTGAGCAAGGGACTCACGTCTGAGCATACCCTGCCACACTTATGGTGGCCAAAAGCGGTACAAAAGGGGGTGGTAATGGACGGAGCATCTGAACCAATCAAACACTCTCACCCAGTCAAAAGATCTGGGTTTAATCCATCACCCTTCTTTAGCCCACTCTGCCACCCCAGTTCAGACATGGCTATATGCAAATCAGTCTGACCCTGTGCCTCTTGGGAACAGTCCAGCCTGAACTGCCAAGCCATGCCTTCCCTGGACCGGAAACAAGCTTTCGAGGACCGGTTTCTGGCATTGCAGCCGTCTTCAGCCCGGCTTGCTTGAATCCAGTGGCAAAGTGAGCAAGGGACTCACGTCTGAGCATACCCTGCCACACTTATGGTGGCCAAAAGCAGTACAAAAGGGGTTGGTAATGGACGGAGCACCTGAACCAATCAAACACTCACACCCAGTCAAAAGATCTGGGTTTAATCCATCACCGTTCTTTAGCCCACTCTGCCACCCCAGTTCAGACATGGCTATATGCAAATCAGTCTGACCCTGTGCCTCATGGGAATAGTCCAGCCCGAACTGCCAAGCCATGCCTTCCTTGGACCGGAAACAAGCTTCCTTGGACCGGTTTCTGGCATTGCACCCGTCTTCAGCCCGGCTAGCTTGAATCCAGTGGCAAAGTGAGCAAGGGACTCACGTCTGAGCATACCCTGCCACACTTATGGTGGCCAAAAGTGGTACAAAAGGGGCTGGTAATGGACGGAGCATCTGAACCAATCAAACACTCACACCCAGTCAAAAGATCTGGGTTTAATCCATCACCCTTCTTTAGCCCACTCTGCCACCCCAGTTCAGACATGGCTATATGCAAATCAGTCTGACCCTGTGCCTCATGGGAACAGTCCAGCCCGAACTGCCAAGCCATGCCTTCCCTGGACTGGAAACAAGCTTCCGTGAACCGGTTTCTGGCATTGCAGCCATCTTCAGCCCGGCTTGCTTGAATCCAGTGGCAAAGTGAGCAAGAGACTCACGTCTGAGCATACCCTGCCACACTTATGGTGGCCAAAAGCGGTACAAAAGGGGGTGGTAATGGACGGAGCATCTGAACCAATCAAACACTCACACCCAGTCAAAAGATCTGGGTTTAATCCATCACCATTCTTTAGCCCATTCTGCCACCCCAGTTCAGACATGGCTATATGCAAATCAGTCTGACCCTGTGCCACATGGGAACAGTCCAGCCCGAACTGCCAAGCCATGCCTTCCCTGGACCGGAAACAAGCTTCCGAGGACCGGTTTCTGGCATTGCAGCCGTCTTCAGCCCGGCTTGCTTGAATCCAGTGGCAAAGTGAGCAAGGGACTCACGTCTGAGCATACCCTGCCACACTTATGGTGGCCAAAAGCGGTACAAAAGGGGGTGGTAATGGATGGAGCATCTGAACCAATCAAACACTCACACCCAGTCAAAAGATCTGGGTTTAATCCATCACCCTTCTTTAGCCCACTCTGCCACCCCAGTTCAGACATGGCTATATGCAAATCAGTCTGACCCTGTGCCTCATGTGAACAGTCCAGCCCGAACTGCCAAGCCATGCCTTCCCTGGACCGGAAACAAGCTTCCGAGGACCGGTTTCTGGCATTGCAGCCGTCTTCAGCCCGGCTTGCTTGAATCCAGTGGCAAAGTGAGCAAGGGACTCCCGTCTGAGCATACCCTGCCAACCTTATGGTGGCCAAAAGCGGTACAAAAGGGGGTGGTAATGGACGGAGCATCTGAACCAAGCAAACACTCACACCCAGTCAAAAGATCTGGGTTTAATCCATCACCGTTCTTTAGCCCACTCTGCCACCCCAGTTCGGACATGGCTATATGCAAATCAGTCTGACCCTGTGCCTCATGGGAATAGTCCAGCCTGAACTGCCAAGCCATGCCTTCCTTGGACCGGAAACAAGCTTCCTTGGACCGGTTTCTGGCATTGCAGCCGTCTTCAGCCCGGCTAGCTTGAATCCAGTGGCAAAGTGAGCAAGGGACTCACGTCTGAGCATACCCTGCCACACTTATGGTGGCCAAAAGTGGTACAAAAGGGGCTGGTAATGGACGGAGCATCTGAACCAATCAAACTCTCACACCCAGTCAAAAGATCTGGGTTTAATCCATCACCGTTCTTTAGCCCACTCTGCCACCCCAGTTCAGACATGGCTATATGCAAATCAGTCTGACCCTGTGCCTCATGGGAATAGTCCAGCCCGAACTGCCAAGCCATGCCTTCCTTGGACCGGAAACAAGCTTCCTTGGACCGGTTTCTGGCATTGCAGCCGTCTTCAGCTCGGCTAGCTTGAATCCAGTGGCAAAGTGAGCAAGGGACTCACGTCTGAGCATACCCTGCCACACTTATGGTGGCCAAAAGTGGTACAAAAGGGGCTGGTAATGGACGGAGCATCTGAACCAATCAAACACTCACACCCAGTCAAAAGATCTGGGTTTAATCCATCACCCTTCTTTAGCCCACTCTGCCACCCCAGTTCAGACATGGCTATATGCAAATCAGTCTGACCCTGTGCCTCATGGGAACAGTCCAGCCCGAACTGCCAAGCCATGCCTTCCCTGGACTGGAAACAAGCTTCCGTGGACCGGTTTCTGGCATTGCAGCCATCTTCAGCCCGGCTTGCTTGAATCCAGTGGCAAAGTGAGCAAGGGACTCACGTCTGAGCATACCCTGCCACACTTATGGTGGCCAAAAGCGGTACAAAAGGGGGTGGTAATGGATGGAGCATCTGAACCAATCAAACACTCACACCCAGTCAAAAGATCTGGGTTTAATCCATCACCCTTCTTTAGCCCACTCTGCCACCCCAGTTCAGACATGGCTATATGCAAATCAGTCTGACCCTGTGCCTCATGTGAACAGTCCAGCCCGAACTGCCAAGCCATGCCTTCCCTGGACCGGAAACAAGCTTCCGAGTACCGGTTTCTGGCATTGCAGCCGTCTTCAGCCCGGCTTGCTTGAATCCAGTGGCAAAGTGAGCAAGGGACTCCCGTCTGAGCATACCCTGCCACACTTATGGTGGCCAAAAGCGGTACAAAAGGGGGTGGTAATGGACGGAGCATCTGAACCAAGCAAACACTCACACCCAGTCAAAAGATCTGGGTTTAATCCATCACCGTTCTTTAGCCCACTCTGCCACCCCAGTTCAGACATGGCTATATGCAAATCAGTCTGACCCTGTGCCTCATGGGAACAGTCCAGCCCGAACTGCCATGCCTTCCCTGGACTGGAAACAAGCTTCCGTGGACCGGTTTCTGGCATTGCAGCCATCTTCAGCCCGGCTTGCTTGAATCCAGTGGCAAAGTGAGCAAGAGACTCACGTCTGAGCATACCCTGCCACACTTATGGTGGCCAAAAGCGGTACAAAAGGGGGTGGTAATGGATGGAGCATCTGAACCAATCAAACACTCACACCCAGTCAAAAGATCTGGGTTTACTGGAAAGAGAGCAAAAGAACAACCCTGCCCTTGAGATATTATGGTCCCGGAGGGGATCCAACTAATAATAAAGGGGTGGCATATCTAGGAGCCAGGACTGCACGAGATACAGGGCAAGTCAGTTTAAATATACATCGAGAGGATTTAATTTTTTGTACATTATTTATTAATTTTCCTTTGATTTTATGTTTAAAAAAAAACAGGGTATAAAGAGTAATTTACATTGTTTGAATCCACATAATATATACAACATCAAATATACATGATAAAAGGAAAAAGATAAAATAGAGAAGAATAGTCCTAAGCCTGTAACAAACCCTACCCAGCAGTGTATCATACAACATTCATTCTTTCATACTCACTCATTTCATTTCACTCATTCTCAAGTTCTTATGTACAACTTTCATTCACTAATATAGTCCTGATATTTACAACATGGAGATGTTAGATTTGTTCCATGGATCTGAGGTACCGAAAAATATATGATCCCCTCCCAACAATAATCATTACATTACCTAGTCCCTTATTATTACAAATAAGCAGTCGGTCGGCAGTGTAGAAGGTTCAAGCGTTTATTAGACAAACACAAACTCTGCCAGAGGAGCTCCTTGCGACCTGACCCAAAAGGTCCGCCAAGAAGACTACTAGCACATTGTCAGCACATCACATATATACAATTGCGTTGGCACCGGCATGGCCTAACATGGAAAAATACAAATTGGTACAAGCTAGTACAGTAATAGGAAAGCCCATATAAGGCACACAAAGAGCTCCTGATTTCGCTCAGGCAGCAAGGTCAGACGGGTGACTCCCTTCTGTCTTCTCAGAGACAAACCACCCTGCACCCCTCCCGGAATGTGCTTATCGGCCCTTCCTCGGCTAACTACGACCTTGCCGAGCCTACCGAGCTGAAACAGCAGTTTCTGCAACAGTTGGTTTCTTTCCCAGGAGCAGGGCCTTTAGAGCTAAGGGAGAATAAGGCCTGTGCATGTACGATATTAAAGAGGGCCATAATATGGTATTCATATAGCGTAACGTGGCATGAAGCTAAGTGAAAGAAAATACCGTAAATACTAATTATGCATGTCTACAGTGTGAGTTTAGTGACACCATGCTAATCCTAACATATCGATTATCAATACTACGTGATCAGGAATCGATTCTGGTACCTCAAACCCTCCTTTTAGCGTGGTGGCGCTAAATGATAACAGACATCTACTCCTCAAATATTTCTTCATCGATGATCATCATACCATGTACCTTTTTCTGCAGCATTTGGGCTTTAACAGCGATAGGGGATGGAACACACAGAGTGGTGATACGGGAAGCACAGTAAGAACAGCAGGCTGGACCACAGTGCATCAAGACACAGCATGTGAAAATGATGGCAGCAGCTCCTCCTAAAATTAACATTACCTTCCATCCCCATGTGGCCAGAAGTCCCCAAAACCAACCTGACAATGACCAAGACCCATTGTCAACATGCATTTCGGAAGCAATGCGATGCAGTTTCTGGATGGCTAGATGGACGGAGGGGGCGGAGTCAGGAATATATACACAACAAGAACTGCCGATGACGCGGCATGCCCCACCCCGATCCGCTAAGATAACGTCTAGAACCATTCGATTTTGAAGCGCTACAAGGCGAGTAGCCTGAATTTCCACCGTTAGGTTAGTTAAAATATCAGTAGTGATATTAATGACATTCTCCACTATTCTAGACAGTCTCCTAATTTCCCTACTATTGAAAATAGGCCCCCAAAAGGGTACTAGACCCTTGCTGAAATCTGTAAATTGCTGCAATGAAGTATCTGTCTGATCAACTTCAGTCATATCGAGCTGTCTACGTGCTCTGTGTAAGAGTGAACTACGGGAATGGCTCGAGGTCACCTCGGTGAAACTTGCTATCGGTGTGCTTGTGATTGGAGCGGCTGGGTTCCCATGATACGACCGCATCGGGTATAACTGATGCGTTTTATGATAGTTGGAGGGAGCCACATAAACAGGGGGAAACAGAAAGGACAGATAACAGCGTCCCCCCCAGTTTCGTGGTAGCCAAGTGTATGCATGTTCCCCGCACACGAAGTACACATTGTGGGGAGTAATCAAAGGAGGGCTAATACGTTTTCGCAGTCGATAGGTATAATTACAGATGCTATTCCCCATTTGTACCTTACCTATCCCTTGCACACAAAATCCTGCAGAAACATTCAAAATAGGAATGGGGACAGTGCGGTCTCTGGTAACATTTCGTTCGATGAAAATCTGAAAGTATTGAGTGGCATTAAAGTCTTTAAAATCATACAGTTCATCTTTTAACCAAGTTTTGTTCATTACCGCTAAATACAGCTGTATACATCCTTGTGGGTCAATTATCACCTTATCCCCATGTCCTGTTCTATTATAAGCATAGTGCGTTCGAACATAATCAAGAATAATATTGTGCTCATTGACATCTAGATCCCTGAAATGCTCACTCCCATGCCGGTATATCGCCAGAAACAGTTTGTACCATGCTTCACAACTACCTAGATAAGACAGAGGGCGGGAGAGAAATAGATCATGATTGCGCACCACAGTAGGCAGGAGTCCACAAACCCAACAATCCGTGGCGTTAGTAACATTGTGCGTCTGATGCAACATTTCTATGAATACATTTTTAGCATATTTTTGGCGATGTCTTTCTTTGTGGGGCGCTAGGGTAAACAGGAAATGCTCGGGAGGTGCGGCAGTTGTGGGCAAAAACTTTTGTAAGGGGTATTTATGTTCTAGGTATACAAACAGACTCATGAACACAGCTACTATCACAGTTATAGTTACAACAAAAGCTATTTTGACCTTCGTGGTCCATGTGGAAAACATTGGCTCATAGAAAGGTATGCGTCTAGGCGCAATAGGAAACTCTTCTTCTAGGATTACACGACCAAAAGGGTACATTGCTAGCTAAAAGTCCAGAGATAGGCCTAGCAGTCCGACCTGCCAGAGGGTTTCTTCGTTCCTGCGTCCGTCAGAGTCTCACAGGCAGACTCGTATCCCTATTCCAAGGTAGAAGCCATATCCATTTGAACAGAATCTTCTTTCTGAACAGAGCACAATGATTGAAAAGTTCCAGCTCTCAACGAGTTCAGTCCAGTGTCTCGCTCAGCGCTCAGACCGGTAGTCTAGCAAACCCTATCTTATGCAATGCAGTCCTTCCCTATCTCCTGACAATGTGGTCTGAGGCGCCGTGTGTCGGCCTTCTGGGCCGAAGATTATATCGCTCACGACCCAACACTTCAGGGTCAGAAAAGAGCACACCCGGAGTTTTCCGTACTGGTGACGTTTGGTCGTCTGGGGTACTTGAAACAGAATTCAACGCTACTGCACGCTCACTTGCAACTTCAGTGGAGACCAAGTCATCTGATCTCGCCGATCCTTCCCGTAGCCTCTGCTCAATCTCGCAGGCGTCAGAAAAGGGCACAAATGCATCAGCTCTTTCAGTTTCCTGTGTTAGAATTTCCCCTGGACGTGACCGCTCACCGGGGAGTGGAAGTGGTAGTCGTTTCAGATGCGAAACATGTATCCAATGTTTCCTGCCATCCACTTTAACCGCCGTCCGGGTGGCCAACAAAATCTGCCGTGGCTCAGACCATCTAGGAGCCAAGCTGGTGTCTCGCTCAAACTTTTTGACCAGGACCCACTGGCCGGGCTGTAAACGATGACCGGGGCCCTCTGGCAGTGGCTGCAGTACAGAAGCTACCTGCTGATGAATAGAACGAAGGTCTTTAGTCAAAGCATACAGGTAATCAATCAACATAGGATATTCAATATCTGCAAAAGAACGAGGTCGAGGTACCCCCCACACGTTAGCAGGTCTCCCAAACAGTATCTCATATGGAGAGAGACCCGAACGTGAGTGCGGGGTGACACGTAAAGACATGAGGGCTAGAGGTAAAGTGTCAGGCCAGTTCAACCCCGTGCTCTCCTTTATTTTTGCCATTTTCAATTTTAGAATGCCATTGTATTTTTCCACGAGCCCTGCTGATTGGGGGTGTCGGGCAGCATGGAACTTTTGTTGTATGTGTAAGCCCTCGCAGATATGCCGCACAAGGGCCCCATGGAAATGTTGCCCGTTGTCCGACCAGATCAAGCGAGGCAATCCGAAGCGAGGCACAAACTCTTTCAGGAGAGCTTTTGCAGTTGCCAATGCTGTGTTCTCCTTAGTAGGGTATGCCTCAACCCATTTGCTAAATGCACAAACTACAACCAGTACATATTTGAGATTATTGACGCGGTCCATATGAATATAATCCATTTGGAGCACTTCAAAAGGCAATGCAGGTGGTGCGAAAATCCCGGCTAAAACAGTTTCTCCTTTTCCTGGATTATGCTGCAAGCAGACCATACAATATTGGACCAAACGGACAGCCGTCCGTTGGATATTCGGATTATTCCAAACTGGATCTAAGATCCCACAGATACCTTTTGCTCCTATGTGTGCTGGTCCGTGCGCCATTGTTACCACAGCCTGTACTAATGCATTGGGCAGTAGCCATCTTTGTTTTTCAGTCAAATCGATCCAACAATTATTTTCATCCAATCTCCCTATCTCTTGTTCCCATTTCTCTAGTTCCGCTGAGGTGGCTTCCTTCTGTAGTATTCTGACACTTTCCATAGTATTATCAAATAATTCACAGTCTCCCCCCACCCATCTAGTAGAGGAATGAACGTACATGGGTGACATCAGCGACTGTGCTGTCTGCTTGGCCACCTGGTCTGCAAAAGCATTGCCTTCTCCTACCTCATCCACAATTACTTTGTGAGCACTGCATTTGATAATAGCCACTTTCTTGGGGAGAGTGAGAGCATCCAACAACCTCAAAACCAGCTGCCCATTCTGTATTCTCTGACCGTGTGAAGTAAGGAAACCCCTTTCTTTCCACAGCCGCCCAAAACTATGGGCTACGCCAAAGGCGTATTGGCTGTCCGTGTAAATGTTGACCTCTAGTCCCTCACTCAGCTCACAGGCTCGTAACAAGGCCATAAGTTCAGCAGCTTGGGCTGATCGGTGGGGTAGTCTGAGTGTTTCAACAACTGTTTTCAGAGTCGTGATGGCATATGCAGCTGTCGTTGTGCCATCTGTTAGTTTGAAACAGGAACCATCCACATATAGCTCTCCCTGGGGCTGATCTAAGGGTGTGTCTGTGAGGTCAATTCTACCCTTGGTCTCTTCCTCTGTGCGATATATGCAATCATGTAAATTAGTGTCCTGTTCACTCGTATGGAGTGGTAACAATGTGGCTGGGTTCAATGTTGCGCATCGAGTAATCGTAATATGTGGTGCAAATAAGGTCAGCTCATACCCAGTAAGGCGTGCACTCGTAAGATGCTGCGTTTTTGTTTTATTTAGCAAGGTGTCTACTGCATGCGGCACCATTACAGTCAAATTGGAATTTAAAACGAGTCCTTCTGACTGCCGGATGGCCACCGCTACTGCAGCCGTAGCCCTCAGACAGCTAGGAAGTGCTCTTGCAACATTATCCAATGTTGCTGACAAATAGGCGCACGGTCTTTGCTTACCTCCAAAGGCCTGCGTTAAAACAGATAATGAACAACCGTCGACCTCGTGTACATATAGTACAAAAGGTTTACGATAATCTGGAGTACCCAGAACAGGGGCAGAGCATAAAGCAGTTTTTAGAGAGTCAAAAGAGAGCTGACATTCATCCGTCCAGGGTAGGGGTTCATGCACATCTTTGGTAGTCAAATGCAACAAAGGTTTAGCCAGAAGTGAAAAATTAGGTATCCATTGGCGACAGTAAGATGTGATGCCAAGAAAAGCGCGGACTTCACGCTGCGTGCAAGGTACAGACATGTTAGAAATGGTAGCAATACGTTCAGGTGTTAGTCGTCTACCCTCCTTCGATAAGAGATGACCTAAGTAGGTCACCTCCTTTCGACAATACTGAAATTTAGATAAGGATACCTTGTTCCCCTTGACAGCCAAATGGTGCAACAATTTAACCGTAGCTTTCTTACATCCATCCTCTGTGTCAGATGCAATGAGTAAGTCATCTACATATTGCAAGAGGACATTGCCATCCGGCAATTCTAAGTCATCCAACAGAGCCTTCAGAGCCTGGCTGTATATGCTCGGACTTTCAGTGTAGCCTTGAGGAGCGCGACAGAAGCGGAAGCTGCGTCCGGATATTGAAAATCCGAAGATCTGTCTGCTATCAGGGTGGATAGGAATGCTGAAGAAAGCATTTTTCAGGTCAATGACCGAAAAGTACTGTGCAGTCGGAGGGATCATGGTGAGAATGGTAGTGATATCGGTCACCACAGGATACTGTGGTACCACAATTTTGTTAACGGCTCGCAAATCAATCACAAAACGATAGGCAGCACCCATCTCCCCTTGGTCATGGTTCCTCTTCAAAATCGGGAGGATCGGGCTATTGCAAATATTGGCGTTTGTTTCCTCTACAACCCCTTTGTCAATCAGTTCCTGGATGATGTGCAATAAAGCCCGTTCCCCCGCCGGTGCTATTTTGTACTGTGGGATGCGTGGTAGTTTAGCGCCTTGCTTCAACGTGATGTGAACTGGGGGTATGTCCAGTTCACCCACATCTGCGTCCCCTGTCGCCCAAAGGGAGGTTGGGACGCCATCGAACTCCGGTGGGAGTCGTTCATTTTTCGTAAAACATTGTTTAACAGGTGTTACAGAGGGACGTATAGTTAAATAGACCCCATCCGCAGAACAATGTATAGTAGCATTCAATCTTTTCAGCATATCCAATCCCAACAGGTTCTCCCCACAATTCGATGTCAATAAGAAAGGAGTGTCCATAGTGGCTGGACCAATCGTAAAGGGGATAGGTTTAGAGATGGGGCTTACAACGGGGACTCCGGAAAAACCCACCGAAACATTGTTTTGCCCGGACAGAGCTGCCCCTGGAACCAATGATCGAGCAACGGAACTGTTCATTGCTCCTGTGTCAATTAGAAAATTTTCAGATGTCCCCAACACTTCCCCTCTGATGTAGGGTCCCCTCTGATTGACCGGAATTGACACATGGCCCCCCCTCTGTCCCTGGCTATCCTATGCTGGGGCATATTCATCATCATTCCCTTCGGCATAGTCACCATGATAGTATTGTCTGCGTTGGGTGTTATCGAAGTGGTTCCTTTCTGACCTGTCTTGTTGAACGTCTCTGTACTCGTCTCTATGCATATCACCTCGGTCGGGGCCCCCTCGTCCTCTACCTCGTCCGCGATTTGCTGCGTTCTGGGCGGCCAAGTATGGACACTGAGCCTTCCAGTGTCCCTCCTCTTTACAATAGGAGCATTGGTTGA
This sequence comes from Lissotriton helveticus, assembly GCF_964261635.1. NCBI lineage: Eukaryota > Metazoa > Chordata > Amphibia > Caudata > Salamandridae > Lissotriton > Lissotriton helveticus. Next base: position 760,472,130 of record NC_136070.1, read on the forward strand.
TGCCTATTGACGGGGCTCCTCCTGAACCCCTTCCTGTCCCCGCCCCTCTCGTCATTGGGCCCCGACCACCTCTACCTCCTCCTTGCCCTCGAACCACTTGCTGTAACAGTACTCGGGTCTTCAGATCCTTAACCTTTTTATCCACCTTATCCTTATTTTCATTTTCTCTATGCTCGTAGTACTGGGCCATGCTGAGTATTACAGACGGGGAAGAGGTAGTCCAGGTACTCTCTGCCGCCTCCAGTCGTGCTGAAATTTCCGGAGCCAGGTTCGTAATGAACCTGTTAACGAACAACCTTGTGCCCCCTTCTGTGGCCAAATCTTGTCCACTAAAATCAATAAAAACCTCTTCGAACCTGGTAAAGAAGTCGGACACACTTTCGTCCTTCTTTTGTCTACAGGCGGACAGTTTATCCCAATCGACTTTTCGGGGTGGGATCAGAGTATGCATGAAAGTTATTATTTTCGCTGGAAGAGAAGTTATTTCCACTCTGGGTTTGTCCCCTGGTTTGCGATCCTGGTCCCAGCCCCTTAACTCTTCCCACGTGCCACCAAATTCAGCATGATTAGAATCGTGCACCTGTCGCCATATATCAACCGGTACTAGCAGTCCGAAGAACAATTCAACATCGGCTAAAGTCATTACAGCGGATGCAGCTGCTTCGGTCAATTCTTTGTAGTACGCAGTAGGATTCTTTCGGGGATCTGGCAGCTGAGATTTCAACGCCAGTACTTCACTTCTTTTCCATGGGGTATAAACCCACTGTTCCTGGAACCGAGCCGCCACCCCTTGTCGTATGATCGCCTGGTTACCATCTCGTTGTTCGGGGATTTCGGGATGATAGATTGGGTGTACTTCTCGCATAGGGTATTGCGTAGTCCACTGTGGACTTTTCAAGAATAATCTGTCGCGATATTGTACCAAAGTGTCTACATTCTTAAATACTTCTTCCGGTGTTAGGCTAAATTTATGGGCCCAATCTCTGATAGTATACAGGATCTGGGGGGCTGTCCCGTCCCTAAAGCTTATTTCCCAATACCCAATGAGCGAATTGGACATTTCGTATAGCACATGTTGTTGCATGACTGGCTCTAAATCCTTCACAGTACTCCATATGTCAATCAGGGTATATACTTCATTCCGCACCCACTTGACAGCCTGGTCTCCTAATGCTTCTTTTTCGCCATATTCTACGGATGCTCTAGTGAACAAACGCTTGCCATCTAGGCCCCCTACAGCTCCCCTCGGGGTCGGGTCAAACCCTCTGGGTGTAATACAAGCTCGGGGGGAGGATATCTCCGGCATAGGGAGACTCAAGTGCGTCTGAGGGGAAGTGATCAGTTGTGTAGACTCGGGGACAAGCGTAGCCAAGGCCCCACCTTGAGGTGAGGAAACATCGTTATTTTGTTCATTGATAACGGAGCCCCGTTCCTCGGGCGCAGATGCCCGTGGTCTAACTTCTGGCTGGACAGGTATTGCAGGGTATATACGCTCCGGGGCATATGGTGGGGGAGGCCTTGCATTTAACAATTCCTCAATCTCATCTTCCGCCCCTTCTCTGGCTACATAACATTGGTCTACCTGCAGTTTAAACCGCCTGTCTGCAATTTCAATATTTTGTTCTACCTTATTTTTGTCATATGCGATAGCCTTCTGGGTAGTAGTCTGTCCCTGCTCTATCTTCATTAATTTTTCAGATCGAATGCGTCGTCTCTTAGCTTCTTTCTGCCATTTGTTAAGGGTGTCGAACATCGACTGCCGGCTGCGTTTAATAAAAAGACGTTCTTGTAAATATGCCAGTTTTTGTTCATCGAAAGACCCTGTTTTTGGCCACTGTAATTCTATATTGTCCTTAGTGTATTTATGCCACAGAGAGTTAAAGATGAGGGGGCCAATACCATGCTTACAATACATAAAGTGGCTAGGTGTCCCCTCTGGGGGGTTCGGCTGACTCTCGTCTAACCTCCCTTCCTCACTATGAACACAACCAAAACACAATTTGCTAAGGCACGGCATATTGTATTATCTAGTTTCTGGCTGAAAAGGAATTTCTCCGTTAGTACAAATTCAACAAAATTAAATATCACGTTATCCTTACGCTTTCATTCTCATGGCCATGACACCCATCATCCTCACATCCGTATTTTCCTTATACATCAGACAAACGTAAAACGTGACACATAAGTTCCTGCAATTGCAATCGAAAAAGTGGAGCCCGTCGGCTCCCACTCGTGGAGAACTCTTCTGCTAATTTATTCAAAAGGCTGCAAAAACACGACCAACAACAGTCTCGTCCTCAGACTGCCTAAAGATGGTTACACAGGTTTTAAACCACAGACCGGTCTACAGGCCATCCAACAGCATTCATGGTTCACCTCCCGAACTGTTCTGGCTAAGCCCGCGTTTCAGCGCCGCTCCAGATTTGTCCGGGTGCTACCCAATCTCAACCATCGGCTTTCCCGAGAACAGTCCGGCCGAGCAGGAACCGCAGTTCCCCTAGGCGTATAATCCTTATCTTTAGTGTACCCAGAGCGTTCGCACGTGCAGTTCCACACTGCCCCCGTCGAACCTCCGACCAAATCCTCTCTGTGACAACTAATGCAAAGTCAGAGTTTCTCCGTGACCATGGGCCACCAAATGCTTAAATCCCGTTATTTAAATCTACATATGCAATTCAACATATAACGAGACACAACACTCACCTGGTGCACGCAGGTTTGCCGGAACGTTCTTCACTGCCGACGTTTGCCCAGTATCAGCGCTGCAGGTTCTCGGGTTGCACCCGAAGGACTCCGGCGTGGGGTTACTAGCAGCTGAAGCCCTCCGGATCGGGAGGGCAGAGCAAAACCCCAATTTCTTATGCGTCTGGTCTGCAACTCTCCCGATCAAGAGGACCCCTTTCGATGTCGCCTGTGGCTACACAGGGACGACCCCAACGCGGAGTCCCGGCGGAGTCGCCAACTGAGGTACCGAAAAATATATGATCCCCTCCCAACAATAATCATTACATTACCTAGTCCCTTATTATTACAAATAAGCAGTCGGTCGGCAGTGTAGAAGGTTCAAGCGTTTATTAGACAAACACAAACTCTGCCAGAGGAGCTCCTTGCGACCTGACCCAAAAGGTCCGCCAAGAAGACTACTGGCACATTGTCAGCACATCACATATATACAATTGCGTTGGCACCGGCATGGCCTAACATGGAAAAATACAAATTGGTACAAGCTAGTACAGTAATAGGAAAGCCCATATAAGGCACACAAAGAGCTCCTGATTTCGCTCAGGCAGCAAGGTCAGACGGGTGACTCCCTTCTGTCTTCTCAGAGACAAACCACCCTGCACCCCTCCCGGAATGTGCTTATCGGCCCTTCCTCGGCTAACTACGACCTTGCCGAGCCTACCGAGCTGAAACAGCAGTTTCTGCAACAGTTGGTTTCTTTCCCAGGAGCAGGGCCTTTAGAGCTAAGGGAGAATAAGGCCTGTGCATGTACGATATTAAAGAGGGCCATAATATGGTATTCATATAGCGTAACGTGGCATGAAGCTAAGTGAAAGAAAATACCGTAAATACTAATTATGCATGTCTACAGTGTGAGTTTAGTGACACCATGCTAATCCTAACATATCGATTATCAATACTACGTGATCAGGAATCGATTCTGGTACCTCAGATCTAGGTAATAGTCCAAAAGGGCATACGACATATAAGGAGATCCTGATGTGTACAAGGAAATCCTGATGAGTATGGATCAGTGTGTCGTTGTCCTGGATGCGCAAGCCGACGCGCGTTTCGGTGATTGGCCAGAAGGGCCACACCTTCGTCAGGGCTGGGAGATGTTAGCTGGGAGGGGGATAGGATCTATCTTTGCGAACACAGTCGAGGTCAAATTAATCCATAGGGCAGGGTGGTGACACCATCTGGTTTTACTTGTGTAGTATAGGGATCTCCTAAGGAGATCTTTCCGGTAGTCTTCCGGGAATGGTAGCGATTTACTGTGTTTCAATGGATGGTTTTCATAGTAGTCGCCAGGGGCACCGAAAAAAAGGGGTTTCAATTCCTCTCCAAAGGCACAGGTAGTTATGATTCCATGAATAATTTTTAGTAATGGTCAAACGGGGGACCCGGGCTACGAATCCGAGCAAAGATTCTGTTAGACCTGTCAGCCTTAGGGTGGTCTCCCCTACATTTTTGCCCTTTTTGCCTCCTATTTTTACCTTACATTTCGTTGGACTTAGGACTCTGGGCGCCTCACCACTGCTGAACAGTGCTGAGGTGCGGGTGCTCTCCCCTAAAACATTGTGAGGCTGGCATATCTGCCACAAGCCCCTGCTACTGCAGTAAGGCTAATCCTCCATAGGCTAACATTGGGAGCCTCCCCTGGTGGAATAACTTCTGACAGGGACCTAATAAGTCTATCATGTTTGGTCTTGTTGGACTCGGGGCGGGGAACCCTTTCCAATGATATATAGGGTTTGGGCATTACTACGCTAGGGATCCCACTTTTATAAAGGGGACCTTTTCCTGCCTACACTTAGATTAGGTTCTGCAGACTCCCCCCCTCCCCTCTGCATACTGATAGCCTGCCTGGGTTGGGAGGTGGGAGTGGTGATTCACACCTTCTTCCCTGGGATGAGCTGTGATGGGCTGCCCCCTGTAGCCTTAACGGCCTGTCTCTCGTCACTTTGACAGCTAGGTCAGGGAAGGCAGGGAACATACCAGAACTCCCTGGACTCTTCCAGAAGCCCCTGCCCCCAGACCCTTCCAGAGACTTCTACCACTTTCTAGCCCTTAGACTGAAAGATATATAAGGGAGGGTCCTGGCCTCACTTCTTGGTTACACTGCTGGACCTGGAAGAATCCCTGCTGGAGTGAGGACTGCTGAGCAAGAGGATTGCCACTGGGAAGGAGGCTGACTGCTCCAAGGAACTGCTGCCCCACAACCTGCTGAGCTGCCCTACTGTCTGCAGATCCTGCCCTGCATGGGAGACTGCAACATCACCACCAGTGTCTCCACAACTTCCCAAAGGAACTACTTTTCTTTGAACAACATTTTAAAGAGTCTTCGACCTTTTAATGATTGCCTTTTTGGGACTGCACCCTTTTTAAGCTAAAGGAAACTACCTGTCCTTGGAACACAGCGTTTTAAAGACTGCCCTTTGGAACAGCAACAACACTCTCAAGATTTGCCCTGCAACGCTGTGCCTGCCCTCAACACTGCTTGCCCCGTGATCCTCCCGAGGGCTCTGTGATTGCCTCTGCTTCTGGCGCCAGCCGACTGAAACTGGCCCTGAGGTCACCGCCACTGGGACCGGAGCACGCTGTGTAGCGCTGAGAAGCGAAGCGCTGTGTGGCAGGAGGCTCCGTCGTTGGCCCCGGACTTGGAGGCACTGTTAAGCGCTGTGCTAAAGGAGCGCTGTGTGGCTGTGACCCCCCACCCGTGCAGCGCCTGCTGAGCCCAAGGCCCCAGGGGGAGAGGAGCCTCGCACCCGCGCCCGCAACCGCCACCCCAGGTAACGCCTCAGTGCAACCAGGCTGCTGTGAGGGGGCGGGGTGCGGGTTGGCCGGGTACCTGGAGTGTGAGCTTTGTGCTTGGCTGGTAACATCATTTCTATGAGAGGCACACTTATTACGCTACAAGGGAACTTTAGCCTACGAACCTTCCCACAGTGAATTTTGACCATAAGACCCTACCTCAAGTGAACTTTTGCCATTCAAGGACACTGTGAGAAAGACATTACCATCAGGAGCCCTTGGGACACATGAGCTTTTGGTGATTTGATCAGGCCTGGGAACTGGATTCATTCTTATTGATTATTGATCTTGCTTGGAAACTGGAATCCTTGTTATTATTGATCAGGCCTGGGAACTGGATTCATTCTTATTGATTATTGATCTTGCTTGGGAACTGGAATCCTTTTTATTATTGATCTTGCCTGGAGCTGGATTTACCTGCTTTTGGTTCTCGCATATCTTTCAGATAAAGAAATTCTTATTCTTATACAAAACTGGTGTGGTGTCCTTTTATGAGTGTTCTTATTGCGTCGCTGCTGCTGAGTGTTGCACAAATACTTTACACATTGCCTCTGAAGTTATGCCTTTGCTGCTCTGCGCCAAGCTACCAGGTCGGAAGCGGTGGTCCCTACTTGGACTAGGGTACATACCCCTGCCAACTAGAGACCCCGGTTCTAACATTGGTGGCAGCGGTGGGATAGGACTTGTGCTTGTGTAACACCACGCAGCGACGCAGTGTACACTGCAACCCTAAACCTGACTCTACTGAATTTTTGTCTACCCTCTCCAATTGGCATTTTTGAATTTTTTTTAAATTTTAAATTCTCCCTGACTGGCTGCTCTTTTTAAAAGTCCTTGTGCCTAAGTCCTATTTGGTTTTCTCTACAAACGTCTGAGGCCCTACCTAGCAAGATGGAATTCGAGCTGGCCAATCTGGAAGTTTACACAGTGGCACAACTCAAGGAATTCTGCGAGGAGAAAAGGGTGCCCTTTAAGCGAGGCGCTAAGAAGACAGAGCTTCAGAAAGCCTTGAGGGCATGGGTAACGGCCCACCCAGAAGGAGATGGAGAAGGGGACGGGCAGGGAGCGGAGCAAGGGGCCACAGGAGAACTTGACCTACTGCCCTTGGTAGAAAATGGCAACTTGTTACCAGGTACAAGGGTACCTTCCAGGGCAGGCAGTAGTGTGTCAGTAAGGACCCTGTCCTCAGAGGAATTGGAGGACAGGAGAGAGGAGAGACAGTTTAAATTGGAACTCGCCAAATTGGAAAGGGAGCGTGAGAAAGAAAGGTGGGCCATGGAGGAGAGGAAACTTACCCATGAGCTCAACCTGAAGGAACTGGAAATTCGAGCCCTAGAAGCAGGGACGAACAGCATCAAGAGTGGTGGCAGCATACCTACGGAAGCTTCACGTGAGTCCAGGGTCTTTATGCCTAAAGATGTGATGGCCAGTTTTAAGGTGGGGGATAATATTGATAAGTGGTTAGCTGCCTATGAGGTGTCACTAAGAGCCCATGGGGTCCCAGAGAGTCACTGGGGGGGTGGTCTGTACAAGTACATACCTCCGGAAGTTAGGGACACACTCCTTAGCCTAGAAAAGGAAGACCAGACCAACTATTCTGTTATGAAAGAAGCACTGCTTAAGAGGTTCGTTCTTACCCCTGAGAGGTATAGGCAGAGGTTTAGGAATAGCCACAAACTTCCCACACAGAACTGGGTAGATTTCCTGGACTACGCTAGTAAAGCTTTAGAGGGCTGGGTGCGGGGCAGCAATGTGCATGACTATGAAGGATTGTATAACTTGTTTTTAAGAGAGCACCTTCTAGAGAAATGTTTTCCAGAGCTGCGCCAACACCTGGTTGACCGCAAGTTGACCAATCCTAGGAAGCTTGCGGAGGAGGCGGACACCTGGGTCAGTACCAGGGTGTCCAACAAGGGTTCTGGGGGGGACTCCCAAAGGGGTGGTCAGGGTTCCCACCAGAAGAAAGAGGGGGGAGATAAAAAGAAAGATTTCTCCAAAGGCCCCCAAAATAATTCACAAGGGAAAGGGTCTGGGTCCCAGCCCCAATCTGGCCACCAGAAGCCCACTTATCCTGACAAAAGTCAGCAGCCCAGAATTGTCCGGTGCTATGAGTGTGGTGAACTTGGACACTACAAGGGGATCCCAAGTGTCGCAAGAGAGCACCACAGGCCTCTGGAGGTAAAACCCCCGGGGTGGCTAGTGTAGCGCTTGGGGAGGAGCTGTCCCTAGATGATGGGAGTGAGGGGGCCGGGCTTGTCCTAGTGTCTCTGGGAGACAGTGAGATGGTTCCTAAGGTCCACGTGCCCTCCAATACTACTAAGTATAGGCAGTGGGTCACCCTCAATGGTCGGGGGGGTGGAGGCCCTGAGGGACACAGGTGCCAGCATGACTATGGTAAGGAGTCAGCTGGTGTCCCCAGAGCAAATAATTCCCGATGCAGTCCATCCAGTTGTGATGGCGGACAACCGGGGGGGTCACTATCCCATAGCACAGGTTCCATTTGAGTGGGGAAGGGTTTCAGGCCTTTTAAGAGTTGCTGTGAGCCCTGCCATGCCAGTGGACTGTCTGTTAGGGAATGACCTAGAGCATACTGCCTGGAAGGAGGTAGAGCTCAAAGCGCATGTGGAGATGCTGGGGTTACCGGAGTGGATTTGTGCTACCACACGGTCTATGGCTGCCCGGAAAGGGAGTCAGCCAGGGCTGGAGCCTGGAAAAATGGCCCAGCCAGCTGCTAAGAAGGGAGGAGCCCGCGGGCGTGGGAAGCCCGCCCCGGGGCAGTCACCCCAGGAGATGGATGGGGCACCTGAGGAGGTTGCACCGGAGTCCACAGAGGGGGACGTTGCTCCCTTGGGGGACCTACCTACCCCTGCAGAGTGGCAGGTGGAAGGAGGGCCCACCAGGGAGGAGTTTTGCCAGGCACAGAAGGAGTGTCCTACCCTTGAGGGCATGAGGCGACAGGCCGAAGCCCAAGCAGCAGGCAATGCCTCCGCGAAGTATCATATTTACTGGGAGGATGGGCTCCTTTACAGTGAGCCCACGGCTCCTGTGCATGGGTCATCAAGGGCCTTAGCGGTCCCCCAGTGCTACAGGGCCTTTCTTTTGGAACTGGCCCATGAGATCCCTTTGGCAGGACACTTGGGCCAAGACAAGACCTTTGCTAGGCTTGTCCCACATTTTTATTGGCCACAGATGAGGGTCTCCTCAGATACCTTCTGCAGGACCTGTCTGACCTGCCAAGCCAGTGGGAAAACAGGGGCTAAGCTGAAGGCTCCCCTGGAACCACTACCTGTCATTAGCACCCCCTTTGAGAGGGTGGGCATCGACATTGTGGGGCCTATGGATCCACCGACTTCTTCTGGTCACAGGTTTATCCTGGTTCTGGTGGACCACGCCACCCGGTACCCAGAGGCTATTCCTCTGAGAACATCACTGCACCTGCAGTGGCACGGGCCCTGATGGGGATTTTTACCAGAGTGGGTTTTCCCAAAGAGGTGGTGTCCGACAGGGGTACCAATTTTATGTCTGCCTACATGCAAGCCATGTGGAAGGAGTGTGGGGTTACTTATAAGTTCTCCACCCCTTACCACCCACAGACCAATGGTCTCGTGGAGAGATTTAACAAGACCCTAAAGGGCATGATCAGGAGTCTGCCTGAGGGCCTGAGGAAAAAGTGGGACATCCCCTTGCCCTGTTTGCTGTTTTCCTACAGGGAGGTACCGCAGAAGGGGGTGGGTTTCAGCCCCTTCGAGCTCTTGTACGGTCACCCTGTTAGGGGACCTCTCAGTTTAGTGAAGGATGGGTGGGAGAAGACTCCAAGGAGGCTTCCCCAAGATGTAGTGAGCTACATGCTGGCCTTCCGCAGCCAAATGGCTAAGTTGTGGAAGCACGCTTCTGACAACTTAGAGGCCAGCCAGGCGGTGATGAAGGAATGGTACGACCAGAATTCTCACCCTGTGGAGCTAGAACCTGGACAGAAGGTGTGGGTCATGGAGCCCGGGGAGCTTAGTGCCCTCCAGGATCGCTGGACTGGCCCTTATGAGATATTGGAAAAGAAGGGTAAGGCCACTTACCTAGTGGACCTTAAGACCCCCAGGCAGCCCCACAGGGTACTACACGCCAACCGCCTCAAACCCCACCATGAGAGGTCTGAGCTCACCTTACTGATGGTGACTGATGGGGCCGAGGAAGAGGAAGTGAACCTCTCCCGGACCTCTTTGCTTCCAAAGAGAAGGATGGATCGGCGGAGGGAGTGGTCCTCTCCCCATCCTTGACTCCTGAGCAACAGAGGGACTACCGCCAGGTCCTGGGGCAGTTCTCCTCAGTGTTCTCCCTTATCCCTGGGATTACCCACCTGTGTACCCATGATGTGGACACAGGAGACAGCCCCCCTGTCAAGTCCAAATCTTACAGGCTGTCAGATAAGGTGAAGGCCAGCATCCAGAGTGAGGTCACTAAGATGCTGGAGTTGGGGGTGATAGAGCCCTCCAACAGCCCTTGGTCCAGTCCGGTGGTTCTGGTACCAAAAGCTGCCCCACCGGGCACCACACCAGAACTTCGGTTCTGTGTGGATTACAGGGGACTGAACTCTGTGACCAAGACTGACGCTCATCCTATCCCGAGGGCGGATGAGCTCATTGACAGGCTGGGGGCTGCCCAATACCTGAGTACCTTTGACCTCACGTCAGGGTACTGGCAGATCGCCCTAACAGATGGAGCTAAAGAGAGGTCCGCCTTTTCCACCCCAGAGGGCCACTACCAGTTTAGGGTGATGCCCTTTGGACTGAAAAATGCTCCTGCCACCTTCCAGCGGCTGGTGAACCGGGTCCTCTCCGGTTTAGAGGCCTTCTCTGCTGCCTACCTGGACGACATAGCTGTCTTCAGTAGCAGCTGGGAGGACCATTTGGGTCACCTCCAGGAAGTGCTTCAGGCTCTGCAGCAGGCAGGCCTGACTATCAAAGCTAGCAAATGCCAGATAGGGCAGGGGTCGGTAGTCTACCTAGGACACTTGGTAGGCGGGGGCAAGGTGCAGCCCCTACAGGCCAAGATAGAAACCATCCTGGCCTGGGAGCCTCCCAAAACACAGACTGAGGTCAGGGCATTCGTGGGCCTCACAGGTTACTACCGCAGATTTGTCAAGGGCTATGGCACCATTGTGGCCCCCTTGACTGAGCTAACCTCTAAGAAATACCCGAGGAAAGTGATCTGGACAGAGGCTTGCCAAAAAGCCTTTGACTCTCTAAAGCAGGCCATGTGCACAGCTCCTGTGCTCAGGTCCCCTGACTTCTCCAAAGAGTTCATTGTCCAAATGGACGCCTCAGAGCATGGCATAGGGGCGGTACTTTCGCAACTCAATGAGGAGGGAAGGGACCAACCAGTAGCCTTCATCTCCCGGAGGCTGCTCCCCCGAGAACAGCGGTGGAGTGCGATAGAGAGAGAAGCCTTTGCGGTGGTCTGGGCTGTGAAGAAGCTGAGGCCATACTTGTTTGGTTCCCACTTCCTGATTCAGACTGACCACCGGCCCCTCAGGTGGCTCATGCAAATGAGGGGCGAGAATCCCAAATTGTTGAGGTGGTCCATTTCTCTACAGGGGATGGACTTCAGGGTGGAACACAGACCCGGAGTAGACCACGCCAATGCTGACGGTCTCTCTCGGTTTTTCCGCCTTAGTGATGAGAACTCCCTGGAGGTCGGGTAGTTCTCCCCACTTTCAGCTGGGGGGGACACGTGTTAGACCTTTCAGCCTTAGGGTGGTCTCCCCTACATTTTTGCCCTTTTTGCCTCCTATTTTTACCTTACATTTCGTTGGACTTAGGACTCTGGGCGCCTCACCACTGCTGAACAGTGCTGAGGTGCGGGTGCTCTCCCCTAAAACATTGTGAGGCTGGCATATCTGCCACAAGCCCCTGCTACTGCAGTAAGGCTAATCCTCCATAGGCTAACATTGGGAGCCTCCCCTGGTGGAATAACTTCTGACAGGGACCTAATAAGTCTATCATGTTTGGTCTTGTTGGACTCGGGGCGGGGAACCCTTTCCAATGATATATAGGGTTTGGGCATTACTACGCTAGGGATCCCACTTTTATAAAGGGGACCTTTTCCTGCCTAGACTTAGATTAGGTTCTGCAGACTCCCCCCTCCCCTCTGCATACTGATAGCCTGCCTGGATTGGGAGGTGGGAGTGGTGATTCACACCTTCTTCCCTGGGATGAGCTGTGATGGGCTGCCCACTGTAGCCTTAACGGCCTGTCTCTCGTCACTTTGACAGCTAGGTCAGGGAAGGCAGGGAACATACCAGAACTCCCTGGACTCTTCCAGAAGCCCCTGCCCCCAGACCCTTCCAGAGACTTCTACCACTTTCTAGCCCTTAGACTGAAAGATATATAAGGGAGGGTCCTGGCCTCACTTCTTGGTTACACTGCTGGACCTGGAAGAATCCCTGCTGGAGTGAGGACTGCTGAGCAAGAGGATTGCCACTGGGAAGAAGGCTGACTGCTCCAAGGAACTGCTGCCCCACAACCTGCTGAGCTGCCCTACTGTCTGCTGATCCTGCCCTGCATGGGAGACTGCAACATCACCACCAGTGTTTCCACAACTTCCCAAAGGAACTACTTTTCTTTGAACAACATTTTAAAGAGTCTTCGACCTTTTAATGATTGCCTTTTTGGGACTGCACCCTTTTTAAGCTAAAGGAAACTACCTGTCCTTGGAACACAGCGTTTTAAAGACAGCCCTTTGAAACAGCAACAACACTCTCAAGATTTGCCCTGCAACGCTGTGCCTGCCCTCAACACTGCTTGCCCCGTGATCCTCCCGAGGGCTCTGTGATTGCCTCTGCTTCTGGCGCCAGCCGACTGAAACTGGCCCTGAGGTCACCGCCACTGGGACCGGAGCACGCTGTGTAGCGCTGAGAAGCGAAGCGCTGTGTGGCAGGAGGCTCCGTCGTTGGCCCCGGACTTGGAGGCACTGTTAAGCGCTGTGCTAAAGGAGCGCTGTGTGGCTGTGACCCCCACCCGTGCAGCGCCTGCTGAGCCCAAGGCCCCAGGGGGAGAGGAGCCTCGCACCCGCGCCCGCAACCGCCACCCCAGGTAACGCCTCAGTGCAACCAGGCTGCCGTGAGGGGGCGGGGTGCGGGTTGGCCGGGTACCTGGAGTGTGAGCTTTGTGCTTGGCTGGTAACATCATTTCTATGAGAGGCACACTTATTACGCTACAAGGGAACTTTAGCCTACGAACCTTCCCACAGTGAATTTTGATCATAAGAACCTACCTCAAGTGAACTTTTGCCATTCAAGGACACTGTGAGAAAGACATTACCATCAGGAGCCCTTGGGACACATGAGCTTTTGGTGATTTGATCAGGCCTGGGAACTGGATTCATTCTTATTGATTATTGATCTTGCTTGGAAACTGGAATCCTTGTTATTATTGATCAGGCCTGGGAACTGGATTCATTCTTATTGATTATTGATCTTGCTTGGGAACGGGAATCCTTTTTATTATTGATCTTGCCTGGAGCTGGATTTACCTGCTTTTGGTTCTCGCATATCTTTTAGATAAAGACATTCTTATTCTTATACAAAACTGGTGTGGTGTCCTTTTATGAGTGTTCTTATTGCGTCGCTGCTGCTGAGTGTTGCACAAATACTTTACACATTGCCTCTGAAGTTACGCCTTTGCTGCTCTGCGCCAAGCTACCAGGTCGGAAGCGGTGGTCCCTACTTGGACTAGGGTACATACCCCTGCCAACTAGAGACCCCGGTTCTAACAGATTCCAATTGCTCTTCAGAGGCGGCGGACCGTGCTGGCGAACCTACGCCGCGATGGAGGATGTGGACAGGGGTCCTGGGGATGCCCGGGATTCGTCCTCCTGTGGGGTTCCGTCGACGCCGATCGGCCGACCGACTGCAACCGGAAATGGGTGATCTGGGTTTAATCCATCACTCTTCTTTAGCCCACTCTGCCACCCCAGTTCAGACATGGCTATATGCAAATCAGTCTGACCCTGTGCCTCATGTGAACAGTCCAGCCCGAACTGCCAAGCCATGCCTTCCCTGGACCGGAAACAAGCTTCCGAGGACCGGTTTCTGGCATTGCAGCCGTCTTCAGCCCGGCTTGCTTGAATCCAGTGGCAAAGTGAGCAAGGGACTCCCGTCTGAGCATACCCTGCCACACTTATGGTGGCCAAAAGCGGTACAAAAGGGGGTGGTAATGGACGGAGCATCTGAACCAAGCAAACACTCACACCCAGTCAAAAGATCTGGGTTTAATCCATCACCGTTCTTTAGCCCACTCTGCCACCCCAGTTCGGACATGGCTATATGCAAATTGCCGTCTTCAGCCCGGCTTGCTTGAATCCAGTGGCAACGTGAGCGGGCAGCTGTCACGTGGGGCAGCAGTAATTTAGGAGTCCCAGTGAGGGGCTTCACCCCCAGAACGCCTAGGGCCGGTACTTGTTGCCTGGCCGCCCTCAGAGCACAGAGAGTGCTCTCACTTGGTGAACTACTCCGCGGCGCTGCAGTTGTGGGCCGCTGCCACGTTGGTGACATTTTAGTTAGAGTCCCAGAGTAGGGGCTCCCCCAGACGCCATAGCACCACAGAATAATTCACCCAGCTGCCCCATACGTTAGTTGGAGCTGCACCACGGGGCATTTGCTTTTGGGGCCATTCTTTTGCTACCAGGGCACAGGTGGGAGGCCTACTGCAAAGGTGATTTATGCCTAATCCTAATGTGATGATGCGAAGTTCCCTATTTCACCAGTGGCTACTGACTGTTAAATTTTTGCTACTGGATGTGACACAGGTATTACTGGTGGTCTGGCATTCACGGCTTATGCCCTAGGGTGATGTTCATCAGTTACAGGGATGGGACTTTTCTGTGTGCACTACTGATTAAAGTTTATGCCCATTCTACTAGGGGTATGCCTAGTGTAATTGTATGCTAATGTTTGCACTTATGCTTATGCCTAATGTTTAGACATTGATGATGACGCCTAGTATCATGTGGAGTGATGTTTTAGGCTTCTGTCTAATACCCATGTGTTCAGGCCTTATGTTAATATAGTGAGGCTAAGTTCATAATCTTGCCAGTAAGTACTGACTGTTTTGCATTTATTGGTGTACTCTGTGATGGTCTGGCAGCGGCGTTTTCGACCCTGCCCTGTACATAATCCCCTGTAAATTGCTACCTGGTGCCCGTTGGCACAGTGTAAATGCCTGTGATGGCTCTCTGATGTGTTTTACCCAATAGACAGGTTATATTTACACAACCTGGTGTGGAGTCGCTTTTGTAGTGAGCCTAGTGGGTCGCCTGTGAGTGTGGACTGTACAGATGCTTTACTCATTGCTCCAGAGTTTAGCCTACCCGCTCCGCGTGAAACTACCCTGTGTCTAACAGGAGTGTTTTATGAGTGATATGATAGTAACTGTTTTGTGACTGTCACTGGCCATTGCGGATGATTTTACTGCTGATGGGGAGGTGCGCTTTGTTGGAATGACTGGTTTCTCCTCCACGGCGATCATTGTGGGAGGGATGCCTGTTCCTAGATGGAAAGCTCAAAATGTGGTTCTGAGCTTTCCCGTTTGCATCTCTTTCCTGAGTGTCTCTACAATGTATACATTTCCTTTTCTGCTATCCGTATCTCTTCCTTGTGGGATTCTTCAACTTGCTGACTCCCTCCCTTTGTCCTCCCTGACCCTTGCCTTTCTTGGATCCTGTCTTTCTCTGGATTGCTAATTTATCCTGGTATTGAATGTGTTATCTTTCTGTAATCAATGCGATTTTATTTTGCTGTATGTTCCCCTCCTGCTGACCTGCAATTTCCGACCCGCCTTCTAGCACCCTGTCTCTTGCTGCCCTTTGACTAAGCACTACTTCTTCCCTTGTTGGGGAAAGAACTAATATTCTTACTCTGGAGTCTCAGTGACCCCTCTGAGAGAGTCCCTTACCAAAGCACTCCCTCTCCTCCTGTTGGGGAAGGATCCAGTAGGTAGGCCTTGGAGTCTCAGAGACCCTTCTGAGAGAGTCAACTGCATAAAGGGATCCTCATGCAGCGGTGATGTGGGAACGATACCACTTCCCCTGGGATCACAGCTTACTGGGCCCTGGACAAGGTTTTTACCCATTTACCGGTTTGTGCCCCCTTCACCCCCCCCTTCATGCTCTCTCTCACCCTCCCCTACCGCTTTCCCTCTTTCATTCTTTGTCTACTTCCTCTGCCCCTATCCCCCTTTCCCCTTAATCTCTCCCCTTGCCTACTTCGCCGCCTAGCCCCCTGTCCCTTGTGCCCTTTAACTAAGCACTCCTTCTCCCCTAGTTGGGGAAAGATCCAATTAATTATACTCTGGAGTCTCAGTGTTCCCACTGAGAGAGTCCACAGCACCAAGGGAGCCACTCACAGTTGATGCATGGTATGGTGCCCCTTGCCAAAGCCCTCCCTCTCCCCTTTTTGGGGAAGGATCCAGTAGGTAGACCTTGGAGTCTCAGAGACCCCTCTGAGAGAGCCCATTGCATAAAGAGAGTCACTCACAATGGAGTTGGGGGAATGATACCACTTCCCCTGGGATCACAGCTTACTGGACTTTGTACGCAGTTATTACTCATCTACCGGTTTTTGCCCCCGTCACCCTACCCCTCATCGTACATGCTGTCTCTCTTACCCTCTCCCTCCTCTTTCCCTCCTTCATTCGCTGTCTACGTCCCCTGCTCCTACCCCCTCTCCAATAAATCTCTCCCCTTGCCTGCTTTTTCCCTTACGCATATTGTCCTTCTTGCTTGTCTCAACCTAACATGTAGCTATGTAGCTATGCTCTAATAACTGTAACCTTTGTAACAATGTAACCTGTAACTATGGTCTGATACTCATGTAAAGTGCTCTGATACCTCCGGGTCCAGCCAGCAATATATAAAACCTTTCAAATAAAATAAATAAAGAAATAAATTCACTCTTTTTCGTGTTTTAAATCCTTAAAGGTGCTGTCTTCTGGGCAAAGTGAGGAACAAACCTGGAATAATAATCTGGCCCAAATAAAACTTGAGTTGCTTCTTGTTCTTGGGGCGAGGGTCTTCCTCGATGGCTTTCAAAATATTAATTTTTGGTGTGATGCCATTGGTGCTGATATGGTGTCTGAGGTAATCCACTCTGCTTGCTTCAAATTTACATTTAGTGGCGCACAATGTTAGTCCTTTATCTTTTATCACAGACAGAACCTTGGTGAGATGTTTGTCATGTTCCTCTGAACACCAGAATGTCATCCTGTAAATAAAGCACCCTTTTGTGACCAATGAATATGAATCTTGTGAGTCTAT
This sequence comes from Lissotriton helveticus, assembly GCF_964261635.1. NCBI lineage: Eukaryota > Metazoa > Chordata > Amphibia > Caudata > Salamandridae > Lissotriton > Lissotriton helveticus. The sequence continues at coordinate 760,488,969 of NC_136070.1, forward strand.
GAAAAACTGATGATTGCGATGCCAACCCAAAGGGTATGCGTTTGTAATGAAAAGCTCCTACGGGAGTAATAAAGGAAGTGAGATGCCAAGATTTTGCAGACATGATATGCTGCTTACATATCAAGTGTGGTGAAAAAAAACTCCTTTAACGGGCACAACATCTCATTGCTATTTGGTAACGGTTCACAATCGACCTGGTTTGTTGTCGTTCAAATTGCGTAAATCTACACACAGCTGAGAAGCACAGTCACTTTTTCGAGCCATAACAATCCAAGACAACCACTCTCAACCCTATATAGGTTCAACAGTGTCAAGGGAATTCAACAGATTCAATTCAGTCTCCAATTGAGCTCTTAAACACAATGGCATCTTGGGTTTCGTGAGAGTTCCAGTGCAAGCAGCAGAGGCAGCGGGGGACAGAGTACCGCAAACCATTACGATTCGCGGTTTGCGTGCTGAACTACAAAGCCTCATTGGGAGGTTTTGTGGAGATGTTGCAAGTAGCACCGGCACCAGCGGTCGGGGCTTAGAACCGCGACCCGCAAACACCCACAAAGAACTGCGGTTCTGGAGTTAAACCTCACTGGAAGCCGCAGGAGCCGCGAGCCATGAGATTACACAAGTTACAGGGAGCTACAGGAAGGCAACAGGAAGCACCAGCGTGTCCAGGCGAGGCCCAGTGACCCCCCAGTGAACCGCGTGGGAGCCAAACTGGTGGCATTTCAGTGGAAGCCACAAGCAGAGAGAGTGAGAGCAGCTGGAGTTCCTGAGTTTTGCTAGTTAAATCAGTCTCCTCAGGAGCTTGGTTCATTGGAATGATGGCATACTTGCATACACGTGCATGCTTGCACGTCGAGGAGCAGGAGCCTCTGCAGGTACTCTTCTAGTTACCTACAAACTCGTATGGGATTTGTATTGAGCTTTTCTATAGTCCAGGTGTGGTCTTTACCACTTGCTTTAGGCTTGTGTCAGACTCTGTGTTCCCCAGACTGCTTTTGCGCTTTACCCCCTGGAGGATTGAGCAGCTGCAACAGCGCATTGTTTAAAAACGTGCTTGTTGGTCCCCCGTCATAGGACCATAGCACAGGACATCCTAAAAAAGCAGCAGCAGTGAGGTGGTGCCATTATTGCTGCCATAAATCTCCCCAGCCCTGAGCCCTGACTTCTAAACCCTTACTAACATTACGTCGGGGATTCAGGAGTGGCTCCCCCGCTGAGAGAGTGCCTATGGTGTGGGGAGGCAACGGTTTGATTCAGAGTTTCTGTTTCTATGCTCAGACCCATTGGCACTGGGTGTTGTAAAAGACGTTCATCGTCATCTACAGGAATTCACGAGTGCACTTTCCTAATAAGAGGTTTGGTGAGGTTTTGTGTGTAACATCCCAAATTGGGTCAAACACCTACAACAAGGAATATGAGATCTGGAAAAATTTCGCGCGTACAGAAGGATACAAAGTTCCTCGAGGAGGAGGGGGGGGGGGGGTTTGGTGTATGTCTGTTCGGAGGGAAGGATTTACTTCAGTGGAGAGAGAATCTCATACAGAGTGTGCAGTCAAGAAACTGAGAGGTTCCATTGTCGGAATTAGAGAGCCTCACACACCCAGGGCGTTTAGGTGTGGAACACACCCTGACCGTAGGGTGTCTAGTGTCATCATTGGCTCACTGCTCCTCATCAGACCGGCGCTGCAATGTCTGATGGGGTGCTGAGAGGCACCCTTTTAACGGAGGTCTTTTATTCCTTGCCGATGGTGTGTGTGAGTCAGAGGGAAAATAGTGTAGTCAGAGTGGAATATGTGAGTGTTAAAAAGGGTAACCAGTCCACAATAGGATTTATTGGCGTGGCTGCTTCCCTGATTAAAAGGGGGTGAGAGGGGAGCTAGAGACTGTGGTATGTATCAGAACCTAACTCTATCCCCTGATGTGATCACCATGTTTCTCGCCATCCGGCGATTCATCAGGACCAGAACAGAGTACTACACGTGAAGGAAGTGGATTCAAACACAAGAAGAAAAACACAGATACAACCTCATTGGGTCGGTGGAAAAGAGGGCCTAAGGTCCTGCTCTAGTTATGCGACCCTAAGGGCGATTAGAAGGGCCTCGCAGTCTGCTCCCGTGAGGCCAGCGCTGTCTGGCGGTTATGCCTTAGTCCGGGCGCTGCGACGCTTGGAAACCTACCCCTCACGCTCGCGGCACCTGGTCAGGGTGGAAAAATTTGACAGACGTTAAACAAATCAAAGAGGAGCGTTTCAAAAAAAGACTCAAACAACATCCCTAATAAAAGGAGAAAGAGAGAGAAAATAATATCACAAAAGGAGAGGCTAGTGTCTGCTCCCACCCTGGAACGAGCATTCTTCAAAGTTTGGGAAAAAAACGTCAAGCAGTGATTTCATTTCTTAAAAGATCCAATGGCTACAATGTATGCTCTGGAAGGAGGACTAGGTTTGCCTAGTCCAATTATTAAAAAAAAAACCAAGGGAAATGATTCCACAGGTATTGGGATGTACAAAAGTTGAAAAGAAATCAACTCAATTAGCCCAATTAGGGGAAAGGCCCATACTTACTAGGAAAATAGGCCAAGATATAAGCCAAGTGCCAAGGAAAAGTGAGGCTGTTAGTGAAGAGGAGCCAACAAAGAAAGGGCTGATAAAAATTACAGCGTAGGTGCAGCTTCCCATGGATTCATTAGATCAAAACAATGAAGTGAAACGTGGAAAACTTTTCAGCAAAAATGGAGTACCAGGCAAGATTAGAGCACAAGAGAAAGTCCAAATGGACGAATGGACCGGTTTCTTTTCTATATCTAACGAAGCAGACCTCATTCAAGCTCTGGAAATTAACACTCAAGACGCTTCCTCCCAAAATAAAGTGGAGGCCAACTCTCAAGACCAAGATGACTTTCCCATCTTTATTTCATCCTTAGATCGGCAATACAAGGAGGTTGGGGGGGGGGGGCAGCCTCCACTCCAATTAAATGTTCTACCAGTGTGGAGCAGCAGGAGGACAATAATATCACCCAAAATGGTCGGGTTTTGGAAAGACAAAAAGTCCTGTCCCCTCCGATCACAGTTTCATCAGTTAGTGGGTTTGAAACAACCTCAGGGACAACGGTACAATCCACACATTTAGATACATGGAGTGAAACCCTGTTAAGAACACTTCAGCAAACGATTGATGTTCTACATTTTCAATCAGATAAACTAGATGTTCAGATGGACCTAATGAACTTAATTGTGGTTCATATTGCTGATATTAACTCAAAATTGGATACCCAAACAGTACATACAATAAAGGATTACAATAGTCGAGATCCATGTAGTGGCTGCCTGTCAATCGCAAACCCAAACTGTGAATGTGGTCGAATAATAGATAAATTAGCATCCCTTCCAGAAATCCTAACAGAAATTTTATGTGCCATAAAACCAGTTCAAAATATGGAACAATTAGCCATGAAAGAATCAAAAGACGTATAAAAGACGTAAAAAAAAGACATAATAGGACTGGAAAGAACCTTAAGTAATTTCCAACATGAAGGTTCTAAGAAATATAATGAATTTATGGATGAAAACAGAACAAGAAAACAGCAAATTATCCAGCAATCTACATCAACACTCAGTTCAACAATTAGGGCCCAAACCAAAAGACAACGTAAATGGGCACGGAAGGCTAGGAACAATGTGTGCAAATAAGTTAGCCAGGAAGCAAGACAGATGTATCCTTTATTTTCTCAACGGCTAAGTATTAAGCAAAGTCAACAAAGCAGAAAGACCCTTAAAGAACAAAATAGTAGCCCTAGGTTATATCTGCAAGTCTCTAGTGATAGTTTTAGTAAATCCATACTAAGTGTTTCATTCTCGAGCGACAAGGAAAATATTAAAGCACAACAAAGTGAAGGCTCTAAAAAAACTAAAAATGATAAAGAACACACAACTAATTTACTGGGGATAGTTGATTTTCCGGATATATCTTCTCATCATCTTAAATGTGGTCGCAAAGGAGAAATAATTAAAATTAAAAAATGCGAGGGATCTAAACTAATAAAACAGGATAAAAGGCAGGCAGTAAAGAAATCAACAAAAACCTTAATAATGAAGGCTACAATAAATATGAAAAAGTGCTTATTGGAAATTCAAAACCGAAATTTAACACAACGGCTGTAACAAATAATCAAGAGGACAAAAATAGTACTAATATGGAATTACAAAGTATACATCCAATTATCGAAGTAAATCAAATTGATCACCAAAGGGTAATACTCAATACAAAAACACAAGAAGACCAAAAAATAACTCAGGGCAACAGGCCAACAACAACCGCGGTAAAAATGCTGGGATATCAAATGGACATTATTGAAACAGAGACTAGAAGTCAAATAAAAATTTATTTTGGAAATACAGGCCGATCTTGCAATCTACCAATTGTAACTCCTACGACACAAGTACCCCCCAGGATAATATCAAGCTAAAAGGTAGTAAACTCAGAAGGAGAAATAATCAGCAAGGGTAAACCGAATCTACAACCCAGAAAGGTCAATATCTAATAACAGAGTTCAGAGCAGTAACACAGGTTGTGATCCACCACAAACACAAATTTGTATAAATTTGACAGAACTACAACAAAGAGACCCAGGAGAAATAACTCACAAACTAATTTTTGAGCCCAAATATGAAACAAAGGGCAGATCGGACACGCTTAATAGGGGAAACATATAGAGACTGTGCAATGAGATACCAGAACAATGCAATATTGAATCTGCAAATCTTCTGGCTGTAGATTTTCGACAACTTGAAAAGAGGCTAGACATAGAGGTGACTCAAACAACCTGGTCTTCAATTGAAACAACTGCCCTGATATATTCCAAAAAAGAAGTCTTTGAATCTTGGGGCATATCACTATCCTATCCAAAACAATTAAGATATCCATTTCCATTACTATCAGATATTGTGGCCCCACATTCATCAGGATACGAGATAAGGACCATAGTGTGTTCAAGGGGGACAAGAAGCACAACCCCCAAAAACACAGCTTTGTCAGGCAAAAAGTCAGAAGGGTTAGATCAAAGTACAATACAGTTAAAGCAACAGGCAGAAGAATTTCAAGATTGGTCATGGGTCCCTCATTTCCTGTGTCAACAACAATCCTGATGTAGTTGATGGCTCTCAAAGGAAACAGCTCACAGAGGTATCGGCAAGACATCCTAAGGGAACTCAAATAACACTTTGTTCATGGAACATCCATGACTTTTGGGAAATGGGCCATGACCCAGAGACCATAGTTTTCTTACAAGTTTTTGATATTATATTATTGAAGAAACGTGGAATTTGACTTCAAGATCAATAGTTGGGGAGGAGGAGCTTGGCGGGCATCCGTGATGGCCGCGTGAGCACAGCGCTCTCCGGACCCCCGCCACTCCCGGCATGATATCCTGAACATATCCTGATTCTTCACGAGGATTTGTGTAGAGGACGCTGGGCTGATCTTCCTGGGATTTTTGGAATTTGATTTGGACCCGGGGCGCCGAAGATACGGCGATTCGAACTTTCGGGGTCCGCCCTTGAGGTGCGCCCGGGACTGGGTGAGGCTCTGTGGCCGTCTCGGAGTTGAACAACAGCGGCAGGGGGATTGGACTTGTGGGTCCCCCTCTTAAGTTTCGGTTTCGATTCTGCCTCAGACTGAGACATCTGGCAGGGGAGTCTGGCCTGGGCTGGGTCCGGCGCACAAGACGGCTGTCGGGCCTTTGGCTGGCTTATTCTCCTTTCAGGCTGGTCCTATCCTAGTGGTACCCTTGCAGCTGCTTTTTGGTCCCGACGCCCTACTTTCCTGTGGCCATTTCCATCGGGTCGAGTGAGTCTCCTGGTGACGCGGTTTCCGACATGGCGGGCAGAGGGGACCGAGAGACACGGAAGACCAAGACGCCCCTGCGTGGGGGCCCGGTCCAGTCTAACGTTATGGACCGTTACACCCATTCGAAGGGGTCCCCCGGAGCCGCCCTGCCTGGCCCAAGTGCGGTTGACCACATTGTGGACGTGTCAACGGAGCCGTCCTTGCAGGACATCATGGGCGCCATTTCTGGCATGAAGGAGACGATAGGCCAACAATATGAAGCTTTGGCCCACAAAATCGACACCGTGGCCATTGATGTGAACTTGATTCGGGCCGACCTATCTAAAACCAATGAGAAGGTGAAGTCATTGGATCTCATGTCAGCCAGCCTCACGGCAGACGTCTCGGAGATACAGACGGAGATTGGCAATCTCCGTAGGGTGAACGATTTCATGACCCGGCGCTTGGAGGACTTTGAGAACAGGGCACGTCGCTGTAATGTGCGTGTGGTTGGCGTTCCGGAGAATCCAGAACCGCACTCTGTTGAGCTCCTGGTCGAGGACCTGATCCAGAACTACCTCTCTCCGTCTGGGTTGAGTAAATTCTTCGCAGTGGAGCGTGCCCATCGTGTTCCGGGAGGCCAGGGTAAGCCAGGCGCCCCGCCGAGGCCTATTGTTGCGAAACTCTTCCACTATAGGGATCGGGACGCTATCCTGCAGGCATCACGTGTGAAGGGCCCGGTGGCCTTTGAGAATGCCACGGTGAACTTTTATCCGGACTTTTCTCAACAGGTCCAGAAACAGCGTATGGGCTTCCGTGGAGTCAAGAAGCGTCTCCGGGACATGGGATTGCGCTACGCTATGCTTTTTCCGACCAGGCTGCGAGTTGAGTACAATGACCGAACCTTTTTCTTTGATCGGCCTGATTCTGTGAATGACTGGCTGGACTCTCTGCCGGACCGACCTCCTGCGACTGAGTCCGCCGCCCACCCGGGCGGTGCTGAGGGTGGTGTAGAGAGCTGAACAATTTGTCTATGCCCGGGTCCTCGTATAGAGTAACTTCTTCTGGGATTCTATGCCTAAGTGCCTCTACTGTTTTTGTGTGTTCTCCTCGTTATTTGTCTTGCTCGGGGTGGCGGGTGGGCCAGAGCCTTTCCTCCTCCGGGGTCTTTTTGTAGAATGGGGGTTCTTGGGCGACAGGCACACTGCATGTTGGGGTGGCTTTTTAGCTTCTTGCAGGGGTGCAGGGTGGGGGGTGTTTCCTTGATTGTTGGGGGGTGGGTGGATGGGAAGTTTGAAGTTTGTGTGTTGTGTTCTCAAGGCGATTTTATCTTGCTAATGATGTTTTTGATGTCATGCTCATTGGAGAGGGGTTTCGGCGTTGCTGTGTGGGATGGGGGGTAGCGGGTTGAGGTTTATTTCGTGGAATGTTAATGGTCTGGGGGATCGTATTAAGCGGGGTGTGGTGTTGCGATGTCTACGACGTTTGTCTCCAGATATTGTTTTTTTACAGGAGACTCATTTGGTGGGCAATACATGTCGTGCAATGAATAGGTGGGGCTATCGCCTCGCCGCACATTCGGGGTTTACCACGGGTTCCAGGGGGGTGGGTATCCTTGTTCGGGCTTCCCTCCCCCTAGCTATTGATGATGTGATCCTTGATGATCGGGGGCGTTATGCTGTCCTCGTGGGTCGCTATGAGGGTCGGACCCTTTGCTTGTTTGCCGTTTATGTGCCCCCCGGTCTACAGACCTCTACCTTTTCCGATTTGGGCCGTGTGTTGTTGAACCTCCCTGATAGTACTCTCTTCATTGCAGGTGACTTTAATTCTGTGTTCTCCGGTCTACACGATCGTCACCCCCCTAGGGACACTCCTTTGGCCCAACAGTGGCTGGGTGGGTTTCTGGATACGTTTGGCTTGGTGGATTGCTGGAGGCTTATGCATCCTACTCAGCTTCAATACACTTTCCACTCTGGGGCCCATGGGAGTCTGTCTAGACTGGATTATTTCCTGATGCCCGCGGCGCAGTCGCCGGCGGTTCCTGAGATTAGACACCTCCCCCGGGGCATCTCCGATCATTCTCCGCTCTGGCTTTGTTTTGAGATGGGGGTGGAGGCGGCGGGCCGGGTGGCTCCTATCAACCCATGGTACCTCGCCTCCCCCGAGACCCGCAACCTCTTGACTAAATCTCTGGACAATTATTTCTTAGACAACGAGGGGTCCGTCTCCTCTGCGGTATCCCTGTGGGAGGCCTTTAAGACAGTGATTCGCGGGCAGGCCCTTTCCCTTATTGCTGAATCCAAAAAGGCGAGGAATCGGGAGGTGGTGGACGTTGAGAGGGAGATTGCTGAGATAGAGGCTGACCTAGAATCGGATGTTACATCTGATAAACTCCACGCCCTGGGTCTGAAACAATTTGCTTATAAGTCTTTGGTCACAGATGCGGCTAAACTGATGTTTCGGGAGCAACAGGGTCGTTTGTATGATGTGGGGGACAAAGCGGGTAAATTACTGGCATGGTTGGATAAGAAGGAGAGGGCGAATCGTGTGGTGCCTGTGATTCAGACTTCGAATGGTGTGAGAGTGACGGACCCGGTTGGAATAGTTGAATGTTTTGCGGATTATTTTCGTGTGGTTTATACCCCTGTGTCTGAACGGGATGTTGATGACTCTCGCCTTTTGTTGCGTGATATAGCTCTGCCCAGTGTTTCCGATTTAGACCGAGTTTCTTTGGAGTCCCCTTTTACTACGGACGAGATAGCGACTGCCATTCGCTCACTCCGTTCGGGCAAAGCTTTGGGCCCGAATGGGTTGCCAATTGAATTGTACAAGCTATGTCCTGACAGGGTGGCGCCCTATCTTCGTACCATGTTTTTTTAATCCCGGGAGCGGGGTATTCTCCCATATGATCAGCGTCTGGCTACGATAGTTGTTATTCCCAAGGACGGTAAACCTCGGGACCTTTGTTCGTCTTATAGGCCCATTTCCCTGTTGAATGTTGAACCCAAGGTCCTGGCTAAGCTCCTGGCTAGCCGCCTCTTGACGGTCATTAGTGGCTTGGTTCATCCGGATCAATCCGGATTTATCCCGCATCGCAACACGGCTCTTAACCTACGTCGTCTCCAAGGAGCTGTTGCGAGGGCGGGGCTTCTGACTGAGCCGGCCATTTTGGCTTCGCTAGACGCCTCGATGGCCTTTGACACGGTAGAGTGGCCCTATCTTTGGGCAGCTCTTGAGAAATTTGGTTTTGGACCTGAGTTTATTGGTTGGGTGAAGTTGTTATACGCCGGACCCTTGGCACAGGTAGTGGTAAACGGTCGGGTTTCTGTCCCCTTCTGTCTTGGTAGGGGGACCCGTCAGGGATGCCCCTTGTCTCCGTTGCTTTTCGCGCTTGCCCTGGAACCGTTAGCTGCGTGGCTTCGATGGGAACCTTCACTCAAAGGGATCCGTTGGTCACCGGATTTTGAAGACCGCGTCTCGCTTTACGCGGATGACATTCTTCTGTATCTTACTTCCCCGCGTAAATCTTTAAATGTCCTATTTGACGTTCTTACTTCGTTTGGTGCTAACTCGGGTCTAGTTATTAATTGGGCTAAGTCCTGTGTGTATGTTCTTTCGGGTGTTTTGCCCCCATTACCGGACAGATTTCCTATCCAGGTTGTCCAGTCTGGCTTCAAGTATTTGGGGATCTTTATTACGCTGGACTCCTCACTCCGGTTCGAGCGTAATCTCCTCCCCCCGCTTCTTAGACTGCAACTGGATGTGGCCCGTTGGCGTAAGCTACCCCTGTCTCCTCTGGGCAGGGCTGCCCTTTTTAAAATGATGTCTTTGCCGCGATTCCTATACGCGCTTCAAAATTCTTATGACGACGTTCCCGCTACCTATTTCCGAGAGATCGAGAGTCTTCAAAGGCAACTGATCTGGGACGGGCGTCCACGTATTGCCCTTGCGAAACTTACCATCCCTTGGTATGACGGGGGCATGGCGCTCCCCGACATCAAGAGATATTATTGGGCTGCCCAGCTGTCTGCCATCAACCACGCGATGTATTCCCCGGGTCGAGATCCGGCCTTTGAGATGGATAGACTCCAGCTGCCGGGAGGGGACTTTAATAGAGCGCTTTATTCCAGATCGTCCGGGCGACATCTTGCGGGCCCGTCCAGGATCGCAGTCAATGTGTGGCGCGCCGCGAATGTGAGTTTGGGATGGGAGAATCGACTGACAATGGCGACCCCGCTTTATGCTTCGGAACGTTTGGGGTGTCTCTGGTCTATCGCAATTGGAATCTCATTAAAGGAGATCCAATCATTGGCCAGAGGGTTCCAGACAAACTGTGGCTTAATTTTAGGAGGTGTCTGTCTATGGCCAAAGCTTTGGTCAAGAACTGTTTAGAACCACAAATTTCTAGTACATGGATGGCCCTCAGCAAAGGCTTCAAAAAGTGTACTCACTGCAAGGTCTGAGCATTTTGTTGGTGACGACTCACTACATATATGTGTATGTATGTATATGTATATGAGTCCTTGTTCCATAAGTGCACAATAAAAGGATTTCTGCTGGATTTTCCTGGTGTGCCGTTTTCTGTGTCCTCCTATTGGAGGTGGATGAGAAGCACGTCGAAATAGAGTGTGGCGGCTGCTCCACCAACGGCGCCAGCGTTGTAAGGTCGAGGATCGCTCTGGCAGCAACTTGGTGATACTATGTATATATATATATATATATATATATATTCGGTAAGTTTCAACCTTATTTCAGCATTCCCGCCAAAACGAAAAGGAAGAGACGAAGACACAGTCTTGCAGTGTTTCTACTCTTTAATCAAACCCAACACCAGTCTGCCATGACGCGTTTCGGCTGCCAAGAGCCTTGATCATATGACACAGTCAAGAGGCTGGCCACCCATTTTAAAGTGCAAAAGTGCATGACGTGCAAACAACATAGAAAAAATACTATGTGTGAAATCAATTGTAAGTACATACAGCTGATCATAATACATGTTAAATACGTATTGCAACGATGTTCACTGTGTGAATACACTTTTTTATGTAGTAAAACATTGTAGTACACTGAAAACCATCTAGTGTTGAACGTGAATTAACTTATATAAGCATTGCAACAAATATAGTCAGACGGAATAGATTGTATTAAAATACATCAATAATTAAAAATGTATTAAAAATGTATAAATATTACTAATCCGAGTCAAAGTCAACACCACACAGCGCTATAGAATATGAGCAATAACCATAGGGACATGTCCTCTAATCAACCGTATGCTAATATAAGCAACAGTAAACATCTTATTTAAAAACATGCCTAATAAGATTATATAGGTATGGCAAATGTATTCATGACTTAGGGTGTTGCACCTGTGGGCAAATGATATATTTGTGCAAAATAGCAATGGTTTTAGTGCAAATCAGCTGCAAAGATTGTAACTATGCACATCGGTATAATCTAAAGTGCTACCAGTGATAAATCAAAAATAGGGGGGGGGGAAACCTGCTGAAGAATATTATTAAAATATCCTATGTTATATAGAGGAAAAACAGTGTGAAGGGGAAGGGACAGTTCAGAAAGTTGTTAAAACTATATATTTGGATTATAATACAAATCAGCAAAAATTGATTATCTTACTGCAAACGGCAGCCTCAGTATCCAAATTAGAGAAGTTGGGGGAACCCAATCTATAGGTAAGTATGGCAATCCTCACTATTATTGAGACCATTGGGTATCTTGCAATCCAGCATAATAATGTATCTGGTCTCAAGTTTACGTAATAGCCCTTCTCTGTCACCGCCCCTTCTTTGGGGAGGGACACTATCGATGACAAAATAGGTGAGACCAGAGGGATTCTTGTTGTGAACTTGTTCGAAGTGTCTAGCCACAGGGTATTGGGGGTCAGCATTAATGATGGCCCTCAGATGTTGCAAAATTTGTTTATGTACTTGTGGCCTGGTGCTCCCCACGTAACGTAGCCCACATGGACATTCTAAAACGTAAACTGCAAATTCTGATTTACAGTTCAGTTTTTCTTTGATTTTGATGGGGTGGGGGAGAGTGGTATCGTGAATTCAGATTTGCTGACCCCATTCTTGCATGCTTTACATGTGGCACACTTCAAAAATCCTCTACTGCCACCTAGCCACGAGCCCGTGGCTAGTTCTGGGCTGCTTGAGACCAAACTGGTTTGCATTGATCTAGCTTTTCTATATGAAATGTTAGGTGAGGTGGTCACTAAACTGCCTACAATTGGGTCACTCCTTATTAAAAACCAATTGTCTTTAACAATTTTGCGGATGGACTTATGTTGATTACTGTAGGTCATGATGAGTCTTGTTTCCTGAAATGCATCGGATTTGGGAGCCCTAGCTGTTTCCTTCAGGGAACCCAACAATTGCTGTCTGTCTTGGGTGTTGGCTCTCCTCATAGCTTTGTCAATTGTTTGAGTATCATATCCTCTGGCAAGAAATCTGTTTCTGCAATCAAACTGAGCAGACAGACAATCAGAGTTGTTACTACAGTTTCTTCTGATGCGGAGCATCCCCCCGTAGGGGATGCTCTTTATCAGATGTACTGGATGGTGGCTATGGGCATGTAACAATGAGTTGCCTGCCGTGGGTTCTCTATATAGCCTAGTTTGTAACCTGCCCTCTTGAATAAAGATTTCTACATCAAGAAAAACAATTGACATGTCACTGACAGTACTGGTGAAATGCAAATTTAAATTATTGACATTAAGTTGTTCAATGAAGACATTAACTTCATCTGCAGTCCCATCCCATACAAAGAAAAGGTCATCAATGTACCTCCACCAACATTTGACCTTTGTGTTCATTATATCAGAGTGATGCGCCATGAGGACCTGCTCCTCCCAGTAGCCCATGTGAAGGCAAGCATAACTGGGAGAAAAACAGGCCCCCATGGCCACCCCCCTGGTCTGCAAAAAAAGTTGGTTTGAAAAGATGAACACATTGTGATTAAGGCAAGCCAAGATCATATCCACTATCATTTTAGAATGTTCTGTACATTCTACTGGTCTTTTGTTGAGATAGTGTTGGATTGCCCTAATGCCATCCTTGTGGTAGATGCTCGTATACAAGGAGGCAACATCTAAGGACACCAGAAGGAACGTTGGTTGCCATTGGAAGTTGTAAAGTTTGTTCAGTAAGTCCCCTGTGTCAAGTATAAAAGATGGAAGAGCCTTGACAAAGTCCTGTAAGAAAAAGTCAATGTATTTACTGACATTCTCCAGAAGACTGTTCCTAGCCGAAATTATTGGCCTGCCTGGCGGCTGATGGTAGTTTTTGTGAATTTTAGGGATAAAATAAATAACAGGAGTAACCGGGTGATCGTTTTTGAGATATTTAAATTCTTCAAGAGTGAGCAGACCCTTACTCCTCCAGGCCATCAATTTGGAGTAATTCTCATTTTTGGCTGCTAGAACTTCTTGAGCATTGGTTCTCCTGTAGCATTCCCTATCGTTCAATTGTTTCAATGCCTCCTCCAGGTACATTTTTTTCGGCCAGAGCACGACGTTTCCGCCCTTGTCTGAATGTCTGATGACCAGATGTTTATTCCCTTTCAATTTCTTTATAAGGGTATGATACTGCATGTCATGATAGTTTATTTTCCTCTTGTTCGCATGTGCCCGTTTGATTTGCAATTTCTTCAATTCCAATGCCACTCGATCATGAAAAATGTCCAAATTGTCCTTCAGCATTAAAGGGCAAAATTTTGATCTCGGTTTAAAGGGCGTTGAACAAATATTGGGTGCTGGTTCTCCACCTAGAGCCAACACGGGTGTTAGGCCTTCCTGTTCCTGCAATTCTAACAGTTCTTGAGTAAGTGCTAGGCCAGTAAATGCAGGTTTACTTGCAGGATTGGCGGTAGGGGTAACAGAAGTCGAACTGGTGGTTTTGCGTGTCTTGTGGAATTTCTTTAACTTAAGTTTGCGCACGTACTTGAATAGATCAATGCGAGTACTCGCGTAATCAAAGTTGCTTTTAGCGCTGTAGGATAATCCTAAAGACAAGATGGAAGTTTCTTTCTCAGTTAGTACTACCTCACTTAAGTTAACCACAGCCTGAGCACCATCTATTTCGGCATTTGATTGTGTTGCCATTTGGATCTTTGTCTCCTCTGCCTTCCTCCTCCGCTGCCTCCTTTTACTGCATTTCCTCCTCTCTGCGCGTTTGTAATTGGCTTGTTTGCGTTTGTGCCCTGTGTGCCAGAGCGGAGGGTTTGCTTCCGATCTTGTTGGACAACAGCTAACTCCTGAGCAGGAGTGAATTTGCGAAACCCCGACCTTTTGTTTCTTTTCGCTTCGTTATCTGATTCACTTTCCACTTGAGAGCTGTTGCCAGATAAAGACGAGGTTTCTAACAAGCTACTAGTCGCTTGAGCAGACGTGCCGGCATTGGAACTGTCATTGCCATCTTTCTGTTGGTGTTGTTTTAGATTGTCGTGCTGAAACTTATAGGCCTTTCGCCTCTTAATTACATCTTCTTCATGTTTTAGTCGCGCCTCCATCTCAGCGCGATATTTATCAATAGCGGGAGAGCTTGGGATCACGGCGACCTCAGCTTCCAATCTCTCTATTTCTGCCAACAGTTTAATTCTGTCACTTTCCGCATATTGAATGAGTATTTGCATCGAGCGTTTGGAGTAGTCCAAATTGCATTATGCCCAATCAATGAGCATTTGGGGGTCGGGATCTTCGTAGGAGGGTGCTAGCATAATTCTCAAGCCGCGCGGCACACTCCCTACCTCCAGATACCCGGACAATGAACTGTGTTCCCACCATTTCGCCTGCTCGCTCTTATAACATTTTTCCAACGCCCTGAAAAGTCCTCTAATGTTGTTGCTGGGTTCTGATATCGAGGCTGCCGTTGCACTAGAAGCGAACTAGAAGCGAACCCCCCAGCCGGGGAGTCCGTGAACATACCCCTGGAGGCCTCCACACGCCCCCGTACTGTGTCTGCAGACATGGTGTATTAGTCTTGGGTCAAAAATCGGGAAGCAGGGAAAGTCGAATGTTTACACTCCTACCCGACAATGCTGGGCAGTCGACCCCTGCGCCACTCCACACAGGATATCCTCCGGGTGCAGTCCCAGTACGTTGTCGACCTCCGCCGACCTCTGACCCGGAACCGCTTACGTTCTTCCCCACAACGTCGCTGAAGTCTCCGCCTCTCCTGGGGCTTCGTCGGCGTCTCCTTCGAGGAGTTGTGAAAAGGTGTTCCAGAAACCTGGAACCGTAGCTTCAAGCCGCACTCGCCCAAACGTGGAGGGGTCTCGTCGAGTCCAGGGAAGCAATCCTGGAAATACTTTCGGTAAGTTTCAACCTTATTTCAGCATTCCCGCCAAAACGAAAAGGAAGAGACGAGACCCAGTCTTGCGGTGTTTCTACTCTTTAATCAAACCCAACACCAGTCTGCCATGACGCGTTTCGGCTGCCAAGAGCCTTGATCACATGACACAGTCAAGAGGCTGGCCACCCATTTTAAACTGCAAAAGTGCATGACGTGCAAACAACATAGAAAAAATACTATGCGTGAAATCAATTGTAAGTACATACAGCTGATCATAATACATATACATGATACATATATATATATTCACTGAAAAAACCATAGGTTATAGACCATATATAGTTAGGAATTAGCATTTACAAAACCTTGAAAATTCACTGAAAAAACCATAGGTTATAGACCATATATAGTTAGGAATTAGCATTTAAAAAACCTTATTTTACTCACACAAAACCATTGAAATTCCATATATAGTTAGTTGCACTAACTATATATTGCGCACCCGCAATCCACTGCTGATGATGTCACATATTACATCATTCATGACATGGTCAGTGACATCACTGATGACATCACTGATGACATCTCAAATGACATCACTGATGACATCTCACTTGACATCAATGATCACATCACTGATGATATCATTCATGTGACAATACAATGCATCTCCTCACATTTTAATATAACCTCTGTTTCACCCAGTGTTAAAAACAGAGTATAATTTTTGAAACCATTGACACACCAATACTAGTTACTACATACGTACTCACTGATTCCTACGTCTACACACACATTCACTCATTCACCCATACAATCATTCATACATACAATCACTCATGTTTACAACACAATCGTATGCACTCATACACCTATACAGACACTCACACTCTGCCACTCATCCATGGAGTTACTCACACACCTAGTCAGTCCTGTAAAGAATCAATCACACTTCCATTTTCTACTCTATACAGTTAAACATAGAGCACCTTACGTTTTCAACCATATACTAACACATACTTACTCTCTTATACAATCATTGATACAAGTACACATTGATCTGTACAGAGTCACACACCTCCCATCCAGCCACACACACACTCAGTCTCCCATGCAAATACTTGGGCAATCAATCAATAACCCATATAGTTACTCATATAGCTACTGATCAACACATGCAGCAGTTTACAGAACAACAGACATAATGATGCACAAATTAAGACAGTTTAGTCACTAACCCATGCACTCAGTGAGACACATTTAATCACTCACTCATACATTCAGTCATGCACCTACTAAATCCTTCGTCCAGACACTTATACATCCACTCATTCTTCAATATGTAAGACATATTTTAACTTTACAGAAACATAGTCACTGGATGTTGTCATCAGTGATGTCATCAGTGATGTCATTTGAGATGTCATCAGTGATGTCATCAGTGATGTCACTGACCATGTCATGAATGATGTAATATGTGACATCATCAGCAGTGGATTGCGGGTGCGCAATATATAGTTAGTGCAACTAACTATATATGGAATTTCAATGGTTTTGTGTGAGTAAAATAAGGTTTTTTAAATGCTAATTCCTAACTATATATGGTCTATAACCTATGGTTTTTTCAGTGAATTTTCAAGGTTTTGTAAATGCTAATTCCTAACTATATATGGTCTATAACCTATGGTTTTTTCAGTGAATTTCAATGGTTTTTTAATAGCAAATATCATAAGCTGTCGAATGTCAAGTACGTGGTAAGAATTTTTTTTTTCGTGTTTATGCACACTGATCTGCTTTGATTGCTGCCCCCCACCCCTCATTTCTATTAGGAGTACTCTCTCTTTGCAGATAGTGAAGGGTAGTTAACGCAGCCCTTTCCCCCTTTGTAATCCGTCGTGCCTGCTTCTCTCTCCATTTGATTGATTGTTCTCTTTGGTTCATTCTCTATTTACAAACAAGCACAGAGTCGCAATACTCTGTTTAGTCTTTGCAGATAGCGAAAAATCGTGTAAAAAAACAAAAGGAATCGAGCAAAATCAGTAGGCCACTAATGGGATCTCTTTTGACCTCGCTAAAATAGAAACATTAGGAACAACCTGTTGAAAATAGCAATGCGTATGTATATAAGCGGCGTTCATTTGTGTTCACAGTACCCCTTGTTGATTGTTTCAATCGAGCATTGAATTGTTCGAAGTTAATTCTCTTAACGATCTTCTCTACCTGCAAACGAGGAAGAATAGGAATATTCTATCTCCCTTTGCAGATAGTGAAGGGTAGGTAACGCAAGCCTTTAACACGTCGTACCTATTTCATTCCTCATTGATTGATTGATTGTCCGAACATTGACTGTTTGGGAATTAGTTCTTTTTGGAGGTATTCCCTGTTTGCAAATAAACGTAGGAAAATCTTTGCAAGTAGTGAAAGGGTACGTAATGCGGACCGTTCTCCCCCGTTGTAATCTGTCATGCCTATCTACTCCCCACTGATTGATGCACCTTTTTCACCCGGACCATTTACTAGAGATACGTCATCTGGCCCGACCAGAGAGCACCCCTAGTGAAAAGGACATATGCAATAATAACGAAGTGATCACTGTATCCTGTTAACAGAAACTTTACCATGAAACAACCTGGAAAGAAAAAAATAGGAAAACGAAAATCAGTAGGCCACTGATGAACATGAACTTTTATTAAACAACGAACAAAGAAACGATAACATAACGTAATGATAAAACCTATTAATGTCCTAGAAACAAGAAAACGTTAAAATATGCCAGTGGTGAGAGACCAGAAAAACAGTAAGAGAAACCAAATCACCCCTCGCTGTCCCACCGCCTGCCACGCCAAAAAAATCGATAGACTAGGGAAAATGCAAGTCAGTAGAACATCCACCCCCACTCTGGAAACTTCCAAGGTGGGGCAGGGTTCCGGCTACGCCCAGCCGGGAGCAGCCCATATAAGGCAGGTCCTGCTGCCACGCCTCGGCCAGGAGATCCTAACGTAGGGTGTAGCCGGAGGAGAGGCCGAGACCAGCGGGACCCGGCCAGGGGATTGCCTTTACAACGCTGAACAGTTGCAGGGGGGGGGAATGTCTCCTCGACCCTCCCCTCTCTCTCCCAGTCCGGCCGCGGTGGCCCTTGAGAGTTGCAGGTAGTCCCGCCACATGCTCTTCCGGTCCGACCACCAACGGTCGGGGGGCCGAGGCCGACGGGATCCGGCTGCAGCCGATAAACCAAGAAACCCGTTCATGGGGCCAGAGCCAGGGGCGTCCGGCCGACATCCACCGGAAGCCCGGCCCGAAGACGGACGGGACACTTCTTTCTTTTATAATGGCTGCGACAACACTGGAGGGGGATGTCTTGCACATGCCTCCGACCCCCCCCTCGTCCTCATCGCCTGGTCCGGCCATAACAAATCTCAAGCGAGACGCCGTGGGGTGCACTGGGAGGGAGAGACGGTGCGAACAGGCCTCTCCCGCCTCCCCAGGTGGAGGCTTCCCAGCTGCACCCTCAGCGCTCCAGGCGGTGGCATCCTAACAACTACAGTGCTGCACAGTTTTGGAACGACCTAGATAACGGTTCTTCCACTGTGGCCATGCTGCAACGTCTCGCCCGGCAGGGTGGAGCCCGTCCGCTCATGTGACCCCGCGATCGCCGGTAGCTGCCGAACTCTCAAAATGGCGGTCGACCTGGCAAGAGCGGGCCCAACATAAAGAAATGGCCCGGTCACTGGTTGACTCCACCACCGTAGTCCTCCACGACCTTGAAGATTCTAGAGGAGCCGCGGGAGTCTCCGACCCCCGATGGGGAATGACTGCCATGATCGCCCGTGGAGTGACGAAACTGTATCCGCGGGACGTCGGCGCTCCCATGCTGGCGCCAGCCTCACTTTGAATTACTACAATCCTGCAGACCTTACTTCCGGTGAAAGCACAGTGTGACCCGGTAGGAAAAATTATTGCACCCCCTCCCCTTTTTGACTGATAGTTCAAACCACCGATCCTTTCCTTTGCCCTTTTAACGGAACTTTGGACTGCCTCCCCCTCTTTTACATTTTCTAGAGAAAACAAAACATTAACCACTACATTAGCATAGCAGTTGACACCAGAACTGTTTTCAAATTGAAAACCAACAACATCTTCAACAGAATCCTTTTTGTTTCTGCTGTGACCCTGCTACAGCACAGGCATTGTCCCCAGCAGTAATTCTGCAATGCCGGTAAGAATAGCTGTGGTGCCTACTGGACTCACTCACCCCCGCGGCGCCCCACGCCGTTTTTTGCTGGGCGGCAACTTACTAGACATCACTTTCGTGCCATCTAGATTTCAGCGCGTTCTGCTGCCTTGGAACTATTCGCACAACAGACCGCTACTGACAAGAATATTTCATTATTGGTGCTGTCAATTTCAATAAATCTATTGGATAATTAAAAAGAAATTGCCACGGTCTCTTCGTTGTTTAAATGTTTTTACTGTTTTTGTTTTGTTGTATATATTTATATGTTATTAAAGTTTTATATTCCTACTACTTTGTTGGAGTGCTATATATTTTTAATGTGACACATAATTGTAAAAACTTTGATGTACAAAGAGTCATTCCTGGAATCTTCCGCTTCAGGCTCGGTCCCCTCCCCAATCACAATACAGGATGGTTTTCAGATAGTAGGAACGCGTGTGCTGTGACGGATCACATCGGGTGTGGGCCTTGATCTACTATAACTCCTTTGAAGAGGGGTGATTCTTTACAGCTGGGGCCATAAACTACATCTGCAGGGCTAGCTGATAGCCTAGGACCGGCCTGGACATTCGGACACAGAGGAAGAGGAGTGTCAGAGGGTGCGGTAGTGAATAGGGCGAAAGGGAGGTGTCGGGCGGGCACAGAGTGTGATTCTCAGGGAAGAGCAGCGCAGATGGGGGAAGGTTTATTGCCCATGCATAAGACAGAGAGCGGTGGTGACCAGTGCCTGGGGGAGATGCTTACGAGGGTGAGGAGCCATGCTACGAATCGACAGCGTGCAGAGAGTGGGTCTGGTCAAGACATCTAAAATGGCTGCCGTGCACGACAAAAGTGTGGCATTTCAAAAAAGGCAAGATGGCGCAGACAATGTTTTTCAACACTTCCTCATTTCCTTCGAATCGAACGTTAACAGACGTTGGGGCATATTACCAAAGTTAAGCGATATTTATCGCTAACGATGCTTACCAACCAATTTTTTACCACTAAGCATCGTCAGAAATTATCGAAGATAAACCTTACTATTATCAAGGTTTATCGCAAATGCGATAATAAACGGCCGCAATGCATGAATATCGCTAAAAAGTCAGCGATATTCATGCATTACCGAGCTAATACTCTTAGCCATGTTATCCACCTCCCATTGGATAACATGGCTAAGAACTGCTCAGGGCAGGTGTTACTTTTTGGAGATATTCGCGCTTAGCGCGAATATCTCCAAAAGTTGGTAATAGGAGATAGATATCTTGCATGTTGTAATGCAAGTTATTGTGGTATATGGAACTCATACCATAATCTCTCAGGAAAGCAGAAACTGATCCTTTTGGGACCGCCTAAAAAGGCCTAGGGGGTGAGGAGTACTCTACTTTGCCCCCTTTTCACGTTCCGAACTATTTTATTTTACTCTCTTCTGTAATTACACAAAATACCAGCGATAAGATGCATCGGAGACACACAGTGAGAGAAAGGAGGCCGGAGATGAAGAAGACATGTCAAATACACATTGGAGATAATATAGTGGCAGAAGGGAAGTAAATATGAGTAAACTTACCATGTAACATAAAAATGTTGCACTCTATACTATAAGTCTCATTTTATACTACAATCACTTCGCTACAACCTCATAAATTAAAAATAAAAATAAATAATGTCTCAAACAATTTTTGATTTCTAAATATAAATTTATTCTTCAGAATTTTCTAAATTTGAAACAACTAGTAACATGTCCTCATCAGTAATTTCCTCTTCAATCATCTCATCTGGAATCTCCTCATTAAAAGTCTGCAATGATGATTCTTGTAACTCTATGGTCTCCAAACACTCGATAAATTCGCCATCAAGAGATTGATCAAAAAAATCATTCAAGTCATCTCCTCCTTCTGACAATATTTCATTATTGGTGCTGTCCATTTCAATCAATGTAGTGGAATCATTCAAGTCATCTCCTCGTGACAATATTTCATTATTGGTGCTCTCAATTTCAATCAATGTAGTGGAATCATTCAAGTCATCTCCTCCTTGTGACAATATTTCATTATTGGTGCTGTCCATTTCAATCAATCTAATGGAATCATACAAGCCATCTCCTCCTTGTGACAATATTTCATTATTGGTGCTCTCAATTTCAATCAATGTAGTGGAATCATTCAAGTCATCTCCTTGTGACAATATTTCATTCTTGGTGCTGTCCATTTCAATCAATCTAATGGAATCATACAAGTCATGTCCTCCTTGTGACAATATTTCATTATTGGTGCTCTCAATTTCAATCAATGTAGTGGACAATTCAAAAGAAATTGCCACGGTCTCTTCATTGTGAGCCATTTTATTTTGAAATTGCTTGCTGTAAATTGCAGAAAAAAATAATCACTTTCATTTATCGTTTTTAGTAATACATAATATAAAACTAACTTCATCAAGTATTTAGTATAACAGAAGGACTGCAAATAAATAACAGAAAACATTTTTCAAATTATCTTCAAGTGTACAACATAGTTCCCCTTACAAATTAACAACTCACCTTTTTAAAAGTAGCAGAAGTGTTAGTACTGTGTAAATCAAACACCAGAAATTCACCACCAAAAATTCCTCACAAATGTACCTCAGACAGTAGTATCACAAAATGGCTGTGGTTTCCTCTCATTTGACATATATACATAACCAATTAACTTTCATCACACACAAATACAAAACCAAAGTAACATTTTAATTGGTTCTAAATTTCAACACTTTCAAATGTGTTTTCCCCATGCAATTTTCCATAGGACATTTACATACGTCTACAGCCTGAATGGCTGAACGGAATTACACCAAACTTGGCAAAATGGTACATCAAACCTAAGAGGTCAGGAATGATCTACTATGCCCCCTTATGGTCATTTCCCCCTTCGCTTTGGCCTCCTCTTGTCTCTCAATCCTACCGAGGGACAAGATGGCGGCCGCTACGGACTGTTTGGAATGTTGACAGACGCCGGAGAACCAATCAGCTTCGCAAAGCTCCGTAACGCGAAAAGTACGCGAAGCGGAGCGCTGTTACAGATATATATCTTTTTTTCAACGTTAATTTCTCAAAATCCACTGGAGCACATATATTGAGACCTAGCAAAGGCACATCGGGCTACCAGTCCCTAATATTTTGCCAAGTTTCGTGCAAATCCATTCAGCCGTTCGATTATTATTATTTTGTTTTTTTTTTGCCCCGCGGGGCCCTTTTAAAACCTCCACATCAAACCTAGGGGGTCAGCGAGGATCTACTATGCCCCCTTATAGTTATTTCCCCCTTTGTTTTGACCTCCTCTTGTCTCTCGATCCTACCGAGAGACAAGATGGCGGCCGCTACGGACTGTTTGGAATGTTGACAGACGCCGGAGAACCAATCAGCTTCGCTTCACAAAGCTCCGTTGCGCGAAAAGTCCGCGAACCAGAGCGCTAACCGGTCCGCTGTTACAGATATATATCTTTTTTTAAACGTTAATTTCTCAAAATCCACTGGAGCACATATATTGAGACCTACAAAAGGCACATCGGGCTACCAGTCCCTACAATTTTGCCAAGTTTCGTGCAAATCCATTCAGCCGTTCGGGCTAAAAGTGAGGCCAACCGCCCTATGGAAAACTCAATGTTAAAAACACGTTTTGGGACCCCCCTTTTTTCTCGGCCCCCACTGGACGAACCCCCCCCAAATTTTCAAGGGCTGCTCAGAAACAAAATGTGCCATTTTCCTGAAAATTTCAGCCGATTCCGTCCACAAACGCCAAAGTTATTAGACATAGAATTTTCAAAAAACCCATAGAGAAAAAATCCTAACTATATATACCTACTGGCGACCGCCAGTAGGTAATTACCTACTGGCGGTCGCCAGTAGGTATATATAGTTAGGATTTTTTCTCTATGGGATTTTTGAAAATTCTATGTCTAATAACTTTGGCGTTTGTGGACGGAATTGGCTGAAATTTTCAGGAAAATGGCACATTTTGTTTCTGAGCAGCCCTTGAAAATTTGGGGGGGGGGTTCGTCAAGGGGGGGCCGAGAAAAAAGGGGGGTCCCAAAACGTGTTTTTAACATTGAGTTTTCCATAGGGCGGTTGGCCTCACTTTTAGCCCGAACGGCTGAATGGATTTGCACGAAACTTGGCAAAATTGTAGGGACTGGTAGCCCGATGTGCCTTTGCTGGTCTCAATATATGTGCTTCAGTGGATTTTGAGAAATTAACGTTCAAAAAAAGATATATATCTGTAACAGCGGACCGGGCAGCGCTCCGGTTCGCGGACTTTACGCGTTACGGAGCTTTGTGAAGCGAAGCTGATTGGTTCTCTGGCATCTGTGAACATTCGAAACAGTCCGTAGCGGCCGCCATCTTGTCTCTCGGTAGGATCGAGAGACAAGCGGAGGCCAAAGCGAAGGGGCAAATGACCATAAGGGGGCATAGTAGATCCTCCCTGACCCTCTAGGTTTGATGTGGAGGTTTTAAAAGGGCCCCGCGGGGCAAAAAAAAATAATAATAATAATAATCGAACGGCTGAATGGATTTGCACGAAACTTGGTAAAATATTAGGGACTGGTAGCCCGATGTGCCTTTGCTAGGTCTCAATATATGTGCTCCAGTGGATTTTGAGAAATTAACGTTGAAAAAAAGATATATATCTGTAACAGCGCTCCGCTTCGCGTAACGGAGGTTTGCGAAGCTGATTGGTTCTCCGGCGTCTGTAAACATTGCAAACAGTCCGTAGCGGCCGCCATCTTGTCTCTCGGTAGGATCGAGAGACAAGAGGAGGCCAAAGCGAAGGGGCAAATGACCATAAGGGGGCATAGTAGATCCTCCTTGACCTCTTAGGTTTGATGTGGAGGTTTTAAAAGGGCCCCGCGGGGCAAAAAAAAATTTTATAATAATAATCGAACGGCTGAATGGATTTGCACGAAACTTGGCAAAATTGTAGGGACTGGTAGCTCGATGTGCCTTTGCTAGGTCTCAATATATGTGCTTCAGTGGATTTTGAGAAATTAACGTTAAAAAACAAGATATATATCTGTAACAGCGCTCCGCTTCGCGGAGATAAAATTATCTCTGTATTACCTAGCTGTTGCTAACACCAGTTAGCGACGGCTAGTAGGAGATAGCGACCATCTTGGGCCCCACTTTGCATGTGAGTGATATTTATCACTAATGACATGCAAAGTGGGCATGCCAAGATGTTAGCGACTGGAAACAGTCGCTAACATCGCTATCTCCTATTACCAACTTTTGGAAATATTCGCGATAAGCGCGAATATCTCCAAAAGCTACCACCTGCCCTGAGCAGTTCTTAGCCATGTTATCCAATGGGAGGTGGATAACATGGCTAAGAGCATTAGCTCGGTAATGCATGAATATCGCTGAGTTTTCAGCGATATTAATGCATTGCGGTCGTTTTTTATCGTATTTGCGATAAACCTTGATAATAGCAAGGTTTATCTGCGATAATTTCTGAAGATGCTTAGCGGTAAAAAATTCGTTGCTAAGCATCGTTAGGGATAAATATCGCTTAACTTTGGTAATATGTCCCAACGTCTGTTAACGTTCGATTCGAAGGAAATCAGGAAGTGTTGAAAAACATTGTCTGCGCCATCTTGCCTTTTTTCAAATGCCACACTTTTGTCGTGCACGGCAGTCATTTTAGATGCCTTGACCAGACCCACTCTCTGCACGCTGTCGATCCTTAGCATGGCTCCCCACCCTCGCAAGCATCTTCCCCAGGCAGTGGTGACCCCCGCTCTCTGTCTTATGCATGGGTAATAAACCACCCCCCATCTGCGCTGCTCTTCACTGAGAATCACACCCTGTGCCCGCCCGACACCTCCCTTTCGCCCTATTCACTACCGCACCCTCTGACACTCCTTTTCCTCTGTGTCCGATTGTCCAGGCCGGTCCTAGGGTATCAGCTAGCCCTGCAGATGTAGTTTATGGCCCCAGCTGTAAAGAATCACCCCTCTTCAAAGGAGTTATAGTAGATCAAGGCCCACACTCGATGAGATCCGTCACAGCAGACGCGTTCCTATTATCTGAAAACCATCCTGTATTGTGATTGGGGAGGGGACCGAGCCTGAAGCGGAAGATTCCAGGGATGACTCTTTGTACATCAAAGTTTTTACAATTATGTGTCACATTAAAAATATATAGCACTCCAACAAAGTAGTAAGATTATAAAACTTTAATAACTTATAAATATATACAAGAAAACAAAAACAGTAATAACATATAAACATTTTTAGGGAAAAACAACGAAGTAGCGGTCGGCTGTGCGAATAGTCCCAACGCAGCACAACGTCCAGATTTCACTGATTTCGGCATCCGGCGTGGGGCGTCGCGGGGGGTGGGTCATCAGTAGCAAACTGTTGTGCGAATAGTTCCAAGGCAGCAGAACGATGGCACCAAGGTGATGTCCAGTAAGTTGCCGCACTGGTTTTGGTATCCTACAATGCTGCTCCGAATAACGGCGTGGGGCGCCCCGGGGGAGGCGGCGTGAACGGGCCTCTCCAGGTGGAGTCTCGTCTGTTGTAGTGGGGCGCCCCTTTACCGTTTCAGTTGCCATTCCGTCCGCTTTTGGTCCACTGTGTCAAAAGCCGCAATTCAGCTGAGTTGCGCCCACTCTTGCGGTGCAGCGATAGGCGGCTGTCACAGGACTCTCAAAATGGCGGCAGGCTGTTTCCTTTTTGGGCCTGGTCCACTGAAATGGCCCTGGGACACCTTGGAAATCGGACGCTTGTCTGCTAGGTCTTGGACCCCATTCTCGAAAGCGTCCCCTCCGCCTTGAGGATTCATCAAAAGTTTTGGGGGCCCCCGACTCCTGCAGGCTTCTGGTGGGGAGCGGCTGCCATGATTGCTCGCGGAATGACTACGACGGAGCCACGAGATGGTGGTGCTTTCATGGTGACGCCAGCTTCAGTCTGAAACATCCAGAAACAAGGTGGGGCTTTCATCGTTTGGGGAAAAAAAAAGTTTTCATCCAATGAAAAGTGTTGTTTTTAAGTCATATGATCAAGCCTTCCATCATTAGGAAACCAAAAGTAAAATGAACCAATGAAAAGTTTTATAAACAAGTCACATGACCTGTTATGCGGCATAGGGTATAAAATGCGGAGAAAATACGTTGGCACGTGAGGCGGCGTCAGTAGCGGACCGATGTGCGAATAGGCCGAAGGCAACACAACGCGCCAAGATCCGGATGGCACCGAGGTGGTGTCCAGCAAGTTGCAGCACTGGTGTGGCCATCCTACAATGCTGAAAGTCGGCGTGGGGCGCCCTGTTGGCCTGTGAGTTCGCGTCAGTAGCGGACCGATGTGCGAATAGGCCGAAGGCAGCACAACGCGCCAAGATCCGGATGGCACCGAGGTGGTGTCTAGCAAGTTGTCGCACTGGTGTGGCCATCCTACAATGTTGAAAGTCGGCGTGGGGCGCCCCGTTGGCCTGTGAGATGGCGTCAGTAGCGGACCGATGTGCGAATGGGGCCAAAGGCAGCGCAACAATATTTTCTGAATAGAAGACACCACAAGGCGCTGAGATGCCAAGATCCGGATGGCACCGAGGTGGTGTCTAGCAAGTTGTGGCACTGGTGTGGCCATTCTACAATGGTAAAAGTCGGCGTGGGGCGCCCTGTTGGCCTGTGAGATGGTGTCAGTAGCGGACCGATGTGCGAATGGGGCCAAAGGCATGCAACAATATTTTCTGTATGGAAGATACCACTAGGCGTTGAGATGCCAAGATCCGGATGGCACCGAGGTGATGTCTAGCAAGTTGCTGTACTGGTGTGGCCATCCTACAATGCTGAAACTCGGCGTGGGGCGCCCCGTTGGCCTGTGAGGTGGCGTCAGTAGCGGACCGATGTGTGAATAGGCCGGAACCAGCACAAGGCGCCAAGATCCGGATGGCACCGTGGTGGTTTCATAGTTGAGAGGCACTTCATCTGCAGTGGGGCGCCGAGATCCGGATGGCACCGAGGTGATGTCTAGCAAGTTGCTGTACTGGTGTGGTCATCCTACAATGCTGAAACTCGGCGTGGGGCGCCCCATTAGCCTGTGAGATGGCGTCAGTAGCGGACCGATGTGCGAATGGGGCAAAGGTAGCGCAAGAATATTTTCTGAAGAGAAGACACTACAAGGCGCTGAGATTCGGTTACCACCGAGGTGATGTCTAGCAAGTTGCCGCACTGGTGTGGCCATCCTACAATACTGCTCCGAATAACGGCGTGGGGTGCCCGAAGGGGGGGGGGGGAGGCGGCGTGAACGGGCCTTCCTAGGTGGAGGCTCGTCTGCTGTAGTGGGGCGCCCCTTTACCGTTTCAGTTGCCATTCAGCTGAGTTTCGGCCGCTCTTGATGCTACAGCGACAGGCGGCTGCAACAGGACTCTCAAAATGGCGGCCTGTTCTTTGGATTTGGGCCTGGTCTACTAAAATGGCCCTGGGACACTTTAGAACTCGGACGCTCGATTTTTTTTTTCCTTTCCTTTACATGCAAAAAAAGGTAAATTCCCGGTACGTTACACGCTTCATCTGCCACGATGTACTCTCCAGAGGAACCGAAAAAAAATATAGTTATAATAATAATAATATAAACTTTATTCGGATTTTTAAAGATCCATGAAAGCAGTACAGGTAAAAAATCTTCAGTGACATATGATTACAAATTACTTAAAAGCAGAAAAAAAGTTTCGATAATGTATAATGTATACAGTACTATTGTGAATTAGAGGTTTTTCCTGTGTCCGTATATACATTTCAGAAAGTTAAGGACATGGTAACATGTGGCTTCGGTGTCCAGAAGCTGCAAGCTCAACATGGCTACTCGACATTGTCTAAGACCCCAAGATTTTAAAAGAGTTAGTAACCAGAGTTTGCGGTGTTCCTGATAAAATTTACAGAACAGAACGGTGTGAAGGGTAGATTGACCTGATATCCCATCGCATGGACATGGAGATGGATTTAGGTCCCAAACATTTGGCGTTGGGAAAGCTACCAGTTTGTGAAATATGTTCAGTCTGAATCTTATCAGGAGGAATCGTTCGAAGGTACCGATATCAAGGTTTAAATAGGGCTGCATTAAAAGGGTAGATTGAACCATTATTGCGTGCTGCACTGACTGTTTCCCAGCTTCTGTTTGTAGTCTCAGATTGCCCAGGTAATCCAAGGCTTGTTTTTTTAAATTAGTTTTTGAGAGTTCTCCAATTTTTTCGGGATTTGAATAATATCTTTCTATTCCAAGGTCGAAGAAAAAGGTCCGGATATAGGCCAACCATTTAATTTTTAACACATAGTCCAGAGACATTGCATCCGCCAGTATTGTTTTTGTGAGGTCGTTTTTATCTGACGCCCAGATACGTCGCCAAAGGAGGAGAGGTTGAATTTTGGCAAGATCTTCGATATATGGTGCCCCCAATTCTAGGTGGCAGGCGTAAGTCGAGGAACTTTTGGGGGCAGATAAAAGAAATCTGAAAAACTTGTTTTCTGCAATTTGCAGAGTGGTGACATCCGTGTGGCCCCATAGTCCTGCTCCGTATAAAGCTGTGGATTGGCACTTAGCTTTATATATGGTTATCAGTTCCCTGGGCGGACGTTTTCCTAGTTTCTGTGTGAACGACACCAATGCGGCTAATGCTCTTTTAAAACAATGTTTTCTGGCTTCTACCGCTGGTTTCCAGGAGAGTTTATTATCTATCATGACTCCCAGATAGCAGTATTCATTTGTAAAATCTATTCTTTGGCTGTCAAGGTAGATGGAGTTTTGCTGTTTCCTCCCAACCCCAGCCTTCATTACAAAAGTCTTTTTTACGTTTATGTGAAGGTCAAGGGTTCTCATAAACTGCGAATATCTATTTAGGGACCGTTGAAGTTATGGTAACTATACCATGCATCGTCATATGGAGAGGTGGCACCAATTAATTATAGTGCTGCATAAAAGAGAGATTTGGAGGAGAACCCCCGACCTGCCAGTACATTCATCAAAGAAGTGGCACTGACAGCATCAGAGGCAAGGGAAATGGTCCCAAATATTTAGAACTTTGGAAAGATTAAAATGACATGTTTAGATTGTGGCAAATTAATTTCATGTGGACAGATGAGTGTTACTCTAATAAATACAGCATATGAACATCATCATAGTCGATGGTTGGTAGAGACATTTTGACTATATCCTGGACCTGCCCGTCCTCGCCCAAAATGGCGCCGGAATAAATGGGACTCGTAACTCCTTGTTGTGTACTGGTTGCAGAACCTTGAAATCACGAGATACGTATGCAGTTTTGAAGCATATGGCGGGCGGGGACGAGAATTGATTGAATATTTCGACATCCCTATTGATATTAAGTTCTGATGTGTTATTGATTACTGTACTATTGAAAGTTCGAATTAACGTCACCCATGGTACTTGCCCGCAAATGTATATCTAGATAATTTTATTGTAACTGGCCCTGTCGTATTTTAATTATAAAATGTACGTCCAACGATTCCGCAACTGTTAGACACCTTAGTTCTTGCAACCTAATGGCCCGCCCGTTACGTTCCTCTACAGTGTAAATGTCTACTCATCATATACGATTACAGTTTGCTCCGTGGCCGGCCCACGTGGTTATAGGCTCGTATTTGTATAATGAAATTTTCACAATAAAGGTTTTTAAAAGAAAACATGGTAGTAGTATATACATTGGTAAAGTTTTTAATAATAGTCACTGTTTTAGAATCATTAAAAGGCAAGTGAAATAAAGCAGACCAATTACATGAAGGGTAAAAGGTATAATACGCAGGAACGCAGTAAAGATAAATGGTCAAAGGCTGTTGTGTTTTCTACTCCTGCAACATAAAGTGATCGATAAGAATCTCATATTCAGGCGTATCGGCGACTAAGACAGCAGGTCGACCCTCTTTTGCTCAACGGCTCCGTCATGGGACGAAGAAACTCTCTTTTTCTCGAAAAAAGAATATATTTTACTTGCAGGACAGTTGTAAATTTTCCGGGAAAGTACATTAGCCTGGAACATTATAACATATATTTTAGAAAAAATAATGTTCGGAAGTAATAAAAAGCGTAATTTTTAGGTCATATGACCAAGCCTTTCATCATTAGAATAAGAAAAGTAAAATGAACCAATGAAAAGTTTTATTAACAAGTCACATGACTTGTTATGCTTACGTTACGCGCTGCACGTCGCGCCCCGGATGACTTCCGGATGCGCTAACGCGGCGCGTCATATGACGCATTGCGCGACAACGCAGGTCCAGAATATAGTCAAAATGTCTCCACCAACCAGCGGTCGGAACACAACCCCTTTCAGCAGGCTAAATAGTTCTGTTAAATGACAACAGAAGGGACAGGCAACAAGAACCATCAGTCAAAGAGGGGAGGGCTAGTTCTTCTCTACCGGGTAACATTGGGACGCTACCGGAACTGATCGAATTGGTAGTCTACAGTGTTTCTGGATGTTTCAGACTGAAGCTGGGGTTAGCATGAGAGCACCACCATTTCGTAGCTCCGTCGTGGCCATTCCGCAACCAATCATGGCAGCCGCTCTTTATCGTTATTTTGGGCGGGGTGGGTGGCGGAGCCGAGCTGTTTTGCAGCCATCATTGTGTGGAGTTCAGTTCATCTCACTAGTTTTGTATTTGTCATGAGGGGTTGTTCCTAATGTTTCTATTTTAGCGAGGTCAAAAAGAGATCCCATTAGTGGCCTACTGATTTTGCTCGATTCCTTTTCTTTTTTTTTACACGATTTTTCGTTATCTGCAAAGACTAAACAGAGTATTGCGACTCTGTGTTTGTTTGTAAATAGAGAATGAACCAAAGAGAACCAATTCTAAAACAGTAAATGCTTGGATAACAATCAATCAAATGGAGAGAGAAGCAGGCACGACGTATTACAACGGGGGCAAAGGCCTGCGTTAACTACCTTTCACTATCTGCAAAGAGAGAGTACTCCTAATAGAAATGAGGGGGGGGCACCATTCAAAGCAGATCAGTGTGCATAAACACGAAAATGTTTTCACTTACCACGTACTTGACATTCGACAGCTTATGATATTTGCTATTAAAAAACCATTGAAACTCACTGAAAAAACCATAGGTTATAGACCATATATAGTTAGGAATTAGCATTTACAAAACCTTGAAAATTCACTGAAAAAACCATAGGTTCTAGACCATATATAGTTAGGAATTAGCATTTAAAAAACCTTATTTTACTCACACAAAACCATTGAAATTCCATATATAGTTAGTTGCACTAACTATATATCGCGCACCCGCAATCCACTGCTGATGATGTCACATATTACATCATTCATGACATGGTCGGTGACATCACTGATGACATCACTGATGACATCACTGATGACATCTCAAATGACATCACTGATGACATCACTGATGACATCTCATTTGACATCAATGACCACATCACTGATGATATCATTCATGTGACAATACAATGCATCTCCTCACATTTTAATATAACCTCTGTTTCACCCAGTGTTAAATACAGAGTATAATTTTTGAAACCATTGACACACCAATACTAGTTACTACATACGCACTCACTGATTCCTACGTCTACACACACATTCACTCATTCACCCATACAATCATTCATACATACAATCACTTATCTTTACAACACTATCATATGCACTCATACACCTATACAGACACTCACAGTC
This sequence comes from Lissotriton helveticus, assembly GCF_964261635.1. Lineage (NCBI taxonomy): Eukaryota > Metazoa > Chordata > Amphibia > Caudata > Salamandridae > Lissotriton > Lissotriton helveticus. The sequence goes on from NC_136070.1 coordinate 760,521,013, forward strand.
TGCCACTCATCCATGGAGTTACTCACTCACCTAGTCAGTCATGTAAAGAATCAATGACACTTCCATTTTCTTGTCTATACAGTTAAACATAGAGCACCTTACATTTTCAAACATATACTAACACATACTTACCTTCTTATACAATCATTGATACAAGTACACATTGATCTGCACAGTCACATACCTCCCAGCCAGCCACACACACACTGTCTCCCATACAAATACTTGGGCAATCAATCAATAACCCATATAGTTACTCATACAGCTACTGATCAACACATGCAGCAGTTTACAGAACAACAGACATAATGATGCACAAATTAAGACAGTTTAGTCACTAACCCATGCACTCAGTGAGACACATTTAATCACTCACTCATACAGTTAGTCATGCACCTACTAAATCCTTCGTCCAGACACTTACACATCCACTCAATCTTCAATATGTAAGACATATTTAAACTTTACAGAAACAAAAAATCACTGGATGTTGTTATCAGTCATGTCATCAGTGATGTCATTTGAGATGTCATCAGTGATGTCATCAGTGATGTCACTGACCATGTCATGAATGATGTAATATGTGACATCATCAGCAGTGGATTGCGGGTGCGCGATATATAGTTAGTGCAACTAACTATATATGGAATTTCAATGGTTTTGTGTGAGTAAAATAAGGTTTTTTAAATGCTAATTCCTAACTATATATGGTCTATAACCTATGGTTTTTTCAGTGAATATATATATATATATATATATATATATATATATATATATATATGTATATATATAAATATATATATATATATAAATAACCTACTGGCGGTCGCCAGTAGGTAGTTATAGTTAGGACCTAGTTTCCATAGGAAATCCGCAACATTCTATTTGGAATAACTTTATCGCCGGTCGACAAATACACGTGAAATTCTCCAAGAAAATGGCCTGCTCTGCTCCGCTCCTTCCCTGAAAGTTTCGGGGTGATTCGTGAAGTGGGGGACGAGAAAAAAGGGAGGTCCCACAACGTGTTTTCCCCATGCAATTTTCCATAGGGATTTTTAAGTGAGGCTACAGCCCGAACTGCTGAACGGAATTACACCAAATTCGGCAAAAATGTAGAGTTTGGTTTGCAGATTACGCTTTTTGTTAAATGGTGTATATCCGTTCAGTAGTTCCTTAGAAAATCAAAAGTAAAATCATAGCTATATCTATAGAGGAAATACCATACGCGTACCGTCCGAGGATAGCACGTGTACCATTACGAGTGCATGCTAATTGGCTGTAAACTGTCGGTCAACATTCCAAACCAGGAAGTGTTGGCAGCCCTCTTGTGCCTCGGTAGAACCAAGGCACAAGAAAGCAGTGAAAGAACCGTGAATAACACGCAAAGGGGGCAGGTTAGAAACACCCTGACCCCCTAGGCCTGCTCAGGGGGTCCCACAAGGACCCCTAAGGCCCCCCAAAAATGTTTTTTTTTTTTTTAAATCGTGGGATACGCGTAGGTACGCGTATCCCGCGAGGAAAAAACCCCCAAAAAGCCAATTTTTTGTTAATTAGCCCCCGGGGGGGGCAAATGCCAGGGGAAATGTTTTTTATCTATAATGGGGTGTACAGAAGGGCCCCCAGCCCCGGGGACCGCCACCCCTGGGGTTTTATTTTAATAATATGTATGCAGGGGGCTCACGGCCCCGGGGACCGCCACCCCGCGGGGCTTCTTTTTTTAATACAATTTTTAAAAAAACCTGTGTGGGAGGGCTCAAGCCCCCCCTACACACCCCGGGGACCGCCACCTCCCCGGGGGCCTAATATTTAAAATATGGGGCTCTTCAGTTTTCTCTGCACCAAGACACAGAGTTTGCAGTGGCAGTTTGCATGATCTTGGCAAGGGGTCCCTAGGGTGGCACAATTTGTGCTGCAGCCCTAGTGGACCCTCTTCACTGCCAATGCCCTAGTTACCAGGGGTACCATTTAATAGGGACTTGCTGAAGTTGTGCCTATTGTGGTACAGTTTTGGGAAAGAGCTGTGGCCCTGGGAACCTGCTTAGGAGGGATCCAGTGCACTTTCAGTCGAAATCACATGTTCCCGGAAAATAGTGGGGGCTAACCATGTCAAAAGAGGCACCTTCCTACAGGGTGGCAATGTCCTCAGATACACTACTTTTGGGAAGGGATGGCAGCCTTACTAAAGAAGATTTTGGGAACTCATCGATTTTTGTCCTAGACGTTTTGCTGCTCGGCTTATGGCTGGTCGAACTTGAAGCAATGTCTAAAAATGACTGGAACATGGTTCTACGGTGTCTGGGGCTGCTAAGCTAAAAAGTGCTTCCACTGGAAATAGATGAACACACTACCAATTTCCCTGTGGTACTACAGGCTTTGAACGATATTCGCCACAGAGCAGTTGAGAAACAATCTGAACGGCACTCTGCTCCACTTTGAGTCCAAACAGAAGCCAGCATACAGGGAATTGGGCAGAGGCCTCCCAAGCACTATTCACCCCCCAGCAGGTGAAGGGCTGTGAACCTTTTTGAATAGGGGTAAAGTTGACCTTTCATTACGTGGTCTGCTTGCCCTGATATCGATGGTTGGGAGTCAGGAGAAAAGGCCAGCATGACAAGAACTCCTATTCCTTAGTAATCTAAAAGGTGGGTGGAAGAATGTGACATTCACCAAGGAGGAAAGGAGAGGCAGAATTGGGGGTTAAGTCTATTGAAGGGGTGTTCAATTGGTGGGCCTTTTTTGCGGTTTTATGCCTTCTTGATATTTATATAAGTGTTTATCTATTTGCATTGCTGTTCTGGCAGATGTGGTAAAGAAATGGTGTATATTGTAATGGCTTGAATTTGGATTCATAGTTTTGGCTGACAAGCTGTAAAGTTTTATTAATACAAAACCTATAATAAAAAGATTTACTAAAAAACAAATCTACAATCCATGAGAGAATAAGAAACGCACTACGGAATGATAGGAGAAAGGATATTATATGGTGTTCTTTAACAGGGATATTCCTTTTCTTTGCATGAAGAAGTACTGAAATGTGCTGTGCATCCATAATGAATTGGAGAGATTGGATTATATAATATGATGATGGGGCCGTGGTCAGGCATTAGAAGATGGCGGACGGGCTTTGGGACAGTTCCACCAGGAGACCCTTAATCTGGCAACACCTGCCGCCATCAGCACCTGTAGGGGTTCCACCATAGTGGCTTTGTGATGGGGCGCGGCGGTGGCATCAATATTATAGTGTGTCTATTAACTCAGTGCCGGTAACTACGATAGCAGGCTGTGAGCATAACTGGCCCCACAAGGGCCTGTGGCATGGTCTGCTCCCAAGGAGAGTGCCAGAGCTATCCTTGCTCAGTAGAACGGCTCAGATGTGGGCGGCTGGGCTTGAGCGACCCCCAACAGGCTGGAGGCCGGCAGGAAGTGACAACCTGTGCTTACCTATGCCCCACGATAGAGGCTCAGAGCGGAGGGCAGAGGAGTGGGCATCCTCATCTGGCAGAGAGTCTCTGTGCTTTCTGAGGTGAGTGAGGGTAGGGGGCGGTGGCCCAAACTGTGACACCTCTGCACACCCCACCCCCCCTGTCTTCTAATAGTTAGCCTGCGTGTCTGCGTCCTGAGCTTACGTTGGGGGCTGTGGCTTGGACAAACGAGAGGCCAGGGTGGATGTGGGCCTCACTGGAGGACAGTTCCCAGCCTTTACCCGGCTGATATGAGTGTGGGAGCCCGGGTGGCCTCTTGATTAGGCCCTCCACCAACAATATCACTTTTCCAAAGCAAGAATACTAATTTGTATGTTGGGAACTGTACACGTGTATTTATCACAGGGTTGTTACAAAAAGACTACCTGTGGAGACACCGGGATCTTCATTTGGAAATTGGTATTTTTCTGTCTCTAATATTTTCCTATGCAAACCAAAAACATTACCTTGGTTAGCATTCAGGTGGCACAGTTTACTGTTCCATAAGACTTCATGGTGGGTTATTGTAAAGTCTGTTTCATGTTCCACTAGATGATTCCCGTGAAGGATGGTCAGCTAAAATCAACATTTGAAATGCTTAAATACCAGCCTCATTTTACCATGAGTAATCAAGTTGACTTTTTCTGTTGATGTTAAGGGTTTCTTCATAGTGGACATATTTAAAAAATGGCCCATCATAATGCAATTTACATCACAATTTTCAAAACCTTGTACACAAAAACCCCAGGTTTTATATTTGGTTCTGAAGAGAAACTCTTGAAATATTCCATAAATTGTGGCCTGGCACAATGCCTTGTAGCAACTTGACAGCAGGAAACAAAGTATACATCTATAAGGTAAGTGTTTGCATGATGCTATGGAACAGATGTGGTAAGCGCCCCCATGGACTCTTTAGCACTGAAACCAGCCAGATATCAGTCATTGCCTCCTGTCCCTTTCGCAGTCTTCACTTTCATCAGTTGAACGTGTTAACTCTCAAGATTAACGAAGACAGTGGAGCTACTTCTAAATATGGCGTGACTGGTGTACAGTTAAAAAGAAATCTTCATCTTCACTCTGGCTTGGGGGGGGAAAACACCTTTTGTAAGATTTAAAGATGCTTTTTAAATCTAACAATGCATTTTTATTAGCGCAATATTGAGTATGAAACGAGTAAGTCCTCATAGGAAAGGTCTTTGATCGCATTTAATGTGCTACTTTCTTTTAATGGCAGTATAAAGTGAACAATGAGAACTCTTTCAGATCTCTCTATATTATGTGAAGGCACAAGACTAAGGAACACTCTCTCAGCCCATAAGATGGGCACCTATTCCTTTGAATACATATTTTAATATTTCAAGTAACTTGCTCGCCCTACAAAACGGATACGTCTTTTTAATCCTGTCTGACCCAAGTTTGATACCCTCAATTGACACTTTGTATTTATACCTGTTTTAATATTCCCCAGTCAACAGACTGGATCCAGAAAATCTTTAGCAGCGCACCTGCGTGTGGTTGGGCCCCAAGTAAGATATCATCATGCTTGGAAAGCCGTTAACAAACAGGATCTCTTACTGGCAATTCAAGAGGAGCCCGAGTTATATACGGATGCTAATTTGGCTGCAGCTCATTATCAGGATTGGCTAAACAGAATAGCCAACAGAGTTGCTCCCGAAAAGTGTGGTATTCTAAACCTAGGAAGGCATCTTCACCTTGGTATTCCGCTGATCTAAAATTGGCCAAGATTAAATGCAGGCGGCAAGAACGATTGTGGAGAGTGGGGTACGAACTCTCACAAAAAACAGCATACTGTGCAGTGCTTGAGGAGTATAAGAATCTTATCATCCAGGCAAAATCGTCGTATTTTACTAATAAGATACAAGGGGCAACTAACTCCTCAAAGGAATTATTTCAAACTGTGGCTTCTCTCTTGAAATGCCCCAGAGAAGAAACCTATACCCCTGACCAAACATTTGTTGATGAATTAGCCTCTCATTTTCAAGACAAGGTGCAGGCGGTATATAGGGGTTTCCCTAACACAGATAGCTATATCTTTTGTTGTAATACTTTATTCGACATATTCATATCATAAAAGTACAAACATTTCTAGACATCATACCAAATTTAAAAAGTATTACATCCATTTGAACATAAAAGCATAAAGTACTATATACAATTAAGAAGCCCAGTTAAAAATGCATTCACAGTAATATTCATATGGCTGGATATAAAAAGGAGGTTTAGATTTTGGTATCGCTTAACAGTCTTGTGCGTATAAACCAAGCACTCGCAAGGTACTTTGCAACCCCACAAACAATGAACAAAAATGATGTATCAGTTAAAAGGATACAGAAAACAATCCTAAAATCTCTAGCACCCAGCCCCATACACACAGGTTTTAGCCATCTTGTTCTAGGGCGTTTGTAGGCCTTACAAGCAAACAAAAAGTGAGGTAGGGATTCTTTCCTGCACGGGCAGCCTGGGCAAACAGTGTCATGGTCCCTCAATCTTTTCCACCCTTCTGTAAAAATTTTAATAGGAAGTATTCCGTATCTCATTTTCAGGAAGAGAGATCTGTCTCTTGGAATTCGAATGTAGTTCAGAAAAGGCTCAAACTTTGCAGTGGATTTGTGTTCCAAAAATTGGCTGGTAAATGCCCCCCATCTTGTGCTCTTTAGTTCCTCAGCCTGCACCCACTACCAGTAGATTTTTTTGACAATTTGCTTATGCGGTGGGGCCTGGGTGACCCAAAATTCGGCCATTCCTAAACTCACTACCAACTGTCTCAGTTTGTTCAACCACTGTATCTTATTTGAGGTATTCAGGGTAATCAATTCATCCAGCGCGTATTTTGCCAGTTCTGGTGTCCTTCTCAGGCGCACCTAGAACAGCAAGGGATGAAGGCATACTATATCTGCAATTGAGCGTTTGCCCATATCATTAAAGAGTGGTTTCAAGGGGGTCGAGAGCGGGAGGGATACTAAGTCTCTCACAAACGTATTCTCGGCTCTTACCAAATCCACTGTGTTTTCGCATCCCCATAATTCAGAGTCATAAACCGCTGAAGCCAACGCCATACCCTCATAAATGGCAAGAGCCGGGGCTATCGGCCTACTGGTAGACAGCCGCTGGATCCTCAGGATAACTCCAGAAACTTTTTTGAGGTTTAGGAGCATCTTGGCCTTGTGGGAGTCCCATTTCATTTTATTATTTATCCTGACTCCCAAGTAGTAAAATTCCTCCACCACCTCAAGCGGGGTCCCATTTAAGGTGATGTTTACTCCCCTAGTTTTTTTTGGGGAGGATAAGACCATCAACTTAGTTTTAGTGGTGTTAACAGTTAGCCCCCGCTCAACACAAAACAAACTAAATCGGTCTAGTAATTTCTGGAGACCCGAGGGGGTTTTGGACATCAGGAGGGTGTCATCTGCGAAGAGGAGGGTCTGTGTTTTCTCCCCTGCCAGGACTGGGGCATCCACAGAGTACTCCCTCAAATGGGCTACCACCCCATTAATAAAGAGGGAGAACAATGTCGGAGCCATCACACAGCCCTGGCGGACCCCCCTGTTCACTGGCACCCTCTCCGTTAACTACCCTTGGCTTCCCCACCGAATTCTGGCATAGTTGTCTTGATGGAGCCTAACAATAAACTCCAAAAGGTAGCATGGGAACCCCATATCCAGTAACACCTTCCAAAGCTTATTACGGGGGATCACATCAAACGCCGTTTTTAAATCAATAAAGGCTAGATATAAACTGCCCTTCGTGATGGTCACAGATTTCCAGTATATTGCAAAGAACCTGAAAACCTGGTCCATCGTGCCCACATTTTGCCGGAAACCCGCCTGAAAATGGGTCATAATATTAACTTCATCAAGCCAGGCCCCTATTCTAGTAACAACAACCCTGCCAACTACTTTCTGGATTGTATCAATTAAACCTATTGGCCTGTAGTTGGCAGGGTCGACCTATCACCTTTCTTATATATGGCTACTACCTCTGCGCCCTTCCATGATTCAGGGACAGGATGTCCATGGAGGATCAAATTCATCAGGAGGGCAATAAAGTTGGACCAAAGCTTAGAGTCGTACAGAAGTAGGTCACCTGGTAACCCATCTGGTCCTGCTGCTTTTCTGGGTAGTATTTTTGTAATAGCATAGTGCACTTCCCGGGCAGTGAAGGGTTCTATGTGTGTTTGGTTCTCCATCCTAAAATCAATAGATGGCTCAGATGTTTGCCCCGAATCTACTTCACCACAATACAGTTTTAAAAAATGGGAATACCACTGCTGCTCCGTTATGTGGTTTGGCACAGGCTCTGCCCCCCTTCTATCAAGTTTATTAACCAGATCCCAAAACACAGTTGAATCTTTCATACTGGCAGCGTCCATAAGTTGCTGCCAGTGATCTTACTCCCAGTCAGCTATTTTAATGCTCATACTGTACACTTTTCTGGCTAACCTCACTGCTATTATATCCTTCCTCTTAATGGACGTTGCTATTGCCTTTCTCTTTTTCCTACATTCAGCTGTATACCAGGGTGTGCCATTCGAGGATTTTTTTTTAGTTTTCGTAGACCCCCTATTCCCCCCCATTGTAAAATACAGACCGATTTTATCAATAAGGTTCTTGTAGGAATCAGTTAATTTAAATCTTGGGTCGGTAACCAATGTAAGCCTAGAAGATGTAACGTCTCTAGTCTCTACTTGCACCAGCTCTTTAATGCTAGACAATTTGGCCTCTTCACACCTTACCCTATTCCATTTTAATTTACGGTTACAATTCGAAGGAATTACTTCTTTTGTGATCATTACTGGAGCACTCTTTACTTCAATTGTGCTCCCCCAGTTAATTTTCATACAAAGTGGGTTATGATCACTATCCTGTGATTGTTTATCCTCCATATCCACTAGTTTATCCCATGATCGGATATTAAGTAATATATAATCTATGCGTGAGGGGCAACTAAGTTTATATCTTTGAATTTCTGGCAATTTGAACATTCTACTACACTATCTGGACTCTTCTCCTTGTTCTAGTACCTCAGAGAATTCTCTTGATTCACCTTTCAATATAGCATATCTATTGGAGCAGGCTATCCCAGTTTCACATAAAGTCTCCAACCCGTCCCTATCTGGAGTCTATATTATTTTAAGTGGAATCTCTCCCCCATTATCTTGACAGCACCCCTTAGGAGTATCTATAGTGTTATTTACAGCAGGATTTTTAGGGCCTGATGGATTACAACAACTGTGTGGGTTGGCTGCAATTTATTTTGAAACATTGTGGGGGTTACTCTGCCTCGTTTCTGTACTGCAGCCTCTAGCAAGGGGTCTATGTTCCTCCCCTCTCTAGGGTTCGGGGCCCTCAATAGTATCTCCTCGCATTCTTCCACAATCAATTCAATACTTGATAAAACACAATTAGACGATGCATGTGATGACTTTTTGGGCTTTTTCCCTTTTTTCCCATTTGCATGATTTATACCCCCCTTCTGTAGTCTTTCTTTTTTTTTTTTCTTTCAAAACAGATTTTTATTGACAGATCACATATGCAGCCGCAGATCTCTGTACCCCAGAGGTATCTGCCAAGTATCAATATATATATATATACAATAACGCCATTCATCATTACTTTTGTAATCAAAACAATGGGATCAATGCAGTAAACATGTCCCCCCACCCGTCCCCCCCCAAGCCCCCCCCAACTAGTCCACTCCCATCCCACCCCGGTCCCTCCCCCCCTGCACGGCATTCGATCGATCCAGCCACTCGCGCACACACAGCCTACAGCAGAGCTCACTCATATGTCCAGTTCCGGGTCCTGCTCCACCAGGGGCTCTAGCCAGAGACCCCTATAGTCAGCCCACCTTTTCCAAATCTTGTGGTGTTTACTGGGGCAACCACGGGCCAGAAAGATGGGCCTCTCTATTCCCATGCAGAAATCCAGGCCTCTCTTCCAAGCGAGAAGTGACGGGGCCTGCGGGTCCTTCCAGGCCCTAGCTATGTCTAGCTTGGCAATCGTAAGTCCCAATAATAACAGATGTCGCTTGTACAGGTTGCCCCCCACTCCCTCTACCACATGCAGCAGGCCTAAGCGCGGCGTGCGCGGGAGCACCCAGCCCAGCGTCTCATTCAAACCGTTCCAGACACCACGCCAGAACCTATCCAGTCGCCCACAATTCCACACTGTATGGAGGAAAGTACCCTCCTCGCTCCCACACCTAGTGCACTCTGTAATGAGTCCTGCCCTCCACAGCCTCTGCCGTGTATAGTATATTCTGTGAAAGTATTTAAATTGGATCAGCCGGAGGCGTATCGAGATGGCCACGCCTCTAGGACTCGCCAGTGCCTCGTTCCAGTCCTCCTCCTCCAGTGTCCCCACATCCTCCTCCCATTACTCCTTAAGTGTGCATAGGTCAGGGGGGCAATGTATGATCAGTGATTGATAGATGCGAGAAATTTTCTTAGTATCCAACTCCCCCATAAAGATTCGGGCCTCCAGTAGACTAAACTCGGGTAGGGTCGTTAGACCCTTCAGATCCGGAGCCAGGGCATGGCGAAATTGTAAGTAATGGAAGAACTGCATGCGGGGCATGTCATACTCCGCACTCAGCTCTTGGAACGATTTAAGCGTCGTCCCTGCCATAACATCCCCCAACCTAGAGATGCCAATGGCGTCCCATCCCGCGAAACCCACCAGGGTCGCCAGGCCTGGAAGGCGGCCATTGCGCGAGAGGGGGGTCTCCTCGGTCAAAGTTCGCCACCATCCCATGCGCCTCAATGCTCGCCGCCAAACATCGAAAACTACCTGTGTCGCCATCAGCAAGGCCTGCGTTCCTTTGGTGCATAAAGCAGCGTGTGGAGTGTATGTGGCTCCATCAGTAGTCTCTCCAGTGCATAGGCCGGGTCTCCCCTGTCTCCATACCACCAGTCACTTAAAACTAGGAGATGAGACGCTTGGTAATAGGAAAGAATGTCCGAGGTCGCCAGCCCTCCTCCGTATGTGGAGCAAAAGCACGTGCGCAGCGCCACTCTAATGAAGCCGCCTACCCAGAGGAACTGTCCCAGGATCGTGTTTACTCGCTTAAAGTATGAGGGTTGGATCAGATACTGATGGTTCTGCAATTGATACAACAGCCTGGGCAGGGCCACCATTTTAAATATGGCCGATCTGCCATAGATGGTCAGCGTCATACGGGACCACGCTTTAATATCTGCCTGGGTCCGTTCCCAGACCGGCACCACATTGCGCTCCCATGCGACAGCTGGGATCTCAGTAAGGAACACCCCTAGGTATTTAATCCCTCCTGTGGCCGTCTGAAGCTCTGAAGCCCAGTCTCCAATCGTCGGACCCCTCCCTAGCACCCAGAAAGTGGATTTGCGTGGATTCATGTATAGGCCCAATGTCTTACCAAAGATCTGTAGGATGCGCAGGAGGCGAGGCCCCGACTTATTGAGGTCTGTGAGGAAAAACAGAACGTCATCTGCATATAGTGCAATGCGGTCCGACAGGTCACCAGTCCACTCAAAGCCCTTCATCTGCGCGTCAATTCGGACCCAAGCGGCCAGGGGTTCCATGGCTAAGGCGAACAGGTAAGGCGAGAGGGGACAACCCTGCCTGGTGCCCCTCTGGATAGGAAATTTCGAGGACACCACCCCCGCCACCCGAACGGAGGCTGTGAGGTCAGTATAGAGCAGTTTCACATATGACAGGAATACCGGCCCCAAATTCAGCCGCGGCAGTAGCGAAAAAAGGTACGTCCAGCTGAGTGAGTCGAACGCCCTGTCCATGTCCGCCAAAAATAACGCCGCCTGCACCCCGGAAGACTGAATCGCCGCAACCGCGACGTGGGCCCGCCTAATGTTGTGCCGCGTCGCCCGTTTGGGCATAAAGCCGGCCTGATCCGGATGTATGAGTTCTGTAATATATGGCAATAATCTGTTGGCCAGTGCCTTAGCTAGGACCTTGGCCTCCACATTTAATAAGAAGATCGGGCGGTACGACGCGTATTGCTCGGGGGGCCGGCCAGGTTTGTGAAAGACCACAACATCAGCGTGTCTCCAGTCCTGAGGCATGCAACCCAGTTCCCGTGCCTCCTCTTCCACCGCTCTGTACTGGGTTCCCAGCTGGAGATGGAATTTCTTAAAGAATTCAATGGGGAAGCCGTTGGGGCCGGGGGCCTTCCCTGTATTCAGTTCAACAAGAGCGGTTCCTAGCTCGTCTTCAGTCAACGGTTTATCCAGGTTTTCGCGGGCTTCATCTGTGATCGCCCGCGGCGGTAGATCCACTATAAACTTGTCGATCAAGTCCGCGTCAATGCATTCATGCGGGGAGTACAGGTCAGCATAATAAGACGCAAAGCCTTCCACTAAGGACATGGGGTCGGTTATCAGGGCGCCGGACTCATCAAGAATTCTCGGAGGGGTCTGGGTTTGGAACTGGCCCTGACAGTCTATTTAACATCGTCCCAGATTTGTCCCCCCACTGGTAAACCCTGCTGCGGGTCGCCAGCCACATCTGCCGCGCCTCATCCAGTAACAATGAAGCATAGGACTGCTGCGCCAGCAGCAGTTGCTCCAGCACCCAGTCCTCCTCCCCTGAGCCGCTACGCCGCTCTAAGTCCCGTATGTCTGCCTCCGCTTGATCGAGAGTCTCCCTACGCCGCCTCTAGGCAGCCGCGCACCACGCTATATCTATGCCCCTCAATGTGGGTTTCATGGCTTCCCATAGTGTCGCCTTATTCGCCACCGTTCCGGTATTCTCAGCTAGATATTGCGCAATGGCTTCCCTCATGTGAGCCTGGTAATCCCCTGGCTGTAAGTGCCAAACCGAGAGGCGCCAGCGGAACGGCTGCCTCCTCCAGTCTAATCCGATGGTAACCGCCACCGGAGAATGATCCGACAGCCCCCGTGGCAAAATATCCGCGGCCTCCACCCTACCCTGAGCCGCCAGGGGAACAAAGATATAGTCCAGCCTAGAGAGTGAGTGATGAACCGCCGAGAGGAAGGTGTATGCTCGCTGTGTGCCATGTATGTATCTCCATGTGTCCACTCATCCCAGGTTCCTAGTCATATCATGCAATTTTGTATATCCAGATGCCACTGTCGCCCCCCCCCCCCCAGGCCTGTACCTGTCGCGTGCCTGATCCATCACATCATTCCCGTCTCCCCCAATGACAGCCAACACATTCGGGAGACCCGCCTATACTGTCAGAATCTTTTCAACCAGGGACCACTGCAAGGGGGGCGGGGCATACACACAGCCAAACACTACCACTTCGTCCCCCAGTGTACCTTGAACAAAAATGTATCAACCTTGTGGGTCGATCCAGTGGGTGGAGTGTACATATGGGACCCTGCGGTGCACCAGTATGGCCACGCCTCTGGACCCCCTAGCGAAGCCCGCATGGAAAACCTGACTGTAGCCAAAGCGCTGGAAGCATAACGTCTTAGTCCCCAGGAGATGCGTTTCCTGCAGCATCACAACATCTTCTCCCACTTCTTTAGCCTGTTTCAGGACTGCTCCCCGCTTGATCTTGTCCAGCACCCCTCTCACGTTCCAACTAAGGACACGTGGCCCCGGGCCCAGCGGCCCCTCTATCCAGGTTCGACATCAAGGACCCTTCGCAGCCAATAACCATGACACTCGCCGCCCATGTGTGTTTCCAGCCAACACCGCAATCGCATCAGAGCCGTGCATTCCCCCCCCCAAGGCAACACCCACTAACTCCCCGGAACTCCCCCCCCACCCCCACCCCATACCTCAAGAAACGATGAAGTACCTGTCGCGGTGCAGCATGGCTTCCGCCTCCAACATGAGGCCAACAACCCACCCCACCAATGGATCCCCATAACTTCAGTCAACTCACCAACACCTTCTTCCTCCCACCCTCACCTGGGAGGAACCCCCCCCCACCCGCATGCCCCCCCATCCACAGTCACCCCTCATCTGCACACTTGGTCTCACATATAGCGCAAACACCTCACTCTCCCCATGAGCACTTGCCCCAGATAAGCAGGGAATTAAGGCAATATGTCCGCAAACTGTCTCTGAGCGCCTTCACGTGCCCTTCTTCTGTTTCTCAGCCACCCCAGTCGCCTTCTCCGAAGCAGTACTCGACATGGACCGCTGTCGGGATCGGGATCTCCAATTGTCCTTACGTCGAGAGGATCTCGTCTGTGCATCATCATGTGAGGAGTCTGAATCTCGCCCCGGGGGAGTGTGCACTTTCACTGGTCTAATTTCGTCTGTCCATAGAAACACATCCTCCGGGGAATCGAAAAAGTGTGTACGAGATTGAAATATAACTCTCAGGTGGGCTGGATAGAGAAGGGCATATTGTATTTTCAGGTCTCGTAGACGGGCCTTGGCAGCCGTAAAGGACTGGCGCTGCTGTTGTACCAACCAGGTATAGTCTGGGAAGATCAGGACCGTGTGGTTTTCATATCGCAAGGGTTCTTTCGCTCTAGCCTGCTTCAAGATCACATCCCTGTCATGGTAATTGAGAAGCTTCGCAATCACCGGCCGCGGCCTCGCTCCCTCCGGCGGTTTTTGCATCAGGGCCCGGTGTGCCCTCTCTATAACAAAGCAGCTGGACAGGGCCTCCGGTGATATCCAACTTTCTAGCCACCGCGTCAGCAAGCCCTCCATATCCCCCTTCTCACAGCCTTCGGGCAGTCCTACAAAGCGGAGGTTATTGCGCCTGGCGCGCCCTTCTGCATCCTCCACTCGAAGCGCCAGGCCCTTTTGTGCGGATTCCAGGGTAGCTACTTTACGTTTGAGAGTCACCACCCTGATATCCGAGTTTCGGCTTCTGTGATGCGGGAGACTGCATTCCGCAAGTCCTGGCGAAGGAGCGTAACATCTGACCTCACCGCTCCAATTTTGGCTTCCAATGCGTCCTGGGACTGGGTGATGGCTGCCATTAATGCCGCATTGTCGGGTCCGGTTGCCTGAGATCCACCGGAGTCCCCCGCACTGCCTCCTGGCCCTGTGAACTTGTCGATGGGTCCCTGATTGGGGCCTCCCACACCTCCACCTGCCCCGCGGGTCATGATCGGTGTTCTGCGCCAATGTCCAAGGCCGCGAAGCAGGCACTGTCGGATCACCGCCCACAATGTCACTTAACAGGGGGCCCACCGCGGTCCGGACCGACCGCCGAGAAATCGGGCTATGCACCCCACCATGGCGTCCACTGACCCCGACTGCGCCCCTCAAAGTCGAGCTCCGGCAGTCGTGCACACAACCTGGGCCCCGGTAGCCCTCCACCAGATCTCAACCACCACCGTACCTTGCCCGGTGTGGCGCAAGTCACCCTGCCGCAGCCAAGGGGGGCCCCTGGTCATTTACCTCAGTGCCGGGGTCATCGGGTCTCCCGCTCTCCACTCGCTCCGCAGGGGGTACCAATGTTGGTGGCTGGGCCGATCGGGCCCCACGATGTTACCCGGCCGGCGTCCTCCACCGCCAGGCCTCGGGCCGCTCCGCTGATGCACTGCTGGGCCGCGTGAAAATTGAGGTCCCCTGCTGCCGCTGGCCTTCTCACTGCCGATGGATCTCCCAGGGTCACCACCACTCCAGCGCACTGCCCATCACATCCCGGGGAGGACCAAGGAGGAAAGAGGGTCAACTGCGGGTCTGCTCCGCTCCGGTAGCGTGCCCTCCGTCCTCCGGCCGGGCCCCTTCACTCCGCCGCCTCCTGAGGGGCCGCTGCAGCGAGACCAGCACCCCCCGGTCCAGGGCCGGGGCGTCCCCTGGGTGCACCGGGCCAGGCGCCACCCCCCCCCGCAGCAACCGGTCTGCCGCCTTCCGGCCGAGCCCCGGCCTCCTCCGTGTGATGGTCTCCGGGGTCGCCAAAATCGAGCTCCCCGGCTTCTGGAGGCCGCACTGCGTCCGTCCGCCCTCACTCGTCTCCTGCAACGCCGAACCGGCCCAAAGGGCGCCGATGAGAGCCCGCCGACCCCCTGCACCAAGCTCTACTCTCGGCTGTCTGATGGGGGTGGAACAGGATATGCAGACGGATAATCGGCTGGCGGGGACGGAGCTCAACTAGGCTGCGTCCGCCATGCTTGCCGTCCAAGCCACGCCCCCCTGTAGTCTTTCTTTTGCCCATTCCCTTTATCAACCCTCAAGTTTTTGCAAAAGATGTTATCCGCGCTCCTTTTCACAAAGCAAAATGGGGGTAACAATATCCAATAATCCTTCCGACAGCAGTCACAGTACCTCTTTGTTGGATGGGTTCTGCTACTCCACACTTAGGGGGGTGGCCCAGCCCTGCCCCGGTCTGTCCCGGACTGTCACAGACTGTCCCGCCCTTGTCCCGGGCGCTTCCACGCGTGACTCGTGGTGCGAGAGGCGTTCCGCGCTCTTACAGGGTGTCTGGTCGCGTCTGCTGCGTCAGGGAATGTGCCCCGGTCCCCGGGGGTGCTGGGTAGTGTAGTTCATAGAGACTGAACTACAGCCGTTGCCCTCACGGCGGATAGTGATTAGCCGTTCCCCTCACGGCGGTAAGGCTGTTGATTGCGTGCCGTTTCCCTCACGGCTGGATTAATGCCCCCAGGAGCGCTCGCCGCTCCGCGCTCTTACATGGCATCTGGTCGTGTCTGCTGCGTCAGGGAATGTGCGCCGGTCCCCGGGGGTGCTGGGTAGTGTAGTTCATAGAGACTGAACTACAACCGTTGCCCTCATGGCGGATAGTGATTAGCCGTTCCCCTCACCGTAGTAAGGCTGTTGATGGCATGCCGTTTCCCTCACGGCTGGATTAATGCCCCCAGGAGCGCTCGCGGCTCTGCGCTCTTACAGGGCGTCTGGTCGCATCTGCTGCATCAGGGAATATTCGCCGGTCCCCGGGGGTGCTGGGTAGTGTAGTTCATAGACACTGAACTACAGTTGTTGCCCTCACGGCGGATAGTGATTAGCCGTTCTCCTCACGGCAGTAAGGCTGTTGATGGCTTGCCGTTTCCCTCACGGCTGGATTAATGCCCCCAGGAGCGCTCGCCGCTCCGTGCTCTTACAGGGCGTCTGGTCGCGTCTGCTGCGTCAGGGAATGTGCGCCGGTCCCCGGGGGTGCTGGGTAGTGTATTCATAGAGACTGAACTACAGCCGTTGCCCTCACGGCAGATAGTGATTAGCCGTTCCCCTCACGGCGGTAAGGCTGTTGATGGCGTGCCGTTTCCCTCATGGCTGGATAAATGATAGCAATATCACTTCAGACAACACGCCAACCACAACCGATCATAATGGTCTAGCACACTTTTCTAGCCTGTCAGTAGATGGGGTAATTGAACTGTTGCTACAAACCAAATCTGGCTCCCCATTAGATCCCTGCCCGCAGCACATTCTGCATACTATACCAGAGGAAATTAGCACTCGGCTAGCCCCGGTATTAAATCTTGCCGTATCCTCTGGTATATACCCCACTCAGTGGAAGAAGGCCTGTAACCGTCCTCTGTTGAAAAAAGTAACGTTGGACCATACTGATGTAAAGAGCTACAGGCCTATCTCTGGTCTGCCCGTTCCGGCCAAGATCTTAGGGAAGGCTATGAATATTGAACTTACGTCTTTCCTAGAAACTAATGGCCCCCTTGATATTACTCAACACGGTTTCCGTTCAAAGCATTCCACGGAGACGGCCCTCCTTATGGCAACTGAAGAGGTCCGTAGGGTAATGGATGCAGGTGGAAGAGCTATTCTTGTTTTGCTCGACCTAACCGCAGCGTTTGACACGGTAAACCATGTGGTCCTAATCAAAAGGTTTAAGGAAATCGGCATTACCGGCCCAGCACTTAGTCTGCTCACCTCCTTTCTTATCAGGAGAGAACAAGCTATCGTCTGGGATGGTTTTAAGTTAGCTGACTTTACTCTCCCAGGTGGAGTTCCGCAGGGTTCGACCTTGTCCCCTACCTGCTTCAATATCTATGTCACCCCACTGGCAAAACTGATGCTCACTTTCGGACTCAGACTGGTGTCATATGCAGATGACACACAGTTGATTCTGTCCATGCAAGAGTCCATGGCGGAAACTGCTGGGAATTTCTCCAACTGTATATCAACCTTGATGACATGGATGAGTACCAATTTCCTAAAGCTTAACGCAGATAAGACAGAGGTGCTAGAGTTCAGGCGGAAGGAGTCTATCTGGAACCAGCTGTGGTGGCCCGTAACAGCAGGTGTCTGTCCTTTGCCGGTCAGCAAGGCAAAAAACCTGGGTTTTTGTAACGGGGTGTATAGGAGGTCCCTAGCATACGACACGTCCTCACCGCCTACAACTCCCAGAATACCTCGGGACACCTCGACAGGCATGGAATGGACTGACCCTGTGTTACCATCACCCCCTACTGTCTCTCTTTCCTCATCTCAGGACATGGACTGGAGCAGGTCGGAGACGGCCGAGGTGGATTGGCCCTTTAATTCCTGGAAGCTGACAGAAGGGGAGGAGCCTGCGGACTACGCATTTCCGACAAAAGGTCAGGACCCGGAAACGGAGGTGTGCTTGTACACCTGGAGGTCGGAGGAGCGGAACGCGTGGAGTAAGGAGTGGGAGAAGACGAAGATTGAGACCGGAGAAGGAGGGTACGGGAGACGAGGGACGTCGGAAGGAACATCACGGGAGACGGAGGACGACGGAGAGCGGCAAAGACCACCAGAGGCCGGGGGAGTACAGGAGGAGAAACACCAGAGAGAAGCTGAGTCGGTGCCAGCAGCGGACGGCGGAAAGCCAGGAGGCCACCGTTCCTACGAGCCGCCCAGCCACTCACCCAGGGGAGGTGCGTGGCTCACTCAGGTGCGTGATCGCTTGCGGGGCTGGGCTAGTAGTAAAGGTACAGTAGGTACCAAGCCACGGGAGACCTAAGTCCCGGTACCCTATTCCTGTGCACTACCCTCCAACCAATTCAATTTATTTTATTATGTTTTGGCTCTCGACGAGGGCCACATAAAATTCACAATACAAATTACATATCGAAAGAAAAATTCAATCAACACACACAAAACTAATTGCATCCATTGACAAATAGACAAGAGAAAGCAATGTCAGACCTCTCCTAAACACCTTAATAAATAGCTAAAAAACCTTTAAAAAAATTAAAAATGTGGAAGCAAAACATTTCATTTGGAGGACAGTGTAGAAATTGTCGAAAAATATTCACATTAGAAATACCTAGTCGGAGACATATTGGTTTTAACCATTTAAGCCGCAATGGGCGGAGTGCAGGGCAAATCAACACGACATGCATACGATCCTGAATACTCAAGTTACAAAAATTGCACATAGGAGAGGTTCCATACCATTTAGATAAGAGTAAATTTAGGGGCAGTAGATCATATCGTAAAAGAAACCATAATCTGCGAACACCATGTGGCATATTCCATGTGGCATAGGGTTGGGCCAACTTCATAGAATAAGAATTAAGGAGGAGGTCACAACCCCTTTTTTCTTGTATTGTATTCTTATCTGTTTGAAAACATAGTTCCCACGATGCCTGTTTTAGCAAGAGTTTTAGCTGTGTCGATGAGTGAAGGAACAAAACACTTTCATCTAACTTTAAAAGTGACACAGCTCTTCTAAAGTCACTAATCGTGAGAACTCTTTAAAATTGCCCAGCAATTCATTTTTAAGGAGGCCTCTCATCGACCCTGATTCGGCTCTAGCCAAGCAAACCACCCATCTTACCAGGGCACATAGTCCCTGAACCCAGCTGCTCCTAAGACCGAAATCAAGCCTACATGCGGCCAAAGAACACGCGGTGTTGAGGGTAGATAGGGATCTTAAGAGTTTCCCTTCAATTTTGTGACAAAAATCCCAGTGCTTCAGCTCTATGAGTTCTATGCCATATAATATCGTAGGAGGAGTCTTTGCCCTATACACCTCAAGTAAACAGGCGAAGTGTCTTTTTCCAGTGGCAAGATAAAGGGAATTTAAACCTTTGCCATGCGCAAGGGCTTTACGTGAACTATGCTCGATATGGGGCCTCTCACTCAAATTGGCCGCAATTATTTTACCCAAAAAAGTATAGGATTTAACAACCTCTAATTTCTGGCCACCGATAAACCATCCAAAGTTTTCAGAACGGCACTTCTTTTTCCCGGCAATACACATAATTTTACTTTTAGATGTATTAATCTTCATAAAATGGGAATCAGCAAAAACATGTAGAGCTTGCAGCCGATTAGCGAAACCTTTGGGGGTTAAATCTAAAACAAGAATATCATCGGCATACATCAGACAAGAAATAGGGGTCCCCCCTACCACCGGAGCTATACCCACACAAGCTGTCAAGGAAGCAGGAAGGTCTACAGTGTATAAGGAAAACAATAGTGGGGCCAATAGACAGCCTTGTTTAAGGCCGTTCAAAGATGGAATTCTATGCGAGAGTCCCCTTTCGCCCCCTTGGAGGACACTACACCACGTTTCCGTATGGAGAGCACGTAAAAGACCCAATAGATAAAGTGGTAAACCAAGGGCTGCTAACTTTCTCCACAGCGTTCGACGGTCAACTTTATCGAACGCCGTGGAGAAATCGATGAACGCAGCAAACACCACCACCCCTCTCACATGTGTATATTTATCGGAAATCACATGTAGGGTGGTGAGATTGAACAAACTGGATTCCGTAGGGGGCACAGTACATTAGACAAATGGTAAAATATTATTCTCCTCGATCCAATTGTCAAGTAAAATTAAAATACATTTAGCGAAGACCTTTCCGACTGAGTCGAGGAGAGCAATCAGACGGTAGTTCATGGGGCTATCCCTAGCTCCCTTCTTAAAAATAGGGACCAATATACTTCCCCTCCAAGAGGCAGGGACCATTTTAGTATCAAAGCAGGATTTAAACAATGGGTAAAGAATCTTACTCCATAGTAATGGTTCCTGCTTCAGAACCATCATAGGGAGTTCGTCAGGTCCCATTGCGCCGGAGGAGCGCATGTTCTTGATGGCCATTTCTATTGTTTTCTCTGTAGGATAATTAATCGGACCCTCAGATGTTAGGTCAGGGTCACTATCTGCAGCCGATGTTACGTACCCTGCATACAGCTTCCGGATGTAAGAGGACCATACTTCTTCAGAAATAGGGATGGGGAGAGGGCTCGTTCTAGTGCCACATCCCTTCCCAACTATGGACCAAAATTCTCTGGCTTTGCCATGCGCAACTGCTTCCCGCAAGTTTATCCATACTGAGTCTTCCTGCTCCTTTTTTAGTCTCGCTTTTAATCTAGTTCTCCTTCTTTTTAACCTCGATATTTCTTTAGCTAATTCATCTGATCTACCTAAAAATTGCTCTCGCACTAATTTATTTATTTCCTTATTCAGGATGCGCAATGCACTAGGAAAAAATACCTTTTTCCTAGAACAACTAACCTTTTTTACATCTAAAATGATCTTCCTCATAAATTTTTCAAAGTTAACAATTTCGGAACCATACCAGTCGTTTAGTTCTAATATAGCTTTGCATAAAGTATCATGCACACCTATAATGGCAGTTGGGTTCCAAAAACATCTACCCGAAGATCCATGGAAAGTAACATCATTGTTATTGAAGGACCAAGACACAGTGGGCGGAGGTTTTAAAGAAAGAGTTATAATGATTATGCTGTGATCACTCAAGGATGTAGGGGCTATCGTGAGATCCTGGATACATGGGAAAATATCATAATCTGAGATCACATAGTCAAGAATTGAGGCACTAAAAGGTGACCTATGAGTGAATTTCGCGGGCACATCAGAGGGAAATCTCCCATTTAAAATGAGCCCCTCAACTGCCGATAATTCTTCCAGCAGAATCTTCCCTCTTTTATTAGTTATTATTTTGTCTGGAAAGAGGGATTGTGGGATAAAATAAGCCTCTTCTTTGGGTTTATTTCTAAATAGATTTAAACTAGCATTAGAAATTTTACAGTTCAAATCTCCAACTAGGATAACTTCGGGTAGAGTAGAAACATTTTTAATCTGTCCGATATACTGAAATACGTGCTTCAATAAAATATTAAAACGCTCTTCGGGCGGAATATACACATTAATGATTACGACAACAGACTTATTTAGAGAGCTGGGGAGATTTGCTATTGTTATAGCTTGAAAAAGATTACTTGGGTCAATATAATGCGAGAATCTCCAATGCAGTTTGTTAGATAACAAGCAAGCAATTCCCCCTTTGGCATGACCTTTCTTGGAAGGGGCAGCCGGCGCTTCCAACACATAGTAATCCTTCCCTACATAGATATTATCAGTACACCATGTTTCTTGGATGCAAATCACATTTGCTCCCAGCGAGAATAAAAATTCAAGTTTCTCTGGATTACTATGTATCCCAGCTGCATTCCAGGAAATAATTTTCAATTGATTATTAAAGATGATGGAATAATTTGGAGTTATCTGTGCTCTTAGTTGATAGGGCACTATGCAGCCAATTCCACCGATGATTATCCTCTGATGGCGAAGAGTTCTGGATTAGTGGAGGAGGCAATGCCTGAGAGACCGAACGTTTCCCCTTAGAGACCCAAATCTTTAGATCTCTAAAAGGAGAAGAAACCCCATCTTGCTTATCACCCTTTTGGATCAACCTATGGGGTCAAGAGGGATTACCAGAACTAAAAATAGGCAGAACGTCAATACCTCTACATTGGAAAATCTCCACTTGCTGTAATATCAGATTTACAATAATTTTAGAGTAAAATTTGACCCTTATACTTGATACACTATCTCCACCTAACAAAGAAACTAACTCAATATCACTTGATTGAATGAGGTGAAGACTTTCCAAGTCACTGAAACATTTAAGCAACCATGATCTATTTAAGGGCAAATTCGCATCAAATAGAGGGAAAAAGTCCAAAACCAAAGTGTCCACATAAGACATTGATATTTTTGCCTTGGAAGAGAGGAGTGGGCATACACCGACCCCATCCAAAGGAGCAAAAGAAGGAGCCAAAGGGTTGAGAGCCCCCAGTTCAACCGGAATTGTGCTCCCTGTCTCTACCATAGGAGGGGCAGTCAGCCCATGTCCACCCTTCTGAGGTAAGTCTTCCACAGTCGTAGGCAGAGTATTACAAAAGATCTCTGGATGGCAGGATTCACTTGCCAATTTTGTGGTCACCAGGTTAGAGTCAATGGCATTCTCTTCATTATCAGTTAAAATAATAGAATTTTGGAAGATTATCCGCCTTTGTCTTTTCTTCCTGTATTTGCGCACAGGTTTCCTTTTTTTCCCTTTATCATTTCTATGATTGCAGGTTTTTTCCTTTATTTCTTGATCATCATCTTGTTGCCCTTTTTTTTCAGGGATAAAAATTGGAAATAGTTCCTGTGCTACATTACAGACTGAGCCAGACAGATTTTCCTCCTCTATTTCCAGATCAGAGTTCTTTACACAATTAGTCGCCGCAGAAACTGGCAGGGCCGTAGCATTATTTTCTTGAACTATTACTGATGGCTTTATACCACAATTCTCTGCAGGCGCATTTGCATTCCCCGTTGCCAAACTAATATCGGCCGCGGTGGAGGGGGCACTCCTCATTTCAGGAGCCTTTTGCAGCATTGTATTCAGTATTTTAGTGACAGAATCCAAGATACAGTCAGAGCTGCCCACAAATTTGCCCAAAAGACATAATATAGAGGATAACAGATGTTCCAGGGCAATCAGAGATTCCGATATAGGTTTTTCGCCAGCAGCAGCAGAAGGACAAATTCCAGATAGGTTGAGCTCCGGGCTCATAGAAACATTTAACAACGCGGACATGTCCTGCACATTTATAGAAGGAGTGCTACTATATAACAATAACCCAGATGGGGTAGCACCCGCTGATGGCTTAGTGGCTTCTAAAGATTTCAAACTTCCTGCATTCACATAACGGCCCCAGAGTTCGAGGTCAATGGATGACAATGAGGGATCTCCACCTGACCTAACGTACGTTGTAGAGGCTTGTGGGGCAGGAGAATTGTTAGCTTGTTTTCCTTCTATAGAATGAACGTGAAGCTCAATAACACCATCAGCTTTGGAATGTACGAGGCTGGTCCTCGCAGTGGATTCTATTTGGAATGGGTCTGTCATTAATGAGAGGGGGACAGAATTATCAACCACTTGAGTTGGGCCAACCTGTGCGACAGAAAGTGAGCCATCATTTTCAACAACAGATACTTTCTTATCCACTGCTTTTTCCCACAGGTCGAAAAGCTGACATTGTCCCTTTAGTAAAGGATTATTCACTGATTTGTTTCTTAGGGGGTTGGATTTTGTTTTTGCACAAGTCCTTCCCCCCACTAATCTCCCAGAGCGAAGTTTCTTTGTCATCCTCTGAAATATTTTTCCAGAGGGTGTCGTTGATGGAAAAATGTATATCCACTAGAAGTGTGATTAAAAATATAAATGGACCATAAAATAGGTTTGAATATGGAGGAGAGTAAGCGATTGCCCTCCAGTCAATGTCAAAGGAGGAAAAAACTGTTCTTTAACTTCACGAGGTGACACTTCGTTTTAGATACAACACGTATATTTATGAGCCAAATAGAAATAACCGGGCCCAGCCCAGCCTACCTCAGTCACAGAGGGCCACAGAGGGCCCGCCCTTTGCCCGGGCTTCGCCCAGGGCGTCCCGCTCGCGTCCCGTGAGGGAGTGGCAACGTTGTTTATATGCGCCTCCTGGCGCTTGCAGGTGACACTAACCCCAGAAGGGCTGCTGGGAGACGTAGTCCAGCCCCTCGCCGGTCTCCACTCGGCGGCTCCCGCTTTAGTTGTCAAGAAAGCGGCTGAGCAGCGGGAGACTGGCGGGCAGGTTAAAGAAGGGTCCAAAGGTCTGCAAAAGACTCCAGAAACACGGGCAGCAACACTGGCAGCAATTTCGGCATGAGCAGGCAAACAGGAGCAACCCACTTACAATAGTGGCAACGTTGTTTATATGCGCCTCCTGGCGCTTGCAGGTGACACTAACCCCAGAAGGGCTGCTGGGAGACGTAGTCCAGCCCCTCGCCGGTCTCCACTCGGCGGCTCCCGCTTTAGTTGTCAAGAAAGCGGCTGAGCAGCGGGAGACTGGCGGGCAGGTTAAAGAAGGGTCCAAAGGTCTGCAAAAGACTCCAGAAACACGGGCGGCAACACTGGCAGTAATTTCGTCACGAGCAGGCAAACAGGAGCAATACCCTCCAACCACATAGGACACTGTAAATAGTTTGAGCACCGGTGACTTCTCCCTCACTCCTTATCCCGATGTTCTCGTGAGTGTACATTACTCTCACTCAGTCCCTGTTTCTTTTCTGTTTTCCCGTCTGGGGAGGAGCAAGAGCCAGCCGCGACGGACTCCGAGGAAGAGCCAACCCCACGAACCCCTGAAGTACTCCGGAAGAAGGAGAAGGTCCGTAGACGTGGAAGGAGTCGCAGCAGGTCACCCCGGAGACCCCCCTCAAGTCGAAAGAGCTGTACTGACCATTTGTTTTCCCTAATAAATCCGCAATTAACCAGAACTCGGTTGTTGCCTATTTCTGCCGCGCCCCCACTCGGCCCCTCTCTTACAGTGGTGGAGAATGCGGGCACACTGACTCTCGATACAGGGATGGAGACCATCATCCAGCAGCTAGTGAAGGGGCAGGAAAAGCTTGAGTGGGTGGCCGAGCAACAGCTGACCTCGGCCCAGGCGGACAGAGAAATCCTAAAGAAAGCCCTAGCCACTAGAGAGGAACACTCGACGCCATGGGTAGACCCGACCACCTCTGGAGGGGTACGAGAAGACCGCCCGATACCCCATGGCTCCTCAGCGGTCTCCCTTCAGAAATACCATCAGGGGGACGATCCTGACTCCTTCATGCTCAACTTTGAGCGAGCAGCCAGGGCCCGTGGGTGGCCCATAAGCAAGTGGCCCTTCTTTCTAGCGCCCCTCCTGTCAGGAGAAGCCCAGGCGGCTTACCAAGTCGCCAACCCCAACGGAGATACCCCATATCATGAAGTGAAGAAAATAATCCTGGATCATTTAGGTTTAGACACCGAGGCCTATAGACTACGCTTCCGGAGGGAGAGAGGAGCACCGGGAGAGAACCCCAAGACTCTGTTCATACGTCTCAAAATGGCAGCCGATAAATGGTTGACCCCATTTACAAGCACTAAGAACGAGATTATGGACAAGATCTATCTTGAGCAATACCTGGAGGCACTTCCGTACGCCACTCAAAGGTGGCTCAGACAGCACCATAATCTAACCATTACGGAAGCGGTGGACATGGCAACGACATTTTCAAAGGCCCAGCCCCGCTCCGTAGGATGGGAGCCAGACCGTTCCCACAAACCTCCTGTGAAGCCAGAGAGAAGGCCATCACGACCAGTGGATCCCCCCAAATCCAAACCATGGAAGCCGGAGAACCCCACCTCATCGGGGCCTCAATGTTTTGACTGTGGCAACTGGGGCCACATTGCCCGGTTCTGCCCTACGAAGAAATCCGGAGAAGAACCGATGGAGGTGGGATACCTACCTCGCACCGTCCTGTATTCGGCAGAAATGGGGAACGCCTATAGAGTAAGTGTACAGGTGAACGGGTCCTCCCTTCAGGCCCTTCTGGACTTGGGCTGCAGGCAGTCCGTTATACAGTCATCCCATGTGCCACTGTCCCAATACCTCCCGAATATGGCTGTCATTATCCGATGTGTACATGGAGACGTAAGGGCATATCCGCTAGCACAGGTTCCCATACAACCCCTGAAAGGCCCCAAACAAGACATCAGGGTGGGGGTACTCTCCTCCCTTCCAGAAGACCTGATTATTGGGACTGACAATCCCCAGTTCCTGCAGTGGTTCAGACAGAGTATAGGACACCCCGTAACTGGAGTAGAGACCACCAAACCTGCTCTTCTTTCTCCAGACCCCTGGGTTATGGACAGGAGTTTTAGATTTGCCCAGATCAACGACTCCTCGTTATTCAACGCCTGGGAACAGGCTCACCAGGGTCTTACCGATTCTAGGGACATATATCCCCGCTTCCTCATCCGCAATGAGCTGCTGTATAGACAGGGTAGAAAAGACGACCAAGCACAGCTGTTGGTTCCGCTCTCATTCAGGGAGCAAGTCCTGTTCTTTGCCCACAGCCATTTGGTGGCCGGACACACAGGTGCCGAAAAGACGATCCAGAACATTCTACGGTTCTTTTATTGGTCCGGGATTTATCGAGACGCCAGCAAGTTCTGCCAGGAGTGTCGCGTGTGCCAGGTAAAGAACATGTCTCGTCCTCCAGCGGTGCCCCTGCAACCCCTTCCTATCATCGGAAAACCATTCAAAAGAGTCGGAATGGACATCAAAGGACCCCTCCCCAAAACCAGAAAAGGATTCCAATATGTCCTCGTGGTGGTGGATTACGCCACTAGATTCCCTGAGGCCTTCCCTCTGTCAGCTACTACCACCAAACAAGTCGCGGATAAGATGATCGAACTCTTCAGCAGAGTGGGGTTCCCGAAAGAAATCCTAACGGATCAGGGAACTCCCTTTGTATCCCGATTGATGAAAGAGGTGTGCAGATGTCTGGATGTCCACGAAATACGTACCTCCGTCTACCATCCCCAGACGGACGGGTTAGTAGAGCGCTACAACCGCACCCTGAAGACCACAGTAAAGAAAATGATGGAGGTCAACGGGAACGAGTGGGACCAGATCCTTCCCCTGGCCCTGTACGTGATCCGGGGACAGCGACAGAGCAGCATGGGCATATCCTCATTCGAACTTTTGTATGGGCGACAGCCGCGGTCCTTGATGGAAATGACGAAGGAAGCATGGGAAAACGAGACAACAGAAGAAACCTCCTCTACCCTTGACTATGCTCATAGTCTCAAGACCCGGCTTGGCAAGTTGAGAGACCTGGCATACACACACTTGGAAGCCAGTCAAAAACGACAGAAAACCGCCTATGACAAAGGAAAAAAATGGAGACAGTTGAAGAGAGGAGAATGGGCTCTGGTGTTACTGCCCTCCTCCACCCAAAAGTTCCGTGCCTCCTGGGTTGGTCCCTACGAAGTAGTCGGGTCTATAGGCAGAACCACTTACACCCTACAAACCGGACCCCAGAAGACCCAAGCCTATCATATCAACCTCTTAAAGAAATGGCTGGGACCTCCCCCGGTGAACGTACAAGTGGCGACGCCCTCGAGGGACACCCAGTCCACAAGACACCTATTGGTCATCAACGACGACCTAACACAAGAGCAGACCAACGAACTACACCGGGTACTCGAACACCACAAGGCATCATTCTCGGACCAACCCGGTAGGACTACGATGGCGGAACACTGCATAAACACCCCTCCAGGTAAAATCATCCAGATTAGAGCCTATAGAGTACCCGAAGCACGAAGGACAGCCATCAAGAACGAATGAAAGACATGATGGACCTCGGTGTGATACGACAGTCCAAAAGCCAATGGTCTAGTCCCATCGTTATGGTACCCAAACCCGATGGAAGTCGGCGTTTCTGTATGGATTTTCGTGCGCTCAATGAGATATCTGAATTCGATGCCTACCCGATACCTCGAGTTGACGAGATGATAGAACGCCTGGGTGAGGCCCGGTACATCACAACTCTCGACCTTACCAAGGGCTATTGGCAAGTGCCCTTGAGGGAAGAGGACTGTAAGAAAACCGCCTTCAGCACCAACGAGGGACACTATGAGTTCACTGTCCTCCCGTTCGGGTTGCACGGGGCACCTGCCACGTTTCAACGGCTCATGAACACCGTATTGGCACCGGTTTCCTCCATGGCATCGGCCTATCTGGATGACATAGTCGTCCACAGCAAAACCTGGGAAGAGCATCTCCAACACCTGCATCAAGTCCTGTTGGTTCTACAAAAGGCCGGACTACGAATAAACGCAAAAAAATCAAGGGTCGCCTTCCAAAAAGTAAAATATCTAGGGTACCTGCTAGGCCATGGCATGATAGAGCCCCAGATAGAGAAAGTGAGGGCTATTGATGACACACCTTCCCCACCACCCGAAAAGAAATGAGGGCGTTTTTAGGATTGGTGGGGTATTACAGGAGGTTCATCCCTGCGTTTGCGAATATAGCAGCCCCCCTTACGGACTTGTTACGATCACAAGGGAAATCCAATGCCCCCGTCCCCCGAAGCGAACTCATGACGAACGCCCTCCAACATTTAAAGCGTATCATCACCTCAGCACCTGTGCTGACGTCCCCTGATTTCACGATACCCTTCATACTGCATACCGACGCCTCAGACTATGGTATAGGCGCGGTGCTGTCACAAAAGGGGGTTGATGGGCACGAACACCCTGTGGTGTATGTTAGCCGCAAGCTTTTTCCCAGGGAGGTGAAATACGCTACCATTGAAAAAGAGTGTTTAGCGGTCCGCTGGGCCGTAGAAAAATTGGCCTATTATCTAGAGGGACACCCGTTTGACCTGTACACAGACCATGCCCCCCTCCTATGGATGGCACGTAACAAATCCAATAACGCCAGGGTGATGCGGTGGTTCCTGGCCCTGCAGCCATACACGTTCACAGTGCATCATAGGAAGGGCTCGGAGAATGTGAGTGCGGACTTCCTCTCCCGTCATCCGCTCCCCGATCGGGAGCGTCCAAGGGGGGAGGTGTGTAACGGGGTGTATAGGAGGTCCCGAGCATACGACACGTCCTCACCGCCTAGAACTCCAAGAATCCCTCGGGACACCTCGACAGGCATGGAATGGACTGACCCTGTGTTACCATCACCCCCTACTGTCTCTCTTTCCTCATCTCAGGACATGGACTGGAGCAGGTCGTAGACGGCCGAGGTGGAGTGGCCCTTTAATTCCTGGAAGCTGACAGAAGGGGAGGAGCCTGCG
The DNA here is from genome assembly GCF_964261635.1 of Lissotriton helveticus. Classification (NCBI taxonomy): domain Eukaryota; kingdom Metazoa; phylum Chordata; class Amphibia; order Caudata; family Salamandridae; genus Lissotriton; species Lissotriton helveticus. Next base: position 760,550,274 of record NC_136070.1, read on the forward strand.
GACTACGCATTTCCGACAAAAGGTCAGGACCCGGAAACGGAGGTGTGCTTGTACACCTGGAGGTCGGAGGAGCGGAACGCGTGGAGTAAGGAGTGGGAGAAGACGAAGATTGAGACCGGAGAAGGAGGGTACGGGAGACGAGGGACGTCAGAAGGAACATCACGGGAGACGGAGGACGACGGAGAGCGGCAAAGACCACCAGAGGCCGGGGGAGTACAGGAGGAGAAACACCAGAGAGAAGCTGAGTCGGCGCCAGCTGCGGACGGCGGAAAGCCAGGAGGCCACCGTTCCTACGAGCCGCCCAGCCACTCACCCAGGGGAGGTGCGTGGCTCACTCAGGTGCGTGATCGCTTGCGGGGCTGGGCTAGTAGTAAAGGTACAGTAGGTACCAAGCCATGGGAGACCTAAGTCCCGGTACCCTATTCCTGTGCACTACCCTCCAACCACATAGGACACTGTAAATAGTTTGAGCACCGGTGACTTCTCCCTCACTCCCTATCCCGATGTTCTCGTGAGTGTACATTACTCTCACTCAGTCCCTGTTTCTTTTCTGTTTTCCCGTCTGGGGAGGAGCAAGAGCCAGCCGCGACGGACTCCGAGGAAGAGCCAACCCCACGAACCCCTGAAGTACTCCGGAAGAAGGAGAAGGTCCGTAGACGTGGAAGGAGTCGCAGCAGGTCACCCCGGAGACCCCCCTCAAGTCGAAAGAGCTGTACTGACCATTTGTTTTCCCTAATAAATCCGCAATTAACCAGAACTCGGTTGTTGCCTATTTCTGCCGCGCCCCCACTCGGCCCCTCTCTTACAGTTTTATTTTTGACAAAGCTCTATCCTACGCATCTCAGATAAACAAAGTGGTGTCTGCTTGTTTTTTCACCCTGAAGGGCCTGAAGAAAATCTTGCCATTTATCCCGTTCGATCTCATTAATACTGTCAAGAATTGACTATTGTAATGCACTGTACCTTGGAGCAAATACCGCCCAACTGGTCAAACTTCAGTCGATCCAAAACGCGGCAGCCAGAGTCCTGCTACATCTGCCCAAACACCATCCCACGTCGAATGCAATTGTGCAGCTCCACTGGCTTCCAGTTAGGAGTCGTGTGGACTTCAAAGCTCTCTGCTTGGTACACAAGGCACTGTTCGGAGGTGGTGCAGATGCAATGAGACCCCTTTTCACCTTCTACGTACCTATCTGCTCTCTGAGATCTGCCTCCGTGGGTTTGGTCCATACTTTCAAGCTCAAAAGGGCAAGATGGGGCGGCAAGGGTTTTTCTCATCTAGCCGCCAAGCTTTGTAACACGTTACCTCTACATCTCAGGCAGATACCCAACCATCAGGTTTTCTGTAAGCACATCAACACCTGGCTTTTTGGACGTCTGCGGTAATCTCATTACTGTTACTCACACTACACAGCGCCAAGACACCTCGGCATTAGTGCGCTCTAGAAATACCCACTCAGTCAGTCAGTAGGTAGTGGCATGTAACTCCGCTCCAACGTTGTTTCGCTCTGTAAGTGACATGCAAAGCTGCATACCCTGTGCACGCCAATGCCTGTTCTTCCTTTCCATTCCAACAGATGCGGATCTTGAGGTACTATTCTTCTCTACAGGAAACCATTTTCCAAAAGGTTGTTTCAAACTACAAGTGTTCAAAGGAAATGTCACCCCCCCCCCACCTTCCTAAAACCACATCGTTCAAACCTTGTAGGGAGTGGGTCTGTCGTAAGCAGACGCCTGTAACGGATCTCCATCATATTGGTCTTTTGTGCTTTGGATTGAAACCAGACTCCAGGATCTGTAGTGACTACCTCTTGATAAATCACAAGGCCAATCAGAACTCTGAGTCAAAGCTATCTGTGGCCAAGTACCGGAAGAGTCCACACCATAAGCAGCCCTCTACAAAGGTATTACTGCAGCACATCTTTGTCGTTTTCAAAATCATTGGCGAAGTAAAAAAAGAAGTCCAAGCCACATTCGGCCACTCTTGAATGCCTAAGAAGGTGCAAGGCCAAGGATATAAAGGTTCTCCTTGGTCTCATTCCAGAATTCGTTCTCCTTGGGACCCGATTCTGACACCCATCCGATGGCAACAGGACTTCAGGTATTCGGCGATGCCCCAACAAATCAATGAGTCTACGGACGTATGATGTAGGTAAACAACGTTTACACAAAACTTTTTCCCCCGCAGGTAATTACCACACGGTCATTACAACGACCGCGTTGTAATTCCGCATACCATTACTCTGCCAGTCGGAACAATGACTTGCGGAGGGGGGAGAAGGTGTTGGATTTAAATTCCAACACCTTCCCTACTGTCCGCACAGACTGGAGTTGGAATAGTAAATTATACTATTCCAACATCCAGCACCTCCCCTCCGCAAGTCGTTGTTATGACTTGCGGGATAATGGTATGCGAATTACAACGCGGTCGTTGTAACGACCGTGTTGTAATTCCCTGCGGGGAAATAGACTGCGTGATAAAGCGGTATATTACTGAGGTATATTCTCAGCAGCTACCGGCTCCCTCCGGGCCCCAAGGAACCACCTGGACCTCCACCTGGAACTCTTCCTGTGGGTCTGCCCCCTGTTCCAGCTGAAACCTGGAACAGTTACAGGTCTCCTGTCTGCTTTGGTGCTGAGATCTGTCTTTGCACCACAACCCATGCCAGAGCTTGGAGCATCGGCGGTGAGGTCTATGCTGGATAATGAAGCTCAGCCAACAGTGCTCTCTGACTCTGAGCTGACACCACTTCACTGAGGTTGCACCATAATCCCACTGGGGTGGATGTATGACTTTACAACGCTGTTTTTACAACGCATGCCTTTACAGCGCATAGTGCTTTGGGGCGCTGGCTAGTGAATAGTTTAATTTATTATTCCAACTCCAGTCCCCGTGGATAGTAGGGAAGGTGTTGGATAGTAAATTAAACCTATTCCCTATCCTAGAGCGCCCCCAGCGCAATGCGTTGTAGTGGTTTGTGTTGTAAAAGTTGCGTCGTAAAGGCACTACGTGGTAAAAGTTGCGTTGTAAAGGATGTTTCCCCACTGGGGCTGCAGACTTCCGGCAACCTATCAGACTCTGATACACTGCCCTTGCTTAAAGAATGGGCCATGATCATCCAAAGCCCTTTTGGCACAGAGTCAATTAGAATCAATTATGATGGAGACCAATTTGCTTAACCCTTTTCAAATGACAACTGGTATGAGGAACTAAAAGATGCAAGGGGCCTGGATATTTCTCCAGACGGTGAGCCTATCTCTTCCCGAGGCTGGCTACTGGAGAAAGGGCCTCCTTAGCATTAGTGATGCAGAGGGCTCGGAGAGTCTTAACCACCAGTTTCCCACTATGTAGGAGTAAAACAATGTTATCATGGAAGTCTTTCAAAACAGAGAACTAGCATTGAGCCCCTCCTACTTTCAAAAAGGCCCTCGTACACCTTTCTTGTGGCATGGCCAAAGCCATATTCCAGACTGAGCAATCAGGCCTTCCTAATGCAACATCTGACACCATAAAGTTTGGTGGTGGTAGATAATCCAAGTACCAGGAAACCTTTAGGAAGCACACGTTCTCCTCATCCAGCTGGGCTATACGATCTGCCAATGCCAGGTCCCTGTTGGGCCCCTATACTCTTGTCCTTTAAGGATCCATCATTCAGGTCCTGCCAACTTTTCCAGATGGTTTGCGTCCCACTTACACAGGCTAGTCAGGATGGCCATGATTCTGGATTTGATGGTACAGATTGCTGAGGTCGGGCAATTTGCACTAGTGTTGGAGACCGAGATCTCTGCCTCCTGAAGGGAGATCTACAAATATGGCTGTTGTTATTCTGCTAGGCCAGTGGAATAAATGACTGCAGTGCCCTGATCGACGTCCACCATGCAGAAAATCTATTCTATGAGCATATGCTGTGCTCTATGAAACTCCACTCCATAATAATGACAGTGGTACCTGTTATCAATATTTGACAAATCATTCCAGATTGCCTAGAATGGTGTATATTTGTAACCCTGCACAAAGTGGATAGATGTTACTGGCTGCATATGAGTGTGTAGTGCCATAAAAAGGCCTGGTGTAATTCAACCTTAAACAGTATACCTTTAACAAGGCTCTTCCCAGTAACCAATGGAAACAATGTCTGAATTCTTGCCCTTCTCCTGCAGCAAGTATGTTAACTCACTCAATTAGTAAAGAAGCTCTGTTGGGATGGACCTGCATGATGTACAGTCGTGTTCCCCTGCCTTGAGTGCATGATCTCAGTGAATATATGGTGACCTGCTTTTTATATTTGTCCCTAACCTCAACCAAGTGTGTGAAGTTTGGCCCTGTTCTATGATCTGAAGGTATGCACCTAGTGTGACTTGATTTTATTGCGAGTGGATTACTGTCCTCTGGGTTAAACGTAGAGCGGTAGTGTCAGTGTACCCTGTTTTGTATATCCATAGTTGTGACCAGACGTTTTTAGCTCTGTCACCAGGGTGCAGGCCTACTTATGTATTGTTCTGCTTCTGCATGCTAACCCACATCCTTTCTCTAATACCCCAATTATATGTTATGTGTGTTTGTGGCCTGCATGGTACATACATGGTGTGCAATAGTGAGCCAGAGTAATGGAGGCCTGTGCCTTGTTTCAGTGCACAATATGAAGGTGGGGAGGCTTACCTGGACAGTAGAAGTCTACTGCTGACACATTTCTCAAGCTGGCGAGAGGATACCTGGACACTGAATTGAGAGCAAGGACAAAAGCCTCCTTCAAAAATTCAATGAGACCTTTTGCTGAGATCAACTGCTGATTAGTCTTCATGTAGTAGTCAAAGGGCATAACCATAAACTTTGAGAACGTGCCCAAGAATGCTCATAGACAAAAAGTGGAAGTTCTGAAGGTATCCATTTCTGATTTACAGTAGTAAAACTTATTATTGAGCTACTACTTTGTTATACTTGTCCAATTAATTTAATCCTAGTTTTGCAATTCCGTCTTTTACTTGATTTTGTTAGTGGTTGACAAAGTCAATTTTCCAGTCACGGCATGCTCATTAGTAGATAAAGTATGTACAAATAATCTATTTAAAAATTCATCATATCTGGATCACATACATTGCATCGTCATCTCATTTATATATATTTTGTAATAATTGTATTACCTTTAATAACCTTATAGGCAGTTGCAACACATCATTTCACAATACACTTTGACATGCTGCATCTCCATTGCATTACAAGTGACAACCATTATATGACGACGACAATAAGTAGGAGTTCCTGGTTCAGGCTGTTTAACTGGAATAATACCAAAAGAAAAATCCATTCAACCCACCAAAACTATGTGGTAACCTCTCCTCAGTCTGTAATAGCCAATTGTATGTAGCAATACCATAAGGCACCCTTACCATTGCATATCAAGGAAAGCCCCCAAGGAATGCAATAAGACAATCTAGGCAACTAAGCATGACTTGAGAAGGTAACATAGCGCCTGCAGACCAATTACTGGGGTTTGTAACATAGGCCTAATAAACATATACACAGCGGCAACAGTATCACAGAACAGCCGATATGGATGTTCAAGTACTGGAAGCAGGTGTACATGCTAGGAGGAGGTTCCAGATGTTTCAAGTGTTCCAGAAGCACTCCACAGTGAGCGAAACGGCAGTTACACTAGTCAGTCTGACCCTTGCTATATGTGTGTAAATCCATCAATAATGTTTCCTAGTCCGCTGCAATAGGATATTTATGCAGCCCACAAGCCTCTTCTCACCTGAGCGCCACCCCCTCTGCTCGCCCCCATTTAAGCATTGCCCTACACCAGTGTAGTTGTCCTGGCAGTGTCTGCATGGCAATGAACCTACTAGTGATCATTATTGCCAAATAAATTAATCTGGCAGTTGCATTTGCACCCAAAAGGGATTTAAACGGGCCCAGCAGAGCACCCTCCTGTGAACACACATCCAAACGATCAGTCACTTCCTCCAGTGCTCCAGGCACCCCTCCCCATAGTATCACCACCTCAGGTCCGTTTACAGAACATGTGCAGCATATCTAGACTCACCTGTGGCCATCTGGAGTACTTAGAAGAGGATCCAAATATGCGGTGCAAGCCAGCTGTAGTTAGATAGGCCCTGTGGAGAATATTATGCTGAATATATAGGAACTTTACGCTCCACAATACTTTCCTAGGGTAGGAGAACATTTCCCCCCCCCTCCTTTTGTGTTAACTCTCTGCCCATATCTACTTCCCAGCACCTCTGAGTCGGAGCTAGAGGATCCTGTGTGGTGAATGTGAGTGCTCAGACCAGCCATGTAATACTTTTCCGGCCGCTACCCATTATGATAATGTATGTATCAGAAGGTGTTGGGCAGGTTCAGTGTCCAAGATGCCCCAGTATGTCTCCAGTAATGCTAGCAAACTACTGTAAGCTAGGAAATGCCCCGCTGGCAGGTCATACACTACATGCAACTGCTCATAGGGCAATAGAGCGCCATCTTGGTTAAGAGTGCCCCTAGGATGCTTCCTTCTGCTGCCTCACAGGCCTCTACTCTTGCCCTACCCAGTATGTTCTCAAAGGGCTCAATGTAACTCAATGGAATCTCGTGGGAGTGTAATAGGGTATATGCGGCATGAGTCACAAACTGCGGCATAGACTGGTATATGCAATCCGAAACAAACTGTCCACATGCGGCGGGAGTTTGGCATTGGGTAGGAAGGTGTGATGGACTATTTGCCACACCTGGGTAATGTTAGGGAAGCCCAGTTCCTCTGTAAGGCGACTAGCCAGCCATCATGTAGGCCTCTAGAACTGTGCCACAATGCAATAATGTTCAAAGTTGGGGGCACCTGACCCCTCCCCCCCCCCACCACCCCCACCCTCGCCTCCTCAGGCAACTGCAATTTGCAGAACGAAAGGCGCCCCTCCCTTTGTTTCAGATAAAGATGGCCAAAGTTGATTGTAGTGTGTGAAAGGTGGATTTAGGGGTGTGAACCGGGAGGTTTTGAAAAACGCAGCATCCTTGGCAGCATCATCATCTTTCTCAAGGAGATTCGGACCTGCACCTTGGTAGCATTCCCCAGAATACAATCTGATCCCGTAGCAATGCTATAGCTCTAGTGAGGTTGCCATGTCTTGGGTCTCATGGTATATGTTGATTCAGAGGTAGCATAATTTGCAGGGTTCCCAACTCCAAAAAACCTGCAGCACAGTTGGTACTCCTTCTGTGCTCCTCTTATATCCCGTATGTAGATCAACACATTATCAGCATACAGCGAGACCCCGTGCAGCTAACTACCCCAGGGTTGTCCCTCCTGGCTGAGTTGTTGGGCCAGAGGCTCCATTACCAGGGCAAAGAGCAGGGGAGACAGTGGCAATCCTGTCTTGTCCCCCTGCTTACTGAGAAGTGGGGGGAAATACACCGACCAATCTTAACACGGGCAGTACCTCAGTGTACGGGAGATGTATAAGACTTTGTAGTCTCCCACTGATGCCAAAGGCTATCGAGGTCGAAAAAAGGTACTCCCAGTCCACAGTGTTGAAAGCCTCTGGGCCGAGCACCAGGCATGCTGCACAAGGCCACTGAACCCGGGAAAGCTCCAACACTCTATGTAAAAGGCAGATATCAAGGTTGGTGGACCGACCAGGCACACAGCCATTCTGGTCGGTATGCACCAGACGTGGCATATGTTCATATATTCTTACTCAGAACCTTAGAGTCTGACCAAAGCATGGACAGCAGTCAATAGGAGATAAGCTCCAGGAGATCCCAACTGGGTTTCGGAAGAGACTTCTGCCTTGTAGGTGGGAGATGACTCTCCTGCTGGGCGACCCGATATACTCCCAGCAATTTGGGGACCAAATGAGACTTGTATGCTTTATAGAATTCTACGGGGATTCTGTCAAGTCCCATGGCCTTACTGGTCACTGTACCTCTTATAGCTCCACATATTTCCTACAGTGTAGGAGCAGCATTAAATTTGTTCCAGTTTAAAGGGGTCACAATGGTGAGCACCACCGTAGTAAGTAAGTGGCCTATGGCTTCTCGGTGATCCCAGGGGGTGGGTCATACAGGGCTTCGTAATGTGCAGTAAGGATGCGTCTAGGATGCCCACTTGATGTGTGACCACCCGCCCATCCTGAGTTCTGATCCTTCTAATCGGTGTAGGAGGAGTGGCCTTGCGAATTAGCTAGGCTAGCAACTGACTGAACTTATTCCCATCTGAGTGTATTTTTGCTTGATACGCCTGGAAATCTAATGCCTGTGTGAGTACTCCTACTTGTTCACGGGCTGCTAGAGCCGCAGCCTACAATGCGCCCAGGGACATCTCAACCTGGCCCAGATCTTTCTGCAGTGTTGCCCTTATCCCAACTATCGCCTGAATGCAATAGCCTTGGATCACAACCTTCATTGCCTCCCAGTCTATTACCTTAGAAGTGGACGTACCCCAGTTGTCTGTTGGGCAAAGGGTCCAGGATTCGGTCGTTGAATCCCGAAACAGAAGGTACTGCAGAATGGCAGGCTGCAAGCTCCAGGTGGGGACCGGTGGCCGTGGTGCTCCCCGTCTAGTTGCAGTTGTAGGGGATTGTGATCCGAGAAGTTCTTGCACAAATATTCCGCACCTGTTGCCAACAAACTAGTGGTGGGATTACACAGTATCCGGTCCAGCAAGGCATGTAAATCATGCAGGGCTGAATAGTGAGAGAACTCCCTCGAGTCGGAATCTCCAGCAGTCCAACAAAGACCAGTGTTGCAATCAGTGGGAAAGATGGGCTGCAGAGGTCACCACTGGGGAAGCTGGAAGCGGGGGATCTGAGTTTAGGAAGGTGGAATATGACTACATGGTTGCCCCCATTTTTTCTTGGTGTTTTGCTGGTTTTTGACTTAGTTGACTGGGATCCTGCTAATCAGCAACCCAGTCTATCTGCTTTCCCCTTTATATTGATGTATGTACTTTAGGTACACTTCAGATTGGATTTGGGGTACCCTTGTGCGTCCCTAGTATATGGTATACTATGTACCCTGGGCATAGGTACCCCAGAGGCCTACCAGGGGCCGCAGCATGTATTATGCCACCCCTGGAAAGCCTATTAAAATGACACCACAGGTCTGCTACAGCAGCCTGTGTAAGGTGGTGTATGCACACCTTACTTAGACATAGGAGCCCTATGTCTCTCCATATCACTGCACATATATTCCTATAAGTCACCCCTATGGCAGGCCTTAACAATCCTGAAGGCTGGGTGCTGGGTTTTATGTGAGAGGGTGCCCATGCATGAGCAGAGCCCCTCTGCAGCTTTCAGAATCTTCATTTCGAGGCTGTTTGGGATGCAGCCAAACCATATGCTCTTAAGTGCTGTGAGAAGTTGGCCTGATGTATGATGTTCACTATTCTAGTGAGCACCTTGTATCAATCCAAACAACCCTTATGGTGATTGGTTGTAAGTCAACCTTATAGACCAGCTATCCTAGGGGTAGCATGGACAAAAGCAGTCTTAGGCTAAACTCAAGAGGGCATGTGAAGCCAGCTGTTTTACCATATGCAATCCTTTTAATACCAAATGAAAGGACACCACACAAGTTATATATTATAAAAATATATGTATTTATTACTAGAATAATCCTCTGTACTCTTTAAACAAAAGCACAGTTAAACATACAAAAGTTGCACAGTTATGGATAGGCCCGGTGGCCCCTAAAACCATATACTAAAATAGTGGTATAAGAACCACGTCACGAACAATGGTAAGGCCTAGGGCCTTGAGAATTGCTGGGGCTACACTGGACTAACAGCAGTTAGGACGTGGGAGGCCCACAGGATACGGGTGCAGTGCCTAAAGGAGCACGCGTGTACCATAGAAGTCAATGGTGCATAAAAGTTACAAAGTTGCAGATTTAGAAGTCTTCCAACTGGACTGGAACTTAACCACTTTAAACTAGGATACTAGAGGTGTAAACCACTACAGGAGCACCGAAGTACTTGCGTTACCTCACCCACAGGAAGCGGGTGCATAGGTGTCAAAGTGCGTCGGGTTTCGTCGTGGAGTTATATGGAGCCTGGAGATGAAGATGCTGCAGGCGGCCAGGAGAGAAGAGTCCGGTTGGATCCAAGGGTGGATCGAAGATGTAGAGTACCTGAAAGCAGAGGGGACAGAGTCTGGGTCACTAGCCAGTGACCAGGATGGAACCAGGAAGGAACCAGGCGATGTCGGGCGCAATCAGGTGGTTGTCATGAAGCTTGTCTCCGCTGCCACGTGGACCCTGGGCCATCGACGATGACCAGGAGTCAGACACGAACTGTCCCACAAAGGCTCTCGCTGTCGGCAGTGTCGGCTTCCGGATTGGAGTCAACAGGCCATGGCAAATGCAACCCACGCAGGAATCAAAGATGGCTTTTGGGTCGACCAGCAAGGTCTGATGGGCTGCTCCTTTTGAGGGGAGCAAGGGCCAGTCTGGAGCAACCAGACCAGTGGTGTAAATTTGAAGGTTCATCGTCACAGAGGCCACTAGCCAACGGGCAAGTGACCGGACAGACGCGTCGAGCAGGAAAATGCAAAAGGGCCCCACGCAGCACTCGGTGAGTGTGGAGAGGTGATCTTTGGTGCAAAAGCTGCTCGGGGCTGGGGCTTCTCAGTCCTCAATGCACAGCTTCGAGGGTGCCTCAGGAGCTGCACGGGAAGCAGGCTTTCTAAGATGGCCGGTCCCATGTCTCATTCTCACCTCCACGAGTCTCAGCTTTGCTGTGGCTGTGGATCGGGCTGTTGGATGTCTGGAAATCCGGTTCTTGTCGATCTCTGTCGCTCGAGCTCTGGCGGGAGCTGCAACAAAGCAAACTGTGGGCGCTTGATGGTGCCTGCTTGCACAGGGTGGTCACTCCTTGACCACCAGGGAGATTCTTCAGTCTTCTACGTCGAGTAGGATGCCGAAGGGTCCAGAGTTTCGTATCAAAGTTTCAGTCAGGATTATCTAACGTCTATGGACACAGCTCCTGCCTTTATTCCAAATCAAGGGGCTGGATTACCTGCTAGGTCCCTCCTATGGGTGGGACCCAGGAAGGGGGTGGTTACACCCCTTTCCCTTTGTCCAGTTTCACGCCAGAGCTGGGGCTGGAGTGCCCCAGCACCGGTTTGAACTGGGCTATGCATGGGACACCTTGTGTGCCCCAGGCACTGTCTAGTTTCACTCGCCCTGCCTGCCTCAATCCACTATCTCCTGTCTGGGGTGGTGTAGCACCTCCCTGTGACAGGAAACTTTTTGTCCAGGCCTCCCCTTCCGGCATTTCGGTCAGCAGCAGGAGGCCAGACTTGTGTCTGTGGCAGCAGCATCCATTGTGTGATGCTGAGGCTCTGGTTAGATTTAACCGCGTTTATGGAAAGTAACATGTCTTATCCCTCTAGAAGGGTGGAATGCTACCCCCGTCGCCAGGACTGGCTAGTATTGGGTAGTATTCCAAAGCGTATGACACCTTACACGACATGTTTTGATAAAGCCAAACCAAAGATAGCATCTAACCGCAAAGATTATAATGCACTTAAGAGTATATGGTATGGCAATACCCTGGAACAGCTATAAGGACATGGTTCCGAAAGCTGCAGACAGGCTCAGCTCATGCTAGAGCACTATCTCATATAAAACCAAGCACTCTGCCTCCAGGATTGTTAAGGCCTGCCATAGGTGTGACTTATAGGTGTATATGTGTCCAGATATAGGTTTAGACATAGGTATACTATATCCAAGCAAGGGGTGATTACACGACCTTGCCCCAGCTGAGTGATCAGCCAGTTGTGTCAGTTTGGATGGCCAGCCAGGGGTGGCAAAAGATATGCTGCAGCCCCTGGTAGGCCTTGGATGCACCTATGCCCTTGGTACCTATAGTACACTGTACAGGGGCTCATAAGGTGACCCAATCCCAATTGGTGATGTACCTAAGGTACATAGAGTCCATTTTACAGAGAGAGCAGATAGCCTGGGACCCTGATTAGCAGGATCCCAGGCCAACTAAGTCGAAAACCAACTAAACACAAGGCAAAAAATCTGGGGTAACCATAGTCAGGTATCCACCCTCCTATATAGCCCCCCCAAACAAAAGGAGATAAGGCTATCCTTGACCAGGTAAGCCTATATTACCTAAGTGGCCCTATTAGGAGGAACCTGCACTGGCATGGTTACCCCCTGTCTCATGGTCCACCAAGTAATCCCTCACCCTAGGGGTATCCGAGGATCTCCACCATGGGTAATTACTACCTGTGGTGTGTTTTGGCAAAGTAAAAGGCTGGTGTTGAGATGGAGTACTGAAGTGAGGCTCCACTAATGTAGGGCTCAACTTCCTCCAATCACTATCCACCATGGGTGCCTTTCTTTCCATGACTGAGTTGCACTGTGCTCTCAGGGTCAACCTCTGGCTGCCTACAACTGGAGACTGGGTCCCTTTTGTTTTCTTACTGGAGGGACAGGTCAGGTTTGGGGCATTTGGGTCCCAGGTTTGGCTGTGCCCAACAGTGTCCATCTGGGGGAGGTTCCTAACTATGTGTAAGGGAGATCCCTCAGGAGTTTTTGAAGTTTTCACCTTGCTGGGCTGCTAGCGTTGGTGCCCCTAATCTGCTGATGAGAGTGTTTTATTGGACAGGGGGCCCTTTGGGGTCCACTGACCTCCATGACCTCTACAGCCCTGGGCTGCTTGAGGCAGGGTAGAGAGGGGCAGGTTACCTGCTCCAGACAGGGTCCCACCTTGGAAGGGTCCACTGCCATCAGGGGCTCTGCCAGGTTAGGCCTGACTACCTCTGGGGCAGTTTCTTCACAAGGGGTAAGTTCAGTTCCCTGAGGAGGCTGATCCTTTCCTTAAGTCTGGTGGGGGGGAGATTTCTCTTCCTCCTCAATGCTCTCTGTTTGTGTGGAGTGATCCATAGTTTCAGGCTTCACAACACATGAATCTGTTTGAGTTTGGGCTGTGGCCATCACAGCCCCACCAACTTTTTCAGGAAGGGACTACGTTTGGGTATGGGCTGTTACCATCACAGCCCTGCTAATCTGTCTAGGGAAGGAGTCTGCTTGAGATGGGGCTGAGACTAGCACAGCCCTACCAAACTTATCAGGGAGGACATCTTGGATTGGGGCTGTGGCCATCACAGCCCCACTAAGCTTTCCATGGAGATTTACCATTTTAGAATTGATTTCTTGTTCAACCTCAGCCCAGGCTGAGATTTCCAGATCATTCCCCAGCAGACAATCTACAGGCAAGTTTGTAGACACTGCCACTCTCTTAGGGCCAGTGACACCTCCCCAGCTGAGATTTACTACTGCCATGTGATGATTGTTCTGTATTCCATCAATGTTTGTCACCTGGTATGTGGCTCCAGGTAAAAGTTGCCTTGAGGGGACTAGACTCTCAGTCACCATAGTGATGCTAGCCCCTGTGTCTCTATAGGCCTCAACTTACTGACCATTGATTAGGGGCTCCTGTCTGTACTTGCTCAAAGTGTTTGGGCAAGCAGTGAAGTTGGCAAACCCCATGCCATTTTCTCAGACAAGAGTAGCTGTTGTAGGGGACCTGGTTTGGCCAGAGTCCACATGAGTTCCAAAAGCAAACCCAGCCAAATTCTTGGGGGCACTCCCACCACCTGGGGGATTACTACTAACAGTAACAGGAGGTGTTGGAGCCTTACTTGGAGGAATATTTTGTTTATTTTTGTTCTTTGGGCAATTGCTATCAGTCTTCCAGTGGCCAGGCTGTTTACATGCATGGCAATAAGGTTTCTTTTAGTTAGAGGAAGTGTTTTGGGACCCACCCCCACCATTGGAGTTTTGGGGCCCTGTGGGAGAATTATCCTTCTTTTGGACACCACCCTGATTCTTAGGCCTAATCCTGGTTCTGCCCCATTTGTCTGCTCTCTTACCCAATTCTTGTGGGGAGGCCAGATCTGAGTCCACCAGGTGCTGGTGTAAAAGCTGGTTTTGACAATTACTAGGGATCTGCTCCCTCATAATCAAATTATACAATCCTGTATAGTCATGTACTTTGTTGCCCAATAACCAACCTTCCAGAGCCTGAGTAGCACACTCTACAAAATCAGTCCAGTCCTGAGTCTGAGCTTTTTCGGTATCTCTGAACAACAACCTGTATTGCGCAGTGTTTAAGCCAAACCCATTAATCAGAGCACTCTTCAGGACAGTATAGTTTTTAGCGTCCTCATGTCTAACAGTGAGGAGCGTGTCTCTTCCTTTTTCTGAAAAGGACAGCCACAAGATTGCTGCCCACTGATCTTGGGAACCTGCTGTACCATGCAGGCCCTCTCCAGAGCAGTCATCCATTTGTGGATGTCTTCCCCATCTTTGTAGGGGGGCACAATCTTACTCAGTTTTCTATGATCATAGGACCTGTCTTTATCTCTAGGGATTTTGCTGCCACCAGTGGAATCTAATCCACTTAATGTTTGTTCCCTTGCTAAAGCAAGTTTAGCTTGGGCCAGGGCTGTTTTAAATGCTCTCTATCTGGATTTGGACAACACTCATCCTGGCCTCATGCTCTTTTCTCTGAGGGGAAGTCATTCCCCTTTGAGAACGCCTGGAGGCATTAGAGAGGAGAGACTCCCTTGAGGGAGATCTTTCCCTTCTATTGCCAGGGAGAAACCTACTATTAGGTCTGGAGTGGTGAAGCTCTCCTCCATTCCCATGCAAGCTCACGTTTGCCTGGCTACGTCTTCTGACCTGAACCTGACCATTTCCTCCATTATCTGAATCATCATCCTCATCTACCTCCTCATCCTCTACTTCTGGGGTGATGGGTTCATCTTCTATGGGGGTTACTACTTCTCCTGTATTACCTGAGGGGCCTGCAGAAGACATCTCAAGATCAGCTGTCTCTAGGACATGTATCAGGATTGGTATAGTAGGGTTGTGACCCTTTTTCAGCCCCCTTGAAGTGCACAAGGCACTCAAGTCTCTGAAGCTGAGTTTTTCATAGCTGGAAGGTGCCTTGGGAAGGTCACCTGTCACAGGTAGAGAACTGGACTGTTCACCTGTGCCAGACATGACTAGTGAGGTGTGGGTGTGTGCACCTACCTACACTAAGTGTTTACCTACTAGAACCTTACTAATGAGTTGTAGTCAGGGTGTTATAAGCCCTTTGGTCTACAACTACTAAGTTCAGTAGAACTTAAGTATCTAAGCTTTGTTTATAAGTACCTATGGTACTTAACCACTTGGATGCTAAGGCCCTTGCAAATTCCTCATGTATTTTCCATTGAAATCAATGGAAAATACATGAGGAGCTGAGCTCGTCATGAGCGTCGAAGGGGTTAATGTGATCTTTCAAATGATATCAAAGATTACAATTGTGGTACTGAAAATTTTGGACCTGTGTCATAAACATTGTCGTATCATGACGATTTTGATATCAGCAGACCGAGAATGGCTAGTACACTATGCACAAGCATTTTCGTCATATTCAAATGACAGAATCACCCTGAAATCAGAGTTTTCGTCCTGAACCCTCGGGTTCCATTTTGTGTACGGCAGCCATTTTGTGAGTTGCCCTCACATAGGCCAATGATTAAGGCCAAACACGATTCTGAAGGACACGTACACCTTTCCTGACTTCTCTGCGACCTGGGCAAGCTGACTCCACTGCCCAAGGCCAAACCTGTTCGACCAGTTCCTTTCCCAGTAGCTGATCAAGATTAAGCATGAAGGCACAGGAGATCGTAAACCTTTATTACACACAACTATGTCTTATCTTACTCACACCTGTCTCTGCTCCTTTCTTTATGGCCTGTTTACGATGGGGATGTGCCGGGTTTTTATTATGGGTTTGTGCAGCTTGTGTAAGAAGGAATGTTGGGTTTTGCATGCTTGCAAAACCTAGGACTGCCCCTTGCTTTTGTACTGAGTCATGTAACGCTAAAAACATATAAAAGGCCTCTGTCCTCTGTGTTCCTGAGACTACCTCATTCACTTGCTACGGCTTCTGGGTGACGTGGCCTCACTATGTTAAATTTAATAAAGATGTCTTTTCATATTACAGCTTCTGTGATCCAAGTTTTTGTTATATTAGTAAGTATTCCCTGAGAACGAAAATTACCGAGTTCTTCAGTTGGCGCCCTAACGCGGGGATCATTAGAGAAGTGACTTTCTGTGGGAGTGATCGTGCCAGGAGACTGAAATAAACTGAGGAGGACAGAACAGGATTCTAGTAAGAAGGTACTCTGTGCACGGGGATTCTGGAGATTCTTTGATTCTGCAGCCCAGTATATTTCTGATCTTCCTGATTTTTGATCCTCCACATGATGTCACTCCTGACTGATAACCTTTTTGCGTGAGTATTCTTAAAAAGACCATTAGGTCATGTAGAACTTGGCAGTTAGAATCTGGATAATATTTTGATTAGTAAAAGTAAGAGTTAAGTATAAGTGGGTCGCTCCCAGTCCTTTGTTCTTTGATTTTTTGATTTTGATTGGTTCTTAGTTTGATTTGTCCTTAGTTTTATTTGAAGATTGCAATGTTCAAAAACCGAGGGTCTTGTAAATTTACGAGTGTATCGATAGAGATAGCCCCTTGAAGTTTGAAGCTAGATTAGTGAGCTATAAGATGCCTGATCTTAGCAAATTTGGAGCTTTGTGTTGGCCAACTTTGTATACGTTTGGATTAGCCGGCTTCCCCTAAAGGGGATATCTAAATAGGTTTAGATTTAAAAACATATTTCTTCCTTGGTGATTTTGTATCCCCAGGGAATTAAAATATGACATAATACAAAACAAGGATCCTTTGTTCTGTGCAATTTTTTGAATGGAGATATGCAGAACGATTTTTGGTGTTCTGCCAGCCAAAGCTAGTGAATTAAGCAGTCTGTTGGGCTGTGTTTTTGCAGTCTTTTGGAACCCTATTGAGACGTGTTTCTTGTAAATATGACTTACAACTAATATTTACAAATGGTTTGGTTTGAGTACAGCCTATGGGCTGTCCTTTGTTTTCGTCCTAAGTGTTGATTTGTGGGTTCAATGTGTGTTTCAATGTCTATGTGGTTTTTTCATTGGTGTAACTTCAGTATGTGAATTGCGATGGCAATTTATGAAAACAATAGCTACAGCACTGTATTGTGTGTCCTGAGTGTTTGAATCATTTCTCTTTATGTTTGCAATGAGCTCAATGTGTTTGTGGGTTTCTTGATTTCAGTCTTAAGTAAAAGGTCAGATTAATTAATATTTAGTAGAAATTAAATAACACTCCAGCAATTTACTATGTCACATGCTAAAATCGCTATATGTTGCTATTTAATTTACAGACTAAGCAAAAACGCATATGTGCAAATTGTTAAATGCTTAAAATAGATAAGTTAAATTCACATTCACTAGGAATATGAAGGGCCTCAAAGATAATTGTGTGTTTTGTAGCAAAACGAATTTATAGCATTTTTTTTACTTACATGCATTGTAGTACATGTAAAAGGCAAACACCTCAGCTAAAGTGAATTTTTTCTTGATAGATTTAAATGCATCTTTTTGCACGCGCATTTTTAAAACTTGAAATGTCTGTTTTCAGTCAAACTGAAAGCGTGCTCAGGTTTCAGCACTCTTTCAGGTTTCTGCCTTTCCTGCCTTAAGGCAGCAGATGTTGTTTTTCGAAGGCCATAAATAGCATTGGAATGTTTATTTAGCCCAGGACTTAGCTGTTAGTTAATCACAGTTGGCCTTTTTCATTTCAGAATAGTGTTTTAGAGGGTTACAAAAATAAGGTTCATCACTTTGTATCACTGGAAGACATTCCAAATGCGGTTTTCCTCTCTTGAAGCATTTTTTTCAAAGTATATTTTTGGTTCTGTTGAAAATACTGATTTGCCCTTTAAAAAATAGCGCGAAAAATGTCATGTTTTAAGTTAGGCTTTTTGTGCGTAGGCGCATAAATGAATGCATCTAAAAATGATAGGCAAGGGATGCAGCTTACCTTTATATGTGGAGTTATCATAAAAACAGATAATTGGTTTCATTGAACGAAAAATTATTAATTATGGAAAAATTATTGGAAAAAAATATAAGGGTTTTTTTAAATCGTTTTTTGATATTTATAAAGCTTAATACTCATACTGTGACCTCCTAGTATTATAATTTGATTCAAGTTATGTGTTACGGTGTAATTAGGTAATTTGCATGTTGGTTTTCACTTGGCGCAGGCGTAAAAAACTCATTTTTCCAAGGATTTACATCAGATATGACTAATGTCTAATATCTGTAATGTGTAAAGAACATCCTGAGGATATTAATATGTAAAACAATTATAGGATATTTATTTCTAAGTGCCCCAAAGATAAAAGTCGAAATTAAGTTAAATGGGTTTTTAACACAGATTCTTATCATTTACCATAGCTTGAAAGTGTCTCTGGCTTCAGTAAATGCATACATTTGTGCATAATACAAACTTGCGGGTTGTTATTGAGGTTGTTTTTCATAGCTCAGTGAGCCAATGTGCCCGGTGCAGAGGTTTGTGTTTAATATCAGGGTTGAAGGTTCTAACTTTAGCGGGGCCCATTTAGCAATCATCAATGTTAGGTTGCTAAAATGAGTACCATTGTATAGGGTGGTAGCAAGCATTTGTTCTAAAAACTGGTATGTGTGAACCCTTCACAGTAAATGTAGTAGGCCTTCTGTCTTTGTCATGTTGACATTGTGACCTTTTAAATTTGAGCCTTGTCTCTGTGAAATGCAGAATAACCTTGCTAAACAGGCCTCTGAAAGGTGGAATTTCTGGGTTAAAGTTAAAGACTTAATTCCAAAGGGAAATATAAAAAAGGTTTGTTGAAAGGTTTCTTTAAAAGTCCCAACATCATGACATTTGTATTTCTGCTCTAAAAAATAATGTCTGCTAGTACAGAAAACGAAGTGTTGCATTACGTCTTAGACAAAAAAAAATAAGATGCAGCCTTTCACTAAAATTTTGAAGCCTACATGAATAAGTAAGAACGATTTGCCAATTAAGAATTCTTTTTTCGTGGAGATTGTGGCACAAGGCTAATTTTAGGTGTCAGGGAAAGGATTTTACCTCTTAAAGTTAAAAAGGCTTCATGTTGCAAGGTGACTGACAAGATGGTAACAGTTAAGTAATGGAAATTTATTTTTGTGTTTGTTAATGTGTATCATGTTTTGTCTTCATGTTTGTGTATTTTGTTCTATCATGAATTGTTCTTGCTGGTTCTGTGTGTCCGAAAGTTGTATTTGACAGCAGATACCCACTATTGGTGATCTACTGTCAAAAAGGAGGGTATCCTTACACGGTATTATGCGTCACCGCTCATTTATATATGCTATCGTTTTACAGCAAGTATATCTGATGGCTTGACGTCCGTTTTGTGCGTTTTTGCATGTTTTATGTTTTATGTTGCTGCTTAAGAAGTTATTACAAATTCACCCGTGTTGTTGTGAGGGGACATATATGACGATACATGTCGCTGTCAACAGTTGGGTAAAATTTTCGCTGATACTAAAATTCACAGATATGATTTTTTTACATATTGTGAACCAGACAGACAACACTTCACCAGTGTATGTCAAATTTGGCTAAAAGTATTGAAGAAAAATAAACAGCAAATTGTGTCATTTGTAGTCACAATACTGCCCTTTCCTGTAAGGAACAGGCAGCCCTAAAATTATATATCCTGTTTGGACGTAAGGATAAATTATAGATTTGTGACTCTTGTACATGGTGACCTAATTTCTATATCACATTAGTCAGTTTTATTATGCTTCCTAAGTGGCCTTCCTATGGCTCTGGACCGTAAAAGAAACCAGGTTTCATTTTTTCCTGAAGAAGGAACTGGAACATTAGCTGAGATTACCGTATCTGGTGCAGAGGCCCAGCGGTAGAGTTAAAATTGTAAACTATTGTGATTTTTTTTTTGTATATAACCCATACTCCTAGTATTGTGTCACATGCCTGACTATCACCCAAGCACATCAGGCCGAGTTATTGGGGATTTTAGCTGTGTCCTATTCTCTTTTCCGTATTCCTTTCACCAGTCAGCTTTTATTATTATTAGTGTATTGTTCAGGTTCGCACTTTCAGATTGCAGTAATGTACCATGGACCCCCATTTTATGTATAATTCCCTGTTGCATAACTAGACTGGTTTCTAAGAATTTTCTTTAGGCCTATTCTGATGTTTTTCCAGTCTGACTGTTAGGACTGTTAGGACTGATTAACTGACTCAATACTATAGTAAGATAAGCTTTCCACCTCAATAGGAGACTCATTACGTTTTTGAATATGACAAATTTAATGCCTATTCTTACTTGGTTTTTAGTTCCTTTTTTACTGCTTTAATTTTTGATGGACCAGATGTATTATAAATAATGGAAATAGCAGGACTCTCTAGTTCTTGTCTTTTGTTCCCACATCTTGATCATTAGCTTTTGCATTGCGTAGTCCCACCTGATGCACAATTATTATGATAACTGATAGAGGGGCCTTTTTATCGACCTTGGTAGGATGAAGGTCCGATGTGAGCCCTACTTGACAAAATCTGAAAATATGCTAAAATGACCAATTTTCACCATATAAAATCAGCAAATGAAATCCCATGGATCCCCTGAATCCCGGGGTTGTAGGCCCAAGCCAAAGGCCCAAAGCCACCGGCTTATGTTAACAGAATCCACTGAGCCTAAATAGTTTTAAACGTGCATTTCTGATGTGCTGAACACAGCGAGGCAATTGAACAAACCTGAAAGTTACAGTAGCCTTTCACAAGCCCCATTGCAAGACACCCCACACACACACGTACACAGACTCAGCCATTACAAGTTGGCACATCTTGGAATCTTGCAGAAATGTTGTTCTGAAAGATAGCTTGCATGAAATGAATGTCACAGCACCTCAGCACCTGTTGTAAGTTCCGCTCTAACACATATATTTTTAGAAATGTACAAGATGTCCTCTTTTAGAGAACAGAGTGTTCTTTGGGGGTGAGCTTCCGGTGTCCTAGAACACATGTGGCCAAATGACCTGCATCAGAAAGTGCGTCAGAAAAGGCGTCAGCACAGTGTTGGTTCTGCATTTTTCAGGTATATGAGATTCAGCCCGTCAAATCTGAAGGCGGGGTTCTGCTAATGCAACTTCTTGCATGCAGGCTCTCCGGCTAGCCGATTGTCTGACTTGGGGTGTCAATTCCTCTCTCTCTCAGGTGGTGGGCACCCTAAGCCAGATAATACTTTTGTCTTTTAAGTGTCTGTCCTTGCTCTGTACTTTCCATTCACACCCAATCCCTTGCATTTTAGGTTCACTTAGGCTATTAGGTCCTGCTGGGATAGTCTCCATAGGCTAAGGGGTCTCTGGGCACTAGACTTTATAGAGTGTCCTGCTTACCCCAACTAATTTCAATTGTGCCCTTTTTGAAAGATCCCAGTCCTTTTGCACCTTGGATCTCTTTGGAATGTCAAACATGCATGGGTAATTCTCCTCAGTAAGGCACATTTCTAGGCGCTATGTTTTCATAGAATGTATCATAGAATGTATCCTGTGCCTTTTTAATAATGCTGGCCCCTCACATTAAACTATTCAATCTGCAGGAATTATTCTCTTCATGAAGGCTGGTTTCAAGTTCTCTATATGTTCATAGAATGTATTCTGTGTCCTTCTTAAATTCTAGCTCTAACTGATTTAAATATGATTTCAATGGATCATTCCAGCTTGCCTCGCAGCACTTTAGAGGCAAGCTCTATTTAGCATATACTCCTGGCAGAGTGAAGCCAGATTGTCTTAAAGAATATTCACTAGAAATGCGTTTTATCGAAATACATGTGTTTTGTGCAATAAAATGTCACCCAACTGTAATCTTTGTTGCTTGTTCCTTATTCCTCAGTGAAGTATTGCGTCGGTGACATGTGCCCACGGCTCGAAACCACAGGGCAGGGTGGTTTATGGTTTGTAACTCGTGACCACACCCCTGAGGGCTTCAATTCACCCTTCATCAGCTGGCGCCCAACCGTCCATCATACCACATACGTCTGCAGTGGGTTTGGCGCACACCACAGACAGGTTCCTGAGAGCACCGCCGCCGCTCCTTGGGGCAGAGACCACGGGTAAGACCAGGGGTTTTGTACTTCCTTGGATTTCCTGGGTCTCTGCTGCCTGGGGGTGCGACTGACTCTTTTGTGGACTGTCTCTGGCTGTCACCTGTCCCTGCGGCGCTATCTCTGGTCATGATTTGAACCAAAAATGTCTGTCCCTTTGTGTGGTCACAATTTGTCACTTTCTTGTCAGAGGCCAGTATCGGCTTTTCTGCTGCTTATCGGTTGATAGCAGTTGTGCCTTCAAGGTTGGGGGTTTTCCTGTTTTGCACTCTTGTTTGCCCTGCCGGTTCCGGTCCGGAGGGGATGGTTATAGCGTCAGTGGTTCTAGGTTTTTGATCCCTCTCCAGTTAGAGTCTGTGTGCAGGGTGTCCGCCGGAGCCTCTGTGTCCGGGGTCGGAGTTAGAGTCTCCCCTAGTTCTCCATTTTCGCATTATGGTTTGACGTACAATTGCATTTTGTTCTTTGCCATATTCTAGGTTGATAACACATTACTACTTTGCACATTGTATTGTATTGTATCTTTCTATTTTCTTGTGTGGTCACAGTTTTTTGCCTTCCTGTCAGATACAGCGGCTGTGTGCGGTCCCCTTGTGGCTAGCTCTGGGTAGGACTCAGAACTCCCCCCCACCCCCGCAGCATTGCCTATGGTCACGATTCACGAACCCTCTATGTATCTCAGTGGTCCCGTTTGGAACGCTTCCTTGTCAGGTGCCCTGCTCGAGTGCTATTTAAAGCTCAACGTGTGTGGCTTGTGGCTTATCGCCTCCCTGCTGGTTCGAGCACGGAGGGAGCGAGTTGCGGTGTAATTTCCTGTGGTATCAACTAACCCCCCTAGCTTCATGATCCCTCTCGGCAGTTCGAGTCTGCGGGATTGGGTGTATTCCGGCAGGTCCGGAATCGGGTTCGAGTCCCAGCCTCCTCCTTTGTGGGGAGGTTCGCGCTTCCCTACCCCAGTTCGAGTCTAGGGGTACTGGGTGTTTCCTGGGTGTGTCCAGGTGTTCGGCTTTGGGGTGTGGTTGACACGTGATTGTGTAGTGTTCGGCTTTGGGGTGTGGTTGACTCGTGATTGTGTTGTCTTGGACACATGCTTTTCCTTTGATGCTGCTTGCCACCACCTACTGTGGTTTTCTTGCTAAGTGCCCTCACTTCATCTATGCTCCTGCTCTACATCTGCTTAAGCACATTATTGCTCCTAAGTGCTGGCTCTCCACTGTACTGTTCCTAAGTGAGGTGGGTCCTGAGAGGTACTTTTTGACCCCACGTTCGAGTCTTGGGAAGTATATATTTATTCACCTGTACAAAATATTTGTATTAGTATTGTATTTTACTCTTGCTACACTGGGTGTCATTATTTTAGCTTTTGTTAGACTGCTCATTCTCTCTCACTGTTTGCACCATCTCCGCAGTGTTGTTTGTCTGTCATTCGCCGAGCGACTGATAGCCAAGAAGGGGTGGGCACGTATTTAATTAGTCCACCGAACCCCTTGACATCCTCGTCACATCCTCTATATTCGTGATGGCCAACACCACCACACATATTATAAATTGCTCTATGCATCTGGTGCATGACGTTCCTGTGGCAATACATAATACCACTTTTAACACAATAAAAAGGCTTGATAGCAAGAGCCGAAAGCGCCTAGCTAAGGCTTGGAACATTCTAGGGTTCCTGTTCACTCCTGATACCCAGGTGACCGTCTCTACTATTTCCATGACTGACGTATTTGCCTGCACACATGCATTTTTCTGCAACGGGCCTAGCCCTTCTCAGTGGCCCAGGCAGAATGTGGTTCACACCAGAAACACACCATTGATCTTGCATTTGTACATTTAAGGGGGGGTTTAACATGGAATGCTTCAAGATGGGCAATGAATAGTGGCTGAAGATTCAATGACTCTAACACCAAAGAAATAATATGAGGAATAAGCGTCCCAATGCTGCATGATTTATTTACTAAAAAATAAGCTTTACATATATTGGCAACTTCAAAAATTGTTCCTTCAAAAATAACATTACGTGTTCAGAAAATATCTATATTTTCTATCAAATATATGCTCTTCAATTTTGATATACATACATTAATTCAACAAAGCACAAAATAGGTTTTAATTTCGTAAATTGAGCCACATACTAGAAAGCTACCAGTGGCTCAAGAGCTACTGGTTGGAGAAGCTTGTTGCAATTGCTAAGCAGTGGTGGTTGGCATGAGCATGTAGTGTGTTTTTCATTATGGGTCACATTTTGAAGTATTTCCATAGATTTAAAATATTATTCTTTGCACTTGAATGAGGTTGATTTGCACTCCAGAAATGAGCATTTAAATGGATTAATACCCTCGACCCCCCCCCCCTATCTCTATCTTTGTGTGGTCACACTTTGTAGTTTTTTCTCGCAAATACCAGTTATAATTTACAGTACCCGTTTCAGTGGTTCCTGTGGTTTCAAAAATTTGCCTTTCAACTCCGTTACTTTGTGGCGTTACACTTCTGTGGTGTACTCCTGTATATTTAGACTCCCTCAGCAGCTCAAGGATTGTATGGGGTCCAGGGGTTTAATTCCTGGACAAATGATTTGATGTGCCTATACTCAGTGTGGTTTCCTTAGTGTAATTTCCTTGTATAATAACTGCCTTACACTCCGGTTTCGTTTCCATTTTTTCATTTCATAACAATGTCATTTCATCTTCATTGTGCTGTCCTATATATAGACATCATTTAAGTTTTTTTTTATTCCTCATGCTTTCAAAATTAAACGATGTCCTTTAGGCACCTGGCCTCTCCCAAATTCATTTCTCACCCCTCCTTCCATTGTCGGAAGGACGGCAAGGCGAGACTTACTGCCTTTGTCAGCTTGCAATTTGCGCGCACAAAAAGAGGAAGTGCTCTGTGCTCTGTGTCAACAATTTCCTGCCACAGTGGTTCACTTCGCCGCATGGCACTTCACCCAACACGATATTAAACACCGGTCTTCCACAGTCTCTCTCTCTCTCCTTCACTACTAACAGTTCTTTCTCTCTCCAGCTCGTCCCCCAGATGCCCCCTCTACTCTGTGCTGTGCAGCAGCACACGTCATACTTCCATTTTTCTCCCGGGGAAGGATATTACTTTTTTTTTGCCTCCATCTAAAAGTACGTTTTCCATTGTTTTTGCTTTCTGTCTGTTTATGTGTGTGCTTCATGGTTATCTACAAACTGACTACATGTGCCTTGCCCTTCGCCCACTTCCAGTAAATTCTTTTGCCTCTCATTTTGCGCCTGCAAACTGATTGCCAAAGAGGAGGGGTGAGAACTGTATTCCATCCTGGCAATTGTCTCCCTTTTGCTACCCCCCCCACACCGGTCATGCTCCACCTCTCCTTATCTCCGTAATGTCCAGCACCCCCCCCCACATATCCTTCATTGCACTATTCAGTTCTCTCACGGTTACCTGAATTAATTCACAATACCGCTACCAATGTATTGGTACAGCGGCCCAGTATGAGCGTCTACTTAACGACCAAGATGCTGAATATGTCTGCTGAATATGTCAAAATACTCCGTAGGTCAGACGAGGAAAGAGCGAAGAAAAATGAGCAGGCCCAAGGTACATTTAAATGTTATGTTAATAACATGCCCTGGATACCCCACTGGCTGTAGGGGGAGGAAGTATTTTGCAGGCATTAATTGACCACATCACACAGCAACGTTTTTTTATGTTTTCTGGTTGCTATTACACCCTATTACACCCTATTACACCCTAATAGGACTTACTAGTATAGTCTAGGTTCTTCAAAGTTGCAGGAAATATTGTGTACCTATAATGGAAGGTGAGTGTACTAAAATGCTTTCAAGCAGTACATAAGCCAGGGACTACAATAATGGGTGTGCATTGACAAAGCCAAGAGGGTAACAAATAATTTTGAGACCTACTGAATTTGCCAATGCTTGTTTATTTCTGCAAATATTTGCATCTAATTGGGAAACATCCTGTGAGCAATATGCATAGCATCACATTGCTAAATATTGAAAATAAGTGTACACATTTTTATACTCTAACAAGTATCAAAATTGCAGTCTGGGCTTCAAAGATTTACCTAGAGCGCTCATCCTAATAATACAGCCTTTTGCATTAGTGAACAAAAAGAATACAATGTAACACAGGGATGCCAATATAATGTTTAGGCTGTTTTCTTCATTTGGAGCGCCCTTCTTACGTCAGCTGGCAAACATACAGCATGCATCAAGTTCAGTAATAGCACATTTATTGAAAGGTCTGTTGCTATTAAAAAGAGTTTCAATTGTAGAATGTGCTGCACACACCTCCTCCAAGGACTGTGTATCACGAGGTAACCGGTTGTATGTACACAAAGGTTCAAATTGCTTCT
Source organism: Lissotriton helveticus (assembly GCF_964261635.1). Classification (NCBI taxonomy): domain Eukaryota; kingdom Metazoa; phylum Chordata; class Amphibia; order Caudata; family Salamandridae; genus Lissotriton; species Lissotriton helveticus. The sequence continues at coordinate 760,576,668 of NC_136070.1, forward strand.
TCTCCACATGATATCACGATATGAAGATAGGAGATAATGAGATGTACTATTTCCCTAAAGTCTTTTTCATTGTCTATGACTTATAGGATGTGATCAGATTGTTACTGTGTTTTTCTAAAATGCTGGTACTTAGGTTAAATGCACATGAAATGGACTGCTTCATCTCACCTTGGTGCCGGGACTCATCATAGCCCCCTATTTGAGACTGCAAGTACGTGTTGGTACAACTATCCAAACACTGCAATGTATAAACTTTTTTCCAAAATGCCTCCTGAAGGAGTTCATTCCACACTTTTAAGTGCCTATGCTTTTGTGTTCTGACAATTGACCACCGTTCACCTCACATGTCATTGAAGAGGTGTGCAAGGGGCAAGGAGCTACACAGACTGGATTGATGCACTTCCACTTGCTCTGTTGTCCATGAGTGGCACTACAACGACTAACATTGTTAAGTTCTGAAAGGCCTTCCTGAAGAAGGGACACCAGAAGCCTGGCCAGACAAAGGGGGGAAAGCTCAACATGCACCAAGAGTGTAATCTAAGGTACGCCACAGGTACAATGTGCACTCCAGCAGACCAGCAACGACAAGATGGATTAGAGGAGAGGCAGATCCCTGCTTGCTGCAGGCCAGGCTTCCTCCAGGAAAGCACAACTCAACGGAGGCAGCTCCCTGTTAAACAAGAGCAGGCCAGGCCTCTTGATACTATCATCCAAGGACTCCTACGTTCTTTTCCAGTGCTAGTGACTGACTTTCTTGATCCATGGTTCTCCTACAAAGAAAGCAGTGACTCCGCCCCATGAGAAGTACCAAGTGGGGATGGTATGCCAAGATCATCCTGATGGGTTGCATGTGCTACACAGCAGAGAAAGGAAGAGTGTAAGCAGACCCCAACGATACATCACCTAAAGACGTCTGGAACTCCGAATGCCCCAACGCCTCCATCTGCAAGTTGTAACGAGATATGTTTCCCTTCTTCATCACCCTACTTTTTTCATATTTGAAAGTGCCTAGGTAATAGAAGTGCTTGCAAACCTCTCAAATTACCTGAAGACAGGCACCAACGGTTACTTTTTCTGTTTACAGAAATGATCACTGAAGATCTGTTTAATTTTTCAGTTTAAGTTTTGAAAAGACTTAAAGTACAGCAGAAAATAAGACATTCTTCTAACTAATCACACCAACCACACGTACCAACGATTGGAACAATGCCTCAAGACTTTCAGAACAAAGAATAAAAATGATAATGAGTGCTACTAGCAGTATTGAACACTATTTACTGCCATTATAATGACTATAAATGTGTTATGATCACAGTGCTATACAGAAGATACTGATTAAATGAGACAGAGATATTGTACTAAAATTGAATAGATAGCCATTGATAAAGATGGGACAAGGGGACAGCTGACAGGACAGGATGTTATGTTTGCACACACTGGCCTACAGTCACAGACAAAAGCATGTGTCATACTGGTCTCTAAACATGTGAGCTGTGTCCTAATGAGCATTATGCCTTGTGAACGCCTGCTTAAATGAACACGATGCAGAGTATGCAAAAATACCACTATAAGTGTTATGTTAGTGACATGCCCAGGATGCGGCTACTGGCTGAAGGGTCACAGAGATACTCAGTTGAAAATAAATGATCATTGAATGAATGATTGAATGATCAAGAGGAGGGAGATGATAGAGGGGCCTTTTTATCGACCTTGGTAGGATGAAGGTCCGATGTGAGCCCTACTTGACAAAATCTGAAAATATGCTAAAATGACCAATTTTCACCATATAAAATCAGCAAATGAAATCCCATGGATCCCCTGAATCCCGGGGTTGTAGGCCCAAGCCAAAGGCCCAAAGCCACCGGCTTATGTTAACAGAATCCACTGAGCCTAAATAGTTTTAAACGTGCATTTCTGATGTGCTGAACACAGCGAGGCAATTGAACAAACCTGAAAGTTACAGTAGCCTTTCACAAGCCCCATTGCAAGACACCCCACACACACACGTACACAGACTCAGCCATTACAAGTTGGCACATCTTGGAATCTTGCAGAAATGTTGTTCTGAAAGATAGCTTGCATGAAATGAATGTCACAGCACCTCAGCACCTGTTGTAAGTTCCGCTCTAACACATATATTTTTAGAAATGTACAAGATGTCCTCTTTTAGAGAACAGAGTGTTCTTTGGGGGTGAGCTTCCGGTGTCCTAGAACACATGTGGCCAAATGACCTGCATCAGAAAGTGCGTCAGAAAAGGCGTCAGCACAGTGTTGGTTCTGCATTTTTCAGGTATATGAGATTCAGCCCGTCAAATCTGAAGGCGGGGTTCTGCTAATGCAACTTCTTGCATGCAGGCTCTCCGGCTAGCCGATTGTCTGACTTGGGGTGTCAATTCCTCTCTCTCTCAGGTGGTGGGCACCCTAAGCCAGATAATACTTTTGTCTTTTAAGTGTCTGTCCTTGCTCTGTACTTTCCATTCACACCCAATCCCTTGCATTTTAGGTTCACTTAGGCTATTAGGTCCTGCTGGGATAGTCTCCATAGGCTAAGGGGTCTCTGGGCACTAGACTTTATAGAGTGTCCTGCTTACCCCAACTAATTTCAATTGTGCCATTTTTGAAAGATCCCAGTCCTTTTGCACCTTGGATCTCTTTGGAATGTCAAACATGCATGGGTAATTCTCCTCAGTAAGGCACATTTCTAGGCGCTATGTTTTCATAGAATGTATCATAGAATGTATCCTGTGCCTTTTTAATAATGCTGGCCCCTCACATTAAACTATTCAATCTGCAGGAATTATTCTCTTCATGAAGGCTGGTTTCAAGTTCTCTATATGTTCATAGAATGTATTCTGTGTCCTTCTTAAATTCTAGCTCTAACTGATTTAAATATGATTTCAATGGATCATTCCAGCTTGCCTCGCAGCACTTTAGAGGCAAGCTCTATTTAGCATATACTCCTGGCAGAGTGAAGCCAGATTGTCTTAAAGAATATTCACTAGAAATGCGTTTTATCGAAATACATGTGTTTTGTGCAATAAAATGTCACCCAACTGTAATCTTTGTTGCTTGTTCCTTATTCCTCAGTGAAGTATTGCGTCGGTGACATGTGCCCACGGCTCGAAACCACAGGGCAGGGTGGTTTATGGTTTGTAACTCGTGACCACACCCCTGAGGGCTTCAATTCACCCTTCATCATAACATGTATGTGATCCCGCTTTTGAGATGTTCTAGATGAGGAATTTAGGAACACCTATGTGTAATCATTGAGATAAAATGTGTTTAGCCAATTAGACGATGCCACTATGTGTGAGGACATCCATTCAGATAGAATTCCCATGTCGCTATGATGATGAAAGATATGCTCTCACACGGAAACCCAATTGAAGAGCCTAGATGCACTGTTTTGCTATTGCCTTTGTTTTTGTATTGCCTTTGAGAATGACAGTGTATTTCAACGCAGAATTGTCCCATGGCGTGTGGCCACTCCTTTGAAGATCGCAGGCCACCTGTTTGCAGTCCCCTTGTTGTACAATGAACTGTTTAAAGCATCGCACTTGCTTCATCAGAAGGCGTTCAACATCAGAAAAGAAGAAGGAGCTGGTTTTGCCACAGTCCCTTGAGATTTCAGTGCAAAAGAGCGCCTGTCATGTGCTGGTTAACCTCTGACAGTGTGCAGTCCCTTGAGATTTCAGTGCAAAAGAGCGCCTGTCATGTGCTGGTTAACCTCTGACAGTGTGCAGTCCCTTGAGCCCCTTGGCCTGAGTTTTGGCCACGCACCCCTTTTTCCCTTGCTTCAACGGAAGTGCAGTGCACCTGAGGAGCCAAGAGTGGCAAAAGGCACTCCATTCTGGTGCCCATGAAAGAGCGGCCTGAGCGTCCTCTGACACTGAATGATGAGTGTTGGAATCTGAGAATGGTCCCGGGTCTGCACGAGATGATCTGTGCCCATTGACCAATGAAGGGCACAATATCTGTAGTGTCTGCCGCAGAGGAGAGATACGGTGCACTGCCTTGAGACATTGAGACTTTGTGAATGAGCTATGAGTGTTTGCCAGGAGGGCACTCCAACAGATACTGAACATCAGAGCATGGGAGGCCTGAATCCAAAGGCCCATGCAACAACGGGAGCAGACTTGATTGGACAATAGAAGCCTGCCAGAGAGGCTTTTTGAACAGACTCTGGGCATAGTTGGTTTCACAAGAGGTTTCCGTGTGATTGTATAGACTAAGTGTTAGGAGAATGATTTTATTGTTCTGCTGGCATTATTTTAAAGTAGTATGCTGTTTAGTAAAAGCAGAATAAAGTCCATTTTCTGTGAAAGAGTATCCCCTTTTCACCTCAGAGCATTAATGAGGGTCACCACTGTTTCACTTGAACATATAATGAATTACAGAAATACATAGGAAGACCTAAAATGTTACTAGATAATTTTAGGATTTACTTTTTGCTTAGGGTTGTGAAAAATTATGATTTCATTTGTAATAGCGGTCACTACTTTGTCTATATGTTCTTAATGACGTGTTTTCTAGTGTTTTTTAAACATGGCATTGTCTTTTATGGGTGGGATTGTTTTTGCTGCCCAATTCACATCTGTACCCACCTCCCAACCTATGTCTCTTCCTACTTCTACTTCTTTGCATTCTTTCCAGATTTTACCTGAACATGGACTAGTTAGGAGGTCAGAATTTACAGATAATTCCTTTTGTACAGTTTCTGCATCGACACCAGTTAGTAGTGAACATCACTAATTGTTGGGTGTGTGGTCTTATACCACATACTACAGATAGAGGCATTCCCTATTTGGTCCTGCCATATATGGCCTTTGTGCTACCGCGTGTGTAAGGAGACCTGTCCCGAGAGAGTCGCTTGTTGCAGCTCCCTGCAACAAGGCCTCATTCCGGACTCCCTCAAGGTGGGGCAAGTCACGCCTATACTCAAGAAACCTACAGCTGACCCGTCTGACCTGAACAATTACCGTCCTATCACCAATATCCCCACCCTGGCCAAACTGCTTGAAAAGTGTGTCCAACTACAACTAACTAAACACATTGACCAATTTGACCTCCTCAACCCTCATCAATCAGGCTTCCGAGTGAAACATAGCACGGAAACAGCTATGACACACATAATTGATGACGCCCTCCAAATTCTTGATCGTAATGAGTCCTGCCTCCTCATCCTTCTTGACCTCTCGTCAGCATTTGACACGGTCAAACATGAGAACTTGCTGGAGCTGCTTAGCACTAGAATGGGTCTATCGGGAACTGTTCTCAAATGGTTTTCATCCTTCCTTCACAACCGGTCACAGAAGTTCAAGATCTACAATGTGCTATCTACACCTGTGCCTGCAGATCTAGGTGTTCCACAAGGATCCTCCCTCTCCCCCACACTGTTCAACCTCGTCATGGAACCGCTCGCCACCTTGCTCCAAGCTTCCAATGTCCAATTCCATATGTACGCCGACGACACACAACTCTACCTAAAGTTACAATCCCCGGAAGATATCAAACATCTGAATTCCACGCTTATTAACACTCAATCTTGGCTGGCCGATAATCACCTCAAACTAAATGCTCTGAAAACAGAGTTCCTACTCATCTCACCCCCGGCGAAAATTTCCACCACCCAAACCTGGCTCAATAACCTATCTGCACTCAATTTCCAACCTACCATCGTGGATTCGGCGAAATCCCTAGGCATCACACTCGACGCCAAGCTCAACATGCAGCAGCACGTTAGCAAAGCCACAAAAGCAGCTAATTTCCAAATCAACACTTTGAGGAAAATTAAACCCTTCCTCCCTGCTGAAGACTTCCAAACTGCGGTACAAGCTTTAGTCATCCCTCGAATAGACTACGGAATTGTGGCCCTCAGCGGACTCCCGCTATCCACAACTGCACCCTTAAGAGCCTCTCTGAACGCTGCAGCGAGACTCATTACTGGCTCAAGAAAACATTCGCATATATCCCCAGACTTAAAGTCTCTAAAATGGCTGCCTTTTGAAGCCAGAATACAGCTAAAAATTGCAGTTATGACACACGCGGCCGTGCACCACAATGCACCCAACTACCTCGCTCAAAAGTTGTCTATATCAGGAGGTTCGAGATCCAACAGAAGTACAAAAAATCTACTCCTGAAACCTCGTAGATTCCGGAAAGAGAAAACATACAAGCGCTCCTTCTCAGGAATGGCACCCAGGATCTGGAATGCGCTCCCTCCTGAAACCAGGCTGATCTCCTCCACTGCACTCTTCAAGAAAGAGGTGAAAACCATCCTTCTGGCCAAGATCTCCTGAACCGTATTGGTGCTGGATCAGAGACTCTGCATTGCTTTGTATCACTGCTCTCCTTTTCCTCTGGCACTATACTTCTAACATGATGGTGTCACTACTACGCTACTCTCTTACTACCGACCAATATTTGATACACGTTGGTTTTCTGATTCACTCTCCCGATGCCCACACTCAGTGTTCTCTCTACACTAAGACATTGATATAAGCCATTCACACACCCAAGGTGTACCAGAACAACTCTGTAGTGGGAACAATGACTTGTACCGTCTCATATTATTTGTTTACCTGATTGTATATTGATATGTTTTATGTATGTTATTATTACCCGACCATGTTAGTGACTACTATATTGCTCCCATTATCTCTGTTCACTCCTACTGCCCCTACCCTGTCTTTGTGAAGCGCTCTGATATCTGTAAAGATCCTGTTCGCGCTATATAAAACTTTGAATAAATAAATAAATAAATAAGTAATAGGATTATGCTTCAGCAACATCTTGATGATTTTATAAATATAGACCTGGACTCAGACTAGCGTGAGTATAGGTTATTGCCTATGTAAGGGCAAAAGGAGCGTCTGTGGTACTGAAAATTTTGGACCTGTGTCATAAACATTGTCGTATCATGACGATTTTGATATCAGCAGACCGAGAATGGCTAGTACACTATGCACAAGCATTTTCGTCATATTCAAATGACAGAATCACCCTGAAATCAGAGTTTTCGTCCTGAACCCTCGGGTTCCATTTTGTGTACGGCAGCCATTTTGTGAGTTGCCCTCACATAGGCCAATGATTAAGGCCAAACACGATTCTGAAGGACACGTACACCTTTCCTGACTCCTCTGCGACCTGGGCAAGCTGACTCCACTGCCCAAGGCCAAACCTGTTCGACCAGTTCCTTTCCCAGTAGCTGATCAAGATTAAGCATGAAGGCACAGGAGATCGTAAACCTTTATTGCACACAACTATGTCTTATCTTACTCACACCTGTCTCTGCTCCTTTCTTTATGGCCTGTTTACGATGGGGATGTGCCGGGTTTTTATTATGGGTTTGTGCAGCTTGTGTAAGAAGGAATGTTGGGTTTTGCATGCTTGCAAAACCTAGGACTGCCCCTTGCTTTTGTACTGAGTCATGTAACGCTAAAAACATATAAAAGGCCTCTGTCCTCTGTGTTCCTGAGACTACCTCATTCACTTGCTACGGCTTCTGGGTGACGTGGCCTCACTATGTTAAATTTAATAAAGATGTCTTTTCATATTACAGCTTCTGTGCCAAGTTTTTGTTATATTAGTAAGTATTCCCTGAGAACGAAAATTACCGAGTTCTTCAGTTGGCGCCCTAACGCGGGGATCATCAGAGAAGTGACTTTCTGTGGGAGTGATCGTGCCAGGAGACTGAAATAAACTGAGGAGGACAGAACAGGATTCGAGTAAGAAGGTACTCTGTGCACGGGGATTCTGGAGATTCTTTGATTCTGCAGCCCAGTATATTTCTGATCTTCCTGATTTTTGATCCTCCACATGATGTCACTGCTGACTGATAACCTTTTTGCGTGAGTATTCTTAAAAAGACCATTAGGTCATGTAGAACTTGACAGTTAGAATCTGGATAATATTTTGATTAGTAAAAGTAAGAGTTAAGTATAAGTGGGTCGCTTCCAGTCCTTTGGTCTTTGATTTTTTTATTTTGATTGGTTCTTAGTTTGATTTGTCCTTAGTTTTATTTGAAGATTGCAATGTTCAAAAACCGAGGGTCTTGTAAATTTACGAGTGTATCGATAGAGATAGCCCCTTGAAGTTGGAAGCTAGATTAGTGAGCTATAAGATGCCTGATCTTAGCAAATTTGGAGCTTTGTGTTGGCCAACTTTGTATACGTTTGGATTAGCCGGCTTCCCCTAAAGGGGATATCTAAATAGGTTTAGATTTAAAAACATATTTCTTCCTTGGTGATTTTGTATCCCCAGGGAATTTAAATATGACATAATACAAAACAAGGATCCTTTGTTCTGTGCAATTTTTTGAATGGAGATATGCAGAATGATTTTTGGTGTTCTGCCAGCCAAAGCTAGTGAATTAAGCAGTCTGTTGGGCTGTGTTTTTGCAGTCTTTTGGAACCCTATTGAGACGTGTTTCTTGTAAATATGACTTACAGCTAATATTTACAAATGGTTTGGTTTGAGTACAGCCTATGGGCTATCCTTTGTTTTCGTCCTAAGTGTTGATTTGTGGGTTCAATGTGTGTTTCAATGTCTATGTGGTTTTTTCATTGGTGTAACTTCAGTATGTGAATTGCGATGGCAATTTATGAAAACAATAGCTACAGCACTGTATTGTGTGTCCTGAGTGTTTGAATCATTTCTCTTTATGTTTGCAATGAGCTCAATGTGTTTGTGGGTTTCTTGATTTCAGTCTGTTAAGTAAAAGGTCAGATTAATTAATATTTAGTAGAAATTAAATAACACTCCAGCAATTTACTGTGTCACATGCTAAAATCGCTATATGTTGCTATTTAATTTACAGATTAAGCAAAAACGCATATGTGCAAATTGTTAAATGCTTACAATAGATAAGTTAAATTCACATTCACTAGGAATATGAAGGGCCTCAAAGATAATTGTGTGTTTTGTAGCAAAACGAATTTATAGCATTTTTTTTTACTTACATGCATTGTAGTACATGTAAAAGGCAAACACCTCAGCTAAAGTGAATTTTTTCTTGCTAGATTTAAATGCATCTTTTTGCACGCGCATTTTTAAAACTTGAAATGTCTGTTTTCAGTAAAACTGAAAGCGTGCTCAGGTTTCAGCACTCTTTCAGGTTTCAGCCTTTCCTGCCTTAAGGCAGCAGATGTTGTTTTTCGAAGGCCATAAATAGCATTGGAATGTTTATTTAGCCAAAGACTTATCTGTTAGTTAATCACAGTTGGCCTTTTTCATTTCAGAATAGTGTTTTAGAGGGTTACAAAAATAAGGTTAATCACTTTGTATCACTGGAAGACATTCCAAATGCGGTTTTCCTCTCTTGAAGCATTTTTTTCAAAGTATATTTTTGGTTCTGTTGAAAATACTGATTTGCCCTTTAAAAAATAGCGCGAAAAATGTCATGTTTTAAGTTAGGCTTTTTGTGCGTAGGCGCATAAATGAATGCATCTAAAAATGATAGGCAAGGGATGCAGCTTACCTTTATATGTGGAGTTATCATAAAAACAGATAATTGGTTTCATTGAACGAAAAATTATTAATTATGGAAAAATTATTTGAAAAAAATAAGGGTTTTTTAAAATCGTTTTTTGATATTTATAAAGCTTAATACTCATACTAGGACCTCCTAGTATTAAAATTTGATTCAAGTTATGTGTTACGGTGTAATTAGGTAATGTGCATGTTGGTTTTCACTTGGCGCAGGCGTAAAAAACTAATTTTTCCAAGGATTTACATGAGATATGACTAATATCTGTGATGTGTAAAGAACATCCTGAGGATGATTAATATGTAAAACAATTATAGGATATTTATTTTTAAGTGCCCCAAAGATAAAAGTCGAAATTAAGTTAAATGGGTTTTTAACACAGATTCTTATCATTTACCATAGCTTGAAAGTGTCTCTGGCTTCAGTAAATGCATACATTTGTGCATAATACAAACTTGCGGGTTGTTATTGAGGTTGTTTTTCATAGCTCAGTGAGCCAATGTGCCCGGTGCAGAGGTTTGTGTTTAATATCAGGGTTGAAGGTTCTAACTTTAGCGGGGCCCATTTAGCAATCATCAATGTTAGGTTGCTAAAATGAGTACCATTGTATAGGGTGGTAGCAAGCATTTGTTCTAAAAACTGGTATGTGTGAACCCTTCACAGTAAATGTAGTAGGCCTTCTGTCTTTGTCATGTTGACATTGTGACCTTTTAAATTTGAGCCTTGTCTCTGTGAAATGCAGAATAACCTTGCTAAACAGGCCTCTGAAAGGTGGAATTTCTGGGTTAAAGTTAAAGACTTAATTCCAAAGGGAAATATAAAAAAGGTTTCTTAAAAGGTTTCTTTAAAAGTCCCAACATCATGACATTTGTATTTCTGCTCTAAAAAATAATGTCTGCTAGTACAGAAAACGAAGTGTTGCATTACGTCTTAGACAAAAAAAAATAAGATGCAGCCTTTCACTAAAATTTTGAAGCCTACATGAATAAGTAAGAACGATTTGCCAATTAAGAATTCTTTTTTTCGTGGAGATTGTGGCACAAGGCTAATTTTAGGTGTCAGGGAAAGGATTTTACCTCTTAAAGTTAAAAAGGCTTCATGTTGCAAGGTGACTGACAAGATGGTAACAGTTAAGTAATGGAAATTTATTTTTGTGTTTGTTAATGTGTATCATGTTTTGTCTTCATGTTTGTGTATTTTGTTCTATCATGAATTGTTCTTGCTGGTTCTGTGTGTCCGAAAGTTGTATTTGACAGCAGATACCCACTATTGGTGATCTACTGTCAAAAAGGAGGGTTTACACGGTATTATGCGTCACCCGCTCATTTATATATGCTATCGTTTTAACAGCAAGTATATCTGATGGCTTGACGTCCGTTTTGTGCGTTTTTGCATGTTTTATGTTGCTGCTTAAGAAGTTATTACAAATTCACCCCCGTGTTGTTGTGAGGGGACATATATGACGATACGTGTCGCTGTCAACAGTTGGGTAACATTTTCGCTGATACTAAAATTCACAGATATGATTTTTTTACATATTGTGAACCAGACAGACAACACTTCACCAGTGTATGTCAAATTTGGCTATAAGTATTGAAGAAAAATAAACAGCAAATTGTGTCATTTGTAGTCACAATACTGCCCTTTCCTGTAAGGAACAGGCAGCCCTAAAATGATATATCCTGATTGGACGTAAGGATAAATTATAGATTTGTGACTCTTGTACATGGTGACCTAATTTCTATATCACATTAGTCAGTTTTATTCTGCTTCCTAAGTGGCCTTACTATGGCTCTGGACCGTAAAAGAAACCAGGTTTCATTTTTTCCTGAAGAAGGAACTGGAACATTAGCTGAGATTACCGTATCTGGTGCAGAGGGCCAGCGGTAGAGTTAAAATTGTAAACTATTGTGATTTTTTTTGTTGTATATAACCCATACTCCTAGTATTGTGTCACATGCCTGACTATCACCCAAGCACATCAGGCCGAGTTATTGGGGATTTTAGCTGTGTCCTATTCTCTTTTCCGTATTCCTTTCACCAGTCAGCTTTTATTATTATTAGTGTATTGTTCAGGTTCGCACTTTCAGATTGCAGTAATGTACCATGGACCCCCATTTTATGTATAATTCCCTGTTGCATAACTAGACTGGTTTCTAAGAATTTTCTTTAGGCCTATTCTGATGTTTTTCCAGTCTGACTGTTAGGACTGTTAGGACTGATTAACTGACTCAATACTATAGTAAGATAAGCTTTCCACCTCAATAGGAGACTCATTACGTTTTTGAATATGACAAATTTAATGCCTATTCTTACTTGGTTTTTAGTTCCTTTTTTACTGCTTTAATTTTTGATGGACCAGATGTATTATAAATAATGGAAATACCAGGACTCTTTAGTTCTTGTCTTTTGTTCCCACGTCTTGATCATTAGCTTTTGCATTGCATAGTCCCACCTGATGCACAATTATTATGATAACATGTATGTGATCCCGCTTTTGAGATGTTCTAGATGAGGAATTTAGGAACACCTATGTGTAATCATTGAGATAAAATGTGTTTAGCCAATTAGACGATGCCACTATGTGTGAGGACATCCATTCAGATAGAATTCCCATGTCGCTATGATGATGAAAGATATGCTCTCACACGGAAACCCAATTGAAGAGCCTAGATGCACTGTTTTGCTATTGCCTTTGTTTTTGTATTGCCTTTGAGAATGACAGTGTATTTCAACGCAGAATTGTCCCATGGCGTGTGGCCACTCCTTTGAAGATCGCAGGCCACCTGTTTGCAGTCCCCTTGTTGTACAATGAACTGTTTAAAGCATCGCACTTGCTTCATCAGAAGGCGTTCAACATCAGAAAAGAAGAAGGAGCTGGTTTTGCCACAGTCCCTTGAGATTTCAGTGCAAAAGAGCGCCTGTCATGTGCTGGTTAACCTCTGACAGTGTGCAGTCCCTTGAGATTTCAGTGCAAAAGAGCGCCTGTCATGTGCTGGTTAACCTCTGACAGTGTGCAGTCCCTTGAGCCCCTTGGCCTGAGTTTTGGCCACGCACCCCTTTTTCCCTTGCTTCAACGGAAGTGCAGTGCACCTGAGGAGCCAAGAGTGGCAAAAGGCACTCCATTCTGGTGCCCATGAAAGAGCGGCCTGAGCGTCCTCTGACACTGAATGATGAGTGTTGGAATCTGAGAATGGTCCCGGGTCTGCACGAGATGATCTGTGCCCATTGACCAATGAAGGGCACAATATCTGTAGTGTCTGCCGCAGAGGAGAGATACGGTGCACTGCCTTGAGACATTGAGACTTTGTGAATGAGCTATGAGTGTTTGCCAGGAGGGCACTCCAACAGATACTGAACATCAGAGCATGGGAGGCCTGAATCCAAAGGCCCATGCAACAACGGGAGCAGACTTGATTGGACAATAGAAGCCTGCCAGAGAGGCTTTTTGAACAGACTCTGGGCATAGTTGGTTTCACAAGAGGTTTCCGTGTGATTGTATAGACTAAGTGTTAGGAGAATGATTTTATTGTTCTGCTGGCATTATTTTAAAGTAGTATGCTGTTTAGTAAAAGCAGAATAAAGTCCATTTTCTGCTGTGAAAGAGTATCCCCTTTTCACCTCAGAGCATTAATGAGGGTCACCACTGTTTCACTTGAACATATAATGAATTACAGAAATACATAGGAAGACCTAAAATGTTACTAGATAATTTTAGGATTTACTTTTTGCTTAGGGTTGTGAAAAATTATGATTTCATTTGTAATAGCGGTCACTACTTTGTCTATATGTTCTTAATGACGTGTTTTCTAGTGTTTTTTAAACATGGCATTGTCTTTTATGGGTGGGATTGTTTTTGCTGCCCAATTCACATCTGTACCCACCTCCCAACCTATGTCTCTTCCTACTTCTACTTCTTTGCATTCTTTCCAGATTTTACCTGAACATGGACTAGTTAGGAGGTCAGAATTTACAGATAATTCCTTTTGTACAGTTTCTGCATCGACACCAGTTAGTAGTGAACATCACTAATTGTTGGGTGTGTGGTCTTATACCACATACTACAGATAGAGGCATTCCCTATTTGGTCCTGCCATATATGGCCTTTGTGCTACCGCGTGTGTAAGGAGACCTGTCCCGAGAGAGTCGCTTGTTGCAGCTCCCTGCAACAAGGCCTCATTCCGGACTCCCTCAAGGTGGGGCAAGTCACGCCTATACTCAAGAAACCTACAGCTGACCCGTCTGACCTGAACAATTACCGTCCTATCACCAATATCCCCACCCTGGCCAAACTGCTTGAAAAGTGTGTCCAACTACAACTAACTAAACACATTGACCAATTTGACCTCCTCAACCCTCATCAATCAGGCTTCCGAGTGAAACATAGCACGGAAACAGCTATGACACACATAATTGATGACGCCCTCCAAATTCTTGATCGTAATGAGTCCTGCCTCCTCATCCTTCTTGACCTCTCATCAGCATTTGACACGGTCAAACATGAGAACTTGCTGGAGCTGCTTAGCACTAGAATGGGTCTATCGGGAACTGTTCTCAAATGGTTTTCATCCTTCCTTCACAACCGGTCACAGAAGTTCAAGATCTACAATGTGCTATCTACACCTGTGCCTGCAGATCTAGGTGTTCCACAAGGATCCTCCCTCTCCCCCACACTGTTCAACCTCGTCATGGAACCGCTCGCCACCTTGCTCCAAGCTTCCAATGTCCAATTCCATATGTACGCCGACGACACACAACTCTACCTAAAGTTACAATCCCCGGAAGATATCAAACATCTGAATTCCACGCTTATTAACACTCAATCTTGGCTGGCCGATAATCACCTCAAACTAAATGCTCTGAAAACAGAGTTCCTACTCATCTCACCCCCGGCGAAAATTTCCACCACCCAAACCTGGCTCAATAACCTATCTGCACTCAATGTCCAACCTACCATCGTGGATTCGGCGAAATCCCTAGGCATCACACTCGACGCCAAGCTCAACATGCAGCAGCACGTTAGCAAAGCCACAAAAGCAGCTAATTTCCAAATCAACACATTGAGGAAAATTAAACCCTTCCTCCCTGCTGAAGACTTCCAAACTGCGGTACAAGCTTTAGTCATCCCTCGAATAGACTACGGAATTGTGGCCCTCAGCGGACTCCCGCTATCCACAACTGCACCCTTAAGAGCCTCTCTGAACGCTGCAGCGAGACTCATTACTGGCTCAAGAAAACATTCGCATATATCCCCAGACTTAAAGTCTCTAAAATGGCTGCCTTTTGAAGCCAGAATACAGCTAAAAATTGCAGTTATGACACACGCGGCCGTGCACCACAATGCACCCAACTACCTCGCTCAAAAGTTGTCTATATCAGGAGGTTCGAGATCCAACAGAAGTACAAAAAATCTACTCCTGAAACCTCGTAGATTCCGGAAAGAGAAAACATACAAGCGCTCCTTCTCAGGAATGGCACCCAGGATCTGGAATGCGCTCCCTCCTGAAACCAGGCTGATCTCCTCCACTGCACTCTTCAAGAAAGAGGTGAAAACCATCCTTCTGGCCAAGATCTCCTGAACCGTATTGGTGCTGGATCAGAGACTCTGCATTGCTTTGTATCACTGCTCTCCTTTTCCTCTGGCACTATACTTCTAACATGATGGTGTCACTACTACGCTACTCTCTTACTACCGACCAATATTTGATACACGTTGGTTTTCTGATTCACTCTCCCGATGCCCACACTCAGTGTTCTCTCTACACTAAGACATTGATATAAGCCATTCACACACCCAAGGTGTACCAGAACAACTCTGTAGTGGGATCAATGACTTGTACCGTCTCATATTATTTGTTTACCTGATTGTATATTGATATGTTTTATGTATGTTATTATTACCCGACCATGTTAGTGACTACTATATTGCTCCCATTATCTCTGTTCACTCCTACTGCCCCTACCCTGTCTTTGTGAAGCGCTCTGATATCTGTAAAGATCCTGTTCGCGCTATATAAAACTTTGAATAAATAAATAAATAAATAAGTAATAGGATTATGCTTCAGCAACATCTTGATGATTTGATAAATATAGACCTGGACTCAGACTAGCGTGAGTATAGGTTATTGCCTATGTAAGGGCAAAAGGAGCGTCTGTGGTACTGAAAATGTTGGACCTGTGTCATAAACATTGTCGTATCATGACGATTTTGATATCAGCAGACCGAGAATGGCTAGTACACTATGCACAAGCATTTTCGTCATATTCAAATGACAGAATCACCCTGAAATCAGAGTTTTCGTCCTGAACCCTCGGGTTCCATTTTGTGTACGGCAGCCATTTTGTGAGTTGCCCTCACATAGGCCAATGATTAAGGCCAAACACGATTCTGAAGGACACGTACACCTTTCCTGACTCCTCTGCGACCTGGGCAAGCTGACTCCACTGCCCAAGGCCAAACCTGTTCGACCAGTTCCTTTCCCAGTAGCTGATCAAGATTAAGCATGAAGGCACAGGAGATCGTAAACCTTTATTGCACACAACTATGTCTTATCTTACTCACACCTGTCTCTGCTCCTTTCTTTATGGCCTGTTTACGATGGGGATGTGCCGGGTTTTTATTATGGGTTTGTGCAGCTTGTGTAAGAAGGAATGTTGGGTTTTGCATGCTTGCAAAACCTAGGACTGCCCCTTGCTTTTGTACTGAGTCATGTAACGCTAAAAACATATAAAAGGCCTCTGTCCTCTGTGTTCCTGAGACTACCTCATTCACTTGCTACGGCTTCTGGGTGACGTGGCCTCACTATGTTAAATTTAATAAAGATGTCTTTTCATATTACAGCTTCTGTGCCAAGTTTTTGTTATATTAGTAAGTATTTCCTGAGAACGAAAATTACCGAGTTCTTCAGTTGGCGCCCTAACGCGGGGATCATCAGAGAAGTGACTTTCTGTGGGAGTGATCGTGCCAGGAGACTGAAATAAACTGAGGAGGACAGAACAGGATTCTAGTAAGAAGGTACTCTGTGCACGGGGATTCTGGAGATTCTTTGATTCTGCAGCCCAGTATATTTCTGATCTTCCTGATTTTTGATCCTCCACATGATGTCACTGCTGACTGATAACCTTTTTGCGTGAGTATTCTTAAAAAGACCATTAGGTCATATAGAACTTGACAGTTAGAATCTGGATAATATTTTGATTAGTAAAAGTAAGAGTTAAGTATAAGTGGGTCGCTTCCAGTCCTTTGGTCTTTGATTTTTTTATTTTGATTGGTTCTTAGTTTGATTTGTCCTTAGTTTTATTTGAAGATTGCAATGTTCAAAAACCGAGGGTCTTGTAAATTTACGAGTGTATCGATAGAGATAGCCCCTTGAAGTTTGAAGCTAGATTAGTGAGCTATAAGATGCCTGATCTTAGCAAATTTGGAGCTTTGTGTTGGCCAACTTTGTATACGTTTGGATTAGCCGGCTTCCCCTAAAGGGGATATCTAAATAGGTTTAGATTTAAAAACATATTTCTTCCTTGGTGATTTTGTATCCCCAGGGAATTTAAATATGACATAATACAAAACAAGGATCCTTTGTTCTGTGCAATTGTTTGAATGGAGATATGCAGAACGATTTTTGGTGTTCTGCCAGCCAAAGCTAGTGAATTAAGCAGTCTGTTGGGCTGTGTTTTTGCAGTCTTTTGGAACCCTATTGAGACGTGTTTCTTGTAAATATGACTTACAGCTAATATTTACAAATGGTTTGGTTTGAGTACAGCCTATGGGCTATCCTTTGTTTTCGTCCTAAGTGTTGATTTGTGGGTTCAATGTGTGTTTCAATGTCTATGTGGTTTTTTCATTGGTGTAACTTCAGTATGTGAATTGCGATGGCAATTTATGAAAACAATAGCTACAGCACTGTATTGTGTGTCCTGAGTGTTTGAATCATTTCTCTTTGTTTGCAATGAGCTCAATGTGTTTGTGGGTTTCTTGATTTCAGTCTGTTCAGTAAAAGGTCAGATTAATTAATATTTAGTAGAAATTAAATAACACTCCAGCAATTTACTGTGTCACATGCTAAAATCGCTATATGTTGCTATTTAATTTACAGATTAAGCAAAAACGCATATGTGCAAATTGTTAAATGCTTACAATAGATAAGTTAAATTCACATTCACTAGGAATATGAAGGGCCTCAAAGATAATTGTGTGTTTTGTAGCAAAACGAATTTATAGCATTTTTTTTACTTACATGCATTGTAGTACATGTAAAAGGCAAACACCTCAGCTAAAGTGAATTTTTTCTTGCTAGATTTAAATGCATCTTTTTGCACGCGCATTTTTAAAACTTGAAATGTCTGTTTTCAGTAAAACTGAAAGCGTGCTCAGGTTTCAGCACTCTTTCAGGTTTCAGCCTTTCCTGCCTTAAGGCAGCAGATGTTGTTTTTCGAAGGCCATAAATAGCATTGGAATGTTTATTTAGCCAAAGACTTATCTGTTAGTTAATCACAGTTGGCCTTTTTCATTTCAGAATAGTGTTTTAGAGGGTTACAAAAATAAGGTTAATCACTTTGTATCACTGGAAGACATTCCAAATGCGGTTTTCCTCTCTTGAAGCATTTTTTTCAAAGTATATTTTTGGTTCTGTTGAAAATACTGATTTGCCCTTTAAAAAATAGCGCGAAAAATGTCATGTTTTAAGTTAGGCTTTTTGTGCGTAGGCACATAAATGAATGCATCTAAAAATGATAGGCAAGGGATGCAGCTTACCTTTATATGTGGAGTTATCATAAAAACAGATAATTGGTTTCATTGAACGAAAAATTATTAATTATGGAAAAATTATTTGAAAAAAATAAGGGTTTTTTAAAATCGTTTTTTGATATTTATAAAGCTTAATACTCATACTAGGACCTCCTAGTATTAAAATTTGATTCAAGTTATGTGTTACGGTGTAATTAGGTAATTTGCATGTTGGTTTTCACTTGGCGCAGGCGTAAAAAACTAATTTTTCCAAGGATTTACATGAGATATGACTAATATCTGTAATGTGTAAAGAACATCCTGAGGATGATTAATATGTAAAACAATTATAGGATATTTATTTTTAAGTGCCCCAAAGATAAAAGTCGAAATTAAGTTAAATGGGTTTTTAACACAGATTCTTATCATTTACCATAGCTTGAAAGTGTCTCTGGCTTCAGTAAATGCATACATTTGTGCATAATACAAACTTGCGGGTTGTTATTGAGGTTGTTTTTCATAGCTCAGTGAGCCAATGTGCCCGGTGCAGAGGTTTGTGTTTAATATCAGGGTTGAAGGTTCTAACTTTAGCGGGGCCCATTTAGCAATCATCAATGTTAGGTTGCTAAAATGAGTACCATTGTATAGGGTGGTAGCAAGCATTTGTTCTAAAAACTGGTATGTGTGAACCCTTCACAGTAAATGTAGTAGGCCTTCTGTCTTTGTCATGTTGACATTGTGACCTTTTAAATTTGAGCCTTGTCTCGGTGAAATGCAGAATAACCTTGCTAAACAGGCCTCTGAAAGGTGGAATTTCTGGGTTAAAGTTAAAGACTTAATTCCAAAGGGAAATATAAAAAAGGTTTCTTAAAAGGTTTCTTTAAAAGTCCCAACATCATGACATTTGTATTTCTGCTCTAAAAAATAATGTCTGCTAGTACAGAAAACGAAGTGTTGCATTACGTCTTAGACAAAAAAAAATAAGATGCAGCCTTTCACTAAAATTTTGAAGCCTACATGAATAAGTAAGAACGATTTGCCAATTAAGAATTCTTTTTTTCGTGGAGATTGTGGCACAAGGCTAATTTTAGGTGTCAGGGAAAGGATTTTACCTCTTAAAGTTAAAAAGGCTTCATGTTGCAAGGTGACTGACAAGATGGTAACAGTTAAGTAATGGAAATTTATTTTTGTGTTTGTTAATGTGTATCATGTTTTGTCTTCATGTTTGTGTATTTTGTTCTATCATGAATTGTTCTTGCTGGTTCTGTGTGTCCGAAAGTTGTATTTGACAGCAGATACCCACTATTGGTGATCTACTGTCAAAAAGGAGGGTATCCTTACACGGTATTATGCGTCACCGCTCATTTATATATGCTATCGTTTTACAGCAAGTATATCTGATGGCTTGACGTCCGTTTTGTGCGTTTTTGCATGTTTTATGTTGCTGCTTAAGAAGTTATTACAAATTCACCCGTGTTGTTGTGAGGGGACATATATGACGATACGTGTCGCTGTCAACAGTTGGGTAACATTTTCGCTGATACTAAAATTCACAGATATGATTTTTTTACATATTGTGAACCAGACAGACAACACTTCACCAGTGTATGTCAAATTTGGCTATAAGTATTGAAGAAAAATAAACAGCAAATTGTGTCATTTGTAGTCACAATACTGCCCTTTCCTGTAAGGAACAGGCAGCCCTAAAATGATATATCCTGATTGGACGTAAGGATAAATTATAGATTTGTGACTCTTGTACATGGTGACCTAATTTCTATATCACATTAGTCAGTTTTATTCTGCTTCCTAAGTGGCCTTACTATGGCTCTGGACCGTAAAAGAAACCAGGTTTCATTTTTTCCTGAAGAAGGAACTGGAACATTAGCTGAGATTACCGTATCTGGTGCAGAGGGCCAGCGGTAGAGTTAAAATTGTAAACTATTGTGATTTTTTTTGTTGTATATAACCCATACTCCTAGTATTGTGTCACATGCCTGACTATCACCCAAGCACATCAGGCCGAGTTATTGGGGATTTTAGCTGTGTCCTATTCTCTTTTCCGTATTCCTTTCACCAGTCAGCTTTTATTATTATTAGTGTATTGTTCAGGTTCGCACTTTCAGATTGCAGTAATGTACCATGGACCCCCATTTTATGTATAATTCCCTGTTGCATAACTAGACTGGTTTCTAAGAATTTTCTTTAGGCCTATTCTGATGTTTTTCCAGTCTGACTGTTAGGACTGTTAGGACTGATTAACTGACTCAATACTATAGTAAGATAAGCTTTCCACCTCAATAGGAGACTCATTACGTTTTTGAATATGACAAATTTAATGCCTATTCTTACTTGGTTTTTAGTTCCTTTTTTACTGCTTTAATTTTTGATGGACCAGATGTATTATAAATAATGGAAATACCAGGACTCTTTAGTTCTTGTCTTTTGTTCCCACGTCTTGATCATTAGCTTTTGCATTGCATAGTCCCACCTGATGCACAATTATTATGATAACATGTATGTGATCCCGCTTTTGAGATGTTCTAGATGAGGAATTTAGGAACACCTATGTGTAATCATTGAGATAAAATGTGTTTAGCCAATTAGACGATGCCACTATGTGTGAGGACATCCATTCAGATAGAATTCCCATGTCGCTATGATGATGAAAGATATGCTCTCACACGGAAACCCAATTGAAGAGCCTAGATGCACTGTTTTGCTATTGCCTTTGTTTTTGTATTGCCTTTGAGAATGACAGTGTATTTCAACGCAGAATTGTCCCATGGCGTGTGGCCACTCCTTTGAAGATCGCAGGCCACCTGTTTGCAGTCCCCTTGTTGTACAATGAACTGTTTAAAGCATCGCACTTGCTTCATCAGAAGGCGTTCAACATCAGAAAAGAAGAAGGAGCTGGTTTTGCCACAGTCCCTTGAGATTTCAGTGCAAAAGAGCGCCTGTCATGTGCTGGTTAACCTCTGACAGTGTGCAGTCCCTTGAGATTTCAGTGCAAAAGAGCGCCTGTCATGTGCTGGTTAACCTCTGACAGTGTGCAGTCCCTTGAGCCCCTTGGCCTGAGTTTTGGCCACGCACCCCTTTTTCCCTTGCTTCAACGGAAGTGCAGTGCACCTGAGGAGCCAAGAGTGGCAAAAGGCACTCCATTCTGGTGCCCATGAAAGAGCGGCCTGAGCGTCCTCTGACACTGAATGATGAGTGTTGGAATCTGAGAATGGTCCCGGGTCTGCACGAGATGATCTGTGCCCATTGACCAATGAAGGGCACAATATCTGTAGTGTCTGCCGCAGAGGAGAGATACGGTGCACTGCCTTGAGACATTGAGACTTTGTGAATGAGCTATGAGTGTTTGCCAGGAGGGCACTCCAACAGATACTGAACATCAGAGCATGGGAGGCCTGAATCCAAAGGCCCATGCAACAACGGGAGCAGACTTGATTGGACAATAGAAGCCTGCCAGAGAGGCTTTTTGAACAGACTCTGGGCATAGTTGGTTTCACAAGAGGTTTCCGTGTGATTGTATAGACTAAGTGTTAGGAGAATGATTTTATTGTTCTGCTGGCATTATTTTAAAGTAGTATGCTGTTTAGTAAAAGCAGAATAAAGTCCATTTTCTGCTGTGAAAGAGTATCCCCTTTTCACCTCAGAGCATTAATGAGGGTCACCACTGTTTCACTTGAACATATAATGAATTACAGAAATACATAGGAAGACCTAAAATGTTACTAGATAATTTTAGGATTTACTTTTTGCTTAGGGTTGTGAAAAATTATGATTTCATTTGTAATAGCGGTCACTACTTTGTCTATATGTTCTTAATGACGTGTTTTCTAGTGTTTTTTAAACATGGCATTGTCTTTTATGGGTGGGATTGTTTTTGCTGCCCAATTCACATCTGTACCCACCTCCCAACCTATGTCTCTTCCTACTTCTACTTCTTTGCATTCTTTCCAGATTTTACCTGAACATGGACTAGTTAGGAGGTCAGAATTTACAGATAATTCCTTTTGTACAGTTTCTGCATCGACACCAGTTAGTAGTGAACATCACTAATTGTTGGGTGTGTGGTCTTATACCACATACTACAGATAGAGGCATTCCCTATTTGGTCCTGCCATATATGGCCTTTGTGCTACCGCGTGTGTAAGGAGACCTGTCCCGAGAGAGTCGCTTGTTGCAGCTCCCTGCAACAAGGCCTCATTCCGGACTCCCTCAAGGTGGGGCAAGTCACGCCTATACTCAAGAAACCTACAGCTGACCCGTCTGACCTGAACAATTACCGTCCTATCACCAATATCCCCACCCTGGCCAAACTGCTTGAAAAGTGTGTCCAACTACAACTAACTAAACACATTGACCAATTTGACCTCCTCAACCCTCATCAATCAGGCTTCCGAGTGAAACATAGCACGGAAACAGCTATGACACACATAATTGATGACGCCCTCCAAATTCTTGATCGTAATGAGTCCTGCCTCCTCATCCTTCTTGACCTCTCATCAGCATTTGACACGGTCAAACATGAGAACTTGCTGGAGCTGCTTAGCACTAGAATGGGTCTATCGGGAACTGTTCTCAAATGGTTTTCATCCTTCCTTCACAACCGGTCACAGAAGTTCAAGATCTACAATGTGCTATCTACACCTGTGCCTGCAGATCTAGGTGTTCCACAAGGATCCTCCCTCTCCCCCACACTGTTCAACCTCGTCATGGAACCGCTCGCCACCTTGCTCCAAGCTTCCAATGTCCAATTCCATATGTACGCCGACGACACACAACTCTACCTAAAGTTACAATCCCCGGAAGATATCAAACATCTGAATTCCACGCTTATTAACACTCAATCTTGGCTGGCCGATAATCACCTCAAACTAAATGCTCTGAAAACAGAGTTCCTACTCATCTCACCCCCGGCGAAAATTTCCACCACCCAAACCTGGCTCAATAACCTATCTGCACTCAATGTCCAACCTACCATCGTGGATTCGGCGAAATCCCTAGGCATCACACTCGACGCCAAGCTCAACATGCAGCAGCACGTTAGCAAAGCCACAAAAGCAGCTAATTTCCAAATCAACACATTGAGGAAAATTAAACCCTTCCTCCCTGCTGAAGACTTCCAAACTGCGGTACAAGCTTTAGTCATCCCTCGAATAGACTACGGAATTGTGGCCCTCAGCGGACTCCCGCTATCCACAACTGCACCCTTAAGAGCCTCTCTGAACGCTGCAGCGAGACTCATTACTGGCTCAAGAAAACATTCGCATATATCCCCAGACTTAAAGTCTCTAAAATGGCTGCCTTTTGAAGCCAGAATACAGCTAAAAATTGCAGTTATGACACACGCGGCCGTGCACCACAATGCACCCAACTACCTCGCTCAAAAGTTGTCTATATCAGGAGGTTCGAGATCCAACAGAAGTACAAAAAATCTACTCCTGAAACCTCGTAGATTCCGGAAAGAGAAAACATACAAGCGCTCCTTCTCAGGAATGGCACCCAGGATCTGGAATGCGCTCCCTCCTGAAACCAGGCTGATCTCCTCCACTGCACTCTTCAAGAAAGAGGTGAAAACCATCCTTCTGGCCAAGATCTCCTGAACCGTATTGGTGCTGGATCAGAGACTCTGCATTGCTTTGTATCACTGCTCTCCTTTTCCTCTGGCACTATACTTCTAACATGATGGTGTCACTACTACGCTACTCTCTTACTACCGACCAATATTTGATACACGTTGGTTTTCTGATTCACTCTCCCGATGCCCACACTCAGTGTTCTCTCTACACTAAGACATTGATATAAGCCATTCACACACCCAAGGTGTACCAGAACAACTCTGTAGTGGGATCAATGACTTGTACCGTCTCATATTATTTGTTTACCTGATTGTATATTGATATGTTTTATGTATGTTATTATTACCCGACCATGTTAGTGACTACTATATTGCTCCCATTATCTCTGTTCACTCCTACTGCCCCTACCCTGTCTTTGTGAAGCGCTCTGATATCTGTAAAGATCCTGTTCGCGCTATATAAAACTTTGAATAAATAAATAAATAAATAAGTAATAGGATTATGCTTCAGCAACATCTTGATGATTTGATAAATATAGACCTGGACTCAGACTAGCGTGAGTATAGGTTATTGCCTATGTAAGGGCAAAAGGAGCGTCTGTGGTACTGAAAATGTTGGACCTGTGTCATAAACATTGTCGTATCATGACGATTTTGATATCAGCAGACCGAGAATGGCTAGTACACTATGCACAAGCATTTTCGTCATATTCAAATGACAGAATCACCCTGAAATCAGAGTTTTCGTCCTGAACCCTCGGGTTCCATTTTGTGTACGGCAGCCATTTTGTGAGTTGCCCTCACATAGGCCAATGATTAAGGCCAAACACGATTCTGAAGGACACGTACACCTTTCCTGACTCCTCTGCGACCTGGGCAAGCTGACTCCACTGCCCAAGGCCAAACCTGTTCGACCAGTTCCTTTCCCAGTAGCTGATCAAGATTAAGCATGAAGGCACAGGAGATCGTAAACCTTTATTGCACACAACTATGTCTTATCTTACTCACACCTGTCTCTGCTCCTTTCTTTATGGCCTGTTTACGATGGGGATGTGCCGGGTTTTTATTATGGGTTTGTGCAGCTTGTGTAAGAAGGAATGTTGGGTTTTGCATGCTTGCAAAACCTAGGACTGCCCCTTGCTTTTGTACTGAGTCATGTAACGCTAAAAACATATAAAAGGCCTCTGTCCTCTGTGTTCCTGAGACTACCTCATTCACTTGCTACGGCTTCTGGGTGACGTGGCCTCACTATGTTAAATTTAATAAAGATGTCTTTTCATATTACAGCTTCTGTGCCAAGTTTTTGTTATATTAGTAAGTATTTCCTGAGAACGAAAATTACCGAGTTCTTCAGTTGGCGCCCTAACGCGGGGATCATCAGAGAAGTGACTTTCTGTGGGAGTGATCGTGCCAGGAGACTGAAATAAACTGAGGAGGACAGAACAGGATTCTAGTAAGAAGGTACTCTGTGCACGGGGATTCTGGAGATTCTTTGATTCTGCAGCCCAGTATATTTCTGATCTTCCTGATTTTTGATCCTCCACATGATGTCACTGCTGACTGATAACCTTTTTGCGTGAGTATTCTTAAAAAGACCATTAGGTCATATAGAACTTGACAGTTAGAATCTGGATAATATTTTGATTAGTAAAAGTAAGAGTTAAGTATAAGTGGGTCGCTTCCAGTCCTTTGGTCTTTGATTTTTTTATTTTGATTGGTTCTTAGTTTGATTTGTCCTTAGTTTTATTTGAAGATTGCAATGTTCAAAAACCGAGGGTCTTGTAAATTTACGAGTGTATCGATAGAGATAGCCCCTTGAAGTTTGAAGCTAGATTAGTGAGCTATAAGATGCCTGATCTTAGCAAATTTGGAGCTTTGTGTTGGCCAACTTTGTATACGTTTGGATTAGCCGGCTTCCCCTAAAGGGGATATCTAAATAGGTTTAGATTTAAAAACATATTTCTTCCTTGGTGATTTTGTATCCCCAGGGAATTTAAATATGACATAATACAAAACAAGGATCCTTTGTTCTGTGCAATTGTTTGAATGGAGATATGCAGAACGATTTTTGGTGTTCTGCCAGCCAAAGCTAGTGAATTAAGCAGTCTGTTGGGCTGTGTTTTTGCAGTCTTTTGGAACCCTATTGAGACGTGTTTCTTGTAAATATGACTTACAGCTAATATTTACAAATGGTTTGGTTTGAGTACAGCCTATGGGCTATCCTTTGTTTTCGTCCTAAGTGTTGATTTGTGGGTTCAATGTGTGTTTCAATGTCTATGTGGTTTTTTCATTGGTGTAACTTCAGTATGTGAATTGCGATGGCAATTTATGAAAACAATAGCTACAGCACTGTATTGTGTGTCCTGAGTGTTTGAATCATTTCTCTTTGTTTGCAATGAGCTCAATGTGTTTGTGGGTTTCTTGATTTCAGTCTGTTCAGTAAAAGGTCAGATTAATTAATATTTAGTAGAAATTAAATAACACTCCAGCAATTTACTGTGTCACATGCTAAAATCGCTATATGTTGCTATTTAATTTACAGATTAAGCAAAAACGCATATGTGCAAATTGTTAAATGCTTACAATAGATAAGTTAAATTCACATTCACTAGGAATATGAAGGGCCTCAAAGATAATTGTGTGTTTTGTAGCAAAACGAATTTATAGCATTTTTTTTTTACTTACATGCATTGTAGTACATGTAAAAGGCAAACACCTCAGCTAAAGTGAATTTTTTCTTGCTAGATTTAAATGCATCTTTTTGCACGCGCATTTTTAAAACTTGAAATGTCTGTTTTCAGTAAAACTGAAAGCGTGCTCAGGTTTCAGCACTCTTTCAGGTTTCAGCCTTTCCTGCCTTAAGGCAGCAGATGTTGTTTTTCGAAGGCCATAAATAGCATTGGAATGTTTATTTAGCCAAAGACTTATCTGTTAGTTAATCACAGTTGGCCTTTTTCATTTCAGAATAGTGTTTTAGAGGGTTACAAAAATAAGGTTAATCACTTTGTATCACTGGAAGACATTCCAAATGCGGTTTTCCTCTCTTGAAGCATTTTTTTCAAAGTATATTTTTGGTTCTGTTGAAAATACTGATTTGCCCTTTAAAAAATAGCGCGAAAAATGTCATGTTTTAAGTTAGGCTTTTTGTGCGTAGGCACATAAATGAATGCATCTAAAAATGATAGGCAAGGGATGCAGCTTACCTTTATATGTGGAGTTATCATAAAAACAGATAATTGGTTTCATTGAACGAAAAATTATTAATTATGGAAAAATTATTTGAAAAAAATAAGGGTTTTTTAAAATCGTTTTTTGATATTTATAAAGCTTAATACTCATACTAGGACCTCCTAGTATTAAAATTTGATTCAAGTTATGTGTTACGGTGTAATTAGGTAATTTGCATGTTGGTTTTCACTTGGCGCAGGCGTGAAAAACTAATTTTTCCAAGGATTTACATGAGATATGACTAATATCTGTAATGTGTAAAGAACATCCTGAGGATGATTAATATGTAAAACAATTATAGGATATTTATTTTTAAGTGCCCCAAAGATAAAAGTCGAAATTAAGTTAAATGGGTTTTTAACACAGATTCTTATCATTTACCATAGCTTGAAAGTGTCTCTGGCTTCAGTAAATGCATACATTTGTGCATAATACAAACTTGTGGGTTGTTATTGAGGTTGTTTTTCATAGCTCAGTGAGCCAATGTGCCCGGTGCAGAGGTTTGTGTTTAATATCAGGGTTGAAGGTTCTAACTTTAGCGGGGCCCATTTAGCAATCATCAATGTTAGGTTGCTAAAATGAGTACCATTGTATAGGGTGGTAGCAAGCATTTGTTCTAAAAACTGGTATGTGTGAACCCTTCACAGTAAATGTAGTAGGCCTTCTGTCTTTGTCATGTTGACATTGTGACCTTTTAAATTTGAGCCTTGTCTCGGTGAAATGCAGAATAACCTTGCTAAACAGGCCTCTGAAAGGTGGAATTTCTGGGTTAAAGTTAAAGACTTAATTCCAAAGGGAAATATAAAAAAGGTTTCTTAAAAGGTTTCTTTAAAAGTCCCAACATCATGACATTTGTATTTCTGCTCTAAAAAATAATGTCTGCTAGTACAGAAAACGAAGTGTTGCATTACGTCTTAGACAAAAAAAAATAAGATGCAGCCTTTCACTAAAATTTTGAAGCCTACATGAATAAGTAAGAACGATTTGCCAATTAAGAATTCTTTTTTTCGTGGAGATTGTGGCACAAGGCTAATTTTAGGTGTCAGGGAAAGGATTTTACCTCTTAAAGTTAAAAAGGCTTCATGTTGCAAGGTGACTGACAAGATGGTAACAGTTAAGTAATGGAAATTTATTTTTGTGTTTGTTAATGTGTATCATGTTTTGTCTTCATGTTTGTGTATTTTGTTCTATCATGAATTGTTCTTGCTGGTTCTGTGTGTCCGAAAGTTGTATTTGACAGCAGATACCCACTATTGGTGATCTACTGTCAAAAAGGAGGGTATCCTTACACGGTATTATGCGTCACCGCTCATTTATATATGCTATCGTTTTACAGCAAGTATATCTGATGGCTTGACGTCCGTTTTGTGCGTTTTTGCATGTTTTATGTTGCTGCTTAAGAAGTTATTACAAATTCACCCGTGTTGTTGTGAGGGGACATATATGACGATACGTGTCGCTGTCAACAGTTGGGTAACATTTTCGCTGATACTAAAATACACAGATATGATTTTTTTACATATTGTGAACCAGACAGACAACACTTCACCAGTGTATGTCAAATTTGGCTATAAGTATTGAAGAAAAATAAACAGCAAATTGTGTCATTTGTAGTCACAATACTGCCCTTTCCTGTAAGGAACAGGCAGCCCTAAAATTATATATCCTGATTGGACGTAAGGATAAATTATAGATTTGTGACTCTTGTACATGGTGACCTAATTTCTATATCACATTAGTCAGTTTTATTCTGCTTCCTAAGTGGCCTTCCTATGGCTCTGGACCGTAAAAGAAACCAGGTTTCATTTTTTCCTGAAGAAGGAACTGGAACATTAGCTGAGATTACCGTATCTGGTGCAGAGGGCCAGCGGTAGAGTTAAAATTGTGAACTATTGTGATTTTTGTTGTTGTATATAACCCATACTCCTAGTATTGTGTCACATGCCTGACTATCACCCAAGCACATCAGGCCGAGTTATTGGGGATTTTAGCTGTGTCCTATTCTCTTTTCCGTATTCCTTTCACCAGTCAGCTTTTATTATTATTAGTGTATTGTTCAGGTTCGCACTTTCAGATTGCAGTAATGTACCATGGACCCCCATTTTATGTATAATTCCCTGTTGCATAACTAGACTGGTTTCTAAGAATTTTCTTTAGGCCTATTCTGATGTTTTTCCAGTCTGACTATTAGGACTGTTAGGACTGATTAACTGACTCAATACTATGGTAAGATAAGCTTTCCACCTCAATAGGAGACACATTACGTTTTTGAATATGACAAATTTAATGCCTATTCTTACTTGGTTTTTAGTTCCTTTTTTACTGCTTTAATTTTTGATGGACCAGATGTATTATAAATAATGGAAATACCAGGACTCTTTAGTTCTTGTCTTTTGTTCCCACATCTTGATCATTAGCTTTTGCATTGCGTAGTCCCACCTGATGCACAATTATTATGATAACATGTATGTGATCCCGCTTTTGAGATGTTCTAGATGAGGAATTTAGGAACACCTATGTGTAATCATTGAGATAAAATGTGTTTAGCCAATTAGACGATGCCACTATGTGTGAGGACATCCATTCAGATAGAATTCCCATGTCGCTATGATGATGAAAGATATGCTCTCACACGGAAACCCAATTGAAGAGCCTAGATGCACTGTTTTGCTATTGCCTTTGTTTTTGTATTGCCTTTGAGAATGACAGTGTATTTCAACGCAGAATTGTCCCATGGCGTGTGGCCACTCCTTTGAAGATCGCAGGCCACCTGTTTGCAGTCCCCTTGTTGTACAATGAACTGTTTAAAGCATCGCACTTGCTTCATCAGAAGGCGTTCAACATCAGAAAAGAAGAAGGAGCTGGTTTTGCCACAGTCCCTTGAGATTTCAGTGCAAAAGAGCGCCTGTCATGTGCTGGTTAACCTCTGACAGTGTGCAGTCCCTTGAGCCCCTTGGCCTGAGTTTTGGCCACGCACCCCTTTTTCCCTTGCTTCAACGGAAGTGCAGTGCACCTGAGGATCCAAGAGTGGCAAAAGGCACTCCATTCTGGTGCCCATGAAAGAGCGGCCTGAGCGTCCTCTGACACTGAATGATGAGTGTTGGAGTCTGAGAATGGTCCCGGGTCTGCACGAGATGATCTGTGCCCATTGACCAATGAAGGGCACAATATCTGTAGTGTCTGCCGCAGAGGAGAGATACGGTGCACTGCCTTGAGACATTGAGACTTTGTGAATGAGCTATGAGTGTTTGCCAGGAGGGCACTCCAACAGATACTGAACATCAGAGCATGGGAGGCCTGAATCCAAAGGCCCATGCAACAATGGGAGCAGACTTGATTGGACAATAGAAGCCTGCCAGAGAGGCTTTTTGAACAGACTCTGGGCATAGTTGGTTTCACAAGAGGTTTCCGTGTGATTGTATAGACTAAGTGTTAGGAGAATGATTTTATTGTTCTGCTGGCATTATTTTAAAGTAGTATTCTGTTTAGTAAAAGCATAATAAAGTCCATTTTCTGTGAAAGAGTATCCCCTTTTCACCTCAGAGCATTAATGAGGGTCACCACTGTTTCACTTGAACATATAATGAATTACAGAAATACATAGGAAGACCTAAAATGTTACTAGATAATTTTAAGATTTACTTTTTGCTTAGGGTTGTGAAAAATTATGATTTCATTTGTAATAGCGGTCACTACTTTGTCTATATGTTCTTAATGACGTGTTTTCTAGTGTTTTTTAAACATGGCATTGTCTTTTATGGGTGGGATTGTTTTTGCTGCCCAATTCACATCTGTACCCACCTCCCAACCTATGTCTCTTCCTACTTCTACTTCTTTGCATTCTTTCCAGATTTTACCTGAACATGGACTAGTTAGGAGGTCAGAATTTACAGATAATTCCTTTTGTACAGTTTCTGCATCGACACCAGTTAGTAGTGAACATCACTAATTGTTGGGTGTGTGGTCTTATACCACATACTACAGATAGAGGCATTCCCTATTTGGTCCTGCCATATATGGCCTTTGTGCTACCGCGTGTGTAAGGAGATCTGTCCCGAGAGAGTCGCTTGTTGCAGCTCCCTGCAACAAGGCCTCATTCCGGACTCCCTCAAGGTGGGGCAAGTCACGCCTATACTCAAGAAACCTACAGCTGACCCGTCTGACCTGAACAATTACCGTCCTATCACCAATATCCCCACCCTGGCCAAACTGCTTGAAAAGTGTGTCCAACTACAACTAACTAAACACATTGACCAATTTGACCTCCTCAACCCTCATCAATCAGGCTTCCGAGCGAAACATAGCACGGAAACAGCTATGACACACATAATTGATGACGCCCTCCAAATTCTTGATCGTAATGAGTCCTGCCTCCTCATCCTTCTTGACCTCTCGTCAGCATTTGACACGGTCAAACATGAGAACTTGCTGGAGCTGCTTAGCACTAGAATGGGTCTATCGGGAACTGTTCTCAAATGGTTTTCGTCCTTCCTTCACAACCGGTCACAGAAGTTCAAGATCGACAATGTGCTATCTACACCTGTGCCTGCAGATCTAGGTGTTCCACAAGGATCCTCCCCCTCCCCCACACTGTTCAACCTCGTCATGGAACCGCTCGCCACCTTGCTCCAAGCTTCCAATGTCCAATTCCATATGTACGCCGACGACACACAACTCTACCTAAAGTTACAATCCCCGGAAGATATCAAACATCTGAATTCCACGCTTATTAACACTCAATCTTGGCTGGCCGATAATCACCTCAAACTAAATGCTCTGAAAACAGAGTTCCTACTCATCTCACCCCCGGCAAAAATTTCCACCACCCAAACCTGGCTCAATAACCTATCTGCACTCAATGTCCAACCTACCATCGTGGATTCGGCGAAATCCCTAGGCATCACACTCGACGCCAAGCTCAACATGCAGCAGCACGTTAGCAAAGCCACAAAAGCAGCTAATTTCCAAATCAACACATTGAGGAAAATTAAACCCTTCCTCCCTGCTGAAGACTTCCAAACTGCGGTACAAGCTTTAGTCATCCCTCGAATAGACTACGGAATTGTGGCCCTCAGCCAACTCCCGCTATCCACAACTGCACCCTTAAGAGCCTCTCTGAACGCTGCAGCGAGACTCATTACTGGCTCAAGAAAACATTCGCATATATCCCCAGACTTAAAGTCTCTAAAATGGCTGCCTTTTGAAGCCAGAATACAGCTAAAAATTGCAGTTATGACACACGCGGCCGTGCACCACAATGCACCCAACTACCTCGCTCAAAAGTTGTCTATATCAGGAGGTTCGAGATCCAACAGAAGTACAAAAATCTACTCCTGAAACCTCGTAGATTCCGGAAAGAGAAAACATACAAGCGCTCCTTCTCAGGAATGGCACCCAGGATCTGGAATGCGCTCCCTCCTGAAACCAGGCTGATCTCCTCCACTGCACTCTTCAAGAAAGAGGTGAAAACCATCCTTCTGGCCAAGATCTCCTGAACCGTATTGGTGCTGGATCAGAGACTCTGCATTGCTTTGTATCACTGCTCTCCTTTTCCTCTGGCACTATACTTCTAACATGATGGTGTCACTACTACGCTACTCTCTTACTACCGACCAATATTTGATACACGTTGGTTTTCTGATTCACTCTCCCGATGCCCACACTCAGTGTTCTCTCTACACTAAGACATTGATATAAGCCATTCACACACCCAAGGTGTACCAGAACAACTCTGTAGTGGGATCAATGACTTGTACCGTCTCATATATTTGTTTACCTGATTGTATATTGATATGTTTTATGTATGTTATTATTACCCGACCATGTTAGTGACTACTATATTGCTCCCATTATCTCTGTTCACTCCTACTGCCCCTACCCTGTCTTTGTGAAGCGCTCTGATATCTGTAAGGATCCTGTTCGCGCTATATAAAACTTTGAATAAATAAATAAATAAATAAATAAGTAATAGGATTATGCTTCAGCAACATCTTGATGATTTGATAAATATAGACCTGGACTCAGACTAGCGTGAGTATAGGTTATTGCCTATGTAAGGGCAAAAGGAGCGTCTGTGGTACTGAAAATGTTGGACCTGTGTCATAAACATTGTCGTATCATGACGATTTTGATATCAGCAGACCGAGAATGGCTAGTACACTATGCACAAGCATTTTCGTCATATTCAAATGACAGAATCACCCTGAAATCAGAGTTTTCGTCCTGAACCCTCGGGTTCCATTTTGTGTACGGCAGCCATTTTGTGAGTTGCCCTCACATAGGCCAATGATTAAGGCCAAACACGATTCTGAAGGACACGTACACCTTTCCTGACTTCTCTGCGACCTGGGCAAGCTGACTCCACTGCCCAAGGCCAAACCTGTTCGACCAGTTCCTTTCCCAGTAGCTGATCAAGATTAAGCATGAAGGCACAGGAGATCGTAAACCTTTATTGCACACAACTATGTCTTATCTTACTCACACCTGTCTCTGCTCCTTTCTTTATGGCCTGTTTACGATGGGGATGTGCCGGGTTTTTGTTATGGGTTTGTGCAGCTTGTGTAAGAAGGAATGTTGGGTTTTGCATGCTTGCAAAACCTAGGACTGCCCCTTGCTTTTG
The DNA here is from genome assembly GCF_964261635.1 of Lissotriton helveticus. NCBI lineage: Eukaryota > Metazoa > Chordata > Amphibia > Caudata > Salamandridae > Lissotriton > Lissotriton helveticus. The sequence goes on from NC_136070.1 coordinate 760,610,320, forward strand.
TACTGAGTCATGTAACGCTAAAAACATATAAAAGGCCTCTGTCCTCTGTGTTCCTGAGACTACCTCATTCACTTGCTACGGCTTCTGGGTGACATGGCCTCACTATGTTAAATTTAATAAAGATGTCTTTTCATATTACAGCTTCTGTGCCAAGTTTTTGTTATATTAGTAAGTATTCCCTGAGAACGAAAATTACCGAGTTCTTCAGTTGGCGCCCTAACGCGGGGATCATCAGAGAAGTGACTTTCTGTGGGAGTGATCGTGCCAGGAGACTGAAATAAACTGAGGAGGACAGAACATGATTCTAGTAAGAAGGTACTCTGTGCACGGGGATTCTGGAGATTCTTTGATTCTGCAGCCCAGTATATTTCTGATCTTCCTGATTTTTGATCCTCCACATGATGTCACTCCTGACTGATAACCTTTTTGCATGAGTATTCTTAAAAAGACCATTAGGTCATGTAGAACTTGACAGTTAGAATCTGGATAATATTTTGATTAGTAAAAGTAAGAGTTAAGTATAAGTGGGTCGCTTCCAGTCCTTTGGTCTTTGATTTTTTTATTTTGATTGGTTCTTAGTTTGATTTGTCCTTAGTTTTATTTGAAGATTGCAATGTTCAAAAACCGAGGGTCTTGTAAATTTACGAGTGTATCGATAGAGATAGCCCCTTGAAGTTTGAAACTAGATTAGCGAGCTATAAGATGCCTGATCTTAGCAAATTTGGAGCTTTGTGTTGGCCAACTTTGTATACATTTGGATTAGCCGGCTTCCCCTAAAGGGGATATCTAAATAGGTTTAGATTTAAAAACATATTTCTTCCTTGGTGATTTTGTATCCCCAGGGAATTTAAATATGACATAATACAAAACAAGGATCCTTTGTTCTGTGCAATTTTTTGAATGGAGATATGCAGAACGATTTTTGGTGTTCTGCCAGCCAAAGCTAGTGAATTAAGCAGTCTGTTGGGCTGTGTTTTTGCAGTCTTTTGGAACCCTATTGAGACGTGTTTCTTGTAAATATGACTTACAGCTAATATTTACAAATGGTTTGGTTTGAGTACAGCCTATGGGCTATCCTTTGTTTTCGTCCTAAGTGTTGATTTGTGGGTTCAATGTGTGTTTCAATGTCTATGTGGTTTTTTCATTGGTGTAACTTCAGTATGTGAATTGCGATGGCAATTTATGAAAACAATAGCTACAGCACTGTATTGTGTGTCCTGAGTGTTTGAATCATTTCTCTTTATGTTTGCAATGAGCTCAATGTGTTTGTGGGTTTCTTGATTTCAGTCTGTTAAGTAAAAGGTCAGATTAATTAATATTTAGTAGAAATTAAATAACACTCCAGCAATTTACTGTGTCACATGCTAAAATCGCTATATGTTGCTATTTAATTTACAGATTAAGCAAAAACGCATATGTGCAAATTGTTAAATGCTTAAAATAGATAAGTTAAATTCACATTCACTAGGAATATGAAGGGCCTCAAAGATAATTGTGTGTTTTGTAGCAAAACGAATTTATAGCATTTTTTTTACTTACGTGCATTGTAGTACATGTAAAAGGCAAACACCTCAGCTAAAGTGAATTTTTTCTTGCTAGATTTAAATGCATCTTTTTGCACGCGCATTTTTAAAACTTGAAATGTCTGTTTTCAGTAAAACTGAAAGCGTGCTCAGGTTTCAGCACTCTTTCAGGTTTCAGCCTTTCCTGCCTTAAGGCAGCAGATGTTGTTTTTCGAAGGCCATAAATAGCATTGGAATGTTTATTTAGCCAAAGACTTATCTGTTAGTTAATCACAGTTGGCCTTTTTCATTTCAGAATAGTGTTTTAGAGGGTTACAAAAATAAGGTTAATCACTTTGTATCACTGGAAGACATTCCAAATGCGGTTTTCCTCTCTTGAAGCATTTTTTTCAAAGTATATTTTTGGTTCTGTTGAAAATACTGATTTGCCCTTTAAAAAATAGCGCGAAAAATGTCATGTTTTAAGTTAGGCTTTTTGTGCGTAGGCGCATAAATGAATGCATCTAAAAATGATAGGCAAGGGATGCAGCTTACCTTTATATGTGGAGTTATCATAAAAACCGATAATTGGTTTCATTGAACGAAAAATTATTAATTATGGAAAAATTATTTGAAAAAAATAAGGGTTTTTTAAAATCGTTTTTTGATATTTATAAAGCTTAATACTCATACTATGACCTCCTAGTATTAAAATTTGATTCAAGTTATGTGTTACGGTGTAATTAGGTAATTTGCATGTTGGTTTTCACTTGGCGCAGGCGTAAAAAACAAATTTTTCCAAGGATTTACATGAGATATGACTAATGTCTTATATCTGTAATGTGTAAAGAACATCCTGAGGATGATTAATATGTAAAACAATTATAGGATATTTATTTTTAAGTGCCCCAAAGATAAAAGTCGAAATTAAGTTAAATGGGTTTTTAACATAGATTCTTATCATTTACCATAGCTTGAAAGTGTCTCTGGCTTCAGTAAATGCATACATTTGTGCATAATACAAACTTGCGGGTTGTTATTGAGGTTGTTTTTCATAGCTCAGTGAGCCAATGTGCCCGGTGCAGAGGTTTGTGTTTAATATCAGGGTTGAAGGTTCTAACTTTAGCGGGGCCCATTTAGCAATCATCAATGTTAGGTTGCTAAAATGAGTACCATTGTATAGGGTGGTAGCAAGCATTTGTTCTAAAAACTGGTATGTGTGAACCCTTCACAGTAAATGTAGTAGGCCTTCTGTCTTTGTCATGTTGACATTGTGACCTTTTAAATTTGAGCCTTGTCTCAGTGAAATGCAGAATAACCTTGCTAAACAGGCCTCTGAAAGGTGGAATTTCTGGTTTAAAGTTAAAGACTTAATTCCGAAGGGAAATATAAAAAAGGTTTCTTGAAAGGTTTCTTTAAAAGTCCCAACATCATGACATTTGTATTTCTGCTCTAAAAAATAATGTCTGCTAGTACAGAAAACGAAGTGTTGCATTACGTCTTAGACAAAAAAAATAAGATGCAGCCTTTCACTAAAATTTTGAAGCCTACATGAATAAGTAAGAACGATTTGCCAATTAAGAATTTTTTTTCGTGGAGATTGTGGCACAAGGCTAATTTTAGGTGTCAGGGAAAGGATTTTACCTCTTAAAGTTAAAAATGCTTCATCTTGCAAGGTGACTGACAAGATGGTAACAGTTAAGTAATGGAAATTTATTTTTGTGTTTGTTAATGTGTATCATGTTTTGTCTTCATGTTTGTGTATTTTGTTCTATCATGAATTGTTCTTGCTGGTTCTGTGTGTCCGAAAGTTGTATTGGACAGCAGATACCCACTATTGGTGATCTACTGTCAAAAAGGAGGGTATCCTTACACGGTATTATGCGTCACCGCTCAGTTATATATGCTATCGTTTTACAGCAAGTATATCTGATGGCTTGACGTCCGTTTTGTGCGTTTTTGCATGTTTTATGTTTTATGTTGCTTTTTAAGAAATTATTACAAATTCACCCGTGTTGTTGTGAGGGGACATATATGACGATACGTGTCGCTGTCAACAGTTGGGTAAAATTTTTGCTGATACTAAAATTCACAGATATGATTTTTTACATATTGTGAACCAGACAGACAACCCTTCACCAGTGTATGTCAAATTTGGCTATAAGTTTTGAAGAACAATAAACAGCAAATTGTGTCATTTGTAGTCACGATACTGCCCTTTCCTGTAAGGAACAGGCAGCCCTAAAATTATATATCCTGATTGGACGTAAGGATAAATTATAGATTTGTGACTCTTGTATATGGTGACCTAATTTCTATATCACATTAGTCAGTTTTATTCTGCTTCCTAAGTGGCCTTCCTATGGCTCTGGACCGTAAAATAAACCAGGTTTCATTTTTTCCTGAAGAAGGAACTGGAACATTAGCTGAGATTACCGTATCTGGTGCAGAGGGCCAGCGGTAGAGTTAAAATTGTAAACTATTGTGATTTCTTTTGTGTATCACCCTTACTCTTGGTATTGTGTCACATGCCTGACTATCACCCAAGCACATCAGGCCTAGTTATTGGGGATTTTAGCTGTGTCCTATTCTCTTTTCCGTATTCCTTTCACCAGTCAGCTTTTATTATTATTAGTGTATTGTTCAGGTTCGCACTTTCAGATTGCAGTAATGTACCATGGACCCCCATTTTATGTATAATTTCCTGTTGCATAACTAGACTGGTTTCTAAGAATTTTCTTTAGGCCTATTCTGATGTTTTTCCAGTCTGACTGTTAGGACTGTTAGGACTGATTAACTGACTCAATACTATAGTAAGATAAGCTTTCCACCTCAATAGGAGACACATTACGTTTTTGAATATGACAAATTCAATGCCTATTCTAAATTGGTTTTTAGTTCCTTTTTTACTGCTATAATTTTTGATGGACCAGATGTATTATAAATAATGGAAATACCAGGACTCTCTAGTTCTTGTCGTTTGTTCCCACATCTTGATCATTAGCTTTTGCATTGCATAGTACCACCTGATGCACAATTATTATGATAACATGTATGTGATCCCGCTTTTGAGATGTTCTAGATGAGGAATTTAGGAACACCTATGCGTAATCATTGAGATAAAATGTGTTTACCCAATTAGACGATGCCACTATGTGTGAGGACATCCATTCAGATAGAATTCCCATGTCGCTATGATGATGAAAGATATGCTCTCACACGGAAACCCAATTGAAGAGCCTAGAGGCACTGTTTTGCCTATTGCCTTTGTTTTTGTATTGCCTTTGAGAATGACAGTGTATTTCAACGCAGAATTGTCCCATGGCGTGTGGCCACTCCTTTGAAGATCGCAGGCCACCTGTTTGCAGTCCCCTTGTTGTACAATGAACTGTTTAAAGCATCGTACTTGCTTCATCAGAAGGCGTTCAATATCAGAAAAGAAGAAGGAGCTGGTTTTGCCACAGTCCCTTGAGATTTCAGTGCAAAAGAGCGCCTGTCATGTGCTGGTTAACCTCTGACAGTGTGCAGTCCCTTGAGATTTCAGTGCAGAAGAGCGCCTGTCATGTGCTGGTTAACCTCTGACAGTGTGCAGTCCCTTGAGCCCCTTGGCCTGAGTTTTGGCCACGCACCCCTTTTTCCCTTGCTTCAACGGAAGTGCAGTGCACCGGAGGATCCAAGAGTGGCAAAAGGCACTCCATTCTGGTGCCCATGAAAGAGCGGCCTGAGAGTCCTCTGACACTGAATGATCAGTGTTGGAGTCTGAGAATGGTCCCGGGTCTGCACGAGATGATCTGTGCCCATTGACCAATGAAGAGCACAATATCTGTAGTGTCTGCCGCAGAGGAGAGATACGGTGCACTGCCTTGAGACATTGAGACTTTGTGAATGAGCTATGAGTGTTTGCCAGGAGGGCACTCCAACAGATACTGAACATCAGAGCATGGGAGGCCTGAATCCAAAGGCCCATGCAACAACGGGAGCAGACTTGATTGGACAATAGAAGCCTGCCAGAGAGGCTTTTTGAACAGACTCTGGGGATAGTTGGTTTCACAAGAGGTTTCTGTGTGATTGTATAGACTAAGTGTTAGGAGAATTATTTTATTGTTCTACTGGCATCATTTTAAAGTAGTAGTCTGTTTAGTAAAAGCAGAATAAAGTCCATTTTCTGTGAAAGAGTATCCCCTTTTCACCTCAGAGCATTAATGAGGGTCACCACTGTTTCACTTGAACATATAATGAATTACAGAAATGCATAGGAAGACCTAAAATGTTACTAGATAATTTTAGGATTTACTTTTTGCTTAGGGTTGTGAAAAATTATGATTTCATTTATAATAGCGGTCACTACTTTGTCTATATGTTCTTAATGACGTGTTTTCTAGTGTTTTTTAAACATGGCATTGTCTTTTATGGGTGGGATTGTTTTTGCTGCCCAATTCACATCTGTACCCACCTCCCAACCTATGTCTCTTCCTACTTCTACTTCTTTGCATTCTTTCCAGATTTTACCTGAACATGGACTAGTTAGGAGGTCAGAGTTTACTGATAATTCCTTTTGTACAGTTTCTGCATCGACACCAGTTAGTAGTGAACATCACTAATTGTTGGGTGTGTGGTCTTATACCACATGCTACAGATAGAGGCATTCCCTATTTGGTCCTGCCATATATCTCCTTTGTGCTACTGCGTGTGTAAGGAGACCTGTCCCGAGAGAGTCGCTAAGTAATAGGATTATGCTTCAGCAACATCTTGATGATTTGATAAATATAGACCTGGACTCAGACTAGCGTGAGTATAGGTTATTTATTTTATTTTATTTTATTTTATATTCTTCTATAGCGCCTGAATAGACCCCCGAAGGGGTATCTCCGCGCTTTGCCAGTAAGAATATCCTCAGATGAATATGGGTAGTACATATAAACAGAGAGGGATCAATTGCTGGGGAATAGGTACGTTTTTAAGACCTTACGGAAGGTCAGATGGTTGGTAAGTATTCTCATCTCAAAAGGTAGGGAGTTCCAGAGCTTTGGTCCAAGATGGGCCAGAGCTCGCCCTCCTTGTCTGGACCTTTTTATTCTGGGCACCTGCAGAAGCTGCTGGTTACCGGAACGAAGGGTACGTCCAGGGGCATAGGGCAGGAAGATGTTGGCCAGATATTTTGGGCCTTTGCCTATCATGCTTTTGTGGATAGTGCATAGGGTCTTAAAATGTACTCGTGCCCTCACTGGCAGCCAGTGGAGCCTAATCAGCAGAGGGAGGGAGGGAGTCCTAGGGGGGGCATTGAGGACTACCCTTGCTGCCGTGTTTTGAATCACTTGCAACTTTTTGAGCTGCCCTTCGTTTGCTCCTAAAAGGAGGCCGTTGCAGTAATCCACTCTGCTGATGACTAATGCCTGCACGAGTGTTTTCCTATGGCAGTCTGGCAGATAGGGGAACACTCTTCTTAACATTCCAATAGCTTGGAAGCAGGTGCTAGCCACCTGGTTTACATGGTCCTTGTAGGTGAGTGTCTGGTCTAATAACACTCCAAGGTTTCTCACCATGCTTTTAGGGCTGGGAACAGGGCCCAATTCCAGGGGCCACCAATCCGGTGTCCAGTGTGTTGCTGCTTGCCCAAACAACATTACCTCAGTTTTTCCGATATTACATTGGAGGCAATTTAATGACATCCATGTAGATATTGCTTTCATTCCCTCTGCAAAAGATCTTTGTATTGCAGGTGTTAGATCTTTAAAGGGAAAGAGGAGTTGGGTGTCGTCAGCATACGACACCGGTGTAAACCCAAATGATCTTGCTAGAGTGGCCAAGGGGGCCACATACACGTTGAAGAGTGTAGGACTTAAGCAAGAACCCTGTGGCACTCCCTTGTTGAGCTCCCTGTAGATGGATTTGTGGGAGCCCAGCCTGACCTCTTGAGAACGGCCTGACAGGGCAAAAGGAGCGTCTGTGGTACTGAAAATTTTGGACGTGTGTCATAAACATTGTCGTATCATGACGATTTTGATATCAGCAGACCGAGAATGGCTAGTACACTATGCACAAGCATTTTCGTCATATTCAAATGACAGAATCACCCCGAAATCAGAGTTTTCGTCCTGAACCCTCGGGTTCCATTTTGTGTACGGCAGCCATTTTGTGAGTTGCCCTCACATAGGCCAATGATTAAGGCTAAACACGATTCTGAAGGACACGTACACCTTTCCTGACTTCTCTGCGACCTGGGCAAGCTGACTCCACTGCCCAAGGCCAAACCTGTTCGACCAGTTCCTTTCCCAGTAGCTGATCAAGATTAAGCATGAAGGCACAGGAGATCGTAAACCTTTATTGCACACAACTATGTCTTATCTTACTCACACCTGTCTCTGCTCCTTTCTTTATGGCCTGTTTACGATGGGGATGTGCCGGGTTTTTATTATGGGTTTGTGCAGCTTGTGTAAGAAGGAATGTTGGGTTTTGCATGCTTGCAAAACCTAGGACTGCCCCTTGCTTTTGTACTGAGTCATGTAACGCTAAAAACATATAAAAGGCCTCTGTCCTCTGTGTTCCTGAGACTACCTCATTCACTTGCTACGGCTTCTGGGTGACGTGGCCTCACTATGTTAAATTTAATAAAGATGTCTTTTCATATTACAGCTTCTGTGCCAAGTTTTTGTTATATTAGTAATTATTCCCTGAGAACGAAAATTACCGAGTTCTTCACAATTGGTAAAACAACAGCAAGCTCAAATCCCAACCGCTGCACACCAATGTGAGAAGTTGGCCTGATGTATGAAGTTCACTATTCTAGTGAGCACCTTGTATCAGTCTAAACAACCCTTATGGTGATTGGTTGTAAGTCAACCTTATAGACCAGCTATCCTAGGGGTAGCATGGACAAAAGCAGTCTTAGGCTAATCTCAAGATGGCATGTGAAGCCAGCTGTTTTATCATATGCAATCCTTTTAATACCAAATGAAAGGACACCACACAAGTTATATATTATAGAAATATATGTATTTATTACTAGAATAATCCTCTGTACTCTTTAAACAAAAGCACAGTTAAACATACAAAAGTTGCACAGTTATGAATAGGCCCGGTGGCCCCTAAAACCATATACTAAAATAGTGGTATAAGAACCACGTCACGAACAATGGTAAGGCCTAGGGCCTTGAGAATCGCTGGGGCTACACTGGACTAACAGCAGTTAGGACGTGGGAGGCCCACAGGATACGGGTGCAGTGCCTAAATGAGCACGCGTGTACCATAGAAGTCAATGGTGCGTAAAAGTTACAAAGTTGCAGATTTAGAAGTCTTCCGACTGGACTAGAACTTAACCACTTTAAACTAGGACACTAGAGGTGTAAACCAATACAGGAGCACCGGAGTACTCGCTTTACCTCACCCACAGGAAGCGGGTGCATAGGTGTCAAAGTGCGTCGGGTTTCGTCGTGGAGTTCTATGGAGCCTGGAGATGAAGATGCTACAGGCGGCCAGGAGAGAAGAGTCCGGTTGGATCCAAGGGTGGATCGAAGATGTAGAGTACCTGAAAGCAGAGGGGACAGAGTCTGGGTCACTAGCCAGTGACCAGGATGGAACCAGGAAGGAAACAGGCGATGTTGGGCGCAATCAGGTAGTTGTCATGAAGCTTGTCTCCGCTGCCACGTGGACCCGGGGGCATCGACGATGACCAGGAGTCAGACCCGAACTGCCCCACAAAGGCTCTCGCTGTCGGCAGTGTCGGCTTCCGGATTGGAGTCAACAGGCCTTGGCAAATGCAACCCACGCAGGAATCAAAGATGGCTTTTTGGTCAGACCAGCAAGGTCTGATGGGCTGCTCCTTTTGAGGGGAGCAAGGGCCAGTCTGGAGCAACCAGACCAGTGGTGTAAATTTGAAGGTTCATCGTCACAGAGGCCACTAGCCAACGGGCAAGTGACCGGACAGACGCGTCGAGCAGGAAAATGCAAAAGGGCCCCACGCAGCACTCGGTGAGTGTGGAGAGGTGATCTTTGGAGCAAAAGCTGCTCGGGCTGGGGCTTCTCAGTCCCCAATGCACAGCTTCGAGGGTGCCTCGGGAGCTGCACGGGAAGCACTTTGCAGGCTTTCCAAGATGGCTGGTTCCACGTCTCATGTCGCCTCCACAGGTCTCAGCTTTGCTGTGGCTGTGTATCAGGCTGTTGAATGTCTGGGAATCCTGTTCTTGTCGATCTCTGTTGCTCGAGCTCTGGCGGGAGCTGCAACAAAGCAAACCGTTGGGCGCTTGATGGTGCCTGCTTGCACACGGTGGTCACTCCTTGACCACAAGGGAGATTCTTCAGTCTTCTACGTCGAGTAGGATGTTGAAGGGTCCAGAGTTTTGTATCAAAGTTTCAGTCAGGATTATCTAAAGTCGATGGACACAGCTCCTACCTTTATTCCAAATCAAGGGGCTGTATTACCTGCTAGGTCCCTCCTATGGGTGGGACCCAGGAAGGGGGTGTTTACACCCCTTTCCCTTTGTCCAGTTTTGCGCTGGGCTGGAGTGCCCCAGCACCGGTTTGAACTGGGCTATGCATGGGACACCTTGTGTGCCCCAGGCAGTGTCTAGTTTCACTCGCCCTGCCTGCCTCAATCCACTATCTCCTGTCTGGGGTGGTGTAACACCTCCCTGTGACAGGAAACCTTTTGTCCAGGCCTCCCCTGACGGCGTTTCGGTCAGCAGCAGGAGGCCAGACTTGTGTCTGTTGCAGCAGCATCCATTTTGTGATGCTGAGGCTCTGGTTAGATTTAACCGCGTATAAGGAAAGTAACATGTCTTCTCCCTCTAGAAGGGTGGAATGCTACCCCCGTCACCAAGACTGGGGAGGGGGTAGTATTCCAAAGCGTATGACACCTTACACGACATGTTTTGATAAAGCCAAACCAAAGATAGCATCTAACCGCGAGGATTATAATGCACTTAAGAGTATATGGTATGGCAATACCCTGGAACAGCTATAAGGACATGGTTCCAAAAGCTGCAGACAGGTTCAGCTCATGGCTAGAGCACCATCTCACATAAAACCAATCACTCTGCCTCCAGGATTGTTAAGGCCTGCCATAGGAGTGACTTATAGGTGTATATGTGTCCAGATATAGGTTTAGACATAGGTATACTATATCTAAGCAAGGGGTGATTACACGACCTTGCCCCAGCTGAGTGATCAACCAGTTGTGTCAGTTTGAATGGCCAGCCAGGGGTGGCAAAAGATATGCTGCAGCCCCTGGTAGGCCTTGGATGCACCTATGCCCTGGGTACCTATAGTACACTGCACAGGGGCTCATAAGGTGACCCAATCCCAATTGGTGATGTACCTAAGGTACATGGAGTCCATTATACAGAGAGAGCAGATAGCCTGGGACCCTGATTAGCAGGATCCCAGGCCAACTAAGTCGAAAACCAGCTAAACACAAGGCAAAAAATCTGGGGTAACCATAGTCAGGTATCCACCCTCCTACAAGTGCATTAAGCCTCGCGGTAAATGCTAACTTTCGTATGGCTGCATGGAAACATGTTGTGTTTGGTGTCAAACGCTTTGGAATCATACCCCCACACCAGTAACTGGTGGGAGTATGATCTCACCCTTCTAGAGGTAGAGACATGTTACAACCGGTATACCCGGTACCAGCTTGCAAAGCCCTGGTATCACAAAATGGATGCTGCCAGCCACAGACACGAGTCTGCCTCCCTGCTGCTGGACGAAACTCTGGCAAGGGGAAGCTGGACAATAGGTTTCCTGTCGCAGGGAGGTGTGACCACCTCCCAGACCGGCTTTAGTGTATTGGGGCTGGGTGGGTGCACTCTGAGAGTGCTTTGAAGTCTGCACTGGGGCACATTTGGTGTCCCTGTGCATAGTCCAGCTTAAACCGGTTGCAGGGGCTATCAGCCCCTGCTCTGGCGTGAAACTGGACAAAGGAAATGGGTGTAGCCACCCCTCTTTCCTAATCCTTCCATAAGTGGGTCCCCAGAGTATGTCCAACCCCTTCCTTGGGTATAACCTAGGGACCCCTGGCTACAGGACTTTAGATTACACCTGAACAAAACTCTGATACTGTACCCTGGAACTTAGATGATCTACAATGCGCTAGATGACTGAAGGATCTCCCTTGGAGTAAAGGAGTTACTCCCCTGCTTGGCAGGCACCTAAGACGCATCTGACCAGTTTGCATCTCCGAAGCTCCCGCCGGACTCCGAAGAATTTTGCAACACAGGAGGTGGGTTTCCATGGTCTCTGAGGTCTATCTGCACACTCAGCTATTCTGAGGCCAGTATTCCTTGTGGAAGACCGTGCAACCCGAACCCCTGGAAACCACGACCATTTGCAGAAGCATCAGCTTTTAGGCGACCTCTGAGGCTGAGCTTTGGGTTACTTGTAGCCCTGACCCCGAGCACCTTTTCCACTGAAGATTGTCAGCCTACACTCCACAAGTTTCTGTGAGCTGGCCCTTTGTGTTTTCGCTCTAGGTCCCTTCACGATCCCTAGTCTGTCAACTGGTGGGTCCCTGCAAAGGCAACACTAACTCTGATTGGGCTTACCTGGTTGCTCCAGATGTGCCCTGACTCTCCATTGCTTGGGGAGTCCCCTGGACCTTGCTGGTCCGCACCGAAGCATAGTTTCTCTTCCTGCGTGGGTTGCTGTTGCCAACGCTTGTTGGGTTCAATCTGAACACCGACACTGCAGCACTCGACATCCTTTGTGGGACAGCCCCAATCCAGCTCCTGGTCATCGTCAACACCTCCTGTCTTTGTGGCTGCAGAGTAAAGCTTCACCTCTTCATCCCTGAAACACCCGACATCGGTGGGCATTCGTCTATCGTACCCCTGGTCACTGGTACGTGACCCAGGCTCTGTCCTCTCTGCTTTCAGGTTCTTCACATCCTCGATCCAGGCTTAGTTCACATCGGACACTTTTCCTTTCTTCTGCAGCAGCTCTTTTCAACAGATCGCCATTGAAATCGACAGCGATTCCCGACACCATTTGACACGGTAAATAGTCAAAATATCGAGTTTTTAATTTCGACTAGACATAATATCAAATAAAAAATATAGAATAGACATAATATCGACTAGACATAATATAGACTACAAACATATCGACTAGAAAAATGTAATATCGAATAGAATACCAATAATATCGAATCAAAAATATAGAATGGACATAATATCGACTAGACAGAATATAGACAACAAAAATATCGAATTTAAGGTAAGTTAATATTAATGTTTAATTTTTGTGTAATATAATTCTGTAGCGGGTTGTGGGTTTATAGGGGAATAGGGTGGGAAGTAATTTAATTATAATTAATTAAATATGTTATTTTATTTATTGGTATTTATTTATAATTAATTGTTAAATCATTATTAATTGGTAATTCATTAAAATATAATTGGTAATTATTTTAATTGAAATATTGATAAATATTTTATTGTTAGTAATTTATTTTCTGTTGCGGGTTGTGGGTTTATAGGGGAATAGGGTGGGAAGTAATTTAATTATAATTAATTAAATATGTCATTTTATTTATTGGTATTTATGCATAATTAATTTTTAAATAATTATTAATTGGTAATAATTAAAATATAATTGGTAATTAATTTTAATTGAATTATTGATAAATATTTTATTTTTAGTAATTTATTTTCTGTAGCGGGTTGTGGGTTTATAGGGGAATAGGGTGGGAAGTAATTTAATTATAATTAATTAAATATGTTATTTAATTTATTGGTATTTATTTAGAATTAATTGTTAATTAAATATGAATTGGTAATTAATTAAAATATAATTGGTAATTATTTTTAATTGATTAACTGATACATATGTTAATTTTTTTATTTTTATTTTTTAAATACATTTTTATTGTTGCATTGGAATGATCACAAAGTGAACGAATCTGCACACGGTAGAGCGTCAACATTCCGCTCTGGCCGTCAATTACGCAACTTTTCTGATGTCGTGAGACATAGTACTCCTCAATAGCACTCTTGCTTTCGAACCATTAACATAAAAAGAAACAAAAACCATATACATCTGGTAAACAGCAGGCCTCTACCCCCTCCCTCCCATCACCCACCTCCTGGTCTCCTCTGTCCCTGCTCAAGTGGTCCCACAGTACCCTGAATGGGAACCGGGCAGTAAAGTACATATCTACAAACTTGGGATCCCTGTGTTCAGTCTATCTCGAACAGGGTCCCAGAGGCCTCGCGGCACAACGTCTCATTCTAGTCCGTGGTAGTGTCTCCATTTAGCCCACACCCTCCGAAACTTTTTGGGACATCCCCTGGCTTTGTAGGTCACCCTCTCTGCCGCCATGTACAGGTCTAATCCTCGTCTCCATTCCTCTAAGTCTGGTTTCTCAGGCGCCCCCCAGCGCCGTGCAATGTCTCGTTTTGCCACTACTAGCGCTAACACCAGAAAGATACACAGGGGACGGGGTAGGTCTACTTCCGTGGTCGCGCCCAGCAACGCCAATCTAGGGTCTCGTGGAATGTCCGCCCCCAGCACCTCCCCCAGTACCAGGAGCACATCCCCCCAGTATTCCTGAATGACTGCACAGCCCCAGATTATGTGGTAAAAATCTGCGTTCTGGTGGTGACATCTGAGGCATGTTGTGTCCGGTATTCTGCCCATCTTAAAAAGTCTCACCCTGTCAAAGTATGATCTGTGTAATACCTTAAATTGAATAAGACGTAGCCTCGACTTGACGGCCACCTCCCGTGGGTGCATGAGGGCAAGCTCCCAGTCCAGATCCTCCATGGTACCCACGTCTGCCTCCCATTTGACCCGTAAGCACTGCAGATCCCCTAGCATGTTGTTAGTCAGAGTTTTATATGTGAGGGATACCGCCCCCCTCCCCATCTGCTCCTGGAGCAGTCTACCCTCGAGTGGCGCATATTCTGGAAGGTCTGAGAGTGTAATGTGTTGTGCCCTCCATGCGTGTTGCAGTTGGACGTATTTGTAGAATTGGGTGTTGAATAGGCCAAATTCGTCTTGGAGTGCCTGAAAGGTTTTTAGGTTCCCCCTCGCTATCACGTCCCCCACTGTGGAGATTCCGATGTCGTCCCATCGTCTGAAGCCTTTCAGCTTATGGAACTCTCCCAGCCATTTGCAGCACCACAGTGGCGTCTGCCTAGTGGGCCTTTTGTCCCACCCCATTCTTTTTGACGCTCTATACCAAGCCGTTAAGGTAATCCTGGTGGCCGGGAGGAAGTGTCGTCCCATCTTTTCCCCATAGAGATAGTGTAATATGGACTTACTTGACCATTTAGACCTCTCCAAGGCGTACGTGGGGTGGTCAGCTGCAGCATGTAGCCACTCGTTGATCGGGGAGAGATGTTCCGCCCAGTAGTACGCCTCGAGATTGGGGAGTGAAATCCCCCCACTATACTGATGTTGCTGTAGGGTGGACAGCGCCACCCTCGGCTGCTTCCCCAGCCACAGGAAGGCACGCAGGTCAGCGTGGATTTTATTCATGGTCTTATTCGGCAAAGGATAGTAATCGTTCTGGAGTGCATACAGAAACTTAGGGAGGAGGACCATTTTATATAGGGCCGCACGGCCCAGTATGGTGAGCGGGAGCTGTCTCCATCTATCCATCTCCGTGGTTGCTTCCTGCATTACTCGGGCTAGGTTAGCCGCGAAGGAAAGCTCCCTGTCCAATGTTATAAAGACTCCTAGATATTTGAAGCCTTCTGTAGTGTGTATCAATAGCTCTGGCAGGCAGGCTCCCCGTTCCTTGCCCTGTGGATCGTAAAGGATCGGCTTGTGCCAATTGACCGTGTGGCCCGCTCGAGCCCCAAAGTCGTCGAGCTCCCTAAACAGCGCTGGGATAGTTGTGTCCGGGTCAGTTACGAACAGCAGTACGTCGTCGGCATATAGGGACATTTTTTCCTGTGTGGCGGCAGAGTCACCCCAGGTAAAGCCTCTGATCGCCTGATTCCGCCTGATCCTTATCGCTAAAATCTCGATGGTGAGGGTGAACAGGAGGGGGGACAGCGGGCAGCCCTGTCGCGTGCCACGGCCGATGGGGAATTCGCGGGATAACCTCCCATTAACCCGCACCCTCGCTCTCGGGTCCGAGTATAAGAGTCGAACCCATTGCAGGTATTTAGGTCCAAACCCAAACCGTCTGAGGGTCTCCATCAGGAAGGGCCAGTGGACCGCGTCGAATGCCTTCTCCGCGTCCAGAGAGAGGAACCAGTGGGGTTCACTTCTCCCAGAGACCTCTTGCAGCCAGTTGTGGGTGCGACGGAGATTAAGCTTGGTCGCCCTGTCAGGGAGAAAGCCGGATTGGTCCATATGTACAAGCTCCGTGATGACCTGTCTCAGGCGCCGAGCCAGGACTGTGGCCAGAATTTTCGTCTCTATATTTAGCAGAGAGATTGGGCGGTAGGAGGAGCAGTCATCCCTAGGTTTCCCCTCTTTGTAAATAGGTACAATGATGGCCAGGTCCAGTTCAGGAGGGAGACTCCCCATCTGGAGTGATTCAGTAAAGAGTGCCCTCATGTGCCGCTGCAATAAGTCAGCCGTTCGCTTAAAAAATTCCGCCGGGAAGCCATTGGGACCCGGCGTTTTCCCCGGCTTCAGGGCCGCCATGGCCTCCGAGAGCTCCTCCAGCGTTAAGTCCGCCTCTAGGGCCACACTAGCGTTGGTGGACAGAGTAGGCACCTCCGTGTCACCCAAGTAGTAGTGGGCGTCCTCACCGTCACCCAGTTCCCTCGCCCTATAAAAGTCCTCATAGTAGGTCGCGAAAGCCTCCGCTATGTCACCATCCGTGTTCGCCCTCCTGCCCCCCGCGCACCTGATCTGATCCACCCATCTCGAGGCCCGTTCCTTCCTGCCCAGCCAAGCTAAAAGTTTATATATAGCCTATGTAGTGTCGCCAATGCCTGGGTGCGTGCCTCATCTGTGGCCAGTTCCCAATAGTGTCTCTGTGTGTCTAGCAGTTTTGTAAGGCGGGCCTCCTCTTTCTGCTGGAGGTAGTGTGCTTCTAAGGTTAGGACACTCGCCGCGGCGTTCTCTATCTCGGCCTGCTGCGCCCGCCTGGCTTCCCCCAGCCTACTCTGGATGCGGTCCCGGAGGACCGGTTTCATCGCCTCCCAGAGGGTGACCCCGGAGTTCACTGATCCCTCATTTTCAGCCAGGTATACCCGTATGTCCACCCGCACGCCCCTAAGTATTTCCGGCTTTTGGATGTCCCACGCCGTTAGTCTCCACTGCGCCCGCCTGACTCCCGTCGCCCGCCCCAGTTGTACATATAACGGGGAGTGGTCAGAGAGTCCTCTCGCCTTGTACTCCGCCAGGTCGTCCACCGCGACCTCCTGCCGGGATACAAAGACATAATCTAGCCTGGAGAAGACCTTATGTGCCCCTGAGTAAAAAGAATATGTTTCTTGTGTGGGATGCAGCCATCTCCAGACGTCCGTGAGGCCCATGGTATTCATGAGGCGTGCTAGGGCAGTTGTGTGTTCCCCTGAGCGTGTCAACCCGGACCTATCTTGTTCGATGCACATCACATCGTTAAAATCCCCTCCCACCACTTGTGTTGTGTCCGCCGTATCTAGCAGGATGGCAGTGACTGCCTTAAGTGTGCGTGGTTGTAACTTGGGGGGGGCGTACACCGACAGAATTGTGTATCTCCGTCTCCTCCACAGCCCCTGAACTCCCACATACGTGCCCTGTGGATCCAACCAGGTGCGTGTAACTGTGAAGGGCAGCGCTTTGTGTACAAGAATCGCAACTCCCCTGGAGTCAGTAGTATAGCCTGCATGTGCTAGAACAGTGTATCTCCCTCTCGCTAGGAAAGCGCAGTGATTCCCTCTTAAGTGAGTTTCCTGGAGGAGGACAATGTCAGGCGCCTGTCTCTTGAGGTAGGCGGTAACCAGACCTCTCTTAATTTTGGACCCCAGGCCGTTCACATTCCATGTGAGAACAGTGACCCCTGTATCAGTCCTGCGTGGATTATCTAGTGGGCTTGCCATATCTCTACATAGCGTCTCCCCCGTGCGGGAGCTCGGCGTGGGACAGACCCCCGGTGTGGGCTGGTATAGCTCTGTTGTTGTGTGACGAACTCCCCCCCCCCTTCCCTGCCCCTTCAACAACCCCAACATGGAGAAACTTGGAAATCAAACCCCATCCCGCACCCCCCTCCCCACCTCCCTCCCCATCCAGTTGCATCCCATTCCGGGACTTAACTATCCACGGGAGAAGGCCAGTCGCCCTCCCACACATCCCCCCCTCAGTAAACAACAACCAGTGCTAAAAACACAGAGAACAGTAGTGGGGGTGTGCCAACTTGCTTGCTCCATATCGCCGAGCCGCCATCTTTTCCCGATCTCAGTTCACCCTTGTTCACGATTGCGAGTCTTGTGTGTCCACTTGTCCCTCTTGACCTGTAGAGTCTTGCTCCAGTTGCCGGATTTCTTTGGCCAGAGGGTGCAACAAACCACTCCTTGCATCTTCCTCCTCTCCTCCGGATGCGCGGCCTTCCGACTCCTCCATATCTTCGTCTTCAGAGCGGATTCCATTTCTCAGACTGCTAAATCTCGAGCCTGGCACGGAGTCAGTGCCCGGCGAGGCCGACCTGCCTCGTCTCCTGTCCTGCTGATTGCGTGTCCTGTATGGAGTCGCCGGCGTCTTCTTCTGCGACTTCGTATACGTCTTTGCTGGGGCTTCGGCCTCTCCCACAACGGTCGTTCTCGTAGTGACTGAGCAAGTGCCTCTCTGCCTGCAGCCTCCCTACTATTCAGGATGGGGCGCTCCTCGAGCCACTGCCATGCGTCATCCAGGTGCGCAAAAAAGATGGATTTGCCCTGATACATGACCTTGAGCTTGGCCGGGAAGAGGAGCATATACTGGATGCTGAGGGACCTCAGCTTCGCCTTTACGGTGTCAAAGGAGCGCGCTGCTTCGAGACTTCCTGACTGTAGTCCGGGAAAATCATTATGGTCGCATTTTCAAAGCGGATCTCTCCCATATTCCTGGCTTCTCGTAGGATCAAATCTCGGTCAGCAAAGTTCAGGAAGCGCGCTATGACCGGTCTCGGTCTCGCTCCCTCCGGTGGTTTGGCCAGGAGCGCCCTGTGCGCCCTCTCTATGATAAAGCACGGTGAGAACCGCGCCGTCGGGAAGGTCTTTTTGAGCCAGTCGAGGAGGAAGGCGGACATGCTCCTTTCTTCAATCCCTTCTCTAAAGCCCACAAAGCGTAGGTTGTTCCGCCTCGACCTATTTTCGGCATCGTCCACCTTCCACAGAAGTTGACGGTGGGAGGCCTGGAGCTCTGCCATGTCCTTCTTAAGTGTGGAGATCGATCCCTCATTGTCTGTCAGTCTCGACTCGGCCACTGTGACTCTTTCGGTCAAGTTTCGAAAGTCCTGTCGCAACAGCGTCACCTCGGACCCTACTGTAGTGTAGTTCCTATCTTCCCAATAGGCTCTGCGCATTGGAATAATACCTACAGCAGTAAAGGCCTAGGCCAGACGTTAACTAGGTCTACTACTGTTGATACTAGACTTAAGTTTTGGGTTTGCCAGCGTAGCTCAGAGTTCGCTAGAAACTTTCTCGAATGTTCAAGGAGGAATTAACTTCCCTGATTAGACAAGAAGGGATTTAGTTTCTGACAACCATAGAACATGACAACTTTGCTCTCCCCTAATCAAGAGTCAATCTCGAGAGTCGTGTGAACAAAAGGCAAATTATTTTACTCAGTCAGTACGTGCATTCTTAGTCTCATCAGAATGTAGAGAAAAGGAAGAGACGGGCGTGTTCAATAAAAGATGTTATTTATTGATCAGTCTCTTTTCTCGTACAAGAGAAATGGATCGATATTATTGCAATACTTATAGCTAAGTAAAGTGCATACATTAAAAGCAATAGTATAAAGTAATACTGTAAAAACATTGATATGGTTTCTAAGCCATAAGATGTTTTAAAATGAATAAAATATATTTACATACACATATACATTTGACTAAACGTACTCAACTGGTGTTTCTAAATACGCCTACCCCGTGTACCTGACCTAAGTCTAATACGTGGGCGGGAATAGAAAGTTACAGTTTAAGTTAAGTTTGTTTTTGCCAAGTGAATAACTAAAGAATTCTCTGTGAGGGGTTATTCAGTTCTGTACCTGGAAGTTAGGATGAATGAGGAATGGTATCTCTTTCTCTGGTCTCGATATTCCAGGCTGCCTGCGAGGGCTACCCAGAAACACCGGTGCTGGATTCTCGGCAGGAGAAAGCAGCGCGTCTCTCAGCGCGTCAGGAAGGCGGGGCTGCTGCCAGCGGGGTCTGCTCTGCTCTCGGCTTCGGCAAGTGTGGCTGCTCCGTCTCGTCACCACGCGTGTGTTTGCATATGGCAAGATCGGTAATATTTATACCTTTAAGGTGCCGAGATTGACGTAAGGATGGACATAGATACGTCAATAAAGATGTCATACGACTTGCTCGTTAGCACATTCTTTACTAAAGTTCTCGGTGAAATCAAAACAATGGCCGCAGGGTTTTGCCCAGGTTGTCATAGGTTTGATTTGTCATGAGAACTCCGTATGCCTTATCAGGGGCTGGAGGAATATCGCTTGTCTAATTAGATCGCAAGCGTTATGACCTAATCAGATAACACGTTCCTGTGCCGTAGTGTGACTGCGTCAGATAACTGTATCTGCATCATGGGGGTTTTCTGCCTCATGGGCTGACTGCTAGTTAACTTGTCGGTTTGTTTAACTAGAATAGGGTCAGGAATAGGGGGATCGATTCAGAACCGATAGGAATACATGACACCCACTCCACGCTAACTATGGACATATTTACTAATCTAGGCATAGTATAACATAGTACAACATACTAGAGAGTAGTGTGTATACCTTACCACCCCAAAATACATAAATGCATTTCGAAATTTTCAAATATACTGAAAAAAAATTGCAGACATATATATATGGTATGCACTCAAGCTGTAGAAAAATGCCAAAGTAATTGCATTTGTATACATTATTGCTTATTTGGTATATTAGAATTGCACATGAAATGGTTTCTGACAGAAAAAAGTTTCGAGACCACTCCATCACAGAATAAAATATCTTTATGAACATGCCAGCGGGCAGCTAATGTCTATAAGCTATAAGTCTATAAGCTATCTAAGTTTTAGAAATCTTAGTTCTCTAAGAATAGTTCTTACCTTAAGCAGAAGATAGTGTCCCGAAAAATATGCAAAAATATTTGGGGCTGCTGGAAAAACTGCTGTCCGTGAACTGGAGCGAAAATGTTCATGTGACTTTATTTTTAAAGTTGAAGGCCGAATTCAGGGAACGCCGTGTGCGAGCTTGTTCAAAAGTCTCTATTTCTGCTCTGGAGAGAACATCATATCATTTAGGCTTTCGAAAAAACTGTCAACAGCTTCCTGGGAAAGTTCCACTAACTCGGAAATAGGTGTAATCATGCATTCTTGCGCATGATTGTCTCCATTGACATTCTGATTTGCATTACTGACAGAAGGTCGTACCTGTTCGATGCTGCTTTCATCTTGAACTTCACTACCCATCAATCGTAGTGGTGAAGCTTCCACGAATGCCGTCATCAGGATTGGTAGCCTTTGAGGGCAGCACAAAGCATGAACCATGATCGGGCTAAAGTTAGGTGTTGCTTAATTTCTGCCAGTGTGGAAGTTTGTAGCCATTGAAGGCATAATTTGCCCACACTGTAGGTGGTTATTATCCCTGGGTGATGTCTTTGGGGATATCTAGGGTCTGGCCTGGTCATTTTGAAACCCTGTGTTTTGTTCAGGAATCTGTCTTGACAGTTATTAGTATCTGTGGGCCAGATCAACCACTGTTTCCAATCAGGATGTGTTCTGTTTTGGTTTAATAAATGGTTTATGTCTATCTCTTCATCTTTAGAAGTGTTGCTAAACATTGTTGGCTTTGGAATAGACGGGTTATTTAAATCTTTGATTTTGGCTAGGCCAAGACAGGTGGTTTGTTGAACAGTGTCATTTAAAAATATCATTTGTTCTGGGATCATGCAGGCTCTAAACAAAGCTTCTAAACCCTGTACTTTCCATTCTTTTGTACCCCAAACACTTTTAAATTCAACATTTTTGTCCCAATAATCAAATCCAAAAGTATTCATTTGTGCAAAAAAATGAGTCTGAATATAACAATTTTGTGTTGGTTATCATGGTCTTGGTTCCTGTCTTGTTTGACAATTTAAAATAAAATGTTTCAGCATTACTTGTGTTAAAACCTGAAAAATATGAATATTTGTCGTAAACGGTTCTTGAGCTCCCTTTTGGAGGTGTTGCACAATGTTCCCATTGATTATAATTTAAAACATTTCTAGGTTGTGCAGATCTATGTAAAAAGTGATTACCATAGTGGTTATAGCAATACATACTGTCATAATTTGTAGAACCCTGCAAATAATCATGTTTGGTAAATTTAGCAGACATTACTAAGTCAGACATCATATTATTAATGCTTTCGAAGTCCCAATCATCAGCAAATGAGTTTGGTTTTGCAAAGTCACTCAATGAGATCTTAATTTGGTGTGGATATTTCAGGATCTCGACCGGACCATAAATTTCATAGTCAGTGTTGTCCCAGGCTACCCCACCAGGTATCGGATTGGCTGTGAAGTTGGCTGAAGAAAGTTCTCTTTTCTCGACGTGTGAAGATGTGTGTGGTTTGAGGACCAAGTTGATGTTCTGACTTGCTGTGTCCATTTTAGCATATTTTCCCTCAATGAAGCGTCCCAAAGTAAGTACCATGATGAGCCAAAGTATGAGGATAAATGCACCAAAACCCACCCAAAATTCAATCCATGGGGAAATCAGATATGTTTCTTTCAGTTGTTTCAAAAGTTCCTTAGCTTTGTCTTTAAAGGATTTTGATGATGGCTGTGTCTTTGATTCACTGAAGCCTTCAGAGGAATCATCGAAGTTTATGAAGTAGCCGGATGCAGTTCTGTCAATTGTTCCAATTGCTTCAGGATTTTTGTTTCTTGCATTTTCACTTGGTACTTCATTATAGATTGGTGTGTCTCTGCTAAATGTTTTTATTTGGGTTTTCAGAGGTCTGAATTCTATTGCATTGTTGCATAGTCCTTGTTGTTCTTCTGTAGGCGTTTCGAATGTGATGAGCCTCTTCGTTAGGACCTCTGTACTGGTAGCAAACCTTGGTGTTCTGCTACTTATTGGGAGTCCACTTGGCCTACTGTTTGTTATCGGCCACATGTTGTGGTTTTACCAGGTCGATTGATACAACTCGGTTCTCCTTTTTACCAGCAAGTGGCGGTAGTACAACTGATCTTGTCCCGTTGACAGACAAGACAGGAACTGTTTTTCTGTAAGAAGGCCCAAATTCCTTCTTTACCGCGATCTTTTCCCTGACTAGATCCCCGACTTTTGGAATCCAGACAGGTCTTGCTGGGACAGGTGGTGGTTCTTCAGTGGTTGTTGGCTGTTGTTTCAACTTTATGTTGCTCAGGTCTTTTCTTGTTTTGTTTAAGTCCTGCAAAATAGCCAAACGGTCTTTGATATCAAAGCTTTTTTCTTTCACCACTGAAGTCTGACTATCAAGGTCAGAGATCAACATCCTAGTTCCAAATAAAAATTCGTACGGACTGAATCCCTTCAGAGAATTTCTTGGCAAGTTATTGAGACTACGTTGGACACTTATTAGATGTTTGACCCACCCAGCTCCCGAACCTAATATCCTTTCTGCTATAGATTGCTTTATGCCTTGGTTTTTTCTTTACACCATCCAGTACCCTCAGGAAGGAAGTGAGAAGATTCCCGCTGGGCTGTGCTCATTTGGCCATGTTTCCCCCCAGGCTGTTGGGCTTGAGTGAAAACAATGGTCGAACGTAGCATGCTCTTAGCGTATATGCCATTTAGACTCGCAAATCTTTGTATAACAGTCCGGACGTCAGCCGAGTGCTGGTGATTTACATTATAAGTGGAAACTAGCCTGTATATGTTAATCGCAAGCCATTCTTTTTACTGGTAATATTATCTGCCGTAATACGACGAGGTATCAAACTCTTTCTCTCCCCACTGCGATCTCTATTGCAGTTTGGGCAGCGTTTTACAAACATGGTGTGACGCAGGCTCATGCCTGGCCACCAGTACCGTGATTGTAATTCTTCCAGAGAATCTTTTAATTTAAGGTGTCTGAGACCCTCGCCCATGTGTGCGTCTGCGATTAACAAATTTCTCCTGTCCATGTTTGGAATCACTCTATCCCCCACTCCAGGGATTCGAGCAAAAGGGACGGAGTTTGCATCGATTATGTATGTATAATTGAGTGGATAGTTGATCGGTAACGCTGAGCAGTCGCCTTTTGATGACGTTTTCACCGCCAGCACTGTTTCACCGTCAATGTATTTTAATGTACGCTTTTTTCGAACTACGGGAGCCGATTTAGTGGCTGCCGCTGCGGCTGTTTCAGCCAATGAATTCCCTACAACGTGAACGCCATCACGCTGATGACTCAGTGAGTGAGTCACGTGAGTCTTTGGTAGTTCTTTTTGTAAAAGAGCTATTTGTTCCCAGAGTAGTTTCTGCTTTATTGGTGCATCTGTGTCATCTTTGTAACCGTTTTGAATCCATGTCTGCAAATCGCTGTTATATGATTTGACGCAGTAATATGAATCTGACACTATAAGTGTCGGGAATTCGCGATCCGCATTATCTAGCGCCATTTTCAATGCTATTATTTCAGTTTGTTGTTCTGAATTAGTTTCTACTGAGTGTGATTTTGTTAATAGAGGTCTTAGTTTACCTCCGCGCCACACTTCTTTTGTAATCTCACATGTGGGGTTGTATGCCTGTTCTCCCCAAACGGGGGGTTGAGCATGTCCGTCTGTATAGATTACACAGGCGTAGTGTCGTAGAGGCAGAATGTCGATTGGCAGACGGTATGTTTTTTCATATTCTAGATTTTCCATTTCTTCTAGTTCTGGATCAAAGAAGTAGTATACTTTGTCTGTTGTGATTGAATTTACCCATTGTAACCATTCTGGATCCAATGTTGTTGTTGGTAAATTACACGGTGTTGTTAATGCCTCAAAGGCTGATTCAGCTGTTCTGACTGTGATATGTCTACCGTCAGCTATGTCTTTTTCTCTAGCTATTGCGGTTTGAACTGCATGAACAATTTTTTCTTTGTTGCTGAATTTCTGTTCAGCTTCTGTGTACAAGTGTGATTTGAATGCAATTGGTACCTTTTCTCCCTCATTAGAGGTCAGGTATATGAATCCGCATCTCCCTGGGATGACTCGAATCACAAGATTGCGTGTGTTATCACGTGTTTCTAATTTTGTTTTAATTAGCATGTCTGTTTGTAAGGATCTCAAAATTTCTGTGTGTATTTGAGTCCAACTGGATCTTTTAAAGTCTGGTTTAATTAGGTCATAAAGGGGTTTTACCCTTTCTGCGTAATTTGCAATGTATGTTCTTCCGAAATTTAGGAAGCCTAGAATTGACTGTAGGTTTTTTAGTGTTCTAGGTGCTTGGAGTACGGCACATTTCTCTAGGAAATTGTCAGCCAGGCTTTTGCCTTCACTTGATAACTCATATCCTAAGAATAGGACCGTCAGATGGGCAATTCTGGACTTTTTAAAGTTGAATTTGTAACCCTCTGCTGCGAACCCAAGTATTATGGTGTTCACTCTTTTCAAGTGAGTCTCCAAGTCATCATCTGTTAAGTAAATGTCATCGACATAAGATAATGCTTCATCATCATATAGTTGTAGTAATTCTGTTACTCTCGCTGAGAATACCCCCGGGCTGTTCTTGTACCCCTGGGCTAACCAACAGAATTGTTTTTGAGTGCCATTTACTGAGAATGCAGTTAAATATCTGCTCTCCGGTGCTATGTTTTGACAAAAGAATCCATTGGAGCTGTCCAAGGTTGTTTTGTATTTTTTGCGCACTATGTTATTCATTAGTGCAGCACTGTGTGAGTTTTGCACTGCAAAAGTTTTGCAACATGTGTTAAGGTGTCGGTAATCCAAAACTAGACGATATGAATTGTCTGGTTTGGAGACCGGAAACAAAGGATTGTTCATTTGTGAGGTGCAAGTTTCAATCACCCCCTGGTATTCTAGCTGATCTAGTATTTCATTTACCTGTTTTTTAGCTTCTTGCTTAATTGGGTACTGCCTTTGTGCAGTAGGTTGTGATTTTAACTGGATTTTGTGAGGAGGAGAATCCTCATCCCATCCTACGTGATTTTTATATAAAGCAGGTGCTAGAGCCACTGCCCACTTTCTAGCAAGTGTGTATTTTTTATGAATTGGAATTTGATTTGGGAAGGCAGGCATATTTACTTCTTCGCCATGAGGGCACTCCCTGACAAACTCTGGTGGCCAGTCTTTTTCAGCTAGAAGGATATCATAGCCCTTGGAGAGATTATCCCAAAATAGTCCCCTTATTTTCCTAGTCTTATCTCCCTCTATACGTAATGTTATCTCGTATATCTTGTGGGGTTTGCTAACCCTGGTGTCTGCAGTTTCCACTTGAAGATATTCATTCGTGTCCACTGTCTCCAGATGATTCAAAAGGACTTTGCGAGCTATGCTCACTTCTGCTGCACTGTCTAGCATTGTCTGAGCCCACTCTCCGTTTTTCAGTTGTGTCCTCAGTATTCTCGGCATTGTTAACTACCTTGATACTGGCTACCTTCTTTTTTGGAAATTGTAATTTCTTTTTTAGTTGAGCAGGTTCCTTGTCTTTGGACTTGGCGTGCTCTTCTCTTTGTTCTGATCGTCCTCTTCTTTCCGATTTCTGCGAGGAATTCTGAAAAGATTGAGAGGGACGTGTATCAATGTCTTGATATCTATCAGGTTTTTTTATATTTTCCCTATTTCTAAGGTTATATCTGTTCCCAGAGGGGTCACTCTGCGGTGACCTCTGTCTTCGGTTTGGAGATTTTTCTCTTCGCCTAGGAGACCTTCCTCTGGACCGGAATTTCTTTTCTTTAGGATTGGATTGTTTATTTCCATCCCAGTTCTTTTTTGGTGAATTGTTATTAAAAAATATTTTTTCTGGACTTTCAGTCAGTTGCGGTTTTACTGGTATTCCACCTAAACTATCTCTACCTAGTTCCTCATAGGATTTTTCTATGATTCTGGCAATTTCAGCTGGTTGGTCTGCTATATCTGTCTCTTTTAACCTCTGGCGGATCGCCACGTTTGCTGCTTCACCTTTTATGTTGGCTAATAATATAGCCGAGACCTGCTTGAAGTCTTTCAGTAATTTCATACCAAGAGTTAAAGCAGGCTCTGGACCGTATTCGTCTTGAATTTGTTTTAGCACATCTGGTATCACCGAAATGGATGGAACACCGTGCGTTTTTGTGTAGATGGAAGCAAAGACTGTACCCCAAGTGTCACAGTCCTCAATGTGTGGTGCGATTCCCATTGGAAGACAGATAGTCAGAATCCTGTGTTTTTCTAATGGGGTGGTGTCAGGAAACACCGCCTCTATTTGGGTAATTTTCTGTGCCAACCAGAATGGTATTTGTTCCCGTTTAGCCGGTACTTTACCTAGGCAAGACTGGATGTTCTGTGGTGTAATCTTAGTTGTGTTCCCCTGGTGAGGGGTCAGCTGTGGAAGTTTAATCGTTGGCTGAATTGTTGAAGTCCGCATTACATACTGGACTAATTGTCTATGAATTTTTAGTAATTGTTTTAGCTGTATTAACAGCTCTCCTGTAGACATCCCTTCGATGTCTGGGTGTGGTGTGTATCCGGCTAAGACCGGCCACGTTGCTCCTGGTCTACCTAAAGGACCGAGCCTGGTGATGTGATTATTATGTATTAGGGCGCCATCAAATAAGAGCAAATGCTCTTGGAATTTGAGTGGTACTTCCACCTCCTCGAAAGGAGTGTAAATGTCAGGTGGTACCTCTATTTTGTAATAGTGGAAGTACTTTGTTACAGCATTTGCTGCTGGAAAATGTATCCATGTATAGTATACCTCTGTCTGCCGATATTCGTGTGCCTCAATTACGAATATGACTGTGCCACCTCTAGGTGTCAGTCCATTTTCTATAAGTTTTAAGGTTATAGATTTCCTTTTGGTGACCGGGATTAGTATTATATCCCCGTCTGCATCCTGTAGTGCAGTATCAGCTGCTGCTATTTCAGCTGCTAATCTAACTGCCTCTCTTTCATCATCACTCTCTGCCATTTTACCGACAGGAAGCTTATGTCTTTTGTTTGCAGATCAGGTTTCTTATGGAACAAAGATTAGATGCACAATATTTTGGAACTGTTTATCCTTCAACGTTGACTATACCAAGAACCTTACATAGGAGTTCCCTCCTGCGAGGTTTTGGAGGATATTACCTTTCACCCACTCCAGACGTCTTTGGAGTATTTGGGAAAAGGGGTCTGAGTGAGAAAGCACGACTGAGTTACTCTAAATGTCTTACGTTAGTTTTATCGCCCTTTTCAAACACGTTGGGCGCCATGTAGTGTAGTTCCTATCTTCCCAATAGGCTCTGCGCATTGGAATAATACCTACAGCAGTAAAGGCCTAGGCCAGACGTTAACTAGGTCTACTACTGTCGATACTAGACTTAAGTTTTGGGTTTGCCAGCGTAGCTCAGAGTTCGCTAGAAACTTTCTCGAATGTTCAAGGAGGAATTAACTTCCCTGATTAGACAAGAAGGGATTTAGTTTCTGACAACCATAGAACATGACAACTTTGCTCTCCCCTAATCAAGAGTCAATCTCGAGAGTCGTGTGAACAAAAGGCAAATTATTTTACTCAGTCAGTACGTGCATTCTTAGTCTCATCAGAATGTAGAGAAAAGGAAGAGACGGGCGTGTTCAATAAAAGATGTTATTTATTGATCAGTCTCTTTTCTCGTACAAGAGAAATGGATCGATATTATTGCAATACTTATAGCTAAGTAAAGTGCATACATTAAAAGCAATAGTATAAAGTAATACTGTAAAAACATTGATATGGTTTCTAAGCCATAAGATGTTTTAAAATGAATAAAATATATT
This sequence comes from Lissotriton helveticus, assembly GCF_964261635.1. NCBI lineage: Eukaryota > Metazoa > Chordata > Amphibia > Caudata > Salamandridae > Lissotriton > Lissotriton helveticus. Next base: position 760,638,832 of record NC_136070.1, read on the forward strand.
TACATACACATATACATTTGACTAAACGTACTCAACTGGTGTTTCTAAATACGCCTACCCCGTGTACCTGACCTAAGCCTAATACGTGGGCGGGAATAGAAAGTTACAGTTTAAGTTAAGTTTGTTTTTGCCAAGTGAATAACTAAAGAATTCTCTGTGAGGGGTTATTCAGTTCTGTACCTGGAAGTTAGGATGAATGAGGAATGGTATCTCTTTCTCTGGTCTCGATATTCCAGGCTGCCTGCGAGGGCTACCCAGAAACGCCGGTGCTGGATTCTCGGCAGGAGAAAGCAGCGCGTCTCTCAGCACGTCAGGAAGGCGGGGCTGCTGCCAGCGGGGTCTGCTCTGCTCTCGGCTTCGGCAAGTGTGGCTGCTCCGTCTCGTCACCACGCGTGAGTTTGCATATGGCAAGATCGGTAATATTTATACCTTTAAGGTGCCGAGATTGACGTAAGGATGGACATAGATACGTCAATAAAGATGTCATACGACTTGCTCGTTAGCACATTCTTTACTAAAGTTCTCGGCGAAATCAAAACAATGGCCGCAGGGTTTTGCCCAGGTTGTCATAGGTTTGATTTGTTATGAGAACTCCGTATGCCTTATCAGGGGCTGGAGGAATATCGCTTGTCTAATTAGATCGCAAGCGTTATGACCTAATCAGATAACACGTTCCTGTGCCGTAGTGTGACTGCATCTGATAACGGTATCTGCATCATGGGGGTTTTCTGCCTCATGGGCTGACTGCTAGTTAACTTGTCGGTTTGTTTAACTAGAATAGGGTCAGGAATAGGGGGATCGATTCAGAACCGATAGGAATACATGACACTACCTCCCCAATTTTCGTTTCCAGGGCCGCTCGTGAAGCTTGGATGTCCGTTCTAGATGCCTGTATGGCCGCCAGTAGCATGTCAGTATCATTTAGTGCGCCAGACTGCATGGGCAGAGGTCTCGGAGCAGCGAAATTGTCCATCGGGCCCTGCCTCGTGGCCTTGGGGATCACATCCTTCTTGCCCATGATTGCGTTGCCCAGAGACCGGGAGCTCCCGGGGCAGATCCTCTTCCTCTGTGTGTTCGCGGGGCTCGACCGTGTATTGGGGAGAGGGGCAGAGCAGACTATCTCCCCGTCCACTCAAGTCCCGTAGATGGTCTCCAAGCGTGGTTCCGAGAGTCTCTGGGCCAGGGCCCGGTAGCAGGCGCCGTCCTGGGTGGGGGGGGGTCGTGGGGTATTCCTCCACTCGTGCCTCGCGGGGGCCTCCCCCGATGGTCCCACCTCCACCGGCCCGAGTCTCAGGGTGCAGGCACAGGCGGCGGAGCGTCGTGGGTGCAAGGTTCGAGGCGTCAGCCCGCCCCTCCCGCTTCAGTGCGGGCTGCAGGGTTACTCGCACGGCAGGGCCGGGTCTTCTCACTACCGGCAGGCCCCGGCAGTCCGCTACGGTCCAACCTCCGTGCCTCGGGCCCCTCTAGAGCGCGGCCGCCTAGTTGGTGAGAGGCAGACCCCCGCTCCTGTTACCGGGCTGGTTCGGATCTCGCCCCTTCAATGCCGGTACCACTGTCTATTTCGCCTCAGGGGCAGGGCCCCGTTCATAGACCCTCTCCGCAGCGGGGGGTCCCACCGTCGCCGCACTCTGGGCGGGGGGATCCGGGGGGGTATTGCTCCACTCGTGCCTCGTGGGGGCCGCCCCCGAGAGTCTTACCTCCCCAGGCCCGTATCTTCAGGCGCAGGCGCCGGCAGCTGTAGGCGGAGGGCTCGCAGTGCGGGCCGCAGGGCGTCCAGGACAGTAGGGCCGGGCTCTCTCTCACTCGGCAGACCTCCGTGAACCTCCGCGGCGCAACCTCCGTCCCCCGGTGTTCCTCTAATGTGCAGCCGCCATATTGGTTAAGTCCGGCGCCGCCTCAGAGGCCGGCCCTCGCTCCCGGTGCCGGGCAGGTTTGGAGCACACCACCCAGCCACAGGCACCACCGCCACCTCTCTCCTGGGACCGGGTCCGGTCACTGTCTCTCTCCGGCAGCGGCAGCAGTGCGGGACCTCGCCTTCACCGGACTCCAGCCCCGGCGCCGGCCGCCATCTTGGGAAAGGCGGGCGGCGATCTTCTCCGTCCAGCTCCCACTGTCCGGCGGAGACGGTATGCTACCGTCCGCCCGGCGGCCAATCACCTCGCAGGGCCTCCGTGAGCTGTCGACAGCGGCAGGCGGAATCGCCGGCTCCCGAGGCGCGCCGTACTCCCCGGGTGCCTAGGCCGCCATGATGGTCGCCGAGACTCAGCGGGGCCGCCGTTTCACACGGGGCCCAGGCGGGATCAACTGCGGTTCAACGCCGAAGCAGCCCGTAACAGGTACCCGGGCGACAGCTCCTTGCTTCGGTGGCGTTTCTGGGACTCGGGGGAATAAGTATTGCCGGATATTTAGTGGGCTCGGCCGGAGCTCTGTGCAGGCACGTCTAGTCTGCCATGCTGCTGGCCACGCCTATGACATATGTTAATTTTAGTAATTTATTTTCTTTAGCGGGTTGTGTGTTAATAGGGAAATAGCTTAGGAAGTAATTTAATTGTAAGTAATTACATTTTTGTAAAAAGTGTATTGAGTTTATTTTTTTAAATATTTTAAAATTGTAAATTAATGTTTTGTTAATAGGTCAATAATTAGTATTAGTAGGTAATTTTTATTATTAAATAATTTTTATTTGTATTTTTAATTGATTATTTAATATATTTTATACCATTGTAAAATATTTTAATTAATTTGTAATTGGTATTACTATTTTTGTTATTTATATTTATATATGAAGTATTTACTTTCCCTACTATTGCACTCATTGGAGTTGGAATAGTAATTTTTACCCCTATGCTATCCAATGTGTTCCCTACTGTTGCACTCTCTGGAGTTGGAATAGTAATTTTTACCCCTACGCTATCCAACGCTTTCCCTATAGTTGCACTCAGTGGAGTTGGAATAGTAATTTTAACCCCTATGCTATCCAACGCTTTCTTCACTGTTGCACTCACTGGAGTGGGAATAGTAATTTTTATCCCTACGCTATCCAACGCTTTCTCTACTGTTGCACTCTTTGGAGTAGGAATAGTATTTTTTACCCCTACGCTACCCAACGCTTTCCCTACTGTTGCACTCACTGGAGTGGGAATAGTCATTTTTATCCCTACGCTATCCAACGCTTTCCCTACTGTTGCACTCTCTGGAGGGGGAATAGTAATTTTTACCCCTACGCAATCCAACGCTTTCCCTACTGTTGCACTCTCTGGAGTGGGAATAGTAATTTTTACCCCTACGCTATCCAACGCTTTCCCTACTGTTGTAGTCTCTGGAGTGGGAATAGTAATTTTTACCCCTACGCTATCCAACGCTTTCCCTACTATTGCACTCGCTGGAGTGGGAATAGTAATTTTTACCCCTACGCTATCCAACGCTTTCCCTACTGTTGCACTCTCTGGAGTGGGAATAGTCATTTTTACCTCTACGCTATCCAGCGCTTTCCCTACTGTTCCACTCTCTGGAGTTGGAAGAGTAATTTTTGCCCCTACGCTATCCAACGCTTTCCCTACTGTTGCACTCTCTGGAGTGGGAATAGTAATTTTTACCCCTACGCTATCCAATGTTTTCCCTACTGTTGCGCTCTCTGGAGTTGGAATAGTAATTTTTACCCCTACGCTATCCAACGCTTTCCCTACTGTTGCACTCTCTGGAGTGGGAATAGTCATTTTTACCTCTACGCTATCCAGCGCTTTCCCTACTGTTCCACTCTCTGGAGTTGGAAGAGTAATTTTTACCCCTACGCTATCCAACGCTTTCCCTACTGTTGCACTCTCTGGAGTGGGAATAGTAATTTTTACCCCTACGCTATCCAATGTTTTCCCTACTGTTGCGCTCTCTGGAGTTGGAATAGTAATTTTTACCTCTACGCTATCCAATGCTTTCCCTACTGTTGCACTCACTGGAGTCGTTACAGTAAATTTAAACCTCTCGCTATCCTACGGTAAAAATATTGTATATGTTTTGTTAATAATATGTGTATATATATATATATATATATGTATATATATATATATATATATATATATGTGTATTAAAAATATATATATTTTTAAAGTTACAATAATTATTTCTTAATTTAAGTATTTTAAATAAGTTAAAATTAATTGTATTTATTATTATATTACTTTTAAATTACTTTTAAGACATTTAAAAAATTCGATATTTAGAGTCTATAGTTTTTTACACTCGATATTTTGGAGTCGATATTTTTGTACTTACCTGTTTGAAGATAGGAAGTCGATATTCTTGCAGTCTATATTTTTACCTCGATATTTTAGTATCTTGATATTTTGACTGTCGATATTCTGTCAGTGATCCATTTGACACCTATGCACCCGGTCTAAAGGGGTTTGCTTAAAGTCCTGTCCTAAGTGTCCTTTATCTTTAAAATTCCAACTGCGACTTTCCCCATAGAAGCTAACGAGGCTCACGACTGTGTTCTCACACTGCACACGTCCCTCGTGGATCCCCTGTGTCACTACCTTGGGTGGTTCCTTGGGGTCCCAGCGATGCTCTAGGCCTTGTGTCTAGTCAAGTCGTGGTTCTTATACCACTTTCTTAATATATAGTTTGGTCCCCCCGGGGCCCATTGTATATTGTGCTATATTATTGTTATTTTGGTGCTTTAACCTTGTGTATCTTGCTCTGTACTATGATGTATTCCTATAGGTTCTGTATCGATCCCCCTATTCCTGACCCTGTTCTGGTTAATAATTAACTAGCAGCCATCCCACGGTGCAAAAACCGTTATCTGATTAAGCCACACCACGGCACAGGAACGCGTTATCTGATTAGGTCATAACGCTTGCCATCTAATTAGGCAAGCACTATTCCTCCAGCCCCTGATAAGGCATACGGAGTTCTCAAAACAAATCAAACCTATGACAACCTGGGAAAATCCCTGCGGCCATTGTTTTGATTTCACCGAGAACTTCAGTAAAGAATGTGCTAACGACCAGTCCGTATGAAATCCTTATTGACGTATCTATGTCCATCCTTACGTCAATCTCGGCACCTTACAGGTCTAAATATTACCGACATTGCCTTAAGCAAACACACGCGGTGGTGACGAGATCGGAGCAGCGAGACTTGCCGAAGAGGCCAGCACAGAGCAGACCCTGCTGGCGCTGCCCCGCCTTCCTGACGCGCTGAGAACGAAACGCTGCTTTTCTCCTGCCGAGAAATCCAGCTCCGGCGCTTCCAAGCGGCCCTCGCAGGCAGCTGGAATATCAAGACCAGAGACGAGAGATACCAGCCCTCAACCATTCTAGATCTCAGGTACAGAACTGAATAACCCCTTGCAGAGAATTCTTGAGTCAGTCACTTGGCAAAACAAACTTAACTTAAACTGCTACTTATCTACTCCCGCCCACGTATTAGGCTTAGGTCAGGTACACTGGGGTAGGCGTAGTTAGAAGCACCAGTTGAGTACGATTAGTCAAATGTATATATGTATGTATCTATTTTATCAATTTTAAATATCAAATGGCTTAGAAACCATATCAATGCTTTTACAGTATTATTTTATACTCCTGCTTTTATTGTATGCACTTTACTTAACCATAAGTATTGCAATAATATCGATTCATTTCTCTTGTATGAGAAAAGAGACTGATCAATAAATAACATCTTTTATTGAACACGCCCGTCTCTTCCTTTTCTCTACAATCTGGTGAAACTAAGAATGCACTGAACTGACTGAGTAAAATAAGTTGTCTTTTGTTTTCACACGACTCTAGAGATACACTCTTGATTAGGGGAGAGCAAAGTTGTCATGTTCTATGGTTGTCAGAAACTAAATCCCTTCTTGTCTATCCAGGGAGGTTAAATTCCTCCTTGCCTATTCGAGAAAGTTTCTAGTGAACTCTGAGCTAGCTGGCAATCCCAAAACTTTAAGTCTAATATCGTCAGTAGAAGACCTAGTTAACCTCCGTCCTAGGTCTATACTATTGAAGGTATTATTCCAATGCGCAGAGCCTATTGGGATAATAGGAACTACACTACATGGCGCCCAACGTTTGGAAAGGCGATAAAACTAACGCAAGACATTAGAGTAACTCAGTCGTGCTTTTTCACACAGAGCCCCTTTTTTCCCATAATACTCCAAAGACGTCTGGAGTGGGTGAAAGGTTATATCCGCCAAACTTCATAGAGAGGAGACTCCTATGTATGGTTCTTGGTTTAGTCAACATTGAAGGATACACTGTTCCAAAATATTGTGCATCTAATCTTTGTTTCCATAAGAAACCTGATCTGCAAACAAACGGAATAACCTTCCTGTCGGTAAAATGGTAGACAGTGATGAAGAAAGAGAGACAGCTAGAATAGCAGCTGAACTCTTAGCAGCTGATGCTACTATGCAGGAAAATGACCCGGATATAATACTCATCCCGGTCAACATAAGAAAATCTATAACTTTAAAACTTATAAAAAATGGACTGACATCGAGAGGTGGTACAGTCATATTCGTAATTGAGGCACACGAATATCGGCAGACAGAGGTATTCTATTCATGGAAAAACTTTCCAGCAGCAAATGCTGTAACAAAGGACTTCCACTATTACAAAATAGAGGAACCTCCTGATGAGTACACTCCTTTTGAGGAGGTGGAAGTACCACTCAAATTCCAAGAGCACCTGCTCTTGTTTAATGGCGCCCTAAAACATAATAATCACATCACCAGGCTCGGTCCACTAGGTAGACCAGGAGCAACGTGGCCGGTCCTAGCCGGATACACACCACATCCAGACATTGAAGAAATGCCTGCAGCAGAGCTTTTAATACAGCTAAAACAACTAATCAAAATACATAGACAATTAGTCCAATATGTAATGCGGACTTCAACAGTCCAACCAGCAATTAAAATTCCACAGCTGACCCCTCATCAGGGTAACACAAATAAAATTACACCACAGAACATACAGTCCTGTCTAGGTAAAGTACCCGCAAAACGGGAACAAATACCTTTCTGGCTAGCACAAAAAATCACTCAAATAGAGGCGGTGTTTCCGGACACCACCCCGGTAGAAAAACACAGGATTCTGACTATCTGTCTTCCAATGGGAATCGCACCACACGTGGAGGACTGTGACACTTGGGGTACAGTCTTTGCTTCCATATACACAAAAACACATGGTGTACCATCCATGTCAGTAATACCAGATGTGCTAAAACAAATTCAAGATGAATATGGTCCAGAACCCGCTTTAACTCTTGGTATGAAATTACTGAAAGACTTCAAGCAGGTCTCGGCCATATTATTAGCCAACATAAAGGGAGAAGCAGCAAACGTGGCGATCCGCCAAAGGTTAAAAGAAACGGATATAGCAGACCAACCATCTGAAATTGCCAGAATCATAGAGAAATCCTATGAAGAACTAGGAAGAGATAGTCTGGGTGGAATACCGGTAAAACCTCAACTGATTGAAAGTCCTGAAAAGGTATTCATTAAAAATAATTTAACAACACAAAAAAAGAGCTGGGAAGGAAATAAACAATCCTATCCTAAAGAAAAAAGATTCCAGACCAGAGGAAGGTCTCCTCGGCGGAGAGAAAGATCTCCTGACCAAGGACGCAAGTCTCCCCAAAGGGAGCCCTCTGTGAAAAAATACAACCTTAGAAATAGGGATAATATAAAGAAACCTGATAGATATCAAGATAATGATACACGTCCCTCTCAATCTTTTCAGACTTCCTCGCAGAAATCGGAAAGAAGAGGACGATCAGAACACAGGGAAGAGCACATCAAGTCCAAAGACAAGGAACCTGCTCATCCAAATAAAAAATTACAATTTCCAAAAAAGAAGGTAGCCAGCATTAAAGTAATCAATAATGCCGAGAATACTGAGGACACAACTGAAAAACGGAGAATGGGCTCAGACAATGCTAGACAGCGCAGCAGAAGTGAGCATAGCTCGCAAAATCCTTATGAATCATCTGGAGACAGTGGACACGAATGAATATATTCAAGTGGAAACTGCAGACACCAGAGTTAGCAAACCTCACAAAATATATGAAATAACATTACGTATAGAGGGGGATAAGACTAGAAAAATAAGGGGTCTATTTTGGGATAATCTCTCCCAGGGCTATGACATCCTTCTAGCTGAACGAGACTGGCCACCCGAGTTTGTCAGGGAGTGCCCTCATGGTGAAGAAATAATTATGCCTGCCTTCTCAAATCATATTCCAATTCATAAAAAATATACACTTGCAAGAAAGTGGGCAGTAGCTCTAGCTCCTGCTTTATATAAAAATCATGTAGGATGGGATAAGGACTCTCCCCCTCATAAAATCCAGTTAAAATCACAACCTACTGCACAGAGGCAGTACCCAATTAAGCAAGAAGCTAAAAAACAGGTAAAAGAGATCCTAGATCAACTTGAATACCAGGGGGTGATTGAAACTTGCACCTCACAAATGAACAACCCTTTGTTTCCTGTCTCCAAACCAGACAACTCATATCGTCTAGTTTTGGATTACAGACACCTTAACTCATGTTGCAAAACTTTTGCAGTGCAAAACTCGCATAGTGCTGCACTAATGAATAACATAGTGCGCAAAAAATACAAAACAACATTAGACATCTCTAATGGATTCTTTTGTCAAAATATAGCACCAGAGAGCAGATATTTGACTGCGTTCTCGGTAAATGGCTCGCAAAAAAGTTTCTGCCGTTTACCCCAGGGGCACAAGAACAGCCCAGGATTATTTTCAACGAGAGTAACAGAATTACTACAAACATACGATGACGAGGCATTATCATATGTCGACGACATTTACCTAACAGATGATGACTTGGATACTCACTTGAAGAGAGTGAACACCATAATACTTGGGTTCGCAGCAGAGGGTTACAAATTCAACTTTAAAAAATCAAGAATTGCCCATCTAACAGTCCTGTTTTTAGGATATGAATTATCAAGTGAAGGCAAAAGCCTGGCTGACAATTTCCTAGAGAAATGTGCTGTACTCCAAGCTCCTAGAACACTAAAAAACGTACAATCAATTCTAGGCTTCCTAAATTTCGGAAGAACATACATTGCAAATTACGCAGAAAGGGTCAAACCCCTTTATGATCTAATAAAACCAGATTTTAAAAGAATCAATTGGACTCAAAAACACACAGAAATTTTGAGATCTTTACAAACAGACATGTTAATTAAAACAAAATTAGAAACACATGATAACACACGCAATCTTGTGATTCGAGTCATCCCAGGAAGATGCGGATTCACATACCTGACCTCTAATGAGGGAGAAAAGGTACCAATTGCATACAAATCACACTTGTACACAAAAGCTGAAATGAAATTTAGTCCAACGGAAAAAATTCTGACCGCGGTACAGACTGCTGTAGCAAAGGAGCGGGCCCTAGCACAAGGTAAACGAATAATCATCGTGACACCGATACCAGCCCTGGAGGCGGTAACAAAGGCAAGCATTCCGAATGCTAAAGCACTCCATCCAAGGTGGATACAGTGGGCTAATTCTCTTGCTGCAACAGACGTGGTATACGAATTTGATCCCAACTTAAAAACACAAGAATTTCTCCAATACAAATTCGAATGTCCTCCGCCAATCGAAATTCTGCCTCTAGAACATTACGGCTGTATAATATATACAGACGGATCAGCACAACCCGCAGTGGGGGGTAAACAAGCTTACAGTGCTGCGTGCGCGATTGTTAAAGGTCGCTGGCACGAAGGGAAATTTAAACCAGCGGTCACTAAAACACAATCTCTAGGAGATTGTACAGCTCAGCGAGCTGAACTACTGGCATTCAAGATGGCGCTTGAAAATACCGATCGAGAATTCCCCACACTCATAGTGTGCGATTCGTATTATTGCGTTCAGTCTTACAATGAATACTTGCAGATCTGGCTTCAGAATGGTTTTAAGGATGCAAAAGGAGGCACAATCAAGCATAAAATGCTTTGGGAACAAGTAGTTCATTTGCAAAAAGAACTACCAAAGACTCACGTGATACATACACTGAGTCATCAACGTGATGGCGTTCACGTTGCAGGGAATTCATTGGCTGATGAGGCCGCAAAGGCAGCTGTGCAAACGGCTTCCGTAGCTGCCATCACACGGTCGAAAACAAAAATAGACAGCGATATATTACAAGCTGTCAGCGCTACAGAAAAAGATTCGACAGAAACACTCCCGAAAGGCTTTCCAGTGAAGTACTCGTATATAACTGATGCAAACAATGTTCCGTTTGCTCGAATCCCTGGAGTGGGGGATAGGGCAATTCCAAACATGCAACATAGGTTAGGACTAATCATAGCGGCACACGAAGGGCTTGCTTTTGTACATGCTGGCGTCTCAGCCACAGTATCGTTAATAAAACAGAGATACTGGTGGCCACAAATGAGAAGACAAACACGGAACTATGTTCTAGAATGTGAAATATGTCAAAAAATGAAAGTATCAACAGTGAGACGACCAGCGCAGACGCCCCTTCTAATCTCGGATAAACCATTAGCCTGTGTTTACCTGGACCACTGTGGTCCCTTACAAAGGGATGGTAACTATAAATATATCTTGGTTGCAGTGGATTCATGCACGAGATTCATATGGATGTGGCCCCAGCGATCGGCTGACGCCAGAACTGTTATAAAAGATTTGCGAGTCTTTATCGGCACATACGCAATTGGCATGCTGCATTCTGACCAGGGTCCTGCTTTTAGCTCTAGAGCTTATAAGGAGGCCATGACCAGCATGGGCATTGCATTGCGGTATTCTTGTCCATTTCATCCTGAGGGAAACGGAATTGTAGAAAGAAAAAAACGTGACATAAAGCAATGTATAACAGCGAAGGTATTAGGTTCGGGAGCTGGGTGGGTCAAACATCTAATAAGTGTCCAACGTAGTCTAAACAACCTGCCAAGAAATTCTCTAAGGGGATTCAGTCCGTACGAATTATTGTTTGGAACTAGAATGATGGTCTTAGATCTTGACAGTCAGACTTCAGTGGTTAAAGAAAAAAGCTTTGATATCAAAGATCGTTTGGCTATTTTGCAGGACTTAAACGAAACAAGGAAAGACCTGAGCAACATAAAGTTGAAACAACAGCCAACGACCACTGAAGAAAAACCACCTGTCCCAGCAAGACCTGTCTGGATTCCAAAAGTCGGGGATCTAGTCAGAGAAAAGATCGCGGTAAAGAAGGAATTTGGGCCTTCTTACAGAAAAGCAGTTCCTGTCTTGTCTATCAACGGGACAAGATCAGTAGTACTACCGCCCCTTGCTGGTAAAAAGGAGAACAGAGTTGTATCAATCGACCTGATAAAACCACAATCATGTGGCCGATAACAAATAGTAGGCCAAGTGGACTCCCAATAAGTAGCAGAACACCAAGGTTTGCTACAAACACAGAGGTTCAATCTAAGAGGCTACTCACATTTGAAATGCCTACAGAACAACAACAAGGACTATGCAACAATGCTATGGAACTTAAACCTCTAAAAACCCAAATAAAAACATTTAGCAGAGACACACCAATCTACAATGAAGTAACAAATGACTATGCTGCTGCAACAAAACACACTAATAAAGCAAACAGTAATCCTGAAGCAATTGGAACAATAGACAGAACGGCATCCGGCTACTTCATCAACTTCAATGATTCATCTGAAGATCTGAGTGAATCAAAGGAACAAACATCAACAAAAACCTTTAAAGATAAAGCTAAGGAACTTTTTCAACATCTGAAAGAAACCTATCTGATTTCTCCATTGATTGAATTCTGGGTGGCCTTAGGTGCACTTATCCTCATACTTTGGCTCATCATGGTACTATGTTTGGGACATTTCATTGAGGGAAAATATGCTAAAATGGACACAGCAAGCCAGAAAATCAACTTGGTCCTCAAACCACACACGTCTTCACACGTCGAGAAAAGAGAACTTTCTTCAGTCAACTTCACAGCCAATCCTATACCCGGTGGGGTAGCATGGGACAATACTGATTATGAAATCTATGGTCCGGTTGAAATCCTGAAGTATCCACATCAAATCAAGATCTCCTTGAGTGACTTTGTAAAACCAAGCTCAGTTGCGGATGATTGGGACTTTGAAAGTATTAATGATATGATGTCTGACCTAGTGATGTCTGCTAAATTTACAAAACATGATTATTTGCAGGGTTCGTCTAATTATGATAAAATGTTCTGCTATAATCACTATAGTAATCATTATCTGCATAAATCTGCACAACCTAGGAATGTTTTAAATTATAATCAATGGGAACACTGTGCAACCCCTCCAAAAGGTAGCTCAAGAACTTTTTATGACAAATATTCATATTTTTCAGGGTTCAACACAAGTAATGCAGAAACATTTTATTTCAAATTATCGAATAAGACAGGTACAAAGACCATGCTTACAAACACTAAATTGATATATTCAGACTCATTTTTTGAGCAAATGAGTACATTTGGTTTTGATTACTGGGACAAAAATGTTGAAGTAAAAAGTGTGTGGGGTACAAAAGAATGGCAAGTACAAGGTATAGAATCATTGTTTAGAGCCTGCATGATCCCAGAACAAATTATATTTTTAAATGACACTGTTCAACAAACTACCTGTCTTAGCCTAGCCAAAATCAAAGACTTAAACAAACCGTCTATTCCGAAGCCAACAATGAACAGTAATATGTCTATAGATGAGGAGATAGACGTAAACCATATATTAAGCCAAAACAGAACACATCCTGATTGGAAACAGTGGTTGATCTTGCCCACATATACTAATAACTGTCAAGACAGATTCCTGAACAAAATCCAGGGGTTCACATTGACCAGGCCAGACCCTAGATATTCCCAAAGACAACACCCAGGGATAATTACCACGTACAGTGTGGGCAAGCTCTGCCTTCAATGGCTACAAACATCCACACTGGCAGAAATTAAGCAACACCTAACTTTACTTACTGATGGTGCTGACTTGCGTGATTTCATTATGGGACCGTGCAAACAGCGTCAAAAACGCTTCATAGCAGCCTCTGTATATGCAGCTTATAACGAAGCCTGGAAAATAACTCAAATTGAAACGTCAGAGAGAATACGGGAAATTGACCGTATTAATTTGGAAAAATCACTTTCTGTAGTGGACAATGGGTTAATGACTCTGTCCTCCAGAATATACTCTTTGGACAGCATTGTGTCTTCAGCAATCGACATAATATCGCAAGACTTACTGTTGTTACAACACGGTCAGTCCCAATTGCGTTCTATTGTACAGCTTGGCTGGACGTTACAAAATCTGCGTTCAGGCTATGTGCCTTGGCGTTTAATCAACACAACGTCACTATTCAATATCTTTAACCTTACTGATAAACAAATCATTATGGCACAGAAGGGTGCTGATTATACAATCCTGAGCATTGAGACACTCGAGAGATTACCATTGACAATGTCAGAACGACCTGTCAGTGAATGGATAATACATGGGATAATTAATATTCCAATATCTACTTTCAGGTTTCAATACTGCCAAAAATATATACAGGCTGGCATGTACGAAAAATTGGGTAAAGGGTACATTAAGTCAACATGGAACTTGCCCTATTCACATGCATGTGTCAGTAATAAAGGCCGGAAAGTGTTTCTTAGTGGCAATAATTGTGCGATGTCACTAAGCGGTACACTTCTGTGTAATGGTATTAGTTTACACGGAGCCTGTGAAGGGTCCTCAAATAACCTTTCATGTCACCAGCTAGGCACACCTGCAACACAGATAGAACCATTCTTTAGGAGACTATCGAACGGGAGTTATATTGTAATTGTAGACCGCAGATGTTGTAGCTTGGTGCCCGGAATACCTTATCTCATAACTACGACTGCGAAGGTCATGTGCTGTGAACGAGTATTGTTCCCCAGCACAATGCCAGACAGGGAGGCAAGGTTATGGCCGAATTTGAAAATTGCTTCTATTCGAATTGATACTTTAAGCAGAATGAAAACAGTGCTCCTTCAGACGCCGACCAGGCTCACGTCATCAAAAGAAATGTATGATCTCCAAGTTGCAAGGACAACGGCAGAGATTCATTCATTGTTATCAACTAATTCCCCCATACATTTCGCAGAAATCCTGAACGAAATCTTAAATATTTCTGATACCAGTGGAGTCTCAAATGTATTTAAGACAGTGTTTTCGGGGGCTTTAACACCATTTAAAGCCATTCTGGGTATTTTTCCGGACTTCGTCCATTCCATCTTTGGTGGACTTCCTCTCCTTTTGGGACTAGTGGCAGGAATCCTATTTTTGATCCTGTTATTTCGCTATGGCAAACCGTGTCACAGACAAAACACCTGCGACAAGGGAAGAAACAATCCTAGCCATTGGATACCGGGACCGGATATCTAAAATCCTTGGACTGTCCCGGCTTAGAGACCTGAACATGACTTGGTTTCTTTCATTTAGACCAATGTGGCAAAGCTGTGTTTTACCTGTATTAAGGTGCTTGCTATGCGGAGAAGAATGCGTGTTGGACACCTGTCTGACGCTACAATCGGATGCGCCAATGGATGCAGAAACTTTGTTGGGTCCGGTCACGGCTCATGCATTGTGCTGTCCCCAGCGGCTACCAATCCTGATGGCGGCATTCGTGGAGACTTCACCACTACGATTGAGGGGTAGTGAAGTTTAAGATGAAAGCAGCATCGATCAGGTACGACCTTCTGTCAGCTATGCTGATCAAAACATCAATGGAGGCAATCATGCTCATGAATGCATGGTAACATCTTTTTCCGAGTTAGTGGAACTTTCACAGGAAGCTGTTGACAGCTTTTTCGACAGTCTAAATAATATGATGTTCTCACCAGAGCAGAAATAATGACTTTTGAGCAAGCTAGCACGCGGCGTTCCAATCACCCTGAATTTGGCCTTCAACGTTAATGATAAAGTAACATGAACAATTTTTTTTTCTCCAGTTTACGGACAGCAGATTTTTTTTTCCACAAATCCCCAAAATATTTTATAGTTTTTTGGGACACTTATCTTCTGCTTAAAGTAGAATCTATTCTTAGAGAACTAAATTTCTATTTTAGGAACTTAGAGACATTAGCTGCCCTCTGGCATGTTCATGGATATTTTATTTTGTGATGAAATGGTCTCGCATTTTTTTCTTCTGTATTAAGAACCATTTCATGTGTTATTTTTCAATATTTTATTAATAATGATGTATGAATATGCGTGATTAATTTAGCATTTTTCTACTGCTTGAGTGCATATAGTGCTTATGATTATTTTTTTTCTCGTGTATTTCATAATTTCAAAATGCATATGGATGTATTTTGGGGTGGTACGGTATACACATACACTACTGTATATTTACTATGCCTAGATTTGTAAATATGGACATAGTCTGCGTGGAGTGGGTGTGATGTATTCCTATAGGTTCTGTATCCATCCCCCATTCCTGACCCTGTTCTGGTTAATAATTAACTAGCAGCCATCCCATGGTGCAAAAACCGTTATCTGATTAAGCCACACCACGGCACAGGAACGCGTTATCTGATTAGGTCATAACGCTTGCCATCTAATTAGGCAAGCACTATTCCTCCAGCCCCTGATAAGGCATACGGAGTTCTCAAAACAAATCAAACCTATGACAACCTGGGAAAATCCCTGCGGCCATTGTTTTGATTTCACCGAGAACTTCAGTAAAGAATGTGCTAACGACCAGTCCGTATGACATCCTTATTGACGTATCTATGTCCATCCTTACGTCAATCTCGGCACCTTACAGGTATAAATATTACCGACATTGCCTTAAGCAAACACACGCGGTGGTGACGAGATCGGAGCAGCGAGACTTGCCGAAGAGGCCAGCACAGAGCGGACCCCGCTGGCGCTGCCCCGCCTTCCTGACGCGCTGAGAACGAGACGCTGCTTTTCTCCTGCCGAGAAATCCAGCTCCGGCGCTTCCAAGCGGCCCTCGCAGGCAGCTGGAATATCAAGACCAGAGACGAGAGATACCAGCCCTCAACCATTCTAGATCTCAGGTACAGAACTGAATAACCCCTTGCAGAGAATTCTTGAGTCAGTCACTTGGCAAAACAAACTTAACTTAAACTGCTACTTATCTACTCCCGCCCACGTATTAGGCTTAGGTCAGGTACACTGGGGTAGGCGTAGTTAGAAGCACCAGTTGAGTACGATTAGTCAAATGTATATATGTATGTATCTATTTTATCAATTTTAAATATCATATGGCTTAGAAACCATATCAATGCTTTTACAGTATTATTTTATACTCCTGCTTTTATTGTATGCACTTTACTTAACCATAAGTATTGCAATAATATCGATTCATTTCTCTTGTACGAGAAAAGAGACTGATCAATAAATAACATCTTTTATTGAACACGCCCGTCTCTTCCTTTTCTCTACAATCTGGTAAAACTAAGAATGCACTGAACTGACTGAGTAAAATAAGTTGTCTTCTGTTTTCACACGACTCTAGAGATACACTCTTGATTAGGGGAGAGCAAAGTTGTCATGTTCTATGGTTGTCAGAAACTAAATCCCTTCTTGTCTATCCAGGGAGGTTAAATTCCTCCTTGCCTATTCGAGAAAGTTTCTAGTGAACTCTGAGCTAGCTGGCAAACCCAAAACTTTAAGTCTAATATCGTCAGTAGAAGACCTAGTTAACCTCCGTCCTAGGTCTATACTATTGAAGGTATTATTCCAATGCGCAGAGCCTATTGGGATAATAGGAACTACACTACAGTACTCTCATAAAGAGATTACTAGAGAGTGTTTAGTATTAAATACATATTAGGTATATATAGTTAGGATTTTTTTCCTATCGGATTTTTGAAAATTCTATGTCGAATAACTTTGGCGTTTGAGGACGGAATTGGCTGAAATTTTCAGGAAAATGGAACATTTTATTTCTGAGCAGCCCCTGACAATTTGGGGGGGGTTTCGTCAAGGGGGGGTCGAGAAAAAAGGGGGGTCCCAAAACACGTTTTTCCCATGCAATTTTCCATAGGGCGTTTGGACTCCCTTTTAGCTCGAACGGCTGAATGGATTTCCACAACACTTGGCAAAATTGTAGATATTGTTTGCCCGATGTGCCTTTGCTAGGTCTCAATATATGTGCTCCAGTGGATTTTGATAAATTAACGTTCAAAAAAATATATATATCTGTAACAGCGCTCCGGTTAGCGCCCCGGTTCGCGTACCTGACGCGTAACGGAACTTCGCGAAGCGAAGCTGATTGGCTCTCCGGTGTCTGTCAACATTCTAAACAGTCCGGAGCGGCCGCCATCTTGTCTCTCGGTAGGATCGAGAGACAAGAGGTGAAGAAAAACGATGGGGGAAATTAATGAAAGGGGGCAAGGTAGACCCCTCCTGACCCCCTAGGATTGATGAGGGGGCTATTAAAGGGTCCCGCGGGGCAAAAAAAGAAAAATTCAGTTTTTTCGCGGTAGAGGCGCTACCCGGTACGCGAACCGGGTAGCTAACCGATCGCGTACCGGGAGTCCGCCATGTTGTGTTTCGGTGAAATTTAATCACAAGATGGAGGAAAAACAATGTGGGAAATGGGTATAAGGGGGCACGGGAGATGTATTCTGACCCCCTAGGTTTTCTGAGGGTGGCTGAGAAGGCCCATATATGCGAGAAAAAAAACACATTTTTTTTTCAAATTTTCGCGCGGTTAGCGTCCGGTGCGCGAACCGGGTAGCGCTCCAGAAAGCGTAAATCGTGAAAATTAGTAAAAAAAAGTTACATTCAAAATTTGTTTAGAGTGATCATAGTTAGGGTAGCTCTGAGAAGAGCTTTTGGGTATGTGGTAGATTTAGGTACTTATAAGTAGGTACCAATACATAGTCTTAAATTCAGGATGAAAACTCTGTTCCCCTCATCTGAGAAGTGAACTCCATCTCCTCTGTAGATATCGTGCATGTAGTAACGCAAGTTATTGTTGTAGATGGAGCCCATTCCATGGTCTCTCATGTAAGCTGAAACAGACTTATTTACATGCTTCCTCGATTTCTCAATTTGTGAACAAAATTGATTGGACCACCTCCATTTCTGTCTTTGGCATATATTTGAATATACCAAGGCAGTTTGAGGAAAAAGTGCCATCAATTGCTCAAAGGTGTCCTTTAAAAGCATTTCCAGACCTACCCCAGTCAAAGTGCCCAAGTCATTTCCTCCACAGTGCACAATTAACAGCTCAGGTTTTGGCAAATGCAAAAAGGTTTTCACCAATGGTATCAATTGGTGACATCTTAATCCTCTGTGGCCAATCCAGTTGATTTCCACATTTTGTAAATTGAGGTTGTGTAAATTTCTGTTATCAGCATACCTTTGAGCCCAGTGAATGTAACTATGTCCAACAATCCAGACAGAAAACATGGTGAGAGGAGGTTCTGCTGCAGTCAGATGAAGTGTGGGAATGAAATGGCAGTTGAAAGAGTAGGAGTTTGTAATAAAAAAACTGAGGAGTTTCTGTGCTAATGATTCAGTAGCAGTGATTGGTGGATTTTGATTGCTGAAAACAGAAAGTTAGGGTGCATGGATGAGTTCTTTGAAAAATTTAATTTGAGTGGTCAAGAAAAAATCATTTGATGAAAGATTGCACTGGATACGCAGGTGTACTGAGAGTAGAGTTCAATTGAAACATTGTTGTGTGAACTTGTAAACATGAGATGTCTTTCAGGAGGTGGTTGCTATGGAAAAAAGGCAGAAAGGGCAGAGGGGGGAAGGGTGTTGATTTGAAAAAAGTGAGGGAATAGTTTTGATTGGGTGACATGAGAGATATATGTGATGAATTACAGCATTTCTGTGCCTTTGTTGGTTGCAGCCTCTGGAGTGCATACCCTTTGCTCTGCTAAAGACAAATTGGTGTGTGTCTGAGACTGTTTTGAAATTCAAAAAGTATTTGCTAAGGTGAGAAAAGATTCATTTAATTTAGATAGAGAATAGTATGCTTTAGGGAGAAAATTATGAAGAAAGTTGTGTATTTAAAACGTTTCTTTGTGTCAAGTGTTTTAAAAATAGATTTTGTTTCTTTGAGTTACATAGCCATGTTAAAAGTGACGCAAAAATGGTGCAAGGGCCTTAAAAATACGCTTTCATGTGTGTTAGGGCATTTTAAGTCACTTCCCCATGAATCTGGGTGATTAATTTGTTTACTTGATGTGTTTAAAAACGTTTCTTGAAGTCAGTTAGGTTTCTTGATATGTACTGCTAGAGTTTCATAGGCTGCTTGGGGCATATTTACAAGAACTTTGAGTCACTTTGACGTTATTTTCCCCATTTTAATTTAAGTCACTTCCCCGTGGTGCAAGGTCCTTGTAAATAAAATTATGAAGAAAGTTGTGTATTTAAAATGTTGCTTTGTTTCAAGTGTTTTACAAATAGATTTTGTTTATTTGAGTTACATAGCCATGTTAAAAGTGACGCAAAAATGGTGCAAGGGCCTTAAAAATACGCTTTCATGTGTGTTAGGGCATTTTAAGTCACTTCCCCATGAATCTGGGTGATTAATTTGTTTACTTGATGTGTTTAAAAACGTTTTTTGAAGTCAATTAGGTTTCTTGATATGTACTGCTAGAGTTTCATAGGCAGCTTGGGGCATATTTACAAGGCCTTTGAGTCACTTTGACGTTATTTTCCCCATTTTAATTTAAGTCATTACCCCGTGGTGCAAGGTCCTTGTAAATACGCCCCCATGTGTGCTTGGCAAATTTAAATACTGACAGGGTGTGCTTCTTGTACATAGGAGCTGTGTTGTGTTTTCAAATTATGACCAGAAAATCGTTTTTTTCAAAAAAGAAATGCTTTTTACATTTATAAGAAAGTCAATATGGTGTATGCTTCTTTAAATAAATATTTCATTTTCCACTATGAATATGGGAGAATAATTTTATTTCCCGGTTTAAAAACACGTTTCTTGAAGTCATTAAGGTTTCACAATATGTTCTGCAAGAGTTTCATAGTCAACATGGGGGCAAATTTACAAAGCTTATGAGCCACATTCACGTCATTTTCCCCACGTTAAAAGTGACTTTAAAGGTGGTGCAAGGTCTTTGTAAATAACCCCTCATGAGTGCTTGGTAAATTTAAGTCATTTCTCTGTGGTGCAAGGCTCTTGTAAATACGCCCCCATGTGTGCTTGGCAAATTTAAATACTGACAGAGTGTACTTGCACATAGGAGTTGTGCTGTGTTTTCAAATTATGACATGAAAATGGTTCATAAAGAAAAGGAATGCTTTTTACATTTATGTCAATGACAAAAAGGTGTCTGCTTCTTTAAATAAATATATCACTTCTCACCATCAATCTGGTAGAATATTTTAATTGTTTGTTGGTTAAAAAATCTTTACTTTAAGACATTTAGGATTCACAATATGTACTGCTAGAGTTTCTTAGTCACTATGATGATAATGATATACATTTAGAACTGTGTAGGAGGCATGGAGAAACTGAGGCTTCTGTAAGTGTCAAGGGAGGTGAGTAATGTACATTGCTCAGTTGCATACAGTCCTCACCTTCTGCGTACTCTTGGATATGCTAGACTACATCTGCACAATGAGATACCTAAGCTGAGGAAAGACAGGTGATGTGATTGTGAAATGAGCAAAAATATTTGCACGTTTTTCAATTATATCACCTGTGTTTCCTAACATTAGGAATCACATTTTGAAGATGAGGTTTAGGCCTGTCCAGGGAGACAGAGGAGGTCTGGCCTTTGTTCAAGAGTGCAGTGGACATGACTTACTTCGTTGGTAGGCCTGCACATGTATTATCTCCTCTGTACTCTTCAACAAGCCTAAATTTCATCTGCAACCCTGAGTAGGCCTCACCTGAAACAAACCTCTGGATAGGCCACACCTTATCGGCATCCTGAATCAATCATTTAAAATGTTAGGGGCAGATTTATGATGGCCGTGCGCCTCTTTTGCGCCACCGTTGCGTCACTTTTGTGACGCAGCAGCGGTGCAAAACATGCACCATGTTGCAAGATAGGCCTCACTTCATCTGCAACAAGATACCGTCAGTTTAAACTGTATACATTTAGGACTGTATAGGGGGCATGGAGAAGCTGAATCTTCAGTAAGTGTCAAAGTTTATGCATACAGTCCTCACCTTCTGCGTACTCTTTGATATGCTAGACTACATCTGCACAATGAGATACCTAAGCAAAGGAAACACAAGTGATGTGATTGTGAAATGAGCAAAAAAAATTGCAAGTTTTTCAATTACATCACCTGTGTTTCCTAACATTACGAATCACATTGTGCAGATGAGGTTTAGGCCTGTCCAGGGAGACAGAGGAGGTCTGGCCTTTGTTCAAGAGTGCAGTGGACATGACTCACTTAATTGGTAGGCCTGCACATGTACTATCTCCTCTGTACTCTTCAATAAGCCTAAATTTCATCTGCAACCCTGAGTACGCCTCACCTCAAACAAACCTCTGGATAGGCCACACCTTATCGGCATCCTGAATCATTCATTTAAAATGTTAGGGGCAGATTTATGATGGCCGTGCGCCTCTTTTGCGCTGCTGTTGCGTCACTTTTGTGACGCAGCAGCGGTGCAAAAGATGCACCATGTTGCAAGATAGGCCTCACTTCATCTGCAACAAGATACCGTCAGTTTAAACTGTATACATTTAGGACTGTGTAGGGGGCATGGAGAAGCTGAGGCTTCTGTAAGTGTCAAAGTTGTTGCATACAGTGCTCACATTCTGCGTACTCTTTCATATGCTAGACTACATCTGCACAATAAGATACCTAAGCAAAGGAAACACAGGTGATGTGATTGTGAAATGAGCAAAAAAAATTGCACGTTTTTCAATTACATCACCTGTGTTTCCTAACATTACGAATCACATTGTGCAGATGAGGTTTAGGCCTGTCCAGGGAGACAGAGGAGGTCTGGCCTTTGTTCAAGAGTGCAGTGGACATGACTCACTTCATTGGTAGGCCTGCACATGTATTATCTCCTCTGTACTCTTCAACAAGCTTAAATTTCATCTGTAACCCTGAGTAGGCCTCACCTCAAACAAACCTCTGGATAGGCCACACCTTATCGGCATCCTGAACCAATCATTTAAAATGTTAGGGGGAGATTTATGATGGCCGTGCGCATCTTTTGCGCCGCTGTGCGTCACGTTTGTGAAGCAGCGGCAGCGCAAAAGATGCGCTATGTTGCAACATATTTACAACTTGATGCATCTAGGCAGATGTGTCACGCTGTAAAGTCCTGCGCCACATGAAACCTGCGTCAGGTTTCATGTGGGCGTTTTGTTGCAGGGTGGGCATTCACTTGCATGAAAGCCCTGTAAAACTAACACAGTGAAATTTACAAGATTTCACTGAGTCAGCTTTATGGCATTGCTAAATCAAATCCTTACGCCTGTTTGAAACAGGCATAAGGAGTGACGCACCATGCAATGTGTGGCTTGCCCCTGTGCATTGCAGTAGTCATGTCGCGCTTACGACGTGATTCCTGCAATGCGCCGCTTTTGCGGCACAGATGCGTGACGCATCTGTGCTGTTTTTGCTCCATGGTGCTCCGCATTGTAAATGCAGCACATCATGGGTGGCAGAGCAGCGGCGCACGTTAACTGGTGCATCCCTGGGGATGCGCCAGTAAACATAAATCTGCCCCTTTACATTTAAGTATGAGCAGGGGACACAGAGTCGGTGAGGCTTATCCAAGGTTAAGAAGAGATGAGTCCTGCTCACTGAAAACTTGGACATAGGCCTCACCACCTCAACATCGATGGACATGGCTAAATAATATCTGCAAAATGTTACTCTTGTTAAACAATTTTACTATTATAGTCTCTGAGATTTGTCTCTTACTCTGCAACATCTCATTGTTGTTCTCTTTCTTTAAAGATAACGACAACATCAACCATGAGTGATAATGAGCAATCTGTTGATCTCGATCTTATCATTGAACTTGTCATTGAAACGTCAGTGGAAGTAGATCCCTTGGATGATTTATATCCTGTGGATGATGAAGAATATGATGAGGATGCTGATTTGTCAGAATTGTATGACATAGTTTTTCATCATTTCAGGATGCTAGCAGTGCATCATAATAAAGTGAGGAAATTAGTTAGAATGTTGTATTATGCTAAGAGTCCAGCAATTATGCTTAAACAATTATGCACTGCTCTTTTGCATGGTTCAGAAGTAGATGTGAAGAATATTTGTGCAGAAATTGAGTTTTGTTACTTTGCTAGTAAAGAGAACAATGTTGAAATTGACTCAGAAGAAGGTAATGTGGAAGAGAGTGTACAGATTTCCAGTACAGATAATTTTCAGAAGGAAATTGCCACGTTTCAGATGAAATCAAGTGAGAGGCCTAATTTCACTTGTGTGTCTTGTCGACGCACTTAGTATAAGAATCAGACTAAGCAGCTGACCTGCTAGAGCCTATTAACCTATAAAGACTTTTAAAAATAAATTTAAGTTACTGGAAATGAAAAGTAACCATGTTAACCGTTTCATTTAAAATTAAATACAACTTCAAAAACAGCTTGTGTGAAGTGTCTTTAATAAAATAGTGAAATATGCTAATAAAATTAGTTCAGATTCACATATAAAAGAGCACAGGTCAAATGTGGAAGCATTCCATTTCTTTGCTACTATTTGTGAGTTTTAAATTTTTCAATGCACTAAAAATTATTGTATGTAGAATTGACAACTAGTGTGTTAATTTTTTGACGACTGTTATTGATTTACTGTTTGGTAATAGTGGTTAATAACATTTTTTATTATATTTTACCACAGATTCAACTGCAGATCATTTCAAAATTAAAGTATGCCTTCGAGGCAAAGAAGGAGGAAGGCTACAAAACGTCAAACACAGCAGCTTACTACATGCTTGCAGCAGTCCTCTACAGTAAAAACTCGTCAAGTCACCAAGAAAGCTCCGGGTAAGACAACGAAATCTTTCCTAAGAAATATTTCCAGAAAAAAAAGTATCACTACAGAACATGTTTTAGTCCAGAAGAAGAGAGCCAATTTAAACGGAAAGGAAAGGCCACTCAAAAATGTTACTGCTAGAGCAGGAGAAAACTCTGTGCATGGTAGTAGAAGGAAAAATCAGTTAAGGAACATTCGTAGACGAATGTTCCGCAACAGGATAATTGGCAATTTGTTAAAAAATATTAAGAAAGGTCAACAGAAAGTGGCTTTTTATAAGAGAAAGAAACACGTTGAGAAAATTATTGATCAGGCATTCGAAATTAAGCGAAAGTTATTTATTTTGATAATCAATAGAATTAGGAAACTAAACAAGGCAATTTATGATTTCAAAACAAATAGTAGATGGAAGAGAACAGTTAATCGTAGTAATTTTTGTGAAGTTTTTTCAGGAGAATGGATGCATAGTTCAAGTTGTGAGGCATTTTTTAATGAGGAGAGGTATTTCCAGGATAATGATTTGGTGCATGCAGTTGACACCAGTGGTCGAGCATATGAGGTGAAAGATGGTTGTCCGGTTGGAAAAGAAAAACTTGTGTCAACAGAGGCAGAAGAGGTGTTAGGTAATGGGCTTTTAGGAAGACGTCCTAAGAGACCAGTGTACAACTGGAAGTGTAGTAGTATTTGCAGTGTGCGACAGGATTCCATTAATTTGCTTTGTGATTTTGTACGGACATTTAATAAGAAAAGTTTAAAACAGAAAATGAAGTTGTTGCAAGAATTAGATCCTTGCAGAGTGAGAGAAGTGACAGGTTTGCATGGTCATTCATTGGCTTGTCTTTCCAGGAGAGTATGCCAGAGTGTTTTTCATCATTTCAGGATGCTAGCAGTGCATCATAATAAAGTGAGGAAATTAGTTAGAATGTTGTATTATGCTAAGAGTCCAGCAATTATGCTTAAACAATTATGCACTGCTCTTTTGCATGGTTCAGAAGTAGATGTGAAGAATATTTGTGCAGAAATTGAGTTTTGTTACTTTGCTAGTAAAGAGAACAATGTTGAAATTGACTCAGAAGAAGGTAATGTGGAAGAGAGTGTACAGATTTCCAGTACAGATAATTTTCAGAAGGAAATTGCCACGTTTCAGATGAAATCAAGTGAGAGGCCTAATTTCACTTGTGTGTCTTGTCGACGCACTTAGTATAAGAATCAGACTAAGTTAGTGGATTTATATGCAAAAAGTGAAAGGGAAAATAATAGTGAATGGAAGGATTTCGCAACATACTTGATGGTAGAAAATTGTTTTGATTTGGGATCGGATCAACGTGTGTGTACTTATTGTTGTAACAAATTAAATCAAAACCGGATGCCTGCTAGAGCGGTTCATAATAATCTGGAATTGGTTGACATTCCTTCTGAATTGAAGGATTTAAATACGTATGAATCTATTTTGATTCAAAGTGTCCATCCCTTTCAGGCTATTGTACGAATGGAGCCAAAGACAGGGAAATTGCCTCCATCAGATTTACAGAGAGGATTAAAGGGAAGAGTTGTTTATTTGCCTCTAGATTTGAAGAAAAACATTAATACAATTGGAGTAGAGAAAGTAGAAGAGGAACCTCTGGTTATCTTAGTTAATGGGGTTCCGACAAAGAGTAAGAAAATCTGGCAAGTTTTAGTGGATGTTAGGAAAGTCAAAAAGGCAACATTGTATTTGATGAAAAACAATAAGCACTACATGAATGTATGTGTTGCAGAAGAGGGAGTGAGTGAAGAAGAGGACAGCGATTTGTGTGCTGGACAAATTAGAAAGTAGAAGCCTCTAAAAATGAAGAAATATATGAACATTATAGTGTTCATCCTTTGCATTCCAAGGAAGTCATGGGGAATGCTATTGAGTTGTTTCAAATGAAACAAGCGAAAGGGAGTCCCATTAGTGTTTGGGAGGAAAGTTTGGAAGCTCGGTGTTTCCCACAGCTATTTCCAACAGGTCAAGGAGGAAGATATGATGAGCGACCTGATCAAATTCCTGCTTCTGAATACCGGACTTTAAGACTGTATGCAGAAGATCCTAGGTTTCGTCAATGCATTCCCTATTTGTTTCATCTACTGTTTGAAAGCGATCTGTCTGGACTGTCATATGCAGTGAACCACATCTTGAAAAGTGGTGTACAGATGCAAAATATCTCGGCAAGGGACTTTATGGATAAAGTCAATGCGCAAGACAGTATTTTGGATTCTCACCTGATTAATCTCATGGCATGTCAGCGTGGTACTAATGAGTACTGGTACCGACGTCATGGTGATTTAAAATGTATGCTGAGGAACTTAGGAACTCCCACATGGTTCCTCACTCTCAGCTGTGCTAAGTATGGCTGGGAAGACTTACTTGAATTTCTACGAGAGGCAAATGGAAACATTGAAAATATCGAATTCAAGACACCCGGAGAACTGTGCTCTTTGGATCCAGTGAATGTATGCAGGTACTTCAATCATAGATTTGAGGCTATGATGTCTTTCATCATGAACAAGAAAAATCCACCTCTTGGAGAGGTGTTGGATTTCTTCTGGAGAAAGGAGTACCAAGCAAGAGGTGCTCCTCATATACATATGCTGCTATGGATCAAAAATGCACCCAAATTTGGAACAAATCCGGATGAGTTAGTGATGAGTTTCATAGAACAGTATTCTACATGTGCTGTTCCAAAGACAAAGGAAGACAAAAGCCTAAGAGAACAAGTTTTACGCTTTCAAAGCCATCGTTGCGGAAAGTACTGTCGTCGTAAATTCAGAAACAAGGACAAGTTCTACACAAAATGTCGTTTCGGCTTTCCACGACCGGTGATTTCTAAAGGAAGAGTGAACAGTTTGATGTCTTCGCTGCGACATAATGTGACAAGGAAATCACCCAAAAACACATACAATTTGAAAAGAAACGAAGAGTCCAAGTACATCAACGACTACAACCCAGTGATTTTGTCCATGTGGAATGCTGACATGGATATACAGTTTGTGGCTGATAACTGTATGGCTGTGGCTCGGTATGTGACATCTTACATCACAAAAAAAGAAAAGACAGAATTGAAGGATATGTGGGAAGACATTTCCCTTGAAAAGAGCCTCAGTAAGAAGTTGTACAGTTTCAGTCTGAAGATGTTGTCGCATCGAGAAATCGGAGCTTACGAATGTTCTGACCGGTTATCTTCAGCAAGTCTCCATGCCAAATCTAGGAGTATCATTTGGGCGAGTCTTGGTCTTGCTGCAACGCGTAATCGAGTTCTGAAACCTGTACGGGAAATTGAGTATTTGGCGGAAAAGGAGCCAAACAGTACAGATATTTTGAAGACCAACATGTTGGATACATATTATCCAAATAGAAGCAGTCACCTCGAGAATGTTTGTCTGTATGAGGTTCTACAAAATTACATATTCAAGAGGAACATCAAAGAAGATATTGATAAAGGAGTGTATGCTGTAATTGGAAGTGAGGGATGTCTGGTCAAGCAAAGAAAATGGCAATTGGTAAATCATCGAAAATTGAGTGGCGAATCTCCTGAAAGAAAAGAGTTTTTCTATTTAGCTCTTTTGCAACTTTTCAAGCCTTGGCGTGCAGAAGAGGAACTGCTTGGAGATTTACTCTGTTATGAAGACTCTTTCAATGCAGCCAAAGAGACCATAGAATGTCCTGTTTTTCCAAAATATTTAGAAATGTTGAATGCGGAAATCGAGCAGGAAGCAACAATTGCAGCCGAGATTGCTAGAGACAGTTCTCAGGACAGTCAGAGTTCTGTTTCATTGAGTCAGGATCCACTAGGAGGACCAGTTATCGAAAATGAAGCTGCCACTGCCATGATTGAAGTGGAAAGAGCCATGGCACATGCTCAGGAGGATGCGGTTAACTTAGAAGATTTGGAAAGACAACTCAACGTTGAGCAGAGGAAAATATATGACGAAGTTACCAACCAAATTGATCATGGATTAAGTCATGAGAAGAAAGAGTGCTCATGTACGTCGTTGAAGCCTATCCGACTGTACGTGAGCGGAGAAGCGGGAACTGGAAAAAGTTTCCTCATTAAAGCAATTTCATGTTATTTGCAGAAAAGGACCGAGTCATCGCTGTCTTGTGTTGTCACCGCTCCAACTGGACTGGCAGCACATAACATTAAAAAGGTATTACTTTGAATCGTCTACTGATGCTGCCAGTGGAGCATGATAACAAATTACAATACCACAAGTTATCTGGAGATGCTTGTTGTGAAGTTTCACGAGTCTTGAGGAAAATGAAACTTCTTATCATTGACGAAGTAAGCATGGTTTCCAATGTCATGCTTGCCTTTGTGCATTTGAGAATGCAGGAAGTTCTTAAAACAGAGTATGATGTGTTATTTGGTGGCAAACACATCATTGTTTTCGGTGATCTTCTGCAGCTGACACCAGTGAAAGGACAACCAGTGTTTAAACTGCTTACGCATGAAGATACCACGAAGTGCCTAGGGAGCATTGGCAACGTTAATATATGGTTAAACTTCAATTATGCTGAACTGCGTGAAAATATGCGTCAAGCGAAGGATGAAGATTATAAGAATATTCTACAAGATGTTAGAATCGGAAAAGTGACCGAGCATGGGAAAGAAGCTTTACATGCACGATTACTGTCAAATTTGTATCCAGAAGAAGACGTTCTGCCAGAGAATATTTTTCGGAAAATTACTGAGAAGAAATCTGGAATATGTTTGATTCCAACTCTTGCAGAATGTGCCATCTTCAACAACAAAATGTTGAATTTAGAAAACCAAGAGATTGTGAAACTGGAAGCTATTGACAGAATAGAGCATATGGGAGCAACAATTATTTTGTCTGAGAATTTGAAATCTAAATTGGATTCATTAGAGAAGACTATATCTAAAACTGCTGGTTTTGAAAAGACTCTGAATGTGTGCTTAAATTGCCGTATCATTTTGAGAAGGAATTTACATGTTGAAAGAGGTCTGGTAAATGGATCAATAGGTAATGTTGTTGATTTTGAGAAATACAGAAATAGAGATGGAATTGAATTTTTAAAAATTAACTTTGATGGCATTGAGGAAGTACAGCTAATTGGTCGTTGCTCTGCTAGGTTTTTGCTTGTAAAAGACTTATATGTTCGCCGTAAGCAGTTTCCTGTTTGCTTGGCATATGCGGTGACAATCCATAAATCGCAAGGTTTAAGTGTAGACAGTGCATTGGTGAATATTGGCAGTTCTGTGTTCAAGGAGGGTATGGCATATGTGGCATTGTCACGAGTCAGAACTTTATCGGGATTGTACTTGATTGAGTGTGATGTCACAAACATTTGTGCGGATCTAGATTGTGTTAAGGAATACAATAGGTTAAGAAGAGAGTATGCGCCACATTTGCCTCAATATCCTTTGTTTGAGAAACGTGTGGTAGGCCGGAAACGAAGAAATGTGACCAATAGTAGGGAGGTTGTAGCAAAAAGACGAAAAGTTGATGAACCCGAAATTATAAGCAGAAAGAAAATGGATTCTGTTGAAGATGTTGTTGGTTTTCAATTTGAATATAGTTCTGGTGTCAACTGCTATGCTAATGTAGTGGTTAATGTTGTCTTTTCTCTAGAAACTTTAAAAGAACAGATTGTGATCAATTCGGATCAAAGTTTTTGCTGTTTACTGAACTCTGTGTTAGAGAAATGTAGCACTGATACAACAAAAATAGAAAGTGTGTCTGAAATTCGAAATCTGTTAGACAAATGTTCAGGTCAAACGCAATTCTCTCAAAATATTCAGCAAGATTGTCAGGAGTTTTTAATGTATATGCTTGATGTATTGCAAGATGAAGGTGTAGATGTAGATAATCTGTTTGGCCTTTCTTATCAATGGCAGCATGACTGCGAGAACTGTAGGGTTTCAAGTACTACTAGTGTAGACTCAGAAAGATTTATATATTTAACTTTGCCAGACAGTAAATCAGTGTCCTTTAATAAGCTAGTAAAAGCAGCTGATCAAAACATGGAGTGTAGCCAATGTAAGTCTGCAATGCTGTCCACATTATTTATACGAACATATGGCCAGTATGTCATTTTAATGTTCCAACGATGTAGGCCTGATGGAACAAAATTGACAACTTTAATTACAAATTTTGTGGCTTCGCAGTTGTCAATATCAGGAAGGACTTTTGTAACTGCAGCAATTATATATCATGACGGTCCTTCAACAACATCAGGACATTACACAGCTTATTTGAAGTCTGGAAACGGCTGGTCATTCGGCAATGATTCTGTTTTAACTTTCAAAAAAAGATTGCCTTTTGACCTTAAAAATTCTTACCTGGTGTTTTTACAACCAACATTTTAGGGAAGGAATCACAGGATTTGCTCTGAAGAATTTGAAGAGGTTCTAATGGCTCCTACACTATTTGGCCTTGAGGATAAGTGTAGTACAGAGTGAAAAGTTATTTCTGAGTTTTAAGTAGTTCCTGGAAAAAAAAAAAGGTTTTCTTACAGAAAGTGGTGGGCACGGATTAGGTAAAGGACAACAGAGTATTTCCCAAAGCAAACGGTGTTCTTACCATAACACTTGACGTCATGGAAAAATAACTGCACTTTGAATGAGTTCAGAAAAACTGTTTCTTTTAATAAGCTAATTCAAGCAGCCAATCAAAACATGGAGTAGAGGTAATGTAAGTCTGCAATGCTGTCCGCATTATTTGTACAAACTTTTGGTTATAATGTCATTTTAAAATTCCAACTATGTAAACCTGATGAAAGTAAGTTTTCAACTTTAATTACAAATGTTGTGGCTACACAGTCGTTGATTTTAGGAAGAACATTTGTAACTGCAGCTATTATATGACATGATGGTCCTTTGACAACATCCGCTTATTACACAGCTTATTTAAAATGTAAAAAAAAGTTGGTGTTTCGGAAATGATTCCCATTTGACTATGAAACAATGTTGCCTTTTGACTTAAAATATTCTTATTTTGTGTTTTCTGAAGAGAGAATTTAGGGTAGGTAACTCGCCTATAATGATTCTAGGAGTTGATATAATTTTATGTACTGTTTTAAATTGCTTTGTAATTAACAGTGATCAAGAGAATCAAATAATTGTAGTAGTCATAGAAGTAGTGTAAGTATGCCTCATAGTAAGCAGTATCAGTGTCATAGGAAATGTGGAACATGAGTGAGCAAGAACGGTGAGATATTACTAGTACAGGATTGTGAAAGTGATCTTGAACGTTTTCTTTCTGAAAGTTGCGGAAAAAGAAAATGACGGGATTTGCTTAGAAGAATTCCAAGACTTATAAATGGCTCTTACACTATTTGGCCTTGAGGAGAAGTGCGGTAGAGAGAGAGAAGTCATTTATTGTATGTAACATATTTGTCAAAACGATGGAGCTTTTCTTTCAGAAAGTGGCGGGCAGAAAATAATAGCAGCACAACAGAGTATAAGCTGTTCATAGGACATCCTTCGACGTCATGGAAAGTAAGTTACTTTTGAGGAGTTCTGATTTCTGATTGGTTATGTTATATGGGTTTTTTAAACACAATCATTTTGATTGTGTTTTTTTTTCCCCGCTGTTATATGATGAATACCTTTAACTCACTGTTTGTAGTGAAATTTGATACATTCTGAGAACAGCAAAAATAAACCATTTAACATGTATAATTAATTCTGTATTTTGTATAGTGAATTTTAATTTGTACTGTCTCATGCTCACTCATCTTTTATTACCTTCTATCAATCCTCTTTACATACTCACATTGCCTTTTGTTTTATTCTCTTTCACCCTTGCTCTCTAACTCCACTTATCTTTCAACCTTTGTTTCCCTATTCCAACTCTGCTTTTTTCTTTTCTCTCTTGCACCATTTTTCAGCTTTTAGACCTCCTGCTTCGCTTGTCTTTTCCATCTTTCCTCCCTTTGTTTTCTAAATTAAATATTTTTGGGTTCTCCTTTTTTGGTGCAATCAGTTAGTATAACTCACTGCACTCATTTATCTTTCTTTGTTGCCTCACTCAGTCTGTATCTGACACTCTTTCCTTCACTTCCTCTGTCTCCTCTCTCCCTCACTCTCTTTTCCTTATTCACCCTTTCCTTATATAGTTTACCTTACTCACTTTCTTTTAGTAGCTTACACAACTTCAATTTAGTTTTCTCTTCTATCCTTCTTTTCTGTCACTGTAAGTATCTTCCTTTTTTTCTCTTAGTAATTTACTCTATTACAATTTCTTTTTGTCTCTCACTGTCTATCACCGTTTCTTTCTCTTTTTTTCTGCATGTTTATCTCTAATTTTATTTCTTTGTAAAATTGGATGATTTTCAATCTTTTCCCTTGTCTTTTCTAATTTTTAAATACATGTTTTAATATTTTTCAAATTTTTGTTCTTTCACAGATTGAAAGTATAAAAATAACAAGTGACTAAGTTAACGACAATTATAAGGTAAGTGTTTTGTACTCTTTTCGTTACATTTCTATCACATTTAACGTCTATTAGTTCCACTGCTACATTTCTTTAACCCTCAGTTTCCTGCCTTTGTTACTTCCCTCATTCCTTTTTCTATTACTTACTTACTCTACTCCTTCCATTCCTTTTCTCAGTCCCTCTGTTCTCATAGTTCCTCACTCCTGTTCACTCACTCCGTCTCTATTACTCTCACTGTCTCTGACTCATCACTCTTTCACTACTTGTTCATTATGCTTTCTCCCTGTAGTTCAAGCACACAATGTTATTTACATTTCTTTGCTGTTTCAATCATTCCTTTTCTGTCACTTCTTCTTTTCTGCTTTCTGTTTTTTCTCTCTGTTATTCCACATGTTTTAACCTTAGTCACTGTCATACATCTTGTTTTATTCCTATTTACTTTCGCTCACTGTTTTCTTAACACTT
The DNA here is from genome assembly GCF_964261635.1 of Lissotriton helveticus. Taxonomy (NCBI): domain Eukaryota; kingdom Metazoa; phylum Chordata; class Amphibia; order Caudata; family Salamandridae; genus Lissotriton; species Lissotriton helveticus. The sequence continues at coordinate 760,671,681 of NC_136070.1, forward strand.
TCCCTCAGGGTTGTTCTTTTAGTCCGGTTCTATCCCTACCTCTCATTTCACATCCTTTACTGTTTTTCTTCTTAATTTGAACATTCACTCACATCCTCTAAGAAACTCTTGTTTATTATTCTTCTACTCTCCTTTTTTTCTTTCACTTCCTTATCTATTTTGTTTTTCTCAATTATACCCTCTTACATCTTTTCTTCGGTAAATAGATCTATTAAACAGTATCTCTGTGTTACTCCCTCTAGCTGTCTTTCTTTTAACATTACTCTCTGTTTCCTTCCCTTATACTCACTCTTCCTTTTTTTTAAATTTTTTTTTTCTGTTTCGCTTCCGGTTCCCGTACCGGAGCGCGAACCGGGAAGCGAATCAAAAGAAATAGAAGTTGCCAGAGTGCTAAACATTCTAGCAATTTTTTATAAAGGGGAGGTAGTTCTGAAAAGAACTTTTTTTATTGTTTTTGTTGTTTTATATTTTTTTATTATTTTTCTGAATTTTTTTTAATTTTTTTGTATTTTTTGAACGGTTTTATATTTTTTTTGTTTTTTTTGGGGGGGGAACGAAAATCACTCATTGTAAAGGGCTCAACAGGAGCAACAACAACAAAAAAGTTAATTTATTTTCTGGGGCGTTTTGGACATTTGTGATTGTCAATAGCTGTGTTGATCAAATTTATGCTACTCTTCCTGTAGCAAATTAATTGGCCGCACAAAATGCACACTTGCTTCACGTTCCCGAACTTCAACTGTATGTTTGGCACCGTCTCCCTCGCCTCTGGTCCCGTCACTGCCTGTTCAGATGATGTACTGGCCACAGGAGGGGGGTTATCCTGCAGGTCACCTACCTGCGCAGCACTATAATTTATAGGGTGCCACCTGTCCATGTGCCGATGCATGGTGTAATTGCCATAGCTGTACTTTTTATCAGTCCCTCTGGAGAGATCTTTCTTACAGATGAGACAGGTAACGTAGCGGGCATTTACTTTTTTTGGGCCCCGGGGAAATGTGAAAAATTGCCAGATGTAATTTTCTTTCACATGGGACCTCCTCGGCTCTTCAGGCAAAAACACCCTCCTCCCTTGCTCCTCTTCCTCTTCTTCCCCTTCTTCCTCCTCTTGCTGAAGGATAACCTGAGGAGGTGGTCCTCTCTTCCTAGGAGGTGGTGGTGGTGGTGGGGGTGCACCAGCTGCAGCTACTAATGAAGCCATTTCTTATGAATCAAAATAGGTCTTCCTCCCACAAAGTTGAAAGTCAGAGTGAGAAAAAAGGTGGGGCCTTTCATCATTTGGGAAAAAAATAGTTCTAAACCAATGAAAAGTGTTATTTTTAGGTCACATGACCTAGCCTTACATCATTAGGAAACCAAAAGTGAAATGAACCAATGAAAAGTTTTATTAACAAGTCACATGACCTGTTACGCTTACGTTACGCGCTCCGCGCCGCGCCCCGGATCGCTTCCGGAGTGCTGCGTTCGCGCCTCTGTTCGCGCTCCAGAGCACTTCCGGGTGCGCTAACGCGGCGCGTCATAAGACGCATTCCGCGGCAACGCGATACGTCGCGCTTACGTGACGCGCCCCGGATCGCTTCCGGGGAGCTGCGCTTCGCGCCTCGGTTCGCTCTCCGGAGCACTTCCGGGTGCGCTAACGCGGCGCGTCATAAGACGCATTACGCGACAACGCGATACGTCGCGCTTACGCGGCGCGTCACGATGTTGTTTTCTAACGCGGCAGTTGCGCAAACGGAACGTTTACCGGTTCGCGGACCAAGTCGCGGCACCAAATTGAGCTGACAGGAAGCTACCCGGTTCGCGGACCGGCAGCGCAACAAAAAAAAATAATTAAAAAAAATACATTGAAAAATTATATTAAAAACATATAAAATATATTTTTCGATTTAATGAAGAATACATTTTAAACCTTTTGATATTTGCTATTAAAAAACCATTGAAATTCACTGAAAAAAACATAGGTTATAGACCATATATAGTTAGGAATTAGCATTTACAAAACCTTATTTTACTCACACAAAACCATTGAAATTCGCATATATAGTTAGTTGCACTAACTATATATCGCGCACCCGCAATCCACTGCTGATCATGTCACATATTACATCATTCATGATATGCTCAGTGACATCACTGATGACATCACTGATGACATCTCAAATGACATCACTGATGACATCACTGATGACATCTCAAATGACATCACTGATGACATCACTTTGGACATCTCATTTGACATTACTGATCACATCACTGATGACATCATTCATGTGATAATACGATGAACCTCTTCAGACTCTAATATAACCTTAGATACACTCAGTGTAAACAGACACTCACAGACTGTCACTCATCCATGAAGTTACACACACACCTAGTCAGTCATGCAAAGAATCAATCACACCTCCATTTTCTCAACTATACAGTTATACACATCTTACTTATTCAAACATATATTAACACATATTTACTCTCTTATACTATCCAGGATACAAGTTCACAATGATCCATACAGCCACTCACACATTCACTGGCTCTTATGCACAGTTATTTATATGTCAACTCTCACATGTACTGTTTTTTACATATGTACTTACTTTGACATGTAGCACTGAGATATCCATTCACTCACCAATACACTCATGCATACAGTCAACCGCCCATATAGCTGTTTCCACATGCACTTTTGAACCCATACATCTAGTGAATCAACTGCTCACACATCTATGCACAGAGTCATATACCTCCCAGTCACCCACACACACACTCAGTCTCCCATACCAATACTTGGGCAACCAATCAATAACCCATATAGTTAATCATATAGCTAATGATCAACACATGCAGCAGTTTACAGAACAATAGACATAATGATGCACAAAGTAAAACAGTTTAGTCACTAACCCATGCACTCAGTGAGACACATTTAATCACTCACTCATACAGTCAGTCATGCACTTACTAAATCCTTCATCCAGACACTTATACAACCACTCATTCTTCAATATGTAAGACATATTTTAACTTTACAGAAACATACAGTCACTGGGGATGTAGTCATCAGTGATGTCATCAGTGATGTCATCAGTGATGTCATTTGAGATGTCATCAGTGATGTCATCAGTGATGTAATTTGAGATGTCATCAGTGATGTCATCAGTGATGTCACTGAGCATGTCATGAATGATGTAATATGTGACATGATCAGCAGTGTATTGCGGGTGCGCAATATATAGTTAGTGCAACTAACTATATATGCGAATTTCAATGGTTTTGTGTGAGTAAAATAAGGTTTTGTAAATGCTAATTCCTAACTATATATGGTGTATAACCTATGGTTTTTTCAGTGAATATTTTATATATATATATATACCTTGTGTGGTTCTCCTTTTATTTAGTTATTCAAGAGGTTATAATCTGGTAAACCAAGCTGCTTTACACTCCTTCAAGGGGCTTAGTCTGAAGGCTGCTCTCCATAGCTATCACTAGGATAGCTTTTAATAAAGGTTGTCTTTAAACCTATCATTAATAAGGGTTGTTTGGACTGGTGCAAGGTGCCCACTATAATAACTAGTGGACAGCATATGCCAGGCCAACTTCTCACACTGAGCGATCTAGTTGTGGATCGAGCACGCAGTTGAAATCCCCGCCCAAGATCTATGGAATGGGAGCCCACTTAGTAAGGATTGCAGATAATTTCACTTGAAAGACCGACTCTGCCGTGTTTGGGCCATATATATTTCCTAGCAGGACTATCCTGTCAAATTGCTCTTCTACTAGCACATAGTGGCCCTCAGGATCAATCTTGTACCCTATAAAGCAGAATGGGACCCCTTTCTGAACCCAGATCAAATCTCTACGTGCAAAGCCAGAGTATGTGGTGCAGAAGCATTGACCCCGCCGCTGCTTTTGTAATCTAGTACCTTCCCCCAGCCCACATGCGTCTCCTGTAGTAGAGCTATATGCGTACCCCTCGTCCTCACCTATTACTGACCTGCATGCCATTTCCGCACAGTGCCCATACCACGGACATTCCACGTGACCATGCTCGCCTTAAGTCTCAGGGGAGCTGCAAACTGCAGCGTTATAGTTGTGCTAGTAAACATAGTATTAGCGTTGCATGGAAAGGAACACGATAGCGCACCTCACAATTCAATTAATTGCAGTAACAGAACCCGCACCTCTCCTCCCAGGGCAACCCCCAAACATTTGATCACCCAAACAAGTAACAATGCATCCCATAGTAGGGATGCTCGTAAATGTGCAAACATACCCACAGAAGTCACCCAGGAGTTAAGCGAGGGAGGCAGGCAGTATGTTCTTGATGCCATTGTCTGGGAAAGGCTGAAGGGGATACACAGTACTGGTCTCCTCAGGAGACCCATTCTTCACAATCTATCAGAAGTAATCAGAGGTCTGACCCTGATGCGCCTCCGATTATGGTCATGCAGGTTGGAAGTTCCACGCCTTCACAATATATCTGCTGTTGTCTGTGGCATCACAGCTGGTAGTACCATGGAGTCCACACTGCCAACAGGGCATGAAGACAACAGATCTAATGTACCTTCCTCCCAGATACTAATTGACGTCGATCGGGCCACATATTCACCTGTGCTGTCAGTGCATGGGCCTGTTTCTCCTTGGCCTGCTCTGGGTAGGACCCTCGTGCATTTGTGCTCCGCCGGCCCGATTAATGCCGAAATTCCTGTGTCGTGAGGAGCGAGCCGCTCTCTGCCACGTCATAGCTGAACATGGCATGGAGATTTCATAGCGCAGCTGCTCTACCAAGTCCCAGGCATCCCCAGGTTCTGTGAAAAAGTAACTCTGCTTTTCAGCTAGGCTGGGAAAAGTAACGAGTACCGGAAGCTAATTTGTCTGAGTTTTTGCTTAACCTTTAGGAAGAAGGCTCTATGGCATTGCACTACCGTGGTGTAATTCAGGAAATCGAACACTTTTGCATTATCATATTGTAGTGGCATGTGCTCTCTAGCGACCTGCAACATGGTCTTGCCTCTGTAATTCATTATCTGGGCCACTATCGTTCGGGGAGAGGCCCCATTAGAAGTTGCCGCGCCGGGACCCTGTGGACACGTATGATTAAGAAGTGAGCGGACAGTTGGTCAGGATCCACCTTCTGTGAGAGCCAGGTGTGAAAGAACTGCACAAGGTCAGACCCTCCGCTCCTTCCAGGGCACCCACAATGCGGAGATTGGTGCGAAGGGAGTACCCTCTGAGTCTTCCACCCGGGGGTTCAAGTCTTGCACCTTTGTGGTAAGGGAGTGTTCCTGCCGACCAAATCCTTCATTGTCGGACGGAGTTTTATGATCTCCTGCTCAGTATGGGTGACGCGAACCACCACTTTACACTGGTCTTCATGTGCCACCCCCAGTTCAGTCACTACCACCTCCACCCTAACATGCAAATCTTGACGGGAATCCGCTTTAGCAGGAAATATATTGTCCAGTTTAAGATCTGTGGTCGGCTCAGCCAAGGGTATGGCCGAAGAGCGGGCAGGACCACAGCCGTTCATCTCAGCCCGATCAGTCCTCCCGCTGCGTTGGGCCCGTACCGCCTCTGTGCCCCATGTTTACAATTCCACCCACGAACTGCCGTGTTTTACCCCAGCGAGCAGGCAGGCACAGCTGGGACAGTACATGACCGGTATGGACCCACCAGTTCCCCAAAAGTAGTCTCTTGCTTTAGCAGCAGAGGAAGGGAATTCCACAGAGTAGTACCCAGACAAGAGACGGATCTACTGCCTATACGGGGCAATCTATGCCTAGGCACCGTAATTCTCAGTTGAGTAGCTGAACGGAGAGAACGTGATGGGGCATATTGATGGAGAATAGTGTTTAGGTATTCAGGGGCCTTGCCAGATTTGATTTTGAACATGTAGGTTAAAACCTTAAATTTTATACAGTTTTCAACCTTAAGCCAGTGAAGTGCACGCATAGAGCCAGCAATGGGGTCAAATTTCGGAATGTGGCAGAGAAGGCGGGCTGCAGCATTTTGTACAACCTGTAATTTATGTATGACATCCTTAATGGCTCCCAAAAAGAGGATGTTGCCATAGTCCAAGCGTGAGATGACAACACCCTGGACTACAGTTCTTTGAGCATCATAGAAAGTCGGTTATCCATGATAAAACCTAGATTGTGAGCTTGCTGGGCTGGTTTGGGAAGGACACCCAGTTCCAATGGCCAGTGTTTGGGACCCCATAGCTCTTTATTCTTTCCCAGTATCAGCACCTCAGTCTTCTTCCTGTTAAGTTTTAATGAATTGGCTTGCAGCCACAATGCGATTTTGCACAGCCCTGCTTAAAGGGGCGAGATTTTAGACACTCCTTCAGCAGAAAGGGAGAAGATTATTTGGGTGTCGTCAGCATAAGAAAAAATTGCCAACCCTGACTTGGTGGCAATGTCACCCAAAGGTTTCACATAAATATTAAATAATAAGGAGCTAAGGATAGAGCCCTGAGGTACCCCATGGGGGACTTATGGGTTTTGGACATTGCAGCTGAGGAGAAGACCTGATACGTACGATTCTCCAAGAAACCCTCCAGCCATTTCAGGGCGGGTCCAATCACACCAATGGATCATAATGCTTGCAATAGTACCGTGTGAGATACAGTGTCAAAAGCGGCACCCAAATCTAATAATATGAGTGCCACAGTGTCATCTGCATCTAAACGACTGCGCAGCATCTCAGTAACTCCTAGAAGCGTTGTTTCAGTTGAAAAACCTTTCAGAAAACCTGACTGAGAGCAATGCAGGAGCTCATGGGACTCCACAATCTGAGTTTTTCACAAACTTTTTGAAAAAAATTGGAAGCAGAGAAACGGGGCGGAAGTTAGATGGCTGTGTTGGATTGTACTTGCTTTCTTCAATAGTGGGAGAATCATAGCGTGTTTCCATTCCAGTGGAATCACCGCTTCTTTCAGGGAAGCCTTCAGTAGCCCCATGATCACCCTCATAGCAGGTGGCTCAATTTTCTGTAACACAGTGACAGGAAGCGGGTCTAAAGGAGAACCAGACTTCAGGCTCTCTAAGATCTGACTAAAAGAAAGGATGTCAAGCGGAAGCCAATGCTCTAATTTACTCACACAGGTTTCCTGTATAGCCTTCGGCTGAGGGTCAGACTTAGATGGTAGGGCAACAGCGGAGGCTGGCTCTGTGGTGGTCGTGTGTGTGGTATTTAAAGCAGAGTACATTTTCTCTACTTTGTTTAAAAAGAACAGGGCAAGGTCCTCACATTGAGATTCCATAAGAATCAGAGGGGGAGCTTGATTTCCTGCTCCAGAAAGTTCCTTCACCAATTTAGATAGGGTTTTTGGACAATTTTGGGCGTTAGTGATAGTAGAACTCACGTAATGCACCCTGCGTATGCTTCGCAAGATCTTCCGCTGGATCCTGACCGAGACCAGGAAGACTGTCACCCAGGCACTCGTCACCAGCCGACTGGACTACGGAAACGCCCTCTACGCCGGAACCACAGCCAAGCTACAGAAAAGACTCCAGAGCATCCAGAACGCCTCCGCCCGACTCATCCTGGATGTCCCCCGACGCAGCCACATCTCCAGCCACCTGAGGAACCTGCACTGGCTCCCCGTCGACAAGAGGATCACGTTCCGGCTCCTCACCCACGCACACAAGTCTCTCCACGACCTGGGCCCCAAGTACCTCAACGACCGCCTGACCTTCTACACGCCCACCCGCCAGCTACGGTCCACCAGCCTCGCCCTCGCAGCCGTACCACGCATCCGAAGAGCCACCGCCGGAGGAAGATCCTTCTCTTACCTGGCTGCCAAGACTTGGAACTCCCTCCCCATCCACCTTCGGCTGACCCAGGACCATCTCGCCTTCAGGAAACAACTCAAGACCTGGCTGTTCGAGCAGTAGCATACCCCTCCCCCCAAGCGCCTTGAGACCCTCCCGGGTGAGTAGTGCGCTATACAAATGGCATGATTGATTGATTGATCTGCCCGGGCAGTATTGCAAAGGGAGTGATAGTTTCTAATTGCTTGTTTAACATAACATAACATCATGGGTATTCATAAAGCGCACGATTACCCGAAGGTGTCCTGGCACTGAATAACAGATGTTTATTGTTACCCGGTAAATTTCCAGTACGCGTACAAAGCGCGGCCATAAGACATATGGTGCGAGGTTCCTAAGTCGTCCTGTATGCGTACTTCAGCAAGGAAAAGAAAAATATTTTTTAGATATTTATCAAGTTTATGTGTTTAGATGTTGGGTGGCTCTAAAAAGAGCCCTTGTGTTTATTGAGAGATTTTAGTACCTACAAGTAAGTACCGATGCATAGTCTAAAGTCAAGAGGAAGACTCTGTTCCCCTCATCTGTAAAATGTACACCATCTCTCCTATAGATGCCATGCATATTGAAATGCAGATTGTTGTGGTAAATGGACCCCATTCTATAGTCTCGGAGAAAAGCAGCAACAGATTTATTCACATGTTTCCTAGATTTCTCAATCTGTGGACAAAATTGATTGGACCAGTTCCATTTCTGCCTTTGGCATATATTAGAATAGACAAATGTTTTTTGGGCAAAAAGTGACATCAGTTCTGTAAAGGTGTCCTTCATAAACATTTCCAGACCTACCCCAGTCAAAGTGCCTAGGTCATTGCCACCACAGTGCACAATTATGAGGTCAGAGTGTTGGAGATGCAAAAAGGATTTTACCAATGGCATCAATTGGTGTCACTTTAACCCTCTCTGTCCAATCCATTTAATGTCTACATTTGGTAAACCTAGGTCTTTGTGAATTCTTTTCTGTTCTGCGTACCTTTGGCTCCAGAAAATATAGCTGTGTCCCACAATCCACACTCTAAGCATCTTGAAGAGAGGTCTGGATGCACGCATATGGTCTCTGTAAATGAAGTGGCAGTTTGAAAAGTAAGATTTTTTTTAAATGGTGGATAAGATGCAGTTTTGAAAAAAAAAAGAAATGATTGGTTGTTTGAGAACATTGTACACTGAAAACTAGTGTGCATGTTTCTGTTTTTTAAAAGCCTGATTTCTATTGGTTAACAAAAACTGTTAGAAAAGGACGTTACATAGGTTAAGCTGGTATATTGACAAGTCAAGCACACTTGCTGTTTTGATTTGCAACAATGTATGATGAACTTTTGACCTGTGTTCTCAGTTAGGTGTTTCATGAAGTTTTTCTATGGTAACAGGCAGAAGGCAGAATGGGGGTAGGGTAGAAAGTTATGTGATTTGAAAAGGGTTCAACTGTTCAAGTAATTGAAATGTGTGTTTGCTTTTGAATTAATGTGGGAAGAAATGGGATTTGTTATTTGTATGTATATGTGTGTAGATTGACAGGAAAAGTTTGCTATTTGTTATAGGACTTCCTGACCCCCTAGGGCTGATCAGGGGGTTCCACAATGACCCCCAAGAACAAAACTTTTTTTTTTTAAATCGCGGGATACGCGCAGGGTACACGTACACCGTGAAAAAAAAAAAAACGAAGCCCGCTCTATTGTTAATTAGCCCCCGTGGGGGCCAAATCCCGGGGGCAATGTTTTTATTTATAATGGGAGACCACCCCCGGGGCTTTAACAATCAATCAATCATATCATTTGTATAGCGCACTACTCACCCGGAAGGGTCTCAAGGCGCTTGGGGGAAGGGGTCCGCTATTGCTCGAACAGCCAGGTCTTGAGTTGTCTCCTGAAGGTGAGAAGGTCCTGGGTCAGTCGAAGGTGGATGGGGAGGGAGTTCCATGTCTTGGCCGCCAGGTAGGAGAAGGATCTGCCTCCGGCGGTGGCTCTTCGGATGCGTGGTACGGCAGCGAGGGCGAGGTTAGTGGAACGTAGCTGGCGGGTAGGCGTGTAGAAGGTCAGGCGGTCGTTCAGGTACTTGGGGCCCAGGTCGTAGAGAGACTTGTGTGCGTGGGTGAGGAGCCTGAACGTGAACAATATGTATGCGGGGGGGCTCATGGCCAACCCCGCAGCCTCAGGGACCGCCACCCCCTGGGCTTCTTTTTTAAATAACATTTAAAAAAAAAACTGTGTGGGAGGCTCAAGCCCCCTCAAACGCCCTGGGGACCGCCACCTCCCCGGGGCTCTAATATTTATAATAGGGGTGGTCTGTGACATACGTCATCGCGGCTTGCCACCTTGCAGAGCGAGAGTTTGTCAACGCGAGTACGTCATAAAGGCGCGTGATCACGCATCGCGGGAGTAAACACTTGCGAACACGTAGATGCGGCGGGCAGCGACAATCTCGCAATTGCGAGATTGCAAAATTTGCAATTTCGCACAAGAAATCAACCAGCAGGCAGCATAAACCTTGAAAATGATGATTTTTATCAGAATAACTCCTCAGGTTGACATTTGCCTGCACTTTTTTTTGCAAGGAGTCCATTTTGGGGGGGGGGGGGGAAGGAAGTGCCCCACAGTCTCCAACTTCCTGTTCCTGTCTAGCAGGCTCCTCCCAGTGCTTTGTTCATGTCCTGGTCACTTTGATTTGGATCTTGACCTGGAAGGATTACTTTTTGTGGATGCTGCTGGATATTTGGATTTGAGGCCTTTTTGACTTTCTTTGGATCACTTTTGGATTCGAAATTTCACAAGTAAGTTGATGTTGTTTGTTTGGGGCATTACAGTTGCTGCAACTACAATTTTGGAACTTTTTCAGAACATTAAATAAAATATATTGTGGGTAATCACAGTATCCAGTAGGACCAAGGTTAGTTATGGGTGCATGATGCAACTGTTTTGTAAAATTTCAACATCATTTAGGGCATGGATGGCATTGGATTGTGGTGATTTTTGTGTGTTTTTTGATTTTTTGGCTGTTGTTGGGGCCTTTTGCCCAGGGGTACTCAGTGGTGCATGGGCCTGGTCTTTCTGTGGGGTCTCTTTAATGTAAACATCAAGGAGGGCATGGATGGCATTGGATTGTGGTGATTTTTGTGTGTTTTTTGATTTTTTGGCTGTTGTTGGGGCCTTTTGCCCAGGGGTACTCAGTGGTGCATGGGCCTAGTCTTTCTGTGGGGTCTCTTTAATGTAAACATCATGGAGGGCATGGATGGCATTGGATTGTGGTGATTTTTGTGTGTTTTTCGATTTTTTGGCTGTTGTTGGGGCCTTTTGCCCAGGGGTACTCAGTGCTGCATGGGCCTAGTCTTTCTGTGGGGTGTCTTGAATGTAAACATCATGGAGGGCATGGATGGCATTGGATTGTGGTGATTTTTGTGTGTTTTACGATTTTTGGGGTGTTGATGGGGCATGGCCATGTGGGTGGGGGCCATTTTGAGGACTGGTACAGGCAGGGCCTGGCCATGTGGTGGGGGTCAAGGGGCCATTTTGAATCCAGGCAGTGTGCTTTGTGCCATAGGCCTGCATCCAATGTGCCTTGCTTTCATCCATTATGCCCAGGGGTACCCAGTGGTGTATGGGCCTAGTCTTTCTGTGGGGTCTCTTTAATGTAAACATCATGGGGGGCATGGATGGCATTGGATTGTGGTGATTTTTGTGTGTTTTTCGATTTTTTTGGCTGTTGTTGGGGCCTTTTGCCCAGGGGTATTCAGTAGTGCATGGGCCTAGTCTTTCTGTGGGGTGTCTTGAATGTAAATATCATGGAGGGTATGGATGGCATTGGATTGTGGTGATTTTTGTGTGTTTTTCGATTTTTTGGCTGTTGTTGGGGCCTTTTGCCCAGGGGTACTCAGTGGTGCATGGGCCTAGTCTTTCTGTGGGGTGTCTTGAATGTAAACATCATGGAGGTCATAGATGGCATTGGATTGTGGTGATTTTTGTGTGTTTTTCAATTTTTTAGGGTGTTGATGGGGCATGGCCATGTGGGTGGGGGCCATTTTGAGGACTGGTACAGGCAGGTCCTGGCCATGTGGTGGGGATCAAGGGGCCATTTTGAATCCAGGCAGTGTGCTTTGTGCCATAGGCCTGCATCCAATGTGCCTTGCTTTCATCCATTATGCCCAGGGGTACCCAATGGTGTATGGGCCTAGTATTTCCAGTGGGGTCTCTTTAATGTAAACATCATGGAGGGCATGGATGGCATTGGATTGTGGTGATTTTTGTGTGTTTTGCTGAAGTACCGAAATTTCACAAACCCCCAAAGGATTATACTTACAATTACCAAATATCATTCATCAATAATCAGTCGATTGGCAGTGTAGAAAGTTCAAGCGTTTATTAGTAAAATAACACTCTGCCAGAGGAGCTCCCAACGACCTCACACCCCGAGGACCGCCGAGAGACTGCTGGCACATTGTCAGGTCAACACATATATACTATCACAATTTGCAACCGTTACCTAAGATGGAAAAGTACAAGTTGGTACAGGAGGTGGCAAGAGATATGCCCATATATGGCACACAAAGCTTCTATCTGAGCTCAGTATAGCAAGGTCACGCTGGTCGACTCCCTTCTGGTAGTTTCGGTGAGAGTCCGCACAGCGCTTGCAAGAATTTGCTTATCTGGCCGGCCCCCTCCTACAACCTTGACGGGTCCAAAAGCAGAAGCAGCTGCTCGCTACATATGTTAAGCTATTTCTCATGAGAACGGGGAGACGTGAAAATGCAGAGCCATGGAGGTTTAGAAAACCGTATTACGGGTTGTCTAACTAAAATGGCGTCGGTCCTGCTGAGCGAAGCTAACCTATTCACAAGGAGGGGTTAGAGTATGATTTTCATAAAAGGTGACAGAGTGTAACTAAAAGGGTGTCTGGTGCCATAGAAGCGTACATAGCATGTTAATTAGCTGCATCACGCTGAATACTGACTAAGAAACTACAATCTATGTCCCCGTCTAAGGCCTAATTGAATTCCTATTCCTCAAACCCTACTTTTAGCGTGATGAAGCTAATAACAGAGGACACTAATCGTCGAAGAGATCTTCGTCGATTGCCATAAGTTCGTGGACCTCTTGCTGGAGCATCTGAGCTTTGGTGGGGGTCGCAGAAGGGGTGACAGCCGCTGTTAATCTAGAGGCACAATAAAAACAGCACGCAGGACCGCACTGTAGACAGAGGCAGCAGACAAAAAGAACACCTGCCGCTCCACCCAAAATCAGTAATACCTTCCAACCCCAAGTACATAGGAGACCCCAGAACCAACCCGACAGGGACCAGGACCCATTTTCTACATGCATCTCTGCTGCTATGCGATGGAGCTTCTGAATGGCCAAATGAACCGTAGGGGCGGAGTCTGGAATGTAAACACAGCAAGAGCTGCCGATCACCCGGCATGCACCACCGCGATCAGCTAAGATAACGTCTAAAACCATTTGATTCTGAAGAGAAACGAGTCTGGTAGCCTGAAGCTCTTCTGTAAGGTTAGTCATTATATCAGTAGTGATGTTAATGACATTTTCCACTATCCTGGACAGTCTCCTAATCTCTCGGCTATTGAATATCGGACCCCAGAAAGGAACCAACCCCTTAGTAAAATCTGTGAACTGCTGCAGGGAGGTGTCGGTCTGATCTACTTCAGTCATTGAAAGCTGTCTTCGTTGCCTGTGAGGGGCCAGTTCAGAGGTATACAACTGATGCGTCTTATGATAATCGGGTTGTGCAATGTAGACTGGGGGATACAGAAAGGACAGATAACACTGACCGGCCCAACCCCTAGGTAGCCAGGTATAAGCATTTTCTCCACAGACGAAGTACACAATCGGGGGTGTCAGCAGAGGGGGGCTACTAAATATTTTCAGATTATACGTATAATTACACAGACTAATACCAACTTGCACATGACCTGCACCTTTGATGCAGAAGGGGGAAGAGGTGTTCAGGATAGGAATAGGCACAACACGTTCACTGGTAACATTTCTAGCAATAAACTGTTGAAAATATTGCGAATCGTTAAAGCTGGCAAAATCGAACAATTCATCCATCAGCCAAGTTTCATTTATATTATCTGTATAGGCATTCATACAGGCACTAGGATCTAAGGATCCTTCCCCGTTATTACCCTCAGGATCAAAACCTTGATGCGTCTCAATGTAGGCCAAAACCATTTCGTAGTCCTTCTCGGAGTACTGCTTGGGATGTGCCACATAATGGTTATACATAGCAGATAGCATTTGGAACCAGGCTTCACAACTTCCCAGGAATGACATAGGCAATGAAAGGAACAAATCATGCTTATGCATAACAGATGGCAACAACCCACAGACCCAACATTTTGTCATATTCGTAGTACTGTGAGTCTGGTGAAGCATTTCAATAAAAACATTCTTAGCATATGTCTGGCGGTGTCTTTCTTTATGTGGTGCTAAAGTGAACATAAAGTGTTCAGGGGAGCAGCAGTCGACATCATCATTGATTGCATTGGGTGTTTATATTCTATATGAAAACCCCCATGATGATTGCTAAAATAACTGCTATTGTAACTACGAAGGCTATTTTCACATGCATGGTCCAAGTAGAAAACATTGGTTCGTAAAAAGGCAAATATCTAGGAGCAAAAGTGAGTTTTTCCTCAAGTACAATACGACCAAAAGGGTACATTCCTAGCTAAAAGTCCAAAGTAGCTAAGCTGGGCCAAAAAACAACCTTCCTGCCAGAGGGTTCTTCTCCCTGTGTCCGTCAAAACCTGACAGGCAGACTTATATACACATCCAACGACGTCCCACGATGCAGATCTTCCGAAAGAAATTCACTCAAACAACCTGGCCAGTTGACAAGAACAGAGTCTTTCTTTCTGAACAGAGCACAATATCAATGTTCCAGCTCTCAACGAGTTCAGTCCAGTGTCCCGCTCAAGCCCTACTTTTATCCAACTCTTTCCTTATCTCCTAACAGTATCATCTGAGGTACTGTGATGTTTTCTTGGCCGCAGGTTGTAACGAACATGACCGGGCACTTCCTGATCAGAGAACAACAAAGGGGAAGGTGCAATACCTTCATCAAAACCGCTGCCAACCAGATCAACATGGACAGGGCCAGGGGCGATTGCCGATTCTCCAGGGACTGCCCCGTCCGTCCCTATCTTTCCTTCAGCTCCAATTTCACGAGCGCCGGAGAACGGTATCAAGGCAACAGCTCTCTCACCCTCTTGGGTCAGGATTCCATCAGGGTGTCGCCGGTCATAAGGAAGTGGAAGAGGGATTCTTTTTAGGTGCGACACATGGATCCAGTGTCGTTTTCCCTCCACCTTCACCGCCGTCTGTGTGGCCAAAAGTACCTGATGTGGCTCAGACCATCTCGGAGCCAGGCTGGAGTCCCGATCGTATTTCTTGACCAGCACCCATTGGCCGGGTTCCAGGCGATGTCCGGGGCCCTCTGGCAGGGGTTGCAGTACAGACGCTACCTGCTGATGAATAGAACGAAGGTCTTTAGTCAGAGTATACAGGTAATCGATCAACATAGGATATTCAACATCAGTAAATGATCTTGGTCTAGGCACGCCCCACACATTAGCGGGTCGCCCAAACACTATCTCATAGGGAGACAGGCCAGAGCGTGAATGAAGGGTGACCCGTAGGGACATAAGAGCTAATGGGAGGGTGTCAGGCCATTTTAGACCAGTGCTCTCTTGGATTTTTGCCATCTTTAGTTTCAGTATTCCATTATATTTCTCAACTAATCCTGCTGACTGGGGGTGTCTAGCTGCATGAAACTTTTGTTTTATCTGGAGCCCATTGTATATACATTGCACAAGGGCCCCATGGAAATGCCCGCCGTTATCAGACCAGATCAAGCGAGGCAATCCGAAGCGTGGGATAAACTCCTTTATAAGGGCTTTTGCGGTGGCTAGGGCAGTATTTTCTTTTGTAGGGTACGCCTCAACCCACTTGCTGAAGGCGCATACCACCACCAGTACATATTTTAAGTTATTGACGCACTCCATATGGATGTAGTCCATCTGGAGTACCTCAAATGGCAATGTCGGGGTGCAAAATTCCCACTCAAAACAGGCTCTCCTTTCCCCGGGTTATGTTGCAGGCAAATCATGCAATATTGAACAATACGTACAGCTGTTCTCTGTATATTGGGGTTATTCCAAACTGGATCCAACAAGGCACAAATGCCTTTAGCTCCAACGTGGGCTGGTCCATGGGCCATAGTAACGACAGCCTGTACCATAGCATTGGGCAGCAACCATCGCTGCTTGTCTGTCAGATCCACCCAGCAGCTATTCTCATCCAATCTTCCTACTTCCTGCTCCCATCTGTCTAACTCCACGGAAGTTGCTTCTTTCTGAATTTCTCGCACACTTTCAATAG
The DNA here is from genome assembly GCF_964261635.1 of Lissotriton helveticus. Taxonomy (NCBI): domain Eukaryota; kingdom Metazoa; phylum Chordata; class Amphibia; order Caudata; family Salamandridae; genus Lissotriton; species Lissotriton helveticus. The sequence continues at coordinate 760,687,900 of NC_136070.1, forward strand.
TATTATCGAACAGGTCGGACTCCCCCACCCACCTTGCAGAGTAGTTCACATACATAGAAGACACCATGGACTGGGCTGTTTGTTTAGCTACCTGGTCCGCAAAAGCATTACCCTCTCCCACTTCATCCACCACTGTTTTATGTGCACTACATTTTACAATTGCTACTTTCTTGGGGAGAGTCAAAGCTGCAAGTAATCGTAACACCAAGGGTCCATTCTGTATCTTCTGACCATGTGAGGTGAGAAACCCTCGTTCCCTCCATAACCTCCCAAAACTATGGGCCACGCCAAAGGCGTACTGGCTGTCTGTGAATATGTTGACCTCTAATCCCTTACTTAACTCACAGGCTCGTAGTAAAGCCATCAACTCAGCAGCTTGGGCTGATCGATGGGGTCTTCGGAATGTTTCAACTACTGTTTTTAGAGTAGTAATCGCATATGCAGCTGTCGTTGTGCCATCTGCTAATTTGAAACAAGAACCGTCCACATACAATTCCCCTTGGTGGTCAGATAAGGGAATGTCTGTGAGATCGATTCTTCCCTTCGTTTCCTCTTCTGTCCTGAAAATACAATCATGGACATCATTCGCCTGTTCCCCCGAAGGGAGGGGTAACAGTGTAGCCGGATTCAATGTGGCACAACGCTTAATGGTTACATGTGGAGCAAACAAAGTCAATTCATAACCCGTGAGGCACGCGCTTGTCAGATGCTGTGTCTTGGTTTTATTTAATAATACATCCACAGCATGCGGCACCATCACTGTCAAATTAGAATTTAGAACAAGCCCTTCTGATTGCCTGATGGCCGCCGCCACAGCCGCAGTGGCCCTCAGGCAACTGGGAAGTGCTCTAGCCACGTTATCCAATGTGGCCGAAAAATAAGCACACGGTCTTTGCTTACCACGAGCAACCGTCGATCTCCTGCACATATAGTACAAAAGGTTTACGGTAGTCAGGAGTGCCAAGTACAGGAGCAGAACACAGAGCAGATTTCACAGAAGCAATGGCAGACTGACATTTATCAGTCCAAGGGAGGGGTTCATGCATATCTTTAGTGGTTAAGTGTAGCAAAGGTTTAGCAAGAAGAGAAAAATTAGGGATCCATTGACGACAATAAGAGGTAATGCCAAGAAAAGCGCGGACTTCACGTTGAGTACAAGGTACAGGCATGTTAGAAATGGTAGTAATTCGTTCAGGTGATAGACGCCTACCCTCCTTCGATAGTAAGTGACCTAGGTAGGTCACTTCCTGTCGACAATATTGGAACTTGGACAAGGAAACTTTATTACCTCTGTCTGCCAGATGGTGCAACAATTTAACCGTGGCTTTTTTACAACCCTCTTCGTGTCAGACGCTATCAATAAATCATCAACGTATTGCAAGAGCACGCTACCATCTGGCAAGGACAGGTCATCCAAGACCGCCTTAAGGGCCTAGCTATAGATGCTAGGACTTTCGATATAACCTTGAGGAGCGCGACAGAATCTGAAGCTTCGACCAGATGAGAAGGCGAAGATCTGCCTGCTATCAGGATGGATAGGGATGCTAAAGAAAGCGTTCTTCAAATCGATCACAGAGAAATACTTAGCTGCGGGAGGTATCATAGTAAGGATGGTAGTGATGTCAGACACCACTGGGAATTGATGCACCACTATCTTATTAACTTCCCGTAGGTCAATCACAAAACGATATACATCAACATTTTCAGATGTACCTGTCTCAGGAGCTTTTTTCAAAATAGGCAGGATAGGGCTATTACAGATGTTCGATGCCGTTTCTTCCACCACCCCTTTATCAATCAAATCCTGTATTGTAGAAAGCAAAGCTCGCTCTCCCGCTGGGGAGATCTTGTATTGAGGTATGCGAGGCAACCTAGCACCGGGTTTTAATGTAATGCGGACAGGAGGGATATCCAATCTACCGACATCCGCATCTCCTGTCGCCCACAAACTGGGCGGTATGCCCGCAAATTCAGGTGGCAATGGGTAATTTTTAGCAAAACACTGCCTCGTGCTTACATCGGGATTTTGAATAGTCAAATAAACACCATCTGGAGAGCAATGTATTTTAGCATTCAATCTTTTTAGCATATCCAAATCCAAAAGATTCTCTCCACAACTGGCAGTTAAAAGGAAGGGAAAGTCCATGGTAAACAGGCCAATCGTAAAGGGAAGAGGCTGAGAGATGGGGCTGATTACAGGAACTCCTGAAAATCCCACTGAAACGTTATTCTGCCCAGACAGAGCGGCCCCTGGGACCAACGAGCGAGCAACCGAACTATTCATTGCTCCTGTGTCAATCAAGAACTTATCGGTGGTCCCCATCAACTCCCCTGTCACATAGGGTCTCCAAATGTATCCTGATCTTCGTAACCATAATCCTCATTGTAGTATTGCCTACCTTGTGTTTTATCGAAATGATTTCACCCGTGGTCTCCCTGCACTGTTCCTTCCCTGTGCATATCACTACGGTCTGGGCCGCCTCGTCCTCGACCCCTTCCTCGGACAGCTCCGTTCTGTTCTAACAGCAACGGACACTGATCTCTCCAATGGCCCTCCTGTCTGCAATATGCGCACTGATTGGGTCCCCATCGGGAGGGCTGATCCCCTCCTCCTCCTCTGGAGACAAGCTCGCTGCGCCTCTCCCTGTTCCTCGACCCCTCATGACTTGCTGTACTCTAGTTTTAAGGTCCTTAGCTTTCTTTTCAACTTTATCCTTACTCTCTTTTTCCCTGTGTTCATAATACTGGGCCATGCTTAATATGATAGAAGGGGAGGACGTTGTCCACGTACTTTCGGCAGCTTGCAGTCGGGCTGAAATCTCAGGCATCAGATTTGTTACAAATCTATTCACAAACAATCGTATTCCCCCCTCGCTAGCGAGGTCCTGACCACTAAAATCGATGAAAGTTTCCTCGAATCTAGTAAAGAAATCGGAGACACTTTCGTCTTTCCTTTGCCTGCAAGCAGTCAGTTTATCCCAATCCACCTTTCGCGGAGGAATCAAGGTATGCATATAAGCTATAATCTTTGCTGGTAACCAATTATCTCAGCCTTCGGCTTATCCCCCGGCTTACAGTCTTGATCCCATGCCTTAAGCTCCTCCCAGGTACCCCCCAACTCGGCCGCGTGAGGAGTATCATGGACCTGCCGCCATATATCTACGGGAACCAACAATCCGAAAAACAACTCAATATCTGCTAGAGTCATGACAGCGGAAGACGCTGCCTCCATTAATTCCTTATAATAGGCAGTGGGATTCTTACGGGGGTCGGGAAGTTGTGCTTTTAAAGCCAACACTTCACTTTGTTTCCATGGTGTATACACCCATTGTTCTTGAAACCTGGCTTCTACTCGGTCCTGTGTAATTACATTTTGATCATTGCGCAGCTCAGTTATCTCGGGGTGATAAATGGGGTGCACCTCCCTCATGGGGTGCTGAGAACCCAACTCAGGGATCCGCGAGAATAGTCTGCCTCGATAACTCACCGGAGTGTCAACATTCTTATACACCTCTTCTGGGCTTAATTCGAATCTATGGGCGCGGTCCTTAATGTCATGCAGAATCTTTGGGGCCAGTCCTGTTTCCCCAAAACACTGTTCCCAGATTTCAATAAGATATCGGGACATGTGTCGCAGGGCAATCTGTTGCATCACCGGCTCAAAATCTTTCATAGTACTCCATATACCAGTCAAGGTGTATATATCCCTGTACATCCATCTGACTGCTTGGTCGGCTATTGCTTCCTTTTCTCCATAGCCCACAGACCCTCTCGTGAATAATCGTCTGATGTGTGAGCCCTCTGGATCCCCAATTGGAGCTCGACTCCTGCTTTCGGGGGTCGTGCTGGCTGACTGGGAAGTCCCTACGGGGCTAGGCATTGTTAATACCATTGGGAAGACACCCGCCGTCCCAAGGGGCTGGCGTGTGTCGGGGATCAGGGTGGCTAAGTTCCTAGCAGAGGAAGCAACGGTGCCCGGCACATCGGTGGGAGCCCGAGGCGGGGCTCCCCCTTGAGCCGGCGCTACAGGGGCTGTGGGTGTCAAGAGAGGCACTGCCGGATATATACGCTGTGGACCATATGGCGGAGGGGGGCGAACGTCCAACAGATCTTCTATCTCATCTTCGGCTTCCTTACGGGCAACATAACTCTTATCTAGCTCCAACCGAAATTGTCTATCCAGGTACTCAATGTTCTGCTCAGTCTGGTTTTTGTCATGCTCAATTGCTTTCTGAGTAATGGTCTGTCCTTGCTTCATTTTTACTAATTTCTCGGCCCTCATTCTCCTACAGGTGGCCTCTTTCTGCCATGTCCTCAGGGTATCGAACATGGACTGTCTGCTGCGTTTCGCGAACAGACGTTCCTGCAAATAATTGATCTTTTTCTTGTCGAAGGACCCTGTTAATGGCCACTGCAATTCTACATTATCCTTGGTGTACTTGTGCCATAGACGATTAAACACCAAAGGTCCAATCCCGTGCTTACAGTATAAGTCTTGACTGGGAGTACCTTCCGGAGGGGCTGGCTGACTTTCATCTAATCTAGTGCTATTTTGGCTGGTACAGCCAAAACATAGTTTACTGAAACACGGCATTGCTTTGCTACGTTCTAGTTGTAGCTGTGGAAGGAAAAAAACAAGTTATTATTTACAATACTCTCACACACATGGCCATGTCCAATATTCAATCAAACGCTCATTCATACCCCAAGAGACATATAACGATCCTGAACACAGGCGAACAGAAACAGAACACAGATAAAATACAGACAAAACAAACCAATACGATCCAATGCTAGCCCAAATCCAAGAGACGGAGCCCGTCGACTCTCATCTGTGGAGAACCGGTATATTCCAAAGTCAAAGAACCAAAGGTCAAAACAGCCTCACCATAAGGGCTTCCTAGAGATAGCCACGCAGGTTTTTCAAGACCACAAACCGACCTACCGACCATCCAATGGCCTTCTTGGTTCACCTCCCGGACTATGCTGGCTTAGCCCGCTTTTTCAAGCACCGCTCCAGATCTGTCCGAGTGCTACCCAAGTATGACCATCAGCATTTCAGAGGGCGATCCGGCCAGGTGTGGACTCTTCGCAAGTCACACTTAGGCGTTGTAGTCATATCTCTATCAAATACAAAAATAGGGGCGTCCGCCCCTGCAGTCTCACTACTGCCCCGTCGGACCCGCTTCCAAAATACCGAGATCTCCGTGGCCTACGAACACCAAATTCCAAAACCAAATGCAGAAGGATATCCGACATGAAACAGGACAAATCACTCACCTGGTGCACTCAGGTCCGATTGCAAATTTCTCCACTGCCAATCGATCTGTTCTTCCGGGTTTCACCCGTAGGACTCCGGCGTGGGGTCACTAGCAGCCACGGCTTTTCCCGATCGGAAAAGCGGAGCAACCCTTTCTCGTTGGTCAGTCCACCCCCCGACCGAGAACACCCCTCGTAATGTCCCGGTATTTTCCAGATACAGATGGACGACCCCAACGCAGAGTCCCGGCGGAGTCGCCAACTGAAGTACCGAAATTTCACAAACCCCCAAAGGATTATACTTACAATTACCAAATATCATTCATCAATAATCAGTCGATTGGCAGTGTAGAAAGTTCAAGCGTTTATTAGTAAAATAATACTCTGCCAGAGGAGCTCCCAACGACCTCACACCCCGAGGACCGCCGAGAGACTGCTGGCACATTGTCAGGTCAACACATATATACTATCACAATTTGCAACCGTTACCTAAGATGGAAAAGTACAAGTTGGTACAGGAGGTGGCAAGAGATATGCCCCTATATTTCACACAAAGCTTCTATCTGAGCTCAGTATAGCAAGGTCACGCTGGTCGACTCCCTTCTGGTAGTTTCGGTGAGAGTCCGCACAGCGCTTGCAAGAATGTGCTTATCTGGCCGGCCCCCTCCTACAACCTTGATGGGTCCAAAAGCAGAAGCAGCTGCTCGCTACATATGTTAAGCTATTTGTCTTGAGAATGGGGAGACGTGAAAATGCAGAGCCATGGAGGTTTAGAAAACCGTATTACGGGTTGTCTAACTAAAATGGCGTCGGTCCTGCTGAGCGAAGCTAACCTATTCACAAGGAGGGGTTAGAGTATGATTTTCATAAAAGGTGACAGAGTGTAACTAAAAGGGTGTCTGATGCCATATAAGCGTACATAGCATGTTAATTAGCTGCATCACGCTGAATACTGACTAAGAAACTACAATCCATGTCCCCGTCTAAGGCCTAATTGAATTCCTATTCCTCATTTCGATTTTTTGGCTGTTGTTGGGGCCTTTTGCCCAGGGGTACTCAGTGGTGCATGGGCCTAGTCTTTCTGTGGGGTCTCTTTAATGTAAACATCATGGAGGGCATGGATGGCATTGGATTGTGGTGATTTGTGTGTGTTTTTTTATTTTTTGGGGTGTTGATGGGGCATGGCCATGTGGGTGGGGGCCATTTTGAGGGCTGGTACAGGCAGGGCCTGGCCATGTGCTGGGGGTCAATGGGCCATTTTGAATCCAGGCAGTGTGCTTTGTGCCATAGGCCTGCATCCAATGTGCCTTGCTTTCATCCATTATGCCCAGGGGTACCCAATGGTGTATGGGCCTAGTCTTTCTGTGGGGTCTCTTTAATGTAAACATCATGGAGGGCATGGATGGCATTGGATTGTGGTGATTTTTGATTGTTTTTCGATTTTTTGGCTGTTGGGGCCTTTTGCCCAGGGGTACTCAGTGGTGCATGAGCCTAGTCTTTCTGTGGGGTCTCTTTAATGTAAACATCATGGAGGGCATGGATGGCATTGGATTGTGGTGATTTTTGTGTGTTTTTCGATTTTTTGGCTATTGTTGGGGGCTTTTTCCCAGGGGTACTCAGTGGTGCATGGGCCTAGTCTTTCTGTGGGGTCTCTTGAATGTAAACATCATGGAGGGCATGGATGGCATTGGATTGTGGTGATTTTTATGTGTTTTTTTTATTTTTGGGGGTGTTGATTGGGCATGGCCATGTGGGTGGGGGCCATTTTGAGGCCTGGTCCAGACAGGGCCTGGCCATGTGGTGGGGGTCAAGGGGCCATCTTGAATCCAGGCAGTGTGCTTTGTGCCACAGGCCTGCATCCAATGTGCCTTGCTTTCATCCATTATGCCCAGGGGTACCCAGTGGTGCATGGGCCTAGTCTTTCAGTGGGGTGTCTTGAATGTAAACATCATGGAGGTCATGGATGGCATTGGATTGTGGTGATTTTTGTGTGTTTTTCAATTTTTTGGCTATTGTTGGGGGCTTTTTCCCAGGGGTACTCAGTGGTGCATGGGCCTAGTCTTTCTGTGGGGTCTCTTGAATGTAAACATCATGGAGGGCATGGATGGCATTGGATTGTGGTGATTTTTGTGTGTTTTTTTTTATTTTTTGGGGTGTTGATTGGGCATGGCCATGTGGGTGGGGGCCATTTTGAGGCCTGGTCCAGACAGGACCTGGCCATGTGGTGGGGGTCAAGGGGCCATCTTGAATCCAGGCAGTGTGCTTTGTGCCACAGGCCTGCATCCAATGTGCCTTGCTTTCATCCATTATGCCCAGGGGTACCCAGTGGTGCATGGGCCTAGTCTTTCAGTGGGGTGTCTTGAATGTAAACATCATGGAGGTCATGGATGGCATTGGATTGTGGTGATTTTTGTATGTTTTTAAAATGTTTGGGGTATTGATGGGGCATGGCCATGTGGGTGGGGGCCATTTTGAGGGATGGTACAGGCAGGGCCTGGCCATGTGCTGGGGGTCAAGGGGCCTTTTTGAATCCAGGCAGTGTGCTTTGTGCCATAGGCCTGCATCCAATGTGCCTTGCTTTCATCCATTATGCACAGGGGTACCCAGTGGTGTATGGGCCTTGTCTTTCTGTGGGGTCTCTTTAATGTAAACATCATGGAGGGCATGGATGGCATTGGATTGTGGTGATTTTTGTGTGTTTTTCGATTTTTTGGCTGTTGTTGGGGCCTTTTGCCCAGGGGTTCTCAGTGGTGCATGGGCCTAGTCTTTCTGTGGGGTCTCTTGAATGTAAACATCATGGAGGGCATGGATGGCATTGGATTGTGGTGATGTTTGTGTGTTTTTGGATTTTTTGGGGTGTTGATTGGGCATGGCCATGTGGGTGGGGGCCATTTTGAGGCCTGGTCCAGGCAGGGCCTGGCCATGTGGTGGGGGTCAAGGGGGCATTTTGAATCCAGGCAGTGTGCTTTGTGCCAAGGCCTGCATCCAATGTGCCTTGCTTTCATCCATTATGCCCAGGGGTACCCAGTGGTGCATGGGCCTAGTCTTTCTGTGGGGTCTCTTTAATGTAAACATCATGAAGGGCATGGATGGCATTGGACTGTGGTGATTTTTGTGTGTTTTTCGATTGTTTGGCTAATGTTGTTGGGGCCTTTTGCCCAGGGGTACTCAGTGGTGCATGGGCCTAGTCTTTTTGTGGGGTGTCTTGAATGTAAACATCATGGAGGTCATGGATGGCATTGGATTGTGGTGATTTTTGTATGTTTTTCGATTTTTTGGGGTGTTGATGGGGCCTGGCCATGTGGTGGGGGTCTAGGGGCAATTTTGAAGCCAGGCAGTGTGCTTTGTTGTGTCATTGGCCTGCACCCAGTCTGCCATGCTTTCATCCATTATGCCCAGGGGTACTCTGTCAGTGGTGCATTTTATTGGTCTTTCCATTTTGGGGGGTGGGTATAATAAAAATGCTTACTTGCAAACTATTAATTGAAGCGCTACATATGCAACATTTATTTAACTGATGTTCCTCTGGCTTTGTTTGCTTTTAGGTGTAGAAAGACGAATCATCAGCCTCATCGTTCCTCATCAGTGCCAGGAAGAAGTCCTGCTGCGGTGTGTGTAGCACAACGTCACGTGTGGCCACAGACAACTCTGCAACTTGTGCAACTGCGGCCTGCTGTTCTGACATCTGAAGAAGATGGCCCCAAAAAAAGTTCCCCGTAGCTCCTCTAGCAAGAATGTTGCCAGTAAGGAGCAGAAGAAGCAACTGGCGCCACTTACCAAGGAGACTGGTGTGACGACCGCCACATTTTTTGGGATAAAAAAGTTCGCCTGCAGCAGCAGCGGGGTCTGCTGGGGACCAAGCTGGGAGCAGCACCTCCGCTCCATTAGGCTCAGTGCCACCACCACCACGCCAACTTAGGTCCAAGCCCTTGAGTGCTGCAGAGGCAGCCAGTATAGTTCTTCAATCACCATCGACCAGTGATGTTGGCTCATCGCAAGAAAGTAGCAGCATCCCTCAATCAACACAGGTTGTTGTAACTCATCTGACGAGTGTTCAACAACCACAGCCGCAACAACAACCACATGTGCTGCAAGTACAAGCCCAAGTACATGTGGAAGGAGAGGCGGCGCAAGGAGAGGCACAAGCAGAGGTGCATGGAGCGGCACAAGTGCCCACAATAGTTGTTCCTCCCAAAGTAGGGGCACATCAGGAAATCGACATTCAAGCCGAGGTATCATATGAGGAAGCCACTCCTCCTGATGAATCATTGTCTTCCAGATCCCCAGCAAGGAAAAGATCAAGGATGGTGTCTACATCTTCTTCAAGCCCCCTTCCTTCTGATGATATGGATGAAACTTGGGAACCACCACTGCTGTCTGAGAGTGAGGCACACCATGATCTGACAAAGGTAGCTAAGCGTAAAAGGAAGGTCCTCGAAAGTCTCAAAGTTATGGAGTGTGATGATGACGCTGAACAAGAAGTGGCGCATACTCCTGCTGATGAAGACTCTCACGACGACGACGCAGTCATCATAGCCGTCACTGCAGCCTCAGCGGGCATGCAGCACACAGACATTTTAACTCTAGCCCGAAATGCTGCTGAGCGTGATGATGGCGACGTGGGAATGGGACCACCACGAATGCAGTTAACTAGTACACCACCACCTACAGCTTCTATATTTTCTCGCCAGAAGGGACCTCCATCCACCTCGACCTCCATTTCCTCAATTAGTGGTACTGTAAGTGCACAACGTACTAAATTTTGGCAACACACATCCTCCAGTTCATCTGGCATTAGCAGCATTCCCAGTATCGCCTCCTCCACCCCCCACAGACATTTGAAGTCCGCAGTTTGGGACTTCTTCAGTGTTAGCCCAACAAGGGAAAACATAGCCATTTGTACCATTTGTAAGGTTCGAGTTAGTCGTGGTAAGCTTGGTACCAACTATGGTACCAGAGGCCATAGAGGTCATCTTGAGAGACAGCACACTGTCAAATGGCATGCGCACCTAAGGGGGATCAAGGATGCCCGAATTGCAAGTCAACAAATTGTATCCGTTGATGTTTCATCTGCTGAAGACGAGGAGGAAGAAGCGTCAAACACTTCTTCAGTTACACCCAGTACCCCTGTCAGCAGCACACCCCCTTCAAGATATATGAGCCAAACTAAGAGCGTGGGAGAGAGTGAGACACCAATGTGAAAAAGTTCATCATCACTGAGCGTAACTGGGTCGAAGAAGTCATCATCATCATCCCGTACAATGGTCCTGTAGTGTAGTTCCTATAGTCCCAATAGGCTCTGCGCATTGGAATAATATATTCAGCAGTGTAGACGTAGGACTGAGGTTAACTATGTCTCTACTGACTATATTAGACTTAAGTTTTTTGCCAGCTAGCTCAGAGTTCACTAGAAACTTTCTCGAATAAGCGAGGAGGAGTTTAACCTCCCTGGATAGACAAGAAGGGATTTAGTTTCTGACAACCATAAAACATGACAACTTTGCTCTCCCTGATTAAGAGTATATCTCTAGAGTCGTGTGAAAACAAAAGACAGCTATTTCACTCAGTCATAAGGTGCGTACTTAGTTTCACCAGATTGCAGAGAAAAGAGAGACAGGCGTTTTCAATAAAAGGTATTATTTATTGAGCAGTCTCCTTCCTCATACAAGAGAAATGAATTGCTACGATTGCAATACTTATAGTAAAGTAAAGGGCATATAGTAAAAGCAGGATTATAAAATAATACTGTAAAAGCATTGATATGGTTTCTTAGCCATATGATACTTTAAAATGGATAAAAGATATACATACATATATACATTGACTAATCGTACTCAACTGGTGCTTCTAACTACGCCTACCCCGGTGTACCTGACCTAAGCCTAATACGTGGGAAGGAGTAAGTAAGTAGCAGTTTAAGTTAAGTTTGTTTTGCCAAGAATCTGACTCCAGAATTCTCTGTAAGGGTTTAGTCAGTTCAGTACCTGGGTATTAGAAGGCAGGAGGGCTGGTATCTCTCTCTCAGGACTCGATATCCCAGTCACCCGCAAGGGTAAGCTGGAAACGCCGGAGGCTGGATTTTCTCGGCAGGAGAAAAGACAGCGTCATTCTCAGCGTGTCAAAAGGGAGGGGCAGCGTCCGTGGGCTCTCGCATCAGCTGGGCTCTCGGGCAAGTAGTAGCTGCTCCAGATTCACCACCACCGTGTCGTTGCTTAAGGCAGCGTTGGTATATTTATACCTGAGAGGTGCCGAGTTTGACGTAAGGCTGGACATAAGACGTCAATAAAGATGTCACTAAGAACTGGTCGTTCTTACAGTGCTTTACAGGAGTTCTCAGACGAAATCAAAACAAAGGCAATGGGGATTTCCCAGGTTGCTGGAGGCTTGGATTTGTTTAAGAACTCGGTGCGCTTTCTAGGGGGCTGGAGGAGTAGGCTTACTTAATGTGACAGAATGCGCTATGACTGAATTATGAATAGGGTTTCTATGCCGTTGTAGGGATATTATTGATTTATAACCGGACATGGGCAAAGAATAGAAATATCGATTCAGGTTCCTAGATAAACACACTACACCCACTCCACGAATTTATGGCCATAATTACTAAAACTAAGCAATAGTAAACATATCTAACGGTGTATGTGTATACCGATCCACCCCAAAATAAATTTTTTGCATTTGAAATGGCGTATGCGAAATACATGAAAAATGAGTATAGGTACTGTACGTTTTTCAAGCAGAGTAATCATTCATAAAAATAGGATGCATATATATATCAGCGGAATGATTTTGCGAAAATTACACATGAAATGGCTCTTAATACAGAAAAAAGGTGCGAGACCATTTCATCACATATAAATACAGATATTTGTAAATATGCTAGAGGCTGAGGTAATATATTGTCTCTAGAGTTCCTAAAAATAGAAGCTCTGTCCTCTAAGAATAGTTCTACTTTAAGCAGAGTACAATGTGCCAAAAAAAGGTAAATATTTTGGAATCGGGGAAAAAATAAGTTCGTTTTTCAGGGGTAGAAGAAAAAATAGTTCCAAATATTCTCAGTAGCTTTTGTTTATCAAAGCTGAAGGCCGAATTCAGAGTTCAGGGAACGCTGTGTGCTCGTTAGCTTTAAAGTTATTCTTTCTGTTCAGGGGAGAACATAATTTCAGACAGACTTTCAAAAAAACAGTTTACCGCTTCAGGTGAAAGTTCGACCAAGTTGGAAAATGTCGCTATCATGCAGTCTTGAGCATGATTGCTTTCATTGATGACAGGATCAGCACTGCTCACAGAAGGTCGTACCTGGTTGATGCTGCTCTCATCTTTCACTTCACTACCCTTTAATCGCAGTGGTGAAGTTTCCACGAATGCCGTCATCATGATAGGTAACCGCTGGGGACAACACGATGCATGAGCCGTTACAGGACTTAGCAAGGTATCTGTATCCAATGGTACTTCTGATTGTAGTGTGAGACAGATGTCCAACACGCATTCTTCTCCGCACAGCATACATCTTAACACAGGTAAGATACAATTCTGCCAGATGGGTCTGAATGAAAGAAACCAGGTCATATTCAGATCTCTTAGCCGGGCTAATCCAAGGACTTTAGTTATGCGGTCCCGATAGCGTATAGCTAGGATAGTTTCTTCCATTGTTGCTGGAGTCTTGTCTGTGACATGGCTTGCCATAACGAAGCAGGAGAATAAAAAATAAAATGCCTGCTACGAGTCCCAACAGGAGTGGAAGGCCGCCAAAGACCGAATGGACAAAATTAGGAAAGATGCCCAGGACTGCTTTGAAGGGTGTCAACAGTCCCGAAAAAATTGTCTTAAATACATGTGGGATACCATTCGTATCTGACATGTTCAAGATTTGGCTTAGCATTTCCGCGAAATTTAAGGGGCAATTTGTTGATAAAAGTTTATGTATCTCTGCCGTTGTCCTTGCAACTTGGAGATCATACGTTTCTTTTGATGACGTCAAGGGCACAGGAGCCTGTAGAAGAACAGACTTCATTCTGCTTAAAGTATCAATTCGAATAGAAGAGATATTCAAAATGGGCCAAATTTTCCCTCCCTGTCTGGAGTGTTGTTCGGATACAATACTTGCATACAACAAGTGACCATGGACGAAACGCTTACGAGATAAGCTTTTCCTGGCACCAGGCCACAACATCTGTGGTCCACTATTAGAATGTAGCTCCCGTTAGAAAGCTGTCTAAAAAATGGCTCTATTCGAGTTGCAGGTGTGCCAAGCTGGTGGCATGAAAGGTTATTTGAAGTCCCCTCACAGGCCCCATGTAGGTTTATACCCTGACACAGAAGTATACCACTTAGTGACCTTTTACAAATATCACCACTAAGAAATACATTCTGTCCTTTTTCACTATAACATGTGTGTGTGTAAGGTAATTTCCATGATGACTTAATGTATCCTTTACCCAACCTTTCATACTGGCCTGCCTGTAAATACTTTTGGCAGTATCGAAATTGGAAAGTCGTTATCGGAATAGTTATGATTCCGTGTATTATCCATTCAATGACAGGTCGTTCTGACATTGTCAATGGTAATCTTTCAAGTCTTTCAATGCTCAGAATTGTATATTCCGCTCCTTTTTATGCCAAGCTGATTTGTGTATCAGTAAGGTTAAAGATAGAGAATAATGACGTTGTGTTGATTAAACGCCAGGGCACGTAGCCTGAACGCAGATTTTGTAACGTCCAGCCAAGCTGTACAATAGAACGTAATTGGGACTGACCGTGTTGTAACATTAGTAAGTCCTGCTCTATTATATCAATTGCAGATGATACAATACTGTCCAGTGAATATATTCTGGAAGACAGAGTCATTGACCCATTGTCCACAACAGAAAGTGATTTTTCCAAATTGATACGGTCAATTTCCCGTATTTTTTCTGCTGTTTCAATTTGAGTTTCTTTCCAAGCTTCGTTGTATGTCGCATATATAGAGGCCGCTATGAAACGTTTTTGACGCTGTTTGCGTGGTCCCATTATGAAATCACGCAAGTCAGCACCTTCTTTAAGTAAAGTCAAGTGTTGCTTAATTTCTGCCAGTGTGGATGTCTGTAGCCATTCGAGGCAGAGTTTTCCTACACTGTATGTTGTAACTATCCCTGGATGTTGTCTCTGGGAGTATCTAGGGTCTGGCCTGGTCGATTTGAACCCCTGTATTTTGTTCAGGAATCTATCTTGACAGTTATTTGTGTCTGTGGGCCAGATCAACCATTTTTTCCAATCAGGATGTGTTCTGTTCTGGTTAAAAATATGGGATATGTCTATCTCAACATCTGTAGTGCTATTACTGTCAGGTGTTGGCTTTGGAATAGACGGTTTATTTAAGTCTTTAATTTTGGCTAGGCCAAGACAGGTTGTCTGTTGAATGGTGTCATTCAAGAATATAATTTGTTCTGGGATCATGCAGTCTCTGAATAATGATTCTATACCTTGGACCTGCCAATCTCTGGTACCCCAGATGGTTTTCGTTTCAATGTTATTTTTCCAAAAAATCAAAACCAAATGTATTCATTTTTTCAAAAAATGATTCAGAATAGATTAATTTAGTGTTTGTCAGCATGGTTTTCATTCCTGTCTTATTTAACAGTTTGAAATAAAACGTTTCTGCATCACTTGTGTTAAACCCTGAGAAGTATGGGAATTTATCATAAAATGTTTTTGTAAACTGCCTTTTGGTGGAGTTGCACAATGTTCCAATTGATTATAATTAAAAACATTTCTAGGTTGAGCAGATCTATGCAAATAACGGTTAGCATAGTGATTGTAGCAGTACATCTGTTCATAATTTGATGAACCCTGTAAATAATCATGTTCTGTAAATTTTGCTGACATAACTAAATCTGACATCATATCATTAATACTTTCAAAGTCCCAATCATCAGAGAATGTGCTTGGTTTTACAAAGTCACTTAATGAAACCTTAAATTGATGTGGATACTTCAAGAGCTCGACCGGGCCATATATTTCATAATCTGTTTTGTCCCAAGCTACCCCACCGGGTATTGGATTGGCTGTGAAATTTACTGATGATAGTTCTCTTTACTCGATGTGTGATGACTTGTGTGGCTTTAGGACCAAGTTGATGTTCTGACTTGCTGTGTCCATTGTACTATATTGTCCCTCAATGAAATGTCCCAAGCACAGTACCATGATGAGCCAAAGCAGGAGGAAAAGTACACCTAGCACAAACCAAAATTCAATCCATGGAGAAATCAGATAGGTTTCTTTGAGTTGATGAAAGAGTTCTTTTGCTTTGTCTTCAAAAGTCTTTGTTGTTGGCTGTTCTTCAGGTTCGTTGAGATCCTCAGAAAAGTCATCGAAATTGATGAAGTAGCCTGATGCAGTCCTGTCAATTGTTGGAATTTCTTCCGGATTTTCATTTGCTTTTGGAATTTTCTTTGTTTCATTAGCATAGTCTGTGGCTACATCGTTGTAGACAGGTGTTTCTTGACGAACTGTTGCAATTTGGGTTTTAAGAGGCATAAGTTCCATGGCTTTGTTGCATAGTCCTTGTTGATTCACTGTAGGTTTATCAAATGTGATTAGTCTCTCAGTTTGAACCTCTTGATTTGTAGCAAACTTTGGCGTTCTGCTATTTCTTGGGAGTCCACTTGGCCTACTACTTATTATTGGCCACATGATTGTGGTTTAACCAGGTCGATGGATACAATCGGTTCTCCTTTTTACCAGCAAGGGGCAGTAGTACAACTGATCTTGTTCCGTTGACAGCTAAGACAGGTACTGCTTTTCTGTAAGAAGGCCCAAATTCCTTCTTTACCGCGATTTTCTCTCTGACCAGATCCCCAATCTTTGGAATCCAGACAGGCCTTGCTGGGACAGGTGGTTTTTCTTCAGTGGCTCTTGGCTGCTGTTTCAACTTTATGTTGCTCAGGTCTTTTCTTATTTCATTTAAGTCCTGTAAAATAGCCAAACGATCTTTGATATCAAAGCATTTTCCTTCTACCACTGAAGTCTGACTATCGAGGTCCTGGATATGCATTCTAGTCCCGAACAATAGTTCGTACGGACTGAAACCTTTTAGAGAATTTCTTGGCAGATTGTTAAGACTACGTTGGACACTTGTTAAATGTTTGACCCACCCATCACCCGAACCTAATACCTTTGCCGTTATAGATTGCTTTATGTCTCGGTTTTTTCTTTCCACAATCCCGTTTCCCTCAGGATGGAAGGGACAAGAATACCGCAATGCAATGCCCATGCTGGTCATGGCCTCCTTATAAGCTCGAGAGCTAAAAGCAGGACCCTGGTCAGAATGTAGCATGCCAATTGCGTATGTGCCGATAAAGACTCGCAAATCTTTTATAACAGTTCTGGCATCAGCCGAGCGCTGGGGCCACATCCAAATGAATCTCGTGCATGAATCCACTGCGACCATGATATATTTATAGTTACCATCCCTTTGTAAGGGACCACAGTGGTCCAGGTAAACACACGCTAATGGTTTATCTGAGATTAGAAGGGGCGTCTGTGCTGGTCGTTTCACCGTTGAAACTTTCATCCTTTGGCATATTGCGCATTCTAGAACATAATTCCTAGTTTGTTTTCTCATGCGCGGCCACCAGTATCTCTGTTTTAATAACGATACTGTTGCGGAAACACCAGCATGTGCAGAAGCTAGCCCTTCGTGTGCCGCTGTAATTAGTCCTAACCTATGTTCCATGTTTGGAATTGCCCTATCCCCCACTCCAGGGATTCGAGCAAATGGAACGTTATTTGCATCAGTTATATATGAGTACTTTACAGGAAAGCCTTTCGGGAGTGATTTTATCTCATTCTTCACTGTAGCACTGACAGCTTGCAGTATCTCGCTGTCTATTTTTGTTTTTGACCGAGTGATTGCAGCTACGGAAGCCGTTTGCACAGTTGCCTTCGCGGCTTCATCAGCCAATGAATTCCCCGCAACGTGAACGCCATCACGTTGATGACTCAGTGTATGTATCACGTGAGTCTTTTGTAGTTCTTTCTGTAAAAGAACTACTTGTTCCCAAAGCGTTTTATGCTTGATTGTGCCACCTTTTGCATCTTTGAAACCGTTTAGAACCCAGTTCTGCAAGTATTCATTATAAGACTGAATGCAGTAATATGAATCGCTGACTATGAG
The DNA here is from genome assembly GCF_964261635.1 of Lissotriton helveticus. Classification (NCBI taxonomy): domain Eukaryota; kingdom Metazoa; phylum Chordata; class Amphibia; order Caudata; family Salamandridae; genus Lissotriton; species Lissotriton helveticus. The sequence goes on from NC_136070.1 coordinate 760,705,313, forward strand.
TGTGGGGAATTCGCGATCGGTATTTTCAAGCGCCATCTTAAATGCTAGTAGTTCAGCTCGCTGAGCTGTACAATCTCCTAGAGATTGCGTTTTAGTGACCAGTGGTCTAAATTTTCCTTCGTGCCAACGACCTTTAACAATCGCGCACGCAGCACTGTAAGCTTGTTTACCCCCAACTGCGGGCTGTGCTGATCCGTCTGTATATATTATACAGCCGTAGTGTTCAAGAGGCAAGATTTCGGTTGGCAGAGGACATTCAAATTCATATTGTAGAAATTCTTGTGTTTTCAATTAAGGATCAAATTCGTATACCACGTCTGTTGCAGCAAGAGAATTAACCCATTGTATCCATCTCGGATGTAGTACTTTAGCATTTGGAATGCTTGCCTTTGTTACCGCTTCTAGAGCTGGTACTGGTGTATCGATGATTATTCGTTTACCTTGTGCTAGGGCTCTCTCTTTTGCTACCGCAGTCTGAACCGCGGTTAGAATTTTTTCAGTTGAACTAAATTTCATTTCAGCTTTTGTGTACAAATGTGATTTGTATGCTATTGGTACCGTTTCTCCCTCATTAGAGGTTAGGTATGTGAATCCGCATCTTCCTGGGATGACCCGGATCACAAGGTTGCGTGTGTTATCGCGTGTTTGCAATTTTGTTTTAGCTAACATGTCTGTTTGCAATTATCTCAAAATTTCTGTGTGTTTTTTAGTCCAATTGATTGGTTTAAAATCTGGTTTTATTAGTTCATAGAGAGGTTTAACCCTCTCTGCATAATTTAGAATGTAAGTCCTTCCAAAATTCAGGAAACCTAGAATTGATTGTAAGTTTTTCAGCGTTCTTGGTGCTTGGATTACAGCGCATTTTTCTAAGAAATTGCCTGCCAGGCTTTTGCCTTCACTTGATAATTCATATCCTAAAAACAGGACAGTTAGATGGGCAATTCGTGAGTTTTTAAAGTTGAATTTGTAACCCTCTGCTGCGAACCCAAGTATTATGGTGTTCACTCTTTTCAAGTGAGTATCCAAGTCATCATCTGTTAGATAGATGTCATTGACTTAACATAATGCCTCATCATCATACATTTGTAGTAACTCTGTTTCTCTTGCTGAGAATAATCCTGGGCTACAAATGGGAGTGGGGTCGCACTCTACTCACACACCGGCGGTGTCGCCCCTAAGGACTCTGGTCATTGTAGTAAAGTGTTCGCGATGCATCTTCTTTCGATCTTCTGCTATCTTCGCTGTCTTCGCCATCCCTGGACACGTGTTTCGGGGTATTACCCCTCATCAGCAGGGATAGGCTGTGTACTATACCTGCCAGATATTGGCAGCCATCGGCAACCCCAGTACACGGCCTATCCCTGCTGATGAGGGGTAATACCCCGAAACACGTGTCCTGGGATGGCGAAGACAGCGAAGATAGCAGAAGATCGAAAGATGATGCATCGCGAACACTTTACTACATTGACCAGAGTCCTTAGGGGCGACACCGCCGGTGTGTGAGTAGTGTGCGACCCCACCCCCATTTGTAACTTTAAAGCTCCCTTGAGCAGCGGGCTGACGAGCCTGGGATCCCGCACCTACGCGCCTGAGTGGTACTATACCTGGCAGATATTGGCAGCCATCGGCAACCCCAGTAAACGGCCTATCCCTGCTGATGAGGGGTAATACCCCGAAACACGTGTCCAGGGATGGCGAAGACAGCGAAGATAGCAGAAGATCGAAAGATGATGCATCGCGAACACTTTACTACATTGACCAGAGTCCTTAGGGGCGACACCGCCGGTGTGTGAGTAGTGTGCGACCCCACCCCCATTAATAATCCTGGGCTGTTCTTGAACCCCTGTGGGAGTCGACAGAATTTTCTGCGAGCCCATTATTGAGAAAGCGGTCAAATACCTGCTTTCAGGTGCTATGTTTTGACAAAGAATCCATTAGAGATGTCTAATGTTGTTTTGTATTTTTTGCGCACGATGTTATTCATTAGTGCTGCACTGTGTGAGTTTTGTACTGCAAAAGTTTTGCAACATGAGTTTAGGTGTCTGTAGTTCAAAACTAGTCGATATGAATCGTCTGGCTTGGAGACAGGAAACAAAGGATTGTTCATTTGTGAGGTGCAAGTTTCAATCACCCCCTGGTATTCAAGTTGATCTAAGATCTCCCTGACCTGTTTTTTAACTTCTTGCTTAATTGGGTCCTGCCTTTGTGCAGTTGGTTGACATTTTATCTGGATTTTGTGAGGAGGAGAGTCCTCATCCCATCCAACATGATTTTTGTATAATGCAGGAGCTTGGGCTACTGCCCATTTTCTTGCGTATAATGCTTTTTTATGAATTGAAATATGATTTGAGAAGGCAGGCATAATCATTTCTTCGCCATGAGGGCACTCCCTGACAAACTCTGGTGGCCAGTCTTTCTCAGCTAAAAGGATGTCATAGCCTTTGGAGAGGTTATCCCAAAATAGACCCCTTATTTTCCTAGTCTTATCTCCCTCTATACGTAATGTTATTTCGTATATTTTATGAGGTTTGCTAACTCTGGTATCTGCAGTTTCCACCTGAATGTATTCATTCGTGTCCACTGTCTCCAGATGATTCATCAGGATCTTGCGAGCTATGCTCACTTCTGCTGCGCTGTCTAGCATTGTCTGAGCCCACTCTCCGTTTTTCAGCTGTGTCCTCAGGATCCTCGGCATGTTTGATTACTTTAATACTGGCTACCTTCTTTTTCGGAAATTGTAAGTTTTTTACTTTGATGAGCAGGTTCCTTGTCTTTGGACTTGACGTGCTCTTCCCTTTGTTCTGACCGTCCTCTTCTTTCCGATTTCTGCGAGGAAGTCTGAAAAGATCGAGAGGGATGTGTATCAATATCTTGATATCTATCAGGTTTCTTCAAATTATCCCTATTTCTAAGGTTGTATCTTTTCTCAGAGGGCTCCCTCTGGGGAGACTTGTGTCCTTGGTCCGGAGATCTTTCTCTCTGCCGAGGAGACCTTCCTCTGGACTGGAATCTTTTTTCTTTGGGAGTGGATTGTTTATTTCCATCCCAGCTCTTTTTTGGAGTGTTTAGATTATTTTTAATAAATATCTTTTCAGGATTTTCAGTTAGTTGGGGTTTTACTGGTTTCCCACCCAAACTATCTCTTCCTAGCTCTTCATAGGATTTTTCTATGATTCTGGCAAGTTCAAATGGTTGTTCTGCTATATCTGTTTCTTTCAATTTCTGGAGGAAAGTTATATCCTCTGCTGCCAATTGAACTAACTCTCTATATGCCTGTGTTAACTCTTTTATTTTAACTAAGAGTTCTTCGCTTGACATTTTATTAATGTCTGGATGTGGTGTGTAGCTGGCTAGAACCGGCCACGTTGCTCCTCGTCTACCTAGTGGACCGAGCCTGGTGATGTGATTATTATGTTTTAGGGCGCCTTTAAACCAGAGCAGGTGCTCTTGGTATTTTAATGGGATTTCCACCTCCTCGAGAGGAGTGTACTCATCCGGAGGTTCCTCTATTTTGTAATAGTGGAATTCATGTGTGACAGCGTTTGCTGCTGGAAAGTTTATCCATGAATAGAATACCTCTGTCTGCCGACATTCATGTGCCTCAATTACGAATATGACTGTACCACCTTGTCATGTATTCCTATCGGTTCTGAATCGATCCCCCTATTCCTGACCCTATTCTAGTTAAACAAACCAACAAGTTAACTAGCAGTCAGCCCATGAGGCAGAAAACCCCCATGATGCAGATACCGTTATCTGACGCAGTCACACTACGGCACAGGAACGTGTTATCTGATTAGGTCATAACGCTTGCGATCTAATTAGACAAGCGATATTCCTCCAGCCCCTGATAAGGTATACGGAGTTCTCATAACAAATCAAACCTATGACAACCTGGGCAAAACCCTGCGGCCATTGTTTTGATTTCACCGAGAACTTTAGTAAAGAATGTGCTAACGAGCAAGTCGTATGACATCTTTATTGACGTATCTATGTCCATCCTTACGTCAATCTCGGCACCTTAAAGGTATAAATATTACCGATCTTGCCATATGCAAAGACACGCGTGGTGACGAGACGGAGCAGCCACACTTGCCGAAGCCGAGAGCAGAGCAGACCCCGCTGGCAGCAGCCCCGCCTTCCTGATGCGCTGAGAGACGCGCTGCTATCTCCTGCCGAGAGACCCAGCACCGGCGCTTCCGGGTAGCCCTCGCAGGCAGCCTGGAATATCGAGAGCAGAGAAAGAGATACCATTCCTCATTCATCCTAGATTCCAGGTACAGAACTGAATAACCCCTCGTAGAGAATTCTTTAGTTATTCACTTGGCAAAAACAAACTTAACTTAAACTGTAACTTTCTATTCCCGCCCACGCATTAGACTTAGGTCAGGTACACGGGGTAGGCGTATTTAGAAACACCAGTTGAGCACGTTTAGTCAAATATATATGTGTATGTAAATATATTTTATTCATTTTAAACATCATATGGCTTAGAAACCATATCAATGTTTTTACAGTATTACTTTATACTATTGCTTTTAATGTATGCACTTTACTTAACTATAAGTATTGCAATAATATCGATCCATTTCTCTTGTACGAGAAAAGAGACTGATCAATAAATAACACCTTTTTATTGAACACGCCCGTCTCTTCCTTTTCTCTACATTCTGCTGAGACTAAGAATGCACGTACTGACTGAGTAAAATAATTTGCCTTTTGTTCACACGACTCTCGAGATTGACTCTTGATTAGGGGAGAGCAAAGTTGTCATGTTCTATGGTTGTCAGAAACTAAATCCCTTCTTGTCTAATCAGGGAAGTTAATTCCTCCTTGAACATTCGAGAAAGTTTCTAGCGAACTCTGAGCTACGCTGGCAAACCCAAAACTTAAGTCTAGTATCGACAGTAGTAGACCTAGTTAACGTCTGGCCTAGGCCTTTACTGCTGTAGGTATTATTCCAATGCGCAGAGCCTATTGGGAAGATAGGAACTACACTACATGGCGCCCAACGCGTTTGGAAAGGGCGATAAAACTAACGTAAGACATTTAGAGTAACTCAGTCGTGCTTTCTCACTCAGACCCCTTTTCCCAAATACTCCAAAGACGTCTGGAGTGGGTGAAAGGTAATATCCTCCAAAACCTCGCAGGAGGGAACTCCTATGTATGGTTCTTGGTATAGTCAACGTTGAAGGATAAACAGTTCCAAAATATTGTGCATCTAATCTTTGTTTCCATAAGAAACCTGATCTGCAAACAAAAGACATAAGCTTCCTGTCGGTAAAATGACAGAGAGTGATGATGAAAGAGAGGCAGTTAGATTAGCAGCTGAAATAGCAGCAGCTGATACTGCACTACAGGATGCAGACGGGGATATAATACTAATCCCGGTCACCAAAAGGAAATCTATAACCTTAAAACTTATAGAAAATGGACTGACACCTAGAGGTGGCACAGTCATATTCGTAATTGAGGCACACGAATATCGGCAGACAGAGGTATACTATACATGGATACATTTTCCAGCAGCAAATGCTGTAACAAAGTACTTCCACTATTACAAAATAGAGGTACCACCTGACATTTACACTCCTTTCGAGGAGGTGGAAGTACCACTCAAATTCCAAGAGCATTTGCTCTTATTTGATGGCGCCCTAATACATAATAATCACATAACCAGGCTCGGTCCTTTAGGTAGACCAGGAGCAACGTGGCCGGTCTTAGCCGGATACACACCACACCCAGACATCGAAGGGATGTCTACAGGAGAGCTGTTAATACAGCTAAAACAATTACTAAAAATTCATAGACAATTAGTTCAGTATGTAATGCGGACTTCAACAATTCAGCCAACGATTAAACTTCCACAGCTGACCCCTCACCAGGGGAACACAAATAAGATTACACCACAGAACATCCAGTCTTGCCTAGGTAAAGTACCGGCTAAACGGGAACAAATACCATTTTGGTTGGCACAGAAAATAACCCAAATAGAGGCGGTGTTTCCTGACACCACCCCGCTAGAAAAACACAGGATTCTGAATATCTGTCTTCCAATGGGAATCGCACCACACATTGAGGACTGTGACACTTGGGGTACAGTCTTTGCTTCCATCTACACAAAAACGCACGGTGTTCCATCCATTTCGGTGATACCAGATGTGCTAAAACAAATTCAAGACGAATATGGTCCAGAACCTGCTTTAACTCTTGGTATGAAATTACTAAAAGACTTCAAGCAGGTCTCGGCTATACTATTAGCCAACATAAAAGGTGAAGCAGCAAACGTGGCGATCCGCCAGAGGTTAAAAGAGACAGATATAGCAGACCAACCAGCTGAAATTGCCAGAATCATAGAAAAATCCTATGAGGAACTAGGTAGAGATAGTTTAGGTGGAATACCAGTAAAACCGCAACTGACTGAAAGTCCAGAAAAAATATTTTTTAATAATACATCACCAAAAAAGAACTGGGATGGAAACAAACAATCCAATCCTAAAGAAAAGAAATTTCAGTCCAGAGGAAGGTCTCCTAGGCGAAGAGAAAAATCTCCAAACCGAAGACAGAGGTCACCACAGAGTGACCCCTCTGGGAATAGATATAACCTTAGAAATAGGGATAATATTAAAAAACCTGATAGATATCAAGACATTGATACACGTCCCTCTCAATCTTTTCAGAATTCCTCACAGAAATCGGAAAGAAGAGGACGATCAGAACAAAGAGAAGAGCACGCCAAGTCCAAAGACAAGGAACCTGCTCAGCTAAAAAAGAAATTACAATTTCCAAAAAAGAAGGTAGCCAGTATCAAGGTAGTTAACAATGCCGAGAATACTGAGGACACAACTGAAAAACGGAGAGTGGGCTCAGACAATGCTAGACAGTGCAGCAGAAGTGAGCATAGCTCGCAAAGTCCTTATGAATCATCTGGAGACAGTGGACACAAATGAATATCTTCAAGTGGAAACTGCAGACACCAGGGTTAGCAAACCCCACAAGATATACGAGATAACATTACGTATAGAGGGAGATAAGACTAGGAAAATAAGGGGACTATTTTGGGATAATCTCTCCAAGGGCTATGATATCCTTCTAGCTGAAAAAGACTGGCCACCAGAGTTTGTCAGGGAGTGCCCTCATGGCGAAGAAGTAATTATGCCTGCCTTCTCGAATCATATCCCGATTCATAAAAAATACACACTTGCTAGAAAGTGGGCAGTGGCTCTAGCACCTGCTTTATATAAAAATCATGTAGGATGGGATGAGGATTCTCCTCCTCACAAAATCCAGTTAAAATCACAACCTACTGCACAAAGGCAGTACCCAATTAAGCAAGAAGCTAAAAAACAGGTAAATGAAATACTAGATCAGCTAGAATACCAGGGGGTGATTGAAACTTGCACCTCACAAATGAACAACCCTTTGTTTCCGGTCTCCAAACCAGACAATTCATATCGTCTAGTTTTGGATTACCGACACCTTAACACATGTTGCAAAACTTATGCAGTGCAAAACTCACACAGTGCTGCACTAATGAATAACATAGTGCGCAAAAAATACAAAACAACCTTGGACATCTCCAATGGATTCTTTTGTCAAAACATAGCACCAGAGAGCAGATATTTAACTGCATTCTCAGTAAATGGCACTCAAAAACAATTCTGTCGGTTAGCCCAGGGGTACAAGAACAGCCCGGGGGTATTCTCAGCGAGAGTAACAGAATTACTACAACTATATGATGATGAAGCATTATCTTATGTCGATGACATTTACTTGGCAGCAAGCAAAAGAGTGTTGTACAGAGTTCCCCAGTGTGAGCCAGTGATGTAGCTCAGTCGATTGTCTCTCTCAGTTAAGGTGGCGGGACAAGTGCATGGTGTAGACCCTTTTCAGAATTTTAGGATACCTCACACAAGTCACCGACAGGCCAACACCTGTTGTCCCAATCGGTGGCCGTCCAGCGTCATCATTGGTATCCTGCTCCTACGGCAGGCTGGCGGTGCAATGCCCGTCGGGCAGCCCGAAGGGCCGCACTTTGATGGAGATCTTTTATTCCGAGCCAGCGGGTGTATGTGTGTGAGGGACCTAGGGAGTGCAATAGTGAGCAAGGGGGTGTGTGTGTGTAGAATTAAAAGAAGTCAGTCGAGTCCATTAAGAGTAGCTTTAATGATCAGGCTCGCTGCTTTGTTAAAATTAAGGGGTATTAAGGAGTGATAGACAATGAGACCAATCCTTATTCAACCCTTCATGTGAAAATGGTCGACATGTTTCTTGCCGTAAGGGCAATTCATCAGGACCTTAGTGCTCATATAATTGCTGGGTGTCTACTAGATTGCGAAGACCCCCATATACGACCTGAATGGTATCGTACTGGAATGGTTCCAGGCGGGAAACCTGCTGGAAACTGAAATTTGAATAAACAGACATACATGATGTTAGAGTATGATGGTAGCAGTTTACATCAGCAGGTGCCTGTGTATCAAGGTGACTTGACCGTGCATGTCCCGTGAATACAAACGCTATGCCATAGCAAATTGCATGGTAATGTGAGAGAGAGGTGATTGATAAAACCAGTGCGCGCGGTCGAACACGCTCTATATGTGTTCGACCGCCCCGGAATGCTAGAGTGGAAAGTGAGAAGGGGTTAGCTCGAGGCAGCAGCTAGAACGCCCTTCAATGCGGGGGCCATCTTGGAACGTACAATAGAAGCTGATTTGTTATCTCAGTACTCATTAAGGAATGGACAATGAAGTCCAAAATCATGCCTATCTGGCGAGGGACTGCTTGTCTGAACTATTCAGTCTGCATATATGTATATTCATAACTTTGTAATGAATACACGGGCCGCCCTTACCAACTTACTGGGTTGGGGCGTTACATCACTAATGGCCCGGCATATTGGGTTCACACAGGACTCGGCAAGTCGCATAGTTGTTAGCCACGCCCTTTGCACTGAGATGCATGCTTTAAAACTTACAGCATGACTGCTCACATATAGAGCGTGTTCGACCGCGCGCACTGGTTTTATCAATCACCTCTCTCTCACATTACCATGCAATTTGCTATGGCATAGCGTTTGTATTCACGGGACATGCACGGTCAAGTCACCTTGATACACAGGCACCTGCTGATGTAAACTGCTACCATCATACTCTAACATCATGTATGTCTGTTTATTCAAATTTCAGTTTCCAGCAGGTTTCCCGCCTGGAACCATTCCAGTACGATACCATTCAGGTCGTATATGGGGGTCTTCGCAATCTAGTAGACACCCAGCAATTATATGAGCACTAAGGTCCTGATGAATTGCCCTTACGGCAAGAAACATGTCGACCATTTTCACATGAAGGGTTGAATAAGGATTGGTCTCATTGTCTATCACTCCTTAATACCCCTTAATTTTAACAAAGCAGCGAGCCTGATCATTAAAGCTACTCTTAATGGACTCGACTGACTTCTTTTAATTCTACACACACACACCCCCTTGCTCACTATTGCACTCCCTAGGTCCCTCACACACATACACCCGCTGGCTCGGAATAAAAGATCTCCATCAAAGTGCGGCCATTCGGGCTGCCCGACGGGCATTGCACCGCCAGCCTGCCGTAGGAGCAGGATACCAATGATGACGCTGGACGGCCACCGATTGGGACAACAGGTGTTGGCCTGTCGGTGACTTGTGTGAGGTATCCTAAAATTCTGAAAAGGGTCTACACCATGCACTTGTCCCGCCACCTTAACTGAGAGAGACAATCGACTGAGCTACATCACTGGCTCACACTGGGGAACTCTGTACAACACTCTTTTGCTTGCTGCTGCGTTGGACGAGTACATTGGACCCCACTAAATAATCGTCCTTTTTATTCCCCTTGTTTGATATCGATGACATTTACTTAACAGATGATGACTTGGAGACTCACTTGAAAAGAGTGAACACCATAATACTTGGGTTCGCAGCAGAGGGTTACAAATTCAACTTTAAAAAATCCAGAATTGCCCATCTGACGGTCCTATTCTTAGGATATGAGTTATCAAGTGAAGGCAAAAGCCTGGCTGACAATTTCCTAGAGAAATGTGCCGTACTCCAAGCACCTAGAACACTAAAAAACTTACAGTCGATTCTAGGCTTCCTAAATTTTGGAAGAACATACATTGCAAATTACGCAGAAAGGGTCAAACCCCTTTATGATCTAATTAAACCAGACTTTAAAAGATCCAGTTGGACTCAAATACACACAGAAATTTTGAGATCCCTACAAACAGACATGCTAATTAAAACAAAATTAGAAACACGTGATAACACACGCAATCTTGTGATTCGAGTCATCCCAGGGAGATGCGGATTCACATACCTGACCTCTAATGAGGGAGATAAGGTACCAATTGCATTCAAATCACACTTGTACACAGAAGCTGAACAGAAATTCAGCAACAAAGAAAAAATTGTTCATGCAGTTCAAACCGCAATAGCTAGAGAAAAAGACATAGCTGACGGTAGACACATCACAGTCAGAACAGCTGAATCAGCCTTTGAGGCATTAACAACACCGTGTAATTTACCAACAACAACATTGGATCCAGAATGGTTACAATGGGTAAATTCGATCACAACGGACAAAGTATACTACTTCTTTGATCCAGAACTAGAAGAAATGGAAAATCTAGAATATAAAAAAACATATCCTCTGCCGTCCGACATTCTGCCTCTACGACATTACGCCTGTGTAATCTATACAGACGGACATGCTCAACCCTCCGTTTGGGGAGAACAAGCATACAACCCCACATGTGAGATTACGAAAGAAGTGTGGCGCGGAGGTAAATTAAAACCTCTATTAACAAAATCACACTCAGTAGAAACTAATTCAGAAAAACAAACTGAAATAATAGCATTGAAGATGGCGCTAGATAATGCGGATCGCGAATTCCCGACACTTATAGTGTCAGATTCATATTACTGCGTCAAATCATATAACAGCGATTTGCAGGCATGGATTCAAAACGGTTACAAAGATGACACAGATGCACCAATAAAGCAGAAACTGCTCTGGGAACAAATAGCTCTTTTACAAAAAGAACTACCAAAGACTCACGTGACTCACTCACTGAGTCATCAGCGTGATGGCGTTCACGTTGTAGGGAATTCATTGGCTGAAACAGCCGCAGCGGCAGCCACTAAATCGGCTCCCGTAGTTCGAAAAAAGCGTACATTAAAATACATTGACGGTGAAACAGTGCTGGCGGTGAAAACGTCATCAAAAGGCGACTGCTCAGCGTTACCGATCAACTATCCACTCAATTATACATACATAATCGATGCAAATTCCGTCCCCTTTGCTCGAATCCCTGGAGTGGGGGATAGAGTGATTCCAAACATGGACAGGAGAAACTTGTTAATCGCAGACGCACACATGGGCGAGGGTCTCAGACACCTTAAATTAAAAGATTCTCTGGAAGAATTACAATCACGGTATTGGTGGCCAGGCATGAGCCTGCGTCACACCATGTTTGTAAAACGCTGCCCAAACTGCAATAGAGATCGCAGTGGGGAGAGAAAGAGTTTGATACCTCGTTGTATTACGGCAGATAATATTACCAGTAAAAAGAATGGCTTGCGATTAACATATACAGGCTAGTTTCCACTTATAATGTAGATCACCAGCACTCGGCTGACGTCCGGACTGTTATACAAAGATTTGCGAGTCTAAATGGCATATACGCTAAGAGCATGCTACGTTTGACCGTTGTTCTCACTCAAGCCCACCAGCTTGGGGGGAAACATGGCCAAATGAGCACAGCCCAGCGGGAATCTTCTCACTTCCTTCCTGAGGGTACTGGATGGTGTAAAGAAAAAACCAAGGCATAAAGCAATCTATAGCAGAAAGGATATTAGGTTCGGGAGCTGGGTGGGTCAAACATCTAATAAGTGTCCAACGTAGTCTCAATAACTTGCCAAGAAATTCTCTGAGGGGATTCAGTCCGTACGAATTATTATTTGGAACTATGATGTTGATCTCTGACCTTGATAGTCAGACTTCAGTGGTAAAAGAAAAAAGCTTTGATATCAAAGACCGTTTGGCTATTTTGCAGGACTTAAACAAAACAAGAAAAGACCTGAGCAACATAAAGTTGAAACAACAGCCAACAACCACTGAAGAACCACCACCTGTCCCAGCAAGACCTGTCTGGATTCCAAAAGTCGGGGATCTAGTCAGGGAAAAGATCGCGGTAAAGAAGGAATTTGGGCCTTCTTACAGAAAAGCAGTTCCTGTCTTGTCTGTCAACGGGACAAGATCAGTTGTACTACCGCCACTTGCTGGTAAAAAGGAGAACCGAGTTGTATCCATCGACCTGGTAAAACCACAACATGTGGCCGATAACAAACAGTAGGCCAAGTGGACTCCCAATAAGTAGCAGAACACCAAGGTTTGCAACCAGTACAGAGGTCCTAACGAAGAAGCTCATCACATTCTAAACGCCTACAGAAGAACAACAAGGACTATGCAACAATGCAATAGAACTCAGACCTCTGAAAACCCAAATAAAAACATTTAGCAGAGACACACCAATCTATAATGAAGTACCAAGTGACAATGCAAGAAATAAAAATCCTGAACCAATTGGAACAATTGACAGAACTTCATCCGGCTACTTCATAAACTTCGATGATTCCTCTGAAGGCTTCAGTGAATCAAAGACACAGCCATCATCAAAATCCTTTAGAGATAAAGCTAAAGAACTTTTGAAACAACTGAAAGAAACATATCTAATTTCTCCATGGATTGAATTTTGGGTGGGTTTTGGTGCATTTATCCTCATACTTTGGCTCATCATGGTACTTACTTTGGGACGCTTCATTGAGGGAAAATATGCTAAAATGGACACAGCAAGTCAGAACATCAACTTGATCCTCAAACCACACACATCTTCACACGTCGAGAAAAGAGAACTTTCTTCAGCCAACTTCACAGCCAATCCGATACCTGGTGGGGTAGCCTGGGACAACACTGACTATGAAATTTATGGTCCGGTCGAGATCCTGAAATATCCACACCAAATTAAGATCTCATTGAGTGACTTTGCAAAACCAAACTCATTTGCTGATGATTGGGACTTCGAAAGCATTAATAATATGATGTCTGACTTAGTAATGTCTGCTAAATTTACCAAACATGATTATTTGCAGGGTTCTACAAATTATGACAGTATGTATTGCTATAACCACTATGGTAATCACTTTTTACATAGATCTGCACAACCTAGAAATGTTTTAAATTATAATCAATGGGAACATTGTGCAACACCTCCAAAAGGGAGCTCAAGAACCGTCTACGACAAATATTCATATTTTTCAGGTTTTAACACTAGTAATGCTGAAACATTTTATTTTAAATTGTCAAACAAGACAGGAACAAAAACCATGATAACCAACACAAAATTGTTATATTCAGACTCATTTTTTGCACAAATGAATACTTTTGGATTTGATTATTGGGACAAAAATGTTGAATCGAAAAGTGTTTGGGGTACAAAAGAATGGCAAGTACAGGGTTTAGAAGCTTTGTTTAGAGCCTACATGATCCCAGAACAAATGATATTTTTAAATGACACTGTTCAACAAACCACCTGTCTTGGCCTAGCCAAAATCAAAGATTTAAATAACCCGTCTATTCCAAAGCCAACAATGTTTAGCAACACTTCTAAAGATGAAGAGATAGACGTAAACCATTTATTAAACCAAAACAGAACACATCCTGATTGGAAACAGTGGTTGATCTGGCCCACAGATACTAATAACTGTCAAGACAGATTCCTGAACAAAACACAGGGTTTCAAAATGACCAGGCCAGACCCTAGATATCCTCAAAGACATCACCCAGGGATAATAACCACCTACAGTGTGGGCAAATTGTGCCTTCAATGGCTACAAACTTCCACACTGACAGAAATTAAGCAACACCTAACTTTACTTACTGATGGTGCTGACTTGCGTGATTTCACTTTGGGACCACGCAAACAGCGTCAAAAGCGTTTCATAGCAGCCTCTGTATATGCAGCATACAATGAGGCCTGGAAGGTTACTCAAATTGAAACAGCAGAGAGAATACGGGAAATTGACCGTATTAATTTGGAAAAATCACTTTCTGTAGTGGACAATGGGTTAATGACTCTGTCCTCCAGAATTTTTTCATTGGACAGCATTGTGTCTTCAGCAATCGATATATTATCGCAAGACTTACTGTTATTACAACATGGTCAGTCACAATTGCGTTCTATTGTACAGCTTGGCTGGACGTTACAAAATCTGCGTTCAGGCTATGTGCCTAGGCGTTTAATCAACACAACGTCACTATTCCAAATCTTTAACCTTACTGATAGACAAATCGGTATGGCGCAAAAGGGTGCTGATTATACAATCTTGAGCATTGAAAAACTAGAAAGATTACCAATGACAATGTCAGAACGACCTGTCAGTGAATGGATAATACACGGAATCATAAATATTCCAATCTCAACCTTCAGGTTTCAATACTGCCAAAAATATATACAGGCTGGCATGTACGAGAAATTGGGAAAGGGGTACCTTAAAACAACTTGGAACCTGCCCTATTCACATGCATGTGTCAGTAATAAAGGACAGAAAGTGTTTCTTAGTGGCAACAATTGTGCGATGTCACTAAGCGGCACGCTTCTGTGTAACGGAATTAGTTTGCATGGAGCCTGTGAAGGGAATTCATACAACCTTTCATGTCACCAGCAAGGCGCACCTGCAACTGAAATAGAACCATTCTTTCAAAGACTCTATAATGGGAGTTACATTCTTATTGTAGACCGCAGATGTTGTAGTCTTATGCCCGGGACTCCTTATCTAGTTACTACGACTGCGAAGGTCAAGTGCTGTGGACGCTCATTGTTCCCCAGCTCCTTCCCAGACAGGGAGGCAAGGGCATGGCCCGATTTGAAAATTACTTCTATTCGAATAGATACTTTAAGCAGAATGAAAACAGTCCTTCTTCAGATGCCTACCAGGCTCTCGTCATCAAAAGAAACGTATGATCTACAAGTCGCAAGGACGACTGCAGAGATACATACATTATTATCAACTAATTCCCCCGTACATTTCGCGGAAATCCTAAGTGAAATCTTAAATATTTCTGATACCGATGGGGTCTCAAAGGTATTTAAGACAGTATTTTCGATGGCATTAACACCATTCAAAGCCATACTGGGTATTTTTCCAGATTTCGTCCATTCGATTTTTGGCGGACTTCCCCTGATCCTGGGACTAATTGCAGGAATCCTATTCTTAGTCCTAATTTTTCGTTATGGCAACCCATGTCACAGACAAAACTCTTGCGACAAGGGAAGAAACAATCCTAGCCATTGGATACCGGGACCGGATATCAAAAATCCTGGGACTCTCCCGGCTTAGAGACCTGAACATGACTTGGTTTCTATCATTTCGACCAATGTGGCAAAGATGTGTTTTACCTGTATTGAGGTGTCTGCTATGCGGAGAAGAATGCGTGTTAGACACCTGTCTGACGCTACAATCGGATGCGCCGATGGATGCAGAAACATTGTTGAGCCCGATCAAGGTTCATGCTTTGTGCTGCCCTCAAAGGCTACCAATCCTGATGACGGCATTCGTGGAAGCTTCACCACTACGATTGATGGGTAGTGAAGTTCAAGATGAAAGCAGCATCGAACAGGTACGACCTTCTGTCAGTAATGCAAATCAGAATGTCAATGGAGACAATCATGCGCAAGAATGCATGATTACACCTATTTCCGAGTTAGTGGAACTTTCCCAGGAAGCTGTTGACAGTTTTTTCGAAAGCCTAAATGATATGATGTTCTCACCCGAACAGAAATAGAGACTTTTGAGCAAGCTCGCACACGGCGTTCCCTGAATTCGGCCTTCAACTTTAAAAATAAAGTCACATGAACATTTTCGCTCCAGTTCACGGACAGCAGTTTTTCCAGCAGCCCCAAATATTTTTGCATATTTTTCGGGACACTATCTTCTGCTTAAAGTAAGAACTATTCTTAGAGAACTAAGATTTCTAAAACTTAGATAGCTTATAGACTTATAGCTTATAGACATTAGCTGCCCGCTGACATGTTCATAAAGATATTTTATTCTGTGATGGAATGGTCTCGAAACTTTTTTCTGTCAGAAACCATTTCATGTGTAATTCTCATATACCAAATAAGCAATAATGTATACAAATGCGATTACTTTGGCATTTTTCTACAGCTTGAGTGCATACCATATATATATGTCTGCATTTTTTCCGTATATTTGAAAATTTCAAAATGCATTTATGTATTTTGGGGTGGTAAGGTATACACACTACTCTATAGTATGTTGTACTATGTTATACTATGCCTAGATTAGTAAATATGTCCATAGTTAGCGTGGAGTGGGTGTCATGTATTCCTATCGGTTCTGAATCGATCCCCCTATTCCTGACCCTATTCTAGTTAAACAAACCAACAAGTTAACTAGCAGTCAGCCCATGAGGCAGAAAACCCCCATGATGCAGATACCGTTATCTGACGCAGTCACACTACGGCACAGGAACGTGTTATCTGATTAGGTCATAACGCTTGCGATCTAATTAGAGAAGCGATATTCCTCCAGCCCCTGATAAGGCATACGGAGTTCTCATAACAAATCAAACCTATGACAACCTGGGCAAAACCCTGCGGCCATTGTTTTGATTTCACCGAGAACTTTAGTAAAGAATGTGCTAACGAGCAAGTCGTATGACATCTTTATTGACGTATCTATGTCCATCCTTACGTCAATCTCGGCACCTTAAAGGTATAAATATTACCGATCTTGCCATATGCAAAGACACGCGTGGTGACGAGACGGAGCAGCCACACTTGCCGAAGCCGAGAGCAGAGCAGACCCCGCTGGCAGCAGCCCCGCCTTCCTGACGCGCTGAGAGACGCACTGCTATCTCCTGCCGAGAGACCCAGCACCGGCGCTTCCGGGTAGCCCTCGCAGGCAGCCTGGAATATCGAGAGCAGAGAAAGAGATACCATTCCTCATTCATCCTAGATTCCAGGTACAGAACTGAATAACCCCTCGTAGAGAATTCTTTAGTTATTCACTTGGCAAAAACAAACTTAACTTAAACTGTAACTTTCTATTCCCGCCCACGCATTAGACTTAGGTCAGGTACACGGGGTAGGCGTATTTAGAAACACCAGTTGAGCACGTTTAGTCAAATATATATGTGTATGTAAATATATTTTATTCATTTTAAACATCATATGGCTTAGAAACCATATCAATGTTTTTACAGTATTACTTTATACTATTGCTTTTAATGTATGCACTTTACTTAACTATAAGTATTGCAATAATATCGATCCATTTCTCTTGTACGAGAAAAGAGACTGATCAATAAATAACACCTTTTTATTGAACACGCCCGTCTCTTCCTTTTCTCTACATTCTGCTGAAACTAAGAATGCACGTACTGACTGAGTAAAATAATTTGCCTTTTGTTCACACGACTCTCGAGATTGACTCTTGATTAGGGGAGAGCAAAGTTGTCATGTTCTATGGTTGTCAGAAACTAAATCCCTTCTTGTCTAATCAGGGAAGTTAATTCCTCCTTGAACATTCGAGAAAGTTTCTAGCGAACTCTGAGCTACGCTGGCAAACCCAAAACTTAAGTCTAGTATCGACAGTAGTAGACCTAGTTAACGTCTGGCCTAGGCCTTTACTGCTGTAGGTATTATTCCAATGCGCAGAGCCTATTGGGAAGATAGGAACTACACTACAACCTCTCGATGTTAGTCCATTTTCTATAAGTTTAAGAGTTATAGTTTTTCTTATGTTGACCGGAATGAGTATAGTATCCGGGTCATTCTGTAGGAGACTTGTGCCATCCGCTAGGAGTTGAGCTGCTATTCTAGCTGCCTCCCTTTCTTCTTCACCGTCTGACATTTTTACTGACAGAAGGGTTTTTGTTGCAGATCAAGTTTCAAGGAAACAAAGATTAGGTGCACAATATTTTGGAACACTGTATTCTTCAACGTTGAATAAACCAAAAACCATACATAGGAATCTCTTCCTACTAAGTTCCGGCGGATTTTAACCTTTGACCCACTCCAGACGTCTTTGGAGTATTTACGGGAGAAAAGGTCTGGATGAAAAAGCACGATTGAGTTACTCTAACGTCTTGCGTTAGATTTATTGCCTTACCAAACGTTGGGCGCCATGTAGTGTAGTTCCTATAGTCCCAATAGGCTCTGCGCATTGGAATAATATGTTCAGCAGTGTAGACTGAGGTTAACTATGTCTCTACTGACTATATTAGACTTAAGTTTTTTGCCAGCTAGCTCAGAGTTCACTAGAAACTTTCTCGAATAAGCGAGGAGGAGTTTAACCTCCCTGGATAGACAAGAAGGGATTTAGTTTCTGACAACCATAAAACATGACAACTTTGCTCTCCCTGATTAAGAGTATATCTCTAGAGTCGTGTGAAAACAAAAGACAGCTATTTCGCTCAGTCATAAGGTGCGTACTTAGTTTCACCAGATTGCAGAGAAAAGAGTGACGGGCGTTTTCAATAAAAGGTATTATTTATTGAGCAGTCTCCTTCCTCATACAAGAGAAATGAATTGCTACAATTGCAATACTTATAGTAAAGTAAAGTGCATATAGTAAAAGCAGGATTATAAAATAATACTGTAAAAGCATTGATATGGTTTCTTAGCTATATGATACTTTAAAATGGATAAAAGATATACATACATATATACATTGACTAATCGTACTCAACTGGTGCTTCTAAATACGCCTACCCCGGTGTACCTGACCTAAGCCTAATACGTGGGAAGGATTAAGTAAGTAGCAGTTTAAGTTAAGTTTGTTTTGCCAAGAATTTGACTCAAGAATTCTCTGTAAGGGTTTAGTCAGTTCAGTACCTGGGTATTAGAAGGCAGGAGGGTTGGTATCTCTCTCTCAGGACTCGATATCCCAGTCACCCGCAAGGGTAAGCTGGAAACGCCGGAGGCTGGATTTTCTCGGCAGGAGAAAAGACAGCGTCTTTCTCAGCGCGTCAAAAGGGAGGGGCAGCGTCCGTGGGCTCTCGCATCAGCTGGGCTCTCGGGCAAGTAGTAGCTGCTCCAGATTCACCACCAACGTGTCGTTGCTTAACCCCTTCCATGCTCATGACGGAACGGTTCCGTCATCAGCGTCGGTGCTCCGGTGCTGATGACGGAACATTTCCGTCATGAGTCAATGTGATTTATGACCCTTCAGCACTGCAGCGAAATTCGCGCAGCACTGAAGGGGTTAAGGCAGCGTTGGTATATTTATACCTGAGAGGTGTCGGGTTTGACGTAAGGCTGGACATAAGACGTCAATAAAGATGTCACTAAGAACTGGTCGTTCTTACAGTGCTTTACAGGAGTTCTCGGACGAAATCAAAACAAAGGCAATGGGGATTTCCCAGGTTGCTGGAGGCTTGGATTTGTTTAAGAACTCGGTGTGCTTTCTAGGGGGCTGGAGGAGTAGGCTTGCTTAATGTGACAGTATGCGCTATGACTGAATTATGAATAGGGTTTCTATTTTTTATTTATTTATTTATTTATTATAGTGTTTTATATAGCACGAACAAGACCCGTGGGTATCAGAGCGCTTAACATCAAGAATGGTTACACATTGACAGTAAAATAACAATTATATAATTATAGAGTTATAGAACAAAACCTATAAGAAGTAGAAGAGCTTATGGCTAAGGGGGGTGCAAAATATATATATACCAGACTTGTGTGCAATTAACAGTAAAAGTGGCTAAGTCTTAGTTTATCTCTATCAATATAGATAAATAAGAAGAGGTAGAGGTTATATAGTTTTCTGCTATCACATAGTTATCGGTTCATCTAGTAGGAGATGGCAGTTAGGATAGAGTTCAGTTCAGGTATGTGGGTGGAGACATTCACTTATCGATGATATCGTTCATGCAGATGGCCACCGTTCATCTGATTAAGACTATTCGTCCCGGAGTTCCGTTAACTTTCCTAATCAAGGTACATCCTCAACATATGGCTTTTCAATTCCCGTTTGAATTGAACAATATTTTGAATCTTTCTGATGCTTGGAGGGAGAGAGTTCCAGACTCTAGGGGCAGCCCCGGAGAATGATCGGTCATAAGACTTTTTCTTCCGGAAGATGGCTGGCCGCAACAATAACTCCTTGGCACTTCTAGTCGGTCTGTTTCCTCCCGATAGCTTGATTTTCTTGGCTAGATATCTTGGTGTGTTATAGTGCACCGCTTTGTGGGTGATGCATGCTATCCTCATTTGAATTCTAGCCTCGTAGGGTAGCCAGTTTAGTGCTTTCAGGTGAGGAGAAATATGATCATATTTCTTAGACCCCGTGATGAGTCTTGCCGCTGCGTTGAGACAGGCTTTTAGTGGTGCTGTAGATGTTTTAGGTAGGCCGGCTAATGTGGAGCAACCATATTCGATCCTTGATATAACTAGCGATTGAATAGCCAGTTTTAAATCTGCTTCCGAGATGAATGGTTTTAATTTTCTTAAGTAGCTCAGGTGGAAGCGGGCACTTTTCGCCATTGAGTTAATGTGGACTTTCATGTCAAGATTATCATCAAGCGTAATTCCTAGTGATTTAGCTGAGTTGACAAGCTTTGGGGTGCAGTTTAGTGCCGTCAGCCGTTTGGTCCATTCCTTTATTTCAGAGTTGCTCCTTGGTGGTGAAATTAGCAAGAATTCTGTTTTATGAGCATTTAGTTTCAGATGGTTAGAAGTTAACCATTCCAAAGCCATTTTTAGTGTCTCATTCATTAGGTCAA
Organism: Lissotriton helveticus; assembly: GCF_964261635.1. NCBI lineage: Eukaryota > Metazoa > Chordata > Amphibia > Caudata > Salamandridae > Lissotriton > Lissotriton helveticus. The sequence goes on from NC_136070.1 coordinate 760,726,159, forward strand.
TGTCCTCAAGATTGGCAATCTTCAAGTATATTTGCGTGTCGTCAGCATACATGTGGTAGGAAATCTGAGATTTCTGTAGAATGTCTGTAAGAGGTTCGACATATAGGTTGAATAGATCTGGGGATAGTGTTGAGCCCTGAGGGACCCCAATTGTATAAGGACATGCGGGTGAGATTGCTTGGTTAACCAGGAATCGCTGTGTTCTGTTGCGTAGGAAAGAATTGAACCATTTCAGCACATTTCCGGACAATCCCATCCTGATCTGTAGTCTGGACAATAATGCTTCATGATTTACCGTGTCGAATGCGGCTAATAGGTCTAAAAGAATCAATAGGCAAGCTTGCTTTTGGTCTAGGGCTTGTAGCGCGTCATCTACAATGTGCAGGATCGCTGTTTCCGTGCTATGCCCTGCTCTGAAGCCTGATTGGCATTCGTCTAATAAGGAGAACTTGGTAATATGTTGATTCAATTGTTTCTGCACGCATTTCTCAATAAGTTTGGCCAATAAAGGGATATTCGTTACTGGACGATAGTTATTCGGATCTGTTGTGTCTGCAGTCGGTTTTTTGATTATTGGCACTACTTGTCCTGTTTTTAGGCAGTCTGGGAGGATCCCTTGTGCAAGAGACACGTTTATTATTTTGGTCCAGATTGGGACCAGGATGTGGCTGATTTCTCGTACACACTTTGCCGGTAAAGAGTCATGATAATGGTTTTTCGGTCTAATTTCTGAGAGCGTTTTAGCGATCTCGACCTGGTCATATAGTTCAAATATGTCCCAATTCGCTTTATTTTTTGCCTTCGTCCTCTCTGTTGTCATAGGGGCCGCATTTGTCGGCATATGGTGGGTCGGGAGGATAGCCGCGGCATTTGAGAGCTCTACCTCTAGCGATTTGGTCTTTTCTGTGAAAAATGAGGAGAATTCCTCGCCGCTTAAGGGAGTCTTAGAATGTTCTTGTGCCGATTTAGCCAGTTTGTCTGATTGTTGTTTTAAGATCTCGAAGAGTTTTCGAGGTCTGTTTTTGGCATTGTCAAGTTCTGCTCTTATATATTCTTTCTTGGAATTGATTATCTGTTTGTTATAGTGCCTTCTGGTGGTCCTAAGGGCTTTTAACTCAGGAGAGGAAGGGTGTCGTCTCCAGTTTCTTTCGGCAGTTCTCAATTTGCGCCTTTCCTCATTTAGTGATCCATTGAACCAAGGATTTTTTGATTTTTCTGCGACTCTTTTCAATTTTAGTGGCATGGTGTCATTGACAATATTTCCAATTGAGGTTAGGTAGTGATCAGTCAACTCATTTACATTCTCCATGTCGTCAGGTGCCTTTAGATCTTTCTCGCATCTTTCAACCAGTAACTCAATATTCGCCTCTTTGGAATCTCGTATCGCTTTTTTGGACCTGGGGGGTTGTACAGTCCTACCCTTTTTCACTGAGGGAATCACGAATGTTCTGGCGTAATGGTCAGACCAATCACAAGGATCAATAGCGAGTATAGATGTCTCTTTCTTATTTGCAATAATCCAGTCTAAGGTCGCTCCTTGTGCATGTGTGGGTTGGGTGCAAGCTTGTGTAAGGTTTAGTTCTGCGAGGAACTCTTTAAGCAGGTTAACCGTTTTGTCATTTTTGTCGTCCCAATGTAGATTAAAGTCTCCCAGGAAAATGTTATTGGCATCAGGATCGTAGTTAGTCGTAATGATCTCTATTAGTTGCTCTGTAAACTGTACGTTATTTCCAGGTGGATGGTAGAACGCATGCAGATTGCATTTCTGGTTGCTTGATGATCTTATGTTCAGACCCAAGTATTCACAATATTCAAAGGGGTCGGCTTGGATTTGGTTGACTTCTATCTCTGATCGGTGGATGCATGCTATACCTCCTCCTACTTTCCTTGGCCTATCTAATCTCACAATGTTATATTGCGGTGGTACTAATAGATCAATGGCTGGCGATGATGTTTCATTGAGCCATGTTTCCGTGAATATTGCTAGGTCAATTTCCTTATTGAGGATGAGGGCTGCTATGTCTGAAGCATGTTTAGTTGCCGAACGACAATTTAGTAGAAGGCAACTCAGAGGTTTTTCCGAGTTACTGGGGTTCCCATTTTCGGATTCCGTTGCTGTTAGTTGGATTTGTTGTAGGTTGTGGTGGATTGCTTTCCTATCGCTCTTTCTGGATGTTCTGTTAACATCTATTGGTACTGTTTTGATTCTCTCAGCGCTCCCACGTTCCGGTTGTTCGTAAGTACTGAGTAAGGCTAGGGTTTCTTCATTTGAAAGGGGATTTGTCCTGGCTGGTCTACTGATCCTGTTTTTTTGAGACTGGTCCATCTCATCATTCCATCTTTGTGTGGATAGTACCAAATTCTGAATATGCGAGACCTTTGAGTGTGTGCTTACTGTCATCTCCCACATTTTATCAATTACTTTTGAAATTTTCAGCGAGCCTTGTGCCAGTTTGTCTACTATGTTCAGGAGCTCCTTAATTTCTTTCAAGTTTCGAGGTGATTTCTTAACGAGGCTTGATCTGTTAGACCAAGTTTTGCATTTTGCTCTTCTCCGTACTTGATTTGTTCTCACTCCCACAATTCTTTCCTTTATATCCTTCATTTGATTTCCACTACCGGCATTATATGATAGGTCACGAGTATTATCACTGTTGAGTGGTGTTATTAGAGTATTTGTGGGTGTGGATCTATAAGACTCCTGTTTTGTATTCGATTGAAGTGGCGGGTCGGCAGGTGACTCGTTAGGTGCTGCGGTACCCTCTTCCAATATATTCGCTCCGAATAGTGGTGACATCAACTCTGCTCTTTGTACCTGGTCCTGTTCTTCGTTTGGATTGGTAGATCTCTCTGTCCCTTCTGACTCTTTCTCTGGTGTTGCCATCACAGATTCAGTAATACCTCCAGAGCAGGAATTTTGGGTGTAATGACCCACCGTTTGGTTGGCGTCTTTAACGGTAGTATCATTATTGTCCGGAGAGGCATCAGCTGGGGTCTTGGGTAGTTGGTGTCTTGGTCTATTTAGGGATTCTTTTAATATTAGGAAAGACTTTTCAAATTCCTCCAGGTCTCTATTGGCCGCTTGTATCAGCACTATTCCTGTTTTATATAAAGTGATGCAAAGTTCTGCATTGCACCTTTTTGAAGGTGAGGTCAGTAGTTTTGTGCCATACGAAATGTTTTTCATACCTTTTATGGGCAACAATTCTGTGAGGGCATTACGCCATTTAGCTGTTTTATGCGTGTAGAAAATTAGGTCATTAATTATAGAGCCTTTCACTCTATCGAAATAAGGGTCTGCGAATAATATGTCCGGGTTTTTTCTCAGGGTGTTATGTTTGAATTTTTTGGCAGCATTTTTGGATAGCATAGGAGGATATTTTATGCTCTGTGCATTGTAACCTGACATCCTTTTGTGACTTTCCTCCATTTTCCCGTCCCGAATTCCGTCTTATAATGATTTGTTCTTAATAGATCTCTTCTTAGTAGTAGTAAGGTATTGGATAATAAAAACATATATCAGTGTTTTGCAATAAGTATGTTTTTCTCTGCTTTACCCTAATTATTGCATTATATCTATGTTACTATATCACAGGAAATTCCTTTGCCTATCCCTTATTCTGATAAGTCTGTTTTGTGGCTGGTAGTTACAAGATGTCCGCCTTTTTTGTAACTGTTTTTCTTCTGTTGTTCTTCTGTGAAGGAGTAGCCTCACTCCTGTGCATAGTCCCCTTTCTCTTTTGCTCCTTCGTTATTGGTCTGCCACCAGTCCTCTTTCAGTAGCTATGTCCTGGAATGGACCAATTAGCTGGCACTTTGGTGGTGTTGATGCAGTTTAGGATACTTCAATATCCCTACACAAATCAGTATCAGGATGTGCTTATCTTTATGTCCGAATCTTTAAACCCCTTGGGTCTACCTTCCAGGATAGTCCTCTGTGTTTGTAGGCATTACCGAAGGGCGACTGTCTTAAGCGGCAGCCATTTTAGGGTCAGGCGCGCCGCTTTAGTCGTTCCCGGTTCCTTTCCCCTCGTTTTTTCCCTCGCGTGTGCTTATGGAGGGGGGCAGTGGAGATAGGGTCGCGCAGGGCAAGTACCTTCTTGACTTTCACCGAGACCGCTCTCCCTTTCAGCGTTCTCCCTTTCACCCCAACTACCGGATCCCGATCTTCGGCCCCGGGGATCCCGACGATGTCCTCAGCCTGGCGAAGTCCAGCGCAGCCCAGAGCGACACCGGACAGCATCAGACGCACCCCTTTCCGCCACTGTATTTCCACTCGTCCATCATCGTCCGCCATCCATGGGTTCGCCGACATTAAGGTGCTCCTGCCGTTCGCTGACCAGGTAAGTTATCTCCATTTGGTGTGTTGTAACGATCGTTCTTCCCGTTACTCTCTGCTCTCTTCCTTCCCTTCAGTAAGGCCTCCGATCGCTCCTGGGTCGCACTGAGGGTTATTCAGGGATTTATTCTAGTATTGGATATCCCTAACCCCAGAGCTCCTCACTAGGGCTCCTGACCAGCGGCCATTTTTGGCAATGCCGTTGTAGGGATATTATTGATTTATAACCGGACAAGGGCAAAGAATAGAAATATCGATTCAGGTTCCTAGATAAACACACTACAGTCCAGCCCACCATTAGAAGCATGTTGTTTTCAGATGCGCCATTTTAACGCAACCACCCAACGGCGCATCTGTATAACACTAAGCTGGTTAAAATGCTAGCGCTGGACCTTCTCCCTTTTTCTTTTGTGGAAGGGGTGGGTTTTCTTGAAATGGTGGCAACGCTCTGCCCTAAATGGAAGGTTCCTAGCCGGTTCTATTTTGCCAGAGTTGCGGTTCCAGCACTACATGAAGATGTGCTGGAGGTGATTGGGGCAGCTTTGCAGAAGAGTGCTGTTCACACTATACATCTGACAACAGACATGTGGACCAGTTGCGCAGCCACTGATTACATGTGCATCACTGCACACTGGGTCTCTTTTGCAGGGGTTGAAGCAAGGATAAATGCAGGTGTTGACTCGGACAAAGTTTATAAAGCTGCTCGGAAACATGCAACAATAGCCATGTTTGCCATGGAGAAAAGTCATACAGGAGAAAACATTTTGCATGAGTTTAACACAAAGGTCTTTGAATGGCTGCCCCCAAGAAAACGCATGATTGGTTATGTTTCCACAGATAATGGCGCCAATGCAGTTAAGGCCATGGATACGGGTAACTATTTCAGAGTGCCGTGTTTGGCGCACTGTATAAACCTGGTTGGTAAAAAATTCTTGAGTGAAGTAAGTCCCGTCTCCGAGTTACTGACCACCTGCCGAAGAATGTGCACACATTTCACCCATTCTTCTAGTTAAAAGCATGACAGACATGTTTCGTCCTTTTGAGGTCTTCACGCGTGCAGTCAGCAGGGAGGACTGTAATTTGGGAAAAGCTATCCCATTGTTGCGCATGCTAGAGCACCGACTGAAGGCGGTGTGTTCTAAGTTTGAAAAAGATGGAAATGAAGAAGCATTTGAGTTGGCGGAGAAGTTATTACACCGCCTACTTCGCGATGATCGTCTTGAAATGATCCACACAGAACAGCATTACATTTGTGCTACTATTCTGGATCCACGGTACAAAAAGGCAGTGGCAGGCAAAAAAATCCACTTCTGCATCTGTGGCTGTGGCAGAAGTGAGTAATTTTCCCTCTCAGCCGTTAACGACACCAGCAACCGTATCTTCTGCACCAGACACAACAGTAATATTGTGTGAAGAAGAGGATTGGCTAACTCAGCTTGGGTTTGCTTCTCAAATGGTCCCAGAAAAAAGTAAGCAAAGTGGAGGAACCCTGGAGAACCTTGAGACGATGGTGCAGGCCTATCTGAATGACTCAACAGAGGTCCATGTTCCTCATGACCCATTGGCGTATTGGCATGGGAAAACAGATGTGTGGCCAGAGATCACCAACCTGGCTATAAATTACTTGTCTTGCCCACTCGCAAGCGTGTCTTCTGAACGTGTTTTCAGTGCTGCTGGTGGCATTGTAACATCCAAAAGGACCCGCCTCTCGCCCAAAAATGTGGAGAGGCTAACAATGATCAAGATGAATCAGCACTTCATACCACCAAATTACAAAATACGCGAATGCACGCAGGAAGAAGATGAGGAGGACACCAACTTAGATGAGGGACGTTCTTCCCTGTTAACTGACCTACTCCCGTCTGAAATAGCAGAGTTTGAGGATGAGCTCTTCTTCCCTGACACAGAGCCCTGAAAATGAGTCAATGAATCACTAACTTTCTTTTTCGTCCTTATTCACTTTTATTCCTGTGTGTCTGTCTTTCTTTGGTTTGCAAAATCTATATAAAAAAACTTTAATCACCTAATCACAAAAACAAGCCGATCAGCAGAACTGTCTTCACTTATTTGCTTATTGATTTGAAGGTGCCGCAGTCTGCGTTCCTCAGGTTCACAAGTTCACAAGAACATGCTCCTCTATCCTCCTCCTCCAGACTCCTATTTCCCTCAAAGCAGATGGCTGGATTACGCCCAATGAAGAAAGACTCTGCACTTGTGGGGATGTTCTACTTCTTTAAGGGTGAGTTGACGGGTCTGGGGCATTGCTCTGAAGGTCTAATACCGGATAAAAGTGGTTTGGAGAAAATCGGAGCAGAAAAAGATTTTGCACTTTTGATCACTTGCCTGTCTTTGGGGTGCGGTTTGGCGGGCTTTTAGGTTGTTGTGGGTGGGTTTTGGGGTCTAGGAGCACTGCTGGCACAGTCTAATGTTGATTGCATTTGTTTTTCAGGAAATCCATGGTGGAAAAGATGAGTTAGGGCCTAGCTGCACAGCGTATTTGGACAGAATTGAAGGTAGTAGGCCCATTTTTGCTTTTTGCCTGTTTGGGGGTGTTCTGCTTTTTTGCGGGTGGCTCCAGGGGTCTGGGGCCATTGCTGGGAATGTCTAATACCGGATAAAAGTGGTTTGGACAAAATCGGAGGTGAAAATTTGTTTGCGTTTTTGCTGACTTGCTTGTCTTTGAGGTGCTGTTTGGGGGGGTTCCGGGTGTTTGTGGGTGGGTTTTGGGGTCTGGGAGCACTGCTGGCACAGTCTAATGTTGATTGCATTTGTTTTTCAGGAAATCCATGGTGGAAAAGGGGGGTTAGGGCCTAGCTGCACAGCATATTTGGACAGAATTGAAGGTAGTAGGCTCATTTTTGCTTTTTGCCTGTTTGGGGGTGTTCTGCTTTTTTGAGGGTGGCTGAAGGGGTCTGGGGCCATTGCTGGGAATGTCTAATACCGGATAAAAGTGGTTTGGACAAAATCGGAGGTGAATTTTTTTTGCGTTTTTGCTGACTTGCTTGTCTTTGAGGTGCTGTTTGGGGGGGTTCCGGGTATTTGTTGGTGGTTTTTGGGGTCTGGGAGCACTGCTGGGTATGGATACTTTTGATTGCAAGAGGTTTGAAGCAAATCCATGGTGGCAAAGGGGAGTTAGGGCGTAGCTGCAGAGCGCGCGTGGAGTGATTTTGGAAATTTGCCTGAAAATTTCTAAGTCCCCATTTTTGTAGTTTTGCTTTTTGGCTGTTTGGGGGTCTTCTACTTCTTTCCGCCTGGGTTGACGGGTCTGGGGCCATTGCTGGGAATGTCTAATACCCGAAAGAAATTGTTTTGGAGACAATCCCTGGGGAAAAAGTTTTTGCATTTTCTGAGATTTCGCTCACTCTACCGTTTTCGGGGGGCTGTTTCTGGGGGTTCCTGGTGTTTGTGGGGGGGTTTGCGAGTCTTGGAGCAATGCTGGGTATGGATACTTTTGCTTGCAAGTGGTTTGAATACAATCCATGGTGGGTAAGGGGGGATTTGGGCCTACTTTACTTTCAAAGTACGTTTTGTCACCATTTTCTACTAGGCCTCGTTTTTGGAGATCTGATTGGGGTCTTCTACATTTTTGCGACTGGGTTTAGTAAGGGTCTGGGAGCACTGCTGGGAAGGTCTAATTTTGTTCTAAAACACAGTTTACAGTACACCTAGCTTGAGGGGAAAGACCCGCTAAATTAATTCGCCCATACTTATTTATCCTTCAAAAGGAGACTCAGACAGAGTAGGCACTTTCAAAAATATTGTACTGTCTATTAGGAACCTCAAAGTGTGACTTTTTGCACTACACAGCGTACATACCTTATATTTATTTGTCAGTGGTGTTCTAATATCACTTCCTGGTTTTCCATCAATAAGTACAGGCTGGGTTTCAGCCTGTGCAATGGGAAAAAAAGGATGAAGTCAGGCTTCACATTAGCGAGCCGCAATTCAGCATCCGCCAGGCAGGCAGTGGACAGGGTGTCTTCTGGTCAACAACATTGATGGACGGAGCGTCAGATGGAATGGAGGAGTCCCGCTAATAAGAGGAATGGTTGGATGCATGCAACTTACCAAATTCAACAGGACAACTACAACACAACAACATACAGATACAGTATCCGTTCTTTTCTAATTATCTTTTAAGTAATGTTATTGCTGTGAACTTCTATGAGTGTGACTCTGCATTCCTTTGATCTCTGCTTCTAAATTTATCCCTACAGCCATTCTATAGGTTTTACTTCTGCTATTTTTTAAACCTAATTTAATGTAAGAAGTGTTTCTCTGAGTGCAGAGATAGGCAAGTGAAAACGCATAATTATTACTGCAGCCCTGTACTGTCGCATTCTTTCATTCACGGTTGTCGAAAGTACTACTTACTTTTCAGTAACCATGCATGCACTAGTGCATGCACTTCCTTTATGTCACTTAAAAGATTTATGGATAGCTTTGTACCCAAAGATTTGTTTATCTTCAATTATTGTTTGTCCATGCTGTGCTTTTTTTTTTCTTCTCTCAACAAAACTTTCCCAATAACCCCCATTCCCATCCGTTTTCCAAACCCTAACACTCTTCTCCTGGGCTGTGTGGTTTTGATTGATGTGTGATGTCGGGTTCAAATCAGGCCTACATACTCTGCTAAACTCTCGAACGCCTTAGTATAGAAGTTGGCACGGACACTGGAAAAGGTAAAAGACAAGTTTATTAAGACCCCATGGGGTGGTGGTACATTCCTACAGCACCCTTCGGCAATGTAAGAAGTAGCACACCGAACATCGGTGCGCGACCTCTTTTATATAGTTTAATAGCAATAAAAAGATAGGCGGTTACAAGTTACACATTTTAGGTACATATAAGGTCATTTTTGGAACACAGCCAGCACGTGGGAGGAGTTCAACGGCACTGGTCAGTTAGTGTGAACATTCCTAAAGAGTGACCAGTTGATGCATAGTGCGCATGTGCGCTTGACCAGTACTAAAAATAGCCTGTTGCCGAGCAGAATAGTGACCATGGGTATCGAGAAAGGACGAAAGGGCACACTGACCACGAGGCAGCGTGTTCATAGGAAACGGAAGTCAGAGGGATTCAAAATGGCCCCCGTTCGTTTTGGTCAAGTTAACAGAAAAGACCGTGTAGCTGTGCTAAACGCTAACTCAGGAGCTGCCAAAACACGACAGACGGCCCTTTTAGCGTTTAGCAAAAGCTACCTCATAGTGGACGTAGTCAGAATGTTCATCCTCAATGTTAATAGCCATTATTTTCAATACTTCATCATTGATCAGTTTCTCTTGCTTGTCAATAGCTCGTTTGGACGGAATACAGGCTGTGATACATACAGAACATAATGTAGGGCCACATTGAATACATAGACAAAGGAAAAATAGTACTCCAATAAAAACACAGAGAATCGTTAATAATTTCCAACCCCAAGTACTAAGCAGGGTCCAGAACCAACCAGAAAAGGTCCATGTTCCATTTTCTGGGTGGATCTCAGCAGCTATCTTATGTAATTTTGTAATCGAATCATATACAGAAGGTGAGTTATCTGGTACGTACACGCAACAACTACTTCCGATGACGCGGCATGCTCCACCTCTATCAGCTAGTATCACATCTAGAACCATTCGATTCTGGAGCGCCACAATTCTGGTAATTTGTAATTCCTCAGTAATATTCCCTAAAGCGGAGGCAGTTTCGTTAGCGACTGCTTCCACCACACGCGTAAGCCGCCTTATCTTCCTGCTATTCAGTGCAGCTCCTACGAATGAGAATAACCCCAAATTGAAATCTACATATTGTTGTAAAGTGGTATCAGTCTGGTCTATTTCATCAAGATCTACTGTTCGTTTGACCCTGTTTAGTATGAAATCATGGTACAGAACGTAATCATTGTGGTACATGGGAGGAGCAATAAATACAGGTGGTAATACAAAAGCTATATAACACGTTCCCAACCATCCCAATGGTAGACGATGGTATCCCTTATTTCCACAAATGAAATACGTGTTATGTGAAGCTACAAATGCAATTCCAATTGGTGTATCAAAGGTAAGTGTAATATTACATTCACTGCGGCCTACAGGGATTGTACCTTTATTTCTAATACACAAATCTGCTTTTGTATCAATGACTGTTATCATATGCGAGCTCGTCACATTTATAAGTCTTTGATTCGTATATACACGAGGTGTAGAAACATTGTCCGGACGGTACTCCGTGTGTCTGCACTAACATTGACAATGCGCACCCATCCTTCTCGTGTACATATAATGTAAAGATCTTCGTGTAATCAGGTGTACCCAACACTGGTGCAGAACAAAGAGCTTGTCTCAATTGCTCAAAAGCATTCTGACATTCATCCGTCCATTCAATGGGAATCGGTGTATCTTTAGACAACAATGCCAACAATGGTTTAACGATATGTGAAAAACCCAATATCCATTGCCTACAAAAAGACGTCAAACCTATAAAGGCGCGAACATCCTTCTGAGTGCGAGGGACTGGAGTATCTAGGATTGCTTGAATTCGATCTGGTGTCAATGCACGGCCCTCCTTAGACAAAAGATGACCGAGGTAGGTCACCTTTGGTCTACAATATTGTAGCTTTTTCTTTGAAACTTTATGATTGTTTGGCCAGGAAGGAAAGCAAAGAAAAGGTACTCTTCTCACATTGTTCTGGCGTGTCTGCAGCAAGTAAGATATCGTCTACATATTGAATGAGAACCACTCCCTCTTGTAAGTCAAAGGAATCAAGCTGTCTTTTTAATGCCTGACTATAAATGCTAGGACTTTCAGTATAGCCTTGAGGAATTCGACAGAATCTGTACGATTTATTATTTAATGTAAAGCCGAATAGATATCGACTGTCAGGATGTACAGGGATCGAAAAGAAGGCATTCTTCAAATCGATAACTGTAAAAGTAGTTGCCGTCGATGGAACCAACGTAAGCAACGTGGTGATGTCAGACACCACCGGGTACTGAGGCACTACTATCTTGTTTATTTCCCTCAAATCAATAATGAAACGGTAAACCTTAGCATCTGTATCTCTTTTAAGAATCGGTAAAATTGGGCTATTGCAAACATTGTAGGGGACTTCCTCAACTACTCCTGCCAAAATCAAATCGTTCACAATGTGCATCAAAGCAAGTTCTCCTTCTCTGGAAATCTTATATTGTGGGACACGTGGTAGAGATACTCCCTCCTTTACAGTAATACGTACTGGAGGGATTAACATCTGCCCCACATCCGTGTCTGAAGTGGCCCACAACGTGTTTGGTAAGGAGGCCAATACTTCAGATTCATGGAGAAAACACACTCGCTCAAAGTCTGGGTAATTCTCATTCAACACAACTCGCACTCCTTCTGGGGCACAGCGAATAGTAGCTCGAAAGTGTTTTAACATATCGAGTCCAATAATATTATCTGGTGTATTTGGAGACAACAAAAAGGGACATGGGGCAGCAAATTTATCAACATGAAATGCAACTGGTTGAGACAATGGGCTAGAAGTAGGTGTTCCATCGAACCCTATTGCTGTAATTACCTCGCCAGACAGGGGAGCCCTTGGAACCAAGTATTTGGACAAAGCGCTACGAGTAGCTCCTGTATCGACCAGAAATTGATCAGTGGAACCCAGAACATGTGCTTCTATGTATGGACCCCTTTGATCAACTGGTACCTCAACCGATTCCACACCCCATCCTACGCAATCCTATGCATAATGCTCATCCCGTGGTTCAGCAGGACCACCCTCATTTATCTGATATTGATTGCGGTTATCAAACGTATTATAATCAGACTGACCACGACCCCTTGCTCCATATCCTCCACGATCATTCGTACCATAGCCTCCTCGATCATTCGTGCCATAACCTCCTCTTGACCCTCCATAATAATTCCTAGACCTTCCACTTCCTCGTCCCCTCAAATTACGCTGCTCTCGAAACACCGGACAGTCTGCAATCCAATGCCCAAACTGTTTGCAGTATGCACATTGATTCACAGAAATGTCAGAACGAGGGGGAGGAGCATTACTGTATGATCCTCGCCCTCCTCTGTTATTTCCTCTCGTAGCCTGAACCTGGGCTAACATTACCTTCGTCTTCAAATCCTTTGCTTTCTTTTCACTACTTTCTTTTGCCTCTAATTCCTGTCTTTCATAATATTGAGCCATAGTCAATAAAGAAGCAGGGGTTGCTGTGGTCCATGAACTTTCACTCGCTTTCAATCGTTTCGCAATCTCCGGTAGGAGATTAGCCACATACTTATCAACGAATAAATGCCTGCCAGTATCTTCTGTCAATAATTGACCACTGTAATCATGGAACGCTTCCTCGAAGCGAGAGAAAAAATCGGAAACTGATTCATCCGCTTTCTGCTTACAAGAGGCTAATATAGTCCAATCAATCTTTTTAGCGGGAGCAAGAGTCTTTAGTTTTGTTAGTATGGCCCCTGGAAGGTCTAATATTAATTGACACGGCTTACATGCTGGTTCTCTATCTAAATCAGCCTGAACAAGATCTTTCCAAGTGGCCCCGAGAGTCGTGAGGTCATCAAACCTACGAATCGCTCTCCACATATCAGGGGGCAATATCAACCCGAAAAATAGATCAATATCAACTAACGTCATGATACATGAAGAAATTGCACTTTCAACATTTTCATAAAAAGCCGCAGGGTTTTTACGGGGATCAGGTAAAGCATTCTTAAGCGCCATGACATCTGCTCTATTCCAAGGCGTATAAACCCAATTATATACGAAATACCCTTTCGCGTCTTTGGATCTTTTATCATCATCTGTGCCATCCCCTTTATGAGGGACATATAAAGGCGCAGCTTCTCGCATAGGTCTAACATTAATCGCAGCGATCTTATCTGTTTCAAAGATAGGGCATTCTTTGGATATCCCCGTCGCTCCGGACGTAGACGAATTCTTCGACTTTTCCAACTCCCGTAGTCGTGTCGCCTCATTACGCAGTTCAATCAAACGCTTGAAGAAGTCGTCCGCATCTGAAAGAACAAAAAGACCTTTACGAAAATTCTCACGACCCTTGGATATCTCCTTTGGTTCTAACTCGAGAGAATATTTTCTATACCGCTCAACAACTTCATCTCCAAAATAATCTAAAAAATACAGTCGTTCCTTATCAGGCCACTGTTCCATTTGTGCAGTAACGTCAGAAACAGTAACAGTATTAATATTTAGTTTTCGTGCAAATGAACGTAATTCCGCAGCTCGTTCCGCATGTAACCTGGTACGCTGTGTTCGATCACTATCCTCGTCCGAGTCCTCGTTCGGAGCCGTAGGTACGACGTACGGAGGCGGACAACGATCTAGTAATGAAAAATCATCTGTTTCATTAGTAAGGACTGGATAAAAAGGACGCCTGATAGGGAATTGACCATTAACCTGTAAATTGCGTTCTCGTCTCTCCCTCACTTTCTTTTCCTGTAATTCCTTCTCCTGTAGCTGTAAAGCTTTGTCATGTGCAGCCTTCCGCTGCACTTTCTCCGCCAAGGCTTCCTCACGCTTCGCTCGTTCACGCACCTCTTTCTCCCACATACGCACACAATCAAACATATCTTGTCTAGACCTTCGCTGAAACAAACACTGCTCTACATACTGTACCTTTCGAAGGTCAAACGACCCATATAGCGGCCACTGTAATTCACGATCAGTCTTAGTATACTTATGCCATAATGTACTATACATTATGGGTGGAATACCGAATTTGACATACATTTCACGATTTGGAGTCCCCTCTGGGGGAGCCGGCTGCTTTTCACTTAATCGATAATTGGTACCATTTTCAGAACAGCACATCCTACGGAGTGTGCTAAAAACAGGCATGTTCCAAAAAGTACCACGAAAATGTGATACTACAAAAATGTCACCTAACGCGGTGTACCGTTCAAATCAAATAAATCAGAGAAATATCCCTACATGCCTGCCTATGTGAGGTGCACTTCACATATTCAAATTCAAATTCAAAGATTCAAAACGTTAGCTAACAAATTCAAATTCAAATTCAAAGTTTCAAAAAGCCACAGTAAGTGTCAGTAGACTACCTCACCGCTCAAAAGCTTACCAAATATTTTCAACCGTCCAAAGTCCAACTGCCAAGTTCTGTGGTCAAATCAGCCAAAACGGCACATCACGACAATCCAAGATCAGAATCTCAGTCGAGGACCGGCGCCACCTGGGAGGTCAGATCGGAAGGAAGGGAAAACACACCGTGGGTGCCAAGACTCGGGTCACTCAGTGGCAGCGTACGCGTCCATGGCGAGTTTCCTGACCTTCGTCACGACCTCTCCTTCGGGCATCCGAGTCACCGATGAGTCCCTTCGTGGTCGCCAATTGTGGTGTCGGGTTCAAATCAGGCCTACATACTCTGCTAAACTCTCGAACGCCTTAGTATAGAAGTTGGCACGGACACTGGAAAAGGTAAAAGACAAGTTTATTAAGACCCCATGGGGTGGTGGTACATTCCTACAGCACCCTTCGGCAATGTAAGAAGTAGCACACCGAACATCGGTGCGCGACCTCTTTTATATAGTTTAATAGCAATAAAAAGATAGGCGGTTACAAGTTACACATTTTAGGTACATATAAGGTCATTTTTGGAACACAGCCAGCACGTGGGAGGAGTTCAACGGCACTGGTCAGTTAGTGTGAACATTCCTAAAGAGTGACCAGTTGATGCATAGTGCGCATGTGCGCTTGACCAGTACTAAAAATAGCCTGTTGCCGAGCAGAATAGTGACCATGGGTATCGAGAAAGGACGAAAGGGCACACTGACCACGAGGCAGCGTGTTCATAGGAAACGGAAGTCAGAGGGATTCAAAATGGCCCCCGTTCGTTTTGGTCAAGTTAACAGAAAAGACCGTGTAGCTGTGCTAAACGCTAACTCAGGAGCTGCCAAAACACGACAGATGTGTGACTAAATGACAGCAATAATTCCACACACTTGCTGGGGAGGATAAGGTCATAGCAACAGGCTGGTGAAGGAATCCGAGGATATATTCTTACTCAGCTTGACACTGAGTCACTATTGGCAAATGAAAGCAGATTTTCATGTGTGCCATCAACTTGATTGGTCATCAAGAGCATCCTCCTCCTAGACGTGGCAAATTATTACGCTGCTGTGTCCTTCACCTTCAGTACTATTTCTTGTAGTAGTAGCCAATGTCAAAGAAATTCAACGCAAGTACTAGTTATACTTTCAATACTTTACCATTTGTTCGGCTACATTGTGGCACTGTTCTAGTGTACTGTCACCTGCTATATTCTCTATCGTACCGTTCTAATGCTACGGTAAGGACAAACAAGGTTTAATTTTCTTTTTTTTCAGATGCTGCAACTGCCACTGTGTAACACCACAAGTACCACCGCAATGATGACATTTCATCCGCCCAGGATTGCCAACCTTAATCGCCATTTCCCGTGCAGCCAGCCCTGTGCCTAGCCCTATTTCCAAACACAAATTACAGGTAAGATAAGCGTTTGGGGGGAGGTAGTATAATGGAGTATTAGGAGAGATGAGAGACTGACGGTCCTAGGACTATTGAATTCACTTACTCTGTGACAGGCACTTAGTTTTGAAAACATTTGGGCAATTACTAGTACTTACACAACTTGAATCAAGATGCCACTTAAGTTTCAGGAAAACAAACTTACTGTTAAACCCCCACCCACCAGCCTCAAAAGCAGTAAAAAACACGTATGCTAAGATTAAGTTTAAAGTATATTTATATATCCCTAACATAAATAATCTCCCGCAAGACCCAACCCAACCCACCCCCCCTCCCAAACCCCAACGAATGTCCGTGAAAACTAAGTCCAAAAAAGTATAAAACCCAACTCCCAATTCCCACCCCCCAGAAGTCTTTAAAAAAGGGGCAAGGGACAGTCTCCTCCTACTGCTGGCTGCTGTTGACTTTTCGGGCCAGGTCGGCATGCTCCTTGCGGAGGGTCTCGAGCAGGGTTTTGGTGTGGAGGAGCTCCTGCTCGAGGTAGGACACCCTCAGTGAAAGGGGTGCACGCGTGCCTTGCACCTGCTGTGGGGGGCAGCTGATTTCTTTGCTGCTCGGCGGTGGCGGGTGGCTGCGGTACCCCGGCTCCGTACCGCTGGAGACCTGCTGCGCTGACTGGCTGACCCAGGGAGCGCGGAGGAGGATGCAGGTGTCGCCGTGGATGTTGTCGACGTACTCTGCGTGTCCTCCTCCTCCTGGGCCACCAACCGCCGATATTCGGCGACAGTGGCCTCCAGCCTCCGTTTCCGGGCCCTTTTAGCCAGCTCCTTCCGTGTTGGTTTGGAAGGAGCATCTATATGAAGAAAGAAAGACATAGTCTGTAACCAATGCTCTTTAAGATTAACACAAAATGATTCAGCAGAAAGTTGTGTCACAGTAGAACTAGCAACTTGCAAGCGCAGTACATAACTATTGTGGCCAGTATCTATCTAACCTCCCACTTCTTCATCCTTGCTCTAACATTAGTGGGAGTTTAAGGAATCAATTCTACGAGCACTATGGACTCACTCCATTAGAGTCGACTATGACAGTACACCAGTCTTATTCTTCTTCTTCTCTCTTGTTTAGCAAAAGTGGTACGTTAACTTCTGCAAGCCGGCATAATACCAGCGCAGTCAACTTGCACCCGAGAAAAACAGACGCCCGCCATGATGAGTGAGACAGACTTGCGTTACTGTACCAGTCCAGTACATGCAGGTGGTGATGCTCTTACTTTTCTATTACGGGTGGCACTGAGAATACTCTGTTACAAGGGCTACTGCTTAATTAATTTAACTTTCACCCTACAGTGCCAATGAATACTAGAAAAGGAAAATAATAATAATAATAATCCACATTTGTAAAGCGCACAATCACCCGTAAGGGTCTCTAGGCGCTGGGGGCCGTCGGGAAGATTAAGCAAGCTATTGCCCAGAGTCACATGGTGCTGGGCTAATCTGCCACCGGTGCCGGGGATTGAACCGTGATCCCCAGATTCCAGCGTCAGTCGCCCTGGCCGCGGCGCCACACCTCTTCATACATATGAAGAAGATAAATAATCTGATTATCTATCACTGCGCATGGTATGTATTTGCTCACATATGGGATGACTTTAGGTGCTTTGCTTTTTATTGAGTGAACAGTGATACATCCACACATGAATGACCGAGTTCTACTAAACTTATTAACAGAGGTAGTGAGTGGCCATCGTAATATCCGGATATATGCTGTGCTTGCAATACAAACTACTGCTACTATTCATGGTAGTATTCGGACAAAATTACAACTTCTTTTCTTTGCCTTTCCTACACTGGGACGGACGTGCGGGTGCTGTGGTACATGCTCTTCAAAGTAACACTTAGTTCATCCAGTGACCGTCTACTCTCTCTAGATACACATATGCTATCTAAGAGTCAGATAGTACCATGATCCAGGCATCCATCCATTCAAACTATATGTCAATCATTCTTCTTCATGTCTCTCATCTGGACAAACCTTACGTTTTCTCACCGGAAAACAACCTTTTCATTTTATTTGGGAAACCGCAAGCCATACATCCGTGCTTGACTTGCATTTGAATTTCAACCAAAGCATATATTGCGCACACATACAGTTTCTGTTTCACCCACCCAGGCTGTTCTCCTTCCACCCATCCTTTCTTCATCCTTCACCCAACCATACATCATATTCCTTCCCAGCCACCTCGGGCACCAATCAAACACGTATCATTCTTCTTTGTCAGTCATCATTACTTTTAACTTGCTTGTCCTTCCACACTTACTTACACCCTTCTTTCGCTTTTCGTTCATCCCATCCATCAAGTTCATCTCAGATCTGATTTGGATTCTCGAAAAAAAATTCACCGCTGAGTTGAAGTAAATTTAGAGGAGGCTACTACCTGGTTGATAAAAACTTTGTTCTAAATTTGAAAGTCTGCCTAACAGTATAGTAACTTAACTGTAGAACATATATACTACACCCGTGCAGAGAGCACACTATGCAGTCTGCAATCTCAATAAATAAGGAATATAAGAGCTTACCACTGCCCGCCACTACCGTGGAAACCCGCTCAGCAGTTTCTTCCGGCACTTGCACCGCCTCCTCCCCAGAAGTGTCCTCCTCCACCTCCGCGCTGGGCCCAGCACCAGATGTTCCACCTACAAAGTACATTTAAGAATGTTAGATGTCATAGACATACACCACTCACTAGTATTTTGTCTAGGAATGAAGAAATGTGAATACAGAAACCAATCTAATAATTTGTGACTGTCTACTCTAAAGTAAAAATGTCCCTTTTTCCAGGGAAGGGTGTTGTCTTGCTGCACTTTTTGGCACAACTGATGAATGCTTGCTTTTTAACACGCACCATTTTTCTCATAACAGACAGAAGCTTCACTTCTAAGAGCAAATCATCATCACTAGGACGGAGTGACCAACGATTCAGCACCAAAAAGAAAAATTAAAGTTCAAACCAGGTGAGGGCTCGGCTCGCCCACAATAAATGTGTGAAATAAATCACTAAGCACTTTCCCATTTTTAATCAACCATTTATGTTTTATGACAAGCTTGATTTTAATAACTATTTTTACTTTTAATAAAGCTTTAAAACTTAAATAGACTCTGTGGTTTTTGGTCAAGAGTGAATGAGCAAAAGGTTTTGCAATTTCCAGGCATGAGTCCGTGCCTCTGACACTTCTGGACTCTGACTCCGTACTCTTGTCCTGCGTTGGATAATCATCATTGGGGATCAATCATCGATGAATTCGGGAGCTAAATGACTCTGCCAACTATCTAGTCAGTAAGGAGATTGGGGGTTCTTCAAAGTCTGATATCACTGAGGTATGTGGAAAGTCTACCTGCGCCTATTATAATTGATAAACAATGCACTATTTAGTGTCCATAGTTCTGTTTGTGCAGATTTGTCCCTGCAACAGTAGTAGTATGGATTGTCCTCCTATCCAAACCAAAAGTAAAGTAGTATCTTATTTTTTCTTGGTGGTCATTCACCTTTTTATTGTTGGTAATTGTCAAAGCATAAACATTTAGAAGACTTGAAAAGACATTATGGACAATCCCAGAGGACTTCACTCAGTGCATAGAGCTATTGCTGACTAGAATGGCAGTTTCGTTTAACACCTTTTGCCAAATGTGCAATCTTAGTTAGCCACACAGACAGACTAATAAGAATAATCTAGTAACACAGGGAGTCATAGTAGAGGCAGGATAAGAATTTAGATACAGTCTACAAGAAGATCAAAGACGATTTAGAAAAAATTGAATGAGGAACGCTAGGTAAAAATAGGTACTCTATATTAAAATTAAAACTTACCGGGGCCAGCAAAGGAGCCCTCGCCTGACCGATCCTGGCCTTGAACAGCAGCAGCAGCCGATAACCCCTCCTCCTCTGTCCTCTTGCCCCTGGGGGGAGCTGATGTACAACATGAAAGAAAGAAAGACCCGAAAACATGGATGATTGTTGTCAACCAAATCAAACATTTCAAAAGAACAATAACAAAATATTTTGGCGAAATAGTAAATAGACAACTATTCCTCGGGATATATTGACCTATCTCATGTGGTCTACTACGATATTAGTATTGCTTGATTTGCGGACCGTCGACTTGGAAAGTTATGTAACTCACTAAACAAACTACTAAAAAGGTTCTCCTAGGACTGGCAGGCAGCAGTCCGCAGCACGCGAAGTGACAGACAAACTCCATTGTGATTGCAGATCAGCGACAACACTAAAAAGTTTCCTACTACATTAACCAGTCATTAAAATACTCAAACTATCAATCCATCACCACTATTTCTTCTTATTGCCAGGTGTACAAAGGAAGGACTGGACTTGAGTCTGTAGGGGCAGATTTACAAGCCCCTTGCGGCTCTTTTGCTCCATTGTTGCGTGACTTTTGTGATGCAGCGGCAGAACATGGTGCAGCGTATATTAACAACGTAACGCATATGGGAGATGCATCATGTTGTAAAGCCCTGCGCCATCAGGGGGCGTTCCGGCGCAAGGGAGGGCGTTCCTGCGCAGGAACGCATATCTACAAGATTTCAATCAGTCACTTTTAGGACAATGATGCGTGACTCAAACCCTGCGCCTGCTTGAAGCAAACGTACGGCTTCACGCAGCATTGGGAAACTAGGGCACCCCAGAGCATTGCTGGAGCTGCGCCATCGTTGCGACGCAACTCCAGCAATGCGCTGCCTTTACGGCACAGATGCGTAACGCTTCAGTGACGTTTTGGGCCCATGGTGCGCCGCATTGTAAATACGGCGCACCATGGGTGGTGGTGGCGTGGCGCACAATTACTGGCGCATCCCTGCTACTTTGCAGGGATGTGCCGTCATTGAAAAATCTGACCCTTAGTGTCTAGCATTACGCAGTTCTTTAAACTACACTCATACATAATTTCTCAGGCCAATGAAATGAACACAAAATCAAAAACAAATAAGTATAGTAGCAACGCTACTGAGAAGGAGAGCAGTGCACCTGAAATGCACAGAAGATTTTGAAATATAATTTACCTACAATGTAATCGGCAGCATTATTGCTCTTGGTAAAAAACAAAAATGTGCCATATAATAACACACAGAGCAGGAGAAAACAGAGTAGTGATGAAATAGCTAGAAATAGATACAACTACTCACCGAGCAGGTCGAGCAAGTCGCGTTCCCGGTCCAGGAGATCCGTCCAACGGTGGGTGGCCTGGTTGTAGGTGCGCCGGACCAGAGAGTGTTGAAACATGGCCCGGCACAACTTCTCCCACCGCTTCCGGCGCTCCCGGAGCCCGTAGCCGCCAGCGATCTTGCCGCCTGCCATGATGGTCCTGGGGAGGCAGCGCTGGACATAAAACACTAGTGCGGCCACCTCCTCTGCGCTAAAGATCTCCCGGGCTATGACTTGCTCCCCCCTCAAACGCCCACACGGGAGCCGGGCACGGGGTGCGGGACCCTTCCCCTTCTCAGGCTGCTTCCCGGCTCCCTTTACCATGGTCTGGGCAGAAAGGAAGGTAAATAATAAATAAGAAATAGAATAGGGAAGAAGAAAAGAAAAGAGTTTAAAAAAGTAGTTTAAAATTAACCAAAAGTAACAGACAACACAAAAATATAGAGCTAGAAAAATAGAGGGATAGATAATAAGTAAAATAGATTAAAAAAAACTTCAAACAAGCAAAGGATGGCAGAGATTGACAGAGGATACAGAAAGCATGCCCAGAACCATAGCAATGAATGAAAAACAAGATGGCCGCGCCCGTTCACGACCGCGTGGGTAAGTTCGCGCGAGATTTCCCCCGCGATCACACGCGAACTTGTACTTCGAGCCGCACACTTTGCGAGATTACACATAGCGCCCGGAAACGGAAATACGTCACGCAAACAAGATGGCCGCGCCCATGTACGACCGCTAGGGTAACTTCGCAACGTTGCCCTACAAGCGGCTTGCGAAAACGCAAAAAATCACGCGAACTAACACGCTGCAAAAAAAACGAATCGTATATTCGCACGAATTCGCGGCTTCCGAATTCGATCTATCTCGCGCGAATTTGCGCCCCGCGAATCGCGCGAAATTGCAGAAAAAAGATTTTTGCAAAACTGAAAGCACTCAGCAGGTGCAAAAGTTCAATCTTATCATTAGTAACCATTCCCTGTAGTGCTTCCTGAGGGGGCCCTCCAGAGTTCAGTTGCCTACTTGCAACTATTCTATGACCCTGCTCTGACCCTCACAGCAGGCTCAGAGAATAGCTACAAGTATGCCACAAAGGTCCTGTTAAAAGAAATTACACTGCAACAGAAAGCAATTAACAGATAAGGAAGCAGGTGCCAGACTGGAAGTTCAAATTCATTGACACATTAATCAGCCCCTAATTCATTCATGTCAGTTGAGGCAGGGCAGGTGTGCTAACGAATTTTACAAAACTGAAAGCACTTAGCAGGTGCAAAAGTTCAAGCTCATCATTAATGAGGAAGCACTTACAGCTAAGGAAGCAGGTGCCAGCTCAAATTCAGTGACACATTCATCAGCCCCAAATTAATTCTTGTCAGTTGAGGCAGGGCAGGTGTGCTTTTCCCCCCATAATCTACAGTGATGAACCAGAGGGTGGCATGGGTGAGCCAGAGGGTGGCAGTGGTGAAACAGAGGGTGGCAGTGGTGAAAAAGAGGGTGCTGTGATGAACCAGACGTAGAAACAACATGGTCGCGACCGTTGCTACCCGACAAGTAAGTTCGCGTTTGCGAACTGGTAAAAAACCCTTGTGAAATGGCAGAAACACTTGCGAACACAAAAAAAATCTGAAAAATTCGCGAGAGTTCGCTAATTTTGCAGATTGCGAATCCGTAAATACGCAATTTCGCGAATTGCGAATTCACAAAATTCGCCCATACTTAGTAGAGAGGGTGCAGTCACTTTTTCAGTTGTAGATTAGTTAATAGTGTTGCTTATTTAGAATTAGGTTGTGTTTTAAATCTACAATTTTCCAATCAGCATACATACACTACTGTAAACTCTGAGATATATTTACAAGCCTCTTGTGCGACTTTGTGCTGCCATTGCGTTACTTTTTTGATGCAATGTTTGCACAAATCATGCAGCAAATTTTTTATGTGTTTGCAAAATGACTCATGGTTGTACTGTAAAATGCAGTAATTATATTTCTGTAATGTGTGCAGTCATATTAGCCCTTCAAGAGTAATTAATTGTGTTTTTTCTCTAGAATCAGAGTTCTGTTTTAAATCAATAATTCCCCAGTCAGTATACATACACTGCTGCATACACTCTGGGGCAGATTTAGAAGCCGCTTGTGCGTCTTTGTTGTTGTATTGTGTCAGTTTCTTGATGTAATGTTGGCACAAATAATGCATCAATTTGCTTATGTATTTGCAAAATGAGTCAGGGTTGACCCCTGAAATGTAGTAGTTATATACATGGAATGTGTGCAGTCACTTAACTGTTTCTAGACTAGTAAATGTGTTTTGGTAAAATGCAAGGTGTAATATTTTTTGTCTAGAATCACACTGCGCATCTGTGTGGATTTAGGAATTGTTCTACGGGAAGCATTTTTGTATGTTTTGTGTTTATAGATATGTAAGTGTTTATAAAGCTATCCTTTTTTGTAGTTATGATAGAATTAAAAACCGGTTATTGGTTTTGTATTTGTAAAATGACTCATGGTTGTATAGTAAAATGCAATAATTATATTTCTGAAATGTGTGCAGTGATATTAGCCCTTCAAGAGTAGTTAATAGTGTTGTTTGTCTAGAATCAGACTTGTGTTCTTAAATCTACAATTTCCCAGTCGGTATACATACACTGTTGCATACACTCTGGAGCGGATTTACAAGACCCTTGCGCCTTTTTGTTGTTCTATTGTGTCACTTTTTTTATGTAATGTTGGTAAAAGAATGCAGCAAATTGCTTATGTATTTGCAAAATGAGTCAGCGTTGTCCACTGAAATGTAGTAGTTATATACATGGAATGTGTGCAGTCACTTAACCGTTTCTAGACTAGTAAATGTGTTTTGGTAAAATGCAAGGTCTTATATTTTTGGTGTACAATCACAGTGTGCGTCTGTGTGCATTTAGCAATTATACTTGCCCCTTTTTACACATTCTCCCCCCTTTCTCTTCATACTCTCCCCTCTTTCCTCATACAAACCCTCTTTTCTTATACTCCTCTTCTCTCCTCACACTCCCCCTCTCTCTCCTTATACTCTCCCTTCTCTCCTCATACTCCCACCTCTCTCAAACTTCCTCCTCTCTCCTCATACTCTCTATTCTCCTTATACTCCCCCTCTCCCCTCTTACTCCCCCGTCTCCTCATAGTCCCCCTCCCCTCATATTTCCCCCTTTCCTCATGCTCCCTCCTCTCTCCTCATACCCCCTTCACTCCTCATACTCCCCCATCTTCTCATACTCTTCCCTCTCTCCTTATAGTACTTCCTCTCTCCTCATACACCTCCTCTCTTCTTATACTCCCCTTTTGTCCACATTCTCCCCCCTCTCTTCTCATACTCTTCCTTCTCTTCTCATACACACTCCTCTCTGCTTATACTCCTCTTATCTCCTCATACTCGCACCTCTTTTCACATACCCCCTCATCTCTCCTCAAACTTATCCTCTCTCTGCTCATAGTCCCCCTCTCTCCTCACATTCTCCTTCTCTCTCCTTATACTTCCTTCTCTCTCCTGATATTCCTCTATCTCTCCTCATACTCACCCCTGTCCTTGTGAGAAGTTGGCCTGGTATATGCTGCTCACTAGTTCTAGTGATCACCTTGTACCATGCCAAGCAACCCTTATGATGATTAGTTGTAAGTCAACCTTATAGACCAGCTATCCTAGTGGTAGCATGGGCAAAGCAGTCTTAGGCTAAACTCTGTAAAGGCATGTGAAGCAAGCTGTTTTACCATACACAATCCCCTTGAATACCAAATGAAAGGACACCACACAGATATATATTGAAAATATATATATATTTATTTACTACAAATATCCCCTATACTCTTTATGAGCACAGAAGCAAATGCGTTAAAACAAAACACAGTTTAAATACACCAAAGTTGCACAATATGGATGAGCCCTAGGGGCCCTCTAAACCATATACTAAAATAGTGGTATAAGAACCACCAATGGGAAAGGAAAGAGGCCTAGGGAATCGCTGGAGCTGTTCGGGACTAACAGTGATGAAGTCAGGAAAGGCCCGCGGGACTCGAGTGCAGCGCTTAAAGCGCACGCACGCTCCAATGTTAAGTCAATGGTGCGTAAAAGTTACAAAGTTAGTGTTTAGGGAACCTTCCGATGAACCTAGAAGGACAAAACATTAGACATAGGCACTAGAGGTGTGTACCAGTGTGGGAACACCGGCGTTGCTGAGTTACCTCACCCACAGGAAGCGGGTGCACAGGTGCCAATTAGTGTCGGGTTTCGTCACGCAGGTCGATGGTGCCTGGAGATGAAGATGCTGCAGGCGGGTCATCGAGGAGAGTTCCGGGGGATCCAAGGGTGGATCTGAAGAGATGAAGACCTGAAAGCAGAGGGGACAATGTTCAAAGTCACTAGCCAGTGACTACCGTGGAACCAGGATGGAACCAGGCGATGTCGGGTGCAAACAGGTGAAAAGGTGAAGATTGTCTCTGCAGCCACGTGGACACGAAGAGGTCAAGGACGTCCAAGCGTTGGTCACGAGCTGTCCCACAAAGGCTCTAGCTGATGGCGGTGTCAGCTTCTTGATCGGAGTGAACAGGCTTTGGCTAATGCAAGCCACGCAGAAATCGATGCAAGCTTCTCACTCGGACCAGCAAGGTCAGAGTGGGTGCTCCTTTTCAGGGGAGCGAGGGCCAGTCTGGAGCAACCAGACCAGCGATGTTGTTTGTAGTTTTCATCGCCAAGATGGCCGTTAGCCACGTGGCAAGTGGCCGGGATGGCGCGTCGAGTGGCAAAGTGCAAAAGGGCCCCACGCAGATCGTGGAGATGTTGGGGGGCAGATCTTCGGTGCAAATGCTGCTCGGTGGAGGGGCTTCTCAAACCCCAAAGCACAGCATCGAGGGTGCCTCGGGTGCTGCGCAGTCAGCTTCTCGGGGGTCTTTCAAGGGGTCCGGTCCCACGTCTCTCGGTGCCTCCACGGGTCTCTTCTTTTCAGGGACTGTGGATCGGGCTCTGAGATGTCTGAGAGTCTGGGTCTTGTCAGGCTCTGGGCTCGGGCTCCGGTGGTAGGCGGCGGCAAAGCAGACGTCGAGTTGCTGGTTGGTGCCTGTATTCACAGGGTGGTCACTCCTTGGCCAAAGGGAGATTCTCTTCAGTCTTCTGTGCAGCAGAATGTCGAAGTCCAGTTTTCTTCTTAGTTTCAAGTCGAGTTCAGGATGATCTGAAGTCTTAGGACACAGCTCCTACTCTTATTCCAATTCTAGGGGCCGGATTACCTGCTAGGTCCCTCCTCTGGGTGGGACCAGGAAGGGGGGTGGTTACACCCCATTTCCTTTGTCCAGGTTCGCGCCAAGACTGGGGCTGGAGAGCCCCAGCACCGGTTTGAACTGGCCTATGCACGGGGACACCTTGTGTGCCCCAGGCATGTCTCCTTCTATTCAGCCCTGTCCTACCCAATACACAAAATCCTGTCTGGGGTGGTGCTAGCACCTCCCAAGGCAGGAAACCCTTTGTCCAAGCCTCCCTCGCTGGAAGGACTCCCAGCAGCAGGAGGTCAGACTTGTGTCTGTGGTGGCAGCATCCATTTTGTGATGCTAAGGCTCACGTTTAACTTTAACCGGGGTTCAGGTTAGGTACATGTCGTGTCCCTCTAAAAGGGTGGAATGCTACCCCCGTCGCCAGAACTGGCGAGGGGGTAGTATTCCAATTCGTATGACACCTTACTCGACATGTTTTGATAAAGCCAAACCAAAGGTAGCATTTAACCGCGAGGTTCATAATGCATTTAAGAGTATATGGTATGGCAGTATCATGGAACAACTAAAGGACGTGGTTCCGAAAGCTGCAGACAGGCTCAGCTCATGCCAGAGCACCATCTTACATAATTCCAAGCACTCTGCCTCCAGGATTGATGAGGCCTTCCATAGGAGTGGCTGATAGGAACATATGTGTCCATTTTAGGTTAGATATAGGCATACTATACCTAAGTAAGGGGTGATTACACCGACTTACCCCAGCTGAGTGATCAGCCAGTTGTGTCAAATATGGAGGCCAGGCCAGGGGTGGCATAATACATGCTGAAGCCCCTGGTAGGCCTTGGAAGCACCTATGCCCTGGGTACCTGGGGTACACTGTTACAGGGGCCAATAAGGTGAACCAGTTCCAATTGGGTATGTACCTAAGGTACATGGAGTCCACTTTAAGGAGAGAGCAATTAGCCTGGGGCCCTGAATAGCAGGATCCCAGGCCAACTAAAGTAAAAAACCAGCTAAACATCAGGCAAAAGGTTTGGGGGTAACCATAGTCAGATATCCACCGTCCTACACAACCCCCCCCCCAAACGAAAGGAGATAAGGCTATCCTTGACCAGGTAAGCCTATATTGCCTAAGTGCCCATATAAGGAAGTACCAGCTCTGGCGTGGTTACCCCCTGTCTCATGGTCCACTAAGCAATCCCTCACCCTAAGGGTATCTGAGGGTCTCCACCATAGGGAATCTCTACCTGTGGTGTGTCTTGGCAAAGTTAAAGGCTGATGTTGAGATGGAGTTCTGAAGTGAGATTCCTCTGTAGGACTCAGCTTCCTCCAATCACTTTCCACCATGTAGGCCTTTCTTTCTTTGACTGAGTTGCACTGTGCTCTCAGGGTCAACCTCTGGCTACCTAAAGCTGGAGGCTGGGTCCCCTTGGTTGGCTTACTGGAGGGACAGTTCAGGGTTGGGCCCTTTGGGTCCCAGGTTTGGCTGTGCCCAACAAAATCCATCTGTGGGAGGTCCCTAACTAATTTTAAGGGGGATCCCTCAGGAGTTTTTAACGTTTTCACCTGGCTAGGGCTGCTAGCTTCGGTGCCCCTAATCTGTTGATGTGGGTGCTTTATTTGACAGGGGGCCCTTTGGGGCTCACTGTCCTTCTTGTCCTCTGCAGCCCTGGGCTGACTAAGGCAAGGTAGAGAGGGGCAGGATACCTGCTCCAGACTGGGTCCCACCTGAGAAGGGTCCACTGACATCAGAGGCTCTGTCAGGCTAGGCCTGACCACCTCTGGGGCAGTTC
Source organism: Lissotriton helveticus (assembly GCF_964261635.1). NCBI lineage: Eukaryota > Metazoa > Chordata > Amphibia > Caudata > Salamandridae > Lissotriton > Lissotriton helveticus. Next base: position 760,754,204 of record NC_136070.1, read on the forward strand.
CTGTCGTGCCGATGCCTTGTTGTCTCAGAAGTGCCGTGGAGCTTGTAGTATAGTACCCCAATTCACCCCTATCACCCCTCGATGTCAGGTATAACACTGGCATACAAGTGATAATCAGGGGGACAAGGGGGAAACACAACAAGGAAAGGTAGGGTAAACACAGCTCCCAGTAATCTTCACGTTGGTCAGGTTCTTGAACATCAGAACTGTGACTAGAATACAAAATAACAACGTTAATTAAATTCCCTCCCTATGACTAGTCTAAAGGGATTATATAAAGGAAATGAACATGAGTAATATGTGTACCTAGAAATTGTCAGGTGTCTAGCTGTTCCCCCTTTTGTTGATATAAATGATGCACTGGACACGTGGCCTTTAAATACTCTGAAATTAAGTACAGGTGATCAATATTTGATATCTGGACAACCTGGTAACTATTAATCTTGCTACCATGAAACACACCTCAGGACCAGTAACCAATGCCAAAGTAATTTCTCTTCAAGTACCACGAGCACCTAGTTAAATTCACAAGGAACGCTCGATAGGAAATAACCCTGTACTCGTTAAAGTACAAAACGGAATCGCTTCATAGAAGCCAGAACGAGGTATCACGAGCGCAGAGCTTCCTGAACTCTGCCTGCCGGAAAAAATTCTGATATAGGATACAAAGACAATCCTACATTCAATTGAAACACAGAAACCAAGTAACGAAGGAACAAGCCTGTTCAAAATAATCACATCAGAATGCCAAAAAGGAAAAAGAAAAGGATACCGAGAGACCGACAACAGCCTGTACTCACGGCACTTGCGGAAACGCCGAAACCCAGACGCCACCACTAACTCCTCGGACGGAACCCAGTGACCCGGAACGGAACACTGACTCTGGCTAATCGCGAAGCACTTCCTGGAGTGCTAGGCGGGCCTAAGTATGTTTACCGTCTCCTTTGCGCATGCGCGTGTGCGTGCGCATCGTCTGGGACTGTTCCTTTGCCAACCACGGCGTCATCAGTTTTGCCAACCCCGCATCCGAACATGGAATGCGCGGAGGTTCACGCAGGCATGACAGTTCCTTCATCAGGGGTAAGATCAGTTCCCTGAGGAGGCTGATCCTTTCCTAAAGTCTGGTGGGAGGGAGATTTCTCTTCCTCTTCAATGCTCTCTGTTTGTGTGGAGTGATCCATCCTTTCAGGCTTCACAACACATGTATCAGTTTGAGTTTGGGCTGTGGCCATCACAGCCCCACCAACCTTTTCAGGAGGAGACTCAGTTTGGGTATGGGCTGTTACCATCACAGCCCTGCTAATATTTTCAGGAGGGAAGTTAGCTAAAGATGGGGCTGAGGTTTGCTCAACCCTACCAACCTTTTCAGGAAGGACATCTTGGATTGGGGCTGTAGCCATCACAGCCCCACTAACCTTTCCATGGAGATTTACCATTCTAGAATGGGTTTGCTGTTCAACCTCAGCCCAGGCTGAGATTTCCAAATCATTACCAAGTAGGCAATCTACAGGCAAGTTTGCTGACACCGCCACTCTCTTTGGGTCAGTGACACCTCCCCAGCTAAGATTGACTACTGCCATGGGATGTGTGGTTTCTATTCCATCAATGTTTGTCACCTGATATTTGGCATCAGGTAAAAGTTGCCTTGAGGGGACTAGACATTCAGCCACCACGGTGATGCTAGCCCCTGTGTCTCTAAAGGCCTCAACTTTCAAGCCATTGATGAGGGGCTCCTGTCTGTACTTGCTCAAAGTGTTTGGGCAAGCAGTGAAATTGGCAAACCCCATGCCAGTCTCATAGACAGGATCAGTTGGGGACCTGGTTAGGCCAGAGTCCACTTGTGTTCCAAAGGTAAACCTACTCAAATTCTTGGGGTGCTCCCATCACCTGGGGGACCACTACTAACAGTAACAGGAGGTGTTGGAGCTTTACCAGGAGGTATAATTTCCTTATTACTATTCTTTGGACAACAGCTGTCTGTTTTCCAATGGCCAACCTGTTTACAGGCATGGCAATAAGGCTTTTTCTGTGTAGAGGACCCACCCCCATCCTTGGAGTTTTGGGGCCCTGGGGAAGTTTTCTCTTTGGTTTTATCCCCACCTTTCTCTTGAGGCTTGGTAGTCTCTTTCTTTTGGTCACCACCCTGGTTCTTAGGCCTGATCCTGGTTCTGACCCATTTGTCTGCCCTCTTACCCAATTCTTGTGGAGAGGTCAGATCAGAGTCCACCAGGTGCTGATGTAGAAGCTGATTTTGACAATTACTTAAGATTTGCTCTCTCATAATTACATTATACAATCCTGTATAGTCTGTAACCTTACTTCCCAGCAACCAGCCCTCAAGAGCCTTAGTGGCACATTCTTTTTTTTTTTTTTTTGAAAACCTTTATTTTGTAAAAGAGGAATACAATTACAGACCTACAACCACGAAGGCCGGTCAGTTATACGCAATAGCAATAACACATCAATACACAGCTCATCAGCCGACAACCCGAGGGCCCGGCAGCGTAGAGGCACGATGTTATCCGGAGCTCATGGCAAGAGAGGATAAATAAAAGGTTTCACATTTTACAATATATGAACAACAAAAAGAACACACAAAAAAGAATCGAGGCGGTACCAAGCAATGTAAGGACTGTCTCATACGGAAGGAGGAGGCAAATGAGTAGCAAGCTTCAAGAAATCAAGGGAGAGGGGAGAGGGGGACCGAGAGTAAGCAGGACATCACATACAACAGGAAATCAAAATACTGAAAGGTACAGTCAAGGAGACTGTGTAGCGTCGGGAGGCTCAGCGAGGGGGTGGGGGCACAGATCTCTCCTCGATAGAAATTCCATTGACCCCTTATCCTTCCCCACTCCTTGGGCCTACCACGGGAAATGTACACGATTTTTTCTCTAAACATGCACCAGTCCATGTTCTCCTCCCAGGTCGAGACTGACGGTGCCCTCTGAGATCCCCACAATTGAGCAATATCTCTCTTAGCAATCATGTTGCCCAATGTGACCCATTGAGTCTGAGCAACAGTGCAGTCATTCGGTTCCCAAATATTCAACAAACAGCGTCTGGCCTCAGGGAGTAGCTCAACACCCATCACTTCACCCATCACCGCATGCACTCGATTCCAAATGTCACTATCTCCGGGCATTCCCATATAATGTGAAGGAAGGTAGCAAGCATACCACAGCCACGCCGGCATGACCCATCCGCAGAATAACCCATATGCATCAACCGTGGACCCGTGACATAGACACGGTGCAGAATCTTCAGCTGCACCAGTCGGGGACGCGCCGGAATTGCGACCTCTTTAGGGGAGGATATTGCGGCCTGCCAGTCTTCATCGTCTAATTCCAGACCATCGCCAATCCATGCGCCTCTAAGCTGTATAAGGAGGTCCGAACGGACATTGATAAGTTTTTTAGATATGAGAGATATAGTGCTGTCAGGGACATGCCCATCGAGCACTCTATCCTCCAGGGGAGAAGACTCCGGGATCGTAGTTCCAGGTGGGAAGACTGATTCAAGCGCGTGGCGGACTTGAAGATAGCAGAAATACTCCCTATCACTCAACTTATACTCCTGTTTCAATTCATCGAAAGTCTTAACTCCGCTTGTGGCCCAGAGATCGCCCACTGTGCTGATACCAATAAGGTCCCATCTATCGAATCCCTTCGATGTCCACAGACCGCCCAATCTCTCAGCCGCATACAGGGGAGTCGCTCTAGTCAGTTTATCCGTCCAGCCCGTGGCCGCAGTTGCACTACCCCATACTTGTACCGCCACCGCAGTGGGGCCCGTCAGATTTCTCCTGGCGGCTCTGGAATAGAGTGCTCTGTTGTAATCGCCCCCCGGCAACTGCCACCGATCCATTTCAAACGCGGGATCTGGAACAGGACCATACATGGCATGATTGATAGCGCTCAATTGAGACGCCCAGTAGTAACGTTTGACATCAGGCAAAGCTATACCACCGTCATACCAGGGCAGAGTCAATTTCGCCAATGCTATGCGGGGCTGTCCGCCCCACACCAGTTTCCTCTGAAGGCCCTCAATTTCACGGAAATAGCTAGCCGACACCAGATCGAGCGTGTTCTGGATGGCGTACAAGAATCGGGGAAGAGACATCATTTTAAACAGGGCCGCTCTTCCCAAAGGGGATAGGGGCAAGCCACACCACGCCGCAACATCCGACCAAAGCCGTACAAGCGGAGGCAATAAATTCCGCTCATAGCGTACCGTGGGGTCCAACGAAATATAGATCCCCAAGTACTTAAAGCCGGCTCTGGAAACAGGTATCGGGCAAATGCGGGGTAAGGAAGGTAGTTCACTTGTGAGTGGGTAGATGCAGGACTTGGCCCAATTGATAACCAAACCGGAGTTCTTCCCGAAAGAGCTCAGGACGTCAAATAGAACACCCAATGACTTACGGGGAGAGGTAAGGTACAACAAGATGTCGTCGGCATAATGCGACACACGGTCCTCGAAGGCAGGGGACCATCGAATGCGACAAAGGGCAGCCCTGCCTCGTGCCGTGACCAAGAACAAAGGGTTCCGAGGCCCTTCCGTTGACCACCACCTGAGCCAGCTGTTGTTCATACAGAAGTCTAATCCAACCGATGAACTTGGGACCGAAACCAAACTTAGCAAGGGCAGCCCACAGATATGGCCATTCCACCGTGTCGAAGGCCATCGAGGCATCAAGCGAAACCAAGATGGCCGGCTCCTTGAGAGACCCCGCCCTTGCCAAAACACCATGAAGACGGCGAAGATTAAGCGTGGTGTTGCGATGGGGGATAAAACCAGACTGATCTGGGTGTACCAAGTCGCCGATCACCGTAATCAGCCGGTTCGCCAGAAGCTTCGCAAGGATCTTGGGCTCCACGTTCAAAAGGGAGATCGGCCGATACGAGGAACAGTGTTCACGGGGTTTGCCATCCTTGTGGATGACCACAATGGACGCCAGCCTCTGGTCCCGGGGAAGGAACCCAAGATCTCGCGATGCCGAAAACATCTGCCGAAGATACGGCGCCATTTTGTCAGGTCTCAGCTTATACAGCTCGACCGGTATACCTATCGGACCCGAAGCCTTGCCCGAACAAAGCGAACGGATAGCGAGCGCTACTTCATCAGTGGAAAATTCCGCCTCCATAAGCTCCTTGTCCGAGTCTGATAGACTAGGCAACGCGATATCACGAAGCAACAAGTGCGAGTCCTCCTCCGGTCGGTCCGAGACCAGCGCGTAAACCTTCTGAAAGTGCTGGGCAAAGACCTCCACTATCTCGACCGGGTCCACCACTCGCGTACCATCCACTCTCTCAATAACAGGCACCACCCGATTAAATCTATCCCTTTTGTCCAGCCAAGCAATCAATTTTCCCGCCTTGTCGCCCACATTATACAAACGCCCCTGTCGCTCACGATTCGTCGCCCTGGCAGCATCAGTCACCAGGGCTCTGTATGCAGACTGTTTAAGCGCCAAGGAGGGCAATCACTCAGGTGTAGCCCCAGACTCAATCTGTTCCTCCAACCCAATAATTTCATTTTCCAAGCCCACCACTTCCATGGTTCTGCGCTTTCTCTCGCTAGCAATCAGGGATAGTCTGACCACGGATCACGGTTTTATATGCCTCCCACAAAGAAACAGGGGAGGACACCGACCCCTCATTCTCAGCAAAGTAGAAATCCATACACTTAATCACTTCCATACTAATATTGGGGTTACGAAGATGCCATGGATTGATTGGAGCAACCCGACCCCCGGACTCCAGCTGCACGCCGATAGTGAGCCAGAGTGGGGAGTGGTCTGAGATCCCCGTAGCCAAATGTCTAATTTCCCTCACAGAGACCATCTGTGCCACTGGTACAAGGATATAATCGAGTCTCGAGAAACTCCCACGAGCTCCTGAATAAAAGGTATACTGGAGCTGTCCAGAGTGCAGCCGCCTCCAACAATCCGCTAGACCCAACATGTCCAAAAAATTTCCCAGCCATAACTTCGATGTGGGAAGGGTCCTCTTAGTGGCACATTCAACAAATTCAGACCAGTCCTGAGTCTGTGTTTTCTGGGTGTCTCTGAACATTAACCTGTACTGTTCAGTGGTTAAGCCTAACCCATCAATCCGAGCACTCTTCAGGACCAGGTAGTTTCCAGAATCCCCATCACTAACTGTGAGGAGTCTGTCTCGGCCTCTACCTTCAAAGGAGAGCCACAAGATTGCTGCCCACTGCTTCTGAGGGATCAGCTGTACTCTGCAGGCTCTCTCAAGTGCAGTCATCCATTTGTGGATATCATCCCCAGCTTTGGAGGGGGGCACAATCTTACTCAGGTTTCTATTATCAAAAGACCTGTCTTTATCCTTGGGGATAATGCTGCCACCAGTGGATCCTAATCCACTCTCTCTAGGCTGTCTTGCTCTAGCAAGTTTCTCTTTGGCCAGGGCAACTTCTAATTCTTGCTTCTGGATCCTAAGCTCAGCCTCTCTCATTTTGGCCTCATGTTCCCTTCTCTGAGGGCTAGTCATCCCCCTTCTGGAGTGACCATGAGAACCTCTAGAAGCTTGGGAGGAATCGGATTCACCTGAATGATTCCTCCTCCTCCTGGGCTCCTGGTTAAGTCCACTTGGGGGTCTGAATGGGTTGGACCCACTTTCAGTCCCAAATAGGCTTAAGTTAGCCTGGTTAAGCCTGCTGACTAGCACCTGACTATTTCTCCCATCATCAGAATCACTTTCTTCCTCCTCCTCTTCCTCTTCTTCCTCATCCTCAGGCTGAGTACCTCCAGTGTTCTGGTTTTCCTTATCTATCGGGATGACAGGGACAGGGGCAACAGTGTTATCATCTTCAGAAGGAGAGCCTCCATCTCCATTCCCTGAGGGGCCTGGTTTGGAGGTCTTTAGAGCTTCAGACTTGTCTAACAGCTCTCTGAGGTGGTCTGCTGTAGGGGTAGGACCCGTTTTGATACCTCTTAAGGTACACAGCTGTCTCAGTTCTTTAAAGTTGAATATAGCAAATTTGGATGGTGCCCTTGGAGGGTCACTCTCAACAGAGATAGGTCCAGTGGACCCCTCTGCTCCAGACATTGCTCTGGTGTGGGTGGATATGTTGAAATCTACCTACACTGGTGTTTACCTACTAAACCTAACTAGTAGTTGTAGTCAGGGTGTGCTACTCCCTATCTTCTACAACAACTAAGTTCAGTAGAACTTAAGTATACTAGTCTTGTTTTTAATGTACCTAACAGGTACCTGTATGATCTTTCAAATGATACTCTCAAAGATTGTAATGGTAAAACGACAGCAAGCTCAAATCCCACCGCTGCCACCAATGTGAGAAGTTGGCCTGGTATATGCTGCTCACTAGTTCTAGTGATCACCTTGTACCATGCCAAGCAACCCTTATGATGATTAGTTGTAAGTCAATCTTATAGACCAGCTATCCTAGTGGTAGCATGGGCAAAGCAGTCTTAGGCTAAACTCTGTAAAGGCATGTGAAGCAAGCTGTTTTACCATACACAATCCCCTTGAATACCAAATGAAAGGACACCACACAGATATATATTGAAAATATATATATATTTATTTACTACAAATATCCCCTATACTCTTTATGAGCACAGAAGCAAATGCGTTAAAACAAAACACAGTTTAAATACACAAAAGTTGCACAATATGGATGAGCCCTAGGGCCCACCTAAACCATATACTAAAATAGTGGTATGAGAACCACCAATGGGAAAGGAAAGAGGCCTAGGGAATCGCTGGAGCTGTTTGGGACTAACAGTGATGAAGTCGGGAAAGGCCCGCGGGACTCGGGTGCAGCGCTTAAAGCGCACGCACGCTCCAATGTTAAGTCAATGGTGCGTAAAAGTTACAAAGTTAGTGATTAGGGAACCTTCCGATGAACGTAGAAGGACAAAACTTTAGGCATAGGCACTAGAGGTGTGTACCAGTGTGGGAACACCATCGTTGCTGAGTTACCTCACCCACAGGAAGCGGGTGCACAGGTGCCAAGTAGTGTCGGGTTTCATCACGCAGGTCGATGGTGCCTGGAGATGAAGATGCTGCAGGCGGGTCGTCGAGGAGAGTTCCGGGGGATCCAAGGGTGGATCTGAAGAGGTGAAGACCTGCAAGCAGAGGGGACAATGTTCAGTCACTAGCCAGTGACTACCGTGGAACCAGGACGGAACCAGGCGATGTCGGGTGCAAACAGGTGAAAAGGTGAAGATTGTCTCTGCAGCCACGTGGACACGAAGAGGTCAAGGACGTCCAGGCGTTGGTCACGAGCTGTCCCACAAAGGCTCTAGCTGATGGCGGTGTCGGCTTCTTGATCGGAGTAAACAGGCCTTGGCTAATGCAAGCCACGCAGAAATCGATGCAAGCTTCTCACTCGGACCAGCAAGGTCAGAGCGGGTGCTCCTTTTCAGGGGAGCGAGGGCCAGTCTGGAGCAACCAGACCAGCGGTGTTCGTAGTTTTCATCGCCAAGATGGCCGCTAGCCACGTGGCAAGTGGCCGGGATGGCGCGTCGAGTGGCAAAGTGCAAAAGGGCCCCACGCAGATCGTGGAGATGCTGGGGGGCTGATCTTCTGTGCAAATGCTGCTCGGTGGAGGGGCTTCTCAAACACCAAAGCACAGCATCGAGGGTGCCTTGGGTGCTCCGCAGTCAGCTTCTCGGTGGTCTTTCAAGGGGTCCGGTCCCACGTCTCTCGGTGCCTCCACGGGTCTCTTCTTTTCAGGGACTGTGGATCGGGCTCTGAGATGTCTGGGAGTCTGGGTCTTGTCAGGCTCTGGGCTCGGGCTCCGGCGGGAGGCGGCGGCAAAGCAGACGTCGAGTTGCTGGTTGGTGCCTGTATTCACAGGGTGGTCACTCCTTGGCCACAAGGGAGATTCTCTTCAGTCTTCTGTGCAGCAGAATGTCGAAGTCCAGTTTTCTTCTTAGTTTCAAGTCGTGTTCAGGATGATCTGAAGTCTTAGGACACAGCTCCTCCTCTTATTCCAATTCTAGGGGCCGGATTACCTGCTAGGTCCCTCCTCTGGGTGGCCCTTTCCTTTGTCCAGGTTCACGCCAAGACTGGGGCTGGAGAGCCCCAGCACACGTTTGAACTGGCCTATGCTCGGGGACACCTTGTGTGCCCCAGGCATGTCTCATTCTATTCAGCCCTGTCGTACCCAATACACAAAATCCTGTCTGGGGTGGTGCTAGCACCTCCCAAGGCAGGAAACCCTTTGTCCAAGCCTCCCTCGCTGGAAGGACTCCCAGCAGCAGGAGGTCAGACTTGTGTCTGCGGTGGCAGCATCCATTTTGTGATGCTAAGGCTCACGTTTAACTTTAACCGGGGTTCAGGTTATGCACATGTTGTGTCCCTCTAAAAGGGTGGAATGCTACCCCCGTCGCCAGAACTGGCGAGGGGGTAGTATTCCAATTCGTATGACACCTTACTCGACATGTTTTGATAAAGCCAAACCAAGGGTAGCATTTAACCGCGAGGTTCATAATGCATTTAAGAGTATATGGTATGGCAGTATCATGGAACAGCTAAAGGACGTGGTTCCGAAAGCTGCAGACAGGCTCAGCTCATGCCAGAGCACCATCTCACATAATTCCAAGCACTCTGCTTCCAGGATTGATGAGGCCTTCCATAGGAGTGGCTGATAGGAACATATGTGTCCATTTTAGGTTAGATATAGGCATACTATACCTAAGTAAGGGGTGATTACACCGACTTACCACAGCTGAGTGATCAGCCAGTTGTGTCAAATATGGAGGCCAGGCCAGGGGTGGCATAATGCATGCTGTAGCCCCTGGTAGGCCTTGGAAGCACCTATGCCCTGGGTACCTAGGGTACACTGTTACAGGGGCCAATAAGGTGAACCAGTTCCAATTGTGTATGTACCTAAGGTACATGGAGTCCATTTTGAGGAGAGAGCAATTAGCCTTGGGCCCTGAATAGCAGGATCCCAGGCCAACTAAAATCAAAAACCAGCTAAACACCAGGCAAAAAGTTTGGGGGTAACCATAGTCAGATATCCACCTTCCTACAGTCCTCATACTACCCCTCCCTCCTCATACTCCCCCTCTCCTCTTACTTCCCCCTCTCATCTCTTACTCTTCCCTCTCTCCTCATACTCTCTTTCTCCTCATATTCCCCCCTGTCCTCATACTCCCCCTCTCTGTCCTCATATGCTCCCCTCTCACCTCATATTCTCAATCACTCCTCATACCCCCCTTACTCCTCATACTTCCCCCATCTTTTCATACTCCCCCCTCTCTCCTCATACTCACCCTTGTCCTCATACTACCCCTTCTCCTCATATTCCTTCCGTCCTCATATTACCCCTCTCCCCATACTTCTTACTGTCTCTTCAAAGTACCCTCTCTCTCCTTATACACCCCCTCTCTCCTTATATTCCTGTTTTCTCCACATTCTTCCTCCTCTCTCCTCATACTCCCTCCTCTCTCCTCATACACACTCTTTATACTCCCCCTTTCTCCTCATACTCACCCCTCTTTCCATATACTCTCCCCTCTCTCCTTATAATCCTGTCTCTCTCCTTATACTCCCCCCTCTCTCCTGGTATTCTCCCTCTTTCCTCATTGTTACCCATCTCCCCTCATACTCCCCCCTGTCCGCGTACTCCCCTCTCTCTCTCCTCTTACTCCTCCCTCTTTTTTCATACTCCCCCTTCTCCTCATATTCCCCCCTGTCCTCATCCTCCTCCTCTCTGTCCTCATACTCCCCCCTCTCTCCTCATATTCCTCCTCTCTCCTCATTTTCCCCTCTCTCTTCTTATACTCCCCCCTGTTGTCATACTCTCTCCTCTTACTCCTCTCTCTCTGCTCATACTCCCCCTTCTCCTCATATTCCCCCTGTCCTTATACTCCCCTTCTCTGTCTTCATACTCCCCCTGTCTCCTCATATTCCTCCTCTCTCCTCATTTTCCCCCCTCTCTCCTAATACTTCCTCCTTCTCCTCATACTCCCTCCTCTCTCCTCTTACTCTTCCCTCTCACCTCTCACCTCATACCTCCCCCATAACAATTCCCCAGTCAGTATACATACACTGCTGCATACACTCTGGGGCAGATTTACAAGCCCCTTGCTCCTCTTTGTTGTTCTATTGTGTCAGTTTTTTGATGTAATGTTGGCATAAATAATGTAGCAAATTGCATATGTATTTGGAAAATGAGTCAGGGGGAATACCAACTCACTTTTGCTGTCTGGCCCATTTTCTACTCACCGCAGGAGGAATCTGACTGGGGGCATTGCCGTGGCCTATTTGCTTTCTCGGAAGGGACCACTGTGACACTTCGCTGCACCCGTTCTCCCCCTGCCGCCGCAGCTCATTTCCAACAGAGCGCGGCCGCCGTGGGGGGGAGAGTGCGGGTCGAAGGAACTACCTTTCCCAAGTGCCTTACCGTCCGGAAGCCGCAAAACGCAAGACAACGCGCCTGGAGGCGCATACATTTGTGCGTCATCCCCGGTGGAGCGGGGAATACCAACTCACTTTTGCTGTCTGGCCCGTTTTCTACTCACCGCAGGAGGAATCCGACTGGGGGCATTGCTGTGGCCTATTTGCTTTCTCGGAGGGGACCGCTGTGACACTTCGTCGCACCCGTTCTCCCCCTGCCGCCACAGCTCATTTCCAACAGAGCGCGGCCGCCGTTGGGGGGAGAGCGCGGGTCTAAAGAACTACCTTACCCAAGTGCCTTAGCGGCCGGAAGCCGCAAAACGCAAATCAATGTGTCTGGAGGCGCATAAACTTGCGCGTCATCCCCCGCGTCGTGGGAGCCCGCGGGATCGTCCCGGGAGAAGCCCGGGACAAGGGTGGGACCGTTTTTGGCCGTTATTGGCCGGAAGAGGCCGGGTCGGGACAACCCCCTTGGTTTTGTCACCTTGCTACTTTGCTATCCTGATGTCATAACGGTTGGTGGCTCATTTCTTTTGTATCTGGTGTACTGTTTGACCTAACAATCATAACTATTATCGCATACACCCTGTATTGATAGGGGAAAAATGTGGGGAAGTATAATTCTCTCACTCCAGTGCCTGCCCCAAAAAATCCACAATTACCCACTCTGACAGCAATCGACCGTATGCTCCAGAAAACCATTGTGGTGGTGGCCAACTCCATAGAACATACTGAACGTCGCCTTTCGCTTCCACCCGGCCCACTTCCCCCTTTACCTTCCACCAACATAACAACATTAACGATTAACTCCCAAGATTCGATAATGGCACCTTCTTTTGCTGCCCTACCTCGGGGTCACCATTTCCCAACAATTCAAGACGCCGCCCCACTCATGGGCAATTTACCTGACGAGTCCCTGCCTCCATCAACCAGGTTATCTATGACCACTGTTTCTTTTTTAAATGAGTCTACTCCTGTCTCTCCACCTCAGTTAGAGAATTTAATAGTTAGCGACTTGTCTGATACACCACTAAGCCCAATTCTGGTCTCTCCTTCATCTCAGAGTGTAAATAACTTTAGCCCGCGGGTAACCACAAGAGGGCAGAGGGCCAGGAATAAACCTAAACTTGTTAACATGCAAAGCCCAGTGGTTAAAAAACCTGAAAAATCTAAGGGGTCTGCGGGGGGATCCAAATAAAAGAAACCTCCTGCTAAAGATAATGTAACAAAAGGGAATGATGTTAATAACAGTGTCCCGGTAGAGGTATCCAATATAAATAACGATCTAAGGCCTCATACCGTAAACGTGGAAAAGCCTGTTTGTTTCCCACTTTTCTCACAATTGAAACCCTCATGAAATCTTTAATGGCACCCCTTGTGGAACGGGTAAAACGTCTAGGTGAAAAAATATACAACTTGAAGAATTCGATGAAGAATAGTACGTCCACCCTAGGTTATCCATCGGTTGGGGTAATTACAATGCACGCTGAAAAACACCGCCCCCCTTAGTCCAACAAACCAGCCCAAAAAGTATTACCCACCTTCCATCTGATTCCAGGTCCCTTGCTTTTAAACAACAAAGACCAACGGAACTACGGGTAGGCCATCCCAGAGGGTTTTGAGGAGGCCGGAAACAGATACGACCCCCAGGGGGGAGGGCACCTGAGGAATAACTACAGAAAAGGCCCAGCTGAATAACAAATCCAGGGAAACAAAAGTTTCCACCCCACTGTCCAGACCAAAGAGGTCTTTTACACGTATTGACTTACCCCCAGAATCACTACCATATACGGTAGTGCTTCTTGGTGTCCCGGAACTGCCCCAAGGAAAAGTGGAGTCTTTCCTCGAACTAAGAAATAAAGCCGCATATTGGCTGAATATGAACAGGCCACTTCCGTCTGATATATCCGGGCAAATAATATTTGCAAGAAGGTTAAGCTGGTTGGGGCATATGAGAAAGGACCTCCCTGGGGACTGTATTGTCATCAATTTTAGGGATAAACGGGTGGTCCATCATATATGTAACTGGCCCTTCCAGTATGGTGAGAGCAAAATCCTTACCAAGGATTTGAGCTTTTTCTACCCCCAACTTCCCTCATTACAAACAACTAAGAGCCGAATGGAATTTGCATTCACGGACCTGGAGGAGGGTAGGGGAACCACATATAACATTCCAACTTTTAACTACTTTGCTAAACTCTCCGATCTGGAAAGGGTGGACTGACTTCAGCCCGGGGACCCTGCCTTAAATACATTGGCCACTTTATACACCCCCCGCAGGAAAAATGGTAAAACGGAGCATAGCGATGCTACAAATAAAGAACCCTTCCCAATTACCAGTAATGTTATTCTTCAGGAAGAATGCACGGGAATAACCATAGCCCGTGTAAATAACAAAGACGATCCTTTTATAAAGATACTATCTTCGTCGCAGGGCTCCGTGCAAAGGTTGCGAACGGCGTCTGGTTAGACTTCGTTCTCAGCTTTAGCATCTTATGCCTACAGGAAACATGGGCCCAATCAGAGATACACATTGAGGGATATAGAACATTCTTCTCTCCAGCACTACCTTCCCCCTCTGGAAGAGCTAAGGGTGGACTAACTATATTTGTATCAAACACCCTCCATTTCACAAGCATAGTCCCCACCAAATTGGACACAAACTTTCAAATCCTCATCCTACATTATAGCAGCACTAAAGCACTCGTCATTGTGAACTTCTATAACAACCTTCCCATAGTTGATCTAATAAAATTTTTCAAGGAAATAAATGATCTTCTTTATGAAATAACAGCTAAGGTACGAAAGGAGTTGACCATAATTTGGGGCGGGGACTTCAATCAGACTCTTTCCAAGCAGAGTGGGAGCATAGTATGTGGTGTTGAGGATGAAAATGGCGACCCGATAACTCATTTTCCCCACACTCCAGTTGGGCACTGTCTGAATGAAATTCTCTGCGGCACAGAACTTGTCCTTGCTAATGACTTAGTGAACCCTCCCATACCGGCCATACCTACTTTTAACGACAGAGGTAGGCCAAGTGCAATTGATTTTATCTTTATCTCTGCTACAGCGGGAAAATATCTCTTAAATTGTAAAACCTATGATATCATTATTAGTGATCACTATCCAATTAGCACTACTTTAAAATCCACCAAGAAGGGTGAGAGGTTTAATATCAAGATGACCCTAACCCAAAATAACCTCACATTAGACAGACTTAATGGCTATTCGTTAAGGTGGGAAAAGGTGGACCCCCTGGCCATTACCATTAAACTGGTTACAAATTTAAGACCAGTTCTCAAGAAATGTCTCGATCTAGCCACCACCAGTGAGGATATCATGGCTAATTTCTTAATATTAATAACATCGATCAGGGAATCCCTTTTCGTCAATATGAAATCTGGGAAAACTAGTAAGAAGGGATGGTTTGATACCGCCTGTACGAAAGCCTACCAGAAACTAAAAGTGGCACTAAACAAAAAGAATAGAACCCCCAAGGAAATAGCTGCCCTTCGGAAAAACTATAAATAGGCTCTAAAATGTAGGAAAAACACGCTGAAAAAAGACCTCTGGACCCAATTACATACCTCTTGTTCTATAAGGGACAGTGTAAAAGGGATGAAGCTACCAACCAGAATATAAGGTTCTTAAGTATTGCCCGGCGGTGTCGCCTCTTGAACCCACAAGATATTTAACAAATGAAGAGGCAGGCGCTGGAGACTGGAAGGCAGGAAACAAGGTTTTATTTTCTCCGGAGGAGAAACACATCAGTTGGACAGCAGGTATCGTTCTGAGGTGCTCTACCCGTATCTCTGAGGCCTGGCCTCTTATACACAAGTTAATCACTTTATTGCATGAAACACATTCTCGTTAATACTTTGATGTACGAAAAGACATCCTCGGAATCTCCCCTTCAAGTCCGTTCCCACACATAGTTACAGTTGAAGTCCCCACCCCGGTCACAACAGGTGATGATTATCGCGCAGTTGGATATTCCGCCGATTCACGGAATGTGTGGGGTTCGATCGGATCTCGTAGGGTGAGGGCTTTGATTGACCCGAGGGTCCTTTAATGGGAGGAAGCTTCCTACTGTACTGGGGGTAATAAACAGTATCCGCAGAGCCAGGTGGTGGCCTGGGAACGGGGAAGACAAACGGGCACACAGGAAAAAAGGGGTTTGTATCAAAAGGACCTGGGACCATGAAAGGAATGAAGGGAGGTGTCGTGCTGGGAACAGGATGGGATTCCGAGGCAGAGCTGCGCTGAAGAGGGGTTTATGACCCGAGACATGTGAGGGCGAGGGGGTTGTCAGCATGCGGGGGATGCCTGCGAGGCTAGGAGAAGGGAGAGAGACTCGCTGGTTATCAGAAAAGGGCAGGGAAGCCATGGTGTTCAAAATGGCGGATGTTTACGGGCACGAAAGGGTTCGAGAAGAGCAAGAGGGCGCCGATAATGTTGACGGTTTCAGCCTAACTTTCAACAGTCCTCCCTTTTCAACATATCTAGCCAACTTGCTTACTCAATGTCAATTTTCATCAAATTCCTAACCTCGGTATCATACAATGCCCTCACGCGTTCGCTTCCAAAGTCCATAGTTTTGGGGAAAATACAACTTGCACATAAAGAACACAGAGGTGGCAGACATTGGATTCCTAAGCATAGACCACATATTACAACTACAGGAATCAGGATAATGGTGAGCAGTCTCCAGCCCCAGTTCTTAACGGTGTCCCAGAACCAACCACCAAGCGACCATTCTTCCTGTTCTTGGTGGACTTCTGAAGAGAGTCTGTGAAGATGTTCGATGGCTTTGTACACTGAGGGTGAGTTGTCCGGTATGTATGTACAACAGCTGGACCCAATAATGCGGCATGCTCCTCCACGGTCCGCCAGAACCACATCTAGAACAAGGCGGTTCTGAAGAGCCACCAGACGGACCGCTTGGAGCTCGGCAGTGTTGTTAGCAAAGATACCAGCTGTGATGTTCATGGTTGTTTCAACTGCCTGAGTCAGATGTCGGATGGCACGGCTGTTTGCCATCGGGCCCCAGAGGGGGACGAGTCCTTTCATAGCATCGAGGAACTGTGCTCCTGTTGAGTCGGCTTGCTCAATGTCTTTGGCTCGTTTTTGTCTATGGTGATTCGTTGGGGCCACATAAGTCGGGGGGAGGACGAAGGAGATGAAACAAGTGCCCCCCCAGCCTTTGGGGAGCCAGGTGTAGGCCTTTGTGCCGCAGACGAAGTACATGTTTGGGGATGACACAAAGGATGGTGGATCCGTGGAATCCAAAGTTCTGGTAAAGCGGCAAGCGCTGCGGCCCACCAGCTGTGTCCCAAGTCCTTCTACACACATGTGGCCTGTGACGTTGATGACCGACAGGGCCACAGTCAGAGTGGCAGCCGTTCGTTTCCGCAGATAGGAGAAGGTGGGTCTGGTTGGATTGTTAAACACCTGCATTTCGATTCGTTCCTTTTCAGGGATGTCCACGTGGATTGAGTCGCTGGGGGTCAGCGGGCAGAAGTGTGTCTTTGTTTTGTTCCGCCCGACCCCGTGAGAAAAATGCGCTGCGGTTCTGCTGGAGGTGGCATTGTCCTTATAGCTTTCTTGCAGGAGGATCAGCCAAGCAAGGCAGGAGCCGTGAACAGAGAAAGGTGAAGGGATGAATGGTATTGAATGTCCAGTGGCATGGGGTAGCAACCCACAGATCCAGCAGTTGGTGGCATTGGTAGCAAGATTGTGTTGGTGAAGTAGCTGCACGAAAGAGTTATTCCAAAACTCCTTTCGCCTCTCTCTTAGTTGAGGAGAGAGCGAAATCAGATAATGTTCCTTCATGGTGGTAGGCTGAGCGGTGGTTAGGAATGTTTCGTGAGCAGGTGCATGTTCTTCCATAATCCAGAGCGTGGTCATGAGGAGAAAGCAGAAGAGGATGGTGATGAAGAGTACAATTGTCTTTGAGCTGTGGAGTTTGTCTGTTCTTGGGTTTCTGTAGTGGGTATTTCCTGTTGCTTCCATCATCTTCTTATCTGGCGCTTCCATCATCTTCAAGGTGCTCGGTAGCGGGCAGAACCACAGACTTCATTTAGTTCTCTCCCGGTGACCCTTGGTTGTGTCTAGGTCACCGTTCTGAGATTTCAACTCGGTCCGTGGCCTACTTAGCCGAAGCTCCCTCCTTTCGACGCAGGAAATACCCTTCTCTGGATGGCACAGTGGGATCAGAGAATTTTGAAAGTTCAAGCGCTTCAGTATCCGGATAGCAGGCCAGTGACGGTCGGTCCTTGTTCAGGAGCTCTTCTTGGTTGTCGATGTTTTCTGTCGTGGCTAGGGTCGAGGAGACCTTCTTGCAGTGGTGTGCATGCAGCCAGTGCCGCTTCCCCTCCACACGAAGAGCCGTCCGGGTGGTGATTAACACTTGCCAGGGGCCCGTCCACCGGGGTTCCAAACTCTTCGATCGCTGAAAATTTCGGATCAGCACGAAATCCCCAGGCTGGATGGTGTGGCCCGGACCCCTGGAAGCATCGGGGATGGCCTGCTGCACCTGCTGATGAATGACAGACAGAGTTTCAGTCAATTTATACAGATAATCAGACATTAGGACGTCCGGGACGTCATGAATGGAGGTTGGTTTTGGGGCAGACCAGACACTCATGGGTCGACCGAAGACAACTTCATAAGGAGTTAAGTGATGTCGGGTGGGGGTAGAGCGCATCGATAGTAATGCCAGTGGGAGGGCGTCTGGCCATTTCAGACCCGTGGTAGCCACTATCTTGGCCAGTTTAAGCTTTAGTGTGGCATTGTGTCGCTCAACAAGTCCGGCAGATTGGGGGTGGAAGACTGCATGAAATTTCTGTTTTATGCCCAATCCCTTTAAGATGAGCTGGATAACTTCGGCTATGAAGTGGGGGCCATTACCACTCCATAAAATACGACAGAGGCCGTAACGGGGGAAAAATTCCTTTAACAGTACCTTTGCAGTGGCCATAGCGGTGTTGTCACGGGTTGGATATGCTTCCATCCACTTGCTAAATGCGCACACCACAACAAGTACATATTTTAGGCCTTGGCATCTGTCCAGCTGGATGTAGTCCATCTGCAGGACTTCAAATGGGTGGTTTGGGACCCCAAATCCCTCCCGGGGTACTACAGTTCCTTTCCCGGGGTTGTGTTGCAGGCATATTAAGCATTGTTGGACCAGGCGTTTGGCGGAATCTGGAATTTTATCATTGTGCCAAACTCTGGAGACAAGTTCGATCATGGGGGCTGACCCTATGTGGGCAGGGGAGTGTGCCATGGTCAGTATGGGAATCAGGTATGAGTCAGGTAGCAACCATTTGTTTGTGGCTTTTGTCCGCCAGCAGCCTTCGTCATCTTTCACTCCCACCCGAGTCCATTCAGTCAGTTCGTGTTGTGTGCTAGCCGTTTGAATGTCTCTAATAGTGTCCTTAGCGTCAGTCCAGTTTTCTGCTTGTGACCTGGTCACGTACATACGTGTTGTCGTTCTATTTTCAGCTGTCGTTCGGGCAGTGATGTCGGCTAGCGCGTTTCCCTGTCCAATAATGTCCGTCACCCTTTTGTGTGCCTGGCATTTGATGACCGCAAGCTTTTTGGGGAGAAGGACAGCTTCGATCAAGGCGGAGACTAGATCCCCGTGTAAAATGGGTGTGCCGTGTGAGGTCAAGAATCCCCTTTCCCTCCAAAGGAGCCCAAAATGGTGAACCACCCCGAAGGCATACTGGCTGTCGGTGTAGATGTTCGCTGTGGTTCCTGCTGCTAGGATGCAAGCTCGCGTTAGGGCAATTAGTTCCGCTGCCTGGGCAGATCGTTGCGTGATGCGGGCTGTCTCGATTACAGCTCGAGCCGTGGTGACTGCATAGGCAGCGGAAGTGGTGCCATCGGGGAGCTTGATGCAAGAACCGTCCACCCACAGCTCCCCGTCGGGGTCAGGGAAAGCCGTGTCTCTGAGGTCAACCCTACTTCTAGTCTGTTCGTCTGTGAGAGTCACGCAGTCATGTATAGGGTGTACATTGGGATCGTTCTCTGGTAAGGGTAACAGAGTTGCCGGGTTCAGTGTGGTGCATCTTTTCAGGGTGATATGGGGTGCAAGCAAAGTCAGTTCGTATCCGGTCAGTCGTGCGCTCGTTAGATGTTGCGTCTTGGTTTGGTTCAGGAGGGTGTCGACTGCATGGGGTACCAGTACCCTGAGGGAATTCGAGAGTACAATCCCCTCACTCTGTCGGATAGAGATTGCAGCAGCAGCTACAGCTCGAAGGCAGGCAGGCAAGGCTCTGGCGACAGGGTCAAGAGTGGCAGAGAAGTAAGCGCACGGTCGTTACCTAGGGCCGATGGCTTGGGTCAGGACAGATAAAGCGCACCCCTCCCTTTCGTGAGTGTAAAGGGAGAAGGGCTTTTTGTAATCAGGGGTACCTAGGACGGGGGCTGAACAAAGGGCATCTCGTAGTTCCATGAAGGAAGTTTGACACTCAGGGGTCCAAGGGAGTGGGAAAGGGGCGTCTTTACTTAGCAGAGAAAGCAGTGGTTTCACAACGAGGCTAAAGTTTGGTAACCACTGTCGGCAGAAGGAGGTGAGGCCTAATAGGTAGCGAACCTGCTTCTGGGTCTTAGGGACAGGAGTATCTAGAATGGTTTGGATTCGATCAGGAGTGAGTTTTCTTCCTTCCTTGGACAAAAGGTGGCCTAGGTAAGTGACCTGGGGTTGGCAGAATTGCAACTTTTTCTTGGAGACCTTGTGGCCATTTTCCGCAAGGAAGCGCAGGAGTTGAACGGTGGCTGTGACTGCTAATGGAGTGGTGTCGGCTGCTAAGAGGATGTCATCAACATATTGCACTAACACCACTCCATCGGGTAACTGGACTTGATCTAGTTGTCTCTTGAGGGCCTGGCTGTAGATGCTAGGGCTTTCTGTGTAGCCCTGGGGTGCTCGGCAGAATCTATATGAGCGGTGTCTTAGGGTGAAGCCGAAGAGGTATCGGCTGTCTGGGTGGATGGGGATGGAAAAGAATGCGTTTTTGAGGTCAATGACAGTGAAGGTGGTGGCGGTGGAAGGAATCAAAGTCAGGATGGTGGTGATGTCCGAGACCACAGGGTACTGGGGTACTACCACTTTGTTGATCTCTCGAAGGTCAATGATAAAACGGTATGCTTTCTCATCTCCCTCTCCCTGTTTCTTGATGATGGGCAAGATAGGGCTGTTGCAAATGTTACTAATCACTTCCTCTACCACTCCTGCGTCTATCAGTGACTGAATAATCTTTACCAATGCCTTCTCGCCCTCGGGCGATATCCGATATTGTGGGAGTTTTGGGAGTGTGGCGTCTGATCGGACAGTAATGTGCACTGGGTCAATCAACATGCGCCCTACGTCCGAGTCCGTCTTAGCCCACAGATACGGGGGCAGAGTGTCGAGCAGGGATGTGTCAGCGTCGGTGATGGAAAACATGCGTCGGGGAGGGCAATGTCTAAGCAGGACGGGATTGTCGTAAAGGAAAACTCGAACTCCGTCTTGGGAGCATCTGATCGTTGCTCGGAAGTGTTTCAATAAGTCAAGTCCCATAATGGCGTCAGGGCTATTAGAGGAAAGCAAAAACGTGGTGTCAGTGGTGTTATTTTCTACGTCAAAGAGAATCGGGGCATACAAAGGGTTAGTGGAGGGCGTTCCATCGAAACCTGTCGATGTTATGAGTGAGCCAGACAAGGGTGCCCTTGGAATCAGTCGTTTAGATAACGCACTACGTGTTGCGCCAGTGTCTACCAGAAATGGAGACTTGGTACCCAGGACCTTAGCAGTGACGTAAGGGCCCTGCTGGTCAACATAGAGCTCGACTGGATCCCTCCCTTGCCCTTGGCTGTCCTATGCGAAGTCGTGGGCGTCCTCATAGTCGGATTGCTGATATTGGTTCTGCCTGGGTCGATCAAACATATTTGGTCTGCCTGATCTGTCGTTAGTCGTGTCATTTGGGGGCCCTCGCTGTTGTCCCTTATTTCTCAGTCCATTTGCTATGTCCCTGGGGTCTCTGTTTTTGATTATTTCCAGAAGAACTGGGCACTGGGATTTCCAATGGCCAGTTCCTTTGCAGAAAGCACACTGGTTCTCTCTAAGGTCTGTGCGTCCACTGTAGGAAGTCAGAGTGCGGTCCTGGGGAAATGTAGTCTTAGGGACGTTCGTCTGGTAGTTTCCCCGATATTGGTCTCGTCCTATAGTCACCCCTTGCAGTTTGGCGATCATCACCCTCTCTTTCAGGTCCTTTTTCTTTTTCTCTGTTGCCCTATCATTTTCATTTTTCTGATGTTCATAATATTGGGCCATTTGGAGAATAGCTGTAGGTTTGGAGGCTGCCCAACTACTCTCGCTGGCCTGTAGTTTCTGGGAGATCTCCGATGACAGGCCCTTAACATAATTCTGGACAAACAGATGGTGTCCGGTTGCAGTGGTCATGTCCTGGCCGCTGTAATCGGAGAACACCGTTTCAAACCGGGAGAAGTATTCCGATACATCCTCCTGGGGTTTCTGGCGACAGGCTGTTACTATCGACCAATCCACTTTCTTTTCTGGAATCAGGGTTTTTAATTTCTCTACAATTTTATCTGGAAGGTCTAGAATGGGTTTTAAAGGCTTTTGTCCAGGTCCTCGTTGTTTATCGAAGGTATCGAGTTGTGACCAGGTATGTCCGAACAGCTCAAGGTGGTCGACTTTCCGGATTTGCTTCCACACATCAGCTGGTAGACATAACCCGAAAAACAAGTCGATGTCAGCCAAGGTCATGATTGTTGAACCTAGGGCTGTACCTAATTCTGTATAGAAGGCAGTGGGGTTTTTACGCAGGTCAGGCAGAGATTTCCGGAATGTCAGAATCTCTTGCCGGTCCCATGGCTGGTAGACCCAGTTGTACACTACCCTTCCTTTTGCATCTTGGTTGTTTGCATCATCGTGAGTCCCTGTTCCTCGGGGAGGAACCCAGTAAGGGGCAGCCTCTCGTATCGGCATCATGGTGTTAGATTGCTCAGTTTGTGGTCCGGTCGCCACGGATGTCGGGGATTTAGTTCCTGATTCTCGTTCAGTGAGGTGGCGGAGAACCTCAAGCGTACGCGTAAGGAGGTCCGTCACATCATTCTCGCCCTCCTCCCCGATATCGACCTTCCGGTACAGAGTCGTTAGGCTCTCGGGACCGTTGTCTTGGTATCGGTCCTCGTATGCATTCAAGACATGGTAACACAGTCGTGCAGTAAAGTGTCGTCTGTAACTCCCTGTATACGATTTAAACATATCCGTGATGTACTCTTCACCTTCCTTCCTTTCTACCAGTGTCCTTGCTATCTTGTCGATCCCTATTAGCTCATCTTTGCTTAGTCTGTTCGTTCTCGCGGAACCGGTCCTTCGGGTCTCAGGGTCACCTAACGTTGTCGTTTGTGGAGTATTTGGTGCAAGAGGTTCGGCCGGCACAGAGACCATTGGGGGCCGAAGCTGTGACACTACCTTCGTTTGTACCGGGGGCTGGTGGGTGTTGTGCTAAGGGTTGGGAGGGGGCATATGGAGGGGGCATGTAGATGATCGGAGGACCTAACAGCAGATCATCGTTGGTTCGTTGTTTTGAGGGTAGATCAGGGTAAAGCGTGGAGGAAGTTCTAACCGGACACTGGCTCGATGTTTCCATTTCTAGTTTCTGTTTAGCTTTCTCTCTTTCCTTTATCTCTTTTTCTAGTTTCTGGGCGGCTAGGTGGGCTGCTTTTCGCAGCTCTTTTCCCAACCTACTCTCAGTTTTCTTTTTACGTTGTTCAGTTTCTTTGCGCCACATGCCGAAACTATCAAGCATAGTGGGTGTTGTCTTGTTTTTACCAAGGGCTGTTTCTAGCGCTTTTATTTTATCATCATCGAAGGATCCTATCAGTGGCCACTGACTTTCTCGGTCCTTTTTCGTATATTTATGCCATAGTTTGCTATAGGCTATAGCGGTCAATCCATGCTTCATGAACATGTCCTTATTAGGGGTGCCTTCCAGTGGGGCTGGATGGTCCATCTCTAATAAGCGGTCCGGGCTAAACAGGCTACTAATCAGTGGGGAGAAGACAGACATGACGGCTCGTAACGAGGGACAAAAAGTCAGCACTGCCTATCTTATCACTGTGTGCAAAGACTAGACAGAATATTTCTATTCTACGTTGTTTGCAGGCAGTGAATACCTCATGAATCAAATAACAAAAGACCAATAAATATTCAATGGGGAGAATGAGTAGGTCCGCAAAGATCTGCGTTACCTACCCCTTTCACTGTCTGCAAAAAGGGAGGTCTCTTCCCTGTTTGCAGACAGAGAATCTCCAGAAAACAATAGTTTTGCGAACAACAGTTCAGTTTCAAGTAATTATTCAGTGGGGGAGAAAAAAATAGGCACGACGGCTGCCTTACCTATCCTCCACTGTTTGCAAAGAGAGAGCCTGTTGTTTCTCCGTTTGCAGACAGCGAATCTCCAAATAAATAAAAAGAGCAATACTAGTATTTCCTAAACAATCAAGCAATTATTTCGCAACTTGTCGTGTTTACACGACCTTACCCGGACCGCATGGACAGTTTCTTGTCTTCCGAATCCAGCGCCCGATCGTCCTCTCTTCTCCGTTATCCTCGCGGCACTCCTGATGGTTCCCAGTCAGGACCGTAGATCACTCGAGAGAGGTCTGTTCGGAACCAGTGAAGTTCGGATGATCGGCTGTCAGACGAGGGTCTATCGGACAGGCGCGCTCCCGATCGTTGCAGTCGTTCACTCTGTCGTCAGGACCTCTCCCACTGGATCCACGAGTCGCTGATGGGCCCCACGCTTGGGACGCCAATTGTAAAAGGGATGAAGCTACCAACCAGAATATAAGGTTCTTAAGTATTGCCCGGCGGTGTCGCCTCTTGAACCCACAAGATATTTAACAAATGAAGAGGCAGGCGCTGGAGACTGGAAGGCAGGAAACAAGGTTTTATTTTCTCCGGAGGAGAAACACATCAGTTGGACAGCAGGTATCGTTCTGAGGTGCTCTACCCGTATCTCTGAGGCCTGGCCTCTTATACACAAGTTAATCACTTTATTGCATGAAACACATTCTCGTTAATACTTTGATGTACGAAAAGACATCCTCGGAATCTCCCCTTCAAGTCCGTTCCCACACATAGTTACAGTTGAAGTCCCCACCCCGGTCACAACAGGTGATGATTATCGCGCAGTTGGATATTCCGCCGATTCACGGAATGTGTGGGGTTCGATCGGATCTCGTAGGGTGAGGGCTTTGATCGACCCGAGGGTCCTTTAATGGGAGGAATCTTCCTACTGTACTGGGGGTAATAAACAGTATCCGCAGAGCCAGGTGGTGGCCTGGGAACGGGGAAGACAAACGGGCACACAGGAAAAAAGGGGTTTGTATCAAAAGGACCTGGGACCATGAAAGGAATGAAGGGAGGTGTCGTGCTGGGAACAGGATGGGATTCCGAGTGACCGGAACAGGGCCGGAGAAACACCCAGGCGTGCCCTGAATCACTGGTGGTCACAGCGGGGACGCATACGCCGACGAGATGGCAGCAGGAGAGAGCTGAAGCAGTCCTGGCGGTGGTGGCCATCAGCCAGGGAGACGCCAGCCCATCTGGGAGCCCGTCGGAACAGTCGAGGGCCAGTGCTCCCAGTCCTGGCTCCAGTAGTGAGCACGACCTCTCAGAGTCGGACTTGCCGGTGGTGACTCCCCAAACAGCAGACGGAGTGCTTGGCTGAGGCGAACAGAGGGACACTGGACTCGTGTGTAAGGTACTGGGTACGACCTGAGGCTGCTTTCAGACGCTGAGCAGACAGTCTTGGGACCTCCCCAAATTGTTACTGGGGTCCTTTCCAATGCACGCAACACCTAATTGACCCGGAGGGGAGGTATGTCATGGTGAGGGGCAAACTAGATGGGAGGGACCTTACTCTGGGCTGTCTATACGCCCCGAATGTGGACCAGCCTGCTTGTCTCTCCTTGTTGTCCAGCAAACTGGTCCCGTTTCTGGTGGAGCCCTTGCTCCTTGGAGGGGACTTTAATAGCGTCACTGACACCACCCTGGACAGGTCGCACCCCCCCCTGCCCAATGCACCAGCTGGCAAACTAGCACTTGCACGCACTACTTGGCAGCGCCAATGGGGCCTGGTCGACTCATGGAGGGCTAACCATCCATCGGACAGGGACTATTCGTTTTTTTCCGCTCTCCATGAGCTACACGTTCGCATCGATGCCTTCCTGTGCTCTCAGGGCGTGCATGCAGAGGTGTGCCACAGTGAATACCTCACGCGCACGATCTCAGATCACAACCTGTTGCTTTTGCAATTGGGCTGGTCCCAATACCGCCCGCGAATCCCTGCCTGGAAGCTACGCCCGGAGGCGCTGGAAGACCAACTCTTCCGCACAACAATAGCCTCGAACATCGAGGACTATTTTCAGCTCAATGAGGACACAGCGGGCTCGGCCACGATTGAGTGGGACGCCTTCAAGACGGTGGTGAGGGGTCAGTGCATTGCAGCGGCGGCGGGAGTTAGGAGGACGTTGTTAGCAGACATCACGAAGGAGGACGAGAAATTGCGAGACCTAGAGAAAGCGAGACCTGAGCGGCCGGACACACATGAGGCGCTACTTGAGGCGCGGGAAGCGGTGGCGGCGACGGTGGAGCGCCTCAGGTGCTTCGACTACAAGACCTACCTCACACGCGCGCACTCGGAGCGCGACAAGTCGGGAGCTCTTCTGGCCTGGCTGGCCAATCCAGCTCGTCGGAGCTCGGTCATTCTTGAGCTCAAGGACCACTCGGGGGTGGCTCGATTTGACCAGTGGGGGATCAACGAGGTATTCTACGATTACTACACGGAGCTCTACCGCAGTAGGATCCTGCCGTCGGCGGAGGAAATCCAGGGATTCGTAGAAGGCCTGGACTTGCCCGAGTTGGGAAGGGAGGGCGCGAAACTGCTGGGGGCAAAATTGAGGAGAGGGAGGTGAAGGTCGCCATCAAGGGCATGGCGATGAACAAGACGCCGGGCTCAGACGGGCTCCCAACGGAATTTTATCTTGCGTATATCGACCTCCTGGCGCCCAAACTGACGTGGGTCTACAATGAGGCGAAGAGGCAGGGCAGCCTACCGACGACCGCTGGCGAAGCGCTCATAGTCCCCCTACTGAAACCGGGCAAGCAGCCGTGGGACAGGACAGCATATCGCCCGTTGTCCATGCTCAACCTGGACTACAAGATCTTGAGTAAGATCTTAGCGACCCGCCTACTCCCCCACATGACCTCGCTGATCCACACGGACCAATCCGGCTTCATCCCGGCCCGTAACACGGCACTTAATGTGCGACGGCTCCTGCACGTGTTGGAGGCTGATACCTATGACGGAGATGAAGCGGCGGTGTTTGCAGTCGACATGGAAAAGGCCTTTGATAGCCTGGAATGGCCTTATCTCTTCCATGTTATGCGCACGATGGGACTGGGCGGTGACCAGCTGGACTCGCTCCTCGACGGTCGCTCCTTCTCGCTCCCTGCCTCACTTCCCTACCTACCGGCACCCCTCCTGCTGATTACAGACTGAATCACATTTTGCTGCGCCAGACATCGCCTGCAGATCCAGCGCTTCGACGCTGTCTTAGCGCCCATTGCCTGTCCTGTGAGAGCGCCTGGTATCGTTTCATAGGAATTAATATTCTATGTTAATTGCGCTGCATTGATTGTATTTTATTTGTCCCCTTCAGTGTGTTCGTGCCCCAGTTTCACTTTCCCTACCTCCATTTGTTGTGCTCGTGGCCCGTGTCTCCTCCCCACCTCCCAGCTGCCCCTCCCACCCACTAGCCGAGTTAGAGCGCTCCTCCCCTGGCTCATTATGACCAGCTGGACTCGCTCCTCGACGGTCGCTCCTTCTCGCTCCCTGCCTCAATTCCCTACCTACCGGCACCCCTCCTGCTGATTACAGACTGAATCACATTTTGCTGCGCCAGACATCGCCTGCAGATCCAGCGCTTCGACGCTGTCTTAGCGCCCATTGCCTGTCCTGTGAGAGCGCCTGGTATCGTTTCATAGGAATTAATATTCTATGTTAATTGCGCTGCATTGATTGTATTTTATTTGTCCCCTTCAGTGTGTTCGTGCCCCAGTTTCACTTTCCCTACCTCCATTTGTTGTGCTTGTGGCCCGTGTCTCCTCCCCGCCTCCCAGCTGCCCCTCCCACCCACTAGCCGAGTTAGAGCGCTCCTCCCCTGGCTCATTGTGACCAGCTGGACTCGCTCCTCGACGGTCGCTCCTTCTCGCTCCCTGCCTCACTTCCCTACCTACCGGCACCCCTCCTGCTGATTACAGACTGAATCACATTTTGCTGCACCAGACATCGCCTGCAGATCCAGCGCTTCGACGCTGTCTTAGCGCCCATTGTCTGTCCTGTGAGAGCGCCTGGTATCGTTTCATAGGAATTCATATTCTATGTTAATTGCGCTGCATTGATTGTATTTTATTTGTCCCCTTCAGTGTGTTCGTGCCCCAGTTTCACTTTCCCTACCTCCATTTGTTGTGCTCGTGGCCCGTGTCTCCTCCCCGCCTCCCAGCTGCCCCTCCCACGCTCCGCCCCCCTCCACTCACCATTTAAGACAGATGAATCAACGTGCAGCGTCCACGCGCAGCTGTCGCGCCGAAGGTGCGCCAAAGGTAAGCCCGTCCGCGCCTGGACCGCGCCCAGCGCCTGTCCCCCTGGTCCCCACCATACCCAGCCCACTAGAGTCACATATGATGCCACAACTCTCCTCGCCCTCAACCCCGGACGCGCTCCTCAATGCTGCAAAACCGCCCCAGGACGTACCCACGGTCCATTCGCCTGCCTCTCCTGCAAGTTCAATTGTTCCAGGACCATCACCAAACCCACTTCCTCCACACGCTGCCCCGACTCTGACCGCCTGAAGTGCTTCCTGCTGAACACCCGATCGGTCTACAGACACGCAAGGGGAGAGGGGTTGGCCTAACGGCTAAGGCGCTCGACCTCGGACCTGGGGATCTGGGTTCGAGTCTCGGTAACGACGCCAATAACCCCCTGTGATTCTGGGCAAATCACTTAATCTCCCCGTGCCTAAAAAAAAATGAGTGTGTGTAACTGGTGGTATGTAAAGCGCTCTGATAACTGATTCGGTTCGGTTCTAGTTCGCGCTATATAAAACTCCCAAAAAAAAACAAAAACTCTGGGACCTACTCGACACTGCATCACCGGATGTCGCCTTCCTTACCGAAACATGGATGAACACATCTTCAGCACCCGACATCGCCATTGCCATACCGGACGGCTACGAAGACCGCACCAACCAAACAGGAGGAGGCATCGCCATCATCTATAAGAATACCATCAAAATCTCGACCAGCTCCGATGATAATCTCGCTACCGCCGAACATCTCCACTTCCAGATCCACACCGACCCGAGGACCACACTTAGAGGCATCCTCATCTACAGGCCTCCAGGCACCCGCACTCAATTTAGCGATGACATCACAGACTTCGTCAGCCCACATGCCATCACCTCCATGAACTACATTCTTTTAGGAGACTTCAACTACCACCTTGAAAACAAACACGACTGCAACACCACCGCCCTTCTGGACAACCTGGCCAATCTCGGACTCAAACAACTTGTTGACACCCCCACCCATGTAGCCGGACACACGCTTGACCCTATCCACCTCCAGCAAGCACATCTCCTTCGATCGCACCACAGCTCTCCACTGGACGGACCACAGCTGTCTTCACTTCAGCTACAAAACCACCCTAACCCACAACCGCCCACAACCTATTCCTCGGAGAAACTGGAACAAAATCACCTCCGACCAACTCCTCACATCACTCAACCAAAACCCTCCCACCCTCTCACTGGACCCAAACCAAGCAGCCATCAATCTCAAGCAATGGATCACCCACAGTGCTGACGAATTAGCACCCATGAAAAAACACCAGATCAAATCAGCCAACAAAAAGGCTCCCTGGTTCAATGATGACCTTAAAAAATCCAAGAAGCTATGCCGCACCCTGGAGAAAACATGGAGAAAAAACCCGACCACAGACAACATGTCCACCCTCAAGGCAGCCACCCGCAAACACCACCAACTGATCAGATCCGCCAAGAAATCAGCATTCAAGGATCGTCTTGACAACAACACCCACAACAGCAAGGAACTTTTCAACATCGTTAAAGAATTCACCAATCCCACCGCAGCATCCAACGACATTACTCCATCCCAAGACCTCTGCGATGCGTTATCCTCCTTCTTCTACAACAAAATTGCCGACATCCACAACAGCTTCAAGAACACTCCCAGCGTTCAACCCTCCCCACCCCCCTCAGATCCTACTCCGCCAACCAACAACCTTACCACCTGGAACCCAATCACCACTGAAGACACCATCCGCCTAATGAACTCCATCCACTCTGGCTCGCCATCCGACCCCTGCCCCCACCACATCTTCAACAAAGCGGACTCCATCATCGCACCCCATCTCCGTAATATCATCAACTGCTCGTTCAGGTCTGCCACCTTTCCAGAAAGCTGGAAACACGCCGAACTCAGCGCCCTCCTGAAGAAACCCACAGCAGACCCCTCCGAACTCAAAAACTACCGGCCCATATCCCTCCTCCCATTCCCGGCCAAAGTCATCGAGAAAGCCGTCAACAACCAGCTCGCCGCCTTCCTTGAATCCAACAACTCCCTTGATCCATCTCAATCCCGATTTCGAGCCAAGCACAGCACTGAAACTGCCCTCATTGCAGCTACTGACGACATCCGAACACTACTGGACAACGGAGAAACAGTGGCCCTCATCCTACTCGACCTCTCCGCCGCCTTCGACACAGTCTGACACAGCACCCTTATACAACGCCTCAGCAACATCGGCATACAAGGAAAAGCCTTGGACTGGATCACCTCATTCCTCGCAGGGAGAACTCAAAGAGTCCGTCTCCCCCCGTTCAACTCCGAAGCCACTGAAGTCATCTGTCGAGTACCACAAGGATCTTCACTCAGTCCCACCCTCTTCAACGTTTACATGAGTCCACTTGCCTCCATTGCCCGTCAACACAACCTTAACATCATCTCCTATGCTGACGACACCCAGTTAATCCTTTCTCTCACCAAAGACCCTAACACCGCCAAAACCAATCTTCACGAAGGCATGAAAGAAGTAGCTGAATGGATGAAACATAGCCACCTCAAACTCAACTCAGACAAAACTGAGGTGCTCATCCTAGGATCCTCCCCCTCTGCTTGGGACGACTCTTGGTGGCCTTCCGCTCTGGGCACAGCACCCACACCCACAGACCATGCACGCATCCTTGGCTTCATCCTAGACTCCTCTCTCTCGATGTCCAGACAAGTCAACGCAGTCTCATCCTCTTGCTTCAACGTACTTCGCACTCTCAAAAAGATCTTCCGCTGGATCTCCCTAGAGACAAGAAAGACTGTCACCCACGCACTGGTCACGAGTCGACTGGATTACGGCAACACACTATACGCCGGAATCACAGCAAAATTACAGAAAAAACTCCAACGCATCCAAAACGCATCAGCGAGACTCATACTAGACATCCCTCGCCAAGATCACATCACCGGACTCCTAAAAGACCTACACTGGCTTCCCGTCAACAAAAGAATTACGTTCCGCCTACTCACCCACGCACACAAGGCCCTCTACAATCTAGGACCCGAATGCCTCAACAATCGCCTATCCTTCTACAAACCCACCCGCCAACTAAGATCATCCAATCAAGCCCTCGCCGCGGTCCCGCGCATCCGAAAATCCACCATGGGTGGCAGATCCTTCTCCTTCCTTGCCGCCAAGACCTGGAACTCTCTCCCCACTCACCTCCGCCTTACTCACAACCACATCTCCTTCAGAAAAGATCTTAAAACCTGGATATTCAACAAATAATGAACCCCTTCCCCAAGCGCCTTGAGACCCTCTGGGTGAGCAGTGCGCTATACAAATCCACGAACTTGAACTTGAACTTGACTTTGTGGATTGGACGGCGCTGCTATATCGAAATGCGACGGCGAGGGTCAGAACTGGAAGAATCATCTCTGAGATGTGTGTAGTGAGCAGGGGCACCCATCAGGGATGCCCTCTATCTCCCCTATTGTTCGCCATAGCTGTCAAACCACTCGCGGCGAGAGCCCGACTGGGACGGGCGTATCAGGGACTAGATGTTTATGGACAGGTCCACCACAAAGCTTTGTATGCGGACGACCTGCTTATGTTTCTGGCGGACTCGGCTGACTCTCTGCGGGGTGCTAAGGCCCTCCTGCAATCACTGAGTAGGGTGTCAGGTCTCCGAGTAAACTGGGCGAAGTCATGCCTGTTCCCAGCCCGACCGCGCAGAATATGCCCACAGCCCTCGGAGGGGGTAACGTGGGAGGAAAGGAGCCTGCGCTACCTCGGGACCTCGATATTTCATGACAAAGCGGATATTCTTGAGGGGAACGTCGGTTCGGCCATTAGATACGCCAAAGAGAACTTTGAGTTTTGGAGTACGCTCCCGTTGTCGCTCATGGGGAGAGTGGTACTTCTTAAGATAGTGACCCAACCACGGCTGCTTTATTTCTTTAGGACCCTCCCGATCTGGATCCCGGCAAGCTACTTCCGACGGTTAAGATCATTAGTGATCGGCTTTCTATGGGGGACGGGCAGACGCAGGGTGGCGCTCAGCACACTTCTCCGCCCTAGAGAGGAGGGTGGGCTTGCGGTACCAGACTACGAGCTGTACAACCTGGCGGCTCAGCTGCAGTGGCTGACGCAATGGGTCGCACGAGCCAGGAGAGGAGACGATGGATCCGGAGAATCGGCGGGCCCGGTTCAGGTATTATCCCGGATTGTTCTGGGGCTCCCGATGGGAGATTTCCATCTCACACAAGAATTTGCGATGGCCCGGAAGTGCTGGAATAGATACCGCCAGAGGGGCCGCATTGGGGTGCCGTACGCCCCTGAGATCCCGCTCCAGCTGTGCGGGGCACTGCCGCATGGGGGCTCGTGGCACGGGCTAGGGGATTGGGAACAGCAGGGACTCAAGTCCATGGGGGACCTCTATGAGGACGGGGCGATGCTGCCTTTCGACCTACTGAGAGATCGGTTTGAGCTGTCGGGGGGGACTTCCTCCTTCACGCGGCGCTAACGTCGGCAATCCGCAAGCACTGGAAGACGGGTATGACGTAGCCGTCACTGTCTCTGGGATGCCAGTACGTGGTGATGATGGCGGGGACGGTCAAGGCAGTCACGTGCCTATACAGACGCATGGTCTCGGAGACTGTTGCTCCTCTGCTGGCCCTGAAGACGAAATGCGAAGCGAATCTGGCGATGGAGATCCCTGACGAAGCATGGACTGGCATAGTGGCGCGGGCCCGAAACGGAACGCGCAATGCTAGATTTCAGCTGATGCACTTCTATGTCCTACACAGGGCCTACCTGACACCTGACAAATTACATAAATACTTCCCTACCCACCCGGCAGCCTGGCCGCGGTGCCCGGCACCCTTAGCTGATTTCCAACACATGTTCTGGTCCTGCCCAGAGTTGGGTCCCTTTTGGCGGGAGGTAGTAGATACCCTGAGGGAGGTCACGGAGAGAGACTTGCATCTATCCATGGCACACTGCATCCTACACTGGTTCCCACACACATCAAAGAACAAGATTACTAGCAAGTTCTTGGACCTGGGTCTGCTCCTGGCGAAACGAGCCATAACATCCCAATGGAAGGCTAATAGGGGCCCTGTTGTGGGGAGGTGGAAGGCTGAGCTGCTCAAATGGGCCCGGTGTGAAGGAGAACTCCGTATGCAGGCTGCGCTTAGAGCGGATAATGACACAGCACTGGAGAGGGCCAGGGCATGGGAGGGGCTGATCTTAGACCTCACACTTTTATGCCTGGAGGAGGAAGACACCCCGGCACATAGCCCTGCCCCGGCGGACCACTTGCCCAGAGAGGTGGCGACCTAGGCTCCCTCCCCTGTCCCCCTACTTCCTGAGTGAGGAATACGAATCATTTGTTGGTTACTCCTGATGGCCTTCTTCGGGACTGCATTGGTCGGGATGACTGTGATCTCGCATTGGTGGTGAGCTGGCACGCCTGGGAGGGTGGGGGGTAGAGTTGGGCGAAGGGGGGATAGTTCTGAAGGGGGGGGAATGGGGGGATGGGGTGGGTTGAGGGAGTGGGGAGTTCTAGCTCAGATGAGTAGGAAGAGAGACCATCCTGATCTCACTGGGCAACGTGATTCGGTGGGGGAGCAAGAGGATTGAAAAGCAGCACTGTCTTGCCCCAGAAAGCTGGTAACAACTGCTCTGTGTTATTCCACCCTACACACGTATTTATCTACTATTGTGCTTCTCGACCTCCGGGGTGTGAGCTAAAGAGCTGTGTAGAACGACTGTTGCAAATTTATAAGGGGAATGTTCACCAGTAGAAATGACACATATGATGTGATTGTACCATTTATCTTGCTGCAATAAAAAGAAATGTACAAAAAAAAAATGGACATCCAGCGAAACCTCTCTTTGTAGGGAATTTTTTGAGGACTGTATTTCCCTCGACAAGGCACACAAAATCACCTGGATAGCGTATGCCAGGCAATACTTCAGCGACCTCGGTATGCTGCAGTACTACATTTCTCCTTCAACAATTGCAGTAATACCGAGGAAACGGTTTTAAAAAGCTTGCTTGGCCCACCTCGAATCCTTACGACTGTCTAGTGAGATTTCAAAGTAACCGTGCAACACTCACTACAAATCCAAACATCAATGACGGTCCAGCCATACTTAACTTTTGAACTTTCGGGCTATGAAAGGCTATTGCTAACCAGGTTAAGATTAAACATCTTTCACTATCTGGTCATCTTTCCTAAGATGAACACCTGGGAAAAAGCCCCTCAACCCTGCCCTTGTGACGATAGTTCCACCCAAACTACGATCCACACAATACTGTTTTGCAGATTTTATCAGGATTTGAGGAAGCAGTGGCTTACTCCCATTTTAAAAATCATGGGTCTACGAAGGTGTTGTCCGGAACTTCTTGCCCTCCAATTTCTAGATGCTGAACCATTTGCCAAATCGATAGTAAATTTCTTGAAACTGGTCGTTAAGCATAGGCAGTATATAGAGCAATAATGGTCCTTATCTTCTTTGATAACAATGTCGGTCTGCCTTGCCATTGCCCATTATTTTGCTGCACCTTTGTAACAATGTTGGTATCCCGAAGTTTTTTTTTTTTAATCTGTAAGCTTCTAAGTAGATTGTATTGTTTCATTCCCTGTACATGCACAGCTTTTTATACTCCAATTGTCGTAGCTCCCATATTAGGAGTCAAAAGTGCTTTCCTCTGGGAGGAATGGAACATTAAGAAAACCTAACAGTTATTAACTTAAAAACCGTCATTTGTTATGACATTTTATTCTTATTGGATATAATTCTTTTTTTAATTGCATTCTTTTATTCAGTTGTAAATATAATGTGCTTTTATGGATGTGTTCTCTACAACCGCATAAAGCTTTATTTGATTTGATTTGAGTCAGGGTTGTCCACCGAAATGTAGTAGTTATATACATGGAATGTGTGGAGTCACTTAACCGTTTTAGACTGGTGAATGTGTTTTGGTAAAATGCAAGGTCTTATATTTTTTTGTCTAGAATCACACTGTGCGTCTGTGTACATTTAGGAATTATAATCGTCCCTTTTTCCACTTTCTCCCCCTCTCTCCTCATACTCCCTCCCTCTCTCCTCATACATACCCCTCTCTCCTTATACTTCCCCTCTCTCCTCACACTCCCCGTCTCTCTATATATTCTTCCCTCTCCTCATACTCACCCTCTCCCCTCATACTCCCCGTCTCTTCATACTACTCCCTCCTCTCGTGATACTCCCCCTCCCCCTCTCTCCTCATACCCCCTTCACTCCTCATACTCCCCCATCTGCTCATACTCATCCCTCTATCCTCATAGTACTCCCTCTGTCCTCATACACCCCCTCTCTCCTTAAACTTCCCTTTTCTCTACATTCTCCCCCTCTGTTTTCATAGTCTCTCCTCATACACACCCCTCTCTCCTTATAGTCCTCTTTTCTACTCATACTCGCCCCTCTTTCCACATAGTCCCCCTCTCTCCTCATACTCCTCGTCTCTCTCCTCATACTCCCCCCTCTCTCCTCATACTCCCCCCTATCTCCTCACACTCCCCCTCTCTCCTCACACTTCCCCTCTCTCTTCTTAAACTCTCTCCTCTCTACTTATACTCCCCCTCTCTCCTTACACTTCTCCTCACTCTTTATACTCCCCTTTCTCCTCATACTCGCCCCTCTTTCCACATACTCCCCTCTCTCCTTATACTCCTGTCTTTCTCCTTATACTCCCCCCTCTCTCCTGATATTCTCCCTCTTTCCTCATTGTTACCTGTCTCTCCTCATACTCCCCCTGTCCTCATACTCCCCCTGTCCTCATACTCCCCTCTCTTTCCTCTTACTCCTTCCTCTCTTCTCATACTCCCCTTCTCCTCATATTCCCCGCTGTCTTCATACTTTCCCCTCTCTCCTCATACTCCTCCTCTCTCTGGTCATAGTCCCCCCTCTCTCCTCACATTCTCCCTCTCTCTCCTTATACTTCTTCCTCTCTCCTGATATTCCTCTCTCTCTCCTCATACTCTCCCCTCTCCTCATATTCCCCCTTTTCCTCATATTCCCCCCTCTCCTGATACTCCTTCCTCTCTCCTCATTCCCCGGCTGTCCTCATTCTCTCTCCTCTTCTCATCCTCCCTCCATCTCCTCATACTCTTCCCTCTTTCCTCATACTATTCCCTCTCTCCTCATACACCATCTCTTTCCTTATACTCCCCCCTCTCCATATTCTCCCCCCTCTCCAATATATGTGTGTTCTTCTGTCAACTTGTACACTTGTGTTTTACATCTTCAATTCTCTACTCTGTATCCTTATACTTCTACCAAACACTCTGTGAATGTTCTTGCAGTACTGTAGTGACCAATTTAGCAGTCTGTAGTAATCCATTCACTGCACTTTCCTCATACTATCCATCTGTTCTCATACTCTCCCCTCTCTCCTTATACTCCTCTTTTCTCCTCATACTCGCCCCTCTTTCCACATACTCCCCCCTCTCTCTTCATATTCTTCCTCTCTCTCTTCATTCTGCCCCCTCTCTTCTCATACTCCCCCTTTAACTCCTTATACACCCTCCTCTCTACTGATATTCCCCCTCTCTCCTTATACTCCCTCCTCTTCTCATACTTCCCCTCTCTCCTCTTACTCTTCCCTCTCTCCTCATACTCCCCCTTCTCTTCATATTCCCCCTTTCCTCATACTCTCAGTCTCTGTCCTCATACTCCCCCCTTTCTCCTCATATCCCCCCTCTCTACTCAAACGTCCCCCTCTCCTCATACTCCTCCCTCTCCTGATACTCCCCCCTCTCTCCTCATACCCCATCACTCTTCATATTCCCCCATCTCTCTTCATATTCCCCCATCTCCTCACACTCCTGTCTCTCTTCATACTTCCTCCTCTGTCCTCATACTACCCCCTCTCTCCTCATACACCCCTTCTCTCCTTATACTCCCCTTCTCTCCACATTCTCCCCCCCTTTCTTTTCATACTTTACCCTCTCTCTTTATACTCGTCCTTTCTCCTCCTAGTCGCCCCTCTCTCCACATATTCCCCCTTTTCTCCTCATACTGCCAGCTCTCTCCTCATACTCCGTCCTCTCTCCTCATAGTCCCCCCTTTGTCCTCGTTCTACAGTAACTCAATAACTTTTACGCACCATTGACTTTGCATTGGTGCATGCGTGCGCTTTCAGCGCTGCACCCGAGTCCCGCGGGCTACTCCCGTCCTAACTGCTGTTAGTCCAGTGTAGTCCCAGCGATTCCCAAGGCCCTAGGCCTTACCACTGTTCGTAAGGTGATACTTATACCACTTTTTTAAAATATGGTTTGAGTGGCCACCGGCCCTATCCATAAATGTGCAACTTTTGAATGTTTAACTGTGCTTTTGTTTAAACGCTTGTGCCTCTGCACTCATAAAGAGTACAGAGGATTATTCTAGTAATAAATACATATATTTTTATAATATATAACTTGTGTGGTGTCCTTTCATTTGATATTACAGGATTGCATATGGTAAAACAGCTGGCTTCACATGCCCTCTTGAGTATTAGCCTAAGACTGCTTAGTCCATGCTACCTCTAGGATAGCTTGTCTATAAGGTTGACTTACAACCACCACCATAAGGAATTGTTTGGACTGATACAAGGTGCCCCCGGAACTGTGGACATCATACATCAGGCCAACTTCTCACACTTTGCATGCACTTTTGTATGCACCTGCAAACTCTGTCATTGCTGTTACCCTATTGTAGTGACTCATTGACTCATGTAGTAAAGTACGTGTTAGGACAAGGACTGCTTCAAACCTGTGTGCTGTATGCATGCACTCTTCTATCCACGTGTACACTTCTCTTTTATATCTTCAGTTCTGTTATAGCATGTGTTACCCCTTGT
Organism: Lissotriton helveticus; assembly: GCF_964261635.1. Classification (NCBI taxonomy): domain Eukaryota; kingdom Metazoa; phylum Chordata; class Amphibia; order Caudata; family Salamandridae; genus Lissotriton; species Lissotriton helveticus. The sequence goes on from NC_136070.1 coordinate 760,792,156, forward strand.
ACTGTTCTAGTGATGCATTTAGTAGCATGTACTAATCCATTCACTGCTGAAAAGTCCAACTACTGATCAATTCATTAAGGTACTCTTCTTCCAGATGAAGTTCTTGAAAGTTTTATGCAGTATGTATCTATGCACTTCTGTTATCAGTTACACAGTTGTTTTTAAATACTGTCATTTTACATTGTATTTATTTAGTAATAGAATAGTATATTTCATATATTTATTTTTATAATGTTATATATATTTTTTGTAAGAGATTCTATTTTTCAACACTAAAAGAAATTCATCATGCCTTCAAAAAGTGAAAAGAGGAAACAACATAATAAAGCTTATTATTTAAAGAGAAGTCATCCACAAGATTTACCTGAACAACGTGTGAACAAAAAGAAAAAAACTCCTGGTAAGACAACTAAATATTTGTCAAAGAAGTTGTCAAACAGTAGGAGTAATGTGGAAAATGTGAAAAATGCAAACAGTGTATCTGCAAGAAAAAAGAAAAACAAGGGAAAAAACAAAAATGATGGGAAATAGTCTTCTACACAAACACTGTATAGTAAAAGTAGGAAGAATCAATTTCAGGAACTTAGAAAAATAATGTTTTATAATCGAGTTGTTTTAAATTTGATGCAAGATATGAAGAAATGTAAAAGAAAAACAGCATTTTATAAGTAGAAGAAACGTATAGAACATATAGTTGAGAAGGCTTTTGAATTGAAAAAGAAGTTGTTTATTTTAGTAATCAATAGAATTCGATCACTAGATAAGCCAATCCATTTAATGAAAGCCAAAAGTAAGTGGAGAAGAGTTATTAACAAAAGTAATTTTTCTGATGTTTTTTTGGGTGAATGGAAACACAGTTCAAGTTCTGAGCCTTTTTTTAATGAAGAGAGTTATTTTCAGAGTAATGATTTGTTGCATGCAGTTGACACTAGTGGTCGATCTTATGAGGTTAGAAATGGTTGCCCTATTGACAAAGAGAAAATTGTTCCTATAAATGAAGAAGAGGTGTTAGCTGATGAAGTTTTAGGGAGACGTCCTAAAGCTCTAGTGTACACTTGGAATTGCAGTAGTATTTGTAGTGGACGGCAGAAATCTATTGATTTTTTACGCAATTTCTTCCGTAACTATACTAAGAAAAGTATTAAACAAAAGATTAACATGTTGCAAGGACTAGACCCTTACAGAGTGAGAGAAAATACTGGTTTGCAAGGTCATTCTCTTGCTTGTCTTTCTAAAAAAGTATGTAGAAGTGTTTTTCACCATTTCAGGATGTTAGCAGTACATCATACTCAAATGAGGAAATTAGTCAGAACATTGTATTATGCAAAAAGTCCAGCACTAATGTTAAAAAAGTTGAACAGTGCTCTTTTGCGTGGATCTGTATCAGATGTAATGAACGTTCGTGAAGAAATTCAGGTAAGTTACTTTGGTCCTGAGGAAGACAATGCAGAAACTGATACATTAATAGAAGGAAATGTGGAAGAGAATGTACAACATTGTAGTACAGAAAAATGTGAGCAAGAAATTACGAAGTTTAAGGTAATTTCAGGTGAAAGGCCAAATTATTCTTGTATTTGTTGTCGACGAACTCATTATAAGAATCAGACCAGGACTGTTGATCTGTATTCAAAAAGTGAAAAGGAAAATAATAATGAGTGGAAGGAATTTGAAACTCATTTATTGGTAGAGAATTGTTTTGATTTGGGTTCTGATCAGCGTATTTGTAAATATTGTTATAACAAATTAGACGAGAACAAAATGCCTGCTAGAGCTGCGCATAATAATCTTGAGTTGGTAAATATTCCTTCTGAACCAATGGATTTAAATACCTATGAGTCTATTCTTATTCAATGTGTGCATCCATTTCAGGCTATTGTTCGTATGGAGCCTAAGACAGGGAAATTGCCTCCTTCAGATTTACAGAGAGGATTAAAGGGAAGAGTTGTATACTTGCCTCTAGATTTAAAGAAAAATATTGAAACAATTGGTGTAGAAAATGTAGAAGAGGAACCTCTAGTTATTCTTGTTAATGGCGTTCCTACTAAGAATAAGAAAATCTGGCAAGAATTAGTGGATGTTAGGAAAGTGAAAAAGGCAATGTTGTATCTGGTAAAAAATAATCAGTACTATAAAAATGTGTATGTGGGAGAAGAAGAAATAACTGTAGAAGAAGATAGTGACTTGTCAACTGGACAAATTGAAAAAGTGGATGTGTCCAGAACTGAAGAAGTCTATGAACATTACAGTGTTCATCCACTTCATTCCAAAGAAGTGATGGGGAATACTATTGAGTTATTTCAAATGAAAGAAGCAAAGGGAAGTCCCATTAGTGTATGGGAAGAAAGCTTGGAAGCTCGTTGTTTCCCTCAGATGTTTCCAACAGGAAAAGGAGGACGATATGATGAACGACCTGTGCAGATTCCTGCATCTGAATACCGGACATCAAGATTGTATGCAGAAGATCCAAGATTTCGACAATGTATTCCGTATTTGTTTCATCTTTTGTTTGAGAGTGCCTTGTCTGGACTTTCTTATGCAGTCAACCATTGATTGAAAACAGGTGTACATCTGCAAAATCTTTCGGCAAAGGAATTCATGGATAAAGTACAGCAGAAAGATAATGTTTTGGAATCTCAGATGATTAATCTCACGGCATGTCAGCGTGATACTAATGAGTACTGGTACCGCCGTCATGGAGAACTTGAATGTATACTAAGGAACTTAAGAACTCCTACATGGTTCCTTACTATAAGCTGTGCTGAATATGCTTGGGATGATTTACTTAAATTTCTTCGAGAGGCAAATCCAAATATAGTAAATATTGAATACAAGACACCTGGAGAATTGTGCTCTTTGGATCCAGCTAATGTATGCAGATATTTCAATCATAGATTTGAAGCTATGATGTCTTTTATCACCAATATAAAAAAATCCCCCTCTTGGAGAGGTTCTAGATTTCTTTTGGAGAAAGGAGTATCGAGCGAGAGGTGCTCCTCACATACATATGCTGTTATGGATAAAGGACGCTCCCAAATTTGGAACAGATTCGGATGATACTGTGTTGTCTTTTATTGAAGATTATGCTACATGTGCTATACCCAAAAGCACAGAAGAAAAGGACTTAAGACTACAAATCTTACGATTCCAAAGCCATTGTTGTGGGAAATACTGTAGTCGAAAGTACAAATCTAAGGACAAATTCTACACCAAACGTCGTTTTGCATTTCCACGTCCTGTAATATCGAAAGGACGAGTGAACAGTTTTATGCCATCGTGCGACATACTATCACAAGAAAATCTCCCAAAAATACCTACAACTTAAGAAGAAATGAAGTCAAAATACATAAATGACTACAGCCCAGTCATTTTGTTCATGTGGAATGCTAACATGGATATTCAATACAATGCGGGCAATTCCATTGCTGTTGCTCGATATGTAACATTCTACATAACTAAATCAGAAAAGACGATATTGAAGGAAATGTGGGAAGAGATTTCCCACGAGAAGAGTAAGTAAGAAATTATATAGTTACAGTTTGAAGATGTTTCTCATCGAAAAATTGGAGCGTATGAATGCTCAGATCGCTTATCATCTGCAAGTCTATACTCCAAATCTAGAAGAATCATTTGGGTGAGTCTAGGTCTTGCTGCAACACGAAATCGAGTACTTAAATCTGTACAAGAAGTTGAATATTTAGCTGAAGAGAGCCAGAAAGTACAGATATTGTGAAAACAAATATGTTGGATACATATTTTCCAAATAGAAGTCATCATCTTAAGAACATTTGTCTCTATGAAGTGCTGCAAAACTATATTTTTAAAAGGAATATTACAGAAAACAACAATAATGGTATATATGCTGTGATTGGTTCTGAAGGATGTTTGGTGAAACAAAGAAAAGGACATTTGATTAATCACCGTAAACTGAGTTGCGAAACTCCTGACAAAAGGGAATTTTACTATTTAGCTCTTTTGCAACTATTCAAGCCGTGGCGCTCAGAATTGGAATTACTTGGAGATTTTGAGAGTTATGAAGATTCATTTAACGCAACTAAAGATACTATACAATGTCCTGTTTTTGCTAATTATGTGAAAATGTTGAATGACGCTTTGCCCTGCCGTGCATTACCTGATTTGGAGGTGTTTGACGCTGCTGGTGAGTCGGAGGCCGGAACTTTGCTGTGCTTCTGCGGTCCCCGCTCTACGGGTGCCGCCTGGGGGATTACTGCCTATTTTTACCGGAGGAAATAGCCGGGGGACTGTGAGGATCAGCAGGCTACACTCCCTACAGCTGGTGCCTCTTCCCTCGGTGGTCACGCCCCCGCCAGGCCGCTATATAAACTTTTCACGGCCCCCGCTCCGCGGGAGCCGCTCACTGTGGACGCTTTGCCCTGCCGTGCATTACCTGATTTGGAGGTGTTTGACGCTGCTGGTGGGTCCGAGGCCGGAACTTTACTGTGCTTCTGCGGTCCCCGCAATATGGGTGCCGCCTGGGGGAATACTGCCTTCTTTTAAAGGAGGAAATCGCCGGGGGACTGCGAGGACCAGCAGGCTACACTCCCTACAGCTGGTGCCTCTTCCCTCGGTGTTACGTTAAATTAGAACTCACTTTCCCGCGACGCGGGACGCGCGCGGGTGGGTACCGGGTGAAGCCCGCGCAAAGGGCGGGCCGTCTGAGGCCGTCCGAGGTCTAAGAGGACGGGCCGGGCCCTTTCTCTTTAACCTTGGGTACGATTTGTGGCTTTTAGATACTAGCTTAACCCGCTTAAACCCTGAGTAATATGGCTCTTCGCTCGGGGAAGGGGAGAAATGTCACCCTCTCTACTGCGGGTGGAGCAGTCACTGGCACTATGGACCAATTTCTAAAACGGGCTATGGTAATTCTAGAGAAAGAAATAGCCCTGACAGAGAAAAGATTGTCCTTAGATTTAGTGACAGGAAAGCGCTCCTCTTTGGGCCCTATTGGGGCAATTACTTCCCCCGTAACCCGTACACATGACCCAATAGCTGTACAGAGCCCTATATTTTGTTCTGTGTTGGCAGAGCCGAACTCAGCTAAGGCCCGTGCAAATTCAAATTTAAATTCTACCATCAATAGTACGGCTTCTAGCGAAGCTCCTAAGTCCCCTTCGCCACAGAGATCTCCCATAAAATTCCCAAGTGTGGGACAAACGAAAAGTAAAAGACCTGCTGCAATACAAAAAAGTAGTAAAAGGAAAAGAGTGGGAGGTATTCAGAAGGGGGGCTCAGCTAAAATACCAAAGACTAATTGCCAATCATCGAGTCCCCTGCCTCTTATTCCACCTACGGGGCTTTTGGTATTTACGAACCCCGCCCCTGATTGTAGTGTAGATGCTGAGTTCTTGGGAAAAATGGAAATACTCATAAAATCATTGATGCTGCCCTTACTAGAGCAAATGCGAATGATCAATGCCAAATTAGACCAGCTAGAAAAGTTAGTATTAGCCAACACCGGGATATTGGATAAGCTATCCATAGCACGGAAGAATACTAAGGCCCCTATGACCGATGCTCAGATTCAAGGGTCTGGCAGCGGTTTCGGGGCCGTGCAACCTGTTAACATAAACAAGCCTTTAAGTAAAACACCAGTCATCATTAACGCCACCCCCCAACACTGTCCCAGTATATCCGTCCGTCCCCCAGTAACAACCCAGGCTTTATTAAATAAATCAATTTCTTCTCCTAAACAAATGGCCGAAGTAGCAAGAAACAAGGATACAAAAACATTACTACCGGATCTGCCCCCCGAAGCTAACCCCCTGGTGGTCGTTTTGGCCGGTGTTCCGGTTTTAGAAGAGCAGGTCAAGGAATCCTTTGCCTCACTTAAAAACAAGGTAGTTAACTGGCTTAACATTCACAGACCGCTACCCCCCAAATCTCGAGTGAGATTATTATAGTAAGAAGGACTCCTTGGTTAGGTAGAACGGTGAAAACAATTAAAGGTGACTGCGTAGTGGTGACCTTTAGAGACCCTAGATCTGTCTCCCATATATGCGCATGGATTAATCAAGCACCGGAAAACACTATCTAGTCACTGCCGTTATCCTTCTTTTATCCACCGTACTGTTCGGGGGAATATAGGGGGAGGTCTGATGAATGGACAAGAATAGAAAGGAGGGGAGGGAATAGGGGGAATTGGGGCAGACCAGGTCCTATGTACATCCCAGATGCATTTTATAGCTCCAACCGCTATAGCTGCCTAGAGGCAGTAGATTGACTGTCCCTCCCAATTCAGGAATTAGGGAATTGTATAGCTAAGGTGGAGGGTATAGGAGCGCTTCCAGAACCTGGAGAGTTGTTAATTTGTGACCAACATAATATCCTGGAGGACGTTTGCCCTGCTGAGATTAAAACTGTGGGGTTTCAAGCTAATACTGTCTACGATGGGTCAAATTGCCAGAGTACTGCTATAGCACTAGGAAGTTATAAAATAATCTCTATCTCTGGGTCAACAAGGCCTGCAGATGCTACATCCCGGATAATTATTGAAGCCCCGGAACATGGAATAGAAACCGGTTGCAGATGGTATAATCTTGCTAGTTGGAATATCGCTGGCTGGAACAGCAAAGTTGACTCTCTTGGGTGAGGCGATTTGGTTAATAAATATGATCTATTATGCCTACACGAGACATGGAGTAAGGAAGACATCAACTATGAGGGATTTGTTTCCTTTAACTTACCAGCACAAGGATCGACTATGGGTAGAGCCAAAGGCGGACTTCTCATTTTACTTTCAGTCAATCTCCCAGTGCAAGTTATAAAACACGAAACGGTTGGCTGCCATTTCCAAGTGTTATGGCTACGACCAAATAATGGCCGTGACGTTTTGTTGATTAATCATTAGAATAATTTGTTTGATTCCTTGCGATCATCTGCAGTAATTAATGAACTAGAGAAGGTCCTTGATAGGATCTGTCTCGAAGATCGTGTTAATTTTGCATTTATCTGGGGGGAGACTTCAATATTCCAACGTGCCCTCTATCATTAACTAAGGCATGTGGGGTCAATGATGATAATGGAGAAGGCTGCATTCATTTCATACACAGTATTTATGGTGAATCATTGAACTCTGTTATGGCAAAATATGATCTTGTTATACTGCAGACTGCCAAAGACAGGGAGGGCAATTCTGTCCCAACTTTTACTGGTAGAAACGCAGCCACTGTTATTGACCATCTGTTGATCTCAGAGGATAATATATTATATTGTGATACCCCGGTTGTTTTGGATTTTGCGGTCAGTGACCATAATTGTATCACGCTGGCACTATTCATTTGGGGTAACAAGGTATCGGCAGTTAAAACTGTTGTTAATGATATTGTCCCGTGTAGAGCAAATGGCCATAGGATTAAGTGGCGAGGAGACAATTCTGAATTTTTTTTTGTTTAAAATCGTGGTGGCCTGTTTGCCCGAGCTGTCTAATTGCCTGGACGACGATATTGACCCAGCGGGAATTTTAACGAGTTTTAAAAAGATCAGCATCCTAATCGACAGTATCTTGACTACTTCTAAGTGTAGTAATTAGAAAGTAATGATAGGATGGTTTGATTCCGCATGTACTGAGTCATTGCAGACACTTAAAAAGGCTCTATCTAGTAGGCCTAGGGATAGGCTGGCTATTACAAAACTCAAGGTCTTATATAAAGAGCAGCTGAAGCGAAGAAAGCGCGCACTATAGGAGGAAGCCTGGAGTAATCTGACCAGGGCTGTAGAATTGTCAAATTGTAAACTCTTTTGGGATACGGTTAACTGCCCCTTCCTCAAGAGTGATGACACCCCAGCTTTAACTGCCCATGTTAGCGAGGATTGTTGGGTTTCCCACTTTAGCAGTATTTTTGACTCTAAGGGAGAGGCTAATTTATCTACCGAGAAAGGTGACCCATCGTCAACTATCTCCTTAAATATTACATTGCAAGAGGTAGAGAGTGCCATTAAGAGTAGCAAGGGAGGGAAAGCCCCCGGCCCAGACGGGATCCCTATTGACCTATTCAAGGCCGATATGGTACTATGGGGCCCTGTCTTGACCAAAGTTTTTAATGCGGCAGTAATGGAAATCAATAATTATTCCTATATCTAAAAAGTGAGATATGTCAGATGCAAAAAACTATCAACCTATTTCCCTTTTGGATTCTTCCCTTAAGACCATGAGCAGGGTGTTGTTGTCTAGGCTAGAGGAGTGGGCAGAGGACAGCGGAATTCTCGCGAGTTCTCAATATGGGTTCCGAAAGGGTCTCGGGACCATAGAACAGTGTATAAACCTAGATCTAATATAGGGAAGTACACACGCGCTAAGCAGGGTTCGCTCTTTCTCTGCTTCGCTGACTTAAGCAGCGCATTTGATTTAGTCGATCATGCCCTATTATGGTCAACGCTACTAGAACTAGGTGCCCCTGCCGGGATCATCCACTTCCTGGCCAGACTATATTCCAAATTATCTGCTCGCATAAGGTATGGTCAAGCAGGAGAATGTACCGATAGTATTAGGGTCAATCTAGGCATAAGACAGGGCTGTGTCCACGCGCCCCTCCTCTTCTCCCTTTTTATTAACGCAATCGGCGCAGAGCTCAAGCTGGCCAACTCCGACGCCCCACAAGCGGATGGCCAAGCTATTCCGATTCTGCTCTACGCAGATGACTCTGTGCTTTTATCGAGAACTCCCTGTGGTTTACAGAGATTAATGGACAAGTTTGCAGGTTTTATCAAGAGAAAGAAATTAAAGATTAATAATTCCAAAACTTTTATTATGTCATGCAGCAAAGAAATGAGGAAGCTGAGAGCCTTTTATATTGAGGGCCAAAAAATACAGATTGTATAAAAATTCTGTTATTTAGGAATAACTTTTAGCAGCAATGGCATGTGGCTACAGGAGATAACCAATGTAAAAGCCAAGATGTCCAAAAGTGCCTTTGGAGTGTTCAAATTTGCGTCAAAGTTAGGTGATCGACGCATTTATGACATGTTACATATATATCGTCACAGATGTGTGTCAATTGCACTTTATGGATCTGGTGTTTGGGGGTATTGCCGCCATGGGGCTTTGCAAGCTGAAGAAAACTGTTTCTTTAAAAAATTGCTCTGCTTGCCCATGTCAGCCTCCACTGAGATAACCCACCAGGAAGCTGGGCTGGAATATTTGTCTGACCTAATCAGCCTAAGACGTTTAATGGCATGGAGAGCAATTTGGCAGAAGGAAGAAACTAGCTTCACTAGAAGCATTATTAGCGACTGCCTACACTTAGATAAATGCCAATCGATTCCGTGGATTAACTATGTTGTAACAACCGTTAGGGATTTTTTTAATGTGAACAGCACAGATAATCCTGATAGTTTAACTGATATCCCCAAGAAAGAGCTTAAGTGTACCTTTGTGAGGAAGAAAGCCCAAGCACGTAAAAACACTAACATGCTGTTAACAATTCCTCAGTTCTACTACTCCAACATGGTTACAACTGGCTTTCAAAACTATTTAACGGTTGTCACCAGGCCATCCCATCGGTTTGTTCTCACGAGATTAAGACTTGGAATTGTACACCACTTGGTGGCGTTCCCTCATATTAAAAAACACCCCTCTATACCGTGCCCCTGTGACGGGTTCACTAAACAGAGTACTGTGCAGTTTTTTATTTATTTGCGATCTGTATATGCATTTTCGCATTACTTATCTTAAACCTGTGTTTAAAAAATATGCAGTAATGACTGTAAAATCTGCCATGAGGTTGCTTTTCTCTTTAAAAGATCCACATATATGTTTTGTACAGCTATGTACCTTTTGAAATCAATGGCAGCTAGGAGAAGCATGATCTTATGATTTATTTTTTTTGAGAACCTGCAGTCACAGGGATTTGTTCTATGTCTGCATTTTTATTCATGTTGTTTCTAAACTTGTTCCTTTTTAATGATAACTATATTAGAACTCAATTTCTATGGATTATATTCTGTACATTTTTTATTTGCTTTTATGATTATTTCTAAATGATCGAATAAAGCTTTTGAACTTGAAAAAACTTGAACTTGAGCAAGAAGCTACAATTGCAGCTGAGATTGCTAGAGACAGTTCTCAAGACAGTCAGATTTCTGCTCCGTTGAATGAGGATCCACTAGTAGAACCAATTGTTCAAAATGAAGCTTAAACTGCCATGGATGAGGTGGAAACAGCAATGTATCAAGCTCAAGAAGATGTAACAAACTTAGGAAACTTTGAAGAACAACTAAATGTTGAGCAAAAAGAAATATATGACCAAGTGAGAGAACAGAATGACCATGGAATACTTCATGAAAAGAAAGAGTGCTCATGCTATTCATTCCAACCTATCCGAATGTACGTGAGTGGACAAGCTGGAACAGGAACACGTTTTTTAATTAAAGTAATTACAACTTTTCGACAGAAAAGAACTGAGTCCCATTTGTCTTGTGTTGTCACTGCTCCAACTGGGTTGGCAGCACATAATATTAAAGGAATTACTACATCGTTTATTAATCCTACCAGTAGAGCATGAAAACAATTCGGAATACCACAAGCTATCTGGAGAAGCTTGTTGTGAAGTTTCAAGAGTCTAGAAGAAAATGAAACTTCTCATTATTGATGAGGTAAGCATGGTCTCAAACTTAATGCTTGCCTTTGTGCATTTAAGAATGCAGCAAATTCTTAAAACAGAGTATGACATATTATTTGGAGGAAAACACGTGATAGTTTTGGGAGATCTACTACAACTTACTCCTGTAAAAGGACAACCAGTGTTTAAAACACTGGCGCATGAAGATACCAGAAAGTCTTTGGGGAGCATTGGAAATGTTAACATTTGGTCATATTTTGAGTATAAGGAACTTATTACAAATATGCGACAGGCAAATGATGCTGATTATGGAACTATTCTTCGAGATATAAGAATTGGAAAAGTGACTTAACATGGCAAACAAGCTTTACAGAGATGATTACTTTCCAATTTGTTTCCAAATGAAAATATTGTTCCAGAGAAAATATATATGAGAATTACAGAAAACAAATCTGTAATCTGCTTAATGCCAAAACTGCGTGAATGTTCTATATTTAATGAAGACATTTTAAAGTTGGAAAATGAAGAAATTATAACATTGGAAGCTATTGATAAAATAGAGCATGAAGAATTCACTATTATTGAAGTTGAAGAGGAAATTGGATTCTTTAGAGAAATCGATATCTAAAACTGCTGAATTAGAAAAGAATCTATATGCATGTGTTAACTGTAGGATAATTTTAGGACGTAATTTGAATGTGGAAAAAGGTTTAGTAAATGGAGCAATGGGTAAAGTTGTTGATTTCGTTAATTACGTAAATAGAGATGGTATTGAATTTTTCAAAATCAAATTTGATCAAATTGAAGAAGTACAACAATTTAGTCGTTGTTCAGCTCGGTTTTTGCTTGTAAAAGATTTATATGTTTGTAGAAAACAGTTTCCTGTTTCTTTGGCGTATGCGGTGACCATTCATAAATCTCAAGGTTTAAGTGTAGATACTGCTTTAGTGAATATTGGGGGTACTGTTTTTAAAGAGGGTGTGGCATATGTTGCTTTGTCTCGAGTCAGAACTTTATCTGGATTGTATTTGATTGATTTTGATGAGAGAAAGATTAGTGCAGATGCAAATTGTGTGAAAGAGTATAATAGCATAAGAAGAGAATATGCACCCAATTTAGGTCAATATCCAGTATTTGATAAGCGTGGGGTAGGTAAAAATGAAGATATGAGAATATCTGTAGTGAAGCTGTAGAGAAAAAAAAACAAGATGAAGTTGTGATTGCAAGCAAAAAGAAAAAGGACACTGTTGAAGAGATTGTTGGTTATCAGTTTGAAAATAGTTCTGGTGTCAACTGCTATGCTAATGTAGTTGTTAATTTTGTTTTTTTTCTTGAAAGTTTGCAACAGCAAATTGTTGAAAATCGTGAAAAAAGATTTTGTTCATTGTTGTATTCTGTTTATGAAAAATGTAGTGATAAAAGTAAAATACAAAGTGTTTCTGATATTCGAAATGTTTTGGACATATGTTCTGGTTCTACTCAATTTATGCAGAATATTCAGCAAGATTGTCAGGAATTTCTAATGTATATGCTTGTTGTATTAGAAGATGAAGGTATAGATATTGAAAATCTTTTTGACCTTTCTTATAAATGTGAACATGACTGTGAAAATTGTTTGTTTACATGTAGCACTAACATAGACATTGAAAGATTTATATATTTGACTTTACCAGACTGTGAATCAGTGTATTTTAACAATCTAGTAAGAGGAGCAAGTCAAAACATGGAGTGTAGCCAATGTAAATCACAAATGTCATCACGATTATTTATACAAAGATATGGACAGTATGTAATTTTAATGCTGCAATGTTGTAGAGCTGATGGAAGAAAATGTGAAACTTTAATTAAAAATGTTGTAGCTACTCAAGTATCAATATCAGGAAGAACATTTGTAGCTATAGCAATTATTTTTCATGATGGTCTTTCTACAACATCTGGACATTACACTGTTTATTTAAAATGTCCAAAAGGTGGGATACATTGTAATGATAGTCAGTTGATTTTTAACCCCTTCGATGCTGATGACGAAGCGGTTCCGTCATCAGCATCGGTTGGGCTGTGCTGATGACGGAACCGCTCCGTCATCGGCACAGCCCTCGGGGGGAGCGCTGGCGCTCCCCCCCTGGGGCATCGATCTTCGTGCCTTTAGCAGGGGTGGCAGCGGAAGACTTTCCGCTGCCACCCCCGGGCCCGCCACGCTTCCTGGTGACGTCAGCACGCACAGCGCGCGCCAACATCATCAGGAAGCGCTGGACGCGCTGGAAGCCATTTCTTTCCAGCGCGTCCAGGTAAAGGAGGTTAGTTTGTGCCTCCGGTGGGGCGGGGGGGCGTTTCTCGGTGACTTGAGGCATCGGGGGGAAGGAAACACTGTTTCCTCTCCCCTGATGCCCCAATGCAGGGCATTCCTGGTGCAGGATCGCGCACAGCCTCGCGATCCTGCACCAGGAATGCCCCCACTAGACACCAGGGATGTCTTTTTTTGTAAAAAGGAAGCGACCCCTTGGGCAAGGGTTGCTTCCTCGGGGGCATACATTAATTCAGACTTTTATGCCCCCCTGGGGGCAGATCGGACGATTCTTTTCCCCGATTCTGGACCCAGGGGGAGGCAGAAAAGGCCACTAGACACCAGGGATTGTTTATTTTTGGTAAAGGAAGCGACCCCTTGGGCAAGGGTCGCTTCCTGGGCGCAAATTAATTACTTTAGACTAGATCGGCAGTTTTTTTGGGTGATTCTGGACCCAGGGGGGTAGAAAAGCCCACTAGACACCAGGGAATGTTTTTATTTGTAAAGGAAGTGACCCCTTGGGCAAGGGTCGCTTCCAGGGGGCAATGTTAATATTTTAGACTTTTCTGCCCGGGCGATTTTTTTTCCCGATTCTGGACCCAGGGGGGGGGGGGGCAGAAAAGCTCACTAGAAACCAGAGATTGTTTATTTTTGGTAAAGGAAGCGACCCCTTGGGCAAGAGTCGCTTCCTGGGAAATCCAGTAAATGTAATTTAAAAGGATAAATATATATATATATATATATATATAAAAAATAAAAAAGATTATACATATGCACGAAAATACGTCCACACAATAGGGTAAAATAGGTATAATAAACACTAAATATAGGAGGCACACACAGGAGGTCAGGCAGAGTAGGGGTACCTTCCATCCGGTAACACCGGATAGAGAGTACAAGGGTTCCTCATGGGTTCGGGGGTAGTAGGGAAGGGCACAGGGGGATAAGTAAGAAGAAAAAATCCTCGTTCGTAACCATGCTCCTATTAAGGTTTTTGTTTTTAATGGCAGTACTTAACCTGTTTTCGGTAACTGTTCAGAGTATCCTTTTCGAGGAGGGTGAATGCAGCCAGATATTTAGTTACCACCAATCTTTAGAGTATGGGTAAGCTTAAGATTTTCTCCTGGAATGTGAATGGCCTGTGCACCAAACCTAGGGCGAATAAAATCTTGCAATATCTTCGAGATGTTGATGCGCGGGTCATGATACTCCAGGAGACCCATCTAATTGAAACCGAGATGGATGATTTGGTTAAAAAGAATGGGTGGCTAGATTCCTCAGTCTCTACTTCACAAAATCTAAACATAAGGGGAGTGACGATTTTGTTTAAAAAACCCATGAGTTTTAAAATCATTAAGAAAAAAGCAGACACAGGAGGGAGGTGGGCTATTGCAGCAGTTGAGATGGACAGGTGTGTATTAACGCTGGCAGGATATTATGGTCCTAATCGTGATGACCCTGCAGCACTTGAAGCCTTATTCTCTCATTTGTTGCATTTCCCAGAGCCTGTAATTATAACAGGAGATTTTAACATTGTCTTAAACCCTCAGTTGGATAAATCTCTGACCAGCAGGCAGCAGGTTTTGTCAAAGTCTAGGAGTGGTCTGCTTGGTTTCATGAGCCAATATGGCTATGTAGATATTTGGAGGGTAAGGGCAGGTCAGAAACTGGGATTTTCTTATAGAAATCTTAAATATCGGCATCGATCAAGGATAGACTTCATCTTAACTAGCCGTTCATTGGTGGACTCCGTTGCCAATGTAAGTTATGCTCCCTCCCATCTTTCCGATCACTCTTCTATGATGCTGGACCTAAATTGGGGGTCTAAGCAGCCCGATAGAAATTGGTCTTTTGATAGATCCTTTCTTACCTCCTCTGAGGACATGGAGTTTATTAAATCTGAAGCCCGTGAATTTTTTCTGAGTAATGTAGGCTCCGCCAAACTCGGTGTTGTTTGGGACGCCTTTAAATGTACAATAAGAGGGCTGATAAAAAATAAAACGGTCTACAGAAGAAGGCAATACCTGGAAGAGGTGTCCTCTATTGAGGCTAGAATGTTAATAGTGCAAACAGATATTGAGGGAAGTAGAATCGAAGATGGTAATGATATATCCCTGAAGCTCGAGGAGTTGGAGGAATTAAAAAATAGGTTATCATCTATTTTGGACAAACGGATTCTGCAGAGGTGGGAGGCCAGCAAGTTGTCTCACTTTCAGTATGGGGAGGGTGCAGGCAGGTTGCTGGCCTGGAAAGCCAAAACTGACAGGGTAAGAAATCATGTAGAGGTAATTACTGCGGGTGGAAATTCCTTTACAAGAGATGAGGATATCAGGGCCACCTTTAAAGACTTATTCCAGTTAATATACCAGGAGGACCTTAATATAACAGTAGAGAGTATTACAAACTGGTTGGAGGCCATCTCGCTACCATCACTATCAGCCGAGCAAAACCACTTCCTAGACAACGAAATAACAGGGGCAGAGGTAGAGGAAGCTATTCGGGGAGCTAAGGGTAATAAAGCTGCATGGACAGATGGTTTACCGTCCGAAATTTATAAAAACTTGATGGTCGAGGTTGCCCCTATTCTGGTGTCTTTATTTAACCAGATATTAAGGGAGGGTGAGGCACCACCAGCCTCTTGGGACAACGCCTCAATAACACTTATTTTGAAGCCTGGGAAGTCCCCGGCTGACTGTGGTTCGTATCGGCCTATTTCGATACTGAATGCCGACTACAAGCTTTTTGCTTCGATTTTAGCGAAAAGGCTTGGTCAAGTGGCCCCGGACATCTTGCACCTTAACCAAAAAGGCTTTGTGAAGGGGAGGCAGATGTTTGAGCTCATTTATGATCTTATAGGCTCCATCGATATTGCAACAAAAGAAGGTATGCCCCTGTCAGTTCTCACGTTGGACGCCACCAAGGCCTTCGACAGGGTTAATTGGCTGTACCTGTCGGAGGCCCTGTCGAAGTTCAACGTGGGCAAAAAATTCTGTGGAGCGATAAAGTTGCTGTACAGAAGTCCATCAGCCTCTCTGTTGGTCAACGGGGGGCTATCTGAGTCGTTTCCGGTAACGAGGGGGACAAGGCAGGGTTGCCCCCTGTCTCCCCTATTATTCGATCTATACATAGAGCCCTTTGCCCAGAAACTAAGAGAAGCCATCTTAGTTGCACCATTTACCTATTGCAATTGGATGAAAAAAGTAGCCCTCTACGCGGATGATGTTATGATCTTTACATCTGATATGAGTACGGCGTTCCCTGCAGTCATTGACCTAGCCTTGGAATTCGGCAGAGTTTCAGGGTACGAGGTCAATGCCTCCAAGACTGAGTCTATGTCATGGAACATTGCCCACAATACTCATGGTGAAATATCGAGAACCAATCTGCGGTATTTGGGTGTTTCAATAGTTAAAGATATAGGGCTGATTGCTCCTTCAAATTTTGATAGGGTGGCTGCACAGTGCCGAAAACAGATGAGAGCATGGCCACATCTCCCGATTACCATCTTAGGGAAGGTAAATCTGGTTAAAATGTCCATCCTGCCAAAGGTTAAATTTTTATTTAATTCAATTCCGTTGTTTTTTTATCCCAAAACTATATCTAAGTTACAGGGTGAGATTTCCTCATTTATATGGAGTAACAAAAATCCGAGAATGTCTTGGAAAAAGATAAGGCGTCGTAGGGAGAAGCGAGGACTGGCAGGTCCGGATCTCCAAGCTTATGCGTGGGCCTTTCAGTTATCCCACTCACGCATGTTGCAGAAAACACCTACTGAAACAGGTGTGGGTGGCATGTTTTCAGCTTTGCTGAGTTGTGAGGGAGTTGGGCAGAGCAGCTTTTTGTTTAAATTTGGGGATCCCAAGTTTTAAAAAATAAATAAAACTGAAGGTGTTGCAGGGGATGGCCAATACCTGGTACAGACTGAGATTTTTGATTAAATTGGGGTATTATTCTAACTGTGCCCCAATTTGGGACCTACCTGCACCCCCAGCCTGGACAGAAGATGCACTTGCTCTACCACTTAGAGAGGCTGGAGTTAAATCTTGGGGAGACCTATTCATGGATGGATCCTTACTACCATGGAATTACTTGGTCAATAAAATCGGGCCGAGATTTTCAAGATTTAAATATGTGCAAATAGCAAGTTGGGCTCAGACCTTTCAAGGACAGTCCACAGGGAGTAGGAATCTACCTATAGGAGTTGTAAGTGAGTTAGAGGCGGGTCTGGTCAATAAACCCCCTGCAAAAAAGGAGATCTCACTCTGGTATAAAATAATCTTATAGGAAACCGACGGAAAGTTCTGTCTCCCATCACAACTATGGGGCGAGTTGATGCCGGGGAAGGATGTGGAAGAACTGTGGGGAGCCTCGTGCGGGGTGCTCTGGGACTTGGTCAAACCAGCTTGGTTGCGAAGAAATCATTTATTCACCATGCATAGGGCCTACTATTCCCCGCAGAGGCTGTCGAAGTTTTCCTTGACGGGACCGGTCTCCTGCACAAGATGTGGCTTGGAGGCGGCATCTGATGTGCATATGGTTTTTGAATGCCCGCAAATCGCTGCTTTCTGGAACTCTATAGGTGAAAAACTGTCCTCATGTCTGGGTCGTCCAATATCTATAGATTTGGGTCTTGTTATTCTTGGCCTGAATGAAAAATCCCGCTCTGCTGCCTCGAACCTTTTGTTTTTCTCTGTGTTGGTGGCCCGCAGGGAAATCTGTAGGCATTGGAAGGATACTTTGCCTCCCTCTTTTTATGAATGGCGCTCCGCAATGCTCCGAATATCTAAATTAGACCTGGCAAGGGGAGGAAATCAGGAAAGAAGAGCTTTCTGGTACCAGCTGGACTGGTGTCGTTGAGACTGGGTTTTTTTTTTTTCCCCAGGTCCAATGATTACGCATTCATGGTTCACCCTTGGGTTGGTCCAGAACGAAGATATATTCAAGGGAGCCTAAATAGGCCAGACACTATCTTTTGGCGGTCTTAGCCCGGAGGTCGAAGGATTGTGGCCTGCCATTAGGTGTTGTTGGGATATTGTGGCGTTAATTCCACCAAATTATTCCTGCCAGCGGATGCTGAGACATCACCAGGCACTGCCTACCTTCTTGCTTTGTGGAGAGATTGCTAGTAGATGGATTGGAGCCATGGCGCGAATGAGAATAAAAAAAAAAAAGAGTCGCTTCCTGGGAGCAAATTAATTATTTTAGACTTTTCTGCCCCCCCCCCCCCCTTGGGGGCAGATCAGCTG
This sequence comes from Lissotriton helveticus, assembly GCF_964261635.1. Taxonomy (NCBI): domain Eukaryota; kingdom Metazoa; phylum Chordata; class Amphibia; order Caudata; family Salamandridae; genus Lissotriton; species Lissotriton helveticus. Next base: position 760,810,260 of record NC_136070.1, read on the forward strand.
TTTTTTTCCTGATTCTGGACCCGGGGGGGGGGGTAGAAAGCCCACTAGACACCAGGGATTGTTTTCTTTGTTGTAAAGGAAGCGACCCCTTGGATAAGGGTCGCTTCCAGGGGGCAATGTAAATATTTTAGACTTTTCTGCCCCCGCCCCCCCTGGGGGCAGATCAGCTGTTTTTTTCCTGATTCTGGACCCGGGGGGGGGGTAGAAAGCCCACTAGACACCAGGGATTTTTTTGCTCTTCAAAATGGAAGTGACCCCTTGGCCAAGGGTCGCTTCCTTGGGCCCATAGTTTTTATTGAATATATTCTGCCCCATCAGTGTCTTAATTTGGCCTTTCTGCCCTCAGGAGGGAGCAAAAAACACCACTAGACACCAGGGAATTTTTTTTTTTTTTAAATGGAAACGACCCCTTGGGCAAGGGTTTCTTCCCACATTTAAAAAGATTTATATTTTGCCCCCCATGGGGACAGTCACCCCATTTGTGACATATCCTGTGACATAGCCTGTTGTAATGTGTATTGTTTTTTTCTTTTATAGTGTAATGTTTTATTTTCTTTTTAGACTGTTGCAGTGTGTGGTTTCGTTACTGGTGGTTCTGCTGTTTGTGTAGTTGCATGTGTTTGGTAAGAGACCTTTTTTGTACAATTTTAATGTAAATGTTTTTTTTGCAAAGTGTGTAGTAATACAAGTATGTTTGGTTTCTGTTTTGTGTGATTGTGAAACATGTTTTGCATTTGTGCTTGATGTGTATTTTGCTTTCTGTAGATTTAAGTTTTGTTTTCTTCTTTCTAGTGGGATATCGTTGACTATTTGCTGTGTCTTTGCAGAGAAGGTGCTGGTGAGTGTGGCTGTATTTTGTAAGTGAATTGTATAGTTTTTCAGTATATAGATCTTTGTGATAAAGGCTTACATTTTTTTACCTACTTTGCACAGTGTTGGTTGTTGAGTTGTTTGTGCAGTCTCCTTTCTTAGTGAGGATAATGGCTAGCCGCCGGATTACCGCGCAGCAAGTTGTTGGAATGCTTTTTGATTCTTCCTCTGACCATGGTGCTTAGACTGACTCTGATTCTGAGGCAGAGGTGGGAGGTGAAGATTCTGGTAGTGAGTTTTCTCTCCACATGGCATCGTCAGATGATGAAGATACTCTGAGTGCTGATGAAGCTACTTTTGGTGTGGATGAAGTGCCTGTGTTAGAGGAGGACATTGCTGTGCTGATAGTGTGGCAAGAGGCATCTGGGGTGCAGCCTGGGGCTGCTAGACTTCACGTTGGTATAGTGAGAGAAGAGGCAACTGGGCGGCAGCCTGGGGCTGCAAGACTTCCTGTTGGTACAGTGAGGCAAGAGGCAGCTGGGCGGCAGCAGGGGGTTGCAAGTCTTCCAGTTGAAAGTTCTGACCTCTGGGTTTCCCCAGGCATGGTGCAGCCGGCAATGCCAGACTTTACTGGTGTTCCAGGGTGTAGGGTGAACACTGAAAACTTTTTGCAGATTGATTTTTTTCAATTGTTTATGGATGATGTGTTTTTGGCAGAGATTGTTGAGCAGACTAATTTGTATGCAGAACAGTTTTTGAGGGAGAACAGTGCCAGCCTTAAGCCCCACGCTAGAGCTACCCGGTTCTCTCCCACAAATTTGGAAGAGATGAAAACGTTTTTGGGTTTAACTTTTTTGATGAGCTTGCTTAGGAAACCATCAATGGCTTCATATTGGTCTACTAGTCCCTTGATGGCAACTGCTATTTTTCCGGCAGTCATGAGTCGTGATAGGTATTTGCTTCTGTTTCGGATGGTGCATTTTGTTGCTAATGGTTTAGCTTTGCCACAAGATCACCCTGATTGTGACCGTCTTTTCAAGATTCGGCCTGTCATTGATCACTTTGTTGATCGATTTCCTGAGATCTTTGCTCCTGGGAAAGAAATTGCAGTGGATGAGTCTTTGGTGTTTTTCAAGGGCCGCTTGGTATTTAGGCAATACATTCCTAGTAAGAGGGCACGCTATGGAATTAAGCTTTATATGTTGTGTGACAGTCGGACTGGATATGTCTCTAATTTCAGGGTGTACACCGGTAAGGAATCCAGGATTAACCCTCCTGGTTGTCCGTCCACTTTTGGAGTGACTGAGAAAATTGTGTGTGAACTTGGTAGAGGATTTATTCAACAAAGGCCATCATTTATATGTAGATAACTTCTACACTGGTGTGCGGTTGTTCAGGGAATTGGCCGAAGTGGACACTGTTGCTTGTGGCACAATCCGCTCTAACCGTAAAGGTTTCCCAAAATAACTTGTTTGTCAAAAGCTTGCTCGGGGACAGTGCAGTGCATTGCGTTGTGAGGAGCTTCTAGCTGTGAAGTTTTCAGACAGGCGAGATGTCTACATGTTGACTTCCATACATGATGAAAGCACTGAACCGGTGACTGTTTGGGATCAGGTTGCAGAAGCGGTCAAACCTGTGTGCATTTTAGACTATAATAGGCACATGGGTGGTGTTGACAGAGTAGATCGGAGGTTGGAACCGTATGCTGCTCTTCGTAAGGCTTATATTTGGTACAAGAAGTTGTCTCTCCATCTTTTCCATTTGGCAACTTTAATGCTTTTGTTGTGTTCCAGCAATCTTGTCCTCAGTCAAAGATGACTTTTGTAAAGTTTCAGGAGTCTGTAATAGGCAGCCTTGTTTTAGTGGAACAGGCAAGTGTTCCTAGAGTTGGAGTGGTGGAGGATGTTGCCAGATTGAAAGATCGCCACTTTCCTGATCAAATTCCTCCTACATCCTCAAAAGACTTTCCCAGTCGGAGATGTAGAGTCTGTTGGCGAAGAGGTTTGCGGAAGGAGGTTCGTATATACTGCCCCGACTGTCCTTCTAACCCTGGACTGTGCGTACCTGCTTGTTTTAGAATTTACCACACGCAAAATAATTTTTGGGAGCTTCCATGAGTGGTAAAGTGAACTGCCTGGTCTCTTTTCTTTTAAACTTATTGTTCAGTTTCAAAGTTGGCATTTGTGTAGTGTATTTAGTTTTAGTTGTTGTGTCAGTAGATTTGTATCAATTTGCAATTTGTTTTTTTTTTTTTATTTATATTGAAAAAAACTAAAGTATGATGTTGGTTTGCGTGTAGTGTCGATTGTCTGACGGTGTGCATGGTCTGGCGCTTGGCTGGCGGTGTCTGTGGACTGGTGCTTGGCTGGCAGTGTCTGTGTACTGGTGCTTGGCTGGCAGTGTGTGTGGACTGGTACTTGGCTCGCGATGTGCGTCGTCTGGTGCTGTGCTTGGTTGGCAGTGTGCGTGGTCTTACGCTTGTCTGGTGGTGTGTTTGGATTGGTGCTTGGCTGGTGGTGTGCCTGGGCTGGTGCTTGGCTGGCGGTATGTGTGGAGTGGCGCTTGCCTGGTGGTGTGTGTGGACTGGTGCTTGGCTGGTGGTGTGCATGGTCTGGTGCTTGGTTGGTGGTGTGCGTGGTCTTGCGCTTGCCTGGTGGTGTGTTTGGATTGCTGCTTGGCTGGTGGTGTGCCTGGACTGGTGCTTGGCTGGCGGTGTCTGTGGACTGGTGCTTGGCTGGCGGTGTGTGTGGACTGGTGCTTGGCTGGTGGTGTGCGTGGTCTTGCGCTTGCCTGGTGGTGTGTTTGGGTTGGTGCTTGGCTGGTGGTGTGCCTGAACTGGTGCTTGGCTGGTGGTGTGTTTGGAGTGGCGCTTGCCTGGCGGTGTGTATGGACTGGTGCTTGGCTGGCGGTGTGCGTGGTCTGGTGCTCGGCTGGCAGTGTGTGGGAAGTGACTTAATGCTGGTTACTACACACAGTGCTAGCTGTGCGCCACTCCATGCAATCCATGAGTTTGTGTAGTTGCTGTGTCAGGAATGTGGCCATCTGAAAGTGATGGGCCCTTGAATGGCGTTGTCTGCTGGTGGAAGTGTAGTAATGTGATAGGTCCGCGGCTGGCGGTGTGAATGTTTTGTATGTGTCACACATATGAAAGGTGTATGAATGGCCTGTAAAGAGGTTGGTGCCTTGTTGTAGCTTTACAGCTCACGAGCTGTGAGTCAATGGTTCAGTTTCTCGTCCTGTCCATTATTAACAGTGCATTTAATTTTTTGTGAAATCACTTGCTAATACAATTGTATATACTGAACCATCACTCACCCTCGTGCCAAATCCAACCAGTATGTGTGTGTGTTTGAGGACTTGATGTCTGTGTAGTAATTGTTTTTTTTTTGTTTTTTTTAAGCAGGGCGCACCTTGTCACTTTTTTGTAAATGTTGTGATGAGTTGCTTTTGTGCCTGGTGGTGTGAATGGTCTTCTGTGTGTCAGGTATGAAAGGTGTGTGTATGGCCTGTAAAGCGGTTGGTGCCTTGAAGTGGCTTTACAGCTCACGAGCTGCGAGTCATTGGTTCCGTATTTTTGTCCATGTAATTGACAGTGCATTTCATTTTTGTGAAATCTCTTGTTAATAAAATTATATATCCTGAACCATCACTCGCTCTCGTGCCAAATCCAACCAGTATGTGTGTGTGTTTGAGGAATAGATGGCTGTGCAGGAATCTTGGTCTTTTTAGTCTCTCTGCCAAGGTGTACATTCCACCTACGAATAACCTACCAATTGTAGATATTGTTGAAAACCCATGGGAGTACATGGTGATGTCTCTCTGGTGAAATCTAACAATTAATTTTATCCACAATATACTGCAAAACTCACAATGTCCGTCATATTTTCCTTGCAATATTGCGCCCAAATTGTCACGCTGCACATGTAAACAACTAATTTTGACAAAACTAATTGGTTTACCTAGGGGGTCACATGGGTTTTTCACTCCTTCCTCGGTTGCCATCTAGGGAAATCTAGCAAACCCACACATTAATGGAGAGTTGACACCCGGGGGCTTTCAAGGGGGTATGGCTTGCGTGGATCCTCCAACGTTCCTTTACCCAGAATCCCTAGCAAACCTTAAATGTAGCTGAAAAAATTAGTTTTTTCACACATTTTTGTGTGTAAAAGCGTGGCATCACTGGGCTCACGCAAATTTCCACCCCCCAGCGTTCCCCCAGATCTCCCGATAAAAATGGTACCTCACTTGCGTGGGTGGCTCAAGGACCCGCAACAGGCAAGGGCCCAAAACCTATGGGTCGATTACGATGGCGGACGGAAGACCGACCGCCGTCCTGGAGTAGACGGAAAATGCCTTTTTCCAGACCGCCGGCCGTGGTCACTCCGTCCGCCATATTAGGATGGGAAATACTGTCAAATTTCCGTACGCGGCGAAAGAGCACGCACCGCCGCGGAACTACACCTGAGCCCGCGGTGGACGTAACCAATCCAGAGACACCGCCTTACGGAATGACGTCTCCGACCGTCCGCTAAATCACGATGGCGGAAAACACACATCAAATCGCTGCGGAAAAACAACCTGCCTGAACACGGCGGATTCCCCACAGCGAAGATACAACACATTGCAGAGATACCCACCAAAAGCAGATCGCCATCATGGACCCAGCGCTACACGCATTTCCGATACTCTTCGTGCTCCACCACCAGCAAGTCATGGACCATCACCGACGACGACGCAGGTACGCCAACACACCAATTGCTGTCGGAAGGGGAGTACCTTCCGGGGCCGTGGGGAGGGGGAGGGTCATGTTGGGGAAACTGCATTTACGATAGCACCAATATATCAACAATTGAATTACACAACCAGCAATGACAACGACCAACCACAAAACATGATTCACTTGCTTTATTAACACCTTCAATGCTACAGTGTATTTTTCTCCTACGCTGACGATCCTAATTTCCCATTGTTCATGACAAGGCCAGCTCGTCATAGGCACAGCTCCAGTGGACCTGCATGACGATCTGACCTTGTCATTAGCATTGAAGAGGTTAAACAAAATAGGGGTATAATCTTACATTAGCCAAGAGCATGGGCAATTGGTACAACCAAGCAGGTACATCAGAGGTAGCACATGAGAGGGTCTATGAGCATCAACAATCCATGTCAAGGCACAGGTACATTAGAGGCAGCACATGAGAGGGCAGAATGCAGTATCAGAACAGCAACAGGGCATTGTGCCCAACAGAGCAGGTACACCAGAGGCAGCACATGAGAGGGGCCAAGTGCATCAACAGTCTATAGCACAGAGCAGGTACATCAGAGGCAGCACATGAGAGGGGCCAAGTGCGTCAATAGTCTATAGCGCAGAGAAGGTACATCAGAGGCAGCACATGAGAGGGCAGAATGCAGTATCAGAACACTAACAGGGCATTGTGCCCAACAGAGCAGGTACATCAGAGGCAGCACATGAGAGGGGCCAAGTGCATCAACAGTCTATAGCACAGAGCAGGTACATCTGAGGCAGCACATGAGAGGGGCAAAGTGCAGTAACAGTCCATGGCACAAAGCAGGTCCATCTGAGGCAGCACATGAGAGGGCAGAATGCAGTATCAGAACACTAACAGGGCATTGTGCCCAACAGAGCAGGTACATCAGAGGCAGCACATGAGAGGGGCCAAGTGCATCAACAGTCTATAGCACAGAGCAGGTACATCAGAGGCAGCACATGAGAGGGGCCAAGTGCATCAATAGTCTATAGCACAGAGCAGGTACATCAGAGGCAGCACATGAGAGGGCAGAATGCAGTATCAGAACAGCAACAGGGCATTGTGCCCGACAGAGCAGGTACATCAGAGGCATCACATGAGAGGGGCAAAGTGCATCAACAGTCCATGGCACAGAACAGGAACATCACTGGCAGCACATGAGAGGGGCTAAGTGCATCAACAGTCCATGGCACAGAGCAGGTACATCACAGGCAGCACATGAGAGGGGCAAAGTGCATCAACAGTCCATGGCACAGAACAGGAACATCACTGGCAGCACATGAGAGGGGCCAAGTGCATCAACAGTCCATAGCACAGAGCATGTCCATCTGAGGCAGTACATGAGAGGGCAGAATGCAGTATCAGAACAGCAACAGGGCATTGTGCCCAACAGAGCAGGTACATCAGAGGCAGCACATGAGAGGGGCAACGTGCATTAACAGTCCATGGCACAGAGCAGGTCCATCTGAGGCAGCACATGAGAGGGGATAAGTGCATCAACAGTCCATGGCAAGGCACAGGTACATCAGAGGCAGCACATGAGAGGGGCAAAGTGAATCAACAGTCCATGGCACAGAACAGGAACATCACTGGCAGCACATGAGAGGGGCCAAGTGCACCAACAGTCTATAGCACAGAGCAGGTACATCAGAGGCAGCACATGAGATGGCAGAATGCAGTATCAGAACAGCAACAGGGCATTGTGCCCAACAGAGCAGGTACATCATATGCAGCACATGAGAGGGGCCAAGTGCATCAACAGTCTATAGCACAGAGCAGGTACATCAGAGGCAGCACGTGAGAGGGCAGAATGCAGTATCAGAACAGCAACAGGGCATTGTGCCCGACAGAGCAGGTACATCAGAGGCAGCACATGAGAGGGGCCAAGTGCATCAACACTCTATACCACAGAGCAGGTACATCAGAGGCAGCACTTGAGAGGGCAGAATGCAGTATCAGAACAGCAACAGGGCATTGTGCCCAACAGAGCAGGTACATCAGAGGCAGCACATGAGAGGGGCCAAGTGCATCAACAGTCTATAGCACAGAGCAGGTACATCAGAGGCAGCACATGAGAGGGGCAAAGTGCATCAACAGTCTATAGCACAGAGCAGGTACATCAGAGGCAGCACATGAGAGGGGCCAAGTGCATCAACAGTCTATAGCACAGATCAGGTACATCAGAGGCAGCACATGAGAGGGGCAAAGTGCATCAACAGTCCATGGCACAGAACAGGAACATCACTGGCAGCACATGAGAGAGCAGAATGCAGTATCAGAACAGCAACAGGGCATTGTGCCCAACAAAGCAGGTACATCAGAGGCAGCACATGAGAGGGGCCAAGTGCATCAACAGTCTATAGCACAGAGCAGGTACATCAGAGGCAGCACTTGAGAGGGCAGAATGCAGTATCAGAACAGCAACAGGGCATTGTGCCCAACAGAGCAGGTACATCAGAGGCAGCACATGAGAGGGGCCAAGTGCATTAACAGTCTATAGCACAGATCAGGTACATCAGAGGCAGCACATGAGAGGGGCAAGGAGCATCAACAGTCCATGGAAAAGAACAGAGCAGGTACATCAGAGGCAGCACATGAGAGGGGCCAAGTGCATCAACAGTCCATGGCACAGAACAGGAACTTGACTGGCAGCACATGAGAGGGGCTAAGTGCATCAACAGTCCATGGCACAGAGCAGGTCCATCTGAGGCAGAACATGAGGGGACACAATGCAGTATCAGAACAGCAACAGGGCATTGTGCCCAACAGACCAGGTACATCAGAGGCAGCACATGATAGGGGCCAAGTGCATCAACAGTCTATAGCACAGAGCAGGTACATCAGAGGCAGCACATGAGAGGGGCCAAGTGCATCAACAGTCTATAGCACAGAACAGGTACATCAGAGGCAGCACATGAGAGGGCAGAATGCAGTATCAGAACAGCAACAGGGCATTGTGCCCAACAGAGCAGGTACATCAGAGGCAGCACATGAGGGCCAAGTGCATCAACAGTCTATAGCACAGAGCAGGTACATCAGAGGCAGCAGGTGAGAGGGCCGAATGCAGTATCAGAACAGCAACAGGGCATTGTGCCCAACAGAGCAGGTACATCAGAGGCAGCACGTGAGAGGGGCCAAGTGCATCAACAGTCTATAGCACAGAGCAGGTACATCAGAGGCAGCACATGAGAGGGGCCAAGTGCATCAACAGTCTATAGCACAGAGCAGGTACATCAGAGGCAGCACATGAGAGGGGCCAAGTGCATCAACAGTCTATAGCACAGAGCAGGTACATCAGAGGCAGCACTTGAGAGGGCAGAATGCAGTATCAGAACAGCAACAGGGCATTGTGCCCAACAGAGCAGGTACATCAGAGGCAGTACATGAGAGGGGCCAAGTGCATTAACAGTCTATAGCACAGAGCAGGTACATCAGAGGCAGCACATGAGAGGGGCAAGGAGCATCAACAGTCCATGGAAAAGAACAGAGCAGGTACATCAGAGGCAGCACATGAGAGGGGCCAAGTGCATCAACAGTCCATGGCACAGAACAGGAACATCACTGGCAACATATGAGAGGGGCTAAGTGCATCAACAGTCCATGGCACAGAGCAGGTCCATCTGAGGCAGAACATGAGGGGACACAATGCAGTAACAGAACAGCAACAGGGCATTGTGCCCAGCAGAGCAGGTACATCAGAGGCAGCACATGATAGGGGCCAAGTGCATCAACAGTCTATAGCACAGAGCAGGTACATCAGAGGCAGCACGTGAGAGGGGCCAAGTGCATCAACAGTCTATAGCACAGAACAGGTACATCAGAGGCAGCACATGAGAGGGCAGAATGCAGTATCAGAACAGCAACAGGGCATTGTGCCCAACAGAGCAGGTACATCAGAGGCAGCACATGAGAGGGCCAAGTGCATCAACAGTCTATAGCACAGAGCAGGTACATCAGAGGCAGCAGGTGAGAGGGCCGAATGCAGTATCAGAACAGCAACAGGGCATTGTGCCCAACAGAGCAGGTACATCAGAGGCAGCACATGACAGGGGCCAAGTGCATCAACAGTCTATAGCACAGAGCAGGTACATCAGAGGCAGCACTTGAGAGGGCAGAATGCAGTATCAGAACAGCAACAGGGCATTGTGCCCAACAAAGCGGGTACATCAGAGGCAGCACATGAAAGGGGCCAAGTGCATCAACAGTCTATAGCACAGAGCAGGTACATCAGAGGCAGCACTTGAGAGGGCAGAATGCAGTATCAGAACAGCAACAGGGCATTGTGCCCAACAGAGCAGGTACATCAGAGGCAGCACATGAGAGGGGCCAAGTGCATCAACAGTCTATAGCACAGATCAGGTACATCAGAGGCAGCACATGAGAGGGGCAAAGTGCATCAACAGTCCATGGCACAGAACAGGAACATCACTGGCAGCACATGAGAGGGGCCACGTGCATCAACAGTCTATAGCACAGAGCAGGTACATCAGAGGCAGCACATGAGATGGCAGAATGCAGTATCAGGACAGCAACATGGCATTGTGCCCAAGAGAGCAGGTACATCAGAGGCAGCACATGAGAGGGGATAAGTGCATCAACAGTCCATGGCAAGGCACAGGTACATCAGAGGCAGCACATTAGAGGGGCCAAGTGCATCAACAGTCTATAGCACAGAGCAGGTACATCAGAGGCAGCACATTAGAGGGGCCAAGTGCATCAACAGTCCATGGCACAGAGCAGGTCCATCTGAGGCAGCACATGAGAGGGGATAAGTGCATCAACAGTCCATGGCACCGAACAGGAACATCACTGGCAGCACATGAGAGGGGCCAAGTGCACCAACAGTCTATAGCACAGAGCAGGTACATCAGAGGCAGCACATGAGATGGCAGAATGCAGTATCAGAACAGCAACAGGGCATTGTGCCCAAAAGAGCAGGTACATCAGAGGCAGCACATGAGGGGCCAAGTGCATCAACAGTCTATAGCACAGAGCAGGTACATCAGAGGCAGCACATAAGAGGGGCCAAGTACATCAACAGTCTATAGCACAGAGCAGGTACATCAGAGGCAGCACGTGAGAGGGCAGAATGCAGTTTCAGAACAGCAACAGGGCATTGTGCCCAACAGAGCAGGTACATCAGAGGCAGCACATGAGAGGGGCCAAGTGCATCAACAGTCTATAGCACAGAGCAGGTACATCAGAGGCAGCACTTGAGAGGGCTGAATGCAGTATCAGAACAGCAGCAGGGCATTGTGCCCAACAGAGCAGGTACATCAGAGGCAGCACATGAGAGGGGCCAAGTGCATCAACAGTCTATAGCACAGATCAGGTACATCAGAGGCAGCACATGAGAGGGGCAAAGTGCATCAACAGTCCATGGCACAGAACAGGAACATCACTGGCAGCACATGAGAGGGTCCACGTGCATCAACAGTCTATAGCACAGAGCAGGTACATCAGAGGCAGCACATGAGATGGCAGAATGCAGTATCAGAACAGCAACATGGCATTGTGCCCAACAGAGCAGGTACATCAGAGGCAGCACATTAGAGGGGCCAAGTGCATCAACAGTCTATAGCACAGAGCAGGTACATCAGAGGCAGCACTTGAGAGGGCAGAATGCAGTATCAGAACAGCAACAGGGCATTGTGCCCAACAAAGCGGGTACATCAGAGGCAGCACATTAGAGGGGCCAAGTGCATCAACAGTCCATGGCACAGAGCAGGTCCATCTGAGGCAGCACATGAGAGGGGATAAGTGCATCAACAGTCCATGGCAAGGCACAGGTACATCAGAGGCAGCACATGCGAGGGGCAAAGTGCATCAACAGTCTATAGCACAGAGCAGGTACATCAGAGGCAGCACATGAGAGGGGCCAAGTGCATCAACAGTCTACAGCACAGAGCAGGTATATCAGAGGCAGCACATGAGAGGGGCCAAGTGCATCAACAGTCTATAGCACGCAACAGGTACATCAGATGCAGCACATGAGAGGGCAAAATGCAGTATCAGAACAGCAACAGGGCATTTTGCCCAACAGAGCAGGTACATCAGAGGCAGCACATGAGAGGGGCTAAGTGCATCAACAGTCTATAGCACAGAGCAGGTACATCAGAGGCAGCACATGAGAGGGGCCAAGTGCATCAACAGTCTATAGCACAGAGCAGGTACATCATAGGCAGCACTTGAGAGGGCAGAATGCAGTATCAGAACAGCAACAGAGCATTGTGCCCAACAGAGCAGGTACATCAGAGGCAGCACATGAGAGGGGCCAAGTGCATCAACAGTCTATAGCACAGAGTATGTACATCAGAGGCAGCACATGAGAGGGGCAAAGTGCATCAACAGTCTATAGCACAGATCAGGTACCTCTGAGGCAGCACATGAGAGGGGCCAAGTGCTTCAACAGTCTATAGCACAGAGCAGGTACATCAGAGGCAGCACATGAGAGGGCAGAATGCAGTATCAGAACAGCAACAGGACATTGTGCCCAACAGAGCAGGTACATCAGAGGCAGCACATGAGAGGGGCCAAGTGCATCAACAGTCTATAGCACAGAGCAGGTACATCAGAGGCAGCACTTGAGAGGGCAGAATGCAGTATCAGAACAGCAACAGGGCATTGTGCCCAACATAGCAGGTACATCAGAGGCAGCACATGAGAGGGTCCAAGTGCATCAACAGTCTATAGCACAGAGCAGGTACATCAGAGGCAGCACATGAGAGAGGCAAAGTGCATCAACAGTCCATGGCACAGAACAGGAACATCACTGGCAGCACATGAGAGGGGCTAAGTGCATCAACAGTCCATGGCACAGAGCAGGTCCATCTGAGGCAGAACATGAGAGAGCAGAATGCAGTATCAGAACAGCAACAGGGCATTTTGCCCAACAGAGCAGGTACATCAGAGGCAGCACATTAGAGGGGCTAAGTGCATCAACAGTCTATAGCACAGAGCAGGTACATCAGAGGCAGCACATGAGAGGGCAAAATGCAGTATCAGAACAGCAACAGGACATTGTGCCCAACAGAGCAGGTACATCAGAGGCAGCACATAAGAGGGGCTAAGTGCATCAACAGTCCATGGCACAGAGCAGGTCCATCTGAGGCAGAACATGAGGGGACACAATGCAGTAACAGAACAGCAACAGGGCATTGTGCCCAGCAGAGCAGGTACATCAGAGGCAGCACATGATAGGGGCCAAGTGCATCAACAGTCTATAGCACAGAGCAGGTACATCAGAGGCAGCACGTGAGAGGGGCCAAGTGCATCAACAGTCTATAGCACAGAACAGGTACATCAGAGGCAGCACATGAGAGGGCAGAATGCAGTATCAGAACAGCAACAGGGCATTGTGCCCAACAGAGCAGGTACATCAGAGGCAGCACATGAGAGGGCCAAGTGCATCAACAGTCTATAGCACAGAGCAGGTACATCAGAGGCAGCAGGTGAGAGGGCCGAATGCAGTATCAGAACAGCAACAGGGCATTGTGCCCAACAGAGCAGGTACATCAGAGGCAGCACATGACGAGGGCCAAGTGCATCAACAGTCTATAGCACAGAGCAGGTACATCAGAGGCAGCACTTGAGAGGGCAGAATGCAGTATCAGAACACCAACAGGGCATTGTGCCCAACAGAGCAGGTACATCAGAGGCAGCACATGAGAGGGGCCAAGTGCATCAACAGTCTATAGCACAGATCAGGTACATCAGAGTCAGCACATGAGAGGGGCAAAGTGCATCAACAGTCCATGGCACAGAACAGGAACATCACTGGCAGCACATGAGAGGGGCCACGTGCATCAACAGTCTATAGCACAGAGCAGGTACATCAGAGGCAGCACATGAGACGACAGAATGCAGTATCAGGACAGCAACATGGCATTGTGCCCAACAGAGCAGGTACATCAGAGGCAGCACATGAGAGGGGATAAGTGCATCAACAGTCCATGGCAAGGCACAGGTACATCAGAGGCAGCACATGAGAGGGGCAAAGTGCATCAACAGTCCATGGCACCGAACAGGAACATCACTGGCAGCACATGAGAGGGGCCAAGTGCACCAACAGTCTATAGCACAGAGCAGGTACATCAGAGGCAGCACATGAGATGGCAGAATGCAGTATCAGAACAGCAACAGGGCATTGTGCCCAAAAGAGCAGGTACATCAGAGGCAGCACATGAGAGGGGCCAAGTGCATCAACAGTCTATAGCACAGAGCAGGTACATCAGAGGCAGCACGTGAGAGGGCAGAATGCAGTTTCAGAACAGCAACAGGGCATTGTGCCCAACAGAGCAGGTACATCAGAGGCAGCACATGAGAGGGGCCAAATGCATCAACAGTCTATAGCACAGAGCAGGTACATCAGAGGCAGCACTTGAGAGGGCTGAATGCAGTATCAGAACAGCAACAGGGCATTGTGCCCAACAGAGCAGGTACATCAGAGGCAGCACATGAGAGGGGCAAAGTGCATCAACAGTCCATGGCACAGAACAGGAACATCACTGGCAGCACATGAGAGGGGCCACGTGCATAAACAGTCTATAGCACAGAGCAGGTACATCAGAGGCAGCACATGAGATGGCAGAATGCAGTATCAGAACAGCAACATGGCATTGTGCCCAACAGAGCAGGTACATCAGAGGCAGCACATACGAGGGGCCAAGTGCATCAACAGTCTATAGCACAGAGCAGGTACATCAGAGGCAGCACATTAGAGGGGCCAAGTGCATCAACAGTCCATGGCACAGAGCAGGTCCATCTGAGGCAGCACATGAGAGGGGATAAGTGCATCAACAGTCCATGGCAAGGCACAGGTACATCAGAGGCAGCACATGCGAGGGGCAAAGTGCATCAACAGTCTATAGCACAGAGCAGGTACATCAGAGGCAGAACATGAGAGGGGCCAAGTGCATCAACAGTCTATAGCACAGAACAGGTACATCAGAGGCAGCACATGAGAGGGCACAATGCAGTATCAGAACAGCAACAGGGCATTGTGCCCAACAGAGCAGGTACTTCAGAGGCAGCACGTGAGAGGGGCCAAGTGCATCAACAGTCTATAGCACAGAGCAGGTGCATCAGAGGCAGCACATGAGAGGGGCCAAGTGCATCAACAGTCTATAGCACAGAGCAGGTACATCAGAGGCAGCACATGAGAGGGGCCAAGTGCATCAACAGTCTATAGCACAGAGCAGGTACATCAGAGGCAGCACTTGAGAGGGCAGAATGCAGTATCAGAACAGCAACAGGGCATTGTGCCCAACAGAGCAGGTACATCAGAGGCAGTACACGAGAGGGGCCAAGTGCATTAACAGTCTATAGCACAGAGCAGGTACATCAGAGGCAGCACATGAGAGGGGCAAGGAGCATCAACAGTCCATGGAAAAGAACAGAGCAGGTACATCAAAGGCAGCACATGAGAGGGGCCAAGTGCATCAACAGTCCATGGCACAGAACAGGAACATCACTGGCAACATATGAGAGGGGCTAAGTGCATCAACAGTCCATGGCACAGAGCAGGTCCATCTGAGGCAGAACATGAGGGGACACAATGCAGTATCAGAACAGCAACAGGGCATTGTGCCCAGCAGAGCAGGTACATCAGAGGCAGCACATGATAGGGGCCAAGTGCATCAACAGTCTATAGCACAGAGCAGGTACATCAGAGGCAGCACGTGAGAGGGGCCAAGTGCATCAACAGTCTATAGCACAGAACAGGTACATCAGAGGCAGCACATGAGAGGGCAGAATGCAGTATCAGAACAGCAACAGGGCATTGTGCCCAACAGAGCAGGTACATCAGAGGCAGCACATGAGAGGGCCAAGTGCATCAACAGTCTATAGCACAGAGCAGGTACATCAGAGGCAGCAGGTGAGAGGGCCGAATGCAGTATCAGAACAGCAACAGGGCATTGTGCCCAACAGAGCAGGTACATCAGAGGCAGCACATGAGAGGGGCCAAGTGCATCAACAGTCTATAGCACAGAGCAGGTACATCAGAGGCAACACATGAGAGGGGCTAAGTGCATCAACAGTCTATAGCACAGAGCAGGTACATCAGAGGCAGCACATGAGAGGGGCCAAGTGCATCAACAGTCTATAGCACAGAGCAGGTACATCATAGGCAGCACTTGAGAGGGCAGAATGCAGTATCAGAACAGCAACAGAGCATTGTGCCCAACAGAGCAGGTACATCAGAGGCAGCACATGAGAGGGGCCAAGTGCATCAACAGTCTATAGCACAGAGTATGTACATCAGAGGCAGCACATGAGAGGGGCAAAGTGCATCAACAGTCTATAGCACAGATCAGGTACATCTGAGGCAGCACATGAGAGGGGCCAAGTGCTTCAACAGTCTATAGCACAGAGCAGGTACATCAGAGGCAGCACATGAGAGGGCAGAATGCAGTATCAGAACAGCAACAGGACATTGTGCCCAACAGAGCAGGTACATCAGAGGCAGCACATAAGAGGGGCCAAGTGCATCAACAGTCTATAGCACAGAGCAGGTACATCAGAGGCAGCACTTGAGAGGGCAGAATTCAGTATCAGAACAGCAACAGGGCATTGTGCCCAACATAGCAGGAACATCAGAGGCAGCACATGAGAGGGTCCAAGTGCATCAACAGTCTATAGCACAGAGCAGGTACATCAGAGGCAGCACATGAGAGAGGCAAAGTGCATCAACAGTCCATGGCACAGAGCAGGTCCATCTGAGGCAGAACATGAGAGAGCAGAATGCAGTATCAGAACAGCAACAGGGCATTGTGCCCAACAGAGCAGGTACATCAGAGGCAGCACATGACAGGGGCCAAGTGCATCAACAGTCTACAGCACAGAGCAGGTATATCAGAGGCAGCACATGAGAGGGGCCAAGTGCATCAACAGTCTATAGCACAGAGCAGGTACATCAGAGGCAGCACATGAGAGGGGCCAAGTGCATCAACAGTCTATAGCACAGAACAGGTACATCAGATGCAGCACATGAGAGGGCAAAATGCAGTATCAGAACAGCAACAGGGCATTTTGCCCAACAGAGCAGGTACATCAGAGGCAGCACATTAGAGGGGCTAAGTGCATCAACAGTCTATAGCACAGAGCAGGTACATCAGAGGCAGCACATGAGAGGGGCCAAGTGCATCAACAGTCTATAGCACAGAGCAGGTACATCATAGGCAGCACTTGAGAGGGCAGAATGCAGTATCAGAACAGCAACAGAGCATTGTGCCCAACAGAGCAGGTACATCAGAGGCAGCACATGAGAGGGGCCAAGTGCATCAACAGTCTATAGCACAGAGTATGTACATCAGAGGCAGCACATTAGAGGGGCAAAGTGCATCAACAGGCCATGGCACAGAACAGGAACATCACTGGCAGCACATGAGAGGGGCTAAGTGCATCAACAGTCCATGGCACAGAGCAGGTCCATCTGAGGCAGAACATGAGGGGACAGAATGCAGTATCAGAACAGCAACAGGGCATTGTGCCCAACAGAGCAGGTACATCAGAGGCAGCACATGAGGGGCCAAGTGCATCAACAGTCTATAGCACAGATCAGGTACATCAGAGGCAGCACATGACAGGGGCCAAGTGCATCAACAGTCCATGGCACAGAACAGGTACATCTGAGGCAGCACATGAGAGGGGCCAAGTGCTTCAACAGTCTATAGCACAGAGCAGGTACATCAGAGGCAGCACATGAGAGGGCAGAATGCAGTATCAGAACAGCAACAGGGCATTGTGCCCAACAGAGCAGGTACATCAGAGGCAGCACATGAGAGGGGCCAAGTGCATCAACAGTCTATAGCACAGAGCAGGTACATCAGAGGCAGCACTTGAGAGGGCAGAATGCAGTATCAGAACAGCAACAGGGCATTGTGCTCAACATAGCAGGTACATCAGAGGCAGCACATGAGAGGGTCCAAGTGCATCAACAGTCTATAGCACAGAGCAGGTACATCAGAGGCAGCACATGAGAGGGGCAAAGTGCATCAACAGTCCATGGCACAGAACAGGAACATCACTGGCAGCACATGAGAGGGGCTAAGTGCATCAACAGTCCATGGCACAGAGCAGGTCCATCTGAGGCAGAACATGAGAGAGCAGAATGCAGTATCAGAACAGCAACAGGGCATTGTGCCCAACAGAGCAGGTACATCAGAGGCAGCACATGACAGGGGCCAAGTGCATCAACAGTCTATAGCACAGAGCAGGTACATCAGAGGCAGCACATGAGAGGGGCCAAGTGCATCAACAGTCTATAGCACAGAGCAGGTACATCAGAGGCAGCACATGAGAGGGGCCAAGTGCATCAACAGTCTATAGCACAGAACAGGTACATCAGAGGCAGCACATGAGAAGGCAGAATGCAGTATCAGAACAGCAACAGGGCATTGTGCCCAACAGAGCAGGTACATCAGAGGCAGCACATGAGAGGGGCCAAGTGCATCAACAGTCTATAGCACAGAGCAGGAAGAAAATAAGAAAATAAAGCAAGAGTACTCCCAATATTGATTTTAGGTCTAGAGGAGGGAGTGAACACAGAAAAATCAGGAATGTAAACCTCTGAACTGACCTGTATCCTATTCACAATTGTAATTTAATTTAATACATTTTATAGCGATGCAACCATACTGAAAGTATTCACATAAGCATAAGTTACTTAGATTCGCTATTAACTGTTGTTTGACATTTTAAAATCATATAGACAGTTCATCTTTTTTTCATGTTTTTTAGAAGTATAAGTGCAAATTCCATTTTTAACATGTGAAATAAAGTTAATACAGACCCCACAACA
Source organism: Lissotriton helveticus (assembly GCF_964261635.1). Taxonomy (NCBI): domain Eukaryota; kingdom Metazoa; phylum Chordata; class Amphibia; order Caudata; family Salamandridae; genus Lissotriton; species Lissotriton helveticus. Next base: position 760,828,641 of record NC_136070.1, read on the forward strand.
GAAAGAAAACTATATTAACCTAACACTTTCTACTTCATACATTCCTAATAAAACAGACTCTCAAAAATGACATAATACAAACAAATTACATACAAAAGACATACACAATATCTGAAATCCCAGTGATGTTTTTACAGTTTAACTGCCTTGTTTCTTCTTCTTTTTATTGTTTCTAATTTATAGATCTCTTTTTCTCTTGGTTCTTCTTCTTCTAACAATCTGGTTTTGCTCGGATCTCAGATAAGAACTGGCCTAAGCACAGAACAGGTACATCAGAGGCAGCACATGAGAAAGCAGAATGCAGTATCAGAACAGCAACAGGGCATTGTGCCCAACAGAGCAGGCACATCAGAGGCAGCACATGAGAGGGGGCAAGTGCATCAACAGTCTATAGCACAGAGCAGGTACATCAGAGGCAACACAAGTACGTGGGTCAAGCGCCCCGGACCAAGGACAGTAACCATGCAAGGGCGGTTACAATGGACAATCTAGACACCAAGTCAAATTACATGTGAGTGATGGGAGCTACACCTCACAGCTCAGAATCTGGTGGACTGCTTGAACTAGTCGCCTCGGACTCACTGCCAGCACCAGATACAGGAGTGTGAGACACAGCCACAGCTCTAGGGACTGACACATGATCCATAGACCCAGACACACTGCCAGCACCAGAAACAGGAGTGTGAGACACAGCCACAGATATAGTGACTGACACATGAGCCATAGACCCAGACACATTTCCTGCACCAGAAACAGGAGTGTGAGACACAGCCACAGCTCTAGTGACTGACACATGAGCCATAGACCCAGACACATCGCCAGCACCAGAAACAGGAGTGTGAGACACAGCCACAGCTCTAGTGACTGACACATGAACAATAGACCCAGACACACTGCCAGGACATGTCCCTGTACACTGACCAACAAATACCATGCCAGAATCTGACATATGAGAGTGGCTGACACACACAGTGCCAGTACCTGAAACAGGAGAGGGCACAACTGATACAGTGCTACTACATGATGCATGACAGCGAACAACAGACACAGTGCCACTATCTGACACATGAGAGTGAACGGCAGCTGACCCACTAGGACCACTGAAATGATGAGCCACAGGGCTGTATGGGCCAGGAGGCAGGGTGTCTCTGGGACCTGGGGACAGCTGTACTGGAGCAACATTGGGGTGGTCAGGTCTCACTGGTGTGTGTCTCCGTTTCTTTGTGAAATGTAGGGGCACCCTGGACATGACTGGACTGGTAAGTGTTGTGGCCTCATCAGACATCAAAGAAGGATCATGTGCTTATGGTGGTCTGCTCTCTGGGGACGTGCTGGACCCTGCTTGACGTTTGCTGTGGCCCTGCCTTCTGCCCTCTGCATCATGTGTAATGGGGGATGCAACAACAGTGTACTCCTCATTCTGCTTCTGCGGGGTGTGGATGGGAGTTGAGGTATGTGGGGACTCCACCGCTGACACATGTGTTTTACTTTCCTTCAACATCAGCCTCAAGGCAGCCAGGGGTGATGTATGCCTGTCCTTGATGGAGCTCATGTCATGAGAGAACCCTTGGCCCTGGGATGTGCCTTGGACGTAGGAGGTGTCCTGTCTCTGGAATGTCCCTGATCCCTGGGCGGTACCCTGTCCCTGGGAGCAGACTTCTCCATTGTAGTGTACCTGTCCTTTGAAGTGTCCTTGTCCTTGGGAGTGTCCCTGCTCTTGGGAGGTGCCCTTTCATCTGTAGTGTCCTTGTCTTGGGAGTGTCCCTGCTCTTGGGAGCTGCTCTTTCCTTTGAAACGCCCTTGTCCTTGGGAGTGTCCCTGCTCCTGGGAGGTGCCCTTTCCTTTGAAGCGCCTTTGTCCTTGGAAGTGTCCCTGCTCTTGGGAGGTGCACTTTCCTTTGTAGTGTCCTAGTCCTTATGAGTGTCCCTGCTCTTGGGAGGTGCCCTTTCCTTTGTAGTGTCCTTGTCCTTGGGAGTATCCCTGCTCTTGGGAGGTACCCTTTCCTTTGTAGTGTCCTTGTCTTTGGGAGTGTCCCTGCTCTTGGGATGTGCCCTTTCCTTTGTAGTGTCCTTGTCCTTGGCAGTGTCCCTGCTCTTGGGATGTGCCCTTTCCCGTGTAGTGTCCTTGTCCTTGGGAGTGTCCCTGCTCTTGGGATGTGCCCTTTCCTGTGTAGTGTCCTTGTCCTTGGGAGTGTCCCTGGCCTTGGGAGGTGCCCTTTCCTGTGTAGAGTCCTTGTCCTTGGGAGTGTCCCTGGACTTGGGAGGTGCCCTTGCCTTGGCAGTACCTTTTGAGGGGGATGCGTCTGTAACATGTGAATCACTTTCCCCCAACACCCCTTGAGGATCTTGTGTGTCAACTCCAGTGTAGCTCATGTCGTGATGGCAGAAAGATTTCCCTGTCCTAGGGGATGGTGTTTGTGCCCTCCGTGCCCTGCCTTGCTGCCTGTGACTGCTTCTAGTGCAATACCCCGAAAATGACGCCTGGTCTGAAATGTTACTCTCCCCTGAGACATTTAGTGGTGTGGATGGGGGAAGAGAGGCAGCACCCTGTCCATGCGACTGAAGAATGGCTGAAGACACAGTGTTTGCTAATAACTGATCTGTTCTGTGGAGACCAGCAACATCACCATGCATCCCCTCCATGAATGCTACCACCTGCCCCAACTTCCTATCGTGGTTATGAAATGCATTGATCATGTTGGTCTGCCCTACACACAGCTGTCGCAGCAGATCAACAGCCTCTGCACAAAATGCACTTTGTGGCACAGGGGCAGGGGCAGCGGTGCCTGCGCCGAAGGCAACTCTGCTCCCCCTACTCTGGTGAGCACGAGCAGTACTTGTTGCAGTTAGTGGCAGTGTGGGCCCTGTGTGCTGTGTACCGACTGAAGGTGTTGAGTGCCCACTCCCTGTCTGTGACAACAGTGCTGACTCACCACCACTCTCTGAGGATGAGGACGATGGTGTCTCCACATGTGAGTCCTCAGGGACGGTTCTGTCCCCCTCTCCGGGGTTGCTCCCTTCAGTGTCAGTCTGCGTGTGTGTCATCTCGGATTCCGGATGCATTGCCACCACTCATCTCCTTCGTCTGTGTGTCAGTGCCCTCGGCCAAATCTGGAAGAGAGGGAAGAGATGTTAACCTAAGTACCAGACTCACGTACTGAAGGTTACAAATTCACACCTTTCCTTACAGTCGATTGACATGTAGCACCCATCCTGCACACGAACCACCCCTACCAGACATCCTCATATCAAAGAACCGGGGAGTGCCAGTGAAACATGTACATCATACAAACAGGGCAAGTGCATGCAGACCACCACACATGACATGCCATGGGACCACAGACCTCAATCGCATGTCCTGGAACCCTCAACTACAAAGCAACTGGTATGTCCACCTGGCGGACATGGGTGCTAATGCTCACTCCGCTAATGGCACCAACATGCAATTGCTGCAAAACATACGCACCACGGATGTCCCTACTGTGTCTGAGCACCAATACATGCATGCAGTCACAAGTTGCAGGAACATACAGTCTGCTTACCGCTAGTTTGCTGTTGATCCCCTCTCAGCCGGGCGGACAGGTCAGGATGCGTCACAGCAATTATACGATGCATTAGAGGGGTCATGGTGCGTCGGGCGAGGCGGCTTGATCTTGGAATAATCCCTAGTGTCATCTCCACCACATTCTTGCTGAGCCTGGATATGTCGTCCCAGCGCTTGTGGCAGTGTGTGTGTCATCTATTGCACACCCCCACTGCCCGTACATCACGTGCTATGGTCCTCCACACGGCCTTGCGAAGGTGCAGCTTGACCTACCATGATGGGAGATAAGAGGGAAACGTCAGTGGACAGTTCAACATTCTCAAACATCGTACAAACACGTATCTTAATGCAGCCATGCTCAGTACAACACATGTGAAGTTCCCACAGCACACCGCCAAGCTTGCAGAAGCCAGGAGTCAGTGACCACCTCATGCCCACCAACATGTTCCCCACTGCACTTACCACCTGTCCGGGGGCACCGTAGAGCCGTTCATAGTGGCTGAGCACACCGTCCACAAGGACATCCAACTCCGTTGCGGTGAAGGGACGAGACCGGATCTCTCGCACTCTCTGCATGGCAAGGTTCTGGACTGTGGCAGTACAGCAGCAGTTGTTGGATAGCTCAGCAGCAGCAGGTCGAGGTGATGGTCGCAGGCAGCAGTAGTTGGATAGCGCAGCAGCAGCAGGTTGAGGTGATGGTCGCAGGCAGCAGTTGTTGGATAACTCAGCATCAGCTTGTCGAGGTGATGGTCGCAGGCAGCAGTTGTTGGATAGCTCAGGAGCAGCAGGTCGAGGTGATGTTCGCAGGCAGCAGTTGTTGGATAGCTCAGGAGCAGCAGGTCAGGGTGACGGTCGCAGGCAGCAGTGGCTGGAAGCAGTGAATGTGTGCTGAAGAATTTCACACATATATAGGGCCCTGAGCTCATATCTGTGGCACACGTCTGCAGCAATTGGTTTTTCCTGGATGCATCATTCAAAAAGAGCCAATGACTTGCCCTGGTGTGGTGGTGCACGGCTTCCGCTATTGTTGAATGCGCTTACGCGCCCCGCGTAACCTTTTTCCATTGGCTACATGTGCACGGACTGTCACGGTCACACACCGGAAACCGCATGTGCGCGCTACCACGACGTTGCATCATTTTAAAATAATGACTCACTGGCATCACTATGGCGGTGCACGCATTCAGCGGGGGCGGTGCAGGCTAACACATACATTTGAATATGCAATTTGAAATGGCAGTTGAAACCCCCCCTTACAGTCACATTGCGTCACCCACCGCCAGTCCTGGCCGGTCACCCACCGCCAGTCCTGGCCGGTCACCCACCGCCGGTCCTGGCCGATCACCCCCCGCCAGTCCTGGCCGATCACCCCCCACCAGTCCTGGCCGGTCACCCACTGCCGGGCCTGGCCGGGCACCCACCGCAGGGTGGTGGCCGGTCACACACCGCAGGGTGGTGGCCGGTCACACAACGCAGGGTGCAGTCACACACCGCCGGTCCTGGCTGGTCACAAACAGCCAGCAACCCTTGGTGTGTGACCGGCCAGCACCTGGCGATGTGTGACTGGCCAGCACCTGGCAGTGGGTGACCGGCCAGCACCCGGCGGTGGGTGACTGGCCACCACCCGGCGGTGGGTGACCGGCCAGGACCGGCGGTGTGTGACCGGCCAGGGCCACCCATGCCATGGTGACCTCAATGCACAGGCCGCTCACCCACTGCTAGCACCCGGCGGTGGGTGACCGGCCAGGACTGGGGGTGTGTGACGCAATGTGACTGTAAGGGGGGTTTCAACTGCCATTTCAAATTGCATATTCAAATGTATGTGTTAGCCTGCACCGCCCCCGCGGAATGCGTGCACCGCCATAGCGACGCCAGTGAGTCATTATTTTCAAATGATGCACCGTCGCGGTAGTCCGCACATGCGTTTTGAGGGGTGTGACCGTGATGGTCCTTGTCCATACAGCATATGTCATGCACAATATCATGAACAACGATCAACTTCTGTGTAGGTGGAAGGCGTCCACACATGGCGTATGTACACACACTGCCTGTCTCCGCACACATGTAATGTTGATAGTTGTACATGTGTGTCAGGACATGTACAGAATGCTGCAACAATTATGATGTCAAGTCAATTGCCCGTGGCCACGTGTATATTTCATGTCCACTTTTTGGCATGTGTGGTCATACTATTGACCTTGCCAGTGGTTAACTATGGCTATTGATGTGCACCCAAGTTGCAACACATGTTGCAACACATGTGCATGGCGACGTGTTGACGTCTTGGTTTTGCGTACACACGTTTAAATTTGTACACATCTACACAGTACATCAAGGCTGTCTAACCACATTCAGAAGCTGTTGTGAGTGTGTGGTTTGTGTGTGCAAGTAACAATGATGGGGGATACATGCATTCTGTGTATGCCTATGTGTGTTGCCTGTTGTGTGCCCATGCATGTCATGTGAGGATGCCCAGCAGTGTAGGTGGGGTCATTGGTGCATGAAGACCAGGAGGGTGTGTTCCATGTTCGTATTGTGTGTGCACGTGCATGTGTGTCTGTGGTGACGCTTGTCCACATTTGGGTCCTCAGTCATGTGTTGTTGGCAGTTCTTTAGACATGTGTGCACGTTACATTGGACATGTTTGCACACATGATGTTGTTTGTGGCTGAACATTGTTTTTGTAGTTATCTGTATTGCATGAACTATTGGTCACGTCACACATCTAATCATTGTCTGCAACATGTCTTATTTGTATTGTGTTGGTCAACATGTGATAGTGTGGAACAGCTATGCGTTGTTGGTCAATTGACATCTGCTCCCACCTATTCCCACACAGGAGAATGTGTATCGACCATACACTATGCTGGAGGACATGGTTGACGAGGAGGTGATCCGCAAATTCCGGCTTGATCGATGTAGATTGCTGGAGCTTGTAGCCCAATTGTCACCTCATCTGCAGCCACGCAGAACATATCCTGGAGATATTACACCCACAGCAAAGGTGATGGCGGCACTTCACTTCTTTGCAACTGGCACCTTCCAGTACACAGTTGGACATGCCGGGGGGATGTCACAATCCATGTTCAGCATGGTACTGCGGGATGTTCTGAATGCCATGTTGCTTTACAAGGATGATTACATCCATTTTCCACAATCGACAGAGTTGGCAGCAGTCAAAGGGGACTTCTATGCCCTGGCACAGATACCACACGTAGTGGGTTCCATTGATGGAACACATATCGGTCTCATTCCACCCCAGGCACGTGAGCCTGTATATCGCAATCGAAAGCACTACCATTCGATCAACGTGCAGGTGGTGTGCCTGGCTGACAACATCATCTCCCATGTGTGTGCCAGATTTCCAGACTCCGCACATGACTCACACATCCTGCGGAGCAGCATTGTCCCCCAACTGATGGCTAATCTGCGTCCTGAACGTGCGTGGCTTGTAGGTGAGTATGCTGTGAGGACAGTTGTGTTGTATGTGTGGCATGGTGTTCCCACCAATCCTGGTAATGATATTTGTGTCTGTCATCCCCCCACATAGGCGACTCTGCGTACCCAAACCGGCCGTGGCTGCTGAGTCCCATACGTAATCCTACTACACCTGGTGAAATGCGTTATAATGATGCCCATGGGAGGACACGTCGAGTGGTGGAACGTACTTTTGGACTGCAGAAGTCTAGGTTTCGCTGCCTGGATAAAACCAGAGGGGCCCTACCATACTCACCAGGCAAAGTATGCAAAATCGTGATTGCCTGCTGCATGCTCCACAACCTGGCCTTGTGCAATAACATTGAACTGATCATGGACCCTGAAGACCCACAGGTTGCTCGGCCTCCCATCCCACCCATGCCGACTGATGAGGATAGTGTTGAGGAAGAAGGTTTGGACCAGAGGCGTCAGCTCATTGATCGCTATTTTCCTTGAATGTGAGTAACTACCTCTTGTGCAGCTAGACAATGCATGATGTATGTTTGCTGGTACAGTGTGTGGATGTGGTGTGTCTATGCAGCCTGTTCTGGTATGTTCTGTTTGCAAATGTGTGTGGTAGATGGTGTACATGCAAAGCTCCCTAATGTGTGTCATTTGATCCACTTAATTGGTGATGAGTGTGGTTTGTGGGTGTTGCAGTACAGTGTGCTGTGATGGGTGTGAATTACTTTCCTGACCTGTGTTTGTTGTTCTCTCATTATCCCTAGGTCACTCCTACAGAGGCATGATTCACAACAACATTGATCCCTGCACCTGGTAACGACAAATTCTAAGACAATCATGTGATTAAAACATGGAGGTCACACATCATTGAGTGTTTACGTGATGTTTATTAACAGGTTGCGGATTGATGTTGGTGCATATTTACAAGGAAGTGTTGGGGGGAAGTGAGAGTTGAAGGTCATGGCAGATGAAAACACCGTGGTGACACCACATTGTGTGATGTCCAGCTAGTCCAACAGACATGTGCCAATGCTTGGCATTGTGGTCCAGGATAGTTGGCAGGGTGAATGGCAGGCACAAGCAAGGGTGAAGTCATTGGCGGCCCCTCTTAGAGCGGGTAGATGGGGCATTTCCACTACTCTCACCTGGATCCAGCCTCGGACCCCCCCTCCGTCTTTGAGCCGGAGCGGAGACAGCCGTGGGGGCAGGTTGGTCAGGGGCCACCTCCCTGTCCGTGGGCTCAGTTGTGGGTGGCGGTGGTGTTGGTGACCGGTCCCGCTGGGCACTTGGGTGAGGGGGTGGTGGTGTGGCGCGGGATAACCAATCCCTTCACAGAGCAGTTTGCTGGCCCATGAGGTCCACAATTTGGCCTTTGTGTGTGTCAATGGACCGCAACAGATGGCTGCTCTCTTGCGAGTCTTGGTGGGCCCGATCGGACTGTGCCTGCGACCGCTCATATGAGGCATGGACTCTGGCGATGGCTTCCAGGGTTTCGGCGCCAGGACGGGGTGGGTGTCCTTCCCCACCTCGCCGGACAAATGCACTCCTGGTTGTGAGCTGTGCCCTCACCTGTGTCCTCTCACGTCCACTCTCCCTGCTTGCCTGGGATGTCGATGGCCCATCATCGGGCGATGGGTCAGGCAGGGTGGCACAGGCAGGAGTGGTGGTGGTGGTGGCTGCACTGCTCACAATGGCAGGTGTTGGTGTAGTGACACAGGGCAAGGTGGTGGAGGCAGGGATGTCCTGGGAGCCTGATGGCCCTGGGAGTCTGCTTGGGCCCGCATTGTCCTCTGCACCCGAGCTGGCAATGGGATTGTCCCCAGAGAGTCCGTGCTGTGAGGGGGCGACTGGTTCTGGTGGTTGCTGCTTTCGCCAGTCAAGTTGCGATCACCTGAGAGAGAAGATTTTCATGATCAATGCTGTGGACATGACATGTTTTTGGTACAAACATTACAAATCACTATGTAATCAGGGCATGGTTGTTGTTGTCATCATGTTGTTGTGGTTGACAGTACAGGCCTATGTGGTGGTGTGGAGGTGGGAAGGCAATACTTGGATGTGTGTGGTCCTGTCCTCCTATTGGATGTTCCCCCTGTGAAGATGTCTATATACCTATCAGTTTGCAGGAGGAGATGCAGTGGTCAGCAAATGGTGTGATGACTCAATCTTGCTCTGCGATGAGACATGTGGGCCTGTTGGGAGTTGTAGTGCTGGTCTATCACACACCCCACCCACCTCTCACACACACCCCACCACCCTCCCTGTGGACATGGGGGCCTGTTGGGAGATGTGGTGGTGGTCTATCACATACCCCACCCACCTCTCACACACACCCCATCACCCTCCCTGTGGACATGGGGGCCTGTTGGGAGTTGTAGTACTGGTCTCTCACACACCCCACCCACCACCACCCTCCCTGTGGACATGGGGGCCTTTTGGGAGTTGTAGTGCTGGTCTCTCACACACCCCACCCACCACCACCCTCCCTGTGGACATGGGGGCCTGTTTGGAGTTGTAGTGCTGGTCTATCACACACCCCACCCACCTCTCACACACAACCCACCACCCTCCCTGTGGACATGGGGGCCTGTTGGGAGATGTGGTGCTGGTCTATCACAAACACCACCCACCTCTCACACACACACACCCCACCACCCTCCCTGTGGAATTGGGGGCCTGTTGGGTATTGTAGTGCTGGTCTCTTACACACCCCACCCACCACCACCCTCCCTGTGGACATGGGGGCCTGTTGGGAGTCGTAGTGCTGTTCTCTCACACACCCCACCCACCACCACCCTCCCTGTGGACATGGGGGCCTGTTGGGAGTTGTAGTGCTGGTCTATCACACACCCCACCCACCTCTCACACACACCCGACCACCCTCCCTGTGGACATGGGGGCCTGTTGGGAGTTGTAGTGCTGGTCTCTCACACATCCCACCCACCACCACCCTCTCTGTGGACATGGGGGCCTGTTGGGAGTTGTAGTGCTGGTCTCTCACACACCCCACCCACCACCACCCTCCCTGTGGACATGGGAGCCTGTTGGGAGTTGTGGTGCTGGCTGATTTGACAACATGCAAGGCTGGAAACGTAGGAGGCAACATTTGTGTTTGGTCATGGCGGGTGCATTTGAGGCCAGGACTTCACATTTGGGTGACCATGTGGCCCACATGCATGGATTGGAGCCTGGGAGATGTGTCTTGTCAGTTGCTCAAGCCAGACCATGTCAGTGTGATAGTGGTGATTGGTTTGTACTTACCAGCCTCTAGTCCCTCTTCGATTCCTTCCAGGCTCTCAGGGTGCAGTATGCCCAGCACCTTCTCCTCCCATTCTGCATATGGTATGGGCTCCGTGGGAGTGCCGCCGCCAGTGTGGTGTGCCCGCAGGTGGTTCTTTGCCCTGATGCCTTTCACCCTTGTCTTGAGGTCGTGCCACCGCCTCTGGATGTCGTGTTTGGTGCGTGGCACGGTCCCGGACGCATTCACTCTGGTCACTATCCTGTCCCACATGTTGTTTTTGGTTGCCACGGCGGTCTGCTGGACTAGGGTACCGAAGAGATGTGATTCAACACGGATGATTTCATCCACCATGACCTTCACTCACTGTCTGTGAACTTGGGATTTTTCTTGGGTGCCATGGTGTGTGATGTGCAAGGTGTTGGTGGGTGGGTTGGGATGTGCAGGTGTGTGGTGTGTAGGGATGGTGTGGTGGGTGTTTGTGTGGTGGGTGTGTTTGTGTGCAGGTTGTATGTGTGTTTTTGTGTGTCTGCTGTTCATGGTATTCAGCCTCTTGTTTGCAGCTATGCTGTGATGCAAAGGATTGTGGTTGTGGGAGGGATTCATTTTATACACTGTGTGGTGGTTGTGTCCCAATGGTTGTTGCCAGTCAGGTGTTGTGTGGGTGTGTTGACTTGGGTGCATTTTTCGGTGCTTGGGGGGGTGTCATTGGGGCGTGTAGTTGCTGTGGGTGGGTGTTTCAGGTGGGTGGGTGTCCTGTTTAGTGTGTTTTCTATTTACTTCCGTCAGCCATTTTGTGATCGGCTTGACGGAAGGGATGGTGTTCGTGTGGTCCTTCCGCAGTCATGCTCCGTTCCTGGGATCCTGGGATCCTGGGATCTCCGTGCCGGCACAAATGTCCTACCACCCAGCGTTCCCCTTGTTCTCCCGAGTAAAATGATACCTCAATTTTGTGGGTGTCCAAAGCAGAACAGGCTAAAAATGTATTTTTAGAAAATTGTAGCGTTCGGTATCTACAAGAAAGCACTGAGAATTCTACTGTTTTGGGGTCATCCTAGTCACAGGCCTTTGGCCCACCCACACATGTGAGGTATCATTTTACTCAGGAGAACAAGGGGAACGATGGGTGGTAGGACAATTGTACCGGCACAGAGATCCCACGCAAAAATGTATGGAAAAGTGTTTTTTTAACCTAATTTTAAGGTTTGCAGGGAATTCTGGGTAGGAAAACGTTGGGCGACCCACGCATGCCATACCTCGCTGGACTCCCCCGGGTGTCTAGTTTTCAGAACTGTTTGGGTTTGGTAGTTTCCCCAAGATGGCCGCCGAGCCCCGGGCCAAAAACGCAGGTCCCCCCCCAAAAATAAGGTAGTTTTGCTATAGGTAATTTTTAAGTAACATCAGACGCTGGACAAACTACCGTTCTAGTGCTATTGGACCTCACGGCCGCATTTGACACCTTGTCTCCTGCCATTTTGACATCTCGGCTTAGGGAGGCAGGTGTCACTGGTTCGGCCCTGAGCCTCCTCCAATCCTTTCTCCTTGATAGGGAACAGAGAGTGATGCTTGGTAACCACCTCTCCCCTGCGAAGTCTTTGCAATGTGGGGTGCCTCAGGGGTCGGCATTAAGTCCGACCCTGTTCAACATCTATGTGGCCCCCCTTGCTAGGCTTGTTAGATCGCAGGGGATGGAGGTGGTATCATACGCCGATGACACCCAGATTATGGTGTCATTCACCCAGTCCTCTGTCATAACATCTGCCTCTAGCTTCAGGTCCTGTATGCAACATGTTGCAGACTGGATGGTTATCAACTCCCTGAAACTAAATGGCGACAAGACTGAGGTCTTGGTCTTTGGGAAGGACCAAGATGTCTGGTCGAAGGAGTGGTGGCCTTCCTCTCTTGGCACCTGCCCCACTCCCTCTCAATCTGCCAGAAATCTGGGTGTGGTGTTTGATACTTCACTCTCGATGTCTCTTCAGGTGAATCGGACTGTTGCAACCTGTTGGGGTGTGATCAGGACGCTCAATAGAATTCACAGCTATTTGTCTCTCCAAGCACGCAAGCAGATTGCAGTCGCCCTTGTTGGTTCCAGGTTGGATTATTGCAACTCTCTCTACATGGAGGCCAACAAGGGCCTTATACATCGGCTGCAAATTGTGCAGAATGCTGCTGCACGTTTTGTCCTAGATCTTTCTAGAGCTTCTTCTGCTACTACTGCGAGGAGAGACCTTCATTGGCTGCCTATTCAGCACAGAATCCATTTCAAAATTCTGTGTCTGGCCTATAGAGCTCTCGAGGATGGACCTAAAGGCGCCATTAGCTCCCTGCTTATTCGTTACCACCCTACAAGGTGTCTTCGCTCTTCGGGACTATTCCAGCTTGTTGTCCCTCGTTTCAAGCTCACCAGATGGGGAGCCAGGGCCTTTTCTGTTGCCGCTCCCCAGCTCTGGAACATTTTGCCTATGGAGATTAAGACTCTACCCTCTTTAGTCTTGTTCAAAAAGGCATTAAAACGTGGTGCTTTTCAAGGGCCTACACTGGCTGAATCGTAAGGTCTTTGTTATGAGCTGATTCTGTAATTAGGCGCCTTGATGCCTACTGGGCTAAGTCCGCGCACGATAAGATCCCTTTTATTTTTATTATTATTAAGTCTCCACAGTACGATTTGGGCCTTTTCCAGTTGCAGTCACTATGCCTACCCACGCAAGTGAGGTACCATTTTAATCGGGAGACCTGGGGGAACGCTGGGTGGGAGGAATTTGAGGATCCACGCAGATTCCACAACTTTACCACACAGAAGTGTGAGGAAAAAAGCAATTTGTTTTGCAAAATTTAAACTTTGCAATGAATTTTGGGTATTCCCTAGATGGCCGCCGAGCCCGGGCCAAAAACTCATGGGAACCCCCTTGCAAAACCAGGTTGGTTTGTGATAGGTAATTTTGATATCGCCTCATCAGGTTTTGGGCCCTTGCCTGTTGCGGGTCCTTGAGCCACCCACGCAAGTGAGGTACCATTTTTATCTGAAGACCTGGGGGCACGCTGGGTAGGAGGAAATTTGTGTGACCCAGTGATGCCATGCTTTCCCACACAAAAATGTGTGAAAAAACTGATTTTTTCAGCTAAAATTGAGGTTTGCAAGGGATTCTGGGTAAAGGAACGTTGGAGGATCCACGCAAGCCATACCTCCTTGGAAGTCCCCGGGTGCCTACTTTGCAGAAATGTGTGGATTTGGTAGGTTTCCCTAGATGGCCGTCTAGCACGGGGCCAAAAACCTAGGTGACCCCCCTTGCAAATGCTGGTGGTTTTGACATAGGCAATTTTGGTTGCCTATGTCAAAACCACCAGCTTTTGCAGATTCCACAACTTTCCACCACAGAAATGTGAGGAAAATGCTGGATTTGTAAACATTTTTTAGCTTTGCAAGGGATTCTGGGTAAGTCGAGTCACCCCATCCTGAATTTCCCTGGGTGTCTAGTTTTCAAAAATGTATAGGTTTGCTAGGTTTCCCTAGGTGCCGGCGGAGCTAGGGTTAAAAAACGACAGGTAGGCACTTTGCCAAAAAAGGCCCATTTTTCACTGCGAAATAGAGGTGCGACCACGTTGTGTTTTGCGCTGTTTCCTGACGCAGGCACTAGGCAGACCCACACAACTGAGGTACCATTTTTCTCAGAAGACTTTGGGGAACGCAGGGTGGGTGGAAATGTGTTGATCCACACAGATTCCAGAACTTCACATCACAGAAATGTGAGGAAAATGCGTTTTTTGTCAATGTTTTAGCTTTGCAAGGGATTCTGGGTAACAGAACCTGGTGGGAGGCAGTCAAGTCACCCCATCCTGAATTCCCCTGGGTGTCTAGTTTTAAAAAATGTATAGGTTTGCTAGGTTTCCCTAGGTGCCAGCAGAGCTAGGGTTCAAAAACGACAGGTGGGCACTTTGCCAAAAAAAGCCAATTTTTCAATGCGCAATTGAGGAGCGACCACGTTGCGTTTTGCGCCGTTTCCTGATGCAGGCACTAGGCAGACCCACGCAAGTGAGGTACCATTTTTCTCAGAAGACTTTGGGGAACGCAGGGTGGGTGGAAATGTGTTGATCCACACAGATTCCAGAACTTTCCACCACAGAAATGTGAGGAAAATGCGTTTTTTTGTCAATGTTTTAGCTTTGCAAGGGATTCTGGGTAACAGAACCTGGTGGGAGGCAGTCAAGTCACCCCATCCTGAATTCCCCAGGGTGTCTAGTTTTCAAAAATGTATAGGTTTGCTAGGTTTGTCTAGGTGCCGGCAGAGCTAGGGTTAAAAAACGACAGGTGGGCACTTTGCCAAAAAAGGCCCATTTTTCACTGCGAAATTGAGGTGCGACCACGTTGAGTTTTGCGCTGTTTCCTGACGCAGGCACTAGGCAGACCCACACAAGTGAGGTACCATTTTTCTCATAAGACTTTGGGGAACGCGGGGTGGGAGGAAATTTGTTGATCGACACAGATTCCAGAACTTTCCACCACAGAAATGTGAGGAAAATTCATTTTTTTTTCAATTTTTTAGCTTTGCAAGAGATTCTGGGTAACAGAACCTGGTGGGAGGCAGTCGAGTCACCAAATTCTGAATTTCCCTGGGTGTCTAGTTTTCAAAAATGTATATGTTTGCTAGGTTTCCCTAGGCACCGGCAGAGCTAGGGTTAAAAAACGACAGGTAGGCACTTTGCCCAAAAAAGCCCCATTTTTCAATGCAAAATTGAGGAGCGACCACGTTGCGTTTTGCGCCCTTTCCTGACGCAGGCACTAGGCAGACCCACGCAAGTGAGGAACCATTTTTCTTAGAAGACTTTGGGGAACGCCGGGTGCGAGGAAATGTGTTGATCCACGCAGATTCCAGCACTTTCCACCACAGAAATGTGAGGAAAATGCGTTTTTTTTGTTAATTTGTTTGGTTTACAAGGGATTCTGGGTAACAGAACCTGGTGGGAGGCAGTCGAGTCACCCCATCCTGAATTCCACTGGGTGTCTACTTTTCAAAAATGTATAGGTTTGCTAGGTTTACCTAGGTGCCGGCAGAGCTAGGGTTCAAAAACTACAGCTAGTCACTTTGCCAAAACATGGTAATTTTTCCATGCGAAATTGAGGTGTGACCACGTTGCGTTTTGCGCCATTTCCTGTCGCAGGCACTAGGCCGACCCACACAAGTGGGGTACCATTTTTCTCGGAAGACTTTGTGGAACGCAGGATGGAAGTAAATTTGTGGATCCACGCAGATTCCAGAACTTTCCACCACAGAAATGTGGGGAAAATGTGATTTGTTTTTTACACTTTTTTAGGTTTGTAAGGAATTCTGGGTAACAGAACCTGGTGGGAGGCAGTAAAGTAACCCCATCATGGATTCCCCAGAGTGTCTACCTTTAGAAAATGTATAGGTTTGCTAGGTTCCCCTAGGTGCCGGCAGAGCTAGGGTGCAAAAACTACAGCTAGGCACATGGCCAAAAAAGGGTAAATTTTTAACTGCGAAATTGAAGTATGACCACGTTGCATTTTGCCCCATTTCCTGTCGCAGGCACAAGGCCGACCCATACAAGTGAGGTACCGTTTTTATCAGGAGACTTAGGGTAATTCAGTTTTGTAAATCAACTGTTATTACCTATTGAGTTTTCACGCATTTCTCCCTTCAAAATGAAAGACATTGTGTAAAAAAAAATCATTTTGAAAAATGACCAATAATTCTCATGCTAGTATGAGTATTCCCAATTTTGAAAATGTGGAGATATATACTGTTTCTAAACTCTATAATTTGTACCCTATCCAAAAATAAATAGGTGTCTTTCATACCGGTTTTTCCATGTATACATTTTCTCAGAATAATTGCTCTATACCCGGTACATAATAAAATACCATTGCAAGTTGCTGCTTAGTTTTTGGCTCTGGTTTCGTCGGGATCTTGGCAAAACTACAAGTCCTGTATTTACAGGTGAAAACATTGAGACAAAAGACTGTTTTTTTCAACTAATGCTCATTTTTTCCAATATTTAACTGTTCTTTTCTATAAAGATACCTTCATGGATTTAGACAAATGACCCCTTTCTGAATTTAGAATTTTGTCTACTGTCGAAAATGTATAGTTTTCCGGGATCCATTATTGCTTTCAAACTCATTTCTACCATTAACTGGAAGGAGGTTGAAAGCACTAAAAAAAGAAAAATAGGCTATGTCCCAGAAAAATGCCAAAACTGTGTGAAAAATATTGGTTCTCTGACAAAAGACTGCCATTCCCTAAAAGCTGGGTAAATGCTGATTTCAACCCCACAAACCTTTTTTTATACCATTTGCAGGGAAAAACCCAGAGGCTTTCATTTGCAACCCGATTTTCCCATTTTTCTGAAAAAAACTAAAATTTGACTGTATTTTGCTTCATTTCTGGGACCCTTCCAAAGGAATCCATAAACCATGGGCACCTTTAGAATCCACATGATGTTGGAAGTAAAGGACGCAAATTTGTTGTGGTTACCCTATGTGGTCAAAATGTTAAGGGGCCTAAGCGGGCACTACCCCAAATCACCAAAAAATGGCTTAGCACAGAAAAGGCCTAGCAGCGAAGGGGTTAAACAATGTTTGCCTAAAGAATTACTAAATTCTTACCTAATATTTTTAAAGCCAAAATTTTAGGAACAAAATTTGGCCTTTCAGGATTACTGTTGTTAAGGTAGGCTGGTCCGGTGTTGTAGAGTACTTTGAGATTGAGGGTGAGGAGCTTGAAGTTCATCTTCTTGTCGACGTTGAGGCAGTATAGGTGTATCAGGTGGTGGGTGATGTGGCTGCAGCAGAAGACATTGATGATCAGTCGGGCATAGGTAGTTTGGATTTGTTGTAGTCGTTGTAGGTGTTTGGCTGGGATTCCTGCGTAAAGTGTGTTGCCACAGTCCAGTCTGCTGCTGATGAGCCCTTGTGTCACTGTTCTTCTTCTTTTGGTTAGGAGCCACTTGTAAATGTTGCAGAGCATGTGGAGGGTGTTGTAGCAGTACGAGGAGATGGTGTACACTTGCTTACACATGGAGAGGGAGGAGTTGAGGATGAATCCTAGGATGTGTACATGGTCGGTAGGAGTTGGTACTGTTCACAGTGTAGTCGGCCACCAGGAGTCGTCCCAGGCTGAGGGGGTGGGTCCTAGGAAGAGTACCTCTGTCTTGTCCGAGTTCAGGTTTAGAGAGCTGCTCTTTATGCAGTTGGTGACGTCCTTCATTCCCTCGTGGAGGTTGCTTTTGGTGGTATGTGGCTCCCTGGTGAGGGAGAGGATGAGCTGGGTGTCGTCGTCGTAGGAGATGATGTTGAGGTTGAGATGGCGGGCCACTTGTGTGAGGGTGGCCATGTAGATGTTGAACAGCGTTGGGCTGAGGGATGAGCCCTGGGGGATGCCGCAAATGATGTCGGTGGTTTTGGATCAGAAGGCTGGGAGGCGGACGCTTAGGATTACTATTAAACAACTTCCAAACTAAGAATTTAACACATACTATTCGGCCATGAGTAAAAGTATCTGAACCCATTAAGGACTTCTTGTTGTATATTTTGTCAACATATATTTGTAAGTAACTTTATTTACAGTGTATGAAAATTAATCATAATGTTTTGTTATTTTATGATTGTTTGAAATGTCTCATATTTACGTAAGAAATTGCTCTTAGAAAAAAACATTTAGGATATGTTTTATTTCTATTTTCTAGATTGTTATTGAGAATGTTGAATGTTTTTTTAAGATAATCTTATTGATTGTCTTTTTTTGCCCACTGTTATGTGATGAGTACTATAGAACTCACTGTTTCTAGTGAAATTCAATATATTCTGAGAACAGCAAAAAAGGCAAATGAAATGCTTTACAAATTATTTTGTGTTGTAAAATATATATTGTAACTGTAATTTTTCTTGTCTTCCACAGGTGCTAATTTTAAAATATATAGTTTTTTTATTATTTATTATTTTTAAGGTAAGTATAAGTAAGTATAAAAAATGGTCAATGGGATGTGCTTCTACAGAGCTGAAGGAACAAGAGATGGACGGAGTCCATATCTGTACTGTAGGAGAGTAGGGTCTGCAATCCTATGATCACCCAGATTTTTGCTTTTTGCTGCACTGGTTTACGACTTCCCCTGGCGGTGGGCCTGCTAATCAGACCCACAGCCTAGCTGTTCTCTCTATCCAAATTGTACTCAGGTACTGAATTGGCACTGGGCCCTCTCCAAGTCCCTGTACCCAGGGCTGAGGTGCACCCAGAAGTCTCCCAGGGGCTGAAGCATGTATTATGCCACCCCTGGATTGACTAACTAAACTGACACAACTGGCTGCACGACAGCTGGGGCAAGGTGGTGTACTCACCCTTTGCTTTAGATATAGTATACCTATATCTAACCCTAAAATGGACACACAGATCTCCTATCAGTCACTCCTATGGCAGGCCTTAACAATCCTGAAGGCAGAGTGCTTGATATCGTGTGAGATGGTGCTCTGGCATGAGCTGAGCCTGTCTGTGGCTTTCGGAATCTATCCCTTAGCCGTTTCCATGATATCTCATACCATATACTCTTAAGTGCATTATAATCCTCGCGGTTAAATGCCAACTCTGGTATCGCTTTATCAAAACATGTCGAGTAAGGTGTCATACGACTTGGAATACTAACCCCTCGCCAATTCTGGCGACGGGGTTAGCATTCCACCCTTCTAGAGGGACACGACATGCATGTAGCCTGTAACCCCGGTTAAAGTCAAACAGAGCCTCAGCTCCACAAAATGGATGCTGCCACCGAGACACAAGTCTGCCCTCCTGCTGCTGGGAGTCCTCCCAGAGCAGGAGATAAGGACAAAGGGTTTCCTGCCAGGGGCGGTGCCAGCACCGTCCCCGACAGGGTTTTGTGTATTGTAGGTAGGCAGAGCTACAGAAGAAGGTGACTGCACGTGGCACCCCGGTGCTCACTGTGCATAGGCTGGCTTGAACCAGTTCCAGGGACACTCCAGACCCTGTGCTGGGGAAAAGCCCGCCAAGGAAGTGGGTGTAACCACCCCCCTCCTGGTCCCACCCATAGGGCAGGACCTAGTCGCGTGCCAGCCCCCTTTTCCCAGATAAAGGTAGGGACTGGCCCCCTTCCAAATCAGATCATCTTTGGAATCAAGATACCACTTTCCACGAAAGGACTTCACGATTTCTTCTTCAAGATTCTCCCTTGTGGCTAAGGAGTAGTCACCCTGCATCCGCAGGCACCATCTAAGAACACTGCGGTCTGCTGCACGTCCTTCCTCCGGAATCCGACTGCCCAGCTCGACGAGACCCGGCTTCCCTGGCACCTCTGACCTCTACCCACCTGTACAGCACAGCTGAGAACCGTGGGTGCGACGAGACCTCGAGGGACCGGCCTTCGCCAAGACTGCACGACTTCTGCACAGCAAGCCCACCGAGTAATTTCCTGGTGAGTGCTTTGGGGTCCGAGAAGCCCCCACACTGAGCAGCTCCAGCACCGAAGAGCAGCCCCCCAGCATCTCCACGATCGGCGTGGGGCCCTTCTGCTTTTTGCTGCTCACCGCGTTGTTTGGCTACTAGCCCGCTGGCTTGTGGCCTTCCGAACGACGCCCGACGACAACACTGCTGCTAGTCTGGTTGCTCCAGACTGGCCCTTGCTTCCCTCCATCGGAGAAGTACCCTGGACCCTCCTGGTCCGGCTAAGACGCCATTTTAGGTCCACCGCGTGGGCCTTGCATTTGCCAAGACTTGTTGCCCAATCCTGGGTCCAGCGACGTCGACAGCAAGAACCTTCGTGGGACAGCTCGCACCTCCATCCTGGTCGCCGACAACGCCTCCTGGTCCAAGAGACTGCAGAGCCCAGCAGCGCCCACTCACCTGACTGCGGTGACTTCGCCCGGTGCCATCCTGGTGCCCACTTAATCACTGGCTAGTGATTCAAGAACTTGGTCCCCTCTGCTTTCAGGTTTTCTTCTTCCTTGATCCAGGCTTTGATCCATCAAACTTTCTTCACTGGTCGCCTGCCAGCAACTTCTTTCTTCCAGGCTCCTGGTCCGGGAACGAGGATTCCCGACGTCTTTTCAGACCTATGCAGCTGCAGCCCCTGGGCTAGGTAACTTCGGCACTTCGGTGTCCCAGCATAGCCTCACTATTCAAGGGTCAGGATCCACTGTCGTTTTCTCCCTACCAGGTCGGGTTCGCCCGTGAACACTAACTTTGTGAATTCTAGCTTCCATAGACTTTGTCCCGCATCCCGCGTGAGAGTGCACACTCTGCACCCGAGTTCCCTAGGCCTCCTGCTAGTAATCTAAAGGTTCAGTAGTCCAGTCCTAGCGATCCCAAAGCCTCTGAGAATCGTTACTTACCTGCTAGTAATTCGCATTCCACTTTTAGAGTATATGGTTTTTCGTGCCCCTCGGGCATTTGTGTATAACGTGCTAACTTAAGTATTTTCGTAAGAGTTTTGTTGTGTGCCTAGCACCCTGTCCTCATAAAGAGTACAGGGTTGTTGTGATTCTAATAAATACACTGTTTATTTTCATAACACTTGTGTGGTGTCCTTTCACTGGGTGTTCAAGGGGTAATGTGATGGTAAAACAGCTGGCTTAACACGCCCTCTAGAGTCTTAGCCTTAGACTGCTCGTATCCATGCTACTAGGATAGCTGGTCTATAAGGTTGACTTACAACCAATCATCAATAAGGGTTGTTTGGACTGATATATAGTGATCACTAGAATAGTGAGCACTGCACATCAGGCCAACTTCTCACATTGGTGAGCAGCGGTTGGGATTTGAGCTTGCTGTTGTTTTACCACACATGCCCTAAGAATATCTTGTGAAAGATCACATAAGTACTAAAGGTACATATAACTTAGCTTAGAATACTCTGAGTTCTACTGAACCAGCTGTTGTAGCTCCTAGGGCCTAGCACACCCTAAACTACAACTCTAGCAAGGGATCAGTAGGCAAACATATAGTGTAGGTAAGTGCACCACTTACACCTCACTAGAAAAGCATGTCTACCCAGGGAGAATCTACTGAGACTCCCCTGGTCAGTGTTGACCCTCCACAGGTCACTTCAAGATATGCAGCTCTCAGTTTTCAGGAGATGAGACAAATCTGTGTCTCCAGGAAACTGAAGCAGGGGTCTAACCCCACCACTCCCTTTCTGATAGGTCTCTTAGAGACATATGATGCCAGAAAGATTTCTCAGTTACATGAGAACATGCCAGCCTTAGAGGGAACCTCTGAGGATCCAGATCTCTCCAACATTGCTACTGCAGTTGAGGAGGAGGATCAAGAGGAACTCTCTGGGGATGAGGTAGACAAAGGTCTTGAGGTAGTCAGGAGGCTAACCAAGGCCAACTTAGACTTACTTGGGCTAGGATCTGGGGGACCCCCAGTACTAACCCGAAGTGGGCCTAACCTTGGAGTTAGGAGAGATAGATCTCTTTCTAGGGACTCCAATAGATCTCTGCACTCTAATGCCTCTTCCCAGAGGAGAAGGAATCCTCCACAGAGGAGATTTTCTTCCCCTCAGAGAATGGAGCATGAAGCTAGGATGAGACAAGCTGAACTGAGGATTGAAAGGGAAGAACTTGCCCTGGCCAAAGAGAAGCTTGCCTTTGCTAGAGAGCAGCAGATGAGTGGGCTAGCTCCCACTGGTGGCAGCAATCTCCCAAGAGATAGAGAGAAGGGTTTAGATACTAAACACCTGACTAAGATAGTGCCCCCCTTTAAGCAAGGGGATGATATCCAGAAATGGATGGCTGCTCTGGAGAGGGCCTGCACTGTGCAGTGCATTCCCCAGAGTCAGTGGGCAGCTATACTGTGGCTCTCCTTTGATGGTAAAGGTAGAGACAAGCTCCTCACTACAAGAGTGGAGGATGCTAACAATTACCAGGTCCTGAAGAATACACTGGTTGATGGGTTTGGTTTAACCACTGAGCAGTACAGGTTGCTGTTCAGAGACACCCAGAAAACTCAGTCTCAGGACTGGTCTGACTTTGTGGATTGTGCCACTAAGGCTTTGGAGGGCTGGTTGCTGGGTAGCAAGGTTACAGATTACACAGGATTGTATAATCTAATGATGAGAGAACAAAATTTAAACAATTGTCAGAACCAGTTGCTGCACCAGCACCTTGTTGATTCAGATCTGACCTCTCCCCAAGAATTGGGAAAGAAGGCAGACAAATGGGTCAGGACAAGGATCAAGCAGAACCAGAACCAGAACCAGGGTGGTCAGAAGAAAGCAGACCAGAAGGGTAATGTTAAGAATGAGCAAAATGACCAGAAGTCTTCACCAGGTCCCCAACAAACCAAAGAGGGTGGGGGTCAGGCTTCCCAGAAGAAGAAGACTCAAGAAGGCCAGTCAAAAAGGTGGTGCCAGTACTGTAAAAGTAAATCTCACTGGTTTAGTGAGTGCACCAAAAGAGGAGGACAAACTCCTGCCACTACAGCCCCTAAGGCAACTGCACCCCCTAGTACAGTCAGTAGTGGTAGTGTACCTCCCAAGGCATTAGTTGGGTTAACCTTGGGTACTGAGGGGTCTGACAACTTAGTTGGCACACTCACTCAGGCTGTCCTTGTCTGTACAGGGGATATGGATATGTCCCCTGAAATAAGTCCCAATACTTTGGGCAAATACAGGCAGACACCTTTGATAAATGGCAAAATGGCTCAGGCCTATAGGGACACTTGTGCCAGTGTCACCATGGTGACACCTAACTTTGTGGACCCTGGACAGATCATGCCAGGTACTGATTTCCTGGTGACCAATGCCAGCAATGTCACTACTAGTCATAGTGTGGCAATTGTGGCTTTCTCCTGGGGTGGAGTGAAGGGACAAAAGAAAGTTGTAGTCAGTTCAGACCTCCCAGTTGATTGTTTGTTGGGCAATGATTTGGAGTCATCACAATGGTCAGAAGTGGAGCAGAGGACTCACATGGAAATGTTAGGCTTGCCAGCACATGTGCTTGCTGTGACTAGGTCACAGGCCAGAAGATGCCCCACTGAACAGGTGCTGGATCCTGAAATTATGGACCAGACACCTCCCAAGAAGAAGAGCAGTAGGGTTAAGGCTTTGCCTTCCCCCTTGCCCCAGGTTGAGGATCAAGTCTCTGAGGAGGCTGATCTGAGAGAACTGAGGGAAACTGAGCCTAAAGAGCTTGAACTTGATCAAGTTGAGTTTCTGGGCTCAGGGGGACCCTCCAGAGCAGACCTGGGGAAGGCACAGTTAGACTGCCCTTCCCTTGAACCCCTCAGACAGCAGGCTGCTGCTGAGGCTGCAGGGAATGCCACAGGTGCCCACAGGGTATACTGGGAAGATGGACTCCTGTACTCTGAGTCAAGAGACCCCAAGCCTGGTGCAACCAGGAGGCTGGTCATCCCCTTGTCTCTGAGAGGTTTCCTTCTCACCTTGGCCCATGAGATTCCCCTTGCAGGTCACTTAGGTCAGACAAAGACTTGGGACAGGCTTGTCTCACACTTTCACTGGCCCCATATGAATGAGAATACCAAGGAGTTTTGTCGCTCCTGTGTCACTTGCCAAGCCAGTGGTAAGTCAGGTGGCACAACAAAGGCCCCCCTCATCCTACTACCTGTGGTGGGGGTTCCCTTTGAAAGAGTGGGGATTGACATTGTTGGTCCAATGGAACCCCAGACAGCATCAGGGCACAAGTTTATACTGGTGGTGGTGGATCATGCCACCAGGTATCCTGAAGCTATTCCCCTTAGGACCACTACAGCACCTGTAGTGGCAAGAGCCCTAGTTGGAGTGTTCTCCAGAGTGGGTTTCCCTAAGGAGGTCGTTTCTGACAGAGGTACAAACTTCATGTCAGGATATCTGACTGCAATGTGGAAGGAGTGTGGTGTGAACTACAAGTTCACCACACCCTACCACCCACAATGCAATGGGCTTGTTGAGAGATTCAACAGGACCCTGAAAGGGATGATTCATGGACTACCTGAAACTCTTAGGAGAAGATGGGATGTCCTGATCCCCTGCCTCTTGTTTGCTTACAGAGAGGTCCCACAGAAGGGGGTTGGCTACAGCCCTTTTGAGCTTCTGTATGGGCATCCTGTAAGAGGACCCCTGTGTTTGGTGAAGGAAGGATGGGAGAGACCTCTCAAAAAGCCTGCAACCAACATAGTGGACTATGTACTTGGTCTCCGCTCCAGGATGGCTGAGTACATGGAAAAGGCATCTAAAAACCTTGAGGCCAGCCAAGAACTTCAAAAAGCTTGGCATGACCAAAAGGCTGTTCTGACTGTGTACCAGCCAGGACAGAAGGTGTGGGTGCTGGAGCCAGTGGCCCCAGCAGCTCTGAAAGACAAATGGTCTGGGCCCCACACCATCATTGAGCAAAAGGGAGAGGTTACCTACTTGGTGGACCTTGGAACTCCCAGGAGCCCTCTCAGAGTGCTCCATGTTAACAGGCTCAAGGCATATGTTGACAGGAAGGACATGAGCTTGCTCATGGCCACAGATGAGGGACAGGAGGAAGAGAGTGACCCTCTCCCAGACCTGCTCACTCAGAATCCTGATGATGGATCAGTTGATGGTGTTGTCTTTTGTGGCAGCCTCACTGAACATCAGCAACAGGATTGCAGGCAAGTTCTGCAATCCTACAGACATATGTTCTCTCTGACACCCAGCCAAACTGATTGGTGTACCCATGATGTTGACACTGGAGACAGTCTGCCTGTCAAGAGTAAAATCTACAGACAGCCTGATCATGTTAGAGACTGCATCAAAACTGAAGTGCAGAAAATGTTGGAGCTGTGAGTCATTGAGCCCTCAGATAGCCCTTGGGCTAGCCCAGTAGTTCTAGTGCCAAAGCCTCACACCCAGGGTGGTAAGAGAGAGATGAGGTTTTGCGTAGACTACAGAGGCCTCAATGCAGTCACTAAGACTGATGCCCACCCAATTCCAAGAGCAGATGAACTTATAGATAAATTGGCTTCTGCCAAATTCTTAAGTACATTTGATTTGACAGCTGGGTATTGGCAAATCAGGTTAGCTGAGGAGGCCAAACCCAAGACAGCATTTTCTACCCCTGGTGGGCATTATCAGTTTGTGGTAATGCCCTTTGGCTTGAAAAATGCACCTGCCACCTTCCAAAGGTTGGTTAATCAAGTCCTCACTGGGCTGGATGACTTCTGTGCAGCATATCTTGATGATATTGCTGTCTTTAGCTCCACCTGGGAGGATCACCTGGTCCACCTGAGGAAAGTGTTAGAGGCTCTGCAAAAGGCAGGCCTCACTATCAAGGCCACAAAGTGCCAGATAGGGCAGACACAGGTTGTATACCTGGGCCACCTTGTAGGTGGAGGCCAGGTTCAGCCACTGGAGAGTAAGATACAGGCCATCAAGGACTGGACTCCTCCAATCACCCAGACTCAAGTTCGAGCTTTCTTGGGCCTGACTGGGTACTATAGGAAGTTTGTCAGAAATTATGGGTCCATAGTGACCCCTCTTAATGACCTGACAAGCAAAAAGATGCCAAAGAAAGTTCAGTGGACAGCAAGCTGTCAGAAAGCATTCAATGACCTAAAGCAGGCCATGTGCACAGCACCTATCCTAAAGAGTCCAGATTACTCCAAGCCATTCATTGTCCAAACAGATGCTTCTGAGTTGGGTGTGGGGGCTGTTCTGTCTCAACTGAATTTTGACGGTAATGATCAGCCTATTGCTTTCATTAGTAGAAGGTTGACTCCCAGAGAGAAAAATTGGTCAGCTATTGAGAGGGAGGCCTTTGCTGTGGTCTGGGCCCTGAAGAAGCTGAGGGCCTACTTGTTTGGCACTCACTTCACCATTCAGACAGACCATAAGCCCCTCTTGTGGCTAAATCAGATGAAGGGTGAAAACCCCAAACTGCTTAGGTGGTCCATTTCCCTACAGGGGATGGATTTTACAGTGGAGCATAGACCTGGTACTGATCACAGCAATGCTGATGGGCTCTCCAGGTATTTCCACTTAGAGCAAGAAGACTCACCTGGTCAAGGTTAGTTTATTGTCCCAAAGTTTGGGGGGGGTCATGTAGGAGAGTAGGGTCTGCAATCCTATGATCACCCAGATTTTTGCTTTTTGCTGCACTGGTTTACGACTTCCCCTGGCGGTGGGCCTGCTAATCAGACCCACAGCCTAGCTGTTCTCTCTATCCAAATTGTACTCAGGTACTGAATTGGCACTGGGCCCTCTCCAAGTCCCTGTACCCAGGGCTGAGGTGCACCCAGAAGTCTCCCAGGGGCTGAAGCATGTATTATGCCACCCCTGGATTGACTAACTAAACTGACACAACTGGCTGCACGACAGCTGGGGCAAGGTGGTGTACTCACCCTTTGCTTTAGATATAGTATACCTATATCTAACCCTAAAATGGACACACAGATCTCCTATCAGTCACTCCTATGGCAGGCCTTAACAATCCTGAAGGCAGAGTGCTTGGAATCGTGTGAGATGGTGCTCTGGCATGAGCTGAGCCTGTCTGCGGCTTTCGGGATCTATCCCTTAGCCGTTTCCATGATATCGCATACCATATACTCTTAAGTGCATTATAATCCTCGCGGTTAAATGCCAACTCTGGTATCGCTTTATCAAAACATGTCGAGTAAGGTGTCATACGACTTGGAATACTAACCCCTCGCCAATTCTGGCGACGGGGTTAGCATTCCACCCTTCTAGAGGGACACGACATGCATGTAGCCTGTAACCCCGGTTAAAGTCAAACAGAGCCTCAGCTCCACAAAATGGATGCTGCCACCGAGACACAAGTCTGCCCTCCTGCTGCTGGGAGTCCTCCCAGAGCAGGAGATAAGGACAAAGGGTTTCCTGCCAGGGGCGGTGCCAGCACCGTCCCAGACAGGGTTTTGTGTATTGTAGGTAGGCAGGGCTACAGAAGAAGGTGACTGCACGTGGCACCCCGGTGCTCACTGTGCATAGGCTGGCTTGAACCAGTTCCAGGGACACTCCAGACCCTGTGCTGGGGAAAAGCCCGCCAAGGAAGTGGGTGTAACCACCCTCCTCCTGGTCCCACCCATAGGGCAGGACCTAGTCGCGTGCCAGCCCCCTTTTCCAGATAAAGGTAGGGACTGGCCCCCTTCCAAATCAGATCATCTTTGGAATCAAGATACCACTTTCCACGAAAGGACTTCACGATTTCTTCTTCAAGATTCTCCCTTGTGGCTAAGGAGTAGTCACCCTGCATCCGCAGGCACCATCTAAGAACACTGCGGTCTGCTGCACGTCCTTCCTCCGGAATCCGACTGCCCAGCTCGACGAGACCCGGCTTCCCTGGCACCTCTGACCTCTACCCACCTGTACAGCACAGCTGAGAACCGTGGGTGCGACGAGACCTCGAGGGACCGGCCATCGCCAAGACTGCACGACTTCTGCACAGCAAGCCCACCGAGTAATTTCCTGGTGAGTGCTTTGGGGTCCGAGAAGCCCCCACCCTGAGCAGCTCCAGCACCGAAGAGCAGCCCCCCAGCATC
Organism: Lissotriton helveticus; assembly: GCF_964261635.1. NCBI lineage: Eukaryota > Metazoa > Chordata > Amphibia > Caudata > Salamandridae > Lissotriton > Lissotriton helveticus. Next base: position 760,856,346 of record NC_136070.1, read on the forward strand.
TCCACGATCGGCGTGGGGCCCTTCTGCTTTTTGCTGCTCACCGCGTTGTTTGGCTACTAGCCCGCTGGCTTGTGGCCTTCCGAACGACGCCCGACGACAACACTGCTGCTAGTCTGGTTGCTCCAGACTGGCCCTTGCTTCCCTCCATCGGAGAAGTACCCTGGACCCTCCTGGTCCGGCTAAGACGCCATTTTAGGTCCACCGCGTGGGCCTTGCATTTGCCAAGACTTGTTGCCCAATCCTGGGTCCAGCGACGTCGACAGCAAGAACCTTCGTGGGACAGCTCGCACCTCCATCCTGGTCGCCGACAACGCCTCCTGGTCCGAGAGACTGCAGAGCCCAGCAGCGCCCACTCACCTGACTGCGGTGACTTCGCCCGGTGCCATCCTGGTGCCCACTTAATCACTGGCTAGTGATTCAAGAACTTGGTCCCCTCTGCTTTCAGGTTTTCTTCTTCCTTGATCCAGGCTTGGATCCATCGAACTTTCTTCACTGGTCGCCTACCAGCAACTTCTTTCTTCCAGGCTCCTGGTCCGGCAACAAGGATTCCAGACGTCTTTTCAGACCTATGCAGCTGCAGCCCCTGGGCTAGGTAACTTCGGCACTTCGGTGTCCCAGCATAGCCTCACTATTCAAGGGTCAGGATCCACTGTCGTTTTCTCCCTACCAGGTCGGGTTCGCCCGTGAACACTAACTTTGTGAATTCTAGCTTCCATAGACTTTGTCCCGCATCCCGCGTGAGAGTGCACACTCTGCACCCGAGTTCCCTAGGCCTCCTGCTAGTAATCTAAAGGTTCAGTAGTCCAGTCCTAGCGATCCCAAAGCCTCTGAGAATCGTTACTTACCTGCTAGTAATTCGCATTCCACTTTTAGAGTATATGGTTTTTCGTGCCCCTCGGGCATTTGTGTATAACGTGCTAACTTAAGTATTTTCGTAAGAGTTTTGTTGTGTGCCTAGCACCCTGTCCTCATAAAGAGTACAGGGTTGTTGTGATTCTAATAAATACACTGTTTATTTTCATAACACTTGTGTGGTGTCCTTTCACTGGGTGTTCAAGGGGTAATGTGATGGTAAAACAGCTGGCTTAACACGCCCTCTAGAGTCTTAGCCTTAGACTGCTCGTATCCATGCTACTAGGATAGCTGGTCTATAAGGTTGACTTACAACCAATCATCAATAAGGGTTGTTTGGACTGATATATAGTGATCACTAAAATAGTGAGCACTGCACATCAGGCCAACTTCTCACATGTACAAAGATGGTTTGTTTCTTTTAAAGACATTTGAGAAAGTTAACATATATACTGAGTGTAACTGAGGACCTACTATCTTTGAACATATATTTAAAAAATGCCAGAGACTTTTATTAAAGAGATGTATAAAATGGAACATGGCTTCAGAACAGCTTTCTGCTACGTACCACTATGGCATTGAATAGAAAGACATGCTTGGCTAGTAGAGACCAGAGAGTTTCAGGATTAAAAGAGACCAAATTGTTCTACATAAAATATGTCACAGAGAGTGTTTTCAAATCCTGTTTTATGTTTAGAAGGACAGGATAAGTTATTGCGTGTAGTTTTTCTTCTCTATGTAAATATGTCTTCATCATACACATTATACTTTGTGTTGAAGTGGCGTTCTATACCTGTTGCTGTGAGTATTTTCGACTTATATAAGGAATCACTACTTTCTAATTATGTTAAAATGTGAGTTCTGGATAGGTCTTTAAGAATTGATGTGTGTGAAAACACATGAAGTATTCAAAAACTAGTATGATAATGGTACCTAAATACACACAGATACACAGTGTTATTCAGGACAACCAACAATATCTCTTGCATTTTACTAAAACACATTTACTAGTTTGGAACGGGTAAGGTGAATAGACATATTCTAAATTTTTTAGTACTGCATTTTACTATAACAGACTGAGTCTTTTCCTATAGTCATAAGGAGTGACTGGTTTCAAAATTTAAGAAACCTTAAGAACAGGATATCCTTATAAGTAATTATATTTATACTGATAATTACAGTTAAAACAACTGTTCAGGATCGGTACTGGGCTCAAAGGTGCAGCACTGAGGTCTCTCCTGATCACAGGTGAGAAAATCAGAATTCGTAGTTCGGCTGATTTTAGAGGAATTTGTGTAAGTTTCAAAAATGGACACACATTTTTTTAAGCAAAAACATGCAATGATATCCAATGGAGGAAATTCAAGTTACTGGTAAGTACAGTTAAAATTACTTTTCAGGATCAGTACTGGGCGCAAAGGTGCAGCACTGAGGTCTCTCCTGATCACAGATGAGAACATCGGAATTCGTAGTTCGCCTGATTTTAGAGGAATTTTTTGTAAGTTTCAAAAATGGACACATAATTGTTTTTTAAGCAGAAACAGGCAATGCTATCCTATGGAGGAAATTCACGTTACTGGTAAGTACATTTAAAATAACTTTTCAGGATCAGTACTCTGCTCAAAGGTGCAGCACTGAGGTCTCTCCTGATCACAGTTGAGAAAATCAGAATTCGTAATTCGGCTGATTCGGAGGAATTTTTGTAAGTTTCAAAAATGGTCACTTGGAATTTTTTTTCAGCAAAAACAGGCACTGATATCCTATGGAGGAAATTCAAGCTACTGGTAAGTACAGTTAAGTTAACTTCTCAGGATCAATATGGGGCTCAAAGGTGCAGCACTGAGGTCTCTCCTGATCACAAGTGAGAAAATCTGAATTCGTAGTTCGGCTGATTTTAGAGGAATTTTTCTAAGTTTCAAAAATGGACACTTGGAATTTTTTCTTAAGCAAAAACATGCAATGATGTCCAATGGAGGAAATTCAAGTTACTGATAAGTACAGTTAAAGCAAATTTTCAGGATCGGTACTGGGCTCAAAGGTGCAGCACTGAGGTCTCTCCTGATCACAGGTGAGAAAATCGGTATTTGTGGTTCGGCTGATTTTAGAGGACTTTTTGTAAGTTTCAAAAATGGACACTTGGAAAAAAAATTTTAAGCAAAAACATGCAATGATATCCAATGGAGGAAATTCAAGTTACTCATAATTACAGTTAAAACAACTGTTCAGGATCGGTACTGGGCTCAAAGGTGCAGCACTGAGGTCTCACCTGTTCACAGGTGAGAAAATCGGAATTTGTGGTTTGGCTGATTTTAGACGAATTTTTGTAAGTTTCAAAAACGGACACTTGGATTTTTTTTTTAAGCAAAAACATGCAATGATATCCAATAGAGGAAATTCAAGTTACTGATAAGTACAGTTGAAACAACTTTTCAGGATCGGTACTGGGCTCAAAGGTGCAGCACTGAGGTCTCTCCTGATCACAGGTGAGAACATCGGAATTCGTAGTTCGCCTGAATTTAGATGAATTTTTGTAAGTTTCAAAAAGGGACACAGGATTGTTTTTTAAGCAAAAACAGGCAATGATATCCTATGGAGGAAATTCAAGTTACTGGTAACTACAGTTAAAATTACGTTTCACGATCAGTCCTGGGCTCAAAGGTGCAGCACTGAGGTCTCTCCTGATCCCAGATGAGAAAATTGGGATTCATAGTACGGCTGATTTTAGAGGAATGTTTGTAAGTTTCAAAAATGGACAATTTGATTTTATTTTAAGCAAAAACATGCAATGATATCCAATGGAGGAAATTCAAGTTACTGGTAAGTACAGTTAAAATTACTTTTCAGGATCATTACTGGGCTCAAAGGTGCAGCACTAAGATTTCTCCTGATCATAGTTGAGAAAATTGGAATTCATAGTTCGTCTTATTTTAGAGGAATTTTTGTAAGTTTCAAAAATGGACCCTTGGAAATTTTTTTCAGCAAACACAGGCAATAATATCCTATGGACGAAATTCAAGCTACTAGTACGTACATTTAAGTTAACTTCTCAGGATCAATATGGGGCTCAAAGGTGCCGCACTGAGGTCTCTCTTGATCACAGGTGAGAAAAGCGGAATTCGTAGTTCGGCTGATTTTAGAGGAATTTTTGTAAGTTTCAAAAAAGGACACAGAATTGTTTTTTAAGCAAAAACAGGCAATGCTATCCCATGGAGGAAATTCACGTTACTGGTAAGTACATTTAAAACAACTTTTCAGGATCGGTACTGGGCTCAAAGGTGCAGCACTGAGGTCTCTCCTGATCACAGGTGAGAAAATCGGTATTTGTGGTTCGGCTGATTTTAGAGGAATTTTTGTAAGTTTCAAAAATGGACACTCACATTTTTTTTTAAGCAAAAACATGCAATGATATCCAATGGAGGAAATTCAAGTTACTGGTAAGTACAGTTAAAATTACTTTTCAGGATCAGTACTGGGCGCAAAGGTGCAGCACTGAGGTCTCTCCTGATCACAGATGAGAACATCGGAATTCGTAGTTCGCTTGATTTTAGAGGAATTTTTGTAAGTTTAAAAAATGGACACAGAATTGTTTTTTAAGCAAAAACAGGCAATGCTATCCTATGGAGGAAATTCACGTTACTGGTAAGTACATTTAAAACAACTTTTCAGGATCGGTACTGGGCTCAAAGGTTCAGCACTGAGGTCTCACCTGATCACAGGTGAGAAAATCGGAATTCATTGTTTGGCTGATTTTAGACGAATTTTTGTAAGTTTCAAAAACGGGCACTTGGATTTTTTTTTAACCAAAAACATGCAATGATATCCAATAGAGGACATTCAAGTTACTGATAAGTACAGTTGAAACAACTTTTCAGGATCGGTACTGGGCTCAAAGGTGCAGCACTGAGGTCTCTCCTGATCACAGGTGAGAACATCGGAATTCGTAGTTCGCCTGAATTTAGAGGAATTTTTGTAAGTTTCAAAAATGGACACAGGATTGTTTTTTAAGCAAAAACAGGCAATGATATCCTATGGAGGAAATTCAAGTTACTGGTAACTACAGTTAAAATTACGTTTCACGATCAGTCCTAGGCTCAAAGGGGCAGCACTGAGGTCTCTCCTGATCACAGATGAGAAAATTGGGATTCATAGTACGGCTGATTTTAGAGGAATGTTTGTAAGTTTCAAAATTGGACACTTGGAATTTTTTTTAAGCAAAAACATGCTATGATATCCAATGGAGGAAATTCAAGTTACTGGTAAGTACAGTTAAAATTACTTTTCAGGATCATTACTGGGCTCAAAGGTGCAGCACTAAGATCTCTCCTGATCATAGTTGAGAAAATTGGAATTCATAGTTCGTCTTATTTTAGAGGAATTTTTGTAAGTTTCAAAAATGGACCCTTGGAAATTTTTTTCAGCAAACACAGGCAATGATATCCTATGGACGAAATTCAAGCTACTGGTAAGTACATTTAAGTTAACTTCTCAGGATCAATATGGGGCTCAAAGGTACCGCACTGAGGTCTCTCTTGATCACAGGTGAGAAAAGCGGAATTCGTAGTTCGGCTGATTTTAGAGGAATTTTTGTAAGCTTCAAAATGGACACTTGGAATTTTTTTTAAGCAAAAACATGCAGTGATATCCAATGGAGGAATTTCAAGTTACTGGTAAATATAGTTAAAATAACTTTTTTGGTTCAGTACTGGGCTCAAAGGTGCAGCACAGAGGTCTCTCCTGATCACAGACGAGAAACTTTGAATTCGTAGTTCGGCTGATTTTAGAGGAATTTTTGTATGTTTCAAAAATGGGCACTTGGAATTTTTTTTCAGCAAAAACATGCAATGATATCCAATGGAGGAAATTCAAGTTACTGGTAAGTACAGTTAAAATCACTTTTCAAGATCAGTACTGGGTTCAAAGGTGCAATACTGAGGTCTCTCCTGATCACAGGTGAGAACATTTGAATTCGTAGTTCGGCTGATTTTAGAGGAATTTTTCTAAGTTTCAAAAATGGACACTTGGAATTTTTTTTTTAAGCAAAAACATGCAATGATTTCCAATGGAGGAAATTCAAGTTACTGATAATTACAGTTAAAACAACTGTTCAGGATCGGTACTGGGCTCAAAGGTGCAGCACTGAGGTCTCTCCTGATCACAGGTGAGAAAATCAGAATTCGTAGTTCGGCTGATTTTAGAGGAATTTGTGTAAGTTTCAAAAATGGACACTCACATTTTTTTAAGCAAAAACATGCAATGATATCCAATGGAGGAAATTCAAGTTACTGGTAAGTACAGTTAAAATTACTTTTCAGGATCAGTACTGGGCGCAAAGGTGCAGCACTGAGGTCTCTCCTGATCACAGATGAGAACATCGGAATTCGTAGTTCGCCTGATTTTAGAGGAATTTTTGTAAGTTTCAAAAATGGACACATAATTGTTTTTTAAGCAGAAACAGGCAATGCTATCCTATGGAGGAAATTCATGTTACTGGTAAGTACATTTAAAATAACTTTTCAGGATCAGTACTCTGCTCAAAGGTGCAGCACTGAGGTCTCTCCTGATCACAGTTGAGAAAATCAGAATTCGTAATTCGGCTGATTCGGAGGAATTTTTGTAAGTTTCAAAAATGGTCACTTGGAATTTTTTTTCAGCAAAAACAGGCACTGATATCCTATGGAGGAAATTCAAGCTACTGGTAAGTACAGTTAAGTTAACTTCTCAGGATCAATATGGGGCTCAAAGGTGCAGCACTGAGGTCTCTCCTGATCACAAGTGAGAAAATCTGAATTCGTAGTTCGGCTGATTTTAGAGGAATTTTTCTAAGTTTCAAAAATGGACACTTGGAATTTTTTCTTAAGCAAAAACATGCAATGATGTCCAATGGAGGAAATTCAAGTTACTGATAAGTACAGTTAAAGCAACTTTTCAGGATCGGTACTGGGCTCAAAGGTGCAGCACTGAGGTCTCTCCTGATCACAGGTGAGAAAATCGGTATTTGTGGTTCAGCTGATTTTAGAGGACTTTTTGTAAGTTTCAAAAATGGACACTTGGAAAAAAATTTGTAAGCAAAAACATGCAATGATATCCAATGGAGGAAATTCAAGTTACTCATAATTACAGTTAAAACAACTGTTCAGGATCGGTACTGGGCTCAAAGGTGCAGCACTGAGGTCTCTCCTGATCACAGGTGAGAAAATCAGAATTCGTAGTTCGGCTGATTTTAGAGGAATTTTTGTAAGTTTCAAAAATGGACACTCACATTTTTTTTAAGCAAAAACATGCAATGATATCCAATGGAGGAAATTCAAGTTACTGGTAAGTACAGTTAAAATTACTTTTCAGGATCATTACTGGGCTCAAAGGTGCAGCACTAAGATCTCTCCTGATCATAGTTGAGAAAATTGGAATTCATAGTTCGTCTTACTTTAGAGGAATTTTTGTAAGTTTCAAAAATGGACCATTGGAATTTTTTTTCAGCAAACACAGGCAATGATATCCTATGGACGAAATTCAAGCTACTAGTAAGTACATTTGAGTTAACTTCTCAGGATCAATATGGGGCTCAAAAGTGCCGCACTGAGGTCTCTCTTGATCACAGGTGAGAAAAGCGGAATTCGTAGTTCGGCTGATTTTAGAGGAATTTTTGTAAGTTTCAAAAACGGACACTTGGAAAAAAAAAATTTGAGCAAAAACATGCATGGATATCCAATGAAGGAAATTCAAGTTACTGATAAGTACAGTTAAAACAACTTTTCAGGATCGGTACTGGGCTCAAAGGTGCAGCACTGAGGTCTCTTCTGATCACAGGTGAGAACATCGGAATTCGTAGTTCGCCTGAATTTAGAGGAATTTTTGTAAGTTTCAAAAATGGACACAGGATTGTTTTTTAAGCAAAAACAGGCAATGATATCCAATAGAGGAAATTCAAGTTACTGGTAAGTACAGTTAAAATTACTTTTCACGATCAGTCCTGGGCTCAAAGGTGCAGCACTGAGGTCTCTCCTGATGACAGATGAGAAAATTGGGATTCATAGTTCGGCTGATTTTAGAGGAATTTTTGTAAGTTTCAAAATTGGACACTTTGAATTTTTTTTAAGCAAAAACATGCAATGATATCCAATAGAGGAAATTCAAGTTACTGGTAACTACAGTAAAAATAACTTTTCAGGATCAGAACTGGGCTCAAAGGTGCAGCACTGAGGTCTCTACTGATCACAGGTGAGAAAATCCGAATTCGTAGTTCGGCTGATTCTGAGGAATTTTTGTATATTTCAAAAATGGACACTTAGAACTTTTTTCTGCAAATACAGGCAATAATATCCTATGGAGGTAATTCAAATTACTGGTAAGTACATTTAAAATTACTATTCAGGATAAGTACTGGGCTCAAAGGTGCAGCACTGAGGTCTCTCCTGATCACAGTTTAGAAAATTGGAATTCATAGTTCGCCTGATTTAGAGGAATTTTTTGTAAGTTTCAAAAATGGTCACTTGGAATTTTTTTTCAGCAAAAACAGGCACTGATATCCTATGGAGGAAATTCAAGCTACTGGTAAGTACAGTTAAGTTAACTTCTCAGGATCAATATGGGGCTCAAAGGTGCAGCACTGAGGTCTCTCCTGATCACAGGTGAGATAATCGGAATTCGTAGTTCGGCTGATTCTGAGGAGTTTTTGTACGTTTCAAAAAGGGACACTTAGAATTTTTTCCAGCAAAAACAGGCAATGATATGCTATGGAGGAAATTCAAGCTACTGGTAAGTACATTTAAGTTAACTTCTCAGGACCAATATGGGGCTCAAAGGTGCAGCACTGAGGTCTCTCCTGATCACAGGTGAGACAATCGGAATTCGTAGTTCGGCTGATTCTTAGGAGTTTTTGTACGTTTCAAAAAGGGACACTTAGAATTTTTTCCAGCAAAAACAGGCAATGATATCCTATGGAGAAAATTCAAGCTACTGGTAAGTACATTTAAGTTAACTTCTCAGGACCAATATGGGGCTCAAAGGTGCAGCACTGAGGTCTCTCCTGATCACAGGTGAGAAAATCAGAATTCGTAGTTCGGCTGATTTTAGAGGAATTTTTGTAAGTTTCAAAATTGGACACTTTGAATTTTTTTTAAGCAAAAACATGCAATGATATCCAATAGAGGAAATTCAAGTTACTGGTAACTACAGTAAAAATAACTTTTCAGGATCAGAACTGGGCTCAAAGGTGCAGCACTGAGGTCTCTACTGATCACAGGTGAGAAAATCCGAATTCGTAGTTCGGCTGATTCTGAGGAATTTTTGTATATTTCAAAAATGGACACTTAGAACTTTTTTCTGCAAATACAGGCAATAATATCCTATGGAGGTAATTCAAATTACTGGTAAGTACATTTAAAATTACTATTCAGGATAAGTACTGGGCTCAAAGGTGCAGCACTGAGGTCTCTCCTGATCACAGTTTAGAAAATTGGAATTCATAGTTCGCCTGATTTTAGAGGAATTTTTGTAAGTTTCAAAAATGGTCACTTGGAATTTTTTTTCAGCAAAAACAGGCACTGATATCCTATGGAGGAAATTCAAGCTACTGGTAAGTACAGTTAAGTTAACTTCTCAGGATCAATATGGGGCTCAAAGGTGCAGCACTGAGGTCTCTCCTGATCACAAGTGAGAAAATCTGAATTCGTAGTTCGGCTGATTTTAGAGGAATTTTTCTAAGTTTCAAAAATGGACACTTGGAATTTTTTTTTAAGCAAAAACATGCAATGATGTCCAATGGAGGAAATTCAAGTTACTGATAAGTACAGAAAAAACAACTTTTCAGGATCGGTACTGGGCTCAAAGGTGCAGCACTGAGGTCTCTCCTGATCACAGGTGAGAAAATCGGTATTTGTGGTTCGGCTGATTTTAGAGGACTTTTTGTAAGTTTCAAAAATGGACACTTGGAAAAAAAATTTTAAGCAAAAACATGCAATGATATCCAATGGAGGAAATTCAAGTTACTGGTAAATACACTTAAAATAACTTTTTAGGTTCAGTATTGGGCTCAAAGGTGCAACACCGAGGTCTCTCCTGATCACAGATGAGAAAATTTGAATTCGTAGTTCGGCTGATTTTAGAGGAATTTTTGTATGTTTCAAAAATGGGCACTTGGAATTTTTTTTAAGCAAAAACATGCAATGATATCCAATGGAGGAAATTCAAGTTACTGGTAAGTACAGTTAAAATCACTTTTCAAGATCAGTACTGGGTTCAAAGGTGCAATACTGAGGTCTCTCCTGATCACAGGTGAGAAAATTTGAATTCGTAGTTCGGCTGATTTTAGAGGAATTTTTCTAAGTTTCAAAAATGGACACTTGGAATTTTTTTTTAAGCAAAAACATGCAATGATATCCAATGGAGGAAATTCAAGTTACTGATAAGTACAGTTAAAACAACTGTTCAGGATCGGTACTGGGCTCAAAGGTGCAGCACTGAGGTCTCTCCTGATCACAAGTGAGAAAATCAGAGTTCGTAGTTCGGCTAATTTTAGAGGAGATTTTGTAAGTTTCAAAAATGGACACTCAAATTTGTTTTTTAAGCAAAAACATGCAATGCTATCCAATGGAGGAAATTCAAGTTACTGATAAGTACAGTTAAAACAACTTTTCAGGACCGGTACTGGGCTCAAAGGTGCAGCACTGAGGTCTCTCCTGATCACAGGTGAGAAAATCAGAATTCGTAGTTCGGCTGATTTTAGAGGAATTTTTGTAAGTTTCAAAAATGGACACTCACATTTTTTTTAAGCAAAAACATGCAATGATATCCAATGGAGGAAATTCAAGTTACTGGTAAGTACAGTTAAAATTACTTTTCAGGATCATTACTGGGCTCAAAGGTGCAGCACTAAGATCTCTCCTGATCATAGTTGAGAAAATTGGAATTCATAGTTCGTCTTATTTTAGAGGAATTTTTGTAAGTTTCAAAAATGGACCATTGGAATTTTTTTTCAGCAAACACAGGCAATGATATCCTATGGACGAAATTCAAGCTACTAGTAAGTACATTTAAGTTAACTTCTCAGGATCAATATGGGGCTCAAAGGTGCCGCACTGAGGTCTCTCTTGATCACAGGTGAGAAAAGCGGAATTCGTAGTTCGGCTGATTTTAGAGGAATTTTTGTAAGTTTCAAAAATGGACACAGAATTGTTTTTTAAGCAAAAACAGGCAATGCTATCCTATGGAGGAAATTCATGTTACTGGTAAGTACATTTAAAACAACTTTTCAGGATCGGTACTGGGCTCAAAGGTGCAGCACTGAGGTCTCTCCTGATCACAGGTGACAAAATCGGTATTTGTGGTTCGGCTGATTTTAGAGGAATTTTTGTAAGTTTCAAAAATGGACACACATTTTTTTTTAAGCAAAAACATGCAATGATATCCAATGGAGGAAATTCAAGTTACTGGTAAGTACAGTTAACATTACTTTTCAGGATCAGTACTGGGCGCAAAGGTGCAGCACTGAGGTCTCTCCTGATCACAGATGAGAACATCGGAATTCGTAGTTCGCCTGATTTTAGAGGAATTTTTGTAAGTTTCAAAAATGGACACAGGATTGTTTTTTAAGCAAAAACAGGCAATGATATCCTATGGAGGAAATTCACGTTACTGGTAAGTACATTTAAAACAACTTTTCAGGATCGGTACTGGGCTCAAAGGTTCAGCACTGAGGTCTCACCTGATCACAGGTGAGAAAATCGGAATTCGTGGTTCGGCTGATTTTAGACGAATTTTTGTAAGTTTCAAAAACGGACACTTGGAATTTTTTTTTAGAGCAAAAACATGCAATGATATCCAATGAAGGAAATTCAAGTTACTGATAAGTACAGTTAAAACAACTTTTCAGGATCGGTACTGGGCTTAAAGGTGCAGCACTGAGGTCTCTCCTGATCACAGGTGAGAACATCGGAATTCGTAGTTCGCCTGAATTTAGAGGAATTTTTGTAAGTTTAAAAAATGGACACAGGATTGTTTTTTAAGCAAAAACAGGCAATGATATCCAATGGAGGAAATTCCAGTTACTGGTAAGTACAGTTAAAATTACTTTTCAGGATCAGTACTGGGCGCAAAGGTGCAGCACTGAGGTCTCTCCTGATGACAGATGAGAAAATTGGGATTCATAGTTCGGCTGATTTTAGAGGAATTTTTGTAAGTTTCAAAATTGGACACTTCGAATTTTTTTTAAGCAAAAACATGCTATGATATCCAATGGAGGAAATTCAAGTTACTGGTAAGTACAGTTAAAATTAATTTTTAGGATCAGTACTGGGCTCAAAGGTGCAGCACTGAGGTCTCTCCTGATCACAGGTGAGAAAATCAGAATTCGTAGTTCGGCTGATTTTAGAGGAATTTTTGTAAGTTTCAAAAATGGACACTGAATTTTTTTTAAGCAAAAACATGCAATGATATCCAATAGAGGAAATTCAAGTTACTGGTAACTACAGTAAAAATAACTTTTCAGGATCAGAACTGGGCTCAAATGTGCAGCACTGAGGTCTCTACTGATCACAGGTGAGAAAATCCGAATTAGTAGTTCGGCTGATTCTGAGGAATTTTTGTATATTTCAAAAATGGACACTTAGAACTTTTTTTCTGCAAATACAGGCAATAATATCTTATGGAGGTAATTCAAATTACTGGTAAGTACATTTAAAATTACTATTCAGGATAAGTAGTGGGCTCAAAGGTGCAGCACTGAGGTCTCTCCTGATCACAGTTTAGAACATTGGAATTCATAGTTCGCCTGATTTTAGAGGAATTTTTGTAAGTTTAAAAAATGGACCCTTGGAATTTTTTTTCAGCAAAAACAGGCAATGATATCCTATGGACGAAATTCAAGCTACTTGTAAGTACATTTAAGTTAACTTCTCAGGATCAATATGGGGTTCAAAGATGCCGCACTGAGGTCTCTCCTGATCACAGGTGAGAAGATCCGAATTCGTAGTTAAGCTGATTTTAGAGAAATTTTAGTAAGTTTAAAAAATGGACACTTGGAATTTTTTTTACGCAAAAACATGCAGTGATATCCAATAGAGGAAATTCAAGATACTGGTAAATACACTTAAAATAACTTTTTAGGTTCAGTATTGGGCTCAAAGGTGCAACACCGAGGTCTCTCCTGATCACAGATGAGAAAATTTGAATTCGTAGTTCGGCTGATTTTAGAGGAATTTTTGTATGTTTCAAAAATGGGCACTTGGAATTTTTTTTAAGCAAAAACATGCAATGATATCCAATGGAGGAAATTCAAGTTACTGGTAAGTACAGTTAAAATCACTTTTCAAGATCAGTACTGGGTTCAAAGGTGCAATACTGAGGTCTCTCCTGATCACAGGTGAGAAAATTTGAATTCGTAGTTCGGCTGATTTTAGAGGAATTTTTCTAAGTTTCAAAAATGGACACTTGGAATTTTTTTTTAAGCAAAAACATGCAATGATATCCAATGGAGGAAATTCAAGTTACTGATAAGTACAGTTAAAACAACTGTTCAGGATCGGTACTGGGCTCAAAGGTGCAGCACTGAGGTCTCTCCTGATCACAAGTGAGAAAATCAGAGTTCGTAGTTCGGCTAATTTTAGAGGAGATTTTGTAAGTTTCAAAAATGGACACTCAAATTTTTTTTTAAGCAAAAACATGCAATGCTATCCAATGGAGGAAATTCAAGTTACTGGTAAGTACAGTTAAAATTACTTTTCAGGATCAGTACTGGGCGCAAAGGTGCAGCACTGAGGTCTCTCCTGATCACAGGTGAGAAAATCAGAATTCGTAGTTTGGCTGATTTTAGAGGAATTTTTGTAAGTTTCAAAAATGGACACACATTTTTTTAAGCAAAAACATGCAATGATATCCAATGGAGGAAATTCAAGTTACTGGTAAGTACAGTTAAAATTACTTTTCAGGATCAGTACTGGGCGCAAAGGTGCAGCACTGAGGTCTCTCCTGATCACAGATGAGAACATCGGAATTCGTAGTTCGCCTGATTTTAGAGGAATTTTTGTAAGTTTCAAATATGGACACAGAATTGTTTTTTAAGCAAAAACAGGCAATGCTATCCTATGGAGGAAATTCACGTTACTGGTAAGTACATTTAAAATAACTTTTCAGGATCAGTACTCTGCTCAAAGGTGCAGCACTGAGGTCTCTCCTGATCACAGTTGAGAAAATCGGAATTCGTAATTCGGCTGATTCGGAGGAATTTTTGTAAGTTTCAAAAATGGTCACTTGGAATTTTTTTTCAGCAAAAACAGGCACTGATATCCTATGGAGGAAATTCAAGCTACTGGTAAGTACAGTTAAGTTAACTTCTCAGGATCAATATGGGGCTCAAAGGTGCAGCACTGAGGTCTCTCCTGATCACAGGTGAGAAAATCTGAATTCGTAGTTCGGCTGATTTTAGAGGAATTTTTCTAAGTTTCAAAAATGGACACTTGGAATTTTTTTTAAGCAAAAACATGCAATGATGTCCAATGGAGGAAATTCAAGTTACTGATAAGTACAGTTAAAACAACTTTTCAGGATCGGTACTGGGCTCAAAGGTGCAGCACTGAGGTCTCTCCTGATCACAGGTGAGAAAATCGGTATTTGTGGTTCGGCTGATTTTAGAGGAATTTTTGTAAGTTTCAAAAATGGACACAGAATTGTTTTTTAAGCAAAAACAGGCAATGCTATCCTATGGAGGAAATTCACGTTACTGGTAAGTACATTTAAAACAACTTTTCAGGATCGGTACTGGGCTCAAAGGTTCAGCACTGAGGTCTCACCTGATCACAGGTGAGAAAATCGGAATTCGTGGTTCGGCTGATTTTAGACGAATTTTTGTACGTTTCAAAAACGGACACTTGGAATTTTTTTTTGAGCAAAAACATGCAATGATATCCAATGAAGGAAATTCAAGTAACTGATCAGTACAGTTAAAACAACTTTTCAGGATCGGTACTGGGCTCAAAGGTGCAGCACTGAGGTCTCTCCTGATCACAGGTGAGAACATCGGAATTCGTAGTTCGCCTGAATTTAGAGGAATTTTTGTAAGTTTCAAAAATGGACACAGGATTGTTTTTTAAGCAAAAACAGGCAATGATATCCAAGGAGGAAATTCAAGTTACTGGTAAGTACAGTCAAAATTACTTTTCAGGATCAGTACGGGGCGCAAAGGTGCAGCACTGAGGTCTCTGCTGATCACAGATGAGAACATCGGAATTCGTAGTTCGCCTGATTTTAGAGGAATTTTTGTACGTTTCAAAAATGGACACAGAATTGTTTTTTAAGCAAAAACAGGCAATGCTATCCTATGGAGGAAATTCGCGTTACTGGTAAGCACATTTAAAACAACTTTTCAGGATCGGTACTGGGCTCAAAGGTTCAGCACTGAGGTCTCACCTGATCACAGGTGAGAAAATCGGAATTCGTGGTTCGGCTGATTTTAGACGAATTTTTGTAAGTTTCAAAAATGGACACAGGATTGTTTTTTAAGCAAAAACAGGCAATGATATCCAAGGAGGAAATTCAAGTTACTGGTAAGTACAGTTAAAATTACTTTTCAGGATCAGTACTGGGCGCAAAGGTGCAGCACTGAGGTTTCTCCTGATCACAGATGAGAACATCGGAATTCGTAGTTCGCCTGAATTTAGAGGAATTTTTTTAAGTTTCAAAAATGGACACAGGATTGTTTTTTAAGCAAAAACAGGCAATGATATCCTATGGAGGAAATTCGTTACTGGTAACTACAGTTAAAATTACTTTTCACGATCAGTCCTGGGCTCAAAGGTGCAGCACTGAGGTCTCTCCTGATCACAGGTGAGAAAATCAGAATTCGTAGTTCGGCTGATTTTAGAGGAATTTTTGTAAGTTTCAAAAATGGACACTTTGAATTCTTTTTAAGCAAAAACATGCAATGATATCCAATAGAGGAAATTCAAGTTACTGGTAACTACAGTAAAAATAACTTTTCAGGATCAGAACTGGGCTCAAAGGTGCAGCACTGAGGTCTCTACTGATCACAGGTGAGAAAATCCGAATTCGTAGTTCGGCTGATTCTGAGGAATTTTTGTATATTTCAAAAATGGACACTTAGAACTTTTTTCTGCAAATACAGGCAATAATATCCTATGGAGGTAATTCAAATTACTGGTAAGTACATTTAAATTACTATTCAGGATAAGTACTGGGCTCAAAGGTGCAGCACTGAGGTCTCTCCTGATCACAGTTTAGAAAATTGGATGATATCCTATGGACGAAATTCAAGCTACTTGTAAGTACATTTAAGTTAACTTCTCAGGATCAATATGGGGTTCAAAGATGCCGCACTGAGGTCTCTCCTGATCACAGGTGAGAAGATCCGAATTCGTAGTTAAGCTGATTTTAGAGACATTTTTGTAAGTTTAAAAAATGGACACTTGGAAATTTTTTTACGCAAAAACATGCAGTGATATCCAATGTAGGAAATTCAAGATACTGGTAAATACAGTTAAAATAACTTTTTAGGTTCAGTACTGGGATCAAAGGTGCAACACCGAGGTCTCTCCTGATCACAGATGAGAAAATTTGAATTCGTGGTTCGGCTGATTTTAGACAAATTTTTGTATGTTTCAAAAAAGGGGCACTTGGAATTTTTTTGTTTGAGCAAAAACATGCAATGATATCCAATGGAGGAAATTCAAGTTACTCGTAAGTACAGTTAAAATCACTTTTCAAGTTCAGTACTGGGTTCAAAGGTGCAATACTGAGGTCTCTCCTGGTCACAGATGAGAAATTTTGAATTCGTAGCTCAGGTGATTTTAGAGGAATTTTTCCAAGTTTCAAAAATGGACACTTGGAAAAAAAAATTTAAGCAAAAACATGCAATGATATCCAATGGAGGAAATTCAAGTTACTGATAAGTACAGTTAAAACAACTGTTCAGGATCGGTACTGGGCTCAAAGGTGCAGCACTGAGGTCTCTCCTGATCACAGGTGAGAAAATCAGAGTTCGTAGTCCGGCTGATTTTAGAGGAATTTTTGTAAGTTTCAAAAATGGACAATTTGATTTTTTTTTAAGCAAAAACATGCAATGATATCCAATGGAGGAAATTCAAGTTACTGGTAAGTACAGTTAAAATTACTTTTCAGGATCATTACTGGGCTCAAAGGTGCAGCACTAAGATCTCTCCTGATCATAGTTGAGAAAATTGGAATTCATAGTTCGTCTTATTTTAGAGGAATTTTTGTAAGTTTCAAAAATGGACCCTTGGAAATTTTTTTCAGCAAACACAGGCAATGATATCCTATGGACGAAATTCAAGCTACTAGTAAGTACATTTAAGTTAACTTCTCAGGATCAATATGGGGCTCAAAGGTGCCGCACTGAGGTCTCTCTTGATCACAGGTGAGAAAAGCGGAATTCTTGTAAGTTTAAAAAATGGACACTTGGAATTTTTTTTACGCAAAAACATGCAGTGATATCCAATGGAGGAAATTCGAGATACTGGTAAATACAGTTAAAATAACTTTTTAGGTTCAGTACTGGGCTCAAAGGTGCAACACCGAGGTCTCTCCTGATCACAGATGAGAAAATTTGAATTCGTAGTTCGGCTACTTTTAGAGGAATTTTTGTATGTTTCAAAAATGGACAATTGGAATTTTTTTTTAAGCAAAAACATGCAATAATATCCAATGGAGGAAATTCAAGTTACTGATAAGTACAGTTAAAACAACTGTTCAGGATCGGTACTGGGCTCAAAGGTGCAGCACTGAGGTCTCTCCTGATCACAGGTGAGAAAATCAGAGTTCGTAGTTCGGCTAATTTTAGAGGAATTTTTGTAAGTTTCAAAAATGGACACTCACATTTTTTTTAAGCAAAAACATGCAATGCTATCCAATGGAGGAAATTCAAATTACTGGTAAGTACAGTTAAAATTACTTTTCAGGATCAGTACTGGGCGCAAAGGTGCAGCACTGAGGTCTCTCCTGATCACAGATGAGAACATCGGAATTCGTAGTTCGCCTGATTTTAGAGGAATTTTTGTACGTTTCAAAAATGGACACAGAATTGTTTTTTAAGCAAAAACAGGCAATGCTATCCTATGGAGGGAATTCACGTTACTGGTAAGTACATTTAAAATAACTTTTCAGGATCAGTACTCTGCTCAAAGGTGCAGCACTGAGGTCTCTCCTGATCACAGATGAGAAAATTTGAATTCGTAGTACGGCTGATTTTAGAGGAATTTTTGTAAGTTTCAAAAATGGACACTTGGAATTTTTTTTAAGCAAAAACATGCAATATTATCCAATGGAGGAAATTAAAGTTACTGGTAATTACAGTTAAAATTACTTTTCAGGATCAGTACTGGGCTCAAAGGTGTAGCACTGAGGTCTCTCCTGATCACAGGTGAGAAAATCGGCAGTTGTAGTTCGGCTGATTTTAGAGGAATATTGTAAGTTTAAAAAATGGGCACTTTCAAATTTTATTTTAAGCAAAAACATGCAATGATATCCAGTGGAGGAAATTCAAGTTACTGGTAAGTACAGTTAAAACAACTTTTCAGGATCGGTACTGTGCTCGAAGGTGCAGCACTGAGGTCTCTCCTGATCACAGGTGAGAAAATCGGAATTCGTAGTTCGGCTGATTCGGAGGAATTTTTGTAAGTTTAAAAAATGGACACTTGGAAAAAAAATTCTCAAAAAACAGGCACTGATATCCTATGGAGGAAATTCAAGCTACTGGTAAGTACAGTTAAGTTAACTTCTCAGGATCAATATGGGGCGCAAAGGTGCAGCACTGAGTTCTCTCCTGATCACAGGTGAGAAAATCGGAAGTCGTAGTTCGGCTGATATTAGAGGAATTTTTGTAAGTTTCAAAAATGGACACTTGGAATTTTTTTTAAGCAAAAACATGCAATGATATCCAATTGAGGAAATTCAAGTTACTGATAAGTACAGTTAAAACAACTTTTCAGGATCAGTACTGGGCTCAAAGGTGCAGCACAGAGGTCTCTCCTGATCACAGGTGAGATATTCGGAATTCGTAGTTCGGCTGATTTTAGAGGAATTTCTGTAAGTTTCAAAAATTGACACTTGGAAAAAAATTTCAAGCACAAACATGCAATAATATTCAATGGAGGAAATTCAAGTTACTGGTAATGACAGTTAAAATTACTTTTCAGGATCAGTACTGGGGTCAAAGGTGCCGCACTGAGGTCTCTCCTGATCACAGGTGACAAGATCGGAATTCGTAGATCGGCTGATTTTAGAGGAATTTTTGTAAGATTCAAAAATGGACACTTGGAATTTTTTTTAAGCAAAAACATGCAATGATATCCAATGGAGGAAATTCAAGCTACTGGTAAGTACAGTTAAAATTACTTTTCTGGATCAGTACTGGGCTCAAAGGTGCAGGACTGAGGTCTCTCCTGATCATAGGTGAGAAAATCGGAAGTTGTAGTTCGGCTGATATTAGAGGAATTTTTGTAAGTTTCAAAAATGGACACTTGGAAAAAAACTTTTAAGCAAAAACATGCAATGATATCCAATGGAGGAAATTCAAGGTACTGATAAGTAAAGTTAAAACAACTTTTCAGGTTCGGTACTGGGCTCAAAGGTGCAGCACTGAGGTCTCTCCTGATCACAGGTGAGAAAATCGGAAGTTGTAGTTCGGCTTATATTAGAGGAATTTTTGTAAGTTTCAAAAATGGACACTTGGAAAAAAGTTTTTAAGCAAAAACATGCAATGATATCCAATAGAGGAAATTCAAGGTACTGATAAGTACAGTTAAAACAACTTTTCAGGTTCGGTACTGGGCTCAAAGGTGCAGCACTGAGGTCTCTCCTGATCACAGGTGAGAAAATCGAAATTCGTGGTTTGGCTGATTTTAGAGGAATTTTTGTAAGTTTCAAAAATTGACACTTTCAAATTTTATTTTAAGCAAAAACATGCAATGATATCCAATGGAGGAAATTCAAGTTACTGGTAAGTACAGTTAAAATTACTTTTCAGGATCAGTACTGGGCTCAAAGGTGCAGGACTGAAGTCTCTCCTGATCACAGGTGAGAAAATCGGAAGTCGTAGTTCAGCTGATATTAGAGGAATTTTTGTAAGTTTCAAAAATGGACACTTGGAATTTTTTTTTAAGCAAAAACATGCAATGATATCCAATGGAGGAAATTCAAGTTACTAATAAGTACAGTTAAAACAACTTTTCAGGATCGGTACTGGGCTCAAAGTTGCAGCACTGACGTCTCTCCTGATCACAGGTGAGAAAATCGGAATTCGTGGTTCGGCTGATTTTAGAAGACTTTTTGTAAGTTTCAAAAATGGACACTTTCAAATTTTATTTTAAGCAAAAACATGCAATTATATCCAATGGACGAAATTCAAGTTACTGGTAAGTACAGTTAAAATTACTTTTCAGGATCAGTACTGGGCTCAAAGGTGCAGCACTGAGGTTTCGCCTGATCACAGGTGAGAACATCGGAATTTGTAGTTCTCCTGAATTTAGAGGAATTTTTGTAAGTTTAAAAAATGGACACTGGATTGTTTTTTAAGCAAAAACCGGCAATGATATCCTATGGAGGAAATTCAAGTTACTGGTAACTACAGTAAAAATAACTTTTCAGGATGAGTACTGGGCTCAAAGGTGCAGCACTGAGGTCTCTCCTGATCACAGTTGAGATAATCGGAATTCGTAGTTCGGCTAATTCTGAGGAATTTTTGTAAGTTTCAAAAAGGGACACTAAGAATTTTTTTTCAGCAAAAACAGGCAATATTATCCTATGGAGGAAATTCAAGCTACTGGTAAGTACATTTAAGTTAACTTCTCAGGACCAATATGGGGCTCAAAGGTGCAGCACTGAGGTCTCTCCTGATCACAGGTGAGAAAATCGGAATTCGTCTTCACCTGATTTTGGAAGAATTTTTGTAAGTTTCAAAAATGGACACTTAGAATTTTTTTCATCAAAAACAGGCAATGATATCCAATGGAGGAAATTCACATTACGGGTAAGTACAGTTAAAATACATTTTCAGGATCAGTACTGGGCTCAAAGGTGCAACACAGAGGTCTCTCCTGATCACAGGTGAGAAAATCAGAATTCGTAGTTCGGTTGATTTTAGAGGAATTTTTTATCAGTTTCAAAAATTGACACAGAATTTTTTTTCAGCAAAAACAGGCAATGATATCCAATGGAGGAAATTCAAGTTACTGGTAAGTACAGTTAAAATTACTTTTCAGGATCAGTACTGGGCGCAAAGGTGCAGCACTGAGGTCTCTCCTGATCACAGATGAGAACATCGGAATTCGTAGTTTGCCTGATTTTAGAGGAATTTTTGTAAGTTTCAAAAATGGACACAGAATTGTTTATTAAGCAAAAACAGGCAATGCTATCCTATGGAGGAAATTCACGTTACTGGTAAGTACATTTAAAATAACTTTTCAGGATCAGTACTCTGCTCAAAGGTGCAGCACTGAGGTCTCTCCTGATCACAGTTCAGAAAATCGGAATTCGTAATTCGGCTGATTCGGAGGAATTTTTGTAAGTTTCAAAAATGGTCACTTGGGATTTTTTTCCAGCAAAAACAGGCACTGATATCCTATGGAGGAAATTCAAGCTACTGGTAAGTACAGTTAAGTTAACTTCTCAGGATCAATATGGGGCTCGAAGGTGCAGCACTGAGGTCTCTCCTGATCACAGGTGAGAACATCTGAATTCGTAGTTCGGCTGATATCAGAGGGATTTTTCTAAGTTTCAAAAATGGACACTTGGAATGTTTTTTTAAGCAAAAACATGCAATGATGTCCAATGGAGGAAATTCAAGTTACTGATAAGTACAGTTAAAACAACTTTTCAGGATCGGTACTGGGCTCAAAGGTGCAGCACTGAGGTCTCTCCTGATCACAGGTGAGAAAATCGGTATTTGTGTTTCGGCTGATTTTAGAGGAATTTTTGTAAGGTTCAAAAATGGACAATTTGATTTTTTTTAAGCAAAAACATGCAATGATATCCACTGGAGGAAATTCAAGTTACTGGTAAGTACAGTTAAAATTACTTTTCAGGATCATTACTGGGCTCAAAGGTGCAGCACTAAGATCTCTCCTGATCATAGTTGAGAAAATTGGAATTCATAGTTCGTCTTATTTTAGAGGAAGTTTAAAAAATAAACCCTTGGAAATTTTTTTCAGCAAACACAGGCAATGATATCCTATGGACGAAATTCAAGCTACTAGTAAGTACATTTAAGTTAACTTCTCAGGATCAATATGGGTCTCAAAGGTGCCGCACTGAGGTCTCTCTTGATCACAGGTGAGAAAATTGGGTTTCATAGTTCGGCTGATTTTAGAGGAATTTTTGTTAGTTTCAAAAATGGACACAGAATTGTTTTTTAAGCAAAAACAGGCAATGCTATCCTATGGAGGAAATTCACGTTACTGGTAAGTACATTTAAAACAACTTTTCAGGATCGGTACTGGGCTCAAAGGTGCAGCACTGAGGTCTCTCCTGATCACAGGTGAGAAAATCGGTATTTGTGGTTCGGCTGATTTTAGAGGAATTTTTGTAAGTTTCAAAAATGGACACTCACAAATTTTTTTTTTTTAAGCAAAAACATGCAATGATATCCAATGGAGGAAATTCAAGTTACTGGTAAGTACAGTTAAAATTACTTTTCAGGATCAGTACTGAGCGCAAAGGTGCAGCACTGAGGTCACTCCTGATCACAGATGAGAACATCGGAATTCGTAGTTCGCCTGATTTTAGAGGAATTTTTGTAAGTTTCAAAAATGGACACAGAATTGTTTTTTAAGCAAAAACAGGCAATGCTATCCTATGGAGGAAATTCACGTTACTGGTAAGTACATTTAAAATAACTTTTCAGGATCAGTACTCTGCTCAAAGGTGCAGCACTAAGATCTCTCCTGATCATAGTTGAGAAAATTGGAATTCATAGTTCGTCTTATTTTAGAGGAAGTTTCAAAAATAAACCCTTGGAAATTTTTTTCAGCAAACACAGGCAATGATATCCTATGGACGAAATTCAAGCTACTAGTAAGTACATTTAAGTTAACTTCTCAGGATCAATATGGGGCTCAAAGGTGCCGCACTGAGGTCTCTCTTGATCACAGGTGAGAAAATTGGGTTTCATAGTTCGGCTGATTTTAGAGGAATTTTTGTTAGTTTCAAAAATGGACACAGAATTGTTTTTTAAGCAAAAACAGGCAATGCTATCCTATGGAGGAAATTCACGTTACTGGTAAGTACATTTAAAACAACTTTTCAGGATCGGTACTGGGCTCAAAGGTGCAGCACTGAGGTCTCTCCTGATCACAGGTGAGAAAATCGGTATTTGTGGTTCGGCTGATTTTAGAGGAATTTTTGTAAGTTTCAAAAATGGACACTCACATTTTTTTTTTAAGCAAAAACATGCAATGATATCCAATGGAGGAAATTCAAGTTACTGGTAAGTACAGTTAAAATTACTTTTCAGGATCAGTACTGAGCGCAAAGGTGCAGCACTGAGGTCACTCCTGATCACAGATGAGAACATCGGAATTCGTAGTTCGCCTGATTTTAGAGGAATTTTTGTAAGTTTCAAAAATGGACACAGAATTGTTTTTTAAGCAAAAACAGGCAATGCTATCCTATGGAGGAAATTCACGTTACTGGTAAGTACATTTAAAATAACTTTTCAGGATCAGTACTCTGCTCAAAGGTGCAGCACTGAGGTCTCTCCTGATCACAGTTGAGAAAATCGGAATTCGTAATTCGGCTGATTCGGAGGATTTTTTCTAAGTTTCAAAAATGGTCACTTGGAATTTTTTTTCAGGAAAAACAGGCACTGATATCCTATGGAGGAAATTCAAGCTACTGGTAAGTACAGTTAAGTTAACTTCTCAGGATCAATATGGGGCTCAAAGGTGCAGCACTGATGTCTCTCCTGATCACAGGTGAGAAAATTTGAATTCGTAGTTCGGCTGATTTTAGAGGAATTTTTCTAAGTTTCAAAAATGGACACTTGGAATTTTTTTTTAAGCAAAAACATGCAATGATATCCAATGGAGGAAATTCAAGTTACTGGTAAGTACAGTTAAAATTACTTTTCAGGATCAGTACTGGGCGCAAAGGTGCAGCAATGAGGTCTCTCCTGATCACAGATGAGAACATCGGAATTCGTAGTTCGCCTGATTTTAGAGGAATTTTTGTAAGTTTCAAAAATGGACACAGAATTGTTTTTTAAGCAAAAACAGGCAATGCTATCCTATGGAGGAAATTCACGTTACTGGTAAGTACATTTAAAATAACTTTTCAGGATCAGTACTCTGCTCAAAGGTGCAGCACTGAGGTCTCTCCTGATCACAGTTGAGAAAATCGGAATTCGTGATTCGGCTGATTCGGAGGAATTTTTGTAAGTTTCAAAAATGGTCACTTGGAATTTTTTTTCAGCAAAAACAGGCACTGATATCCTATGGAGGAAATTCAAGCTACAGGTAAGTACAGTTAAGTTAACTTCTCAGGGTCAATATGGGGCTCAAAGGTGCAGCACTGAGGTCTCTCCTGATCACAGGTGAGAAAATCAGAATTCGTAGTTCGGCTGATTTTAGAGGAATTTTTGTAAGTTTCAAAAATGGACACACATTTTTTTTAAGCAAAAACATGCAATGATATCCAATGGAGGAAATTCAAGTTACTGGTAAGTACAGTTAAAATTACTTTTCAGGATCCGTACTGGGCGCAAAGGTGCAGCACTGAGGTCTCTCCTGATCACAGATGAGAACATCGGAATTCGTAGTTCGCCTGATTTTAGAGGAATTTTTGTAAGTTTAAAAAATGGACACAGAATTGTTTTTTAAGCAAAAACAGGCAATGCTATCCTATGGAGGAAATTCACGTTACTGGTAAGTACATTTAAAATAACTTTTCAGGATCAGTACTCTGCTCAAAGGTGCAGCACTGAGGTCTCTCCTGATCACAGTTGAGAAAATCGGAATTCGTAATTCGGCTGATTCGGAGGAATTTTTGTAAGTTTCAAAAATGGTCACTTGGAATTTTTTTTCAGCAAAAACAGGCACTGATATCCTATGGAGGAAAGTCAAGCTACTGGTAAGTACAGTTAAGTTAACTTCTCAGGATCAATATGGGGCTCAAAGGTGCAGCACTGAGGTCTCTCCTGATCACAGGTGAGAACATCTGAATTCGTAGTTCGGCTGATTTTAGAGGAATTTTTCTAAGTTTCAAAAATGGACACTTGGAATTTTTTTTTAAGCAAAAACATGCAATGATGTCCAATGGAGGAAATTCAAGTTACTGATAAGTACAGTTAAAACAACTTTTCAGGATCGGTACTGGGCTCAAAGGTGCAGCACTGAGGTCTCTCCTGATCACAGGTGAGAAAATCGGTATTTGTGGTTCGGCTGATTTTAGAGGAATTTTTGTAAGTTTCAAAAATGGACACTTGGAATTTTTTTTTAAGCAAAAACATGCAATGATATCCAATGGAGGAAATTCAAGTTACTGATAAGTACAGTTAAAACAACTGTTCAGGATCGGTACTGGGCTCAAAGGTGCAGCACTGAGGTCTCTCCTGATCACAGGTGAGAAAATCAGAGTTCGTAGTTCGGCTAATTTTAGAGGAATTTTTGTAAGTTTCAAAAATGGACACTCAAATTTTTCTTTAAGCAAAAACATGCAATGCTATCCAATGGAGGAAATTCAAGTTACTGGTAAGTACAGTTAAAATTACTTTTCAGGATCAGTACTGGGCGCAGAGGTGCAGCAATGAGGTCTCTCCTGATCACAGATGAGAACATCGGAATTCGTAGTTCGCCTGATTTTAGAGGAATTTTTGTAAGTTTCAAAAATGGACACAGAATAGTTTTTTAGCAAAAACAGGCAATGCTATCCTATGGAGGAAATTCACGTTACTGGTAAGTACATTTAAAATAACTTTTCAGGATCAGTACTCTGCTCAAAGGTGCAGCACTGAGGTCTCTCCTGATCACAGTTGAGAAAATCGGAATTCGTGATTCGGCTGATTCGGAGGAATTTTTGTAAGTTTCAAAAATGGTCACTTGGAATTTTTTTTTCAGCAAAAACAGGCACTGATATCCTATGGAGGAAATTCAAGCTACTGGTAAGTACAGTTAAGTTAACTTCTCAGGGTCAATATGGGGCTCAAAGGTGCAGCACTGAGGTCTCTCCTGATCACAGGTGAGAAAATCAGAATTCGTAGTTCGGCTGATTTTAGAGGAATTTTTGTAAGTTTAAAAAATGGACACACATTTTTTTTAAGCAAAAACATGCAATGATATCCAATGGAGGAAATTCAAGTTACTGGTAAGTACAGTTAAAATTACTTTTCAGGATCAGTACTGGGCGCAAAGGTGCAGTACTGAGGTCTCTCCTGATCACAGATGAGAACATCGGAATTCGTAGTTCGCCTGATTTTAGAGGAATTTTTGTAAGTTTCAAAAATGGACACAGAATTGTTTTTTAAGCAAAAACAGGCAATGCTATCCTATGGAGGAAATTCACGTTACTGGTAAGTACATTTAAAATAACTTTTCAGGATCAGTACTCTGCTCAAAGGTGCAGCACTGAGGTCTCTCCTGATCACAGTTGAGAAAATCGGAATTCGTAATTCGGCTGATTCGGAGGAATTTTTGTACGTTTCAAAAATGGTCACTTGGAATTTTTTTTCAGCAAAAACAGGCACTGATATCCTATGGAGGAAATTCAAGCTACTGGTAAGTACAGTTAAGTTAACTTCTCAGGATCAATATGGGGCTCAAAGGTGCAGCACTGAGGTCTCTCCTGATCACAGGTGAGAACATCTGAATTCGTAGTTCGGCTGATTTTAGAGGAATTTTTCTAAGTTTCAAAAATGGACACTTGGAATTTTTTTTTAAGCAAAAACATGCAATGATGTCCAATGGAGGAAATTCAAGTTACTGATAAATACAGTTAAAACAACTTTTCAGGATCGGTACTGGGCTCAAAGGTGCAGCACTGAGGTCTCTCCTGATCACAGGTGAGAAAATCGGTATTTGTGGTTCGGCTGATTTTAGAGGAATTTTTGTAAGTTTCAAAAATGGACAATTTGATTTTTTTTTAAGCAAAAACTTGCAATGATATCCACTGGAGGAAATTCAAGTTACTGGTAAATACAGTTAAAATTACTTTTCAGGATCATTACTGGGCTCAAAGGTGCAGCACTAAGATCTCTCCTGATCATAGTTGAGAAAATTGGAATTCATAGTTCGTCTTATTTTAGAGGAATTTTTGTAAGTTTCAAAAATAAACCCTTGGACATTTTTTTCAGCAAACACAGGCAATGATATCCTATGGACGAAATTCAAGCTACTAGTAAGTACATTTAAGTTAACTTCTCAGGATCAATATGGGGCTCAAAGGTGCCGCACTGAGGTCTCTCTTGATCACAGGTGAGAAAATTGGAATTCGTAGTTCGGCTGATTTTAGAGGAATTTGTGTACATTTCAAAAATGGACACAGAATTGTTTTTAAGCAAAAACAGGCAATGCTATCCTATGGAGGAAATTCACGGTACTGGTAAGTACATTTAAAACAACTTTTCAGGATCGGTACTGGGCTCAAAGGTGCAGCACTGAGGTCTCTCCTGATCACAGGTGAGAAAATCGGTATTTGTGGTTCGGCTGATTTTAGAGGAATTTTTGTAAGTTTCAAAAATGGACACACATTTTTTTTAAGCAAAAACATGCAATGATATCCAATGGAGGAAATTCAAGTTACTGGTAAGTACAGTTAAAATTACTTTTCAGGATCAGTACTGGGCGCAAAGGTGCAGCACTGAGGTCACTCCTGATCACAGATTAGAACATCGGAATTCGTAGTTCGCCTGATTTTAGAGGAATTTTTGTAAGTTTCAAAAATGGACACAGAATTGTTTTTTATGCAAAAACAGGCAATGCTATCCTATGGAGGTAATTCACGTTACTGGTAAGTACATTTAAAACAACTTTTCAGGATCGGTACTGGGCTCAAAGGTTCAGCACTGAGGTCTCACCTGATCACAGGTGAGAAAATCGGAATTCGTGGTTCGGCTGATTTTAGACGAATTTTTGTAAGTTTCAAAAACGGACACTTGGAATTTTTTTTGGAGCAAAAACATGCAATGATATCCAATGAAGGAAATTCAAGTTACTGATAAGTACAGTTAAAATTACTTTTCAGGATCAGTACTGGGCGCAAAGGTGCAGCACTGATGTCACTCCTGATCACAGATGAGAACATCGGAATTCGTAGTTCGCCTGATTTTAGAGGAATTTTTGTAAGTTTCAAAAATGGACACAGAATTGTTTTTTAAGCAAAAACAGGCAATGCTATCCTATGGAGGAAATTCACGTTACTGGTAAGTACATTTAAAATAACTTTTCAGGATCAGTACTCTGCTCAAAGGTGCAGCACTAAGATCTCTCCTGATCATAGTTGAGAAAATTGGAATTCATAGTTCGTCTTATTTTAGAGGAAGTTTCAAAAATAAACCCTTGGAAATTTTTTTCAGCAAACACAGGCAATGATATCCTATGGACGAAATTCAAGCTACTAGTAAGTACATTTAAGTTAACTTCTCAGGATCAATATGGGGCTCAAAGGTGCCGCACTGAGGTCTCTCTTGATCACAGGTGAGAAAATTGGGTTTCATAGTTCGGCTGATTTTAGAGGAATTTTTGTTAGTTTCAAAAATGGACACAGAATTGTTTTTTAAGCAAAAACAGGCAATGCTATCCTATGGAGGAAATTCACGTTACTGGTAAGTACATTTAAAACAACTTTTCAGGATCGGTACTGGGCTCAAAGGTGCAGCACTGAGGTCTCTCCTGATCACAGGTGAGAAAATCGGTATTTGTGGTTCGGCTGATTTTAGAGGAATTTTTGTAAGTTTCAAAAATGGACACTCACATTTTTTTTTTAAGCAAAAACATGCAATGATATCCTATGGAGGAAATTCAAGTTACTGGTAAGTACAGTTAAAATTACTTTTCAGGATCAGTACTGAGCGCAAAGGTGCAGCACTGAGGTCACTCCTGATCACAGATGAGAACATCGGAATTCGTAGTTCGCCTGATTTTAGAGGAATTTTTGTAAGTTTCAAAAATGGACACAGAATTGTTTTTTAAGCAAAAACAGGCAATGCTATCCTATGGAGGAAATTCACGTTACTGGTAAGTACATTTAAAATAACTTTTCAGGATCAGTACTCTGCTCAAAGGTGCAGCACTGAGGTCTCTCCTGATCACAGTTGAGAAAATCGGAATTCGTAATTCGGCTGATTCGGAGGATTTTTTCTAAGTTTCAAAAATGGTCACTTGGAATTTTTTTTCAGGAAAAACAGGCACTGATATCCTATGGAGGAAATTCAAGCTACTGGTAAGTACAGTTAAGTTAACTTCTCAGGATCAATATGGGGCTCAAAGGTGCAGCACTGATGTCTCTCCTGATCACAGGTGAGAAAATTTGAATTCGTAGTTCGGCTGATTTTAGAGGAATTTTTCTAAGTTTCAAAAATGGACACTTGGAATTTTTTTTTAAGCAAAAACATGCAATGATATCCAATGGAGGAAATTCAAGTTACTGGTAAGTACAGTTAAAATTACTTTTCAGGATCAGTACTGGGCGCAAAGGTGCAGCAATGAGGTCTCTCCTGATCACAGATGAGAACATCGGAATTCGTAGTTCGCCTGATTTTAGAGGAATTTTTGTAAGTTTCAAAAATGGACACAGAATTGTTTTTTAAGCAAAAACAGGCAATGCTATCCTATGGAGGAAATTCACGTTACTGGTAAGTACATTTAAAATAACTTTTCAGGATCAGTACTCTGCTCAAAGGTGCAGCACTGAGGTCTCTCCTGATCACAGTTGAGAAAATCGGAATTCGTGATTCGGCTGATTCGGAGGAATTTTTGTAAGTTTCAAAAATGGTCACTTGGAATTTTTTTTCAGCAAAAACAGGCACTGATATCCTATGGAGGAAATTCAAGCTACAGGTAAGTACAGTTAAGTTAACTTCTCAGGGTCAATATGGGGCTCAAAGGTGCAGCACTGAGGTCTCTCCTGATCACAGGTGAGAAAATCAGAATTCGTAGTTCGGCTGATTTTAGAGGAATTTTTGTAAGTTTCAAAAATGGACACACATTTTTTTTAAGCAAAAACATGCAATGATATCCAATGGAGGAAATTCAAGTTACTGGTAAGTACAGTTAAAATTACTTTTCAGGATCCGTACTGGGCGCAAAGGTGCAGCACTGAGGTCTCTCCTGATCACAGATGAGAACATCGGAATTCGTAGTTCGCCTGATTTTAGAGGAATTTTTGTAAGTTTAAAAAATGGACACAGAATTGTTTTTTAAGCAAAAACAGGCAATGCTATCCTATGGAGGAAATTCACGTTACTGGTAAGTACATTTAAAATAACTTTTCAGGATCAGTACTCTGCTCAAAGGTGCAGCACTGAGGTCTCTCCTGATCACAGTTGAGAAAATCGGAATTCGTAATTCGGCTGATTCGGAGGAATTTTTGTAAGTTTCAAAAATGGTCACTTGGAATTTTTTTTCAGCAAAAACAGGCACTGATATCCTATGGAGGAAATTCAAGCTACTGGTAAGTACAGTTAAGTTAACTTCTCAGGATCAATATGGGGCTCAAAGGTGCAGCACTGAGGTCTCTCCTGATCACAGGTGAGAACATCTGAATTCGTAGTTCGGCTGATTTTAGAGGAATTTTTCTAAGTTTCAAAAATGGACACTTGGAATTTTTTTTTAAGCAAAAACATGCAATGATGTCCAATGGAGGAAATTCAAGTTACTGATAAGTACAGTTAAAACAACTTTTCAGGATCGGTACTGGGCTCAAAGGTGCAGCACTGAGGTCTCTCCTGATCACAGGTGAGAAAATCGGTATTTGTGGTTCGGCTGATTTTAGAGGAATTTTTGTAAGTTTCAAAAATGGACACTTGGAATTTTTTTTTAAGCAAAAACATGCAATGATATCCAATGGAGGAAATTCAAGTTACTGATAAGTACAGTTAAAACAACTGTTCAGGATCGGTACTGGGCTCAAAGGTGCAGCACTGAGGTCTCTCCTGATCACAGGTGAGAAAATCAGAGTTCGTAGTTCGGCTAATTTTAGAGGAATTTTTGTAAGTTTCAAAAATGGACACTCAAATTTTTCTTTAAGCAAAAACATGCAATGCTATCCAATGGAGGAAATTCAAGTTACTGGTAAGTACAGTTAAAATTACTTTTCAGGATCAGTACTGGGCGCAGAGGTGCAGCAATGAGGTCTCTCCTGATCACAGATGAGAACATCGGAATTCGTAGTTCGCCTGATTTTAGAGGAATTTTTGTAAGTTTCAAAAATGGACACAGAATAGTTTTTTAGCAAAAACAGGCAATGCTATCCTATGGAGGAAATTCACGTTACTGGTAAGTACATTTAAAATAACTTTTCAGGATCAGTACTCTGCTCAAAGGTGCAGCACTGAGGTCTCTCCTGATCACAGTTGAGAAAATCGGAATTCGTGATTCGGCTGATTCGGAGGAATTTTTGTAAGTTTCAAAAATGGTCACTTGGAATTTTTTTTTCAGCAAAAACAGGCACTGATATCCTATGGAGGAAATTCAAGCTACTGGTAAGTACAGTTAAGTTAACTTCTCAGGGTCAATATGGGGCTCAAAGGTGCAGCACTGAGGTCTCTCCTGATCACAGGTGAGAAAATCAGAATTCGTAGTTCGGCTGATTTTAGAGGAATTTTTGTAAGTTTAAAAAATGGACACACATTTTTTTTAAGCAAAAACATGCAATGATATCCAATGGAGGAAATTCAAGTTACTGGTAAGTACAGTTAAAATTACTTTTCAGGATCAGTACTGGGCGCAAAGGTGCAGTACTGAGGTCTCTCCTGATCACAGATGAGAACATCGGAATTCGTAGTTCGCCTGATTTTAGAGGAATTTTTGTAAGTTTCAAAAATGGACACAGAATTGTTTTTTAAGCAAAAACAGGCAATGCTATCCTATGGAGGAAATTCACGTTACTGGTAAGTACATTTAAAATAACTTTTCAGGATCAGTACTCTGCTCAAAGGTGCAGCACTGAGGTCTCTCCTGATCACAGTTGAGAAAATCGGAATTCGTAATTCGGCTGATTCGGAGGAATTTTTGTACGTTTCAAAAATGGTCACTTGGAATTTTTTTTCAGCAAAAACAGGCACTGATATCCTATGGAGGAAATTCAAGCTACTGGTAAGTACAGTTAAGTTAACTTC
The DNA here is from genome assembly GCF_964261635.1 of Lissotriton helveticus. NCBI lineage: Eukaryota > Metazoa > Chordata > Amphibia > Caudata > Salamandridae > Lissotriton > Lissotriton helveticus. Next base: position 760,888,486 of record NC_136070.1, read on the forward strand.
TCAGGATCAATATGGGGCTCAAAGGTGCAGCACTGAGGTCTCTCCTGATCACAGGTGAGAACATCTGAATTCGTAGTTCGGCTGATTTTAGAGGAATTTTTCTAAGTTTCAAAAATGGACACTTGGAATTTTTTTTTAAGCAAAAACATGCAATGATGTCCAATGGAGGAAATTCAAGTTACTGATAAATACAGTTAAAACAACTTTTCAGGATCGGTACTGGGCTCAAAGGTGCAGCACTGAGGTCTCTCCTGATCACAGGTGAGAAAATCGGTATTTGTGGTTCGGCTGATTTTAGAGGAATTTTTGTAAGTTTCAAAAATGGACAATTTGATTTTTTTTTAAGCAAAAACTTGCAATGATATCCACTGGAGGAAATTCAAGTTACTGGTAAATACAGTTAAAATTACTTTTCAGGATCATTACTGGGCTCAAAGGTGCAGCACTAAGATCTCTCCTGATCATAGTTGAGAAAATTGGAATTCATAGTTCGTCTTATTTTAGAGGAATTTTTGTAAGTTTCAAAAATAAACCCTTGGACATTTTTTTCAGCAAACACAGGCAATGATATCCTATGGACGAAATTCAAGCTACTAGTAAGTACATTTAAGTTAACTTCTCAGGATCAATATGGGGCTCAAAGGTGCCGCACTGAGGTCTCTCTTGATCACAGGTGAGAAAATTGGAATTCGTAGTTCGGCTGATTTTAGAGGAATTTGTGTACATTTCAAAAATGGACACAGAATTGTTTTTAAGCAAAAACAGGCAATGCTATCCTATGGAGGAAATTCACGGTACTGGTAAGTACATTTAAAACAACTTTTCAGGATCGGTACTGGGCTCAAAGGTGCAGCACTGAGGTCTCTCCTGATCACAGGTGAGAAAATCGGTATTTGTGGTTCGGCTGATTTTAGAGGAATTTTTGTAAGTTTCAAAAATGGACACACATTTTTTTTAAGCAAAAACATGCAATGATATCCAATGGAGGAAATTCAAGTTACTGGTAAGTACAGTTAAAATTACTTTTCAGGATCAGTACTGGGCGCAAAGGTGCAGCACTGAGGTCACTCCTGATCACAGATTAGAACATCGGAATTCGTAGTTCGCCTGATTTTAGAGGAATTTTTGTAAGTTTCAAAAATGGACACAGAATTGTTTTTTATGCAAAAACAGGCAATGCTATCCTATGGAGGTAATTCACGTTACTGGTAAGTACATTTAAAACAACTTTTCAGGATCGGTACTGGGCTCAAAGGTTCAGCACTGAGGTCTCACCTGATCACAGGTGAGAAAATCGGAATTCGTGGTTCGGCTGATTTTAGACGAATTTTTGTAAGTTTCAAAAACGGACACTTGGAATTTTTTTTGGAGCAAAAACATGCAATGATATCCAATGAAGGAAATTCAAGTTACTGATAAGTACAGTTAAAATTACTTTTCAGGATCAGTACTGGGCGCAAAGGTGCAGCACTGATGTCACTCCTGATCACAGATGAGAACATCGGAATTCGTAGTTCGCCTGATTTTAGAGGAATTTTTGTAAGTTTCAAAAATGGACAAAGAATTGTTTTTTCTGCAAATACAGGCAATAATATCCTATGGAGGTAATTCAAATTACTGGTAAGTACATTTAAAATTACTATTCAGGATAAGTACTGGGCTCAAAGGTGCAGCACTGAGGTCTCTCCTGATCACAGTTTAGAAAATTGGAATTCATAGTTCGCCTGATTTTAGAGGAATTTTTGTAAGTTTAAAAAATGGACCCTTGGAATTTTTTTTAAGCGAAAACATGCTATGATATCCAATGGAGGAAATTCAAGTTACTGGTAAGTACAGTTAAAATTACTTTTCAGGATCCGTACTGGGCGCAAAGGTGCAGCACTGAGGTCTCTCCTGATCACAGATGAGAACATCGGAATTCGTAGTTCGCCTGATTTTAGAGGAATTTTTGTAAGTTTAAAAAATGGACACAGAATTGTTTTTTAAGCAAAAACAGGCAATGCTATCCTATGGAGGAAATTCACGTTACTGGTAAGTACATTTAAAATAACTTTTCAGGATCAGTACTCTGCTCAAAGGTGCAGCACTGAGGTCTCTCCTGATCACAGTTGAGAAAATCGGAATTCGTAATTCGGCTGATTCGGAGGAATTTTTGTAAGTTTCAAAAATGGTCACTTGGAATTTTTTTTCAGCAAAAACAGGCACTGATATCCTATGGAGGAAATTCAAGCTACTGGTAAGTACAGTTAAGTTAACTTCTCAGGATCAATATGGGGCTCAAAGGTGCAGCACTGAGGTCTCTCCTGATCACAGGTGAGAACATCTGAATTCGTAGTTCGGCTGATTTTAGAGGAATTTTTCTAAGTTTCAAAAATGGACACTTGGAATTTTTTTTTAAGCAAAAACATGCAATGATGTCCAATGGAGGAAATTCAAGTTACTGATAAGTACAGTTAAAACAACTTTTCAGGATCGGTACTGGGCTCAAAGGTGCAGCACTGAGGTCTCTCCTGATCACAGGTGAGAAAATCGGTATTTGTGGTTCGGCTGATTTTAGAGGAATTTTTGTAAGTTTCAAAAATGGACACTTGGAATTTTTTTTTAAGCAAAAACATGCAATGATATCCAATGGAGGAAATTCAAGTTACTGATAAGTACAGTTAAAACAACTGTTCAGGATCGGTACTGGGCTCAAAGGTGCAGCACTGAGGTCTCTCCTGATCACAGGTGAGAAAATCAGAGTTCGTAGTTCGGCTAATTTTAGAGGAATTTTTGTAAGTTTCAAAAATGGACACTCAAATTTTTCTTTAAGCAAAAACATGCAATGCTATCCAATGGAGGAAATTCAAGTTACTGGTAAGTACAGTTAAAATTACTTTTCAGGATCAGTACTGGGCGCAGAGGTGCAGCAATGAGGTCTCTCCTGATCACAGATGAGAACATCGGAATTCGTAGTTCGCCTGATTTTAGAGGAATTTTTGTAAGTTTCAAAAATGGACACAGAATAGTTTTTTAAGCAAAAACAGGCAATGCTATCCTATGGAGGAAATTCACGTTACTGGTAAGTACATTTAAAATAACTTTTCAGGATCAGTACTCTGCTCAAAGGTGCAGCACTGAGGTCTCTCCTGATCACAGTTGAGAAAATCGGAATTCGTGATTCGGCTGATTCGGAGGAATTTTTGTAAGTTTCAAAAATGGTCACTTGGAATTTTTTTTTCAGCAAAAACAGGCACTGATATCCTATGGAGGAAATTCAAGCTACTGGTAAGTACAGTTAAGTTAACTTCTCAGGGTCAATATGGGGCTCAAAGGTGCAGCACTGAGGTCTCTCCTGATCACAGGTGAGAAAATCAGAATTCGTAGTTCGGCTGATTTTAGAGGAATTTTTGTAAGTTTCAAAAATGGACACTGAATTTTTTTTAAGCAAAAACATGCAATGATATCCAATAGAGGAAATTCAAGTTACTGGTAACTACAGTAAAAATAACTTTTCAGGATCAGAACTGGGCTCAAATGTGCAGCACTGAGGTCTCTACTGATCACAGGTGAGAAAATCCGAATTAGTAGTTCGGCTGATTCTGAGGAATTTTTGTATATTTCAAAAATGGACACTTAGAACTTTTTTTCTGCAAATACAGGCAATAATATCTTATGGAGGTAATTCAAATTACTGGTAAGTACATTTAAAATTACTATTCAGGATAAGTAGTGGGCTCAAAGGTGCAGCACTGAGGTCTCTCCTGATCACAGTTTAGAACATTGGAATTCATAGTTCGCCTGATTTTAGAGGAATTTTTGTAAGTTTAAAAAATGGACCCTTGGAATTTTTTTTCAGCAAAAACAGGCAATGATATCCTATGGACGAAATTCAAGCTACTTGTAAGTACATTTAAGTTAACTTCTCAGGATCAATATGGGGTTCAAAGATGCCGCACTGAGGTCTCTCCTGATCACAGGTGAGAAGATCCGAATTCGTAGTTAAGCTGATTTTAGAGAAATTTTAGTAAGTTTAAAAAATGGACACTTGGAATTTTTTTTACGCAAAAACATGCAGTGATATCCAATAGAGGAAATTCAAGATACTGGTAAATACACTTAAAATAACTTTTTAGGTTCAGTATTGGGCTCAAAGGTGCAACACCGAGGTCTCTCCTGATCACAGATGAGAAAATTTGAATTCGTAGTTCGGCTGATTTTAGAGGAATTTTTGTATGTTTCAAAAATGGGCACTTGGAATTTTTTTTAAGCAAAAACATGCAATGATATCCAATGGAGGAAATTCAAGTTACTGGTAAGTACAGTTAAAATCACTTTTCAAGATCAGTACTGGGTTCAAAGGTGCAATACTGAGGTCTCTCCTGATCACAGGTGAGAAAATTTGAATTCGTAGTTCGGCTGATTTTAGAGGAATTTTTCTAAGTTTCAAAAATGGACACTTGGAATTTTTTTTTAAGCAAAAACATGCAATGATATCCAATGGAGGAAATTCAAGTTACTGATAAGTACAGTTAAAACAACTGTTCAGGATCGGTACTGGGCTCAAAGGTGCAGCACTGAGGTCTCTCCTGATCACAAGTGAGAAAATCAGAGTTCGTAGTTCGGCTAATTTTAGAGGAGATTTTGTAAGTTTCAAAAATGGACACTCAAATTTTTTTTTAAGCAAAAACATGCAATGCTATCCAATGGAGGAAATTCAAGTTACTGGTAAGTACAGTTAAAATTACTTTTCAGGATCAGTACTGGGCGCAAAGGTGCAGCACTGAGGTCTCTCCTGATCACAGGTGAGAAAATCAGAATTCGTAGTTTGGCTGATTTTAGAGGAATTTTTGTAAGTTTCAAAAATGGACACACATTTTTTTAAGCAAAAACATGCAATGATATCCAATGGAGGAAATTCAAGTTACTGGTAAGTACAGTTAAAATTACTTTTCAGGATCAGTACTGGGCGCAAAGGTGCAGCACTGAGGTCTCTCCTGATCACAGATGAGAACATCGGAATTCGTAGTTCGCCTGATTTTAGAGGAATTTTTGTAAGTTTCAAATATGGACACAGAATTGTTTTTTAAGCAAAAACAGGCAATGCTATCCTATGGAGGAAATTCACGTTACTGGTAAGTACATTTAAAATAACTTTTCAGGATCAGTACTCTGCTCAAAGGTGCAGCACTGAGGTCTCTCCTGATCACAGTTGAGAAAATCGGAATTCGTAATTCGGCTGATTCGGAGGAATTTTTGTAAGTTTCAAAAATGGTCACTTGGAATTTTTTTTCAGCAAAAACAGGCACTGATATCCTATGGAGGAAATTCAAGCTACTGGTAAGTACAGTTAAGTTAACTTCTCAGGATCAATATGGGGCTCAAAGGTGCAGCACTGAGGTCTCTCCTGATCACAGGTGAGAAAATCTGAATTCGTAGTTCGGCTGATTTTAGAGGAATTTTTCTAAGTTTCAAAAATGGACACTTGGAATTTTTTTTAAGCAAAAACATGCAATGATGTCCAATGGAGGAAATTCAAGTTACTGATAAGTACAGTTAAAACAACTTTTCAGGATCGGTACTGGGCTCAAAGGTGCAGCACTGAGGTCTCTCCTGATCACAGGTGAGAAAATCGGTATTTGTGGTTCGGCTGATTTTAGAGGAATTTTTGTAAGTTTCAAAAATGGACACAGAATTGTTTTTTAAGCAAAAACAGGCAATGCTATCCTATGGAGGAAATTCACGTTACTGGTAAGTACATTTAAAACAACTTTTCAGGATCGGTACTGGGCTCAAAGGTTCAGCACTGAGGTCTCACCTGATCACAGGTGAGAAAATCGGAATTCGTGGTTCGGCTGATTTTAGACGAATTTTTGTACGTTTCAAAAACGGACACTTGGAATTTTTTTTTGAGCAAAAACATGCAATGATATCCAATGAAGGAAATTCAAGTAACTGATCAGTACAGTTAAAACAACTTTTCAGGATCGGTACTGGGCTCAAAGGTGCAGCACTGAGGTCTCTCCTGATCACAGGTGAGAACATCGGAATTCGTAGTTCGCCTGAATTTAGAGGAATTTTTGTAAGTTTCAAAAATGGACACAGGATTGTTTTTTAAGCAAAAACAGGCAATGATATCCAAGGAGGAAATTCAAGTTACTGGTAAGTACAGTCAAAATTACTTTTCAGGATCAGTACGGGGCGCAAAGGTGCAGCACTGAGGTCTCTGCTGATCACAGATGAGAACATCGGAATTCGTAGTTCGCCTGATTTTAGAGGAATTTTTGTACGTTTCAAAAATGGACACAGAATTGTTTTTTAAGCAAAAACAGGCAATGCTATCCTATGGAGGAAATTCGCGTTACTGGTAAGCACATTTAAAACAACTTTTCAGGATCGGTACTGGGCTCAAAGGTTCAGCACTGAGGTCTCACCTGATCACAGGTGAGAAAATCGGAATTCGTGGTTCGGCTGATTTTAGACGAATTTTTGTAAGTTTCAAAAATGGACACAGGATTGTTTTTTAAGCAAAAACAGGCAATGATATCCAAGGAGGAAATTCAAGTTACTGGTAAGTACAGTTAAAATTACTTTTCAGGATCAGTACTGGGCGCAAAGGTGCAGCACTGAGGTTTCTCCTGATCACAGATGAGAACATCGGAATTCGTAGTTCGCCTGAATTTAGAGGAATTTTTGTAAGTTTCAAAAATGGACACAGGATTGTTTTTTAAGCAAAAACAGGCAATGATATCCTATGGAGGAAATTCGTTACTGGTAACTACAGTTAAAATTACTTTTCACGATCAGTCCTGGGCTCAAAGGTGCAGCACTGAGGTCTCTCCTGATCACAGGTGAGAAAATCAGAATTCGTAGTTCGGCTGATTTTAGAGGAATTTTTGTAAGTTTCAAAAATGGACACTTTGAATTCTTTTTAAGCAAAAACATGCAATGATATCCAATAGAGGAAATTCAAGTTACTGGTAACTACAGTAAAAATAACTTTTCAGGATCAGAACTGGGCTCAAAGGTGCAGCACTGAGGTCTCTACTGATCACAGGTGAGAAAATCCGAATTCGTAGTTCGGCTGATTCTGAGGAATTTTTGTATATTTCAAAAATGGACACTTAGAACTTTTTTCTGCAAATACAGGCAATAATATCCTATGGAGGTAATTCAAATTACTGGTAAGTACATTTAAATTACTATTCAGGATAAGTACTGGGCTCAAAGGTGCAGCACTGAGGTCTCTCCTGATCACAGTTTAGAAAATTGGATGATATCCTATGGACGAAATTCAAGCTACTTGTAAGTACATTTAAGTTAACTTCTCAGGATCAATATGGGGTTCAAAGATGCCGCACTGAGGTCTCTCCTGATCACAGGTGAGAAGATCCGAATTCGTAGTTAAGCTGATTTTAGAGACATTTTTGTAAGTTTAAAAAATGGACACTTGGAATTTTTTTTACGCAAAAACATGCAGTGATATCCAATGTAGGAAATTCAAGATACTGGTAAATACAGTTAAAATAACTTTTTAGGTTCAGTACTGGGATCAAAGGTGCAACACCGAGGTCTCTCCTGATCACAGATGAGAAAATTTGAATTCGTGGTTCGGCTGATTTTAGACAAATTTTTGTATGTTTCAAAAAAGGGGCACTTGGAATTTTTTTGTTTGAGCAAAAACATGCAATGATATCCAATGGAGGAAATTCAAGTTACTCGTAAGTACAGTTAAAATCACTTTTCAAGTTCAGTACTGGGTTCAAAGGTGCAATACTGAGGTCTCTCCTGGTCACAGATGAGAAATTTTGAATTCGTAGCTCAGGTGATTTTAGAGGAATTTTTCCAAGTTTCAAAAATGGACACTTGGAAAAAAAAATTTAAGCAAAAACATGCAATGATATCCAATGGAGGAAATTCAAGTTACTGATAAGTACAGTTAAAACAACTGTTCAGGATCGGTACTGGGCTCAAAGGTGCAGCACTGAGGTCTCTCCTGATCACAGGTGAGAAAATCAGAGTTCGTAGTCCGGCTGATTTTAGAGGAATTTTTGTAAGTTTCAAAAATGGACAATTTGATTTTTTTTTAAGCAAAAACATGCAATGATATCCAATGGAGGAAATTCAAGTTACTGGTAAGTACAGTTAAAATTACTTTTCAGGATCATTACTGGGCTCAAAGGTGCAGCACTAAGATCTCTCCTGATCATAGTTGAGAAAATTGGAATTCATAGTTCGTCTTATTTTAGAGGAATTTTTGTAAGTTTCAAAAATGGACCCTTGGAAATTTTTTTCAGCAAACACAGGCAATGATATCCTATGGACGAAATTCAAGCTACTAGTAAGTACATTTAAGTTAACTTCTCAGGATCAATATGGGGCTCAAAGGTGCCGCACTGAGGTCTCTCTTGATCACAGGTGAGAAAAGCGGAATTCTTGTAAGTTTAAAAAATGGACACTTGGAATTTTTTTTACGCAAAAACATGCAGTGATATCCAATGGAGGAAATTCGAGATACTGGTAAATACAGTTAAAATAACTTTTTAGGTTCAGTACTGGGCTCAAAGGTGCAACACCGAGGTCTCTCCTGATCACAGATGAGAAAATTTGAATTCGTAGTTCGGCTACTTTTAGAGGAATTTTTGTATGTTTCAAAAATGGACAATTGGAATTTTTTTTTAAGCAAAAACATGCAATAATATCCAATGGAGGAAATTCAAGTTACTGATAAGTACAGTTAAAACAACTGTTCAGGATCGGTACTGGGCTCAAAGGTGCAGCACTGAGGTCTCTCCTGATCACAGGTGAGAAAATCAGAGTTCGTAGTTCGGCTAATTTTAGAGGAATTTTTGTAAGTTTCAAAAATGGACACTCACATTTTTTTTAAGCAAAAACATGCAATGCTATCCAATGGAGGAAATTCAAATTACTGGTAAGTACAGTTAAAATTACTTTTCAGGATCAGTACTGGGCGCAAAGGTGCAGCACTGAGGTCTCTCCTGATCACAGATGAGAACATCGGAATTCGTAGTTCGCCTGATTTTAGAGGAATTTTTGTACGTTTCAAAAATGGACACAGAATTGTTTTTTAAGCAAAAACAGGCAATGCTATCCTATGGAGGGAATTCACGTTACTGGTAAGTACATTTAAAATAACTTTTCAGGATCAGTACTCTGCTCAAAGGTGCAGCACTGAGGTCTCTCCTGATCACAGATGAGAAAATTTGAATTCGTAGTACGGCTGATTTTAGAGGAATTTTTGTAAGTTTCAAAAATGGACACTTGGAATTTTTTTTAAGCAAAAACATGCAATATTATCCAATGGAGGAAATTAAAGTTACTGGTAATTACAGTTAAAATTACTTTTCAGGATCAGTACTGGGCTCAAAGGTGTAGCACTGAGGTCTCTCCTGATCACAGGTGAGAAAATCGGCAGTTGTAGTTCGGCTGATTTTAGAGGAATATTGTAAGTTTAAAAAATGGGCACTTTCAAATTTTATTTTAAGCAAAAACATGCAATGATATCCAGTGGAGGAAATTCAAGTTACTGGTAAGTACAGTTAAAACAACTTTTCAGGATCGGTACTGTGCTCGAAGGTGCAGCACTGAGGTCTCTCCTGATCACAGGTGAGAAAATCGGAATTCGTAGTTCGGCTGATTCGGAGGAATTTTTGTAAGTTTAAAAAATGGACACTTGGAAAAAAAAATTCTCAAAAAACAGGCACTGATATCCTATGGAGGAAATTCAAGCTACTGGTAAGTACAGTTAAGTTAACTTCTCAGGATCAATATGGGGCGCAAAGGTGCAGCACTGAGTTCTCTCCTGATCACAGGTGAGAAAATCGGAAGTCGTAGTTCGGCTGATATTAGAGGAATTTTTGTAAGTTTCAAAAATGGACACTTGGAATTTTTTTTAAGCAAAAACATGCAATGATATCCAATTGAGGAAATTCAAGTTACTGATAAGTACAGTTAAAACAACTTTTCAGGATCAGTACTGGGCTCAAAGGTGCAGCACAGAGGTCTCTCCTGATCACAGGTGAGATATTCGGAATTCGTAGTTCGGCTGATTTTAGAGGAATTTCTGTAAGTTTCAAAAATTGACACTTGGAAAAAAATTTCAAGCACAAACATGCAATAATATTCAATGGAGGAAATTCAAGTTACTGGTAATGACAGTTAAAATTACTTTTCAGGATCAGTACTGGGGTCAAAGGTGCCGCACTGAGGTCTCTCCTGATCACAGGTGACAAGATCGGAATTCGTAGATCGGCTGATTTTAGAGGAATTTTTGTAAGATTCAAAAATGGACACTTGGAATTTTTTTTAAGCAAAAACATGCAATGATATCCAATGGAGGAAATTCAAGCTACTGGTAAGTACAGTTAAAATTACTTTTCTGGATCAGTACTGGGCTCAAAGGTGCAGGACTGAGGTCTCTCCTGATCATAGGTGAGAAAATCGGAAGTTGTAGTTCGGCTGATATTAGAGGAATTTTTGTAAGTTTCAAAAATGGACACTTGGAAAAAAACTTTTAAGCAAAAACATGCAATGATATCCAATGGAGGAAATTCAAGGTACTGATAAGTAAAGTTAAAACAACTTTTCAGGTTCGGTACTGGGCTCAAAGGTGCAGCACTGAGGTCTCTCCTGATCACAGGTGAGAAAATCGGAAGTTGTAGTTCGGCTTATATTAGAGGAATTTTTGTAAGTTTCAAAAATGGACACTTGGAAAAAAGTTTTTAAGCAAAAACATGCAATGATATCCAATAGAGGAAATTCAAGGTACTGATAAGTACAGTTAAAACAACTTTTCAGGTTCGGTACTGGGCTCAAAGGTGCAGCACTGAGGTCTCTCCTGATCACAGGTGAGAAAATCGAAATTCGTGGTTTGGCTGATTTTAGAGGAATTTTTGTAAGTTTCAAAAATTGACACTTTCAAATTTTATTTTAAGCAAAAACATGCAATGATATCCAATGGAGGAAATTCAAGTTACTGGTAAGTACAGTTAAAATTACTTTTCAGGATCAGTACTGGGCTCAAAGGTGCAGGACTGAAGTCTCTCCTGATCACAGGTGAGAAAATCGGAAGTCGTAGTTCAGCTGATATTAGAGGAATTTTTGTAAGTTTCAAAAATGGACACTTGGAATTTTTTTTAAGCAAAAACATGCAATGATATCCAATGGAGGAAATTCAAGTTACTAATAAGTACAGTTAAAACAACTTTTCAGGATCGGTACTGGGCTCAAAGTTGCAGCACTGACGTCTCTCCTGATCACAGGTGAGAAAATCGGAATTCGTGGTTCGGCTGATTTTAGAAGACTTTTTGTAAGTTTCAAAAATGGACACTTTCAAATTTTATTTTAAGCAAAAACATGCAATTATATCCAATGGAGGAAATTCAAGTTACTGGTAAGTACAGTTAAAATTACTTTTCAGGATCAGTACTGGGCTCAAAGGTGCAGCACTGAGGTTTCGCCTGATCACAGGTGAGAACATCGGAATTTGTAGTTCTCCTGAATTTAGAGGAATTTTTGTAAGTTTAAAAAATGGACACTGGATTGTTTTTTAAGCAAAAACCGGCAATGATATCCTATGGAGGAAATTCAAGTTACTGGTAACTACAGTAAAAATAACTTTTCAGGATGAGTACTGGGCTCAAAGGTGCAGCACTGAGGTCTCTCCTGATCACAGTTGAGATAATCGGAATTCGTAGTTCGGCTAATTCTGAGGAATTTTTGTAAGTTTCAAAAAGGGACACTAAGAATTTTTTTTCAGCAAAAACAGGCAATATTATCCTATGGAGGAAATTCAAGCTACTGGTAAGTACATTTAAGTTAACTTCTCAGGACCAATATGGGGCTCAAAGGTGCAGCACTGAGGTCTCTCCTGATCACAGGTGAGAAAATCGGAATTCGTCTTCACCTGATTTTGGAAGAATTTTTGTAAGTTTCAAAAATGGACACTTAGAATTTTTTTCATCAAAAACAGGCAATGATATCCAATGGAGGAAATTCACATTACGGGTAAGTACAGTTAAAATACATTTTCAGGATCAGTACTGGGCTCAAAGGTGCAACACAGAGGTCTCTCCTGATCACAGGTGAGAAAATCAGAATTCGTAGTTCGGTTGATTTTAGAGGAATTTTTTATCAGTTTCAAAAATTGACACAGAATTTTTTTTCAGCAAAAACAGGCAATGATATCCAATGGAGGAAATTCAAGTTACTGGTAAGTACAGTTAAAATTACTTTTCAGGATCAGTACTGGGCGCAAAGGTGCAGCACTGAGGTCTCTCCTGATCACAGATGAGAACATCGGAATTCGTAGTTTGCCTGATTTTAGAGGAATTTTTGTAAGTTTCAAAAATGGACACAGAATTGTTTATTAAGCAAAAACAGGCAATGCTATCCTATGGAGGAAATTCACGTTACTGGTAAGTACATTTAAAATAACTTTTCAGGATCAGTACTCTGCTCAAAGGTGCAGCACTGAGGTCTCTCCTGATCACAGTTCAGAAAATCGGAATTCGTAATTCGGCTGATTCGGAGGAATTTTTGTAAGTTTCAAAAATGGTCACTTGGGATTTTTTTCCAGCAAAAACAGGCACTGATATCCTATGGAGGAAATTCAAGCTACTGGTAAGTACAGTTAAGTTAACTTCTCAGGATCAATATGGGGCTCGAAGGTGCAGCACTGAGGTCTCTCCTGATCACAGGTGAGAACATCTGAATTCGTAGTTCGGCTGATATCAGAGGGATTTTTCTAAGTTTCAAAAATGGACACTTGGAATGTTTTTTTAAGCAAAAACATGCAATGATGTCCAATGGAGGAAATTCAAGTTACTGATAAGTACAGTTAAAACAACTTTTCAGGATCGGTACTGGGCTCAAAGGTGCAGCACTGAGGTCTCTCCTGATCACAGGTGAGAAAATCGGTATTTGTGTTTCGGCTGATTTTAGAGGAATTTTTGTAAGGTTCAAAAATGGACAATTTGATTTTTTTTAAGCAAAAACATGCAATGATATCCACTGGAGGAAATTCAAGTTACTGGTAAGTACAGTTAAAATTACTTTTCAGGATCATTACTGGGCTCAAAGGTGCAGCACTAAGATCTCTCCTGATCATAGTTGAGAAAATTGGAATTCATAGTTCGTCTTATTTTAGAGGAAGTTTAAAAAATAAACCCTTGGAAATTTTTTTCAGCAAACACAGGCAATGATATCCTATGGACGAAATTCAAGCTACTAGTAAGTACATTTAAGTTAACTTCTCAGGATCAATATGGGTCTCAAAGGTGCCGCACTGAGGTCTCTCTTGATCACAGGTGAGAAAATTGGGTTTCATAGTTCGGCTGATTTTAGAGGAATTTTTGTTAGTTTCAAAAATGGACACAGAATTGTTTTTTAAGCAAAAACAGGCAATGCTATCCTATGGAGGAAATTCACGTTACTGGTAAGTACATTTAAAACAACTTTTCAGGATCGGTACTGGGCTCAAAGGTGCAGCACTGAGGTCTCTCCTGATCACAGGTGAGAAAATCGGTATTTGTGGTTCGGCTGATTTTAGAGGAATTTTTGTAAGTTTCAAAAATGGACACTCACAAATTTTTTTTTTTTAAGCAAAAACATGCAATGATATCCAATGGAGGAAATTCAAGTTACTGGTAAGTACAGTTAAAATTACTTTTCAGGATCAGTACTGAGCGCAAAGGTGCAGCACTGAGGTCACTCCTGATCACAGATGAGAACATCGGAATTCGTAGTTCGCCTGATTTTAGAGGAATTTTTGTAAGTTTCAAAAATGGACACAGAATTGTTTTTTAAGCAAAAACAGGCAATGCTATCCTATGGAGGAAATTCACGTTACTGGTAAGTACATTTAAAATAACTTTTCAGGATCAGTACTCTGCTCAAAGGTGCAGCACTAAGATCTCTCCTGATCATAGTTGAGAAAATTGGAATTCATAGTTCGTCTTATTTTAGAGGAAGTTTCAAAAATAAACCCTTGGAAATTTTTTTCAGCAAACACAGGCAATGATATCCTATGGACGAAATTCAAGCTACTAGTAAGTACATTTAAGTTAACTTCTCAGGATCAATATGGGGCTCAAAGGTGCCGCACTGAGGTCTCTCTTGATCACAGGTGAGAAAATTGGGTTTCATAGTTCGGCTGATTTTAGAGGAATTTTTGTTAGTTTCAAAAATGGACACAGAATTGTTTTTTAAGCAAAAACAGGCAATGCTATCCTATGGAGGAAATTCACGTTACTGGTAAGTACATTTAAAACAACTTTTCAGGATCGGTACTGGGCTCAAAGGTGCAGCACTGAGGTCTCTCCTGATCACAGGTGAGAAAATCGGTATTTGTGGTTCGGCTGATTTTAGAGGAATTTTTGTAAGTTTCAAAAATGGACACTCACATTTTTTTTTTAAGCAAAAACATGCAATGATATCCAATGGAGGAAATTCAAGTTACTGGTAAGTACAGTTAAAATTACTTTTCAGGATCAGTACTGAGCGCAAAGGTGCAGCACTGAGGTCACTCCTGATCACAGATGAGAACATCGGAATTCGTAGTTCGCCTGATTTTAGAGGAATTTTTGTAAGTTTCAAAAATGGACACAGAATTGTTTTTTAAGCAAAAACAGGCAATGCTATCCTATGGAGGAAATTCACGTTACTGGTAAGTACATTTAAAATAACTTTTCAGGATCAGTACTCTGCTCAAAGGTGCAGCACTGAGGTCTCTCCTGATCACAGTTGAGAAAATCGGAATTCGTAATTCGGCTGATTCGGAGGATTTTTTCTAAGTTTCAAAAATGGTCACTTGGAATTTTTTTTCAGGAAAAACAGGCACTGATATCCTATGGAGGAAATTCAAGCTACTGGTAAGTACAGTTAAGTTAACTTCTCAGGATCAATATGGGGCTCAAAGGTGCAGCACTGATGTCTCTCCTGATCACAGGTGAGAAAATTTGAATTCGTAGTTCGGCTGATTTTAGAGGAATTTTTCTAAGTTTCAAAAATGGACACTTGGAATTTTTTTTTAAGCAAAAACATGCAATGATATCCAATGGAGGAAATTCAAGTTACTGGTAAGTACAGTTAAAATTACTTTTCAGGATCAGTACTGGGCGCAAAGGTGCAGCAATGAGGTCTCTCCTGATCACAGATGAGAACATCGGAATTCGTAGTTCGCCTGATTTTAGAGGAATTTTTGTAAGTTTCAAAAATGGACACAGAATTGTTTTTTAAGCAAAAACAGGCAATGCTATCCTATGGAGGAAATTCACGTTACTGGTAAGTACATTTAAAATAACTTTTCAGGATCAGTACTCTGCTCAAAGGTGCAGCACTGAGGTCTCTCCTGATCACAGTTGAGAAAATCGGAATTCGTGATTCGGCTGATTCGGAGGAATTTTTGTAAGTTTCAAAAATGGTCACTTGGAATTTTTTTTCAGCAAAAACAGGCACTGATATCCTATGGAGGAAATTCAAGCTACAGGTAAGTACAGTTAAGTTAACTTCTCAGGGTCAATATGGGGCTCAAAGGTGCAGCACTGAGGTCTCTCCTGATCACAGGTGAGAAAATCAGAATTCGTAGTTCGGCTGATTTTAGAGGAATTTTTGTAAGTTTCAAAAATGGACACACATTTTTTTTAAGCAAAAACATGCAATGATATCCAATGGAGGAAATTCAAGTTACTGGTAAGTACAGTTAAAATTACTTTTCAGGATCCGTACTGGGCGCAAAGGTGCAGCACTGAGGTCTCTCCTGATCACAGATGAGAACATCGGAATTCGTAGTTCGCCTGATTTTAGAGGAATTTTTGTAAGTTTAAAAAATGGACACAGAATTGTTTTTTAAGCAAAAACAGGCAATGCTATCCTAT
This sequence comes from Lissotriton helveticus, assembly GCF_964261635.1. NCBI lineage: Eukaryota > Metazoa > Chordata > Amphibia > Caudata > Salamandridae > Lissotriton > Lissotriton helveticus. Next base: position 760,904,361 of record NC_136070.1, read on the forward strand.
GGAGGAAATTCACGTTACTGGTAAGTACATTTAAAATAACTTTTCAGGATCAGTACTCTGCTCAAAGGTGCAGCACTGAGGTCTCTCCTGATCACAGTTGAGAAAATCGGAATTCGTAATTCGGCTGATTCGGAGGAATTTTTGTAAGTTTCAAAAATGGTCACTTGGAATTTTTTTTCAGCAAAAACAGGCACTGATATCCTATGGAGGAAATTCAAGCTACTGGTAAGTACAGTTAAGTTAACTTCTCAGGATCAATATGGGGCTCAAAGGTGCAGCACTGAGGTCTCTCCTGATCACAGGTGAGAACATCTGAATTCGTAGTTCGGCTGATTTTAGAGGAATTTTTCTAAGTTTCAAAAATGGACACTTGGAATTTTTTTTTAAGCAAAAACATGCAATGATGTCCAATGGAGGAAATTCAAGTTACTGATAAGTACAGTTAAAACAACTTTTCAGGATCGGTACTGGGCTCAAAGGTGCAGCACTGAGGTCTCTCCTGATCACAGGTGAGAAAATCGGTATTTGTGGTTCGGCTGATTTTAGAGGAATTTTTGTAAGTTTCAAAAATGGACACTTGGAATTTTTTTTTAAGCAAAAACATGCAATGATATCCAATGGAGGAAATTCAAGTTACTGATAAGTACAGTTAAAACAACTGTTCAGGATCGGTACTGGGCTCAAAGGTGCAGCACTGAGGTCTCTCCTGATCACAGGTGAGAAAATCAGAGTTCGTAGTTCGGCTAATTTTAGAGGAATTTTTGTAAGTTTCAAAAATGGACACTCAAATTTTTCTTTAAGCAAAAACATGCAATGCTATCCAATGGAGGAAATTCAAGTTACTGGTAAGTACAGTTAAAATTACTTTTCAGGATCAGTACTGGGCGCAGAGGTGCAGCAATGAGGTCTCTCCTGATCACAGATGAGAACATCGGAATTCGTAGTTCGCCTGATTTTAGAGGAATTTTTGTAAGTTTCAAAAATGGACACAGAATAGTTTTTTAAGCAAAAACAGGCAATGCTATCCTATGGAGGAAATTCACGTTACTGGTAAGTACATTTAAAATAACTTTTCAGGATCAGTACTCTGCTCAAAGGTGCAGCACTGAGGTCTCTCCTGATCACAGTTGAGAAAATCGGAATTCGTGATTCGGCTGATTCGGAGGAATTTTTGTAAGTTTCAAAAATGGTCACTTGGAATTTTTTTTTCAGCAAAAACAGGCACTGATATCCTATGGAGGAAATTCAAGCTACTGGTAAGTACAGTTAAGTTAACTTCTCAGGGTCAATATGGGGCTCAAAGGTGCAGCACTGAGGTCTCTCCTGATCACAGGTGAGAAAATCAGAATTCGTAGTTCGGCTGATTTTAGAGGAATTTTTGTAAGTTTAAAAAATGGACACACATTTTTTTTAAGCAAAAACATGCAATGATATCCAATGGAGGAAATTCAAGTTACTGGTAAGTACAGTTAAAATTACTTTTCAGGATCAGTACTGGGCGCAAAGGTGCAGTACTGAGGTCTCTCCTGATCACAGATGAGAACATCGGAATTCGTAGTTCGCCTGATTTTAGAGGAATTTTTGTAAGTTTCAAAAATGGACACAGAATTGTTTTTTAAGCAAAAACAGGCAATGCTATCCTATGGAGGAAATTCACGTTACTGGTAAGTACATTTAAAATAACTTTTCAGGATCAGTACTCTGCTCAAAGGTGCAGCACTGAGGTCTCTCCTGATCACAGTTGAGAAAATCGGAATTCGTAATTCGGCTGATTCGGAGGAATTTTTGTACGTTTCAAAAATGGTCACTTGGAATTTTTTTTCAGCAAAAACAGGCACTGATATCCTATGGAGGAAATTCAAGCTACTGGTAAGTACAGTTAAGTTAACTTCTCAGGATCAATATGGGGCTCAAAGGTGCAGCACTGAGGTCTCTCCTGATCACAGGTGAGAACATCTGAATTCGTAGTTCGGCTGATTTTAGAGGAATTTTTCTAAGTTTCAAAAATGGACACTTGGAATTTTTTTTTAAGCAAAAACATGCAATGATGTCCAATGGAGGAAATTCAAGTTACTGATAAATACAGTTAAAACAACTTTTCAGGATCGGTACTGGGCTCAAAGGTGCAGCACTGAGGTCTCTCCTGATCACAGGTGAGAAAATCGGTATTTGTGGTTCGGCTGATTTTAGAGGAATTTTTGTAAGTTTCAAAAATGGACAATTTGATTTTTTTTTAAGCAAAAACTTGCAATGATATCCACTGGAGGAAATTCAAGTTACTGGTAAATACAGTTAAAATTACTTTTCAGGATCATTACTGGGCTCAAAGGTGCAGCACTAAGATCTCTCCTGATCATAGTTGAGAAAATTGGAATTCATAGTTCGTCTTATTTTAGAGGAATTTTTGTAAGTTTCAAAAATAAACCCTTGGACATTTTTTTCAGCAAACACAGGCAATGATATCCTATGGACGAAATTCAAGCTACTAGTAAGTACATTTAAGTTAACTTCTCAGGATCAATATGGGGCTCAAAGGTGCCGCACTGAGGTCTCTCTTGATCACAGGTGAGAAAATTGGAATTCGTAGTTCGGCTGATTTTAGAGGAATTTGTGTACATTTCAAAAATGGACACAGAATTGTTTTTAAGCAAAAACAGGCAATGCTATCCTATGGAGGAAATTCACGGTACTGGTAAGTACATTTAAAACAACTTTTCAGGATCGGTACTGGGCTCAAAGGTGCAGCACTGAGGTCTCTCCTGATCACAGGTGAGAAAATCGGTATTTGTGGTTCGGCTGATTTTAGAGGAATTTTTGTAAGTTTCAAAAATGGACACACATTTTTTTTAAGCAAAAACATGCAATGATATCCAATGGAGGAAATTCAAGTTACTGGTAAGTACAGTTAAAATTACTTTTCAGGATCAGTACTGGGCGCAAAGGTGCAGCACTGAGGTCACTCCTGATCACAGATTAGAACATCGGAATTCGTAGTTCGCCTGATTTTAGAGGAATTTTTGTAAGTTTCAAAAATGGACACAGAATTGTTTTTTATGCAAAAACAGGCAATGCTATCCTATGGAGGTAATTCACGTTACTGGTAAGTACATTTAAAACAACTTTTCAGGATCGGTACTGGGCTCAAAGGTTCAGCACTGAGGTCTCACCTGATCACAGGTGAGAAAATCGGAATTCGTGGTTCGGCTGATTTTAGACGAATTTTTGTAAGTTTCAAAAACGGACACTTGGAATTTTTTTTGGAGCAAAAACATGCAATGATATCCAATGAAGGAAATTCAAGTTACTGATAAGTACAGTTAAAATTACTTTTCAGGATCAGTACTGGGCGCAAAGGTGCAGCACTGATGTCACTCCTGATCACAGATGAGAACATCGGAATTCGTAGTTCGCCTGATTTTAGAGGAATTTTTGTAAGTTTCAAAAATGGACAAAGAATTGTTTTTTCTGCAAATACAGGCAATAATATCCTATGGAGGTAATTCAAATTACTGGTAAGTACATTTAAAATTACTATTCAGGATAAGTACTGGGCTCAAAGGTGCAGCACTGAGGTCTCTCCTGATCACAGTTTAGAAAATTGGAATTCATAGTTCGCCTGATTTTAGAGGAATTTTTGTAAGTTTAAAAAATGGACCCTTGGAATTTTTTTTAAGCGAAAACATGCTATGATATCCAATGGAGGAAATTCAAGTTACTGGTAAGTACAGTTAAAATTACTTTTCAGGATCCGTACTGGGCGCAAAGGTGCAGCACTGAGGTCTCTCCTGATCACAGATGAGAACATCGGAATTCGTAGTTCGCCTGATTTTAGAGGAATTTTTGTAAGTTTAAAAAATGGACACAGAATTGTTTTTTAAGCAAAAACAGGCAATGCTATCCTATGGAGGAAATTCACGTTACTGGTAAGTACATTTAAAATAACTTTTCAGGATCAGTACTCTGCTCAAAGGTGCAGCACTGAGGTCTCTCCTGATCACAGTTGAGAAAATCGGAATTCGTAATTCGGCTGATTCGGAGGAATTTTTGTAAGTTTCAAAAATGGTCACTTGGAATTTTTTTTCAGCAAAAACAGGCACTGATATCCTATGGAGGAAATTCAAGCTACTGGTAAGTACAGTTAAGTTAACTTCTCAGGATCAATATGGGGCTCAAAGGTGCAGCACTGAGGTCTCTCCTGATCACAGGTGAGAACATCTGAATTCGTAGTTCGGCTGATTTTAGAGGAATTTTTCTAAGTTTCAAAAATGGACACTTGGAATTTTTTTTTAAGCAAAAACATGCAATGATGTCCAATGGAGGAAATTCAAGTTACTGATAAGTACAGTTAAAACAACTTTTCAGGATCGGTACTGGGCTCAAAGGTGCAGCACTGAGGTCTCTCCTGATCACAGGTGAGAAAATCGGTATTTGTGGTTCGGCTGATTTTAGAGGAATTTTTGTAAGTTTCAAAAATGGACACTTGGAATTTTTTTTTAAGCAAAAACATGCAATGATATCCAATGGAGGAAATTCAAGTTACTGATAAGTACAGTTAAAACAACTGTTCAGGATCGGTACTGGGCTCAAAGGTGCAGCACTGAGGTCTCTCCTGATCACAGTTGAGAAAATCAGAGTTCGTAGTTCGGCTAATTTTAGAGGAATTTTTGTAAGTTTCAAAAATGGACACTCAAATTTTTCTTTAAGCAAAAACATGCAATGCTATCCAATGGAGGAAATTCAAGTTACTGGTAAGTACAGTTAAAATTACTTTTCAGGATCAGTACTGGGCGCAGAGGTGCAGCAATGAGGTCTCTCCTGATCACAGATGAGAACATCGGAATTCGTAGTTCGCCTGATTTTAGAGGAATTTTTGTAAGTTTCAAAAATGGACACAGAATAGTTTTTTAAGCAAAAACAGGCAATGCTATCCTATGGAGGAAATTCACGTTACTGGTAAGTACATTTAAAATAACTTTTCAGGATCAGTACTCTGCTCAAAGGTGCAGCACTGAGGTCTCTCCTGATCACAGTTGAGAAAATCGGAATTCGTGATTCGGCTGATTCGGAGGAATTTTTGTAAGTTTCAAAAATGGTCACTTGGAATTTTTTTTTCAGCAAAAACAGGCACTGATATCCTATGGAGGAAATTCAAGCTACTGGTAAGTACAGTTAAGTTAACTTCTCAGGGTCAATATGGGGCTCAAAGGTGCAGCACTGAGGTCTCTCCTGATCACAGGTGAGAAAATCAGAATTCGTAGTTCGGCTGATTTTAGAGGAATTTTTGTAAGTTTAAAAATGGACACACATTTTTTTTAAGCAAAAACATGCAATGATATCCAATGGAGGAAATTCAAGTTACTGGTAAGTACAGTTAAAATTACTTTTCAGGATCAGTACTGGGCGCAAAGGTGCAGTACTGAGGTCTCTCCTGATCACAGATGAGAACATCGGAATTCGTAGTTCGCCTGATTTTAGAGGAATTTTTGTAAGTTTCAAAAATGGACACAGAATTGTTTTTTAAGCAAAAACAGGCAATGCTATCCTATGGAGGAAATTCACGTTACTGGTAAGTACATTTAAAATAACTTTTCAGGATCAGTACTCTGCTCAAAGGTGCAGCACTGAGGTCTCTCCTGATCACACTTGAGAAAATCGGAATTCGTAATTCGGCTGATTCGGAGGAATTTTTGTACGTTTCAAAAATGGTCACTTGGAATTTTTTTTCAGCAAAAACAGGCACTGATATCCTATGGAGGAAATTCAAGCTACTGGTAAGTACAGTTAAGTTAACTTCTCAGGATCAATATGGGGCTCAAAGGTGCAGCACTGATGTCACTCCTGATCACAGATGAGAACATCGGAATTCGTAGTTCGCCTGATTTTAGAGGAATTTTTGTAAGTTTCAAAAATGGACAAAGAATTGTTTTTTCTGCAAATACAGGCAATAATATCCTATGGAGGTAATTCAAATTACTGGTAAGTACATTTAAAATTACTATTCAGGATAAGTACTGGGCTCAAAGGTGCAGCACTGAGGTCTCTCCTGATCACAGTTTAGAAAATTGGAATTCATAGTTCGCCTGATTTTAGAGGAATTTTTGTAAGTTTAAAAAATGGACCCTTGGAATTTTTTTTAAGCGAAAACATGCTATGATATCCAATGGAGGAAATTCAAGTTACTGGTAAGTACAGTTAAAATTAATTTTTAGGATCAGTACTGGGCTCAAAGGTGCAGCACTGAGGTCTCTCCTGATCGCAGGTGAGATAATCGGAATTCATAGTTCGCCTGATTTTAGAGGAATTTTTGTAAGTTTCAAAAATGGACCCTTGGAATTTTTTTTCAGCAAAAACAGGCAATGATATCCTATGGACGAAATTCAAGCTACTTGTAAGTACATTTCAGTTAACTTCTCAGAATCAATATGGGGCTCAAAGATGCCGCACTGAGGTCTCTCCTGATCACAGGTGAGAAGATCCGAATTCGTAGTTAAGCTGATTTTAGAGAAATGTTTGTAAGTTTAAAAAATGGACACTTGGAATTTTTTTTACGCAAAAACATGCAGTGATATCCAATGGAGGAAATTCAAGATACTGGTAAATACAGTTAAAATAACTTTTTAGGTTCAGTACTGGGATCAAAGGTGCAACACCGAGGTCTCTCCTGATCACAGATGAGAAAATTTGAATTCGTGGTTCGGCTGATTTTAGACGAATTTTTGTATGTTTCAAAAAAGGGGCACTTGGAATTTTTTTGGGAGCAAAAACATGCAATGATATCCAATGGAGGAAATTCAAGTTACTCGTAAGTACAGTTAAAATCACTTTTCAAGATCAGTACTGGGTTCAAAGGTGCAATACTGAGGTCTCTCCTGATCACAGGTGAGAAATTTTGAATTCGTAGCTCAGGTGATTTTAGAGGAATTTTTCTAAGTTTCAAAAATGGACACTTGGAAAAAAAATTTTAAGCAAAAACATGCAATGATATCCAATGGAGGAAATTCAAGTTACTGATAAGTACAGTTAAAACAACTGTTCAGGATCGGTACTGGGCTCAAAGGTGCAGCACTGAGGTCTCTCCTGATCACAGGTGAGAAAATCAGAGTTCGTAGTTCGGCTGATTTTAGAGGAATTTTTGTAAGTTTCAAAAATGGACACTCAAGTTTTTTTAAGCAAAAACATGCAATGATAACCAATGGAGGAAATTCAAGTTACTGGTAAGTACAGTTAAAATTACTTTTCAGGATAAGTACTGGGCGCAAAGGTGCAGCACTGAGGTCTCTCCTGATCACAGATGAGAACATCGGAATTCGTAGTTCGCCTGATTTTAGAGGAATTTTTGTACTTTTCAAAAATGGACACAGAATTGTTTTTTAAGCAAAAACAGGCAATGCTATCTTATGGAGGAAATTCACGTTACTGGTAAGTACATTTAAAATAATTTTTCAGGATCAGTACTCTGCTCAAAGGTGCAGCACTGAGGTCTCTCCTGATCACAGTTGAGGAAATCGGAATTCGTAGTTCGGCTGATTCGGAGGAATTTTTGTAAGTTTCAAAAATGGTCACTTGGAATTTTTTTTCAGCAAAAACAGGGACTGATATCCTATGGAGGAAATTCAAGCTACTGGTAAGTACAGTTAAGTTAACTTCTCAGGATCAATATGGGGCTCAAAGGTGCAGCACTGAGGTCTCTCCTGATCACAAGTGAGAAAATCTGAATTCGTAGTTCAGCTGATTTTAGAGGAATTTTTCTAAGTTTCAAAAATGGACACTTGGAATTTTTTTTAAGCAAAAACAAGCAATGATGTCCAATGGAGGAAATTCAAGATACTGGTAAATACAGTTAAAATAACTTTTTAGGTTCAGTACTGGGCTCAAAGGTGCAACACCAAGGTCTCTCCTGATCACAGATGAGAAATTTTGAATTCGTAGCACGGCTGAGTTTAGAGGAATTTTTGTAAGTTTCAAAAATGGACACTTGGAATTTTTTTTTAAGCAAAAACATGCAATAATATCCAATGGAGGAAATTAAAGTTACTGGTAATTACAGTTAAAATTACTTTTCAGGATCAGTACTGGGCTCAAAGGTGTAGCACTGAGGTCTCTCCTGATCACAGGTGAGAAAATCGGAAGTTGTAGTTCGGCTGATTTTAGAGGAATATTGTAAGTTTAAAAAATGGACACTTTCAAATTTTATTTTAAGCAAAAACATGCAATGATATCCAGTGGAGGAAATTCAAGTTACTGGTAAGTACAGTTAAAACAACTTTTCAGGATCGGTACTGGGCTCAAAGGTGCAGCACTGAGGTCTCTCCTGATCACAGGTGAGAAAATCGGAATTCGTAGTTTGGCTGATTCGGAGGAATTTTTGTAAGTTTAAAAAATGGACACTTGGAAAAAAAAATTCGAAAAAAACAGGCACTGATATCCTATGGAGGAAATTCAAGCTACTGGTAAGTACAGTTAAGTTAACTTCTCAGGATCAATATGGGGCGCAAAGGTGCAGCACTGAGTTCTCTCCTGATCACAGGTGAGAAAATCGGAAGTCGTAGTTCGGGTGATATTAGAGGAATTTTTGTAAGTTTCAAAAATGGACACTTGGAATTTTTTTTAAGCAAAAACATGCAATGATATCCAATTGAGGAAATTCAAGTTACTGATAAGTACAGTTAAAATTACTTTTCAGGATCAGTACTGGGCTCAAAGGTGCAGCACAGAGGTCTCTCCTGATCACAGGTGAGAAAATCGGAAGTTGTAGTTCGGCTGATTTTAGAGGAATTTTTGTAAGTTTCAAAAATTGACACTTGGAAAAAAATTTCAAGCACAAACATGCAATAATATTCAATGAGGAAATTCAAGTTACTGGTAAGTACAGTTAAAATTACTTTTCAGGATCAGTACTGGGCTCAAAGGTGCAGGACTGAGGTCTCTCCTGATCACAGGTGAGAAAATCGGAAGTTGTAGTTCGGCTGATATTAGAGGAATTTTTGTAAGTTTCAAAAATGGACACTTGGAAAAAAACTTTTAAGCAAAAACATGCCATGATATCCAACGGAGGAAATTCAAGGTACTGATAAGTACAGTTAAAACAACTTTTCAGGTTCGGTACTGGGCTCAAAGGTGCAGCACTGAGGTCTCTCCTGATCACAGGTGAGAAAATCGGAAGTTGTAGTTCGGCTTATATTAGAGGAATTTTTGTAAGTTTCAAAAATGGACACTTGGAAAAAAGTTTTTAAGCAAAAACATGCAATGATATCCAATGGAGGAAATTCAAGGTACTGATAAGTACAGTTAAAACAACTTTTCAGGTTCGGTACTGGGCTCAAAGGTGCAGCATTGAGGTCTCTCCTGATCACAGGTGAGAAAATCGGAATTCGTGGTTTGGCTGATTTTAGAGGCATTTTTGTAAGTTTCAAAAATGGACACTTTCAAATTTTATTTTAAGCAAAAACATGCAATGATATCCAATGGAGGAAATTCAAGTTACTGGTAAGTACAGTTAAAATTACTTTTCAGGATCAGTACTGGGCTCAAAGGTGCAGGACTGAGGTCTCTCCTGATCACAGGTGAGAAAATCGGAAGTCGTAGTTCGGCTGATACTAGAGGAATTTTTGTAAGTTTCAAAAATGGACACTTGGAATTTTTTTTTAAGCAAAAACATGCAATGATATCCAATGGAGGAAATTCAAGTTACTAATAAGTACAGTTAAAACAACTTTTCAGGATCGGTACTGGGCTCAAAGTTGCAGCACTGAGGTCTCTCCTGATCACAGCTGAGAAAATCGGAATTCGTGGTTCGGCTGATTTTAGAAGACTTTTTGTAAGTTTCAAAAATGGACACTTTAAAATTTTATTTTAAGCAAAAACATGCAATTATATCCAATGGAGGAAATTCAAGTTACTGGTAAGTACAGTTAAAATTACTTTTCAGGATCAGTACTGGGCTCAAAGGTGCAGCACTGAGGTTTCGCCTGATCACAGGTGAGAACATCGGAATTTGTAGTTCTCCTGAATTTAGAGGAATTTTTGTAAGTTTAAAAAATGGACACTGGATTGTTTTTTAAGCAAAAACCGGCAATGATATCCTATGGAGGAAATTCAAGTTACTGGTAACTACAGTTAAAATAACTTTTCAGGATGAGTACTGGGCTCAAAGGTGCAGCACTGAGGTCTCTCCTGATCACAGTTGAGATAATCGGAATTCGTAGTTCGGCTGATTCTGAGGAATTTTTGTAAGTTTCAAAAAGGGACACTAAGGAATTTTTTGCAGCAAAAACAGGCAATATTATCCTATGGAGGAAATTCAAGCTACTGGTAAGTACATTTAAGTTAACTTCTCAGGACCAATATGGGGCTCAAAGGTGCAGCACGGAGGTCTCTCCTGATCACAGGTGAGAAAATCGGAATTCGTCTTCACCTGATTGTGGAAGAATTTTTGTAAGTTTCAAAAATGGACACTTAGAATTTTTTTCAGCAAAAACAGGCAATGATATCCAATGGAGGAAATTCACATTACGGGTAAGTACAGTTAAAATACATTTTCAGGATCAGTACTGGGCTCAAAGGTGCAACACAGAGGTCTCTCCTGATCACAGGTGAGAAAATCAGAATTAGTAGTTCGTCTGATTTTAGAGGAATTTTTTATCAGTTTCAAAAATTGACACAGAAATTTTTTTCAGCAAAAACAGGCAATGATAATCAATGGAGAAAATTCAAGTTACTGGTAACTACAGCTAAAATAACTTTTCAGGATCAGTCATGGGCTCAAAGGTGCACCACTGAGGTCTCTCCTGATCACAGGTGAGATAATCGGAATTAGTAGTTGGCTGATTCTGAGGAATTTTTGTAAGTTTCAAAAAGGGACATTTAGAATTTTTTTTCAGCAAAACAGGCAATAATATCCTATGGAGGAAATTCAAGCTACTGGTAAGTACATTTAAGTTAACTTATCGGGATCAATATGGGGCTCAAAGGTACCGCACTGAGGTCTCTCCTGATCACAGGAGACAAGATCGGAATTCGTAGTTCGGCTGATTTTAGAGGAATTTTTGTAAGTTTCAAAAATGGACACTAGGAATTTTTTTTAAGCAAAAACATGCAATAATATCCAATGGAGGAAATTCAAGTTACTGGTAATTACAGTTAAAATTACTTTTCAGGATCGGTACTGGGCTGAAAGGTGTAGCACTGAGGTCTCTCCTGATCACAGGTGAGAAAATCGGAAGTTGTAGTTCGCCTGATTTTGAGGAATTTTTGTAAGTTTAAAAAATGGACACTTTCAAATTTTATTTTAGGCAAAAACATGCAATGATATCCAGTGGAGGAAATTCAAGTTACTGGTAAGTACAGTTAAAACAACTTTTCAGGATCGGTACTGGGCTCAAAGGTGCAGCACTGAGGTCTCTCCTGATCACAGGTAAGAAAATCGGAATTCGTGGTTCGGCTGAATTTAGAGGAATTTTTGTAAGTTTAAAAAATGGACACTTGGAAAAAAAAAATTCTCAAAAAACAGGCACTGATATCCTATGGAGGAAATTCAAGCTACTGGTAAGTACAGTTAAGTTAACTTCTCAGGATCAATATGGGGCGCAAAGGTGCAGCACAGAGGTCTCTCCTGATCACAGGTGAGATAATCGGAATTCGTAGTTCGGCTGATTTTAGAGGAATTTTTGAAAGTTTAAAAAAATTGACACTTGGAAAAAAAATTCAAGCACAAACATGCAATAATATTCAATGGAGGAAATTCAAGTTACTGGTAATGACAGTTAAAATTACTTTTCAGGATCAGTACTGGGCTCAAAGGTGCCGCACTGAGGTCTCTCCTGATCACAGGTGACAAGATCGGAATTCGTAGTTCGGCTGATTTTAGAGGAATTTTTGTAAGATTCAAAAATGGACACTTGGAATTTTGTTTTTTAAGCAAAAACATGCAATGATATCCAATGGAGGAAATTCAAGTTACTGGTAAGTACAGTTAAAATTACTTTTCATGATCAGTACTGGGCTCAAAGGTGCAGCACTGAGGTCTCTCCTGATCACAGGTGAGAAAATCGGAAGTTGTAGTTCGGCTGATATTAGAGGAATTTTTGTAAGTTTCAAAAATGGACACTTGGAAAAAAAATGGAAGCAAAAACATGCAATGATATCCAATGGAGGAAGTTCAAGTTACTGATAAGTACAGTTAAAGCAACTTTTCAGGATCGGTACTGGGCTCAAAGGCGCAGCACTGAGGTCTCTCCTGATCACAGGTGAGAAAATCAGAATTCTTGGTTCGGCTGATTTTAGACGAATTTTTGTAACTTTCAAAAATGGACACAGGATTGTTTTTTAAGCAAAAACAGGCAATGATATCCTATGGAGGAAATTCACGTTACTGGTAACTACAGTTAAAATAACTTTTCAGGATGAGTACTGGGCTCAAAGGTGCAGCACTGAGGTCTCTCCTGATCACAGTTGAGAAAATCGGAATTCGTAGTTCGGCTGATTTTAGAGGAATTTTTGTAAGTTTCCAAAATGGACACGGAATTGTTTTTAAGAAAAAACAGGCAATGCTATCCTATGGACGAAATTCAAGTTACTGGTAACTACAGTTAAAATAACTTTTCAGGATCAGTCATGGGCTCAAAGGTGCAGCACTGACGTCTCTCCTGATCACAGGTGAGATAATCGGAATTAGTAGTTGGCTGATTCTGAGGAATTTTTGTAAGTTTCAAAACGGGACACACTGAATTATTTTTTAAGCAAAAACATGCAATAATATCCAATGGAGGAAATTCAAGTTACTGGTAATTACAGTTAAAATTACTTTTCCGGATCAGTACTGGGCTCAAAGGTGTAGCACTGAGGTCTCTCCTGATCACAGGTGAGAAAATCTGAAGTTGTAGTTAGGCTGATTTTAAAAGGAATTTTTGTAAGTTTAAAAAATGGACACTTTCAAATTTTATTTTAAGCAAAAACATGCAATGATATCCAGTGGAGGAAATTCAAGTTACTGGTGAGTACAGTTAAAACAACTTTTCAGGATCGGTACTGGGTTCAAAGGTGCAGCACTGAGGTCTCTCCTAATCACAGGTGAGAAAATCGGAATTCGTGGTTCGGCTGAATTTAGAGGAATTTTTGTAAGTTTCTAAAAAGGACACAGAATTGTTTTTTAAGCAAAAACAGGCAATGATATCCTATGGAGGAAATTCACGTTACTGGTAACTACAGTTAAAATAACTTTTCAGGATGAGTACTGTGCTCAAAGGTGCAGCAATGAGGTCTCTCCTGATCACAGTTGAGATAATCGGAATTCGTAGTTCGTCTGATTCTGAGGAAATTTTGTAAGTTTCAAAAAGGGACACTAAGAATTTCTTTTCAGCAAAACCAGGCAATATTATCCTATGGAGGAAATTCAAGCTACTGGTAAGTACATTAAAGTTAACTTCTCCGGACCAATATGGGGCTCAAAGGTGCAGCACTGAGATCTCTCCTGATCACAGGTGAGAAAATCGGAATTCGTAGTTCACCTTATTTTAGAGGTATTTTTGTAAGTTTCAAAAATGAACACAGAATTGTTTTTTAAGCAAAAACAGGCAACAATATCCAATGGAGGAAATTCACATTATGGGTAAGTACAGTTAAAATAACTTTTCAGGATCAGTACTGGGCTCAAAGGTTCAGCACTGAGATCTCTCCTGATCACAGGTGAGAAAATCAGAATTCGTAGTTCGGCTGATTCGGAGGAATTTTTGTAAGTTTCAAAAATGGACACTTGGAATTTTTTTTTAGCAAAAACAGGCACTGATATCCTATGGAGGAAATTCAAGCTACTGGTAAGTACAGTTAAGTTAACTTCTCAGGATAAATATGGGCCTCAAAGGTGCAGCACTGAGGTCTCTCCTGATCACAGGTGAGAAAATCGGAAGTCGTAGTTCGGCTGATATTAGAGGAATTTTTGTAAGTTTCAAAAATGGACACTTGGAAAAAAATTTTAAGCAAAAACATGCAATGATAACCAATGGAGGAAATTCAAGTTACTAATAAGTACAGTTAAAACAACTTTTCAGGATCGGTACTGGGCTCAAAGGTGCAGCACTGAGGTCTCTCCTGATCACAGGTGAGAAAATCGGAATTCGTGGTTCGGCTGATTTTAGAAGACTTTTTGTAAGTTTCAAAAATGGACACTTTCAAATTTTATTTTAAGCAAAAACATGCAATTATATCCAATGGAGGAAATTCAAGTTACTGGTAAGTACAGTTAAAATTACTTTTCAGGATCAGTACTGGGCTCAAAGGTGCAGCACTGAGGTTTCGCCTGATCACAGGTGTGAACATCGGAATTTGTAGTTCTCCTGAATTTAGAGGAATTTTTGTAAGTTTCAAAAATGGACACTGGATTGTTTTTTAAGCAAAAACAGGCAATGATATCCTATGGAGGAAATTCAAGTTACTGGTAACTACAGTTAAAATAACTTTTCAGGATGAGTACTGGGCTCAAAGGTGCAGCACTGAGGTCTCTCCTGATCACAGTTGAGATAATCGGAATTCGTAGTTCGGCTGATTCTGAGGAATTTTTGTAAGTTTCAAAAAGGGACACTAAGAATTTTTTTTCAGCAAAAACAGGCAATATTATCCTATGGAGGAAATTCAAGCTACTGGTAAGTACATTTAAGTTAACTTCTCAGGACCAATATGGGGCTCAAAGGTGCAGCACTGAGGTCTCTCCTGATCACAGGTGAGAAAATCTGAATTCGTTTTCAACTGATTTTGGAAGAATTTTTGTAAGTTTCAAAAATGGACACTTAGAATTTTTTTCAGCAAAAACAGGCAATGATATCCAATGGAGGAAATTCACATTACGGGTAAGTACAGTTAAAATACATTTTCAGGATCAGTACTGGGCTCAAAGGTTTAACACAGAGGTCTCTCCTGATCACAGGTGAGAAAATCTGAATTCGTTTTCAACTGATTTTGGAAGAATTTTTATAAGTTTCAAAAATGGACACAGAATTTTTTTTCAGCAAAAACAGGCAAAAAAAAAAAAAAAAAAATCAATGGAGGAAATTCAAGTTGCTGGTAACTACAGTTAAAATACATTTTCAGGATCAGTCATGGGCTCAAAGGTGCAGCACTGAGGTCCCTCCTGATCACAGGTGAAATAATCGGAATTAGTAGTTGGCTGATTCTGAGGAATTTTTGTAAGTTTCAAAAAGGGACATTTAGAATTTTTTTTCAGCAAAAACAGGCAATAATATCCTATGGAGGAAATTCAAGCTACTGGTAAGTACATTTAAGTTAACTTATCGGGATCAATATGGGGCTCAAAGGTGCCGCACTGAGGTCTCTCCTGATCACAGGTGAGAAAATCGGAATTCGTAGTTCGGCTGATTCGGAGGAATTTTTGTAAGTTAAAAAAATGGACACTTGGAATTTTTTTTTCTCAAAAAACAGGCACTGATATCCTATGGAGGAAATTCAAGCTACTGGTAAGTACAGTTAAGTTAACTTCTCAGGATCAATATGGGGCGCAAAGGTGCAGCACTGAGTTCTCTCCTGATCACAGGTGAGAAAATCGGAAGTCGTAGTTCGGCTGATATTAGAGGAATGTTTGTAAGTTTCAAAAATGGACACTTGGAATTTTTTTAAGCAAAAACATGCAATGATATCCAATGGAGGAAATTCAAGTTACTGATAAGTACAGTTAAAACAACTTTTCAGGATCAGTACTGGGCTCAAAGGTGCAGCACAGAGGTCTCTCCTGATCACAGGTGAGATAATCGGAATTCGTAGTTCGGCTGATTTTAGAGGAATTTTTGTAAGTTTCAAAAATTGACACTTGGAAAAAAATTTCAAGCACAAACATGCAATAATATTCAATGGAGGAAATTCAAGTTACTGGTAATGACAGTTAAAATTACTTTTCAGGATCAGTACTGGGCTCAAAGGTGCCGCACTGAGGTCTCTCCTGATCACAGGTGACAAGATCGGAATTTGAGCTCGGCTGATTTTAGAGGAATTTTTGTAAGATTCAAAAATGGACACTTGGAATTTTTTTTTAAGCAAAAACATGCAATGATATCCAATGGAGGAAATTCAAGTTACTGGTAAGTACAGTTAAAATTACTTTTCAGGATCAGTACTGGGCTCAAAGGTGCAGGACTGAGGTCTCTCCTGATCACAGGTGAGAAAATCGGAAGTTGTAGTTCGGCTGATATTAGACGAATTTTTGTAAGTTTCAAAAATGGACACTTGGAAAAAAACTTTTAAGCAAAAACATGCAATGATATCCAATGGAGGAAATTCAAGGTACTGATAAGTACAGTTAAAACAACTTTTCAGGTTCGGTACTGGGCTCAAAGGTGCAGCACTGAGGTCTCTCCTGATAACAGGTGAGAAAATCGGAAGTTGTAGTTCGGCTGATATTAGAGGAATTTTTGTAAGTTTCAAAAATGGACACTTGGAAAAAAGTTTTTAAGCAAAAACATGCAATGATATCCAATGGAGGAAATTCAAGTTACTGATAAGTACAGTTAAAACAACTTTTCAGGATCGGTACTGGGCTCAAAGGTGCAGCACTGAGGTCTCCTGATCACAGGTGAGAAAATCGGAATTCGTGGTTTGGCTGATTTTAGAGGAATTTTTGTAAGTTTCAAAAATGGACACTTTCAAATTTTATTTTAAGCAAAAACATGCAATGATATCCAATGGAGGAAATTCAAAATACTGGTAAGTACAGTTAAAATTACTTTTCAGGATCAGTACTGGTCTCAAAGGTGCATGACTGAGGTCTCTCCTGATCACAGGTGAGAAAATCGGAAGTCGTAGTTCGGCTGATATTAGAGGAATTTTTGTAAGTTTCAAAAATGGACACTTGGAATTTTTTTTTAAGCAAAAACATGCAATGATATCCAATGGAGGAAATTCAAGTTACTAATAAGGACAGTTAAAACAACTTTTCAGGATCGGTACTGGGCTCAAAGGTGCAGCACTGAGGTCTCTCCTGATCACAGGTGAGAAAATCGGAATTCATGGTTCGGCTGATTTTAGAAGACTTTTTGTAAGTTTCAAAAATGGACACTTTCAAATTTTATTTTAAGCAAAAACATGCAATTATATCCAATGGAGGAAATTCAAGTTACTGGTAAGTACAGTTAAAATTACTTTTCAGGATCAGTACTGGGCTCAAAGGTGCAGCACTGAGGTTTTGCCTGATCACAGGTGAGAACATCGGAATTTGTAGTTCTCCTGAATTTAGAGGAATTTTTGTAAGTTTCAAAAATGGACACTGGATTGTTTTTTGAGCAAAAACAGGCAATGATATCCTATGGAGGAAATTCAAGTTACTGGTAACTACAGTTAAAATAACTTTTCAGGATGAGTACTGGGCTCAAAGGTGCAGCACTGAGGTCTCTCCTGATCACAGTTGAGATAATCGGAATTCGTAGTTCGGCTGATTCTGAGGAATTTTTGTAAGTTTCAAAAAGGGACACTAAGAATTATTTTTCAGCAAAAACAGGCAATATTATCCTATGGAGGAAATTCAAGCTACTGGTAAGTACATTTAAGTTAACTTCTCAGGACCAATATGGGGCTCAAAGGTGCAGCACTGAGGTCTCTCCTGATCACAGGTGAGAAAATCGGAATTCGTCTTCACCTGATTTTGGAAGAATTTTTGTAAGTTTCAAAAATGGACACTTAGAATTTTTTTCAGCAAAAACAGGCAATGATATCCAATGGAGGAAATTCACATTACGGGTAAGTACAGTTAAAATACATTTTCAGGATCAGTACTGGGCTCAAAGGTGCAACACAGAGGTCTCTCCTGATCACAGGTGAGAAAATCAGAATTCGTAGTTCGGCTGATTTTAGAGGAATTTTTTATCAGTTTCAAAAATTGACACAGAAATTTTTTTCAGCAAAAACAGGCAATGATAATCAATTGAGGAAATTCAAGTTACTGGTAACTACAGCTAAAATAACTTTTCAGGATCAGTCATGGGCTCAAAGGTGCAGCACTGAGGTCTCTCCTGATCACAGGTGAGATAATCGGAATTAGTAGTTGGCTGATTCTGAGGAATTTTTGTAAGTTTCAAAAAGGGACATTTAGAATTTTTTTTCAGCAAAAACAGGCAATAATATCCTATGGAGGAAATTCATGCTAATGGTAAGTACATTTAAGTTAACTTATCGGGATCAATATGGGGCTCAAAGGTACCGCACTGAGGTCTCTCCTGATCACAGGAGACGAGATCGGAATTCGTAGTTCGGCTGATTTTAGAGGAATTTTTGTAAGTTTCAAAAATGGACACTAGGAATTTTTTTTAAGCAAAAACATGCAATAATATCCAATGGAGGAAATTCAAGTTACTGGTAATTACAGTTAAAATTACTTTTCAGGATCGGTACTGGGCTCAAAGGTGTAGCACTGAGGTCTCTCCTGATCACAGGTGAGAAAATCGGAAGTTGTAGTTCGCCTGATTGTGAGGAATTTTTGTAAGTTTAAAAAATGGACACTTTCAAATTTTATTTTAGGCAAAAACATGCAATGATATCCAGTGGAGGAAATTCAAGTGACTGGTAAGTACAGTTAAAACAACTTTTCAGGATCGGTACTGCGCTCAAAGGTGTAGCACTGAGGTCTCTCCTGATCACAGGTGAGAAAATCGGAATTCGTGGTTCGGCTGAATTTAGAGGAATTTTTGTAAGTTTAAAAAATGGACACTTGGAAAAAAAAATTCTCAAAAAACAGGCACTGATATCCTATGGAGGAAATTCAAGCTACTGGTAAGTACAGTTAAGTTAACTTCTCAGGATCAATATGGGGCGCAAAGGTGCAGCACAGAGGTCTCTCCTGATCACAGGTGAGATAATCGGAATTCGTAGTTCGGCTGATTTTAGAGGAATTTTTGTAAGTTTCAAAAATTGACACTTGGAAAAAAATTTCAAGCACAAACATGCAATAATATTCAATGGAGGAAATTCAAGTTACTGGTAATGACAGTTAAAATTACTTTTCAGGATCAGTACTGGGCTCAAAGGTGCCGCACTGAGGTCTCTCCTGATCACAGGTGACAAGATCGGAATTCGTAGTTCGGCTGATTTTAGAGGAATTTTTGTAAGATTCAAAAATGGACACTTGGAATTTTTTTTTTAAGCAAAAACATGCAATGATATCCAATGGAGGAAATTCAAGTTACTGGTAAGTACAGTTAAAATTACTTTTCAGGATCAGTACTGGGCTCAAAGGTGCAGCACTGAGGTCTCTCCTGATCACAGGTGAGAAAATCGGAAGTTGTAGTTCGGCTGATATTAGAGGAATTTTTGTAAGTTTCAAAAATGGACACTTGGAAAAAAAATGTAAGCAAAAACATGCAATGATATCCAATGGAGGAAATTCAAGTTACTGATAAGTACAGTTAAAACAACTTTTCAGGATCGGTACTGGGCTCAAAGGTGCAGAACTGAGGTCTCTCCTGATCACAGGTGAGAAAATCGGAAGTTGTAGTTCGGCTGATATTAGAGGAATTTTTGTAAGTTTCATAAATGGACACTTTGAATTTTTTTTTAAGCAAAAACATGCAATGATATCCAATGGAGGAAATTCAAGTTACTGATAAGTACAGTTAAAACAACTTTTTATTGATCGGTACTGGGCTCAAAGGCGCAGCACTGAGGTCTCTCCTGATCACAGGTGAGAAAATCGGAATTCGTGGTTCGGCTGATTTTAGACGAATTTTTGTAAGTTTCAAAAATGGACACAGGATTGTTTTTTAAGCAAAAACAGGCAATGATATCCTATGGAGGAAATTCACGTTACTGGTAACTACAGTTACAATAACTTTTCAGGATGAGTACTGGGCTCAAAGGTGCAGCACTGAGGTCTCTCCTGATCACAGTTGAGAAAATCGGAATTCGTAGTTCGGCTGATTTTAGAGGAATTTTGTAAGTTTCCAAAATGGACACAGAATTGTTTTTAAAAAAACCAGGCAATGCTATCCTATGGATGAAATTCAAGTTACTGGTAACTACAGTTAAAATAACTTTTCACGATCAGTACTGGGCTCAAAGGTGCAGCACTGAGATCTCTCCTGATCACAGGTGAGAAAATCAGAATTCGTAGTTCGGCTGATTCGGAGGAATTTATGTAAGTTTCGAAAATGGACACTTGGAATTTTTTTTAGCAAAAACAGGCACTGATATCCTATGGAGGAAATTCAAGCTACTGGTAAGTACAGTTAAGTTAACTTCTCAGGATAAATATGGGCCTCAAAGGTGCAGCACTGAGGTCTCTCCTGATCACAGGTGAGAAAATCGGAAGTCGTAGTTCGGCTGATATTAGAGGATTTTTTGTAAGTTTCAAAAATGGACACTTTGAATTTTTTTTAAGCAAAAACATGCAATGATATCCAATGGAGGAAATTCAAGTTACTGATAAGTACAGTTAAAACAACTTTTCAGGATCGGTACTGGGCTCAAAGGTGCAGCACTGAGGTCTCTCCTGATCACAGGTGAGAAAATTGGAATTCGTGGTTTGGCTGATTTTAGTGGAATTTTTGTAAGTTTCAAAAATGGACACTTTCAAATTTTATTTTAAGCAAAAACATGCAATGATATCCAATGGAGGAAATTCAAGTTACTGATAAGTACAGTTAAAATTACTTTTCAGGATCAGTACTGGGCTCAAAGGTGCAGCACTGAGGTGTCTCCTGATCACAGGTGAGAAAATCGGAAGTCGTAGTTCGGCTGATATTAGAGGAATTTTTGTAAGTTTCAAAAATGGACACTTGGAAATTTTTTTTAAGCCAAAACATGCAATGATATCCAATGGAGGATATTCAAGTTACTAATAAGTATAGTTAAAACAACTTTTCAGGATCGGTACTGGGCTCAAAGGTGCAGCACTGAGGTCTCTCCTGATCACAGGTGAGAAAATCGGAAGTCGTAGTTCGGCTGATATTAGAGGAATTTTTGTAAGTTTCAAAAATGGACACTTGGAATTTTTTTTAAGCAAAAACATGCAATGATATCCAATGGAGGAAATTCAAGTTACTGATAAGTACAGTTAAAACAACTTTTCAGGATCAGTACTGGGCTCAAAGGTGCAGCATAGAGGTCTCTCCTGATCACAGGTGAGATAATCGGAATTCGTAGTTCGGCTGATTCTGAGGAATTTTTGTAAGTTTCAAAAAGGGACACTAAGGAATTTTTTGCAGCAAAAACAGGCAATATTATCCTATGGAGGAAATTCAAGCTACTGGTAAGTACATTTAAGTTAACTTCTCAGGACCAATATGGGGCTCAAAGGTGCAGCACGGAGGTCTCTCCTGATCACAGGTGAGAAAATCGGAATTCGTCTTCACCTGATTGTGGAAGAATTTTTGTAAGTTTCAAAAATGGACACTTAGAATTTTTTTCAGCAAAAACAGGCAATGATATCCAATGGAGGAAATTCACATTACGGGTAAGTACAGTTAAAATACATTTTCAGGATCAGTACTGGGCTCAAAGGTGCAACACAGAGGTCTCTCCTGATCACAGGTGAGAAAATCAGAATTAGTAGTTCGTCTGATTTTAGAGGAATTTTTTATCAGTTTCAAAAATTGACACAGAAATTTTTTTCAGCAAAAACAGGCAATGATAATCAATGGAGAAAATTCAAGTTACTGGTAACTACAGCTAAAATAACTTTTCAGGATCAGTCATGGGCTCAAAGGTGCACCACTGAGGTCTCTCCTGATCACAGGTGAGATAATCGGAATTAGTAGTTGGCTGATTCTGAGGAATTTTTGTAAGTTTCAAAAAGGGACATTTAGAATTTTTTTTCAGCAAAACAGGCAATAATATCCTATGGAGGAAATTCAAGCTACTGGTAAGTACATTTAAGTTAACTTATCGGGATCAATATGGGGCTCAAAGGTACCGCACTGAGGTCTCTCCTGATCACAGGAGACAAGATCGGAATTCGTAGTTCGGCTGATTTTAGAGGAATTTTTGTAAGTTTCAAAAATGGACACTAGGAATTTTTTTTAAGCAAAAACATGCAATAATATCCAATGGAGGAAATTCAAGTTACTGGTAATTACAGTTAAAATTACTTTTCAGGATCGGTACTGGGCTGAAAGGTGTAGCACTGAGATCTCTCCTGATCACAGGTGAGAAAATCGGAAGTTGTAGTTCACCTTATTTTAGAGGTATTTTTGTAAGTTTCAAAAATGAACACAGAATTGTTTTTTAAGCAAAAACAGGCAACAATATCCAATGGAGGAAATTCACATTATGGGTAAGTACAGTTAAAATAACTTTTCAGGATCAGTACTGGGCTCAAAGGTTCAGCACTGAGATCTCTCCTGATCACAGGTGAGAAAATCAGAATTCGTAGTTCGGCTGATTCGGAGGAATTTTTGTAAGTTTCAAAAATGGACACTTGGAATTTTTTTTTAGCAAAAACAGGCACTGATATCCTATGGAGGAAATTCAAGCTACTGGTAAGTACAGTTAAGTTAACTTCTCAGGATAAATATGGGCCTCAAAGGTGCAGCACTGAGGTCTCTCCTGATCACAGGTGAGAAAATCGGAAGTCGTAGTTCGGCTGATATTAGAGGAATTTTTGTAAGTTTCAAAAATGGACACTTGGAAAAAAATTTTAAGCAAAAACATGCAATGATAACCAATGGAGGAAATTCAAGTTACTAATAAGTACAGTTAAAACAACTTTTCAGGATTGGTACTGGGCTCAAAGGTGCAGCACTGAGGTCTCTCCTGATCACAGGTGAGAAAATCGGAATTCGTGGTTCGGCTGATTTTAGAAGACTTTTTGTAAGTTTCAAAAATGGACACTTTCAAATTTTATTTTAAGCAAAAACATGCAATTATATCCAATGGAGGAAATTCAAGTTACTGGTAAGTACAGTTAAAATTACTTTTCAGGATCAGTACTGGGCTCAAAGGTGCAGCACTGAGGTTTCTCCTGATCACAGGTGTGAACATCGGAATTTGTAGTTCTCCTGAATTTAGAGGAATTTTTGTAAGTTTCAAAAATGGACACTGGATTGTTTTTTAAGCAAAAACAGGCAATGATATCCTATGGAGGAAATTCAAGTTACTGGTAACTACAGTTAAAATAACTTTTCAGGATGAGTACTGGGCTCAAAGGTCCAGCACTGAGGTCTCTCCTGATCACAGTTGAGATAATCGGAATTCGTAGTTCGGCTGATTCTGAGGAATTTTTGTAAGTTTCAAAAAGGGACACTAAGAATTTTTTTTCAGCAAAAACAGGCAATATTATCCTATGGAGGAAATTCAAGCTACTGGTAAGTACATTTAAGTTAACTTCTCAGGACCAATATGGGGCTCAAAGGTGCAGCACTGAGGTCTCTCCTGATCACAGGTGAGAAAATCTGAATTCGTTTTCAACTGATTTTGGAAGAATTTTTGTAAGTTTCAAAAATGGACACTTAGAATTTTTTTCAGCAAAAACAGGCAATGATATCCAATGGAGGAAATTCACATTACGGGTAAGTACAGTTAAAATACATTTTCAGGATCAGTACTGGGCTCAAAGGTTTAACACAGAGGTCTCTCCTGATCACAGGTGAGAAAATCAAAATTCGTAGTTCGGCTGATTTTAGAGGAATTTTTTATAAGTTTCAAAAATGGACACAGAATTTTTTTTCAGCAAAAACAGGCAAAAAAAAAAACAAAAAAAATCAATGGAGGAAATTCAAGTTGCTGGTAACTACAGTTAAAATACATTTTCAGGATCAGTCATGGGCTCAAAGGTGCAGCACTGAGGTCCCTCCTGATCACAGGTGAAATAATCGGAATTAGTAGTTGGCTGATTCTGAGGAATTTTTGTAAGTTTCAAAAAGGGACATTTAGAAATTTTTTTCAGCAAAAACAGGCAATAATATCCTATGGAGGAAATTCAAGCTACTGGTAAGTACATTTAAGTTAACTTATCGGGATCAATATGGGGCTCAAAGGTGCCGCACTGAGGTCTCTCCTGATCACAGGTGAGAAAATCGGAATTCGTAGTTCGGCTGATTCGGAGGAATTTTTGTAAGTTAAAAAAATGGACACTTGGAATTTTTTTTTCTCAAAAAACAGGCACTGATATCCTATGGAGGAAATTCAAGCTACTGGTAAGTACAGTTAAGTTAACTTCTCAGGATCAATATGGGGCGCAAAGGTGCAGCACTGAGTTCTCTCCTGATCACAGGTGAGAAAATCGGAAGTCGTAGTTCGGCTGATATTAGAGGAATGTTTGTAAGTTTCAAAAATGGACACTTGGAATTTTTTTTAAGCAAAAACATGCAATGATATCCAATGGAGGAAATTCAAGTTACTGATAAGTACAGTTAAAACAACTTTTCAGGATCAGTACTGGGCTCAAAGGTGCAGCACAGAGGTCTCTCCTGATCACAGGTGAGATAATCGGAATTCGTAGTTCGGCTGATTTTAGAGGAATTTTTGTAAGTTTCAAAAATTGACACTTGGAAAAAAATTTCAAGCACAAACATGCAATAATATTCAATGGAGGAAATTCAAGTTACTGGTAATGACAGTTAAAATTACTTTTCAGGATCAGTACTGGGCTCAAAGGTGCCGCACTGAGGTCTCTCCTGATCACAGGTGACAAGATCGGAATTTGAGCTCGGCTGATTTTAGAGGAATTTTTGTAAGATTCAAAAATGGACACTTGGAATTTTTTTTTAAGCAAAAACATGCAATGATATCCAATGGAGGAAATTCAAGTTACTGGTAAGTACAGTTAAAATTACTTTTCAGGATCAGTACTGGGCTCAAAGGTGCAGGACTGAGGTCTCTCCTGATCACAGGTGAGAAAATCGGAAGTTGTAGTTCGGCTGATATTAGACGAATTTTTGTAAGTTTCAAAAATGGACACTTGGAAAAAAACTTTTAAGCAAAAACATGCAATGATATCCAATGGAGGAAATTCAAGGTACTGATAAGTACAGTTAAAACAACTTTTCAGGTTCGGTACTGGGCTCAAAGGTGCAGCACTGAGGTCTCTCCTGATAACAGGTGAGAAAATCGGAAGTTGTAGTTCGGCTGATATTAGAGGAATTTTTTTAAGTTTCAAAAATGGACACTTGGAAAAAAGTTTTTAAGCAAAAACATGCAATGATATCCAATGGAGGAAATTCAAGTTACTGATAAGTACAGTTAAAACAACTTTTCAGGATCGGTACTGGGCTCAAAGGTGCAGCACTGAGGTCTCCTGATCACAGGTGAAAAAATCGGAATTCGTGGTTTGGCTGATTTTAGAGGAATTTTTGTAAGTTTCAAAAATGGACACTTTCAAATTTTATTTTAAGCAAAAACATGCAATGATATCCAATGGAGGAAATTCAAAATACTGGTAAGTACAGTTAAAATTACTTTTCAGGATCAGTACTGGTCTCAAAGGTGCATGACTGAGGTCTCTCCTGATCACAGGTGAGAAAATCGGAAGTCGTAGTTCGGCTGATATTAGAGGAATTTTTGTAAGTTTCAAAAATGGACACTTGGAATTTTTTTTTAAGCAAAAACATGCAATGATATCCAATGGAGGAAATTCAAGTTACTAATAAGTACAGTTAAAACAACTTTTCAGGATCGGTACTGGGCTCAAAGGTGCAGCACTGAGGTCTCTCCTGATCACAGGTGAGAAAATCGGAATTCATGGTTCGGCTGATTTTAGAAGACTTTTTGTAAGTTTCAAAAATGGACACTTTCAAATTTTATTTTAAGCAAAAACATGCAATTATATCCAATGGAGGAAATTCAAGTTACTGGTAAGTACAGTTAAAATTACTTTTCAGGATCAGTACTGGGCTCAAAGGTGCAGCACTGAGGTTTTGCCTGATCACAGGTGAGAACATCGGAATTTGTAGTTCTCCTGAATTTAGAGGAATTTTTGTAAGTTTCAAAAATGGACACTGGATTGTTTTTTAAGCAAAAACAGGCAATGATATCCTATGGAGGAAATTCAAGTTACTGGTAACTACAGTTAAAATAACTTTTCAGGATGAGTACTGGGCTCAAAGGTGCAGCACTGAGGTCTCTCCTGATCACAGTTGAGATAATCGGAATTCGTAGTTCGGCTGATTCTGAGGAATTTTTGTAAGTTTCAAAAAGGGACACTAAGAATTATTTTTCAGCAAAAACAGGCAATATTATCCTATGGAGGAAATTCAAGCTACTGGTAAGTACATTTAAGTTAACTTCTCAGGACCAATATGGGGCTCAAAGGTGCAGCACTGAGGTCTCTCCTGATCACAGGTGAGAAAATCGGAATTCGTCTTCACCTGATTTTGGAAGAATTTTTGTAAGTTTCAAAAATGGACACTTAGAATTTTTTTCAGCAAAAACAGGCAATGATATCCAATGGAGGAAATTCACATTACGGGTAAGTACAGTTAAAATACATTTTCAGGATCAGTACTGGGCTCAAAGGTGCAACACAGAGGTCTCTCCTGATCACAGGTGAGAAAATCAGAATTCGTAGTTCGGCTGATTTTAGAGGAATTTTTTATCAGTTTCAAAAATTGACACAGAAATTTTTTTCTGCAAAAACAGGCAATGATAATCAATTGAGGAAATTCAAGTTACTGGTAACTACAGCTAAAATAACTTTTCAGGATCAGTCATGGGCTCAAAGGTGCAGCACTGAGGTCTCTCCTGATCACAGGTGAGATAATCGGAATTAGTAGTTGGCTGATTCTGAGGAATTTTTGTAAGTTTCAAAAAGGGACATTTAGAATTTTTTTTCAGCAAAAACAGGCAATAATATCCTATGGAGGAAATTCAAGCTAATGGTAAGTACATTTAAGTTAACTTATCGGGATCAATATGGGGCTCAAAGGTACCGCACTGAGGTCTCTCCTGATCACAGGAGACGAGATCGGAATTCGTAGTTCGGCTGATTTTAGAGGAATTTTTGTAAGTTTCAAAAATGGACACTAGGAATTTTTTTTAAGCAAAAACATGCAATAATATCCAATGGAGGAAATTCAAGTTACTGGTAATTACAGTTAAAATTACTTTTCAGGATCGGTACTGGGCTCAAAGGTGTAGCACTGAGGTCTCTCCTGATCACAGGTGAGAAAATCGGAAGTTGTAGTTCGCCTGATTGTGAGGAATTTTTGTAAGTTTAAAAAATGGACACTTTCAAATTTTATTTTAGGCAAAAACATGCAATGATATCCAGTGGAGGAAATTCAAGTGACTGGTAAGTACAGTTAAAACAACTTTTCAGGACCGGTACTGCGCTCAAAGGTGTAGCACTGAGGTCTCTCCTGATCACAGGTGAGAAAATCGGAATTCGTGGTTCGGCTGAATTTAGAGGAATTTTTGTAAGTTTAAAAAATGGACACTTGGAAAAAAAAATTCTCAAAAAACAGGCACTGATATCCTATGGAGGAAATTCAAGCTACTGGTAAGTACAGTTAAGTTAACTTCTCAGGATCAATATGGGGCGCAAAGGTGCAGCACAGAGGTCTCTCCTGATCACAGGTGAGATAATCGGAATTCGTAGTTCGGCTGATTTTAGAGGAATTTTTGTAAGTTTCAAAAATTGACACTTGGAAAAAAATTTCAAGCACAAACATGCAATAATATTCAATGGAGGAAATTCAAGTTACTGGTAATGACAGTTAAAATTACTTTTCAGGATCAGTACTGGGCTCAAAGGTGCCGCACTGAGGTCTCTCCTGATCACAGGTGACAAGATCGGAATTCGTAGTTCGGCTGATTTTAGAGGAATTTTTGTAAGATTCAAAAATGGACACTTGGAATTTTTTTTAAGCAAAAACATGCAATGATATCCAATGGAGGAAATTCAAGTTACTGGTAAGTACAGTTAAAATTACTTTTCAGGATCAGTACTGGGCTCAAAGGTGCAGCACTGAGGTCTCTCCTGATCACAGGTGAGAAAATCGGAAGTTGTAGTTCGGCTGATATTAGAGGAATTTTTGTAAGTTTCAAAAATGGACACTTGGAAAAAAAATGTAAGCAAAAACATGCAATGATATCCAATGGAGGAAATTCAAGTTACTGATAAGTACAGTTAAAACAACTTTTCAGGATCGGTACTGGGCTCAAAGGTGCAGCACTGAGGTCTCTCCTGATCACAGGTGAGAAAATCGGAAGTTGTAGTTCGGCTGATATTAGAGGAATTTTGGTAAGTTTCAAAAATGGACACTTGGAAAAAAAATTTAAGCAAAAACATGCAATGATATCCAATGGAGGAAGTTCAAGTTACTGATAAGTACAGTTAAAACAACTTTTCAGGATCGGTACTGGGCTCAAAGGCGCACCACTGAGGTCTCTCCTGATCACAGGTGAGAAAATCGGAATTCGTAGTTCGGCTGATTTTAGAGGAATTTTTGTAAGTTTCCAAAATGGACACGGAATTGTTTTTAAGAAGAAACAGGCAATGCTATCCTATGGACGAAATTCAAGTTACTGGTAACTACAGTTAAAATAACTTTTCAGGCTCAGTCATGGGCTCAAAGGTGCAGCACTGAGGTCTCTCCTGATCACAGGTGAGATAATCGGAATTAGTACTTGGCTGATTCTGAGGAATTTTTGTAAGTTTCAAAAAGGGACACACTGAATTTTTTTTAAGCAAAAACATGCAATAATATCCAATGGAGGAAATTCAAGTTACTGGTAATTACAGTTAAAATTACTTTTCCGGATCAGTACTGGGCTCAAAGGTGTATCACTGAGGTCTCTCCTGATCACAGGTGAGAAAATCGGAAGTTGTAGTTAGGCTGATTTTAGAGGAATTTTTGTAAGTTTAAAAAATGGACACTTTCAAATTTTATTTTAAGCAAAAACACACAATGATATCCAGTGGAGGAAATTCAAGTTACTGGTAAGTACAGTTAAAACAACTTTTCAGGATCAGTACTGGGTTCAAAGGTGCAGCACTGAGGTCTCTCCTGATCACAGGTGAGAAAATCGGAATTCGTGGTTCGGCTGAATTTAGAGGAATTTTTGTAAGTTTCAAAAAAGGACACAGAATTATTTTTTAAGCAAAAACAGGCAATGATATCCTATGGAGGAAATTCACGTTACTGGTAACTACAGTTAAAATAACTTTTCAGGATGATTACTGGGCTCAAAGGTGCAGCATTGAGGTCTCTCCTGATCACAGTTGAGATAATCGGAATTCGTAGTTCGGCTGATTCTGAGGAATTTTTGTAAGTTTCAAAAAGGGACACTAAGAATTTCTTTTCAGCAAAAACAGGCAATATTATCCTATGGAGGAAATTCAAGCTACTGGTAAGTACATTTAAGTTAACTTCTCGGGACCAATATGGGGCTCAAAGGTGCAGCACTGAGATCTCTCCTGATCTGATTTTAGAGGTATTTTTGTAAGTTTAAAAAATGAACACAGAATTGTTTTTTAAGCAAAAACAGGCAATGCTATCCTATGTAGGAAATTCACATTATGGGTAAGTACAGTTAAAATAACTTTTCAGGATCAGTACTGGGCTCAAAGGTGCAGCACAGAGGTCTCTCCTGATCACAGGTGAGATAATCAGAATTCGTAGTTCGGCTGATTTTAGAGGAATTTTTGTAAGTTTCAAAAATGGACACTTGGAATTTTTTTTAAGCAAAAACATGCCATGATATCCAATTGAGGAAATTCAAGTTACTGGTAAGTACAGTTAAAATTACTTTTCAGGATCAGTACTGGGCTTAAAGGTGCAGCACTGAGGTCTCTCCTGATCACAGGTGAGATGTTCGGAATTCGTAGTTCAGCTGATTTTAGAGGAATTTTTGTAAGGTTCAATAATGGTTAATTGGAATCTTTTTTTTAAGCAAAAACATGCAGTGATATCATATGGAGGAAATTCAAGTTCCTGGTAAGTACAGTTAAAACAACTTTTCAGGATCAGTACTGGGCTCAAAGGTGCAGCACTGAGGTCTCTCCTGATCACAGGTGAGAAAATCGGAAGTCGTAGTTCGGCTGATATTAGAGGAATTTTTGTAAGTTTCAAAAATGGACACTTGGAATTTTTTTTTAAGCAAAAACATGCCATGATATCCAATTGAGGAAATTCAAGTTACTGGTAAGTACAGTTAAAATTACTTTTCAGGATCAGTACTGGGCTTAAAGGTGCAGCACTGAGGTCTCTCCTGATCACAGGTGAGATGTTCGGAATTCGTAGTTCGGCTGATTTTAGAGGAATTTTTGTAAGGTTCAATAATGGTTAATTGGAATCTTTTTTTTAAGCAAAAACATGCAGTGATATCATATGGAGGAAATTCAAGTTCCTGGTAAGTACAGTTAAAACAACTTTTCAGGATCAGTACTGGGCTCAAAGGTGCAGCACTGAGGTCTCTCCTGATCACAGGTGAGAAAATCGGAATTCGTGGTTCGGCTGATTTTAGAGGTATTTTTGTAAGTTTCAAAAATGAACACAGAATTGTTTTTTAAGCAAAAACAGGCAATGCTATCATATGTAGGAAATTCACATTATGGATAAGTACAGTTAAAATAACTTTTCAGGATCAGTACTGGGCTCAAAGGTGCAGCACAGAGGTCTCTCCTGATCACAGGTGAGATAATCGGAATTCGTAGTCCGGCTGATTTTAGAGGAATTTTTGTAAGTTTCAAAAATTGACACTTGGAAATTGTTTTTAAGCAAAAACATGCAACAATATCCAATGGAGGAAATTCAAGTTACTGGTAATGACTGTTAAAATTACTTTTCAGGATCAGTACTGGGCTCAAAGGTTCAGCACTGAGATCTCTCCTGATCACAGGTGAGAAAATCAGAATTCGTAGTTCGGCTGATTCGGAGGAATTTTTGTAAGTTTCAAAAATGGACACTTGGATTTTTTTTTAGCAAAAACAGGCACTGATATCCTATGGAGGAAATTCAAGCTACTGGTAAGTACAGTTAAGTTAACTTCTCAGGATAAATATGGGCCTCAAAGGTGCAGCACTGAGGTCTCTCCTGATCACAGGTGAGAAAATCTGAAGTCGTAGTTCGGCTGATATTAGAGGAATTTTTGTAAGTTTCAAAAATGGACACTTGGAAAAAAAAATTTAAGCAAAAACATGCAATGATATCCAATGGAGGAAATTCAAGTTACTGATAAGTACAGTTAAAACAACTTTTCAGGATCGGTACTGGGCTCAAAGGTGCCGCACTGAGGTCTCTCCTGATCACAGGTGACAAGATCGGAATTCGTAGTTCGGCTGATTTTAGAGGAATTTTTGTAAGATTGAAAAATGGACACTTGGAATTTTTTTTTTAAGCAAAAACATGCAATGATATCCAATGGAGGAAATTCAAGTTACTGATAAGTACAGTTAAAATTACTTTTCAGGATCAGTACTGGGCTCAAAGGTGCAGCACTGAGGTCTCTCCTGATCACAGGTGAGAAAATTGGAAGTCGTAGTTCGGCTGAAATTAGAGGAATTTTTGTAAGTTTCAAAAATGGACACTTGGAAATTTTTTTTAAGCAAAAACATGCAATGATAACCAATGGAGGAAATTCAAGTTACTAATAAGTACAGTTAAAACAACTTTTCAGGATCGGTACTGGGCTCAAAGGTGCAGCACTGAGGTCTCTCCTGATCAAAGGTGAGAAAATCGGAATTCGTGGTTCGGCTGATTTTAGAAGACTTTTGGTAAGTTTCAAAAATGAACACTTTCAAATTTTATTTTAAGCAAAAACATGCAATTATATCCAATGGAGGAAATTCAAGTTACTGGTAAGTACAGTTAACATTACTTTTCAGGATCAGTACTGGGCTCAAAGGTGCAGCAGTGAGGTTTCGCCTGATCACAGGTGTGAACATCGGAATTTGTAGTTCTCCTGAATTTAGAGGAATTTTTGTAAGTTTCAAAAATGGACACTGGATTGTTTTTTAAGCAAAAACAGGCAATGATATCCTATGGAGGAAATTCAAGTTACTGGTAACTACAGTTAAAATAACTTTTCAGGATGAGTACTGGGCTCAAAGGTGCAGCACTGAGGTCTCTCCTGATCACAGTTGAGATAATCGGAATTCGTAGTTCGGCTGATTCTGAGGAATTTTTGTAAGTTTCAAAAAGGGACACTAAGAATTTTTTTTCAGCAAAAACAGGCAATGATATGCAATGGAGGAAATTCAATTACGGGTAAGTACAGTTAAAATACATTTTCAGGATCAGTACTGGGCTCAAAGGTGCAACACAGAGGTCTCTCCTGATCACAAGTGAGAAAATCAGAATTCGTAGATCGGCTGATTTTAGAGGAATTTTTTATAAGTTTCAAAAATGGACACAGAATTTTTTTTCAGCAAAAACAGGCAATGATAATCAATG
Organism: Lissotriton helveticus; assembly: GCF_964261635.1. Classification (NCBI taxonomy): domain Eukaryota; kingdom Metazoa; phylum Chordata; class Amphibia; order Caudata; family Salamandridae; genus Lissotriton; species Lissotriton helveticus. Next base: position 760,936,676 of record NC_136070.1, read on the forward strand.
GAGGAAATTCAAGTTACTGGTAACTACAGTTAAAATAACTTTTCAGGATCAGTCATGGGCTCAAAGGTGCAGCACTGAGGTCCCTCCTGATCACTGGTGAAATAATCGGAATTAGTAGTTGGCTGATTCTGAGGAATTTTTGTAAGTTTCAAAAAGGGACATTTAGAATTTTTTTTCAGCAAAAACAGGCAATAATATCCTATTGAGGAAATTCAAGCTACTGGTAAGTACATTTAAGTTAACTTATCGGGATCAATATGGGGCTCAAAGGTGCCGCACTGACGTCTCTCCTGATCACAGGAGACAAGATCGGAATTCGTAGTTCGGCTGATTTTAGAGGAATTGTTGTAAGTTTTAAAAATTGACACTTGGAAAAAAATTTCAAGCACAAACATGCAATAATATTCAATGGAGGAAATTCAAGTTACTGGTAATTACAGTTAAAATTACTTTTCAGGATCAGTACTGGGTTCAAAGGTGTAGCACTGAGGTCTCTCCTGATCACAGGTGAGAAAATCGGAAGTTGTAGTTCGGCTGATTTTAGAGGAATTTTTGTAAGTTTAAAAAATGGACACTTTCAAATTTTATTTTAAGCAAGAACATGCAATGATATCCAGTGGAAGAAATTCAAGTTACTGGTAAGTACAGTTAAAACAACTTTTCAGGATCGGTACTGGGCTCAAAGGTGCAGCACTGAGGTCTCTCCTGATCACAGGTGAGAAAATCGGAATTCGTAGTTCGGCTGATTCGGAGGAATTTTTGTAAGTTTAAAAAATTGGACACTTGGAATTTTTTTTTCTCAAAAAACAGGCACTGATATCCTATGGAGGAAATTCAAGCTACTGGTAAGTACAGTTAAGTTAACTTCTCAGGATCAATATGGGGTGCAAAGGTGCAGCACTGAGTTCTCTCCTGATCACAGGTGAGAAAATGGGAAGTTGTAGTTCGGCTGATATTAGAGGAATTTTTGTAAGTTTCAAAAATGGACACTTGGAAAAAAATTTTAAGCAAAAACATGCAATGACATCCAATGGAGGAAATTCAAGTTACTGATAAGTACAGTTAAAACAACTTTTCAGGATCGGTACTGGGCTCAAAGGTGCAGAACTGAGGTCTCTCCTGATCACAGGTGAGAAAATCGGAAGTTGTAGTTCGGCTGATATTAGAGGAATTTTTGTAAGTTTCATAAATGGACACTTTGAATTTTTTTTTAAGCAAAAACATGCAATGACATCCAATGGAGGAAATTCAAGTTACTGATAAGTACAGTTAAAACAACTTTTTATTGATCGGTACTGGGCTCAAAGGCGCAGCACTGAGGTCTCTCCTGATCACAGGTGAGAAAATCGGAATTCGTGGTTCGGCTGATTTTAGACGAATTTTTGTAAGTTTAAAAAATGGACACAGGATTGTTTTTTAAGCAAAAACAGGCAATGATATCCTATGGAGGAAATTCACGTTACTGGTAACTACAGTTACAATAACTTTTCAGGATGAGTACTGGGCTCAAAGGTGCAGCACTGAGGTCTCTCCTGATCACAGTTGAGAAAATCGGAATTCGTAGTTCGGCTGATTTTAGAGGAATTTTGTAAGTTTCCAAAATGGACACAGAATTGTTTTTAAAAAAACCAGGCAATGCTATCCTATGGATGAAATTCAAGTTACTGGTAACTACAGTTAAAATAACTTTTCACGATCAGTACTGGGCTCAAAGGTGCAGCACTGAGATCTCTCCTGATCACAGGTGAGAAAATCAGAATTCGTAGTTCGGCTGATTCGGAGGAATTTTTGTAAGTTTCGAAAATGGACACTTGGAATTTTTTTTAGCAAAAACAGGCACTGATATCCTATGGAGGAAATTCAAGCTACTGGTAAGTACAGTTAAGTTAACTTCTCAGGATAAATATGGGCCTCAAAGGTGCAGCACTGAGGTCTCTCCTGATCACAGGTGAGAAAATCGGAAGTCGTAGTTCGGCTGATATTAGAGGATTTTTTGTAAGTTTCAAAAATGGACACTTTGAATTTTTTTTAAGCAAAAACATGCAATGATATCCAATGGAGGAAATTCAAGTTACTGATAAGTACAGTTAAAACAACTTTTCAGGATCGGTACTGGGCTCAAAGGTGCAGCACTGAGGTCTCTCCTGATCACAGGTGAGAAAATTGGAATTCGTGGTTTGGCTGATTTTAGTGGAATTTTTGTAAGTTTCAAAAATGGACACTTTCAAATTTTATTTTAAGCAAAAACATGCAATGATATCCAATGGAGGAAATTCAAGTTACTGATAAGTACAGTTAAAATTACTTTTCAGGATCAGTACTGGGCTCAAAGGTGCAGCACTGAGGTGTCTCCTGATCACAGGTGAGAAAATCGGAAGTCGTAGTTCGGCTGATATTAGAGGAATTTTTGTAAGTTTCAAAAATGGACACTTGGAAAAAAATTTTAAGCCAAAACATGCAATGATATCCAATGGAGGATATTCAAGTTACTAATAAGTATAGTTAAAACAACTTTTCAGGATCGGTACTGGGCTCAAAGGTGCAGCACTGAGGTCTCTCCTGATCACAGGTGAGAAAATCGGAAGTCGTAGTTCGGCTGATATTAGAGGAATTTTTGTAAGTTTCAAAAATGGACACTTGGAATTTTTTTTAAGCAAAAACATGCAATGATATCCAATGGAGGAAATTCAAGTTACTGATAAGTACAGTTAAAACAACTTTTCAGGATCAGTACTGGGCTCAAAGGTGCAGCAAAGAGGTCTCTCCTGATCACAGGTGAGATAATCGGAATTCGTAGTTCGGCTGATTTTAGAGGAATTTTTGTAAGTTTCAAAAATTGACACTTGGAAAAAAAATTCAAGCACAAACATGCAATAATATTCAATGGAGGAAATTCAAGTTACTGGTAATGACAGTTAAAATTACTTTTCAGGATCAGTACTGGGCTCAAAGGTGCCGCACTGAGGTCTCTCCTGATCACAGGTGACAAGATCGGAATTCGTAGTTCGGCTGATTTTAGAGGAATTTTTGTAAGATTCAAAAATGGACACTTGGAATTTTTTTTAAGCAAAAACATGCAATGATATCCAATGGAGGAAATTCAAGTTACTGGTAAGTACAGTTAAAATTACTTTCCAGGATCAGTACTGGGCTCAAAGGTGCAGGACTGAGGTCTCTCCTGATCACAGGTGAGAAAATCGGAAGTTGTAGTTCGGCTGATATTAGAGGAATTTTTGTAAGTTTCAAAAATGGACACTTTCAAATTTTATTTTAAGCAAAAACATGCAATGATATCCAATGGAGGAAATTCAAGTTACTGGTAAGTACAGTTAAAATTACTTTTCAGGATCAGTACTGGGCTCAAAGGTGCAGCACTGAGGTCTCTCCTGATCACAGGTGAGAAAATCGGAAGTCGTAGTTCGGCTGACATTAGAGGAATTTTTGTAAGTTTCAAAAATAGACACTTGGAATTTTTTTTTAAGCAAAAACATGCAATGATATCCAATGGAGGAAATTCAAGTTACTAATAAGTACATTTAAAACAACTTTTCAGGATCGGTACTGGGCTCAAAAGTGCAGCACTGAGGTCTCTCCTGATCACTGGTGATAAAATCGGAATTCGTGGTTCGGCTGATTTTAGAAGACTTTTTGTAAGTTTCAAAAATGGACACTTTCAAATTTTATTTTAAGCAAAAACATGCAATTATATCCAATGGAGGAAATTCAAGTTACTGGTAAGTACAGTTAAAATTAATTTTCAGGATCAGTACTGGGCTCAAAGGTGCAGCACTGAGGTTTCGCCTGATCACAGGTGAGAACATCGGAATTTGTAGTTCTCCTGAATTTAGAGGAATTTTTGTAAGTTTCAAAAATGGACACTGGATTGTTTTTTAAGCAAAAACAGGCAATGATATCCTATGGAGGAAATTCAAGTTACTGGTAACTACAGTTAAAATAACTTTTCAGGATGAGTACTGGGCTCAAAGGTGCAGCACTGAGGTCTCTCCTGATCATAGTTGAGATAATCGGAATTCGTAGTTCGGCTGATTCTGAGGAATTTTTGTAAGCTTCAAAAAGGGACACTAAGAATTTTTTTTCTGCAAAAACAGGCAATATTATCCTATGGAGGAAATTCAAGCTACTGGTAAGTACATTTAAGTTAACTTCTCAGGACCAATATGGGGCTCAAAGGTGCAGCACTGAGGTCTCTCCTGATCACAGGTGAGAAAATCGGAATTCGTTTTCACCTGATTTTGGAAGAATTTTTGTAAGTTTCAAAAATGGACACTTAGAATTTTTTTCAGCAAAAACAGGCAATGATATCCAATGGAGGAAATTCACATTACGGGTAAGTACAGTTAAAATACATTTTCAGGATCAGTACTGGGCTCAAAGGTGCAACACAGAGGTCTCCCCTGATCACAGGTAAGAAAATCAGAATTCATTTTCACCTGATTTTGGAAGAATTTTTGTAAGTTTCAAAAATGGACACTTAGAAGTTTTTTTCAGCAAAAACAGGCAATGATATCCAATAGAGGAAATTCACATTACGGGTAAGTACAGTTAAAATACATTTTCAGGATCAGTACTGGGCTCAAAGGTGCAACACAGAGGTCTCTCCTGATCACAGGTGAGAAAATCAGAATTCGTAGTTCGGCTGATTTTAGAGGAATTTTTTATAAGTTTGTAAAAATGGACACAGAATTTTTTTTCAGCAAAAACAGGCAATGATAATCAATGGAGGAAATTCAAGTTACTGGTAACTACAGTTAAAATAACTTTTCAGAATCAGTCATGGGCTCAAAGGTGCAGCACTGAGGTCTCTCCTGATCACAGGCGAGATAATCGGAATTAGTAGTTGGCTGATTCTGAGGAATTTTTGTAAGTTTCAAAAAGGGACATTTAGAATTTTTTTTCAGCAAAAACAGGCAATAATATCCTATGGAGGAAATTCAAGCTACTGGTAAGTACATTTAAGTTAACTTATCGGGATCAATATGGGGCTCAAAGGTGCCGCACTGAGGTCTCTCCTGATCACAGGAGACAAGATCGGAATTCGTAGTTCGGCTGTTTTTAGAGGAATTTTTGTAAGTTTAAAAAATGGACACTTTCAAATTTTATTTTAAGCAAGAACATGCAATGATATCCAGTGGAGGAAATTCAAGTTACTGGTAAGTACAGTTAAAACAACTTTTCAGGATCGGTACTGGGCTCAAAGGTGCAGCACTGAGGTCTCTCCTGATCACAGGTGAGAAAATCGGAATTCTTAGTTCGGCTGATTTTAGAGGAATTTTTGTAAGTTTAAAAAATGGACACTTGGAATTTTTTTTTCTCAAAAAAAAGGCACTGATATCCTATGGAGGAAATTCAAGCTACTGGTAAGTACAGTTAAGTTAACTTCTCAGGATCAATATGGGGTGCAAAGGTGCAGCACTGAGTTCTCTCCTGATCACAGGTGAGAAAATCGGAAGTCGTAGATTGGCTGATATTAGAGGAATTTTTGTAAGTTTCAAAAACTGGACACTTGGAATTTTTTTTAAGCAAAAACATGCAATGATATCCAATGGAGGAAATTCAAGTTACTGATAAGTACAGTTAAAACAACTTTTCAGGATCAGTACTGGGCTCAAAGGTGCAGCACAGAGGTCTCTCCTGATCACAGGTTAGATAATCGGAATTCGTAGTTCGGCTGATTTTAGAGGAATTTTTGTAAGTTTCAAAAATTGACACTTGGAAAAAAATTTCAAGCACAAACATGCAATAATATTCAATGGAGGAAATTCAAGTTACTGGTAATGACAGTTAAAATTACTTTTCAGGATCAGTACTGGGCTCAAAGGTGCCGCACTGAGGTCTCTCCTGATCACAGGTGACAAGATCGGAATTCGTAGTTCGGCTGATTTTAGGGGAATTTTTGTAAGTTTCAAAAATGGACACTTGGAAATTTTTTTTAAGCAAAAACATGCAATAATATCCAATGGAGGAAATTCAAGTTACTGGTAATTACAGTTAAAATTACTTTTCAGGATCAGTACTGGGCTCAAAGGTGTAGCACTGAGGTCTCTCCTGATCACAGGTAAGAAAATCGGAAGTTGTAGTTCGACTGATTTTAGAGGAATTTTTGTATGTTTAAAAAATGGACACTTTCAAATTTTATTTTAAGCAAGAACATGCAATGATATCCAGTGGAGGAAATTCAAGTTACTGGTAAGTACAGTTAAAACAACTTTTCAGGATCGGTACTGGGCACAAAGGTGCAGCACTGAGGTCTCTCCTGATCACAGGTGAGAAAATGGGAATTCGTAGTTCGGCTGATTTTAGAGGAATTTTTGTAAGTTTAAAAAATGGACACTTGGAATTTTTTTTTCTCAAAAAACAGGCACTGATATCCTATGGAGGAAATTCAAGCTACTGGTAAGTACAGTTAAGTTAACTTCTCAGGATCAATATGGGGCGCAAAGGTGCAGCACTAAGGGGTATATTATCAAGGTGTTTATCTCCGCTTTTTTGGCTTTAAAAGCCAAGAAAGCGGAGACAAAATTATCTCCCTATTACCAAGCTGTCGCTAACACCAGTTAGTGACAGCTAATAGGAGATAGCGACCATCTTGGGCCCCGCTTTGCATGTCAGTGATATTTATCACTAATGACATGCAAAGTGGGCGTGCCAAGATGTTAGCGACTGGAAACAGTCGCTAACATCGCTATCTCCTATTACCAACTTTTGGAGATATTCGCGCTAAGCGCGAATATCTCCAAAAGCTAACACCTGCCCTGAGCAGTTCTTCACCATGTTATCCAATGGGAGGTGGATAACATGGCTAAGAGCATTTGCTCGATAATGCATGAATATCGCTGACTTTTCAGCGATATTCATGCATTGCGGCCGGTTTTTATCGCATTTGCGATAAACCTTGCTAATAGCAAGGTTTATCTGCGATAAAAATCGCCGATGTGCGGCGATAATTTTTGTCTCTAAACAAGTTAGAGACAAAAATTATCGCTAGTTGTTGGTAATATGCCCCTGAGTTCTCTCCTGATCACAGGTTAGATAATCGGAATTCGTAGTTCGGCTGATTTTAGAGGAATTTTTGTAAGTTTCAAAAATTGACACTTGGAAAAAAATTTCAAGCACAAACATGCAATAATATTCAATGGAGGAAATTCAAGTTACTGGTAATGACAGTTAAAATTACTTTTCAGGATCAGTACTGGGCTCAAAGGTGCCGCACTGAGGTCTCTCCTGATCACAGGTGACAAGATCGGAATTCGTAGTTCGGCTGATTTTAGAGGAATTTTTGTAAGATTCAAAAATGGACACTTGGAAATTTTTTTTAAGCAAAAACATGCAATGATATCCAATGGAGGAAATTCAAGTTACTGGTAAGTACAGTTAAAAATTCTTTTCAGGATCAGTACTGGGCTCAAAGGTGCAGCACTGAGGTCTCTCCTGATCACAGGTGAGAAAATCGGAAGTTGTAGTTCGGCTGATATTAGAGGAATTTTTGTAAGTTTCAAAAATGGACACGTGGAAAAAAAATTTAAGCAAAAACATGCAATGACATCCAATGGAGGAAATTCAAGTTACTGATAAGTACAGTTAAAACAACTTTTCAGGATCGGTACTGGGCTCAAAGGTGCAGAACTGAGGTCTCTCCTGATCACAGGTGAGAAAATCGGAAGTTGTAGTTCGGCTGATATTAGAGGAATTTTTGTAAGTTTAAAAAATGGACACTTGGAAAAAAATTTTAAGCAAAAACATGCAATGATATCCAATGGAGAAAATTCAAGTTACTGATAAGTACAGTTAAAACAACTTTTCAGGATCGGTACTGGGCTCAAAGGTGCAGCACTGAGGTCTCCCCTGATCACAGGTGAGAAAATCGGAATTCGTGGTTCGGCTGATTTTAGACGAATTTTTGTAAGTTTCAAAAATGGACACAGGATTGTTTTTTAAGCAAAAACAGGCAATGATATCTTATGGAGGAAATTCACGTTACTGGTAACTACAGTTAAAATAAGTTTTCAGGATGAGTACTGGGCTCAAAGGTGCAGCACTGAGGTCTCTCCTGATCACAGTTAAGAAAATCGGAATTCGTAGTTCGGCTGATTTTAGAGGAATTTTTGTAAGTTTCCAAAATGGACACGGAATTGCTTTTAAGAAAAAAACAGGCAATGCTATCCTATGGATGAAATTCAAGTTACTGGTAACTACAGTTAAAATAACTTTTCACGACCAGTACTGGGCTCAAAGGTGCAGCACTGAGATCTCTCCTGATCACAGGTGAGAAAATCTGAATTCGTAGTTCGGCTGATTCGGAGGAATTTTTGTAAGTTTCAAAAATGGACACTTGGATTTTTTTTTTAGCAAAAACAGGCACTGATATCCTATGGAGGAAATTCAAGCTACAGGTAAGTACGGTTAAGTTAACTTCTCAGGATCAATATGGGCCTCAAAGGTGCAGCACTGAGGTCTCTCCTGATCACAGGTGAGAAAATCGGAAGTCGTAGTTCGGCTGATATTAGAGGAATTTTTGTAAGTTTCAAAAATGGACACTTGGAATTCTTTTTAAGCAAAAACATACAATGATATCCAATGGAGGAAATTCAAGTTACTGGTAAGTACAGTTAAAATTACTTTTCAGGATCAGTACTGGGCTAAAGGTGTAGCACTGAGGTCTCTCCTGATCAAAGGTGAGAGAATCGGAAGTTGTAGTTCGGCTGATTTTAGAGGAATTTTTTTAAGTTTAAAAAATGGACACTTTCACATTTTATTTGAAGCAAAAAAATGCAATGATATCCAATGGAGGAAATTCAAGTTACTGGTAAGTACAGTTAAAACAACTTTTTAGGATCGGTACTGGGCTCAAAGGTGCAGCACTGAGGTCTCTCCTGATCACAGGTGAGAAAATCGGAAGTTGTAGTTCGGCTGATTTTAGAGGAATTTTTGTAAGTTTAAAAAATGGACACTTTCAAATTTTATTTTAAGCAAAAACATGCAATGATATCCAATGGAGGAAATTCAAGTTACTGGTAAGTACAGTTAAAACAACTTTTCAGGATCGGTACTGGGCTCAAAGGTGCAGCACTGAGGTCTCTCCTGATCACAGGTGAGAAAATCGGAATTTGTGGTTCGGCTGAATTTAGAGGAATTTTTGTAAGTTTCAAAAATGAACACAGAATTGTTTTTTGAGCAAAAACAGGCAATGCTATCCTATGGAGGAAATTCACGTTACGGGTAAGTACAGTTAAAATAACTTTTCAGGATCAGTACTGGGCTCAAAGGTGCAGTACTGAGGTCTCTCCTGATCACGGGTGAGATAATTGGAATTCGTGGTTTGGCTGATTCTGAGGAATTTTTGTAAGTTTCAAAAATGGACACTTAGGGGCATATTATCAAGGGGGTTTATCTCCGCTTTTTTGGCTTTAAAAGCCAAGAAAGCGGAGATAAAATTATCTCCCTATTACCAAGCTGTCGCTAACACCAGTTAGTGACAGCTAATAGGAGATAGCGACCATCTTGGGCCCCGCTTTGCATGTCAGTGATATTTATCACTAATGACATGCAAAGTGGGCGTGCCAAGATGTTAGCGACTGGAAACAGTCGCTAACATCGCTATCTCCTATTACCAACTTTTGGAGATATTCGTGCTAAGCGCGAATATCTCTAAAAGCTAACACCTGCCCTGAGCAGTTCTTCACCATGTTATCCAATGGGAGGTGGATAACATGGCTAAGAGCATTTGCTCGATAATGCATGAATATCGCTGACTTTTCAGCGATATTCATGCATTGCGGCCGTTTTTTATCGCATTTGCGATAAACCTTGCTAATAGCAAGGTTTATCTGCGATAAAAATCGCCGATGTGCGGCGATAATTTTTGTCTCTAAACAAGTTAGAGACAAAAATTATCGCTAGTTGTTGGTAATATACCCCTTAGACACTTTTTTAGTAAAAACAGGCAATGATATCCTAAGGATGAAAATCAAATTACTAGTAAGTACAGTTAAACAACTTTTCAGGATCGGTACTGGGCTCAAAGGCGCAGCACTGAGGTCTCTCCTGATCACAGGTGAGAAAATCGGAATTCGTGGTTCGGCTGATTTTAGACGAATTTTTGTAAGTTTAAAAAAATGGACACAGGATTGTTTTTTAAGCAAAAACAGGCAATGATATCTTATGGAGGAAATTCACGTTACTGGTAACTACAGTTAAAATAAGTTTTCAGGATGAGTACTGGGCTCAAAGGTGCAGCACTGAGGTCTCTCCTGATCACAGGTGAGAAAATCGGAATTCGTAGTTCGCCTGATTTTAGAGGAATTTTTGTAAGGTTCAAAAATGGACAATTGGAATCTTTTTTTAAGCAAAAACATGCAGTGATATACTATAAAGGAAATTCAAGTCACTGGTAAGTACAGTTAAAACAACTTTTCAGGATCAGTACTGGGCTCAAAGGTGCAGCACTGAGGTCGCTCCTGATCACAGGTGAGAAAATCGGAATTCGTAGTTCGCCTGATTTTAGAGGAATTTTTGTAAGTTTCAAAAATGAACACAGAATTGTTTTTTAAGCAAAAACAGGAAAGGCTATCCTATGGAGGAAATTCACGTTACGGGTAAGTACAGTTAAAATAACTTTTCATGATCAGTACTGGGCTCAAAGGTGCAGCACAGAGGTCTCTCCTGATCACAGGTGAGAAAAACGGAATTCGTAGTTCGGCTGATTGTAGAGGAATTTTTGTAAGTTTCAAAAATGGACACTTGGAATTTTTTTTAACCAAAAACATGCAATAATATCCAATGGAGGAAATTCAAGTTACTGGTAAGTACAGTTAAAATTACTTTTCAGGATCAGTACTGGGCTAAAAGGTGTAGCACTGAGGTTTCTCCTGATCACATGTGAGTTGATCGGAATTCGTAGTTCGGCTGATTTTAGAGGAATTTTTGTAAGGTTCAAAAATGGTTAATTGGAATCTTTTTTTAAGCAAAAACATGCAGTGATATCATATGGACGAAACTCAAGTTACTGGTAACTACAGTTAAAATAACTTTTCACGATCAGTACTGGCTCAAAGGTGCAGCACTGAGATCTCTCCTGATCACAGGTGAGAAAATCGGAATTCGTAGTTCGGCGGATTCGGAGGAATTTTTGTAAGTTTAAAAAATGGACACTTGGAAATTTTTTTCAGCAAAAACAGTCACTGATATCCTACGGAGGAAATTCAAGCTACTGGTAAGGACAGTTAAGTTAACTTCTCAGTATCAACATAGGGCTCAAAGGTGCAGCACTGAGGTCTCTCCTGATCACAGGTGAGAAAATCGGAAGTCGTAGTTCAGCTGATATTAGAGGAATTTTTGTAAGTTTCAAAAATGGACACTTGGAATTTTTTTTAAGCAAAAACATGCAATGATATCCAATGGAGGAAATTCAAGTTACTGATAAGTACAGTTAAAACACCTTTTCAGGATCGGTACTGGGCTCTAAGGTGCAGCACTGAGGTCTCTCCTGATCACAGGTGAGAAAATCGATATTCGTGGTTCAGCTGATTTTAGAGGTATTTTTGTAAGTTTAAATAATGAACACAGAATTGTTTTTTAAGCAAAAACAGGCAATGCTATCCTATGTAGGAAATTCACATTATGGGTAAGTACAGTTAAAATAACTTTTCAGGATCAGTACTGGGTTCAAAGTTCCAGCACAGAGGTCTCTCCTGATCACAGGTGAGATAATCGGAATTCGTAGTTCGGCTGATTTTAGAGGAATTTTTGTAAGTTTCGAAAATTGACACTTGGAAAAAAAATGTACGCAAAAACATGCAATAATATCCAATGGAGGAAATTCAAGTTACTGGTAATGACTGTTAAAATTACTTTTCAGGATCAGTACTGGGCTCAAAGGTGCAGCACTGAGATCTCTCCTGATCACAGGTGAGAAAATCAGAATTCGTAGTTCGGCTGATTCGGAGGAATTTTTGTAAGTTTCAAAAATGGAAACTTGGAATTTTTTTTTAGCAAAAACAGGCACTGATATCCTATGGAGGAAATTCAAGCTACTGGTAAGTACAGTTAAGTTAACTTCTCAGGATAAATATGGGCCTCAAAGGTGCAGCACTGGGGTCTCTCCTGATCACAGGTGAGATAATCCGAATTAGTAGTTGGCTGATTCTGAGGAATTTTTGTAAGTTTCAAAAAGGGACATTTAGAATTTTGTTTTGAGCAAAAACAGGCAATAATATCCTATGGAGGAAATTCAAGCTACTGGTAAGTACAGTTAAGTTAACTTCTCAGGATCAATATGGGGCGCATAGGTGCAGCACTGAGTTCTCTCCTGATCACAGGTGAGAAAATCGGAAGTCGTAGATCGGCTGATATTAGAGGAATTTTTGTAAGTTTCAAAAACTGGACACTTGGAATTTTTTTTAAGCAAAAACATGCAATGATATCCAATGGAGGAAATTCAAGTTACTGATAAGTACAGTTAAAACAACTTTTCAGGATCAGTACTGGGCTCAAAGGTGCAGCACAGAGGTCTCTCCTGATCACAGGTTAGATAATCGGAATTCGTAGTTCGGCTGATTTTAGAGGAATTTTTGTAAGTTTCAAAAATTGACACTTGGAAAAAAATTTCAAGCACAAACATGCAATAATATTCAATGGAGGAAATTCAAGTTACTGGTAATGACAGTTAAAATTACTTTTCAGGATCAGTACTGGGCTCAAAGGTGCCGCACTGAGGTCTCTCCTGATCACAGGTGACAAGATCGGAATTCGTAGTTCGGCTGATTTTAGGGGAATTTTTGTAAGTTTCAAAAATGGACACTTGGAAATTTTTTTTAAGCAAAAACATGCAATAATATCCAATGGAGGAAATTCAAGTTACTGGTAATTACAGTTAAAATTACTTTTCAGGATCAGTACTGGGCTCAAAGGTGTAGCACTGAGGTCGTTCCTGATCACAGGTAAGAAAATCGGAAGTTGTAGTTCGACTGATTTTAGAGGAATTTTTGTAAGTTTAAAAAATGGACACTTTCAAATTTTATTTTAAGCAAGAACATGCAATGATATCCAGTGGAGGAAATTCAAGTTACTGGTAAGTACAGTTAAAACAACTTTTCAGGATCGGTACTGGGCACAAAGGTGCAGCACTGAGGTCTCTCCTGATCACAGGTGAGAAAATCGGAATTCGTAGTTCGGCTGATTTTAGAGGAATTTTTGTAAGTTTAAAAAATGGACACTTGGAATTTTTTTTTTTCAAAAAACAGGCACTGATATCCTATGGAGGAAATTCAAGCTACTGGTAAGTACAGTTAAGTTAACTTCTCAGGATCAATATGGGGCGCAAAGGTGCAGCACTAAGGGGTATATTATCAAGGTGTTTATCTCCGCTTTTTTGGCTTTAAAAGCCAAGAAAGCGGAGATAAAATTATCTCCCTATTACCAAGCTGTCGCTAACACCAGTTAGTGACAGCTAATAGGAGATAGCGACCATCTTGGGCCCCGCTTTGCATATCAGTGATATTTATCACTAATGACATGCAAAGTGGGCGTGCCAAGATGTTAGCGACTGGAAACAGTCGCTAACATCGCTATCTCCTATTACCAACTTTTGGAGATATTCGCGCTAAGCGCGAATATCTCCAAAAGCTAACACCTGCCCTGAGCAGTTCTTCACCATGTTATCCAATGGGAGGTGGATAACATGGCTAAGAGCATTTGCTCGATAATGCATGAATATCGCTGACTTTTCAGCGATATTCATGCATTGCGGCCGGTTTTTATCGCATTTGCGATAAACCTTGCTAATAGCAAGGTTTATCTGCGATAAAAATCGCCGATGTGCGGCGATAATTTTTGTCTCTAAACAAGTTAGAGACAAAAATTATCGCTAGTTGTTGGTAATATGCCCCTGAGTTCTCTCCTGATCACAGGTTAGATAATCGGAATTCGTAGTTCGGCTGATTGTAGAGGAATTTTTGTAAGTTTCAAAAATTGACACTTGGAAAAAAATTTCAAGCACAAACATGCAATAATATTCAATGGAGGAAATTCAAGTTACTGGTAATGACAGTTAAAATTACTTTTCAGGATCAGTACTGGGCTCAAAGGTGCCGCACTGAGGTCTCTCCTGATCACAGGTGACAAGATCGGAATTCGTAGTTCGGCTGATTTTAGAGGAATTTTTGTAAGATTCAAAAATGGACACTTGGAATTTTTTTTTAAGCAAAAACATGCAATGATATCCAATGGAGGAAATTCAAGTTACTGGTAAGTACAGTTAAAAATTCTTTTCAGGATCAGTACTGGGCTCAAAGGTGCAGCACTGAGGTCTCTCCTGATCACAGGTGAGAAAATCTGAAGTTGTAGTTCGGCTGATATTAGAGGAATTTTTGTAAGTTTCAAAAATGGACACGTGGAAAAAAAATTTAAGCAAAAACATGCAATGACATCCAATGGAGGAAATTCAAGTTACTGATAAGTACAGTTAAAACAACTTTTCAGGATCGGTACTGGGCTCAAAGGTGCAGAACTGAGGTCTCTCCTGATCACAGGTGAGAAAATCGGAAGTTGTAGTTCGGCTGATATTAGAGGAATTTTTGTAAGTTTAAAAAATGGACACTTGGAAAAAATTTTTAAGCAAAAACATGCAATGATATCCAATGGAGAAAATTCAAGTTACTGATAAGTACAGTTAAAACAACTTTTCAGGATCGGTACTGGGCTCAAAGGTGCAGCACTGAGGTCTCTCCTGATCACAGGTGAGAAAATCGGAATTCGTGGTTCGGCTGATTTTAGACGAATTTTTGTAAGTTTCAAAAATGGACACAGGATTGTTTTTTAAGCAAAAACAGGCAATGATATCTTATGGAGGAAATTCACGTTACTGGTAACTACAGTTAAAATAAGTTTTCAGGATGAGTACTGGGCTCAAAGGTGCAGCACTGAGGTCTCTCCTGATCACAGTTGAGAAAATCGGAATTCGTAGTTCGGCTGATTTTAGAGGAATTTTTGTAAGTTTCCAAAATGGACACGGAATTGCTTTTAAGAAAAAACAGGCAATGCTATCCTATGGATGAAATTCAAGTTACTGGTAACTACAGTTAAAATAACTTTTCACGACCAGTACTGGGCTCAAAGGTGCAGCACTGAGATCTCTCCTGATCACAGGTGAGAAAATCTGAATTCGTAGTTCGGCTGATTCGGAGGAATTTTTGTAAGTTTCAAAAATGGACACTTGGATTTTTTTTTTAGCAAAAACAGGCACTGATATCCTATGGAGGAAATTCAAGCTACAGGTAAGTACGGTTAAGTTAACTTCTCAGGATCAATATGGGCCTCAAAGGTGCAGCACTGAGGTCTCTCCTGATCACAGGTGAGAAAATCGGAAGTCGTAGTTCGGCTGATATTAGAGGAATTTTTGTAAGTTTCAAAAATGGACACTTGGAATTCTTTTTAAGCAAAAACATACAATGATATCCAATGGAGGAAATTCAAGTTACTGGTAAGTACAGTTAAAATTACTTTTCAGGATCAGTACTGGGCTAAAGGTGTAGCACTGAGGTCTTTCCTGATCAAAGGTGAGAGAATCGGAAGTTGTAGTTCGGCTGATTTTAGAGGAATTTTTTTAAGTTTAAAAAATGGACACTTTCAAATTTTATTTGAAGCAAAAAAATGCAATGATATCCAATGGAGGAAATTCAAGTTACTGGTAAGTACAGTTAAAACAACTTTTCAGGATCGGTACTGGGCTCAAAGGTGCAGCACTGAGGTCTCTCCTGATCACAGGTGAGAAAATCGGAAGTTGTAGTTCGGCTGATTTTAGAGGAATTTTTGTAAGTTTAAAAAATGGACACTTTCAAATTTTATTTTAAGCAAAAACATGCAATGATATCCAATGGAGGAAATTCAAGTTACTGGTAAGTACAGTTAAAACAACTTTTCAGGATCGGTACTGGGCTCAAAGGTGCAGCACTGAGGTCTCTCCTGATCACAGGTGAGAAAATCGGAATTCGTGGTTCGGCTGAATTTAGAGGAATTTTTGTAAGTTTCAAAAATGAACACAGAATTGTTTTTTGAGCAAAAACAGGCAATGCTATCCTATGGAGGAAATTCACGTTACGGGTAAGTACAGTTAAAATAACTTTTCAGGATCAGTACTGGGCTCAAAGGTGCAGTACTGAGGTCTCTCCTGATCACGGGTGAGATAATTGGAATTCGTGGTTTGGCTGATTCTGAGGAATTTTTGTAAGTTTCAAAAATGGACACTTAGGGGCATATTATCAAGGGGGTTTATCTCCGCTTTTTTGGCTTTAAAAGCCAAGAAAGCGGAGATAAAATTATCTCCCTATTACCAAGCTGTCGCTAACACCAGTTAGTGACAGCTAATAGGAGATAGCGACCATCTTGGGCCCCGCTTTGCATGTCAGTGATATTTATCACTAATGACATGCAAAGTGGGCGTGCCAAGATGTTAGCGACTGGAAACAGTCGCTAACATCGCTATCTCCTATTACCAACTTTTGGAGATATTCGTGCTAAGCGCGAATATCTCCAAAAGCTAACACCTGCCCTGAGCAGTTCTTCACCATGTTATCCAATGGGAGGTGGATAACATGGCTAAGAGCATTTGCTCGATAATGCATGAATATCGCTGACTTTTCAGCGATATTCATGCATTGCGGCCGTTTTTTATCGCATTTGCGATAAACCTTGCTAATAGCAAGGTTTATCTGCGATAAAAATCGCCGATGTGCGGCGATAATTTTTGTCTCTAAACAAGTTAGAGACAAAAATTATCGCTAGTTGTTGGTAATATACCCCTTAGACACTTTTTTAGTAAAAACAGGCAATGATATCCTAAGGATGAAAATCAAATTACTAGTAAGTACAGTTAAAACAACTTTTCAGGATCGGTACTGGGCTCAAAGGCGCAGCACTGAGGTCTCTCCTGATCACAGGTGAGAAAATCGGAATTCGTGGTTCGGCTGATTTTAGACGAATTTTTGTAAGTTTCAAAAATGGACACAGGATTGTTTTTTAAGCAAAAACAGGCAATGATATCTTATGGAGGAAATTCACGTTACTGGTAACTACAGTTAAAATAAGTTTTCAGGATGAGTACTGGGCTCAAAGGTGCAGCACTGAGGTCTCTCCTGATCACAGGTGAGAAAATCGGAATTCGTAGTTCGCCTGATTTTAGAGGAATTTTTGTAAGGTTCAAAAATGGACAATTGGAATCTTTTTTTAAGCAAAAACATGCAGTGATATCCTATAAAGGAAATTCAAGTCACTGGTAAGTACAGTTAAAACAACTTTTCAGGATCAGTACTGGGCTCAAAGGTGCAGCACTGAGGTCGCTCCTGATCACAGGTGAGAAAATCGGAATTCGTAGTTCGCCTGATTTTAGAGGAATTTTTGTAAGTTTCAAAAATGAACACAGAATTGTTTTTTAAGCAAAAACAGGAAAGGCTATCCTATGGAGGAAATTCACGTTACGGGTAAGTACAGTTAAAATAACTTTTCATGATCAGTACTGGGCTCAAAGGTGCAGCACAGAGGTCTCTCCTGATCACAGGTGAGAAAAACGGAATTCGTAGTTCGGCTGATTGTAGAGGAATTTTTGTAAGTTTCAAAAATGGACACTTGGAATTTTTTTTAACCAAAAACATGCAATAATATCCAATGGAGGAAATTCAAGTTACTGGTAAGTACAGTTAAAATTACTTTTCAGGATCAGTACTGGGCTAAAAGGTGTAGCACTGAGGTTTCTCCTGATCACAGGTGAGTTGATCGGAATTCGTAGTTCGGCTGATTTTAGAGGAATTTTTGTAAGGTTCAAAAATGGTTAATTGGAATCTTTTTTTAAGCAAAAACATGCAGTGATATCATATGGACGAAACTCAAGTTACTGGTAACTACAGTTAAAATAACTTTTCACGATCAGTACTGGCTCAAAGGTGCAGCACTGAGATCTCTCCTGATCACAGGTGAGAAAATCGGAATTCGTAGTTCGGCGGATTCGGAGGAATTTTTGTAAGTTTAAAAAATGGACACTTGGAAAATTTTTTCAGCAAAAACAGTCACTGATATCCTACGGAGGAAATTCAAGCTACTGGTAAGGACAGTTAAGTTAACTTCTCAGTATCAACATGGGGCTCAAAGGTGCAGCACTGAGGTCTCTCCTGATCACAGGTGAGAAAATCGGAAGTCGTAGTTCAGCTGATATTAGAGGAATTTTTGTAAGTTTCAAAAATGGACACTTGGAAATTGTTTTTTAAGCAAAAACATGCAATGATATCCAATGGAGGAAATTCAAGTTACTGATAAGTACAGTTAAAACACCTTTTCAGGATCGGTACTGGGCTCTAAGGTGCAGCACTGAGGTCTCTCCTGATCACAGGTGAGAAAATCGATATTCGTGGTTCAGCTGATTTTAGAGGTATTTTTGTAAGTTTAAATAATGAACACAGAATTGTTTTTTAAGCAAAAACAGGCAATGCTATCCTATGTAGGAAATTCACATTATGGGTAAGTACAGTTAAAATAACTTTTCAGGATCAGTACTGGGTTCAAAGGTCCAGCACAGAGGTCTCTCCTGATCACAGGTGAGATAATCGGAATTCGTAGTTCGGCTGATTTTAGAGGAATTTTTGTAAGTTTCGAAAATTGACACTTGGAAAAAAAATTTACGCAAAAACATGCAATAATATCCAATGGAGGAAATTCAAGTTACTGGTAATGACTGTTAAAATTACTTTTCAGGATCAGTACTGGGCTGAAAGGTGCAGCACTGAGATCTCTCCTGATCACAGGTGAGAAAATCAGAATTCGTAGTTCGGCTGATTCGGAGGAATTTTTGTAAGTTTCAAAAATGGAAACTTGGAATTTTTTTTTAGCAAAAACAGGCACTGATATCCTATGGAGGAAATTCAAGCTACTGGTAAGTACAGTTAAGTTAACTTCTCAGGATAAATATGGGCCTCAAAGGTGCAGCACTGGGGTCTCTCCTGATCACAGGTGAGATAATCCGAATTAGTAGTTGGCTGATTCTGAGGAATTTTTGTAAGTTTCAAAAAGGGACATTTAGAATTTTGTTTTGAGCAAAAACAGGCAATATTATCCTATGGAGGAAATTCAAGCTACTGGTAAGTACATTTAAGTTAACTTCTCAGGATCAATATGGGGCTCAAAGGTGCCGCACTGAGGTCTCTCCTGATCACAGGTGAGAAAATGGGAATTCGTAGTTCACCCGATTTTAGAGGAATTTTTGTAAGGTTCAAAAATGGACAATTGGAATCTTTTTTTTAAGAAAAAACATGCAGTGATATCCTATAAAGGAAATTCAAGTCACTGGTAAGTACAGTTAAAACAACTTTTCAGGATCAGTACTGGGCTCAAAGGTGCAGCACTAAGGTCCCTCCTGATCACAGGTGAGAAAATCGGAATTCGTAGTTCGCCTGATTTTAGAGGAATTTTTGTAAGTTTCAAAAATGAACACAGAATTGTTTTTTAAGGAAAAACAGGAAAGGCTATCCTATGGAGGAAATTCACGTTACGGGTAAGTACAGTTAAAATAATTTTTCAGGATCAGTACTGGGCTCAAAGGTGCAGCACAGAGGTCTCTCCTGATCACAGGTGAGAAAAACGGAATTCCTAGTTCGGCTGATTGTAGAGGAATTTTTGTAAGTTTCAAAAATGGACACTTGGAATTTTTTTTAAGCAAAAACATGCAATAATATCCAATGGAGGAAATTCAAGTTACTGGTAAGTACAGTTAAAAATACTTTTCAGGATCAGTACTGGGCTAAAAGGTGCAGCACTGAGGTCTCTCCTGATCACAGGTGAGATGATCGGAATTCGTAGTTCGGTTGATTTTAGAGGAATTTTTGTAAGGTTCAAAAATGGTTAATTGGAATCTTTTTTTTAAGCAAAAACATGCAGTGATATCATATGGACGAAATTCAAGTTACTGGTAACTACAGTTAAAATAACTTTTCACGATCAGTACTGGGCTCAAAGGTGCAGCACTGAGATCTCTCCTGATCACAGGTGAGAAAATCGGAATTCGTAGTTCGGCGGATTCGGAGGAATTTTTGTAAGTTTAAAAAATGGACACTTGGAAATTTTTTTCAGCAAAAACAGGCAATGATATCCAATGGAGAAAATTCACGTTACGGGTAAGTACAGTTAAAATAACTTTTCAGGATCAGTACTGGGCTCAAAGGTGCAGCACTGAGGTCCCTCCTGATCACAGGTGAGAAAATCGGAATTCGTAGTTCGCCTGATTTTAGAGGAATTTTTGTAAGTTTCAAAAATGAACACAGAATTGTTTTTTAAGCAAAAACAGGAAAGGCTATCCTATGGAGGAAATTCACGTTACGGGTAAGTACAGTTAAAATAACTTTTCATGATCAGTACTGGGCTCAAAGGTGCAGCAGCACTGAGATCCCTCCTGATCACAGGTGAGAAAATCGGAATTCGTAGTTCGGCGGATTCGGAGGAATTTTTGTAAGTTTAAAAAATGGACACTTGGAAAAAAATTTCAGCAAAAACAGTCACTGATATCCTACGGAGGAAATTCAAGCTACTGGTAAGTACAGTTAAGTTAACTTCTCAGTATCAACATGGGGCTCAAAGGTGCAGCACTGAGGTCTCTCCTGATCACAGGTGAGAAAATCGGAAGTCGTAGTTCAGCTGATATTAGAGGAATTTTTGTAAGTTTCAAAAATGGACACTTGGAATTTTTTTTTAGCAAAAACAGGCACTGATATCCTATGGAGGAAATTCAAGCTACTGGTAAGTACAGTTAAGTTAACTTCTCAGGATAAATATGGGCCTCAAAGGTGCAGCACTGGGGTCTCTCCTGATCACAGGTGAGATAATCCGAATTAGTAGTTGGCTGATTCTGAGGAATTTTTGTAAGTTTCAAAAAGGGACATTTAGAATTTTGTTTTGAGCAAAAACAGGCAATAATATCCTATGGAGGAAATTCAAGCTACTGGTAAGTACATTTAAGTTAACTTCTCAGGATCAATATGGGGCTCAAAGGTGCCGCACTGAGGTCTCTCCTGATCACAGGTGAGAAAATGGGAATTCGTAGTTCACCCGATTTTAGAGGAATTTTTGTAAGGTTCAAAAATAGACAATTGGAATCTTTTTTTAAGCAAAAACATGCAGTGATATCCTATACAGGAAATTCAAGTCACTGGTAAGTACAGTTAAAACAACTTTTCAGGATCAGTACTGGGCTCAAAGGTGCAGCACTAAGGTCCCTCCTGATCACAGGTGAGAAAATCGGAATTCGTAGTTCGCCTGATTTTAGAGGAATTTTTGTAAGTTTCAAAAATGAACACAGAATAGTTTTTTAAGGAAAAACCGGAAAGGCTATCCTATGGAGGAAATTCACGTTACGGGCAAGTACAGTTAAAATAATTTTTCAGGATCAGTACTGGGCTCAAAGGTGCAGCACAGAGGTCTCTCCTGATCACAGGTGAGAAAAACGGAATTCCTAGTTCGGCTGATTGTAGAGGAATTTTTGTAAGTTTCAAAAATGGACACTTGGAATTTTTTTTTAAGCAAAAACATGCAATAATATCCAATGGAGGAAATTCAAGTTACTGGTAAGTACAGTTAAAAATACTTTTCAGGATCAGTACTGGGCTAAAAGGTGCAGCACTGAGGTCTCTCCTGATCACAGGTGAGATGATCGGAATTCGTAGTTCGGCTGATTTTAGAGGAATTTTTGTAAGGTTCAAAAATGGTTAATTGGAATCTTTTTTTTAAGCAAAAACATGCAGTGATATCATATGGACGAAATTCAAGTTACTGGTAACTACAGTTAAAATAACTTTTCACGATCAGTACTGGGCTCAAAGGTGCAGCACTGAGATCTCTCCTGATCACAGGTGAGAAAATCGGAATTCGTAGTTCGGCGGATTCTGAGGAATTTTTGTAAGTTTAAAAAATGGACATTTGGAAAAAAATTTCAGCAAAAACAGGCAATGATATCCAATGGAGGAAATTCACGTTACGGGTAAGTACAGTTAAAATAACTTTTCAGGATCAGTACTGGGCTCAAAGGTGCAGCACAGAGGTCTCTCCTGATCACAGGTGAGAAAATCAGAATTCGTAGTTCGGCTGATTTTAGAGGAATTTTTGTAAGTTTCAAAAATTGACACAGAATTTTATTTCAGCGAAAACAGGCAATGATAATCAATGGAGGAAATTCAAGTTACTGGTAACTACAGTTAAAATACCTTTTCAGGATCAGTACTGGGCTCAAAGGTGCAGCACTGAGGTCTCTCCTGATCACAGGTGAGATAATCAGAATTAGTAGTTGGCTGATTCTGAGGAATTTTTGTAAGTTTCAAAAAGGGACATTTAGAATTTTTTTCAGCAAAAACAGGCACTAATATCCTATGGAGGAAATTCAAGCTACTGGTAAGTACATTTAAGTTAACTTCTCAGGATCAATATGGGGCTCAAAGGTGCCGCACTGAGGTCTCTCCTGATCACAGGTGAGAAAATCGGAATTCGTAGTTCGCCTGATTTTAGAGGAATTTTTGTAAGGTTCAAAAATGGACAATTGGAATCGTTTTTTAAGCAAAAACATGCAGTGATATCCTATAAAGGAAATTCAAGTCACTGGTAAGTACAGTTAAAACAACTTTTCAGGATCAGTACTGGGCTCAAAGGTGCAGCACTGAGGTCCCTCCTGATCACAGGTGAGAAAATCGGAATTCGTAGTTCGCCTGATTTTAGAGGAATTTTTGTAAGTTTCAAAAATGAACACAGAATTGTTTTTTAAGCAAAAACAGGAAAGGCTATCCTATGGAGGAAATTCACGTTACGGGTGATTGTAGAGGAATTTTTGTAAGTTTCAAAAATGGACACTTGGAAATTTTTTTTAAGCAAAAACATGCAATAATATCCAATGGAGGAAATTCAAGTTACTGGTAAGTACAGTTAAAATTACTTTTCAGGATCAGTACTGGGCTAAAAGGTACAGCACTGAGGTTTCTCCTGATCACAGGTGAGTTGATCGGAATTCGTAGTTCGGTTAATTGGAATCTTTTTTTAAGCAAAAACATGCAGTGATATCATATGGACGAAACTCAAGTTACTGGTAACTACAGTTAAAATAACTTTTCACGATCAGTACTGGCTCAAAGGTGCAGCACTGAGATCTCTCCTGATCACAGGTGAGAAAATCGGAATTCGTAGTTCGGCGGATTCTGAGGCATTTTTGTAAGTTTAAAAAATGGACACTTGGAAATTTTTTTCAGCAAAAACAGTCACTGATATCCTACGGAGGAAATTCAAGCTACTGGTAAGTACAGTTAAGTTAACTTCTCAGTATCAATATGGGGCTCAAAGGTGCAGCACTGAGGTCTCTCCTGATCACAGGTGAGAAAATCGGAAGTCGTAGTTCAGCTGATATTAGAGGAATTTTTGTAAGTTTCAAAAATGGACACTTGGAATTTTTTTTAAGCAAAAACATGCAATGATATCCAATGGAGGAAATTCAAGTTACTGATAAGTACAGTTAAAACAACTTTTCAGGATCGGTACTGGGCTCTAAGGTGCAGCACTGAGGTCTCTCCTGATCACAGGTGAGAAAATCGATATTCGTGGTTCAGCTGATTTTAGAGGTATTTTTGTACGTTTTTAAATAATGAACACAGAATTGTTTTTTAAGCAAAAACAGGCAATGCTATCCTATGTAGGAAATTCACATTATGGGTAAGTACAGTTAAAATAACTTTTCAGGATCAGTACTGGGCTCAAAGGTGCAGCACAGAGGTCTCTCCTGATCACAGGTGAGATAATCGGAATTCGTAGTTCGGCTGATTTTAGAGGAATTTTTGTAAGTTTCGAAAATTGACACTTGGAAAAAAAATTTAAGCAAAAACATGCAATAATATCCAATGGAGGAAATTCAAGTTACTGGTAATGACTGTTAAAATTACTTTTCAGGATCAGTACTGGGCTCAAAGGTGCAGCACTGAGGTCTCTCCTGATCACGGGTGAGAAAATCGGAAGTTGTAGTTCGGCTTATATTAGAGGAATTTTTGTAAGTTTCAAAAATGGACACTTGGAAAAAAGTTTTTAAGCAAAAACATGCAATGATATCCAATGGAGGAAATTCAAGGTACTGATAAGTACAGTTAAAACAACTTTTCAGGTTCGGTACTGGGCTCAAAGGTGCAGCATTGAGGTCTCTCCTGATCACAGGTGAGAAAATCGGAATTCGTGGTTTGGCTGATTTTAGAGGCATTTTTGTAAGTTTCAAAAATGGACACTTTCAAATTTTATTTTAAGCAAAAACATGCAATGATATCCTATGGAGGAAATTCAAGCTACTGGTAAGTACAGTTAAGTTAACTTCTCAGGATAAATATGGGACTCAAAGGTGCAGCACTGAGGTCTCTCCTGATCACAGGTGAGAAAATCGGAAGTCGTAGTTCGGCTGATATTAGAGGAATTTTTGTAAGTTTCAAAAATGGACACTTGGAATTTTTTTAATGCAAAAACATGCAATGATATCCAATGGAGGAAATTCAAGTTACTGATAAGTACAGTTAAAACAACTTTTCAGGATCGGTACTGGGCTCAAAGGTGCAGCACTGAGGTCTCTCCTGATCACAGGTGAGAAAATGGGAATTCGTGGTTTGGAAGATTTTAGAGGAATTTTTGTAAGTTTCAAAAATGGACACTTTCAAATTTTATTTTAAGCAAAAACATGCAATGATATCCAATGTAGGAAATTCAAGTTACTGGTAAGTACAGTTAAAATTACTTTTCAGGATCAGTACTGGGCTCAAAGGTAATTTGTAATTTGTAATTTGTAATTGTATTTATAGAGCGCAACGGTCGCTCCGAAAGGAGCATCTTGGCGCTGTTTCTGGGGGTATGCAGTATTTACGTAATCTAGATTAGATGGCTGTCAAAACATAGTCATCTGGAAGATTAAAAATCCAAGTTTTCAGTAACTTCCTGAACTTGGATTCTAGAGTTAGGGATCTAAGGGATTTAGGCATGGAGTTCCAGGCTCTAGAGGACAGATAAGTCAAGGTTTTGCCCCCTTTGGTTTTGAGATTGAACCTAGCTATCTTTATTTGGTTGTCGTTAGAGGAACGTAGAGTCCTGGGTGGGTTGTAGTGGGGGTAGCGCCTGGTGAGGTATTTAGGGCCTGTGCAGTGAAATGCCCGAAACGCAGTGATTAGAATTTTAAAAAATATTCTTTTGTGCAAAGGTAGCCAGTGAAGAGTTCTTATGGCCTCAGACGCAGAGGATTTCCTGGGCAGTCTTAGAACTAATCTGGCTGCTGAATATTGCACGCTTTGTAGTTTTTTAAGTGTAGATTTTTTAACTCCTGCCATCAGACTATTGCAGTAGTCTAAGCGGGAGAGAATTAGGGCCACAGCTACCGTCTTTCTTGAGTCTGTGGGCAGGAAGTCGACGAATTTTTTAAGGGATTTAATGATGTCGAAGCAACTTCCGGCAACCTTCCTGACGTGTTGGTCAAAGGACAGCTCAGTGTCGAACAGGACTCTGAGGTTCCTTGCTGTTGTGACGGTATTGGGAGGGGCAGTGGAGCCCTCTGGCCACCAACGGCTGGGACAGAAATTGACATTTTTTCCCATTGGGAGGATTTCGGTTTTGCTGGCGTTACATTTGAGGTGATTTACTTCCATCCAGAGAAAAACTTCCTTTAGACAGTTTTTGAGATTCAGTTCGGCAGTTGTAGAGTTGTCCTCTAACGGCACGATGAGTTGGGTGTCATCGGCGTACGAAGTTACTAATATGCCAAATGATTCAATCAGAGAGATGAGTGGGATTAGGTAAATGTTAAATAGTAGAGGACTCAGAATGGATCCCTGAGGGACTCCGGAGCGGACTTTCTTATCTTTGGAGAGGAAGGGGCCCAGGGCAATGGTTTGGGATCTGTCTGTAAGGAAAGATGTTATCCACGCCAGAGCGACGTCTGAGATACCTATGTCCTTTAGTCTGCCTAGAAGTATGGGATGGGAGATGGTATCGAACGCCGCAGTGAGGTCCAGTAGAATCAGCACGGAGTTCTTTCTTTGGTCTTGAAGCAGCTTAATGGAGTCTGTCAGTTCAATTAGTGCTGTTTCTGTGGAGTGATGAGGGCGAAACCCTGATTGTTGGGGGTGGCGGACTGAGGTCTCTCCTGATCACAGGTGAGAAAATCGGAAGTCGTAGTTCGGCTGATATTAGAGGAATTTTTGTAAGTTTCAAAAATGGACACTTGGAATTTTTTTTAAGCAAAAACATGCAATGATATCCAATGGAGGAAATTCAAGTTACTAATAAGTACAGTTAAAACAATTTTTCAGGATCGGTACTGGGCTCAAAGGTGCAGCACTGAGGTCTCTCCTGATCACAGGTGAGAAAATCGGAATTCGTGGTTCGGCTGATTTTGGACGACTTTTTGTAAGTTTCAAAAATGGACACTTTCAAATTTTATTTTAAGCAAAAACATGCAATTATATCCAATGGAGGATATCCAATGACGTCCGTTCCATGTAAAACTGAATTGTTCCTGGCATTCAGGGGCAATCGGAATTGAAAAGAAAGCATTAGCAATATCAATGGACGCATACCATGTACCTGGATGCTTTTGAATTCTT
The DNA here is from genome assembly GCF_964261635.1 of Lissotriton helveticus. Classification (NCBI taxonomy): domain Eukaryota; kingdom Metazoa; phylum Chordata; class Amphibia; order Caudata; family Salamandridae; genus Lissotriton; species Lissotriton helveticus. The sequence continues at coordinate 760,963,324 of NC_136070.1, forward strand.
TCAATTAAAGTAACAATATCCGGTACTGCGACAGTTAAAGGGGGCGTATGTTTATTCAATTCTCGATAATCAACAGTCATGCGCCAGGAGTTATCACTCTTACGCACCGGCCAAACAGGATTATTCCAGGCAGAGGTAACCGGAGTTATAACCCCTGCATCCACCAAATCCTGAATAGTGGTACTAATTTCTTCATGGCCACCTGGGATACGATACTGCTTCTGGCAAACCACTTTTGTCGCCTGGGGAATCTTTACGGGGGGCATTCTTAAACGACCAACCCGTACGGGTCTGGATGATATATAATGTTTAGTTCCAAATTGATAACATCCATCATCCAAATGTAAAGTCATTCCTTTCAAAATGTCAATTCCAATGATGTACTCTACAAGGGGCACGACCGAGTATTCTTTTCTAGGAATCCTGCCTATTCTCATTTCAATTGTAGTTTGTACTGCGGGAGTTTCCTTTCCACCCAAACCAGTAATTGTAAAAAATTGGCCTTTAAATTTCTTTGATTTTCCATGAATAAGAGTGGCCTCCGCTCCGGTATCTACCAATGCTCGGGCCCTTTGAATATTACGATGTCTCCAAAAAATTTCAATATCTACATAGGGTCTATTATCTCGATGAGCCCATCTGTGTATGGGAGCTTGACCTACTTCCTAGTCATTTTTACTGCGTTCTGTCAGCCAGGACAAATCAGGATAAAGGTTCTCACGTTTCTCAGGTATCAATATATCATGTTCATATCCATCTCCTTTACGAAATGGATTCCTATCCTCCGTATTGTACTGTGAATTTCGATCGGAAAATCTGTGTCGATCCTCCCTCCTCCTCAACTCAGGGGACTGATCCCTTTCATCTCTGCGTCGGTTGTTACCATAATCATCTCTCCCCCTTTCTCTCTCCCCCTCTCTCTCTCTCTCTCTTCCACGACGAGGGGACACATCACGTACATACCGTCGATCATCACGACGATCAGAACGCACACGATGGGCGTCATCACCGCTGTCATCAGAACAATCACGATCACACTCATTCGTCCGCACACGCCGGGCACCCTCCTTCTGGTCCAAACCACGCTTGCGAAACAAGTCCCACAAACGAGAAGTAGTTTCACCATCAATCTCCTCCTTCCGCATGCCATCAGCCAAAAGCGCCATAAACATGTCACGTCTAGTAATCTTATTGTCACCAGGAGTACGAGTGTCAGGTCGAGACTGTCGCTCAGGTTTAAACCAATCACCCAACTCACCGAGCTGGCGCACAGATTCCAGCACCATAGATAATGCATTACCAGTCTGATTGATCAATAAGGTCACATGACCTGCTTATAAGCAACTGGGGAAGAACGAATAATACGATTCCGCACAGAAGACGTTAACAAACCATCAAGCAATCTGTCAGCAGTACTCAGAAAAATCGCAGTTTTCATCACCTCCTCTTTGAGATGTTGTGCAGCATCGCGCAATGTATACCACGGCTTGTCATTCACAGGCCAGTCAGATTCAGTAGGGTACTTCTGATTACACCCCTCAGTCGCCAACTGAAGCAAACTGATTTGACCACCACCATTATAATTACGAAAATGATCTTGCACAGTAGAGTCCGAACTCAAAGAACAGAATTTCAAAGAATCGCCAGCATCCAACATGATGCCAGCAGCGCCCAGTTCATAAAGGCGCACCATCCACGTAAGCAAGGTCTCACCAGCGCGCTGTCGAAAGCGCTGCAAAATATCACTAATTTCCTGTTGAGTAAAATCCTCCAAAGAATCTAAAGGAATACCGTTCGGATTACCGGGAGCCTGCTGCAACTTCCTCCGAAAAACAGGATGTGCAGAGACCGCAGGAAGGGCACCAGGAGGAGCCTGATCAGCAAACCCAGGAGAACAATCCGTAAGAGAAGTATCAACAGAATGCAAAGAGCGATCGTAGCCGCGGGACTCAACATCCTTAGCACAAGAAGCAGATTTAAAAGCCCGTCTAGAGCGAGAAGACTCGCGATTAGTAGACTCCCCATCCGAGGAACGAGAATCACTCGAATTCCAGATATTACCATCCCATTCATCAGGATTCCAATCCAGTCCGGCTTTCGCCACGACCAGTCGCACTTTCCGTTTAGAAACGTGACCCCGACGATTCTTGTATTTATAACGTGCAATCCGCACAGCCGCCCTTTCGGCGATAGTTTGGTACGTCTCAAGCTTGTCGGCAAGCAATTTATTTTGACACCGCAACAACGTGTGATCATTCTGAATTTCAACAAACTTCCGTTCCATGTCAACATGTTCCTTTTGTAATTTCAACAACCTCTCATGTACAAGTCTGTACGCAGACAAGACAATCCAACCCCTGCGTCCCAAAATAGGAAGCTCATCACCCTTCGCCACCGGCGCCTTCTGCAAACAGGAAATCACATAATCCGGCTCCGCCAACCCCAGACAAGAATTCCAACTCTCACTCAAACCAGTAGAATCAGCCCACTCGCGGGCCAAGGCCTCATAAGGCGTTGAATCCCAGCCGGGAATATCAACAGGCAACTTAAAAACAGATTTCGACTTTCTTAAAAACATTCTGAGAAAACAAAATTACACACACAAAATAGAAAAAGAAAACACAAACGAAAGCACGTATACGCCGAGGACAAATAAAAAGACAACAACGCACACAGGTTTCGTAAACGGTTCGTGACGCCAAATGTTCTGCTTGGGTTCTCAGATTAGATAGAACCAGCTCATCAGAGCCTCACTGACCCAGCCAGAACGTTACCCTCTGCCCCTCCCTAGGACCTATTCACAACAGGTATCTACCCCCTAAGGACAGGGAATTCCTAAGATACATACCATGCACCTCCTATAATCAACGATCTCGCGATCCCATACGAACCCAGACCTCTCTACCCAGACGGCAGTATCAGAATCGGCGGCCTCGCGGTCCCATTCGAACCCAGACCTCTCTACCCAGACGGCAGTATCAGAATCGGTGGCCTCGCGGTCCCATTCGAACCCAGACCTCTCTACCCAGACGGCAGTATCAGAATCGGCGGCCTCACGGTCCCATTCGAACCCAGACCTCTCTACCCAGACGGCAGTATCAGAATCGGCGGCCTCGCGGTCCCATTCGAACCCAGACCTCTCTACCCAGACGGCAGTATCAGAATCGGCGGCCTCGCGGTCCCATTCAAACCCAGACCTCTCTACCCAGACGGCAGTATCAGAATCGGCGGCCTCGCGGTCCCATTCGAACCCAGACCTCTCTACCCAGACGGCAGTATCAGAATCGGCGGCCTCGCGGTCCCATTCGAACCCAGACCTCTCTACCCAGACGGCAGTATCAGAATCGGCGGCCTCGCGGTCCCATTCGAACCCAGACCTCTCTACCCAGACGGCAGTATCAGAATCGGCGGCCTCGCGGTCCCATTCGAACCCAGACCTCTCTACCCAGACGGCAGTATCAGAATCGGCGGCCTCGCGGTCCCATTCAAACCCAGACCTCTCTACCCAGATGGCAGTATCAGAATCGGCGATCTCGCGGTCCTATACAGAACCAGACAACCTACCCAGACGGCAGCTTATCCTATGATTACCATTATACAAAGGGATCGATCTTACTATTCATCAGGGGTATAGAACCATAGTATTCCCGAACACACAAGGGTTGCCAATTTAGATAATGTGCAGTATGGTCGTTAATTCAAGGGGCTCCTCTCTCCCTTATTCAGTTACCACTTACCTGATCAGGATTAGCATCTGTTCACATAGCAGCATCTGACTAGAAGAATAGGTTACCCTCTCATACAAGAACACACGGCACATGTCGGTTCACTAAGAACTGGGGTACTTTATTTCCCATCGTTATAAACAAACACATAACACCACACTACAACACATAGCCTGCAAAGAAAAGTAAAAGATTAGGCTGTACACTCTAATAAGAAAGGGTCGACATCACCTTATTAATATGAAGTCCACAGTCAGCAGTCATCTAGGTTCCCTTCTCGTCTGGGCTTTGGTTCGTCTTGAAGTCACACCTCCGCAATCACGGATACACGGCTGCACCGCTATGCGCTGTTCCCTTCACCCTTCTCCAAGCCCCTGGGACCTTCCTCTCATCAGCTACTCTCCTTCCCTGGCTGGTCTGCTAGGAGAGTATATGTTTCTCGATTCTTCTCCGCCTTTAGAATGGCGTCTGTCTTCCCTGGAATAAGTGATAGGCTTTCTACTAACGGCCAGATGCCGCCTACAGACTGACTGCACAACTATCTCGGGCTTTCACTAATATAGAAGCGTGTTTCTTCATGGAAAATTCCAGCCAGTAACCTGCCGCCCACCAAATTCTTGTACCTCCCCGTACTGTGGTAAATAAATAATTAATTACCTGATCTATTTTTGACTATAATCAATAAACGGTTAGCTCAATAAATAAGAGTCAAGATACGAGGTAGCTGGAGTATACAGGCTTTAATAAGCATAAAGGACAGGAACAGGACAGCCTGTACGGGAATAGGATGGCAGGGCCCGGCAGCTGCCGGGGGCAGGATCTGGGAATGGCTAGCAAACTTTAATAACAGTGCACGATATATATAGTTAAACAAAATACATTGCATTCAATACAGTAGGCGTAGCAGTAGGCGGAGTTTGTAGCAGTCGCGAAAGACAAGGCATAAAGTGGGTGTAACAAGAGGTGTGTACAGGGCGTATACATAGACATGTGATGTAAACGTAACAGAATATGTCATAAACGGGGCGGAAACATGGAGGGGGCTACCTGAGCAGCTGGGACCTCTAACCTAGTGGTGCGCGCAAACTGACAATGACGTGTTACTAGGGAGAACTGGGGGCTATGACTTCTGCGCTAGAAGAGGAGACTAAAGTCTGGAGTGTCGGAGCGACATGTACCTAGGCATATCTAGTATCTGGTGTTTATAGTACATGTTGATAGAATCCAAAAGTTATCAGAGTAAAGGCTAACAGACATTAAGACTGGTGCATGCATTATTCTACATGTAGTGTGTGTGCGAGGAATATTCTATGAATATTAATACAGTATTTCTCTTACATGGAGACATAAAGGCTAGACCATGATGGAAACTATTGATGCGATTCAGTAGCTTAGGAATGCAGAGAAGGAGGGCTGGACTGATAGCTAGAATCATAACATACTCTTGGCAGACTGGGAGGCAGAGCCAGGCCGAGCCGGGCACTGCGAGGCATGAAAGTAAGTGAAGGGTCAGGGATACAGGTGGGGGCTGTATCGCTCCTCAGAGAGGGTTCAGGAGACAGGAGCTGAATCTGAGTCCGGGCCCTTTTGAGGCCTAGAAACGGGGACAATTCAATGAATTAACGTGCACACTGTAAAACGTGGCAACGTAGCTTTACATAGGCCTGATATTCGTTGTATTCACGAAGACTGGAAACTGGCATACTAGAGATGGACACAACTGTAATTGCGTTTTTAATTGATCAGAAAGGAATACATGCATATCGATCATGCACATATAACATAACATGGGGAACACGTAGGCACATATAACATGGCAAAATTTACTTTTCCACATTCCCTCCTTGTGCCCTACGTTTCCATCAGGAAACATCTATATTCATGATACCATCTATTATTTCATACAGCATCATTTGCTCGTCTCGAATTGTCTTAGAACGGGACTTAGGACTAGGAATACAAGAGGTAGCACAAATGCCGCAAATCGCAGGGCCATATTGTATACAGAGGCAGCAACTGAATATGATCATTACTGCAATACCTAGGAATGACAATACTTTCCATCCCCAGGCAGATATGATACTCCAGAGCCAACCGGACCATGTCCAGGTGCCTGGATTCTGGTGTAACTGATGGGCAATTTTGTGAAGTCTGGTTATAGCTGAATAAACAGACGGCGCGTTATTAGGAATGAAAATGCAGCAACTAGATCCGATGACTCTACATGCTCCTCCTCTATCGGCCAGTATGACGTCAAGAACGAGACGATTTTGGAGCACGACAAATCTCATAGCAGATTGCTCTTCAGTTAAGTTACCTAGAGCAGAAGTAGTCTCATTCACTACTGCTTCAAGGGTTCTGGTTAGTCTACGTATTAACTTACTATTCTGGATAGGTCCTATAAAGAAGAAGAAACCTCTATTGAAATCTGTATACTGTTCTAGAGCAGTTTCAGTTTGATCGACAATTGGGGACTCAATCTCCCTTCTATGTCTGACGTGTACTAGATGTGTGTTTCTGTGATAATCAGATGGGGCTAGAAAAACTGGTGGCAGTAGGAAGGCAATGTAACATGTTCCATCCCAATCGAGGGGCAGACGAACATATGCGGTCTGACCACAAACAAAATAAGAATGACGTGAAGCTTTAAAAATAGATTTCCCACTGTCACTATACTCGACAGTAGTAGTACAATCACTATGTCCTACATGTGCGGAACCATTATTTCTGACACATAATTCGCCTTTGACTGGTAGTACTGAAATAGCAGGTAAGTCTGGAGTAGTATCAGACTGAACATTCAGGACCATAAAATTCGAAGAATAATTACCTAAATTATATACTTCATTTTCTAGATCTAACCCTGTTCTATGGGAGAGACCTTGCTTGTCTGGGAAACATGTTCTATTCAGAAGGGACATATCATTTGAAGATGACGTTAACATGGACCATGCTCCACACGAACCATTATGTGAAAATGGATAAGGAAAGAGTGGCAGAACTCCCTTCGGTGTCTGGAAAGGGGGAGTCGACCACACAACCAACAATTAGCGGCATTGCTGGTCTGGTGTGAATAGTGTAACATTCTGATAAATGTGTTATTTCTCATAGCAAGACGATACGATAGCTCGTGAGGAGGCAAATCACTAAATGTGTGCTCTACTGTAGCATTAGAAAACTTATTTACATGAGAACTTGGAAAACATAAATGCAATGCATAACTTGTGCAGGTAACCATAAGACTTAGAAACAATATAAAACTTAGAAAAACGATACATCTGATAGAGTTTTGACTAACTCTCTCACTATGGGGGTCTAGCTCATACATGTCAGATACCTGTCTAACCGTTTCACCCGAGGGGGACTTAGACAATTAAACTGGCTGACTTATTTTACTAGACCGGCGCTTTAACTTATACTCCTGCTGCGGAGTTTTCTCTAACAGAGGAACTTTTAGTTCAGGATTTAGATCAATGTCTGGTTTTAGGCAGTCTTTCGAAATGGAACAGTCTTTAGAAATGTCCTTTAAAAATGTCTTTTTTCGGACTCCAGGGAATTTCTTGATATGCGACAGATGGACCCATCCCTTGCGGCCTTCCAACTTCACGGCCGTACGGGTGGTCAGAAGGACAAGTCTCGGCTCCTTCCAACGAGGCTCCAGCGGACTTGAGCGATCAAAGTTCCTTACGAGAACAAGGTCCCCTGGAAGGACCTCGTGTGGTTTCACTTCAGTATTGTCTGGAAATGCAGCGGCAACCTGCGAACGACAAGAGTGTAGGGCAGACATCAAGGAAGCTAGGTAATCTGTCAACATATTACTGGAAACATCTGTAATACTGCGGGGTCTAGGTGTACCCCACATATTTGGGGGGCGGCCGAATACGACCTCATAAGGGGACAGACCTGATCTGGAATGTGCAACCATCCGCATGAAGAATAAAGCAACTGGCAGGGCTACTAGCCAGTCTACACCTTTCTCTTTACATGTCTTAGCAATACGGACTTTCAGAGTTTGATTATGTCTCTCTACGAGACCGGCTGCTTCAGGATGGCGCACACAATGGAACTTCCACTGGTACCCTAACAAAAGGGAAACATGTTTCATTAGCTCAGATGAGAATGGCTGGCCGTTATCAGAATACACGACCCTAGGGAGCCCATAACGGGGGAAGAATTCACGAACCAACTGCTTGGCAGTGGTCGCGGCGGTGTAATCTGGAACTGGATATGCTTCTGTCCACCTGGACAAGGCGCATATAACTACAAGGACATATTTGAAACCTCGGCATCGCTCCATCTGAATATAATCCATCTGGAGGACTTCAAAAGGGTGGTCAGGAGGTTGGAATCCACCTTGTTCCACCGGGACACTTTTACCTGGATTGAATTGACAACATATCATACAAGTACGGACTTTCTGCTTGGCTGCAGCTCGTAAGTGCTTGTTGAACCAAAGGTTCTGAATACTGTCTAACATGGCTTTTTCTCCTAGATGTGCTGGACTATGTGCGGTATTAATAATGACTTGAACCATAGAGTCGGGGAGAAACCATGTGGCTTTTCCCTTCGTCACCCATCCCTGATCTGTCTGGACCCCTCCTTGTTCGGACCATTTCTTGATTTCTTCGGGAGTAGCATGTAACTGTATGTCTATGACATCTTGTGTAGGGTCCTTAACTGTCATACAAGTAGTCTGTTCTGGAATGCATGTCTGTGTCTTGTTAACTGGAATGTCTGGTGTCTGAGCTGTAAGCTTGGCTGTTCGATCTGCTAGATCATTACCTTGGGAAATGATGTCAGTAACTTTCGTATGTGCCTTGCACTTCATGATAGCGATAGCTGTCGGTAAATGTATTACATCTAACAGAGCTTGAATGAGGAGACCATGCTGAATCTTGGTTCCATGAGAAGTCATGAAACCTCTTTCCTGCCAGAGCACTCCGAAGTCGTGTACAACTCCGAATGCGTAACGTGAATCTGTATATATGTTTACTTTCAGATTCTTAGCACGTATGCATGCTTGTGTCAGAGCAACTAGCTCTGCTGCTTGAGCAGACAGGGTGTCAATACGGTGTGTTTCAATAACTTCAGTGTCAGTAGTCACTGCATACGCGGCTACTAGTTCTCCTGTACTAGTTCTCATACATGAACCATCCACATAAAGTGTCAGGTCGGGATTAGGTAAAGCAATGTCTGTCAGGTCTTGTCTTGGCTTAGTCATAGTGTTAATGACTTCCACACAGTCATGTGTGGCAGGATTTGAAGTAACTGATGGTAACAGTGTAGCAGGATTTAGAACGTTGCAGCGTCTGATTTCTATGTGTGGCTGGAACAATGTCAGTTCATAACCTGTTAAACGTGCAATTGTCAAGTGCTGAGTCTGTGTTCGGTTTAAAAGAACTTCCACGGAATGTGGAACTTGTACTGTCAGGGAGTGTCCTAATACTATGGAATCACTTTGTCTAATTGCTAGAGCTGTGGCTGCAACTGACTTGAGGCACGCAGGCAAAGCCTGGGCTACTGGATCTAATGTGCTCGAAAAATAAGCACACGGCTTGTACTGTCCGGCTTGATCTTGTGTGAGAACAGATAATGCAGTACCATCACGTTCTGTGACAAAAAGTGTAAAAGGCTTACTGTAGTTCGGTGTAGCTAGAACAGGTGCTTGGCATAAGGCTTTCTTTAATTCATTAAAAACAAGTGTATGTTCAGATGTCCAAGGGAGAACAGTCGATACGGCTGCCTCCTGTGTCGTTAACTGTATCAGTGGCTTGGCTAGAAATGCATACTGAGGAATCCATTGTCTGCAGTAAGAAGTAAGGCCAATAAAAGCACGTACCTCCTTCTGTGTCTTGGGCTGTGGAAGACTCGCTATTAACTGGATACGATCTGGTGTCAACTGCCTACCCCACTTGGACAGTAAGTGGCCTAAGTAGATCACTTGCTGGACACAGAATTGAAGCTTCGAAGGGGACACCTTGTGCCCCATCTCGGCTAGGAAATACAGAACCGTAAGTGACGCTCGCTCGCAGTCACGTTCAGAACGGGCTGTGATCAGTAGATCATCGACATACTGGAGCAGGGCAGTGTCAGTTGGCATGTGAATATTGTCTAGTTGTCTTTTAAGTGCTTGACTGTAAATACTAGGACTTTCTGTGAAACCTTGAGGAGCTCGTGTGAATTTATAGCTCCTTCCATTTAAACAAAAACCGAAAAGGTACTGGCTGTCTGGATGAATCGGAACACTGAAAAATGCATTCTTGAGGTCTATTACAGTGAAAAATGTAGCTTCAGAATCAATAGCTGTCAATAGGGATGAAATATCTGGGACTACTGGATACTGGGGTATGATACATTTATTAAGTTCTCGAAGGTCAATCACTAATCGATATACTGGAGGTGCATTTGGATCAGTACGTTTCATGACTGGAACGATAGGAGAATTACATACATTGGAGTCAGTTTCTACAACCACTCCTTGAGCAATGAGCTCGTCAATAATTTTGGATAAGGCTGCTACAGCCTCAGGTGGCAATCTGTACTGTCTGATTCGTGGTAAAACTATACCTTGCTTGAGAGTCACACGATGGGGTGTGATTTGCATAAAACCTACATCAGTTGGACCTTGCGCCCATAAATGCTGCGGTACATTTGACAATCTTGGATCAAAATCACGTAATACATAGTGACCTTTAAAGTCACGTAAAAACAATCATATTCCTTCTGGAGAGCAGAAAATAACTGCACCTAATTCTTTCAATGTTTTAATGCCTAACAAATTTTCTGGACATGTTTTCGTAAGTAATAAATCAGTAGTTCGGGACAATGGACCAACTTCTAGAGTAACTGGCTTTGATATCTCGTTAACTATAGGCTTTCCTGAAAATCCAAGGGAAACATTTCTAGAGCCTGAGAGCGGAGCCCCTGGAACCTCGTCATGACTGATAGTAGTCCTACTTGCCCCTGTATCAATCAGAAACTTTCTGTCTTTCCCTAATACTTGACTATGTACATAGGGACCCTCTTGATCTACAGGTATCTCGATGAGAGGCAAGCCTACCTCCCTCTCTAGGCTGTTTCATGAATACGGTTGATACTCTGGATACTCGGACTGGGCGTACTGGTACATCTGCTGTGTAACATGCTGTGTTGCAGCGATAGGCTGCGGTGCTGGGACTGTCTGTTGTGCATTCTGTGGTAACTGAGAAGTCTGTGAAACTTGTTCTTGTCTAGGCGGACGTGGTCTTTCTTTAGTCTTACCAGTGGCTATGTTGTGTTTCAGAACTGCACACTCGTTTATAAAATGACCTGGCTGTTTACAATAATTGCGTGTCCCTTTAACGGGAGCTGCAGGATGACTGGCTTGATTCGGACCCCTCTTCTGACTGTCTTGTGGAACAGATTGTGCAACTAGTACTTTCATTTTTGTATCTTTCATACGTCTCCTTTCGTGTTCTTGCTCTTCCCTGATTCTGTTCTGGTGATACTGGAGCATCTGAAGCATCTGGGACGGGGTACTAGCTTGCCAGGTACTTTCGACTTTCAAAACTCGATTTTTAACTTGTGGACTTGAATTCTCGACTAGTTTAGTAACAAAAAGATGAGGGTATGACTCGCTACCTGTCTTCAAACCACTGTTAATAATAAAACATTTTTCAAATCTAGAATAAAAATCACTAGTGTCTTCATCCTGTTTCTGTTTGCATGCTGAGATTGCATCCCAATCTTCCTTTTTCGTGGCTAGTAATCTTGGCAAAACTTGAATCAATAACTCTGGCAATTCTTTACATTTGTCCCCAAGACCGGTACCTGGTACTCGTATTTTATCTTCAGCTTCTAGAGCTGTCCAATCAATCTTTTTCTCTCCCACCTCCCATTCTTTTTCCTTGAGTTTTTCGTATACCCCTGCGGGCAACAGGACCTTTAGCATTTTAATTATATCTGGATAAGTGTATTCTCCCATACGGAGCATGTCTTTTAATTCTCGATGGAACCCTGCTGGATCTTTGTCGTGACAGGGAATTAATTTCTTCATCTCTAAGAGTTCCATCTTTGTGATAGGGGTGTAAACAAATACTCGTTGCATTTCACCACCCGGTGTCCTAACTGGGTGTACTTCTCGTAACGGATGCTGTCTATCTATGTAAAACGGTTTACTTTCTGGGGGTGAGACGTGAACAAAATGCGGATTCAGAAACGTTCTATATTTGTGGCGCTGTTCTAGAATGACACTAATTAAATCGGTACCTAAACCTTTCCATTTATACTGGAGTAACTCGTTCAGAACATCATGTAACGGACCTGGATCAGAATGTTGTCCCTCATACAGTGTAATGAGGTGCTGGATCATATACATACCCACCAGTCGCTGCTCGGCTGGGGGCAGTTTCAGAAACATTTGTGCCACTATTTCGTCTGGAAAAGTGGTAGAATCAGTAATCCACCGGACTGCTGATCGGGCTAGTTCTTGTTCATGCATGGTACTAAGTTCACTATAACCGATTCGTGATTTCAGGATGTGATCGGTAGCTTGAAATACTTGTTCTAGAGAACCTTGTTCTGGTGCTGGAAGATGAAAAACTTTCTTGTGTTCTAGGCGTGAATATCGGTCGGGAAGTCTAGTTTTACCTACATACGCTATTCTGGTAGGATTCACGTCGTCTACCTCTTCAGTAGAAGAGTCGTTTTCCTTCTCGCTTACTTGTGCTGCTTTGCGTTTCTCGTGTAACCTTATTATTTCCTTACGAATTTTCTTGTACATACTGTCTATACTACTGAGTGTCTTGTGTCTTCCCTCGGCTATATGATCACTCCACTTTGTCAGAACTTTCATTTCGATCGGATCTTTATCTGGATAATCTTGTTCCCTAATTAAACAATTGATTAGAAACTTTAATAGCATGAGCTGAGTCTCAGCTTTCCTTAGTGACATGATTTCGCCAATACTTTCTGGATCTTCTCCTGTACGGATGAAACGATATATTCTGTCTAGATCTTCTTTCATATTCCGTAGGGTGTCCAAATACTCGGTCACCCGTCTTACACGCAATGAATATATAACCATATTATCATCGCCTGGGACTGGATCATAACGGCATTCAGTAAGAGCTCGTCTGATATCTGCAACGGACTGATATTTGGGCGTACGCTGTAACGCACGTTCATGTAACTCGACTAACGTTATACGTTTGTGTGGCGGCGGGGTTCCAGGAGGACCTCCCCCCGCAGCCCCTAAACTGGAATCATCGACTGATACTCTTTGTGCTGGCAGAGTGACCGATGTAGCGGGAACTTGTATTACGGGCTGGACCGGGGGTACCGTAACAGGTACTGTAACAGGTGCCCCGGTGGCTGGAGGAACAGAAATTACATTATTTACAGGAGCTGGCGGAGCAGGATTCGCATATTCTGGGACTGTGTCGTCCAAATAGGACGAGAGGAAAATATCAGCTGCGGTCGGTTTGTGACGTAGCTTAGTCGGAACTAATGGCGGCGGAAAATTACATGGTGCTTCCGGGGTTGCTTTTGGCAAGCCCTTGGCAAGAAGAGGATACATACCCTTAATGAGGGCATTCCTATGTCTGTCTGACTGTTCGGCTTTAACTCGTTCACCTATTTCGATTAATTCCCTTTCTTGGGCTCTTTCTGAGGATTCTCTACTTAATTCTGACTTTCTGATTTCTTTTTCGGTTCTTTTATGAGATTCTTTGCGCCATA